>NC_134417.1:14896576-16242576 GCF_030867145.1 Opisthocomus hoazin
AGGCAGAACAAAAATGGTAGTGTTTCCTTTCACCTTCTTTCAAATTTCATTATTCCAAATTGAGATATATTTGAAGGTTTAAACTGCAGGGCAGTTAAAACAGGTTCACTTTATTTGCCTAGAGTATCTTAATCATTATTCTAACCCGCTTACCTGGGCATGTGCTCATGTAAACCCTATGATGTGATGGTTTCGTGGTAGTACTAGAGGCACATAAGAACCTTGTCATGCTTTTTTTTTTCTTGTATTCACTGTTGAAAAGCTTTGTGCCTCAGAATGGTTCTAAAGTTTTGATGTGTGCAGCACTAAGTTTTGTCCCTACTAATAAGGACTGTTTCCAGGTGTAAAGTTTGGGTTTTAACTTTTAATTCTTTAGTTTGCTACAGCAGGAAATGGGAATGCTATAGAAGCAATATGCTCTGTCCTTAAGAAGAAAGCACATTGCTTTCAAGTGGGTTCGTAGCTTTTTTTCTAGCTAAGCCCAAGGAAGGGCTTAGGTGGCTTCCAGAGGAGGAGGCGTTTGGCTACACTCTATAAAAGTTTATGGAGAAGGAAGGCTGGAAAATCGTAACACTTTCTTCTGTCTCATATTTTATTACATTTAGCTATGCATTTCTCCATAGACCTTGCTTTTTCCAGCAGAAGGGTTGGGTTATCCCTTTGTGGACCATGTAAATCCTAAGATAATTTTCCTATATACCTTGAAGTAGTAAGGCCAGAATTACTGCTCCAAGGGAAATGGGGGGGGGGGGAGGAATATTGTCACATGCCTACGCTTGGGATTTGTGCATGTTAAGAACATATGCATTTCAAAGAGTCTGCCGGTGTCTTAAGCACTGTATGTAGCTGTATGAAAAAAAAAAAAGAGAGAGAGAGAAAATAGATGAGCTAAAATCTGTCTTGCTGCAGAGCTATGAGGCTTATGTGGATTGTATTAAAAAAAAAAACCCACAACAAACCTTGCATCACCAGTAATGCTGCTTAAGCACTTGGGGTAGTGATGTGTGATTTTGCTATTAGGCGGTGTCAAAACACAAGGCCACTGGAAAAATAGGTCTGCAAAGATGTAGAGGCAGGTGGCGTCTTCATGTGCAAAGCTTAAAGCTTTTCTTTTTTTATCTCCAAACCATCTTTAACTTGCTAAACTTTCAGAAAAGTCTTCTTTGGTGTCTTTTGGAAGATCATAAAAATACTGACTCTTGATCAGGCTGTTCTGACCAGATGCCACTGACTGGATCAGCCACCTCCTGGCTTTGGAGGGGATGTCGGATCCAAGGCAGTCATGATTCTGGAGAGGTCCTTTAGAGAAGGGTTCATTAGAGTAGTCATGGAAGGGCCCCAGATTCCTTGGCTGGCTGGGATTAGTTTGAATTGTGTGTATTCTGATGATGGAATTTGAAAGGTGGTTGTTTGGGGTTTTTTTTGGTTTTTTTTTGTTTTTTTTTTTTTTTTTTTTTTTTTTTTTTGTTTTAAATTCCTGTGAAGACTATTCCATTCCAGCACTGTTTTTATAAGGGGAGTTTTTCAGCTCGGGCCTAATTCCCATGTGCTGTTCTGAAAGGCAGTATGGGCAGTGTCCCCCACTGCTTGTGTTGTGGGCTTGGCAGTGTTGAACATACTGTACCCATGGAGAATTTAAAAGTGGTGATAAATGGTTTGGAAGACTTTTTCCTAGAACTTTGTGGGTTTAAGTTATTAGCACTTGTTCCTCATAAGTAGTGTGCATATGGTGTACTATCCTCCAGTCCAGCTGTCAACTCTTTTCCTGATTTTGTCTGGTTTTGGGGGGTGGAGCAAGAGGAAGGGGGAAGTGGTTTTCTTAACACTCATTCAACAGAGCAATGTAGAAGTCTTACTGTCCTGGCTTCTTAGGGTTGTCAACATTGAACAACATCAGTAGCTTTTAAGGGGTCTGCAATTGTGGACTTGGATAAATTTATTAATCATGAACTTGAGTCATTTGGCTTGTTTCTGTCAATGTTGATTTTACAAAATCTTTGTAGCATGGAATAATTGATGAAGAATAATTCTTAGCTACGTAAGTAGTATTCAGATTTGAAGAAAAACAATATTTTGGTTGAAAAATGTTGCTGTGAAGCTATGCATCTTGGACCTGGGAGCTGTGACTTATCCTTAAATGCATAAGCTTTTGTTTTTCATTTCATTGACTGTTTTAGCTTGGTTGCTCCATCAAAAGTGAAAGAATATTTGTCTTTCCCTTTTACGTGCTTTTGCTGAATATGTTCTCTAAACTGCTGATTTCTTTCGGCTTGTTTGGTTTCTGAAGCTAGTGTTTCAATCTTATTTTAGTTTATTAGACTTATGTAGAAAGTGAGGAGGAAACAGCTTATTAGCTGGGCTTGCCTTCGGAGAACACTTTAGGGAACTCTTACTAAAGCCAAAGTTATCAAGTGTCTCCCCTTGATTGAGTGACTAATGGGTCATGAGTCTATTAAACTTGAATGTTTTGCAAATGGGAGCTAGTTTCCTCAAGGTATGCGTTCAGAGTTAGTGAATGTTCTTGAGGTTGCATGCTTGAACTGTGACCTATTTGCTTCTGACGCTTAGTCAAGAATAATAAATCAGCTTTTCTGAGAATCCTTCTTGTTGTTGCAAGTTCAGCCGCAAAATAAGCTTTTGTATCTTCTGCAATTATTGGGATTTATGCCTTCCTGCCTGAGAGCTGAGTTTGGCCACCTATAATTTTTCTCATTTTGAGCAGTTTAGTTTTTCTGGTTTTCAGAAATGCAGCAAACTAGATCTGCACTAGCGTATTCAGTTTCTGCTTTGAAATAAGATGAAATTCAGTTTGTAGTGAAAAGAATCTCTTCTAATGTTCATCCTGGAAGCCTAAATTCAGGTGAACAGACCAATTTAGTGATCTCCACTAGATACTTGGTAGACATTTTCTTCCTGCTGTATATTTTGGCCTTACGTTGGGGAATTTGATTTATTATTAAATTATTTGTGTATGCAGACTTTAATCTGTACCTATTTTACTTTGATGTATTAGGATTTGTAAATATGACTGATTTTTAAATATTATTTATGCACATACTTAAAGGACTGATCTACCCAGAAAAGCAATTGCTGAATAATAAATGTTACTTTTTAGAAATAAATTGCAAGATCATGAAATTGTATATCCCTCAGGGTTATTTTTAACGTTTTTTTTCTCTTCCCTTCAGATTTAATTAGCAGCAACTCTAGTTTCGTGTACTATAGAACTAAATCTACTGTAAAGAAAATGCTGCGAATAATGCTTGAGTAGAAGCGGCTAAAACACCCACAGAACTGACTGTCCATATTCATCATAACTTTAGATTGGAAACTCTTACTGTTGCACTTTTACAAACTTGTTGGATTTTTAATTCTATTTATTTTTTTCTTTCTTCATGAAGGTTGTGCTGAACAGCCATCCCAAATTGGGTAAATAATCCTGTACTGTATATTATATGTATACAGTATAATACTAAGCAGATGTGGAGTCCTTTTTATGCTGCAAATTTTTAATGCTTGTGTTGGTCATCACAAAATGAGAGCGATAAAGTTCTGTAGGATTTCTCCCATGAAATTCTGAATTGTAAACTTAGGTTTTTGTATGTCTAAGGGAAAGCTGTGGGTTTTTTGACAATTTTTAGAGTATTGAATATGTTGATTTTATACAGTAAAGCTTCAGGTTTTTAAAGCTATTTTCAACAAACTGCAGCTTGTTTAATAATTATGTGAAACAGAAAGTACTCAGTTTGTCATGAATTCGTCAAGCCTAATACAAATTAAAAGGTTCATCGTTACAGCGCTCTCTAGAAGCTCAGCTTCCTTTTTATTTTTAAATCTGAAGTGATACATCTTTGTATTTAAAATATGTATTGCTGCTCTAGAATGGTACCCTGTTAAGAGGCATACATAAATAACTGTACAATAGAATTGTAAATAGACTTGTAAATCATTTTTGTGACTGAAGCTCTTTGAAAATAAAATTAAAATGAACAGATATTTTAACTCTTTTCATTAGTTTCATGATATTGTTTTTCATTTTTTTTATACAATTAAATCCAAAGCTTTGTTGAAGGATACAGGCTTACTCCCACTGCTGTCATGGCTTTCTTGTTCGGTGCCTCTGTGTTTTTGAAGAGGGGAGTGGAGAAGTACGCGTGCTGTGGGTTAGCGGTGCGTGCGGGAGCACTGCTGGTCTGCAGTGCAGCAATATTGCCCGTACTGTCACGTGGTGACTTGACAGCTGTCTTAAAGCCAGGCCTTGTACACGTGATAGTGACTCGTTTCCACCTGCTGTTATCCACGTGTTCCTCCTGCTCTTTGATGCGTGGGAGGCATTATCTTGAAAAGACTCTTGGGCGAATGTTCCTGGTTGTGAGCTGGGGCTGTTGTCGCAGCCATCTGCAGAAAAATCACACAGAAATGAAGACATCTTTGCCATCCCGTGGCTCACCTTCCATTTAAACACTCATTGTCAGAGCCTGTTATTTTAAAATTAAAGATATTTGAAATACCTGGTTACTTCGTTATAGAAACTTAATTTTTGCTAATATTTTGTAAACTTAAAGCTTTTCTCTCTTCAGAATCTTTCAGGCTTTAGGTTCTGTTGGCCTGTCACTACAGAAGACTTGGAGGAAAAACAGAAGGCAAATGGGTAAACCTTGGATTGCTTAGCCAAAGCGTTCAGTAGAAAACTTCATTCCTTACTCACATTGCTTTGACTCCAGTCCTGCAAGAAAGCGAAAGTCAGTGCAGCCTTGTGAAGGTACCTTGGTTGTTTAAAGTAGATGTGACCACTCTTTCAAAACCTGCTGCACCTGTGTAGCAGACTGCAGTGAAACTGAGTGTCATAACAAATTTGGATTTCTTTCCGATCATAATTCATGCTGAAATTGAGCTTTCTGACTCTCGCCAGATTTGCATTGGGTTGGGTGGAGCACATGCTCCAGAATCACTGTCGGAGAAGCTACGAGTGGTTTTTGTGCTGTTGCATGTGTGACTTCAAATGTTCTTCTGTTCTGTGAGCGGTCTCAAATTCTGCTTTTGGAGTTTCATACAACCTGTGGAAGCTGGTTTCTCACACCACTAAACGTAGGCAAAATCTGCTCTGAAGCCCAAAATATTCTTTGGCTTTTGACAGTAGTTACACAAATACGGGTGAAAGTGTTATCTAGAGGATACGTTTTGCTGTTTTACTTCCCATTTAAAGTGCGGAATCATGGTGAGGCCTGACTGCCTGCTATACTTCTAGTAAGTTCCTCTAAAAAGCAGAGAAGTTTCTGAGGTACAGTTCAAAATTCCTTTTTCATACTCGTATGAGTTTGGAAACTTGCAAGAAAGTGAAGAAGTTGTTGCACATCTTCTAGCACTGCTGAGTGTCTAACCTTCTCTTGTTGAACACTCTTGCCTTTTGCTACGAGACCAGGAGAATGGACCTCCCCAGCCTGCAGTCCAGGGTTAGCCTGTTTCTTGTTCTACAGGCTCTGGCCTGCAGTCATGCCCTCTGAGGGACCTGCATTTTTCAGTCTGTAGCACAACAGTTTGGAGGGGGGGATTACTAGGAGGATGAAATTCTCTGAAAGATTCTTTTTTGACATGGAAAAGTCCTCTGGAAGCATGAAATCTCCAGGGCTCTTTCTGGCAACTCACGGTCTCATGCGGAGAGTTGCAGAAAGCCCGGTGAGAGCCTGCGTTATGGCCCTGTGTTGCTGGCAGTGGATACCGCTAGGTGCCATGTCCTTCCCTTCCCGAGGAAGGAATGTGGATTTCACCTGTCTTCAGTACTCTGAACTTAACCCAGGATTTTTTTTTTTCTTTTAAAGTACTACCTTTTGCTTTTTTTTGATGCAGCAACTGGTTTTGATCCATGGTGGTATGTTCTTGTCAGCAGCTCAGGCACGTGAGAAGCCCTGCTATTCCACCTGACTTCTTTTTAAGTGATGGGGTTTGTACCCATGTCTGTTTGTGGAGTTGGTATGGGAGAGCTTCATCCTTGCCCCTGGAAAAGGGTATTTTGGGATGGAGCCCTCCTCTCCCCGGTGTTCTCGGTGCTGAAGACCAACACGGTGTTGGCTGTTTCGGTTATGTCTGCAGAACTTGTCCGGCTATTCCAGCAGTCCCAGCTCCTGCTTCTCCTACTCATCAGCCAGGTGCTTGACTCCTAGGTTTCTGATATGCTTGCTCTTGATGATTTCACTAAGGAAGTATTTCTAAACTGTGGAGGACTCCTGTTTGACTTGCTCTTTTAAATATTATCGTTATAGCTATTGCTTTCCTGTTCTTTTTTTTGTTTGTTTGGAAATCTAGACAACTTTCCAACTTTGTGTTAGGTTTCATGCAGACCTACCTTTACTGCTACGGCTTTCTAGCTAACTTCCTCTCGTTTCATTGTGTTTTTAATACCTCTGGTAACCTCGTATTGTGTTATGCTGTTGAAATGAGACTTGTTGGTTATCAGAGGCCCCACTGATAACTACTGTCCTGTGCTGCATGAGCTCTTGTGTGTTATTTCAGGCTACGTCAAAAATAGCCTGTTGCTGCTTCTGTGTGCTTGGGCGGTTCCAAGAAGCGATTGCTTGCAAATGCTGAGAGATGGTTTCGCAGAACTGTGTGCTGTTTTGCTTTTGGACACTTAAAATGTAGGACACCCTTTTTACCTCCATTATCTATTTTTGCAGGCTAAACTTTATTTTTAAACCTCAGGTAACCTACAATAAAAAAAATATTGTGGGTGCAGGACCTTTTGTAAACTTTTTAAAAAGACTTAGTATAATGCTTTTCTGTTCAAATAAATACAGGCCTTATGACTACGTAGAGTTTCATCATTATTTTCATATGCTTTTATTATACTTGACTAGTACAAATATAAACAAGGAATACTTGATTTACATAAGAGCTTTATCTGTACTTCTCAGTGTAATCTGAGCACCTTAGGGAGATTTGCAGTCAACTGTAATAGAGACTTTGAAGTTTGCTTTCAAGCCAAGAGAAATTTCGCACACATTTGCAGGTTTTGTGACATATTTGCACAACTTTGGCTACTAAGTTACTAACTACCTGTGATCAAATCCTGACTCTCTCTTATCTCTTGTAACAGCTAATGTTTCTGGCACTTCAACAAGGATGTTGGTATTCCGTTTGTCGGTGATGATCAAGATTTTCTTCCAGTTGGATGCATCTGTTTGTCCTGAGAAATGCCACTGCTCTTCAAAAAACGCAGTTCATTGCTCTGGTCCCCACATAAAAGACCTGGAATCATTAAATCTGCCTTGCAACATGACAGAAATTCACGTAACGGACACTAATATAACATACTTGCAGGATGTTTTTTCTAGGATGGTGCAGCTGCAGCATCTCATCTTGTCTTCAAACAACATCTCTCTGATTTCACCAAAGGCTTTTAAAGGCTTGAGAAGGCTAAAAGCCCTCAAGCTGCTTGATAATAAGCTGGTCGAACTTCCCCCAGGAGTGTTTGATGACATGGTACAGCTTCAGCAACTGATCATTGAAAATAACAGGTTGAAATCCATCGAAGGAAATCCGTTTGACAAACTAGCTAGTTTGGAGGAGCTTTTCTTGAACAAAAACCAACTGACAGCACTTCCTAGCGGCGTGCTGAAGAAACTTGCCAAACTGAGACTACTGAACTTGTCAAGAAATTATTTGGCAGCGCTGCCTGGAAATATATTTAGTGCATTAACCAGGCTTGAGAAGCTGATGCTGTATTTTAACAGGCTGTCTTCAGTAGAGTCTGGTGTGTTTGATAGCCTGAAGGAGCTGCTGGAACTCTTCCTGCATTCCAATAACATCCAGTCCATCGCCCCTGATGCATTTCATTGTCTTCATAAGCTGAGAAGCCTAACGCTCTCAAGAAACAAGCTTGAGGCTTTGCCTCCTGAGCTCTTTCTGCACTTGCATGACCTGTCTAAATTGACCTTGTACAGGAACCCACTGAAGTCTCTCCCAGAAGTATTGTTCGGAGAAATGAGGCATCTTGGTAGCCTGTGGCTGTATCACACAAAGCTCTCAACAATACCAGATTTTGTGTTCAGTAACTTGACGAATTTAGAGCTGCTTGTGCTGAGTTTTAATCCAGAGCTTAGTGTTCTTCCTAAGAATGTGTTCAGTGGTCTGAATGAACTGCGGGGCCTTTCTCTGCACACAAATAATATTTCCAGTCTGCCAGAGGGCATCTTGCTGAGCCTTCCGAAACTGCAGAACATATCCCTTTTCAATTCGAGGCTTGAGGTTCTTCCTAAAAACCTCTTTCATAATCTCAAGCACCTTCAGAAAGTTTACCTGAACAGCACTAAGCTGCAGTCTCTTCCCGGAGATTTCTTTACCACTTTACCTGAGCTGCAGGAAGTCTTCCTTGATGGCAACCCTTGGAAATGCAATTGTCAGATTCTTGGCTTCCAAGAGTGGCTCCAGAAGAGCACGGAGATAGTTAAAAATACGCCATCTCTAACATGTGACAGCCCACTAGCACTACAGAATATTTCTCTTGTGGCTCTAACAGATGATCACCTGAAGTGCCTGCCAACCACAGCCATTCCATACCTGATGTTCAGCTCAGCGTATTCCCAGGCTTCAACCTCTCTGGTGACAGAGCACTTGATATCATCTTGGGAGACTACTGTAACAGCAGTGTCCAAAATGGAGACCAGCACACCTGCATCAATTCCTCTTGCAACTCCAGGTTCTTTATACTCACATGTTCAAGATGTTGGATGGCCTAGGTTGCATTTCTCAGATGTTCTAACCCAAGCTTCTCCCAGCGTCATAGTAGACGCCAGCAGTGCTGGAGGAACAGATTTAACTACTCTTGCCTGGTGGGATGAGCTGCCAGCCCGCAGGAGTGCCAAGTTCTATTCTAATACTAGAATTGCTTATTGTCAGCTATTCTTGTGCCTTCACAGTTTGATTTTGGTACTCCAGACTGTAACCATTGTTCTCAGTCTGTATGTGATAAGTAAAACCAGGCAGCTTTTGCACTTCAGAAATACTCCTGTTCAGCCTGTAGTTCTGTTGAAATTTTTAAGAAAGTAGGGAATACCAGCCAAAGAGGGGATTAGAAGCACCATTTTGGATGCATGTTGAGCATTTGGGTAGTTCACACTTGATTCACATATGGATTACAAATCTTGATGGCAAGAGTCACAAAGACCTTGCTTTTACAGCATAATGAGAACGTGCTTTTATGTACCTTGCAGTGTTTGCCAAAAGGGACTGCAATACAGCAGTTGGTGCATGAACCCAGAGGGAGAGCTGAAGGAAAATCTGTGGTCACCTCTGCGCGGTGCTGCTGCTTTCCTGCTTTGGGCTGCAGCCCTGTCCCGGCCAGACACCGCTGCCGGCTGCCGTGCTCACGCTGCTCAGATGGAAGGGCCACCGGCATAGGGAAGTCTCCGCAGGAAGATGGCTTTAACTGTGCTTTAAGGGCTGCCTGTGCTACTCCGTATGCTATTATGCCTTATCCTGCCTGCAGTGTTTTGTCTCCTTATTGTGAAAAGAAATGGTATTTTTTGGAGGAGATGCTGGAAAAGACCTTTTGAAAATGAAGGTGGGTGCAGAATGATGTGGTGCAAGCACCTTTACTTTTTGCTTTCTGTGCTCAGCCCCTTTCCAGGACGTGGCAGGAGGAAGGGGTACCATTTAAAGCTAACAGTGCTTTCCTCTAGCTTAACCAGGGGAAAGATAAGTAAGATGCTGGACTAGGAAGTGTAATCTTGATGTATTTTGTTGTTTATTTTTTGGAAACTTTGTGACATTACTGGAAATCTGAATTTTGAGTAAACACTTTCATCCTTAAACTTTGACCAGTGCTCTGAAAAGCAAGGCATAACTCGCTGCACAATGCAGTGAGCCTTGAAACCAGAATGCCAGGCAGATGCCCAGGACCGAGGCTTGGCTGCGGAGGAGCGCAGGTGGTTTGAGAGCTGGTCGCGACGGAGCTGGGAGAAGGGATGGTCTTTCCTGGGCTTGGCTAGCAAAGCAGAGGCGTGCAGCGAGGTGGCAGAGAGCCTGCCGGATCTGAGGGCCCTGAAGTGTCGCCACCTTTTTTGAAGCTGGCTGGGGAATATATGCATCTCCATCTAATTGCAGGGTGCAGTAGCATTTTCAGTCTCAGTACTTCTTACCTTTTCTTATTCTGTAGTATTACTCCCTGACTTCCAGCCCTTTCAAGTGTTGATATGCAAAGACAACTACAAGGCAAGAGTGTGGGTTTTGGTCTTCATACTGAAACAATTTTTAATATTTTGAATTATAGGAGTATCTTAGTTTGTAAGTAGACTGGTTGCTGTCAGACTGCGTGTGCTTTGGTGGCTCTTGGATTTAACTATTAGCTTTTATCTTAATTATGTGACTTAGCTTGTTCTTAAAAGCTCTTGACGTGCTCAAAAGCTAGGGCTGGATTAAAGAGCCTCTGGATGTGGTTCCCTGGCTCCCTGGGCAGGAGAGCCTGTACTCTAGGAGTCCTTTTGCAGCCTTACTGACTTGCTGACTATGCAGGTCTTTCCTGGATGGCCTTGAAATGGCACTTTACAAGCTGGAGATGAAGAGAGCTTGCATTTGCTGCAGGTTTGTGGCTTGTTCCCTGTTGTGTGCTACTCTGAGCGATGAGAATAAACTATGGACTGCTTTGCTTCAGGGTGCTCTGCTGCTGGACTCGAGTTCCTGTTCTAGGCCATGAAAAGATGCGGTGTGCTTCTCTAGAGTTAAATAACCATTGTCTTGCTGGTGAGGTTTAACAAAATTTAGCAAGCCTGGCTAAATGGTAGGTAGAGCCATCTCTAAAGGAGGAGAAATGTGAGTTGCTACAGCTGGTGCCAAGCAAGCTGGGAATGTATTCATGAACAGAAGCACCAGAATACTGATTGCAAATATATTTGAGAAGCACAAAGCCAACATGAAGCGTTCTTGGTGGTGGTTCTGGGTTGTTACATGCTAGTGCTTAAAAAGAGGCAGTTGTTACAAATTTAGGTTCTTGGTCAGGCAACTGTAATGACCACTTAGCGTTGTTCCAGCTCCAGTGCCGTTGTACTGGTGCCACGCAAGCATCTGCTCGCAGCAGGCAGGAGATAAATGTAATCTGGACTAACGAGGGAATTGTTCTACAAACCATGCTGGTTATTGTTCGCCTCGGTGAGGCAGCAAAGAAGTGCGCTCGTGGCTATGGGCGCTTGGACTTCTAGAAAAAGCAGCAGTTCCGTCGCCACGTGCGCGTGCACCACCCTGATGCCTGAGCCCGGGACGAGCGGCAGGTCGGCAGCAGCTGCCATCGGCCCGAGCCCCCCTTGGGGCAGCCCTGCGGTGGGGCCAGCTGGGCCGGTGCTGCTCCTTTGGCTCCCGCCCGGCGCTCGCTGAGCTCTGGCGCGCGGGGGCTTTGGCACAGGGCTGCCGATGGTCGAGTGCTCGGGGGAGGATGAGTCTCTACGTGCTGTCATCGGGCTTTCCCCACGCTCCAGCCAGACGGGGAAGTGAAGTCAGCAGACAACAAAAGGCTGGAGCAGTGAGGGCTGGGGCTGTTTCACTAACCCTTCCTCTGAGGTGTCCCTGTTTTGAGCTGCCTCTGAGTCATCGCTTGTTGCCCAGCAGAGCTCAGCCTTTCCTGCAAAACTCCCTGGCCTGGGAAGTCCGAGGAGATGCTTGCTTACACCCCATCTCTGTTTCGCCTGGAGAAGGGACGCTCTTCCAGGCCAGGGTGATGGCAGGGAGGCAGCAGGGCGGGTTCCCTGGGGAGCGTACAGCTGCACCTCGGACCTGCTCTCTGGGCAGCGCTGCCTCGCTGCGGGCTCCAGGTGCCAGGGGCTCGCCATCGCCAGCGCGTTGGCAAGGTTTGTCCCGGTCCCTGCAGCCCACGTCTCTACAAACTACTGCCTGGCCTCTGCTACCAGGAAAAAGGCTGGAGGTGTCTGGTCTGCGGTCCAGGGGGTCCCTGCTGCCGGGGAAGGGGTGGATTCAAAGCACGTCTGCGCTCGGCAGCGGAGGGAACCGGCTCCACGCCCTGGGCTGCTCTGCGGGCTGGGGACGCAGGGCCGTGGTCAGCAGTGCTGTGTGGTAACCCGGCCTCCCAGTCCCGCAGCTGACTTTGGGAGCGCGTGGGGTGCGTCGCCAGCGCAGCCTGGCCAAGGGTCTGCTGTGGCTCGCTCGGTTCCCTCAGGTGCTTGTCCCTGCGGTGGCTGCTCCTGCTCTCTCTGCTTTGGAGCAGTGGGAGCCTCTGAGTACTGTGCTGGGCTGTGGGAGCACGCAGCACGTTTCCAGCCCGATGTCACCACAGGTCTGATCTCCTCTGCTTGTTGGGACTTGAGTGCACCCACTCCCCTCCTAACAGCCTGAAGAGCGTGGTGGCAAGGAGGGAATTCACTGCTGCTGAGAGTGCTGGCAGCTCTCTGCCTGCTTCCCAGCTGCTGCAGGACCCTTCCAAGCCCCCAGCACCCATGCGCTGTGTCCCCAGCACCTCTCCCTTCTGCCTCGGGAGGCCGGTAGCTGCTGGAGGGCCTTTGTCACTGCTTGCAGAGGGGAGTGAGCTCAGGTGGGCACCTATGAAAGGCAGCTCAGCCCTCCAGCGTGTAGCAGCAAGATCAGAGCCCGCACCTTGGATCCTCCCTTTCCCGGAGGCAGAGAGAAGCTGGGTGATGGCAGATGTGCTCAGAGGAGACACCCAGCAGCGCTCCATGGTTCAAGAGCGTGTGTGAGCGCTGGCTGCGAGGCAGGAGCTCTGGGATCCTCTGCCTGACGTTATGGAGCGTTGGCTGTGTCTCCTCCGGGCCTCTGCCCAGCACATCTTGCCTGGGGAAGCTGATTCAGCAGCCGTGATACTGGAGCGCAGCATTTCCGAGGGATGACAGAATAGCTGGGAGGAGATGCAGCCAAAGGCATGTACCCATGGGACAAGGCTGGGGCTGCGAGTGTTTACAGCCTCTCCCGGTGATCAGGAGGCCTGAAGCTCCTGCTGTGCCCCTGCCCCATCCAGAGATGGGCAGGCAATGGAGATGTTATGCCTTCATGTTCCTAGCCAGAGTCTGGGTTCACATCTCCTTCCCTCCTGGGTGTTCAGGGACCAATGGGCCCCAGCAAAGCCTCTTGTCTGGGCTGTGGTGGGTGAGTCCACTCCAGCGGCTCCAGGACCCATTCTGCCACCGGGCTCGCCCACTCTTCTGCAGTGGCTGCTGTAGGACTATCATGTTTCTCCGTGACGTGCCAGGCTTCCAGCTGTGCCTTTGTGTGTCTCTAGATGAAAAAAGCGCAGGGCAGGGAGCCAGCCACGGCTGGCAGCAGCTCTGCAGCCTGCTCTGCACTCCTCCTGGGTGTGGGGAGCGGGATGGGGCCCCTTCCCCCTTGGGTGGTGGGAGTGGGTCCCTGGGGCCCTTCCTGGTGCCAGGGATGGCTTTACAGAGATGGAGAATGGGATGAAGCTGGTGCAGCAAAGGCTTCGCAGTGCATGAGCAGGGACAGCCATCGCCTCCTGCTCCAGCCGGTCCTTCCCCCTTCTCGCAGCGCCCATCGGACAAGCTCTTTCCGCTTCGGATTATCTCTCCAGGCGGACTTGGCTGCAAGCCCCGCATTCCTTCCAGCCTAGCGCTGCCCTGAGCCCGCGCCAAGCCCTGCGTGCTGCTGCTATCGCTCGGGGCTTGGGCCAGCGCTGAGCCTGGAGGAGATGGTCCTGCTGGCCAGGCCAGCCCCGCTGGCGCTCGAGTTCTGAAATGCTGTTTTCCTCGAGCTCCAAGAGGTTTCGTGGTGGGTCTCGTGCTGGTGCTTGCACGGAGGTTAGCCTGATGGCCAGCTCTGCTGCCCGTCCTGGAGGGACCAGGGCTGCTGCTCCTTCCCACCCTGCTCATGCGCTTCCCCAGGGAAGGCAGGACCTGTCACCATCCCTTGCCGCAGATGCAGATGGGGCATCCTGCAGCCCTGGCTGTGCACACCTCGAGCGGGGAGCTGAGGAGGCTGTGGGGGCTGGGTCGCTGGCCCTGTGGAGGAGGGTTGGGGGGGGTGTGGTGGGGAAGGGGCTGCTGGTGCCTCTCTGGTGCGTGGTGGGGGTACCCAGCACCAGTCCCCAAGTGAATTCATGCACCTTCCTTCACCCTTCAGCTGTGGCTTGAGCCTACGTGTCCTGTTGCATGGCTCAGGCCTGCAGGTGTTGTCCCCCTCCCCTGGCCCCCAGCCCTCCACCCTCCTCCTCCAGTTCAGCAGAGCAGAGCTTGGCCTGGTGCCCGGGTCAGCCGGCCTCGGCGAGCACCGGGGGCCGCCGTGGGGGTTTCCCATAGCGTGGTGGGCTTCGCAGCAGTGCAAAATAACAGAGGGGGGTGGGGGTGTCCGAATTCTGCGCTGCGGGGAGCAGAGGGGCCTGGGGCTGTCCTGTCCCTCCCAGGGGCACCGATTCGCCCGGGAGCCGGAGGTGTGCAGGAGCGGGGGCTGAAGCGAGGGCCGGGGGGAGCAGGGCTGCGCGGCAGCATGGCGTGGGTGAGCGTGCTCAGCTGTTTGGCAGATGAGCGATGCGCTCTCCCGGCCAAGCCCACAAGCTGCTAATTTTAGCGATGACATGAATTTTTCCAAGCAGTCTCGAGTCCCTTGGTGACTCGGAGCTGCTCGGCTTTGCCGTGCCTGTCGCCCTTCCTGTGGGGATGTGCTGCGGGGACTGTCCCGCTGTCCGGGAGCGGGGCCGACCTCCCCAGAAATAGGTGATGCTGCTGTTCTGGGGCTCCTGTGGTGTTTGGGGCTGAGCTCGGTGACGGGGAGCACCAGGGCTTGTGCAAGAGGCCACAGGGCAGATGGGGCGCTGGTGGGGCTGGGAACCCGGGCTGCGTTGAGTGCAAGCGGCTTGGCATGGCCGAGGGTTGCTGGCTCCTGGCCCTGCCAGGGTCCAGGAGCCACAGCTGGGGTTGCATCAAAGTGCAAAGGGCAATCCAGCCCCCCAGCCATGACCACAGGTTTTGCTGTCACCCACATCTCACAGGGGCACAGGGTCTGGCAGGTGCCCACCCTTGGGGTCTATCGTTCCCTTGGAGGTGTGGGGATGCGGCAGTGACTCAATGCCAGCCTGAGCTGGGTCTGGGAGGTTCAGCCCTTCTCTGGCTGGTGCAGCTGGAGCTGGGGAAGGTCCTCAGAGCACTGCTGGACCCTGGAGCTTTCGCATGGCATGAGGTTTGCTCTGCTCCATCCAGTGCCGTGTGAGCTCCCAGCTATGCGAGCAGCCTCCCTTTGCAAAACGCTTATCTCACCCGCAATGACATCCACATGCTGTCTCGGGGAGCTGCCTCTCCCCTCCAGATGTGCAGAGCGTGTCCGTGCTGCTGTCCCAAGCTCTCACACCCTCTGCTCCTCTCCATTGTGCGTAGCCCGGGGCAAGCTCCGGTGCATTCACCCCCGGGAGCAGCTCCCTCTCCGCTGCGGGTGCGGTGCACGGGCTTGGGCTGTTACTCAGCCTTGCTTTATTTTTAGGGATGTCTTGAAAACAGACTCGCCCTTCCCAGCCAGGGGCTGGAGCCAGGCTCCCGAGGCCTGGGTAGAGGCAGCTGGGTTTTTGGCAGGGCTGTTACCTGGGCTCCTTTGAAGCTTCGGGTGCTCTGCGTGGCCGTAGGGACTGTGACCTGATCACCCCCTCCTGGGGGCAGGGTGCTTGAGGGTACCCACTGCTGCATCCCTGAGGCAGCGCTGCTTGGAAGGAGTTGAGTCCGACATTCCTCTGTCGGACTGGGCTCGTGGTGGTGGTTTTTCGGAAGTGCTGGGGTTTAATTTCTGTGTTGCCTTGCTGGAAAGCTGTGTGCTTCTGGGGTGAGTCAGAGCAGGCAGGAGCCCAGCGGGGCTGGCCCTGGCGGCGGGCAGACAGAGCCGGCGATAAGGGTGCGATAAGGCCATGAGAGCCCTGCTCTCGTGCCAGGGCTGCAGGGAACAGGCAGCTCTCAAGCCCGCTGCCTGACCGTCAGCTGCATCGCTGTCAAGGAAGCGGGGAGGTTATTCTGGGAACCATGGAACTGGGAAAATCTGCTACGTCAGTCAATCGTGAGCTAAAGCGCTTACAAGAGGTGTTTTCGAAATGCCCCTGCTCCGTGCCCAAATCTCTGGACTTTGCCCCAGGGGCCAGCAGGGAACGTGGCGAGGCAGTAGCCCCAGCTTGAGTGCTCACTCCCCAGCAGGGGAGGGGTCTGTGGCCATCCCACGGCAGCCGGGCCACCCAAGCAATCTGACATATAAGCAGCTGAGGTCCAACTCCTGATGCTCTTCCCACCATCCCTGTCGCCTTCCTCTGAGTCTGGCTGGAGACTCCCCTCTCCAGCCCTGCAGTCTGCTATTTATCCTGGTCTGGTCCCTGCTCTGAACAGGGTCCTGGTCCCCAGCACTGCCCTGCGCCCTCCCAGCCCTCCCGGCACCCCGCGCTGCGGCATGGAGATGGAGGCAGCCTTCCTCCCCGTCGCCGGCAGCTCATTAGCGCTGGCTGGGACCTAAGCAGGGGCTGCTGTGGCTGGCGGAAACATGGGTGGGCTGAGACGGGATAAGACGTGGTCAGGGAAATTCCAGCTGCCCCGTGGTTAGCACAGGGCTGCTCCGGTTCCGGGAAGCCTGAAGGGGTCACGCGTGCTGGCTCTCCTTAGCTGCTTCCTCCCGAATATCCGTTCCCGGCGGCTGCTGGACTGGGGCTGCCCAGGAGAGGTGGGCGAGGAGGAGGACCTGGGCTGGGTGCCGCTTTGGGGCTGCGAGGCTGCCTGCGGTCGGCATCGAGGAGCTTTCTCAGCTCGCCCAGGCACGGTGGAGCTGCTGGGAGATGCTCCGGCTCCTGAGGGCTCTCTGCAGCAGCCTGGCTGCCAACCGGCACCAGCAACGCCGCTGACCCCTGCATGGAGCCTGCTCCCTGGCCGGGCTGGGTGAAGTGCCTGCGGGGCAGAGCCCTGGAGCGGGTACTTGCGGGTTCCTGGCCCGTTTGGGGGTAGTGAACCAGAGCTGTGAGCCCGGGCAGTGTCGGAGTGCTGGGGGCTGCCCTGGGCTGAGGCACGGCCGGAGGTCCCGACGCTTGCAGGGGCCATAGCTAGGGAGGCAAGTGCTGAGGGCATGCTGTGGAGCAGCCCCGGTGAGAACGTGTGCCAGCAACGGGCAGGATCATGTCCAGGGCCTGGCTTTGCCTCCCCTGTCCCCATGGTCACGGCACTGAGCCATGTCCCACCAAGAGCAGGGGGGTCCCGGAGCCAGGCTGCTACCTGGGCGCTGGCTGACGTGAGCAGCGCGTTTGCGGGGCCGGCTGCTCGTCTTCAGACAAGAGCATGGGGGTTCAGGAGAGGGAAACCCAAAACTCCATCCTTGAGATGGCTGCTGTGTTTGCCGAGGAAACAGGAGTTGGAAGCAGCTCTGCTCCAGCGCTTTCCCTAACCCCGGCGCTGCCCCTGTGCTGATTCATTGATTTGGACGGGTTATATACTGGGAGGGGAAGCATGAACCACACTCGGCTCTCTTGCCAGCACGGAGCTGTGCTCGCTCAGCGCTCCCGGCTGCAGGACACTCGGGTAAGTCTCCTCTCTGCCTCCGCTCCCACGAGTGGCCCTGGGCCTGGGGGACTCCCGGGGCAGCTCCAAGGGGTGGTGGCGTGGCGGTGGGTCTTGCATGTTCAGCAGCTTTTGACCTGATAGACATTGTCTTGCAAGGGTTCTCCAACAAAGCGAGACCACTTAGGCACTGTGGGAGCTGAAATAGTTACACAGACAATGTATCTTAAATAATAACCAATAGAGAAAATTAAGGGGGGGCAAAGTAACATTTAGGGGGGGGCTGAGGTTAGAAGCAGTGGGATGCTGAGGGGCTGAGTGGTAGGGAATATTCAGCCCCTCAGTCTGTAAACTTTTTGTCCCTAGAAAAAAAGATAAATTGTTTTCAGCTGCTGTTCCTGAAGGGTGCTCCAGCTTGGATGCTGTCTGAGTTGCCTCACTAGGGAGTGACAAGAGCAGGGCTTTTGATGTGCAAAGCGCTTGGGGAAGTTTATAAATGGCTCACTATAAACAAAGCTGTTCTTGGATGCAAATGGTTTCCATATGAGAAACATAAACTGTGCTGGCTCGTGGAGCGTTCCTCCCTCCCCGCCGAAGAGCCAGCGTCTCCCCTGGAGGGAGCCTGGGGCGGAGGGCAGGGGCTGTGCCCCAGCACCCCGGGGGGCTGTGCCAGCTGGGACGCCATGCCCGGACCCTGCGCTGCCTGCTTGCCCGTCTGGCTGAGCTGGGCTCCGAGTTGGACGAGCCGTGGGTTTTCTCCCTCCTCTGTGCCACTCAAAGCTGTTCGCGGAGGGCTGCTCCGCGCCAGCCTGGCACAGGGCTGCTGCTTTGATCTAGGGATGGAGAGGAGGAGAGGGTGTCCGTGGTGGCCATACTTGAGGGGTGCCGGAGGAACTCGCTGCACAGCCCTCACTGCCCTTGGGCTCCAGCGCTCCCCCAGGCACAACCCCTGTGACCAGCCTGCCACACACAGGCGTCCACAGCAGACACCCTGCTTCCACAGCCAACAGTGGCCAGGGCTGAGACCTCCTGCTGGGGCTGGGGTGCAGACTGGGCCACCCCTGTACCCACCAAGACCTTCTGCTGGGGCTGGGGTGCAGACAGGGCCACCCCTATACCCTGGGCTGGGGAGCTGGCAGGGGGTCCCATTGGCCCAGGCTCCTGCAGGATCAGAGCTAAACCACTGCTGGGCAACAGGTGCCAGCACTGGTCCTGGCTCCCCAGAGGGGTCTGAAAGCTGCTCGCTGCTGGGTAGAGCCAGGAGGGTCCTTGGGGGGGCTGGGGGACCACCTTTTTGCCTGCTCCCACCCAGCACCCCTGGGACCCGCTCGGCTGCGAGTGCCGCTGGCCGGCTCCGGCGAAGGTCCCGGCTGTTCGGTGACGCCGCGAGGCCCGTGCTGCTGGTAGCAGCTGGCCACGCTCGCTGCAAAACAGGAAACCACCGCCCTCCTGGCCGCTGGAGGAGCCGAGCGAGGGGGACGCCAGGGATGCCACTAATAGCTGTGGTATGGCAGCCAGGCGCCGCGGCCCCCGGCTCTGTCCTGCTCTGCGTGCCTGCCCCCAGCCTTCCTCGCCTGCCCTCCTCTGCCTCACTGCCATGCTGGGGGCAGGATGGCCACGGTCCTGGTGACCTTTTCCAGGGGGAAAGCAGCACCCATCCCTGGCAGTGGCCCTGGGAGCTGGGAAACCACAGGGCCTTAGCCCCCCTCCTCTGCTTTTGCTGCAGGCCCGATGGAGCAGGGAGGCTGGCAGCAGTGGCTGCTGCTGGTGGTGGGCATCCAGCTGGCCGGTGGCCAGTGCCCGGAGCAGTGCCAGTGCATCCGCACCGCCCAGGTGGAATGCTCCGGCGCCGGCATCACCGCGGTCCCCGGCCCCATCCCCGCGAACGCCATGACGCTCCAGATCATCAACACACACATCACCGAGCTGGGCGACGCGTCCTTCGGCAACGCCTCCCTGCTGATCGGGCTGCGCATTGAGAAGAACAACCTGTCGCGCATCAGCCCCGGGGCCTTCCAGCACCTGCCCGACCTGCGCTACCTCAGCCTGGCCAGCAACAAGCTGCAGGAGCTCCCCGTGCAGGTCTTCGAGCCTCTGGACAAGCTGGAGTCGCTTCTTCTCTCCAGCAACCAGATCCTCCAGGTCGAGCCTTCCCACTTTGCCCACCTGAGCAACCTCAAGGAGCTGCAGCTGCACGGGAACAACCTGCAGGAGCTGAAGGAGGGGTTGTTCGACCAGCTCACCAGCCTTACCAAGCTCAACCTGGCCAGGAACAACATCGACCGCCTGCCGCCGCGGGCCTTCGAGCGGCTGGCGCGGCTGCAGGTGCTGCGGCTCTATGAGAACCGGCTCCGGCAGATCCCGGCGGGCGCCTTCGATGGGCTGCCGGAGCTGCAGGAGCTGGGGCTGCACCAGAACCAGCTAGAGACACTGTCCCCAGAGCTCTTTGTGCACAACGGGAACCTGCAGAAGCTCTACCTGTCCAACAACCTCCTCGCCACCCTGCCGAGTGGCATCTTCTTGCCCCTGCATGCCCTCGCCAAGATCACCTTGCACGTCAACCGCCTCCGGGACATCTCCCCTGGTGCCTTCGGTCCCATGCCCGACCTGCGGGAGCTGTGGCTCTACGAGAACGAGCTTTCCACCCTCCCTGAAGCTGTCTTCAGCAACCTTACCCAGCTGCAGCTCCTGGTCCTCAGCAAGAACCGGCTGCGCTCCGTGGCGCCGGGGACTTTCCGGGGCTTGGGTGAGCTGCTGGAGCTGTCGCTGCACTCCAACACCCTGCGTCGCCTGGATGCCCAGGCGCTGGAGGGGCTGCCCAAGCTGCAGAACATCTCCCTGCACCACAACCAGCTGCAGGCGCTGCCGCGGGGCCTCTTCAGGGCCACCCCGGGGCTGCGGCACCTGCAGCTGCACGCCAACGCCCTGGAGTACCTGCCCGCCGGCATCTTCTCCCCGCTGGCCGCCCTGCGAGAGGTGAAGCTGCACAACAACTCCTGGCGCTGCGACGAGGGCATCCTGCCCCTGCGGGGCTGGCTGGAGGACAACCCCTACAAGGTGGGCGAGACACCCCCTCTCTGTGCCAAGCCCCCCGCCCTGCGGGGCACCCCCATTGCCGGGCTGCTGCGGGACCAGCTCCTCACCCCCTGGCCCCCCACTGCCTCCCCGCATCCCAGCAGCCCACTCCCTGCTCGCCCCTCCGAGGAGGCATCGCCGGATGGTGCCTGGACGGAGCCCCCCGTGGGGCTGCCGGTCTCCCCCCAGACGGAGGAAGAGGAGGAGGAGGAGGAGGAGGAGGGGAGGGGGCAGTGGGGGCTGACACGCATGCAGAGCGGGGTGGTGGTGGCCGTCATCGTGCTGGTGTGTGTGGCCCTGCTCGCTGCTCTGGTGGCACTGGTGGTCTACGGCTGTAGGAAGAAGAGCCACACCGTGCTCATGAGGATGAAGGCACCCAACGAAGCCTGAGGCCCCCCGGCAGACCCCGAGGGGAGCAGTGCTGGCAGGGCGTCCTCCCCCGTGGGGCCAAGGGACGTGATGGCGGCTCTGTGTCAGCTGCCCTTGCTGATTGGGATGGGCCAGCGTCACCCCGCGTGCTGCGTGTCCCCCTGTCCTGCTCTGCTCTGCCCTGCCCCTGCTCCGCATTGGGGCGTCCCCCCAGGTGACCCCACGGCTGCCCTCCGCCCCCAGCCCCTCCTGCCTCCAGCGCAGCCTCTGCGCCCATTCCCTGCCTGGGAGCCACAGCCGGGGTGGGAGGTGCTGAGAGGGACCCCCTTGAGCAGGCAGCCACAGCCTGGCCATGATGGTGCTTACCCCAAACAACGGGACCTCCCCGTCCTTCACCTCGCATCGCCCCCCTCCCACGCTGCCTGCTGCCCACACCCAGCCCCCTCCCAGCTGGGTGCCAGCCATCACACAGGGCGAGGAGCTGACCGGGCGCCTTCTGCTCCCCCGAGCCCTTGCTGCCCACCGGTGCTACCCCCCTGCGTCGTGCCCTGCCCCACACCTGCGGAGGGCCGGGGGGCTGCACTGGGCTCTGCTGCCAGGGGGTTACGGGGCTGGGCGGTGGGTGCAAGGGGTCTGCCAGGGGCTGGGAAAGGCTCCTGCGCTTGTGCCCTAGGGGTGCTCCTGCTGTACCCTGACCCTGGTCCTCGCTGCCTCCATACCCTTGTGTGACCTCCACCGGCTACTGAGCAGCCAGGCCCTGCTCTGCCTGGCAAAGCTTCTTCCTCTTCCTCCCTCGAGTGCCCTCCTGTCTGTGCCCGGTCCTGCTGCCTGCTGGCAGCCCTCAGGCAGCGGGGATGCTGGTAGCACATGGAGCAGGGGGTCGGCAAGTGCTGGCTGCTCTGCAGTTCGCAGGTGGGTGCTGTGCCACCACAGCACCTGCACTCAGCGGCCACTCTGTCTCCTCTGGCCGTGGCACGGCCACAGCGGGGTCCAGCTCACCTCTGTGCGTGGTGCGGCACTGCCAAGCTGCCTGGGGATCGCTGCCACGGGACGAGGGTCACACTTGGTGCGCACCCCACACCGCTGGCTGCTCACAGCACCCCGGGAGCCAGCGCTGGCACGAGCAGCCCCGTGCTGGTGGACATGATGGGATGCTCCTCTGAGCTGAGACCTGCATGGTGGTGGGAGACACAGGACTGTGCTGCGGGGCTGTAGGGTGCTGCTCTGTGACCTCTCCATTAAAGTGAAGTTGTCCACCCCTCCAGTACCAAAGAGCTGTTTATTTGCTCCTTTGCTGTGTACAGCTGCGGAGTGACCCAGAAGGGACAGGACCAAGCACTTGATTTCCACTCCTAAGAGATTTTTTTCTTGTTGAGGAAAAGCCCATACAGGGTTGTGGCGCTGGGAGAGGGTTAGTAGGCTGTGGTCGAGAGCCCATGCTGGTCCCTGGGCTCCAACCTGAGGTGAGGCACAAGGAGGGCTCAGCCATCCAACAGCAGCAGGATGGCTTTTGGAGAACGAGCTGAGACTTCAGCAAGCTTCTGGATGGAGACACCAAACTGCCTCCTGTGCAGTCCACTGCCCGGAGCAGGGCCCTGAGTGTTTCCCCAGCACCACCCTGGGGTGGGGGGGAGCTCGCTCGGCTCCCTTCACAGCTGGGTGCTGCTGCCTTGTGTCAGCTGAGTTTTGCCGTGTGTCACCGTCTGCTCCATCGGTCCGGCTGCAGGCACGTAAGTGTCCCTCGTCCTGCCTCTGGAGCTGCCTCCATGGCCGCTGCCACTCCAGCCCGTTCCAACACAGGCCCTTGCAGGGCAGCCCTGGAGCTGGTGTATGCTGCTCCCCCAGGAAAGTTGCAAGCTTCCAGGGAGTCCAGCTGGTCCACGGGTCCCTCTGGCCATCCCACCGCTGGCTGGGTGCACGCCATGGGCTGTAAAACACCTGGTGTGTCTCAAGATGATGGTCCCAGAGTGGTCCCATCCCCATGGCGTTGCTCTGCCTTGCTAAGCTGTGCCTGATCGCCTCTCTTGTATAAGAAACATTTGCTAGCACCACTTCCCAGTGAGATCTAAGAAAGTCCAGGGGGGTCTCTCGGATGGCTGCTGGAAGCAAGCGTGCTGACCTCGGTGTGGGCCTGGTGCCACCATGACAGCAGCACCCTGCCACCGGCCCTGGGCCAGTGGACGTCCGGGGCCGGGACCCCACTTCCCTGCCAGGATGCTTGCTGGCGGCTGGCTCTGGCCTCACCTCCAGTCCCACTGGGGCTGGGTTATTTTTCAAAGCGCTCCAAGGACAGGGGTTGTTGCTGCCGATAACAGCGGGAGGCAGCTCCGCCCCCGCAGGAACAGCGCGTCGGCCGCCTGCCCATCCGCCCCAGAAAACATTGTCCCACCTCGGCCAGCAGCGTCCCGGCAAGCCTGCCGCGGGCTCGGTGGCAGTCTCCATGATGCCGCGCTCGGTAAGTAAGGTCACGCCGCTCGGGTAGTTTGGGGGGCCGGGGATGGGTGGGAGCTGCTGTTGGCTCTGGAGGAAACAGGCGAGATGGCGGAAAGGAAAAGCCAAAGCCAACACTGCTCTCAAGCGCTGGTGCAAGTCCAGGGTAGCCCCACTTGTGGGGTGTCTGCAGGTGGGCGTTGCTGTGGGGCGGCCAGCATCCCCCTTCCCCTGGCAGCACTGGCGTGTACCCCAAGTAGAGAGGGACTGGTAGGGGGCTGGAGGTCGCTGTCCCAAAAAGCGCATCCTGTGGGCTGGGAACAGGCGTTTGTTGCTGCTCTGGGTGCTTGCAGAGAAAGAAATACGTGATGGGAAATTAGAAATACAACGGTTGGAGCCTCCTCCTTTTGTCACTAAGCTCGGAGCAGCCCTGCAGTGTGTGCAGCACATCCGCGGTGCTCACATGCTCCCCCACCCCAGAGCCTGGCTTCGTGCCCATGGAGACACCTCGGGAGGCCACAGGTTCCCCCAAGACCCCCGCGGGACCACACAGCTCCCACCTCGGCCGCTGCTCTGCAGTATGTGGGGACCTTTGGTGAGGGTGGCACTATCCTGGTTGTCACAGGGTGGGCTGGGGAGCAGGGGAAGAGCCCTGACCCACGTATGGGACAGGCAGGGAGAGATCTGGGAGGAAAGCGCTCCTTGTTCCTGCAAGGAGAGTGCTGGGGTGGTGCGGGCAGCCGGGGCTGGAGGGATGTCCCATGCCCAGGGCAGCTGCCCACTCTGCGGTGCCCCAGAGATTGCTCCCACCGCACTGCTGGCTGCCGAAGCTGCTTCCCCAGTGGCACCTGCCTGCAGGTGCAGACTTCTGTCTCACCAAGGCAGGGGATGAGGCTCGGCTCCTTCTCCAGTGCAGGCTGGTGGTCTACGCACTGCTGGGGCTGGGGTCCCTGCTGGTGGAGGGGCTGCCGCCGCCCTGCCCCGCCGCCTGCCAGTGCTACGACGCCTCCAAAGTATTCTGCTCGGAGGAGAGGATGCGAGAGATCCCGGCGGGCCTGCCGGGGAACGCCACCCAGCTCTTCTTCGTGGAGACGGCCCTGAGCAGCATCCGCAGCGGGGCCCTGGGTTCCAGCACCACCCTCACCAAGCTGGTCTTCCTCAACAACAACATCCAGGAGCTGGAGACCGGCGCCTTTCGGGGGCTGCCCAGCCTCGTGGAGCTGGAGGTGTCAGGCAACCCCTTGCCAGTGATCAGCCCGGGGGTGCTGGTGGGGCTGCCCAGCCTCAGCAAGCTCTCTCTGGGTGCCAACGCCATCCGCTCCCTGCAGCCGGGGCTCTTCACCGTCGCCTGCAACCTGCGGGACCTGCGCTTGCCGGGCAACAAGATCGAGACGCTGCTGCCCGGCATCTTCCGCCCGCTCCGGGGCCTCCAGACCCTGGACCTCTCACAGAACGCCCTGGCCGAGCTGCCGGCTGGGCTGCTGGCCCCCCTCGCTGCCCTCCGCCTCCTCAAGCTCAGTGACAACCTGCTGGCACGGGTTCCCCTCGGTGCGTTCAAGGTGCTGGGCCAGCTGGCTGAGCTGCACCTGGACGGTAACCGGCTGGAGGAGCTGCCGGCCGGCACCTTCACTGGGCTGGGGGGGCTGCGGCAGCTGCAGCTGCAGCACAACGCGCTGGGCAGCCTGGACCCCGACATCTTCGCCGCTCTCCCCAACCTCACTGTCCTCAGCCTGGAGGGCAACCGCCTGGCCACCCTGCCTGCCGCCCTCTTCACCGGCACCCCTCGCCTCCTCCACCTCTCGCTGGCCCGCAACCAGCTGGAGACGCTGCCCCTGGGGCTCTTTGCCAACCTCTCGGCGCTGCAGACCCTGGTGCTCTCGCACAACGCCATGGTCCACCTCCCTGAGGGGGTTTTCCAGGGGCTGGCAGGGCTGGCAGTGCTGCAGCTGAGCCACAACAACCTCTCCAGCCTGCCGGCCGGGCTGCTGGCCGGGCTGCCCCTCCTCGCCGCCCTGGCGCTGGACCATAACCGCCTGGCCCGCCTGCCGCCGGGGCTCCTCGATGCCAGCCAGGAGCTGGCGCGCCTGGGGCTGGCCGACAACCCCTGGGCCTGCGACTGCCGCCTGGGCTATCTCCTGGGCTGGCTGCAGAGCTTTGCCGAGCCCCTTACCCATGCACAGGCCTCCTGCGCCAGCCCGGCCGCCCTCCGGGGACGGTCCCTGATGGAGGTCCCCCCGGAGCAGCTGGGGTGCCCTGGAGCACCTGGTGTGCCCCCAGAGGAGGGCTGGGATGGGGACCCAGGGGATGATGCTCCAGGGAAGTGCACCTACAGCAACCCCGAGGGCACTGTCAGCATCGCCTGCGACGCCAGGAGCTGCCAGCGGCTCAGCCTTCGCCTCCCTTCTCCTCCTCCTCCTCTTCCCCCCGGGCAGGCGGTGGGGCCAGGGCTGATGTACCAGGGTGCCTGGGTGCTTCGCTCACGCTGCGGCACGCTGCAGGTCAGCGTCCTCGTCGCAGCGCAGAGCACGGAGGAGGCCACGCCACCAGGTCTCCCCGGTGCGCCCTAGGGCTCGGGCACGCGCCCGCTTCTGCGCTGCTGTGGCTTGGGCCACCTCCGAACCAGCCGGGGAAACAGCACCTCGTCTTGTCCGGCTACCCTGCCGCGGTCAGCAGCTGGCACTGAGATCTCCGCAAGGGCTGGCCTGGTGGTATTTATTCTCCCAGTATTTCATTTCCAGTGTGTTTCAGATATCATTAAAATGTACATATTATTTCTGTGCAACCAGTTCCTGTGGTGGAAGAGGAAACGCTCTTTCCCCTCGCCGCTGCCTGTGTGTCTGGGGGAAGCTGGAGGCCGCTGGGGTCCCGCCGGGTCTGGGCTGGGGCTGTGCGTGCAGTGCCGTGGGCGCAGGAGCCTGGCAGGGAGTGGGTGTTCGTCTCTGCCCGCTGCGGCTCCCCAGCCCCACCTCCCGCCCCACACCCCTTGGCGGTGCAGGGACCCGGCTGCAGCCCGGCACCAACCCCTGGGCACGGGTTTGGTGTGGGGGTCCAAGGGAGGCGTGGGCGAGTGCTGCCCAGCGAGAGGTTTGGGCTGCCTGGCCGCAGGGTGGGCTCCAGCCCGGGGCTGCGCACCGGCAGGACCCCCACCCCCTGCCCAAAGCAACAGGGCAGCTCGGGTCCTTGCTTGGGGCCGCACGTCTCTCCCAGCCCCTCCTCGGCTGCTGCCCAGCTGGAGAGCTGGGGACAAAGTGGGGGCTCCTTGTTGCGTTAGCTCCTGGAAGGCAGACGGGTGATGCTGCACCCCTGGACACGATCCCGCACAGCCACCCTGACAGCTCTGCCGCACGAGGAGCTGCCACCCTGCTGTGGCCATCTCACAGGTGATGCTGGCGTGGCCACCTCCAAGCCTGGAGCAGGGAGGGCTGCAGCTCCCCAGCCATGTCACCGCTGCCACACCGTGGGGTGTGTGCTGTCCGTGGCCCAGGGAGGCCGGTGTCACCCCCTCTGCAAGCTCCGTCCCCTCCTGCACCTTGGCTCTGCCACCCTGCAGCCTCTGGTGCTGAGCAGGGCTGCAGACGGGGTTGATGCTGGAAAGGGGTGAGGCTGTGGAACATGTGCAATAGTTTGGAGTCTTTCAAAATTTGCCAGGAAAGCCCAGGAGCAGAAGCTGAATCTTAATAAGAGCAGGTGAAATCTGAAGAAGAAATGCTTAAATGCAGCTAGTGCAGTTATCCAGTGGGAAGCAGCAGATGCCTGGTCATTTTATATCTTTGCATCAAACAGAGTGTTTCTTCCCAAAGGATACCCTGCACCAGCCAGGAGCCCTGGGTGTCACCGTGGAAGGGTCTTTGGCTCTTGCTGGGATGGAGCAGAGCACATTGCTCAGCCCCAGCCCTACGACAGGCAAGGTGTGGGGCTATGGGGCCAAGCCCAGAGCCCGGGTGTCAGCGCATCTGCCCGGCCACAGAAGCCATCACTGATTCAAGCTTAAGCAAATGGCTTCAGAGCAGCACCTTTAGCTAGATAAGCCAGTTCCTGAGGAAGGAAACAACTGGATGTTTTTAATAGGAAAAGCTTTAAATAGGAAAAGCTCCTTTCTGCTGTGTCAGTGGGGGTGGTGCACGTGAAGCTGGTGGGTTACACTAATGGAGACATGGGATTGCAGAGACCATCGGCTACAAAACAGGCTGGCCTGGAGATCTTCAGGTTCCCATGGATGTGACTAGTCAAGTGGCGCCAGCAGATAACGCCTGGGGAGGTCGTGCCTGCATCCTCTCCGAGGGCTTTCTGCAATGGCCCCCCACGCCGGGGGCACAGCTCCGCTGCCCGCTCCCTGGCCCTCCCTTATCTCCCCGCGCAGACCTGCGTCCTGACCTCACGCAAAACCAAGCCCTGCGCCTGGGCCAAGGATAAAGAGCTGCCCAGGTGATGGGACCCTTGTCTGGCGGCCTCGCTCTTTGCACGGCACGGCTCGCTCCAGCGGCTGGACTCGTCCGCAAGCACTTGGCCAAGTAAGTGGTGCAAAATGCTTTTTTTGCTCTTTAAAGTGTGTCGGGAGGGCGGCTCTGGGAAGCTGCTGACCTTTGCCTTGCAGCAAGGAGCAGGAGAGGCTGCAGTGCCGTGAGCTGGGTGCGTGCCTGCATGTCCCTGCACTCCTGGGTGGTGGGACAAGCAGGGGACCCCACTGAGGTCCACAGCAGCCAGACGGGCTGAGGGAGGGTTTTAAAAGAGCTTTGCAGTTCAAAACTGTTTATTTTCATCCCCATGCACTCAGTCCAGCCGTTCCCACCTGCGCATCTGACCCATCACGTGCCCGCACCCCCGGCTCCTGCACCTGAGTCTCCCTGGGCAGAGGACGTGCAGGGATCAACAGCGGCTTCTGCCCTGGGGAAACCCGCAGGGCAGCTGGCACATACCTCACTTCCCAGCGTTTTTTCTTCAAACCCAGTGGCTTTCAGCCTCCTGTATTTGCTGACCTCTCAACATTTTTCAGAAAATAATTTTTCATAGCAAACTTACCCTCCCAGCATACGTTTTTTTGCACGGTCAGATTTGATGGACACCCAAGAAACAACCAACAGCCTTTTCCCCTGCTCCCACCCAGGACTATGAATCACAAGCTGGAAGCTACTGTCGTGGTACAACGCTCAGAGATGTTAAAACCCAGCTAATGTGTTAGCTGCATATTTCCAAATGACTTGATGGAAGTGGTGGGCTTTATGTGGCTGCTGGTGTGTGTGTGTCGGTGACTTCATCTCCAAACTGCCCTAAATGTTAGGTATTAAACAGTCAATCTGTGGACATCACATAGCCTTTTAATGAGCCTCACCCTAAAGCTTGGCTGCTGCTCAGAAGTCAACTGTTTCTATCTGACAAAGCTGCATAACCAAGGCCAAAATATGATGTGATCAGCAAGAATCTCAAAAATTACATGCTTAGAAGCAATGTTTTAAATAACCCTCCTGAACTGAGAGACGCACCAGTGAAATAGCGAGTCCATCCAGCACAGTGTGGAAATTCTGAATAAACAAGGTCATCTGGTCTTGGCTGGCTCCTGGGACCCTTGCTGATCCCTCATTAGCAAGTGCAGGGTTGATTGCTTCTGTTGTTGCATGAATGGGCCACTGCCCTGCCGAGTAACTGGACCCACTGGGGCAGCACTAATGGGCAGCAGCACTGTGCCTTCTTCACCCAGACAGATGCCAAGCCTGGAGCCTAAACATGGGAGCAGAGAACAGACCGTCCAGCCCTTGTCCCTCCTAGAGCGTCTCCCAGTGCCAAGCCCTGAGCTGACTCACTCTCCCTTCCTCTCCATCCCTCGGTACCAATGGCAGTGAACTCTTGTAGATGCAGCGTACGTTGGTTTGCACAGTCTCTCTTTTTCTTGTAAAATGAGTTATGATATGTGAATAGAAGAGTCCTGAGAGCTGAACAAAGCGTGATACCACAGTTCATGAGCTGTGGACAGAAATTTTTTTGTTCTTCATAATTTATTTTTGAAACCTTTTCTTTCAGGACAATGTATCAGCATTTACTTTTCCTTTTCTTCCTCTCCTTCCATCCCCATAAATGCCAAGATCAAATCCTGGGTGAAGATCCATATGAAATGCCTGAAGACTACCAGGAGGTCTACAGAGGGACAAAAAATGATGTCAAAGAGATCCCAAAGATTGCAAAGCCCTTCATTTCAGAGATGATCTTCGTGCAAACCAGCATCACTGCTATAAGGAAAGGTGCCTTCAGGTACATGCCCAGCCTGATCAAGATTTTGTTTATTGGCAACAAGATCAAGACAGTTGAACCTGGAGCCTTTGATGGTTTGGAGAAGCTGAGGGACTTGGAGATCTCTGGTGCCTCCTTAGAAGAACTAGCTGTGGGCACTTTCCAAAACCTCCTGAGCTTGCAAAGGCTGGAGCTGAGAGACAGCCACCTCAGACACATCCCCAAAGGTCTGTTTGATGGGCTGGAGAATTTGAGAGAGCTGTCCCTGCACACCAATGCAATCCCTGCTCTTCCAGAAGGCATTTTTGATTCTCTTGTCAATCTAACATTTTTGGACCTGGCTAGAAACAGGATCACGGCTCTTCCTGGGGATGCCTTTAGCAAACTCCCCCATCTGCAAGTCCTCCGTCTGTATGAGAATGAGCTGCAGGACCTCCCGGAGGGGCTGCTAGATGGTCAGCCAGGGCTGCTGGAGCTCAGCCTCCAGAGGAACAGTCTCAGGGCGCTGTCACCCATGCTCCTGAGGAGCCTGCCTCACCTGGAGAAACTGCTCTTGGACAACAACCTCATCGGGGCTCTCCCGCTCCAGGGCTTTTTTGGTCTAAACAAATTGAAGCTGCTGACTCTGGATTCAAACCACATCGCTGAGCTCCCCTGCTGCCTATTTGACACCATGCCACACATGCGTGAGCTGGACCTGAGCGAGAACCATTTGGCCACACTTCCAGAGAGCGTCTTTGTCAACCTCACATCTCTCGGCAAACTTATCCTGTCACACAACCAGCTAGCAGCCCTGCCAAGAGGAGCCTTCACTGGGCTCAGCAAACTCTCGGACCTCCAGCTAGACAGAAATCAGCTCTCTGCTCTGGATGGTGAAGTCTTTGCTTCTCTCCCAAATCTGAAAACCCTCAACCTTAGGAAGAACCAGCTGGAGAGTGTCCCCCGAGGGCTCCTGGACCCCCTGAAGAAGCTCAGCTCAGTGTATCTGAGTGGAAACCCATGGAGATGTGACTGCAACCTCTGCTACTTGCACAGCTGGATTCTGGACAACAGTGAGAAAGTTAAATTATCCAGCCAAGTGTCATGCAAGAATCCACCCCACCTGGCAGGGCAAGCAGTGACATCGCTGAGGGACGACCACTTAATTTGTTTAGCTACTCTTCCTCTTTCAGCTTCTTTTACCCCATCTCTGCCATTCACCTCCACATCATCACAAGGGTTGTCAACTTTGCTGTCACCTGGAACCTTGTCCACTGCAGCATCAACCATACTGCCAACTGTGCTGTCACCTGTGACTACCTCTGCCATGTTGCCAACCGTGCCAGTGGACACCTTTGTCACTGCTCCATCACCAACCATGCCATCTAAGGCCTTCGTCACCACTCCATCACCAGCTGTGGTGCCCAAGGCCTCCATCGCCATACCATCATCAACTCTTCTGCCCAAGGCTTCCGTGAACACACCATCATCAATTACGCTGCCAGAGGCCTCCATTGCCACCCCATCACCAGCTGTGCTGCCAAAGACCTCCATCAGCACACAATCATCAACTACGCTGCCCAAGACCTCAATCACCACGCCATCATCAACCATGCTGCCCAAGGCTTCCATCAACACACCATCACCTTCTGTGCTGCCAAAGGCCTCCATCACCACCTCATCATCAACTGTGCTGCCCAAGACCTCAATCACCACATTATCATCAACCATGCTGCCTAAGACCTCCATCAACACACCATCACCATCTGTGCTGCCAAAGGCCTCCATCACCATCTCATCGTCAGCTGTGCTGCCCGAGTCCTCCATCACCACCCTGTCACCAACTGTGCTGTCCAAGACGTCCATTAACACACCATCACCATCTGTGCCACTGGAGGCCTTCAGCCTGTGTTCAACTCCAGCCATCATAAGCCTACAGCCTCCTGAGGCCACCAGCCCAGAGCCTGCACTGTCCGCTCTACCTTCTGCCCCCATGCTGGTGCAAACCAGCATGCTGGCAGCCACCACCAGACAAGTGCCACCTGCTCTTCTGGTGCCCACGGAGAAGCCAGATGCTGTCGCATGGGGGACACCCGGCGTCTCCCTTGTCTCAGCCCCTCCCATGGCACTCTGGACAGCCCCCAGGGCAACTGCCCTGGGCATGGTCCCGCTGGCCTCACAAGCCCCATCCCGCCATGCTCCTGAGCCAGACGGGGAGCAGGACAGTGGCACGGCGTGGGGCTTGCCCACAGTTGGCAGCCAGCCCGCTCCCACTGGAGCCGTCGCCCTGCGGTCCAGCCGGTGGCACTGCCGGGTCTCCCTGGCCCTGGGCCTGGCCGCGCTGGTGCTGCAGGGGGGCTGCACGCTGCTGTGGGGGCTGCTCGCCCTGCTCCTTCGCCAGGCCACCCGCCGCCGGGGCCGCCCCGCGCCTCTGGTGAGGCTGCTGAGCCTCCGGGCCCTGGCTGCCCCCCGAGCGAGCCCGGGCACCGCTCCGAGCTGCGGTGTCCCCTGAGCTGGGCAGAGCCCCTCGTCCTGCTGCGGGCTTCGGAGCCTCGTGGGGCGCAGACCAGCATCGGCGGGGCGGGGGTCCCAGCAGCCGGGCTGCTGTGGAGATGGGGGTCCCCGGAGATGCTGCGGGCCCGGGGAGCGGCGTCACCGCCCGGCGGGCCCTTCTGCCGAGCGACACTAGATGGCATCCCGACACAGGGAGTGGCTGCCACCGCCTGCCCGGGGCCGCCGGGAGCCGGGAGGGCGGCCGGCGGCCCCGAGACACCGCACCCGAGCGCTGGAGACCGGCTGGGGACCTCGGCGGACCGCTTCTGCTTGCAGGATCGGCTGGGGGGGTCCCGCCTGCATCTCCTCCCCATCCCCGGCAGGTACCTGCAGGGCGCACGCAGTCCCTGGGGAATGGCTCCCCCAGGCTTCGCGCCCCGGCCGCTTCCGACGTGTCCGTGCTGGCGTGTCCATCGTCACACTCCGATCCCTTCCCCTCTCCTTCTCCTTTTCCTCCCCACCGACATTAAAGCTTCCCCTGCATCTCTGCCGTGCACTGAAGAGCTGCCGAGAGGAATATTTTCACCCCTGGGCTTTTCTCGCCCTGCCCTGCGGAGGGGGATTCCTGTTGCTTGCTGGAGCGTGGGCGCCCAGTCAGTGCCGGCCATCAGGGACCCGTGTAGGACCAGGACTGCAGGCCCTCCTGCAGGCAGCGGCGCAGTGAGACGAGAGACGTGCTTTTCTTCCCCCTCTTAAACCTCGTGCGATGCTGCCTGCCCCGACTTCTCCGCAGAGCAGTGTTTGAGTGTGGCCGGCCGTGCGGTTCTCACACCATAACTTCACCTGACGCTGAACCCCGACTGCAGGCTGGGCACCGGCTCTTCGGAAGCGCGGGAGGAAGGAGCTGACTCTCCTCGTAACTGAAGGGTTGATTGCGCCTTCACCTCTGCAGTCCCGGGTTGCACCCAGGGCCAGGAAAGTGCCTGAATTAAAAAAAAAGTGGCTGTTTCTGTGGATTTTCTGCCATTGCACAAAGTGCTGAAACTTTCACTTGAAAGCTTTAGCCCAGGAGATTTTTGAGCTGATGAACACAGGGGTAGTTCCTTGGTTTGGGTCTCTGGGTACCTTATTTTGCTCCACGTTCGGTGTTGACTTTGCTCTGTGCCAGGCACGCTGCTGCCAAGTTTAGTTAGTGCAGGGTTGCAGGTGTCTGTCTCCAGCCCCTCGCCTTTGCCGCTGGTGCCCTCTCCATCACACCCTGCCTACGAGTGCCCTTCCCCAGCTGTGGGGCGTACGGGCTGCCTGGTGTTGGGGGGCTTCAGAGGGGAAAACCTCTGAAAATCAATGGTCTGGACAGGTGCTGGGCAAAGAATCCACGGGGAAGCAGCTCAGAAACCTCCTGGTCGGGGAGCCCCAAGCGCCCCAGCGCCCTTGGCCTGGTGCAAGACCAAGGGAGGGGGGGAGGGGGCTTGGCGTTGAGGTATGTGCCTGTGGCTGTGCATTAGGGACCTGGATATATGTCTTTGCTAAGAGCCTGTGCAGTTTTACAGGCCCTTCGGCTGCTCCTTGAAGTCCTGCTGACGGCTGTGAAATACGGGAGGCGAGCGCGGGGCAGCACATCTGGGTGGGATGGAGCGAGCGGCTCCGGGGCCGGGGCTGGCACGGCGGGTAATGGGATGCAGATGAGGGGAAGGAGTGTTTTTCCTGGCAGTCCAGATGGGCTCGACTTAATACTTGATTTAGAGGGTTTGAAAGCGGGGCCTGGCTGCTGGGGAACAGACCCTGAGCACTTCCCGGGGCGGCAAGGGGGGGGTCTCCACTGGCTTTTCAGATATTTAATGGCCCAGCACAGTCTAAACAGGGAAGTACTTCGGGGTGAGATTAGCACAACATAATCACATCTTAAAAGGCCTTCAGAGACACAAGGCACGTCCGCTCTCCTATTAATTACTTGTTATTAATAAAGCTGGGGTCAGGCTAGAGGTGTTCGCTCCGCAGCGTGCTGAGTCCCTCTTTGCGGGGCGGCGGTGTATCCGAAAGCAGCACAAAGCCCCGCCGCCTCCACCTGCACCCATCCCACTCCGGAAACCAAACGGCCAACATTCCTACAGCCGCCTTTAAAACTAATTTGCCCCATTATACCCCAAAAGGACCACGTCTTTCTAAGTGCCCAGAACACCTCTGAGCGCTGTAAAATAATAATAGCCAGAGTGTTCTCAGCACGGGAATTTCCTGCTATGATTGATTTCTAATTTGCAACGAAAATACAACCGCCCGTGTTCCCGGGGCCAGGCTGGTGCAGCTGGCTCGCAGGCAGGAGTCAGCTCTCTCCACCTCTGCGGAGCTGATCCCCGGAGGGCTGCGGCTCTGCTGGGAGGAATCAGCAGCTGCTCCCGTTTGCCCTCGGTTGTGCTGGTGTCCCCTGGCAGGGAAGGGGGCTGAGAGGCGGGTGGGATGCAGGGTGTCCTGGGGGTGATGTGCCTGGGCAGTCTGTGGGGAAACACACTGGGGTTTCCTGAGTGCCAAGCAAGAGCAGCCAGAGAGTGCGTGGGGATGGGGCAGGGCATGGGGGATCTGCACGGGGAGGCCAGCAGGCAGGCTTCTGCTCCAGAGCTGCACCTGGCTGCGATGCCAAGGAGACGCCTTCCTCCCAGCGCGGAGCTACGTGGCCGGGGCAGATGCCAAGGGAGTGCAGAGCCCCCAGCACACCCTGTCCGCTCTGCTGCGGGCAGCCCTTAGCAGGACAGCCATTGCACTGAGTAGCGCTTGATGATTTTTTAATCTGCGAATTTTTCTGAACTCTGGTAAGATTTTAGCATCCACACCCTATGGCGAGGAGTGCCCAGGATTACCCACGCACCAAATGAGGCAACACCTCCCTCTGCTCTCCCCTTGCTCGGCACTCCTTGTGTGGGGTGCCCTTGGTGCTCGCACTGGAAAAAAAAAGCTGAGCATCCCTGTGTGGTGGCTCCAGGCTGCTCGTGACTCGGCAAACCTCTTCCCAGTTGCTGCAACTGCCTGAGGTCCTTGTAGTTAACCTCAGGTGATGACCAGTTAGAAGCAGAGATGGGACGCTGTGTGTGTCCTCGAGTGGCACTGGGAGCGGGGGTCTCGGCATGGCCTGGGAGTCCCACAGCCACTGCTGGCTTGCCTCCTGCCCCGTGCAGACAAGATATGGTTCCCACCGCCCCGGCGCTCGTGCTGCGGTACCGACCGGTAACCCCTCTGCCCTCAGCCCCACTGGGAAGCCCCTGTGCTGTGGGCGCGGTGGCCTGTCCCTGCCACCTGCCTCCGGTCCCCTTCCTGCCCCTGAGGCACCCACTCCGGGGGCAGGAAGGGGGCTCGCGAGCGACAGCCCTTTCTTGTGGCTGGCGGGAAGGGGGGCAGCGAACACCTGCATGGGGGGCTTTGCACAATAACCCGGTCAGGGAGCAGACCCGGGCCCCCAGCAGGCAAGTCCCGCTACCGGCTCGCTGCTGGGAACCTGCCCCAGCCCGCCGCCGTGCTGCCACGGCTTCCTCCCCGGGTGCCCGCACTGTGTGCCGGCCCCGAACACGTGCCGTGGCTGTGCCGGGAGCGGTGTCTCACCGGCTGCTGGTGTGGTTTGAGCCCCCAGGTCTCTCATGACTGCCTGCCCCGGCGGGGGGGGAGGTGGGGCTGGCTTCTGGGTGAGCTGCGGGCAGGGTGAGAAGCGGCTGGTTGGGTGCCAGGTCCTGTAGGAGCAGGGAGGTGCTGGCGGTGCTGTCTGGAGAAGTGGGATGGGCAACATGGGACCTATGGGGTAAAGGACCTGAGCTGGGGCAGCTCCCCAGCAGAGGCAGCTGGGATCAGCCTAAGGACCAGCTGCGCAGGCACGGGTCCCTCTCGCTGCGCAGCTTTCAGGCTTCTCTCCCCTAGTAGCAGGCTGTCAGGCACCCATCTGTCCCCTATTGCACTCAGCAGAGATGACCATGAGCTGGCAGTCATTGCTCGGTGTTACTGCTGTGCCCCCTCGATGCTGGTGATGGTTTTGAACCCCAGCACCACTCCCCCGTGTGTCCTCTGGACAGTCCATCTCCCCCTCCCCATCCTACACCCACAGCATCCCTCCTGCACCCACTCACAGCACCCATCCAGCCGCGTCAGGCTGCTCAGTGCCGAGAAGCCCTGTGAGGGCTTGGGCAGGAGGCTGAGCTGAGACACTCGTTCATCTGCTTTGGCCCTGGTGCCTCCCAACCCTCCACAGCAAAAGGGCTGTGTCCCTGTCCCACCAGGGCAGGGGCCCGACCTCCTCCTCCAGGCAGCTGGGGCAGCAAGAGGACCCCCAGGCACGGGGAACGGGGCTCAAGGGGGTGCGGGGCTGGCACCCCCGGGGTTCCCATCCTTGGTCCGCCTGCTTGACACCTTGCGCTCCGCGTGCTTTTATCCAGGATTTGGGCAGGGCAGGAGAGCACGGGTGAGGAGAAGCAGCCGGGGCATCCTCCCTTGGGCAGCGGCGAGCTGGCGGGGCGGAAGTCGCCTGTTTGTTTAAGGTGCAAACAAGCCTGTTAATCTGCTGGCTGTTTGTATTTCTCCAGAGCCCCCGAGCGCGGGGGGGAGCGGAGATGGGGTCTCCCCTTTGTGTGGGGGCAGGGTCAGGCTATTGGAAGTGGAGGTGAGAAAACACAGAGGGGCAGCTGGAACCTGCTTTGGGAGGGCAAGATTTTTTTCGGCTATTTATGATAATTAGTGAGAAACGTTCCTCAAGCGTTTCAGATGATTCTGTAATGAAGTTGGGCCGAATGTTCCTGCTTTGTTCCGCTGGAACCATTAAAAATCCCCCTCCTTTGGCTGCCTTAATGCAATGCTGAAAAGGCACAATGGCATAAAAGTGGCTCTGGGCAGGGCGGCACGCCTCCCGCCCCGCCAGATAGAGCCCTTCAGAGCCCAGATTTTCTGGGTTATAAACCTCAGCGCTCGCAATGTTCGTGCAAAGGCTACTGCAGACCCCGTGCCCGGGCCTCCTTCACATCTCTGATGCCGGTCGGTGCGTGTGGGTGCCAGCCGGGCAGCACCACCGAGCTTGCAGCACGCTCGAGGAGGGACAACGGCTGGCACAAAGACGCCGGAGTGAGGAAGGGCAGCCGCAGGGAGGGATGCCATCGCTCCTCTCTTATAGAAAACCTGCTTTCTCCCTGTGTTTGTGCAGGGAGTTTGCGAGGCTGAAATGCTGTGCCTGGAGGGCACCAAACCCTGTGCAGGGCGAAATGGGGGGTCCAGCCCCAAGGAAAGTGCTCCCGAGTCAGTGCAGGTCTGGGCCAGATCCTGCCCTGCCCGCTGGGGCCAGGCGGTCCCCTGGGCATCAGTGCAGAGCGAGGGGTCTGAAATCCAGCCGTGGCACTCTGCATGGGTCACTAGTGGGCTACAAGACCTGGATCATTCTCCTCTTGCTTTTAGGAGGGGAAGGCTTCTCCGGCATAAGTGGTGGAAAGAAAATCCACCAGCCTGATCTCACGCATCCATCAGTGCCATTTCCCCGAGGATGATGTGCAAAGCCAATGGGAGCTCTCCTGTTAAAACTGTGCTAAAAAGGGAAAATGGCAGGATCCTTTAGTGTACTGGTGAGGGCTGAATGTGATGGTTCTCAGTGTCCCCATCAATATTCTCATCCAGACTCAGGCGTGTCCCAGGCTGGGACACAGGGCTGCAGCTGGCAGGGGGGAACTGCCCCCATCCTGCTCCACATTTGACTGGGCTAGGGTGGCTGGGGAGCGCTTGGGCACCCGGACACAGGCACCCAGCAGCAGGTGGAGGGTGCTGTGCCTGCCACCAGGCACCTTCCTTTCTGACCGCAGACGGCGTTAGTTAGCCAGTGAGCACTAACTGGGATCACATCACCCCAAACGCCCACCTGCTGCCCCACGGCTGGAGCCGACATGCCCCCCTAAGGCTGGGGTGGAGGGGTTAAGGGCTGGGAGCACGGCTCCCCGGGAGCTGCCCCGTCTCTCCACCTCGCCCGCCCCAGCCGTAATCAAGCAATCATCTCAGCCCCCTCGCTCCTTTCAATGGGGGAAAATTTGCAGACAAGTTCCTGCCAGCGGGACGTTGGAGCTCTCCTGCGTGGCGGGATAAAGATACCTGTCACCCCCGCCCGGTCCTGCCGCCGGCTCATGCTGGGAGCGGGACTGGGAGCCCAGTGCTGGCTGCGGGGCCGGTGACTCCAGGCGGTGTGGGAACAGGCCTGGGGGGCTCCCAGGAGGTGCGGGAGGGCTTTCCTTTTCCCCAAGATATTGCACGGCCCGCAGTGGCACAATGAGCCCAGCTGTGAAGAGGCTGGAGCCCTCACCTCTGGTTTGCCACGGAAGGTCCTGAAGCACCACTCGAATTATGATGCCTTTGCCAATCCCCGTGCCTGCCCTAGCAATCTTCAGGGGGAAAAGTCTCTAGATACACAGTAAATTATCTTTGGGAGATGGGATAGAGGTATGTGGATACCCGCTGGCACTGGGACGGAGTATTTGGCTGGTGAGTGTCTGCAGGCAAGGGTGGGGGGTCCCGGGCAAAGTGTGGTGCGCTTGGTCTCAGAGATGGGGACATCAGTGAGAGGTGCTGCCCACATCGTGCTTTAAGCCTCCACACCAAGCCAAATTGCTCTTTTTGCAAAGTTCGCTGTGGGAAACCTGCTAACTCGGTATGTAAAGGCGCTGATATTGAGCCTGGTGGACAACGGCAAGCCCTGGCTTCCTGAGCGGCGTGCGGAGGGTGGGCACTGGCAGCACGCACCAGCTCTGGCCAAGACGCAGCGTGTCTGATGGACCAGGCAGCGCTGGTACCATCCGCATCCCTGCCAGCACACCTCCACCCCTTGGCTCTGCTTCCCCCCCAGGTCAGCAATTGCTTTCCAACAAATCATTTCCATAAGCTCTTGGCAGCAGCCGGACACAAAAGCTCAGGTACGGGGCAGCGGCGTGCTCCTGACCTTTCCCACCGCTGGACAAACGGAGCCGGCAGCACGAGGCGGGCGCACAAAGGCGGTTTGCCGGCCGGAGCGCTGACCCCGCCGTGCCACAGCTACCTGCTGCTCCACCACAAAGGCCCCGCGGCCCTGGCCGGCCTGCCGGGGCGATGAAAAAGGGTCTGAGATAATAATGAGCCTGACTACCACTGCTCTCTTCAGAGAACCGAGTCAACTCCTTGGGAAGAAAGAAAAAAAAAAAGAAGAAAAAAAAAAAGAAAGAAAAACCCCTCTTGGATAATAAAGAAGTAACAAATGAAGACTGAAAGCCTATAGAAGGCGTCTTAACCCAGCGAAGAAAAAAAATGTCAACATCTGTGGAGCTGCCTGCAAAAACAGACCGAACCCCTAATGAATACCCTCTAGAAAAGGCATTCACTCGAGGAAAGGCAAAAGGCTACATTTTTCTATGGAGGTATAAGGATTTTGATGAATCTGCCCTTTCCCTTTCCAGTGCAGTTGAACCAAGCGCTAATGTTCATCTTCAGCTGTATTAAAGGGTGCGGAGGGGGGCGGAGGGGGGAAGAGTCTTGATCTGAAAGCTTATGAGGAGGGTGGATTTAGGGAGCCTGGATAGATGTCTGAGCACTAAGGCAAGGAAGAAAAGCAACAGGCATTAGAGAAAATACTGTTTAACAAGAGTTTCTTTAGTCAGCCCATTTGAGCAGAGATTGGTGTGCCATAAACGTAATCCTCTTAGTGCTGACTTAAACGTGTTTGTACAAAACAGGGAAATATAATATGAATGTAATAGTCACGTTTGCTAAAATGCTTAATAAAAAGACAAAAGTCCTTTATTTTGATCTTCAGCTCTGGTGCAGGCTTGGGGCACAGCAGATGTTTCCTCAGAAAAGTGCTTGGAAAAAAAAAAAAAGAAATTCAGAATATGGCTGTGGCCTGGCTGGCTGCGCCCCACGGCACCGCAGCATCTTCACCGCGCTCGTTGCCAGTGAAGCCAGCCCTCGCCTAACGAGCTCCCGGGCTCTCCGGCATGTGAGGCGAGCCGCCAAGCTTTTGAGATCCTCCAGAGCCAGGCAGAGCTTCAGTTCTGGGCTGCCAGGTTCAGACCCAGCCCGAGCTGCTGTGGAGGGAGCGTAACAGCCACCCCTGCACGCTTCCCACCTTGTGCTGTGGACACAGCAGGAAAACCAACGGGTGGAGCTGCTGTAATCGCCATCCTAACATCTGTGCTGATCACAGATGAATTTAACGACATGAAAGGAATTTGCAGGGTTTCTTGTGGGTTTTTTCTCTTTTATTTTCATTTTTATGGAATAATAATGGAAAATGCTAAATTGAAATGGCAGTGTTTGGTTCTGGCTTCGCTTTCTAAACTTTTAATTAGTGTTGATGCTGTGCAGCCGTTCCAGCTAATGTCAAATATATTAGATGTTCTGTCTTGGGCACTGTTGGTGCTTCACATTGTGAAATGCCAGCAATACAGGCAGAAGATATGGAGATAAAATCAGGTCATTTTTCCAGATCTAATAGTTAAACATTGCTATTCCCCAGTATTCCACCTTTCAGACCTTTATTCCGACCTGGGACAAAGAGCAGTGCTGTAGTATTGGGCGGCTCACACGGTGGGGCAGAAAAGGGCATCTCCGTAACCGCCCTTGGGCCAGCGCAAGCCCGGGAGCCTGGTGAGCACGCCACGCTCCTCTTGGCTCTCGCATGGCACCAGGGAGCTCTTGGTAGTACTGAGATACTGTATTTTCCTCCATGTTTCTCAAACAGATACCACCTTGCCACGACAAGCCACGGTTCCCCTTCAGCCAGCCCAGGTGTGTGCTGGTGGTTGGTGCTCGGTGGCCCACGGGGCTTGGGACAAGGCTTGGGTCAAGGCTCTGGTCGAAGCCAGGGTTTCTGCTCCAGGTTTGGGTGCCTGGTTGTGCCAGGGTGTCCCTACATGCCACATCCCGGAGATGGAGGGGTGGCGTGGGGACAGGGCTGTTTGCTCTCTGCTGCAGCAAATGTCAGTGCAAACTAGGTAAAACTTGTTTCCTGAAGAAAATTTCCACTCTTAATAGGAAAAGAAATGCCCCGGCGGTTTTGGAAGCACTTCAGATGTTTTCTGGTATGGCCCACAATGTGTACAGCGAACGCAAGGCATTTTCTGTGGAGAGCAGATATTTTCCACAATAACAACATTTTTTGTTAAAAAAAAAAATCATCTGGTATCCCAATTAAGAAGAAAGAAAAAAAGCTTTGAAAGCAGATCTTTTCTGACTGCCAGGGTCCTGTGCTCGGGCACTGCTGCACCGGGCGGGAGTGAAGAAGCCCCTCCAGCTGCAGAGGAGCGAAGAGGAGCCCAGGGGGGTGAGCTGGGCTGGCTCCCAAGCCTGGCTCCTGCTCGCGGGTACCTGTGGCTGCATTGATGCCGTGTGGTTCAGATCCCCGACATCACCCAGCTCCTCTCCGTCACTCGTCACCGGGCGGGGAGGTTGACAGGTTCGGTGCTTGCCACCAGGCACCTGCTCGAGGAGGTCTGTCAGGGTAGACGTCAGCTCTGGTGAGAAACCAGAGGCTTTTGGAGCCAGGCCGGTGGGGACGTGCCTGTAACGCAGTTCATCCCAGTCCGTGCAGCCGCATGGCAATGGCTGATAAGCTCTGGTGCTGGTCTTGGATAATCGGTCATGGTTTGGGTGTGAAACAGTGAAAAAAGACTTAAAACAGCCAGCTTGCTGCCTGCAGAGGATGGTGTGGTTTTGGTAGTGAGAGGAAAGGAAATGGGTTAATTGTTGGGGTCTGCCATCACTTTTTTTGGAGGCTGCTTGCTTGGCTAAGGCAAAATTAAACATGGGAGATTTTTCTGCGGGGCAGGGATGCTCTCGGTGCTCGGGGCTGCTTGCTCGGGCAGCAGTGCACTTGTTCTGTGCCGGGCAGCAAACCCCATGTGCCACATCTTCCCAGGTGCTGCAGGAGGCAGAGCAAGTGCTGGAGCAAGGCAGAGCAGAGGGCACCGAAACAGAGCCGAGGAGCCGGCAGATACCTGCTGTCTCCCCATCACCCCTCACACCCCAGCTCTGAAGTTCCCGGGCGGCAGGTGAGGTGTGCAGCCCCACGCCGGAGAGCAGGGGGGCCTAAGCGCTGGCGAGCCAGGGCTGGGGTAGGTAAATGCAAAGGGCTGAAGGGCACAGCATCCCGGGGAGTAGTGGTAGGATCTCCCTGGTACCTGCTTTCTCCCATGCCTGCTTTGTTTCTCTCTCCTAATAGCGACAGCAGAGCCTCCAAACCCTGCTATGTTTCCTCCTGGCACACCTGGTTCCCAAGCCTTGTGTGTGAAAGGCACATTTCTCCACCAGCAACGTCGTTACTGTAACGGGAACAACGCAGTTTACAACCCAATAAAGCCCACATCCTTCTGTGCAGGCTCCTCTTACGTGATGCTAATGCTTACAAGCTGCGCAATGCCGCGGGACAGCCCTGGTAACCAACGCCCCGGCCATCGGCTCGTGTTTGACATTGCTCTGCGGCCGCAGCCTTTGCTAATTAATCCCAGGGATGAGCCTCCTGCTATCGGCAGCCCCGCGGGCTCTGGCCGCCGGTGGCTGCTGCGGCTCCCGCTCCCAGCTCTGTGGCAGAGCACGAGGCTCTCCCACCTGCAGTGGGTGCCCCCGGGCCACAGCCCACCCTTGGGCCCCGCTTTTGGCCGCAGCTCGGGGCTGTTTATAGCCCGGTGCCGGCCACGGCTCGGCGAGATGCCTGGGCACCGGGGGAAGCGCGGCATTGTCTCACAGCGGCGTTGTGATCACACACTGCGGCTAACGTGATTTACATCCCATCTTCGACCTCTGACGACTTCAAAGCTCAGGCGAGAGGGGGATTAAGCGGAGGGGCTGGGGCCAGGGGAGCCGGTGGGGGCCCGGCTCACCTTTGAGCTCCCATCATCCCCTCCCCACCGGACCCGGGATAATCATCTCCCTTTGTGCGGCCAGGGAAAGCCGGGGTGCAAACACAGGGACCTTGTCAATATTGGTTTTTGAGAAGACTTTTTTCTATTCTCCCATGTCTGGAGTTTTTGTACCCAAATCCCCCCGGGGCTGCCCAGCCTTCCCCTGGGAAATCGGGATCTCAGGGATCCCTGCTAACACCAGCCATTGATTGAAATTTCACACCCACCTGTTTGCACACAAGATTTAATTTGGTTGATTCTTCATGCCCTTTTCCTGCTTAATCATCAACCTATTGACCTTAATATTAAAAGGGGCTAAGGGTGAGGGAGGAAGAGGCTACATTTCTGTAAGGGAACAAAAGCTTCCAGAGAATAAAGTAGGCACAGCCAGCCCTGAGCTAATGAGTCCTCGCCGCACACAGGGGCAGAAAACCCCGTGCGCTGCCCTTGGCTGGTGCAGCACTCCTCTCCTCTCCGAACGGGGCGAGTTTCACGCTGCCTGTCCCTTTCCTCACTGCCCTTTACAGGACCCACAAGTTGAAGGCCAGAAGGGATGGCAGACCACCCAGGCTGAGCCCGGGCACCGACCAGCCTGCTGTGATTTGGCTTTTCCCCCCACACTTGCGGAGGGTGAACGTGCCTTGCCGACACACCTCCTGTTCGATGGAAGGTGTTGGGACATGGGAAACGGCTCCAGCAGCAGCGGGCAGAGGTCAGGAGCATCCTGCACGGCAAGCGAAGCACGGCCTTCCACCAGCCCGGTGGAAGGGAGGGTGGGACCGTCCGTCCCCGCTGTTGGGCTGGCTGAGTGCACAGAAACCTGCACGGCAGGGCCTGGTGCTAACTTGCTGTCAGCCCCACAGCATGGCATGCTGTGCCGGGACTGTGGGGCAGCAGGAGTGGCCGGGTGTGCCGGTAAGGGCAGAGCACAGCCCGCACGGCCCCCCATGTGAAGTGTGCCCACCCACGGGGACCCACGCGTGGCTGCTGGTTGCCAAGGCACGCATCCAGCCTGGGGGCGAGACCCCCAGCAGCAGCCTCGGCTGGGGGGTACCAGTGAGCCCAGACCCTGGGGGACCATGACCACCTTCCCTGTGTCACCCTGTTCCATGGGGTAGACTTCTCGTCCGCTTCTGCACTCACAGATGTGATCTGCTCACTGGAAAATGGAAAAAAAAAAAGGAGCTCTATTTTTTTCCCCTGCTCTGCCTTAGCTGACGTGAAACCCAAGCTGTGTGGGAGCCTGCGAGCGTGTGTGGCTGAGCTCACACGTGTGTGCGGCGAGCCGCCCGCGTCCAGCGCCCCAACCGGGGCCGTGCTGGGGGGGGTGTGGGTGCATGTGTGCCTTTCCCCAGGGGGGCTGTTTCGGTCTGCAGAGTGCGGTCGTGTTTATTTAATATCTGACGTCCCTTCTGTCTTCAGCGCTGACATTAATTGCCAGACAATGAGCAATGGAGCCCAGATGTTCCCCGGCGGTGGCCTCCCTCCCTTCGCCAGCACTATGCGGGTGATAAAAATCCAAGGGGGGGTCACATTTGGGCCGCTGTTTCTGCAGGGCTGTCAGTGGGAGCATGCGGGGGGCTTGCAGGTCAGGTCCCCCATGGGATGGGGATGCCCACGCACGGGCAGCTCCCGCCCCAGCCCGTCCGCACAAGGAGCTGGGCATGGGCAGCGTGGGGGTCAGGGAGCAGGAGCCGTACGCAGCGAAACCTGCAGGCAGACGGGCTGATCTCCAGGACCTCCCCAACCGCCTCCCTGCCCGGACTGCAGCACAAGGCTTTTGCACGCTGTGCCCGGCCGCCGCGCTGCTGGCATGCTCGCTTGCCGGCCAGAGATTAACACGGCAGCCTGTCAACTCATAAATATCCTTACTCGCGAAGCAAGAGGCTGTTTTACAGCAGGCATGGCCTTATCAGAGAGCCGCAGTGCCTCTGGGGCCCCCACGCATCCACCCGTGCCCTGGCTCTGTAGCTGCGTGGGGGCTCTGGGTGCCCCTGGGGTTTGGCCTTTAGACATGGGGTGGGATCGGTGAGATGCTGCTGATGGGTTTGCAAGAGCTCAAACGACTGGGCTGGGCAGAGGCAGGCAGCATCCCCTCGGTGTCCTCCGCCACTGGGAGGACATGCTGCCGAGGAAGGTGCTCAGGTGGTTTTTGGGGAGGCAGCCCAATTTCTTGCTCTACCAGGGGCTTAGTACGCACCCACCACTAATCATTAGCCACAGAATCACAGAATCACAGAATCACAGAATAGTAGGGGTTGGAAGGGACCTCTGTGGGTCATCTAGTCCAACCCCCCCGCCGAAGCAGGGTCACCTACAGTAGGCTGCACAGGACCTTGTCCAGGCGGGTCTTGAATATCTCCAGAGAAGGAGACTCCACAACCTCCCTGGGCAGCCTGTTCCAGTGCTCCGTCACCCTCAGAGGGAAGAAGTTCTTCCTCATGTTCAGACGGAACTTCCTGTGCCTCAGTTTGTGCCCATTGCCCCTTGTCCTGTCACTGGGCACCACTGAAAAGAGCTTGGCCCCATCCTCCTGACACCCACCCTTCAGATATTTGTAGGCATTTATAAGGTCCCCTCGCAGCCTTCTCTTCTTCAGGCTGAACAAGCCCAGTTCCCTCAACCTCTCCTCGTAGTGGAGATGCTCCAGTCCCCTCACCATCCTTGTAGCCCTCCACTGGACTCTCTCCAGTAGCTCTTCATTATTCTTTAATTGGGAATTATTCTTTAATTGGCCATTATTCTTTAATTGGGAATGAATTATTAGGACAAACGGCACTGGAGACTAATGCGTAGGATGGTGTTATTTTTAGAAATGATGGCTGTCACGGTGGCATCACTTCCTAAAGGGACGCATGTGACAGGGAGCGTAACCAGCAAACCGGCCTGACCAGCGAATAACCCCTTGCACGGTTTCCATATTGCCTTTTTAAACAGGAAGGGAACATGATACAAATGCTATGCGAATTATGATCTGAAAAGTTTTCCTGGCAGGTTGTCACATGAGTTGTTAGTGTCATTTTTTGACATGCACACTCAAAGCCTTTCTATACTGCTGATTTAACCCCCTCGCCCCCCGGGAGGGCTGCCAGGCAGAACTGTTCTTCCTCACCTCTCGGGTCAGCCCTTTGCTCAGGTACCCTCAACATGCGATTTCTCACACCAGTGCCTGAGCCGGCGCTCCCCGGCTGCCGAGATTTGGGTGCAGCTCGAGGGGCTGGTGTGCTGGGGCAGGCAGGGAGACATGATGCCGGCTGCAGCTGCCCCCCGGCCCCGGGGCTGCCAGGCTGGGAAGCGGCCGCACAACCCCTCCCGTGCACCACCTCCTCTCCCCCGGAGCACTGGGGTGCCGTCACCCCCCCAAAAGCATCCCTGACCAAGGCAGGGAGGGCACGGGGGGTCCGCTCGACCCGGCGGGGCTGTGCATGTGGGTGGGGGTCCCTGCCTGCGCCTGTGCTCATCTCCTTCTGCGCTGCCTTGGCTGCGGCTTCGCGCAGAGCCCAGCTGCGCTCCGGCCGGGGAACATCCGCTGTGGAAACCTGGGAGGAGCTGACAATCCCCAAAGATTGGCTGCACACCCGGCCAAGCAAGAGCTGCTGGCTCCCGGCCTAATTCATTGCAAATGTTGCTTCCATGTGGTTCCAATCCGGAGCCCCCGCTCCCCCCGCGCAGCCCCCCGGGGCTCGGCGGGGGCCGGGAGCAGCGAGCGGGGCAGAGCCGGGAGCAGCCCGGACGCCGGCCTGGGTACGCGGTGGCCGCCTGGCTCCCCGACCTGGAGACCTGACCCCCGGCCAGTCCTCTCTGCGGGGGGTGTGTGTGTGGGGGGTGTACAGGGAACCTCCAACCCCCCCAGAGGGGTGAGACCGGCTCACTGCAAATTCCTGCTGGGGACACGATGCCCGGAGAGGTCCCCGCTGGCCCGTGCCCCGTGGAGAGGCCAACATTGCTCCTCTGGCACTTGGCCCAGCCCCAGGCATCGTCTTCCCATCAGGGTTTGATTTTCATCTGCCGCTGGGTGACTTGCTGGGGTGGCACTGGGCTGGCAGCCAGGAGCGGCCAGCATCCTTATTTAGCCTTCACTTTGTCTTCCCGGCTGTCAGCTGGGGCTGGGGGCACGGCACCCTCTCTGCCCTCTCTGCCAGCTTGGCAGGGTTTGGGGCAGGAGAGAGAAAGGTCGGGTCCCACTCGCTGCGCTCCGTGCATGGAGGCCTGGGAGGCTCTGCTGCACTGCGCCCACCAGCCTGGGTAGCGCCGGTGGCACCGCGTCACCCCCCAGTGTGCCGGCTCCAGCAGGGATGTCCCCAGGCTGCGCTGGGCTCCCATGCCCGCCTGCCCCTGTGTTTCCTTGCTGGACTCGAAGGCTCTCCCCCGGCAGCAGGGCAGCTCTCCCAGCCCCCCAGGACCAGGACTGCGGGGACTCAGGACCAGAGGGCTCCCTGCCTGCGCCCCGCACACAGCCCCAGCGCCAGCGCTTCCAGGCCCGTCTTCCCCTTGTCTGGGTTTACCTTCTCAAACTAGTGCAAACACCACATAGTCACTGCAGATCTGCCACCTGAGGGTCTTTCCCCAACTTTTGGGGCCCTTACCTGCGTCCTGCAACGCCCCTTCGGTGCCACCGAGCAACTTTAAGCTCAATCTAAAATGAGTCCAGACCCAGACACCCTCTTCCCACCCCGGCTCATGCATTGGGAAGGAGATTGCATCAAAGCTTCAAATTAATCAATCAAAAATTGCCCCCTTAAGCAAAATTGCAGCCCCTCTCCTCTCCTGTGTTTATAGCTGGATTAAAAAAGCCTGGCACAAGGTTAACCCTCAGAGCGTTGAAATGAAATGGCATAAAATGAGTCCAGCTCTCCTCAGGTTTCAGGAGAAGCGGGGTGAGCCGCGCAGGGGAGCGAGCGGGGCCAGGGCCAGCACCTGCAATAACATCTTTGGTGTCACTGCGGGAGCGGAGGAGGAAATGAGCAGTCAAGGAGCCGGGAGCAGCACGGCGGTGGCCGGGCGGGCTGGGCTGTGATTGCCGCCCCGTCACCCCTCCCCGAATCCAGAGCCCCCCCGCGGGCAGCGTGGTCCCCCGGCAGCCTGCAGTGCCCGTGGCACCGGGAAGAGTGACCTGGACGCGTGGCTGCCACAGCAGAGGGGGGGTCCCGCCTTCACCCTTCACCTCCAGCCGGCGGGGTGGTTCGAGGCGCCAAGGAGGGAAAAATCTCCCTGGCAAGTGTTTTCAGATCCTGGGGGACAAGTGGCTTGGCTGCAGTGCAGAAGGAGCGATGGCGGCTGGGGGGGCTGCGGGAGGACGCACCCGCGGGCATCGCCCCTCAAAGGCGATGCAGAGCAGGGCCTCCATGGGAAGCCTCGGCCTCGCAAGACTGGGCTCCCTCCCTCCGTAAAAAGCCAAGCTCGGCTCAGGGCTGCCGTCAGCCTCGCCAGAGCAGCACTGGGGTCCGTGCCAGGGCAGCGTAGGGAGAGCGGGTGCCTGGACACCCTGCGAGACGTGCAGCCCTTGCTGTGCCGGAGCGATGCCGCCCCAGTGCAGCCAAGGCGTTGTGCTTGGCCTTTTGAGATCCGAAAGGTTTTGGAACTGGCGCGAGCTCTGGTACGCGGAGGAGAGCGTACAGCAGGGTAATTAAAGTGTAAGAGCGAGGCTGGGTTTGCCTTTAATGGCTTGCAGCTGCAAATATTTTTCTGTCTTCTCGAGCCCACTTGTAAGCCGTCTGGCTGTATTTCTCATCCTGGCCAATTAGATTCCCATGTGTGCTGCAGGAGTGAAAATATAGAAAGTGAATAATCCTCCAATTCTGCTCCTCGCTGCAGAGGCCTTTGAACCTCTGGCTGCTGTCGCTCCCTTCCACCCCAGCCCCATCGCCACCCCACCAGCCCCTCCGCGCCCGCCCTGGCTCCCCTCTTTGCAAGCAAACTTCACCTTCAGCAAATCTGCCTGAGCACCACCGCGATTCATCTTCAAGCCTTTCTGATCAAAGCTGGGGGCTTTTTTTTTTCTTCCCCCCCCTCCCTTTTTGCTGAGTTTTACAGTCATTTTCCCTTTTGGATGCTGGTTTTCTGCCAAAAGCTCCACTCTAAAATCAAAAGGGGCAGTCCATTAATACAAGGCAGCTGTAACAAGTACACTATTGTGTTGTCTCTTCCAAGGTACCCGGGATTTTTAATAAACTGTGGGGCGTGGGGAGCTGGTTGCCTCCAAGAAAGGGGAGGAAAAGGGGGGGAGAGGGAGCTGGCAGAGACCGCAGTGCTGTAAAACGCAGCCCGGCAGCGCAGGACCCTCGGCACGCTGGGCGCTGCGCGGCAGTGGGAGCGGTGCGGGAGGCTCTCGGCAGCCTCCCGGCTCCCTTCCAGCTCCCAGATCAGGCATCGGGGGGAACGGCCGCGCGCTTTGATCCCAGTGGGCTGACGAGGCTCGCTGCCAAGACCCGCGCGGTGGAAGCAGGCTCACCGCCCCGGCTGCCCTGCACCGGCGGCCCACGGCCGCCCGCTCCGGGGATGGGAGCCACAAGTGCTGGGGGACAGCGGGCAGGGCGGGGGGCACAGAAGCTGCTTGGGCTGCAGAGGGGTCCTTGCACTCCCCAGACGTGTGGGATGCAGGGTGGGTGGCCGTAGCGCCTTCGCTACTTGCAGCGACCCCGGTGCTGGGAGGGGAGCTCGGCCCCCCGCAGGGACCCCCGCCTGGGGGACTGGGGCTGGCTTGTGCCGCAGGGCTGGCTCTCCAGCCCCGCCGTGCTGGCAGCCTCGCCGCCCCGCTCGGCGCAGCTCTGCCCTCGCCTTGGCTGCCAGGCTGCAACCTGCCAGCACTGCTTCACGGCTGGGCTCAGCGACAGCCCCTGACCCAGCGGTGTCAGTGGCCAGGCCATCTCCCAGCCCCGGGGGGCTGCGTCCCTGTCAGGGCAGCCCCCCCAACCGTGTGTTCCTCTGCCCAGCCTGGGGGATGGCCTGCCAGCACAGCTCGCTGCAAGGGCCTGGAGGAATGCTCTGCTGGGGTCATGGGCAGCCGTGCACCAGTTGGGAAGTTGGTAGGGAGTTCCGATAAGTGCCATGGGATGTAAACCTGGAACAGCCGCGGCCATCGAGAGCCCAGACCACAGTCCCCTGTTGGGTTTGGGGCTCTCTGGGAAATGTCAGTGCTATTCCTGTTTCAGGCTCAGCTTGGCTGGGGAAGGTCCCCGAGACATTCTCTGTTTTGTTCCCTGTGAGGGACATCAGCCGGGACCCAACAGGGCTGTGTGCCAACCGCCCTGTGCGGTCAGGAGCTGTGCGTGATGCCCCTTGAGACCCCCATCACCCATGACCGAGCCGCCGGAGCCAGGCGGGCAGAGCAAACCCCAGCTGGAGCTGCCAAACTGCCAATTCAGTCGAGCACCCCTGGCTGCAGAACCCCATGGCTCCTGCCCTCCACTCCCGCGGGGTGCGGGGAGCACCCTACGGCAGGGCGAGCCGAGGGCAGGGGGCCGGCTCCCGCGCCAGGGTTTGGGAGCAGCGGGGCGGAGGGGCCGACCCCGCGGGCTCGCCGTTGCAAGTCAAGGTGAGGACGGTCTGGGAGCAGATGGGACCTGCTCCGCTGGTGAAAGAGCGTTTCTGCTATTTATGCTAAGCGGTGGGAATGCTTCTCAAGCATTTCGGATGGCTCTGTAATGAGGCCGGCCTAAATATGCCAGCATTGTTTGTGCCGGACAATTAAAAACTCCCCCTTGCCACATGAACGGTGTCTCTGGTGGCGGAAGGGCCCGGGAAGGCGCGGGCGAGGGCAGCCCACAAAGCCCGCCTTTTGTTCCGTGCTCCTTTGAACCCGCGCAGAGCCCCCGTTTCAAGGGGTGGCTTTTGTTTTCTTTTCAGCGGGCCTGAACCCAGAGCCGCCTGTTGTTTAGCAACACAGAAATGTGACCTTAATTGACTCTGCTCTCGGGTGCACTGTGTAAATCACTTCTGGCACCCAGGGGGAGTGCGTGACGTGGCCCCCTGCTCCCCAGCCCCGGTACGGTGGGGGGCATCCTCTCTCCGGCCGCTGCCCGTCCCCGGAGGAGGGGGACCCCAGCTCTGCGCATCCCCTGGTCCCGGGCTGGCAGGGGAGCGAGACGGGCAGCGGGGCTGGGAGTGCTCCTGTCCCTGTGGCCGGGGGCTTCCCTTCTCCACGGGGGAGCAGGGAGAATTGTTTCCCTCTGCTCTTCAAACCCCTTCCGCAGCCAGGGCCTCCTGCTCGCGTCTCAGCCCAGTTGGGCTGGGAAGCCTCTGCCTCTTCACCTGCCTTCCCTGGGACTCACCGGGTTAAAGTTTATTGTGAGCTAAATTAAATGATGATGATGAAAATTATTAAGCGATGAAAAGGTAACAACTCCCCCGTCAACGTCTGACACGCACTTAGCCAGACGACTTATTTGTAGGATACCAGGGGGCTGATACATTAACAGATATAATTTGTGGTCTCCCGAGGAGAGGTTAAGGGCTGGGAGCACGGCTCCCCGGGAGCTGCCCTGTCTCTCCACCTCGCCCGCCCCGGCCTTAATCAAGCGATCATCTCAGCCCGCGCCTCGCCGGCCCCCGCGCTCCTTTCAATGGGGGAAAATTTGCAGACAAATTCCTGCCAGCGGGACGTTGGAGCTCTCCTGCGTGGCGGGATAAAGATACCTGTCACCCCCGCCCGGCCCCGCCGCTGGCTCACGCTGGGAGCGTCGTTCAAGGAGCGCCATGCTGATACCCTTATTTGATTACGCCTCTTCATGCCTTCCTCTGTGCGGGAAGAGCTATTGAGCCGTGGCACCGCGGAGCTCCCAGCACAGGCTGGCCCCGCTGCTGGCCTTTTGTGCGCCTGGCTGGCGGCACGCTGGGCGGCGGGACTGCGCGGGGGCCCCTTGCCACCCCCCCCAGCCAGTGGTCTTCCCCGCCCTGGCCAGGCTGTTGAGTTTTAACCAGAAAACTGTAAAAATAAGGGGGAAAACAGGATTTAAACAGAAATATGCATGGCTCCGTGAGGCGAGTGCTCCGTTGCTCCTTCTGCTTCACCGTGCTGTCGGCACGACTGAGCCGCAGCAGCCTGGTACCTGCGAGCTGTGTCCAGCAGCAGATCCCAGGGACACACCACCGGGATCAGCCCCGGGTGCTGCTGCCTGCTGGGTGATCTGGCTCCCCGGTGGCCTCGGGAACTTTCAGCCGGGTTTGTGAGCTTTCATGTATCCCCTCAATTGTCCCTCTGCTCGGGAGCTCGAACCTCAGCCACTGGAAATCCCTCTGGCACCAAGAGCCTTTGGCTGCAATCTCAACGTAAATGCCGTTTTGCAGATTTCCTGGCCAGAGCCACCTGCCCTGTGCCACGCTACCCACTGCTCCCGGACAATGCCACCTGCACCCTGCCCTCTCCCAAGGACCAGTGGTGGCCATTTCACCCGCCGAGGTGTGCCCTCTGCAGCCGAAGCGTTGAACGGGCCACCCCCTCCTGCCCCGGCCCCGCAGCCCCTCTGCTATCTCCAGAAGTTTCTTGTACCCTGTGTGAAGGTAAAATACGCTGCTCCAGGCGATGCTGGGGTGGGAGCCTTGGTTCCTGCCTCTCCTTCTGGAATTAATGACCCGGACTACTAAAGATGTGGAGCAATTGGGTCTTGTTTTGCTTTTCCCTGCTAGATTAAAGAGCTCTTAAGTACCTGGCTTGTTATTTCTGCCAAGGTACTTACACACCAAGGTCCTTATGATGGTAATCAAGCCGCCTCTTGATCTTCCTGATAAACTAAGTAGGCTGAGTGTCCTGTCTGCCTCCATCGGAAGCATCCTCAGCCCCTGCCAGCTCTCCCGGGGTTTCGCTGCAGGCTCTCCAGCCTGGGGCTCAGCCTGCTTCAGTGACGCACACACCGCCACGGCCTCGAATGTGCCCGGATCGGACCCGCTGGTGCAAAGTCACCCCCCTGTGCAGGCTCCTCCAAAACAGCCCTCCTGTCTCGCAAAGCCGGTGGTGGAAGCTGAAGATCTAATGGTGACTGTCAGACAGCATTGGTGCCCGTCTTGCCACTGGTGCAGCTGCACAAACCTCCGGGCTTTCCCTGCCCGCGTGGGTGTAAAACCCCCCGAAAAGCCCGTGAGCTTTGTGCACCGGCCCTTTCTTCTCTTCCCCACACCAAAGTTTGCTCCGAGCATCAGTCACCTTCAAATCTCCCTCCACTGAGTTCTGCTCCTTTGGGCTGCAGCAGGGCTCTGGGGAGCTGTGCAGAGATGAGTGTGGCCAGGGAAGAGCATCTCTGGAAGACAGGGAGGGATCGGTGAAGACCAGCCCAGCCCTTACCTGGTGTCTTGTCCATCTTCTGACCCCCAAGCCCAGGTCCCAGCTCTCAGGGAGCCCTGATGGCCTGCGGTACTGATCACTACTGGCTTCTCCACCTTATCAGCTGATGGCCTGCAGGTGCCTGGCTGCAGAGCGCTGATCTGGGTGGCCACAGTGCAGCAAGGAAAACATCTGGGTCCTTGGATGCAAGGTGTCATCCACAGGAGCCCGGTCCCTCGGGTCAGAGGCCCCGTGACGAGCAGCGCCTGTGGTCTTTGCTGGCTCCAGAGTGGCCACGCAGAGAGAAGTGCCAGATGGGCCGAATCACCACTGTGTTTGTAAAGATAAAATGACACTCCAGGACTTCATTAAAGTAATCACTGACGTCTAACTTTTGACCAAAAGCCCCCATATTGCAGGTGGTTCACAGATGGGCGCTAGCCCTGGTTAACCAGCGCTTCCCGCCCTGCAGGGAGCATCCCCCCGTCCCCGGTGCTGCTGGCCCTGCCACCCCATCCGTGCTCCCCGCCCGGGCCTGAAAGCGGCATTTACTGGACTCAGGTCACTGCCCTCCAGGGAAGGGGCTCTCGGCTGAGCCCCAGCAGCACGTCCTGCCACCGGCACCTCCTGAAAGGGACCTTCCGCCGCAGCCCCAGCCCATTGTCCGGGGGGATAATTGGAGAGAGCAGTGAAACGGGGCTGCAATGAATTCTGCCGCTATTCAGAGGGGCCGGGAGGCAGAAAGCTCGCTGCTCCTGCCAAAGTGCTGAGGCTGCTGCTTCCATTCTCCGGCCGGAGGGGAGGTCTCGGAGGGCAGCTCGCTATTGAGGAGGCTCCGGGGTTGAAACAACACCCTGCGTCTGAAGTTTTACTCTCTGTGCGAGTGCACTCCGATGTGGCTGTGCACAGGGTCCTTCCCTGCGGGCTTGGCAGGGCTGCAGCCAAGCTGCTGGTGCTCCCCGGCTCTCGCAGCACAAGGCTGCTGCTGCACGATGCGTCGGGCTGTGTCACCGCGCTGTGCTGACACAAGCCTCAGGCCCCAGACTGGTGCCTGACCCTCTCCCCGCACCCAGCAGCACAAGCACAGCTCCCCCAGCCCCCTGCCAGGGGCTCCACTGCCACCTCCATGTCTTTGGGGGTGGTGGAGCAGCCCTGGAGGGGGGACGGATGGCATATCCCTGCCGCGGCTTCCAGGCACGCTGAGGCTGCGCAGGGCCGGACGGCGAAGCGTCTGTGTGGTCCCCCCCATGTCGAGCAGAGTCCCGTGGCGAGCGGCTCCTCTCCCACGCGCGGCCGCCAGTAGCCGTCCGCCTCCAGCAACATCTTGCATCGTTCTGCTCAGCCCCGCCGCAGCTGCTGCCGAGCTCCCAACGGTGTCTCGCACTCGGGGTGCAGTTCCCCCCCTCCAAACGCCTGCGGACCCTCCCAGCAGCATCTGGCTGGAGGCAGGGACCCTGCCAGGACCAGTCCCCAGGGATGCCAGCTTGGCTCAGGCACACGCAGCCTGGGTTCGCAGTGCCTGGCCCCTGGAGAAAACTTTCTGCCGATTCCCCCGAGCTGCTGAGGGACCAGTGTCAGAAGAGCTGGCAGCCTGCGCGGGGGTCGGCCTCCCGCACACGAAGCCCGGACGGGTTGCGGGGGTGCTCAGCTGCAGGAAGGCACGCAGGGGCAGCAAGCGGGCGTTACAGGGCAGTCCGCAGGGATGCCGGCACTGGTCCTGCCCTGAGGTGCACCGGTCTTATTTTACATCCAGGCACTCTTTCAGCAGATGCGTAAGGAAATCCCTTCCCGTTCTTACCCATGGGGATGACGCGGTTTCAAACCTTGGAAGGGGATTTAGAGCTTTTGTCTCTGGCCCAGCAAACCGGGCGGACGCGCAATCAGCAAACCGCTGGTAATTACAGCCATCGCAATGTTCTGCATCCCTGCCATACACAAGCGGGCAGGGGAGCCCAGAGCACAGCACCCTGAAGAGCGAGGGAAGACAAACAGGACTTTGTCCCGAGGTTCAGAGCAGGCTGCAGGCAACCCCAGGGCTAGACACTGTTCTTCCCAGTGCATGGTGCTCTCATAACACCTTGCCTCAGCGGAGCTCGGTGGGGTGTCACAAGCTCCAAGGAGAGCCCTCCTGACCTCCCCGGGAGTGACTCCAGTGAGCAATAAACTGGGTCCTGTTTACTTTGGGCAGGGGGTGTCTCAGCAGGCTTTAACACAGGAGGGACAACTCTGAGCTGTGAAACGCGGCTGACACCGGAGCCCTTGCTGGAGCAGCCTGCAGCCACCAGCGAGTGCATGGGGCCAGCTGGGGTCTGAGCCTCCCCCATGAAGGACAGCGGGGGCCACGGACAGCCCGTCCCGTCAGACCGTCTCCAGTCCTGTTTCCCATGGGTGATGGTTAACCAGCCCCGTCTGCAGCGTGCTCCTCCAGACAGGCAAACACTGGGTGATAAGGGAGCCCTCGCCCGTGCAAGGTCTGCGGCGGGGGTGAGGGGGGAAGCGAGGAGCAGTGGCTGGCTCAGCAAGCACAATGCAGCTCATGGCCATGGCCCTCTCCCCTTTGCCTGTTTGCCTGCTCCCATCCCATTGCCCTCCTCTCTTTGTCCAGCAGTGGGTGGCCATGGTGGTCCAACTCTTCGTCCCTTTGGAGAGACGCGACCCTGCTCACCCAGTGCCCAGCACCAGACCAGCTCTCCTATCTCCAGGGAGAGCTGACCCAAACAGGCAGTGCCACAGGCAGGGAGCTGCCCACTGCATCTGCCTGCAGCCTGCCCGCACGCAGCCAAGCCCAGCAGGGAAGGCAGCGAGCACCAGCGCTGTCTGCAAGCACAAACAGCTACTTGGAGCCGGCTCAGAAACACCAGCCTGGGCTGTCCCGCTGCCAGCCCCTCTGTTTCAGAGCACAATGAAAGCCAAAGGATGGCTGAAAGCACCCTGCCCCACGGGAAGAGCAGCGCGGAGCTCTGTGCTGTGGGACAAGCCAGCGCCAGCCAGCCCCACGGTGAGGAGCAAGGCTTGACTACAGGGAGAAATGGAAGCACCCGTCAGGCCCACCAGGGTCCTCATGGTGAGACCCACCCCCAGGTGCAGAGCTGGGGATGAGGGCTCAAATTTACCTCTCCTTTCACCATATGTGGCACGGGTTGGGAACACGGCCTAGTGGAAGGGTTTGTCCCAATGCATGATGACCCCAAAGCTCTCCCATCCCCTTCCAGGCTCATCATCTCCTCCAGCACCCACCGTGGTGCATGCCCTGAAGCATGATGACCCCAAAGCTCTCCCACCCCCTTCCAGGCTCATCGTCCCCTCCAGCACCCACCGTGGTGCAGCCCTGAAGGATGTCCCTGTCCCTCCTCCATAGCCAGGATGGGCTGCGGTATTGGTCTGCACTGACACGTTGCAGTCGAACCCCTGAGTGCAGTGGGCCATTTGCTCTCCCTTGCCATAAATCGTATTCACTGCTGGGACAAAGGCAGGTTGTCTTCCAGGGCCGGAGCTGAGCCTGTTGCTGATGGAGCCAGGGATGGGGCTCAGCCTGACGCTGGAGCTGCAAAGTCAAACGCTCCCCAGGCCTGGCAGGATCAGCCTGCGCTGGGTCCTGCTTCATACCAGTCGTTAGCCTCAGTGAGGGTGCTGCTGGGCTGCGGCAGGCTCAGGCCCAGAACTGTCTCCCCTGTTTGGCAGATGCCCCACGCGTGTCGGCGCTGCCAGAAGAGGTGGGGGTTTATCTGTGCCTGGGCTGCAGCAGGGCTGTGGGAGCGAGAGCCAGGCAAGATGTCTAACTGTGAGGTTCAGCATGTGTCTCTACATCCTGCTCCCTTTCTTGGTACAAACACTGTCCAGATTTCCAACGTCAGAGGGAGAGACACCAGCCAGATTGTTTTACGGTTTCAAGAACTCATAATGTTTTCCAGAGAACAGAGCTGCAGGCCATCTTCTGCAGCGGGAAGAGCCGTGGCAGCCTCCAGTCACTGCCGACAGCCATCTGACCTCCTCGGCCACCAAAAAAAGGTGACAAAATGCAGGGTACCCTTGGAAAGGCTCTAGAGAGGCCACCCCGCTGCGCCCACATTCAGAGCAGTGTGTGGTGTCCCAGCCCCTGAGGACCCAAAGCCGAGAGCAGCCTCCTCGGGTGCTGCCTCGGTGGGAGTCTCCTTGCAGGGCAGGCAGGTGTGATGGGAGCCAACAGCCCGGGGCCGGTGTGGGACCCCGCTTGGGGGCAGGGCCCAGCAGAGGCCCTGCTTCAGGGGGAATTTCAGGGGTGACTTTTTGGCAAGGTGCTAAGCGGCAGCAGGCTGGACCGGAGACAGGCTGTGTTTTCCGGAGAGGCTGGGAGGATGTGAAGGGAGACACGGCTTTGCAGGAAGCCACGGGGTGACCCAGCCTTGGCTCCCCGCCCCTGGGCCACCGTGTGTCCCGGTCCCGCGGCGCGGCCGAGTCCCAGCTCCGCGCTAGCAGAGCCGCCCGAGCCACGCTGCTGTGCTGGCCGGCTCGTTACGGCGGGCCTGCTTTTAGTTAAGCGGGATGCTGCTTTTGTACAGCTGAACCCCTCAGGAGTTTGGGTACGGAGCCTTCGCCCCTGCGGCCGGGCTGCCGCTGCTTTTCCCCCCGTGCAGGGAGCCTGTGCCGGGGCGGTGTGCAGTGCCGGTGTGCCGGGGTGGTGTGCCGGCCGTGTCCCCAGGGCCATGCCCTGCCCGGGGCGTTGGCTCCCCTCGGGCCCCAGGGTGAAGCAGTCGCGCTGAGCTGGCTTTACTGGCAATGAACCCCGGCCGGGAGCCGCTCCCTCAGCGCCCAGCTCGCAGGCAGCCCTGCCTCCGCGCCGCCCTCCGGCCGCGCGCCCCCCCCAGCCCCGGAGCGCGCTCTGGGGACCGGCCGGCCGCGGGCCTGAGGCGGCGCGCGCTGCCCGCCGGCGCTCGTGTGCCGGCGGCGCGCGCTGCCCGCCCCCCCGCCGCGCGCCCCGCGCCGCCTGGCCGCGCGCCCCGCGCCGGGGGCTCGCTCGGTTCCCACGCCCCGCCGGGCCGCGCGGGAGCCGCTCACCGCCTGCCGGAACGCGGCCCGGCCGGCGGGGAAACAACCCAGCCCGCAGGCCGGGCCCGGAGCGAGGGCCGCTGCCGGCTGCAGCCGCGAAGGCCCGGCCGTCTGGCGGGAATCGAAGCGCCGGGCGGGCGGGGGGGCCGCGCCATATGGCAGCACTTAAGAGGCGAGGAGGAAGCGAGGAGGGGTTTTTTTGCGCTGCTCCCGAGGAGTGTGGGAAAAGTTAATTGGCTTTAATGACAGGTTTCCCGGGCCGGCAGCGGCGGCCGGCGGAAGGGGGATGCGGGGGGGGCACGGCGGGGTGCGGGGAGGATGGGCAGGCAGAGCCCCCTGCCCGCGACCCCCCGTGCAGGTGCCCTCTCCGAGCTGCCAACGCACGCACCGGGTCGTGGCGAACGGCTCCCGAGGCCGAGAGCGACCACCCGAGAGGGGCAGACCCCCTCTCCCCCCGGGGTCCTCTCAGCCGGCGGGCAGGGCTCCCCACGGAAGCCAAGCGGAGCTGCATCCCGCCGCAGCACCAAGCCCGGTCCCTGCTCCCCCCCGCCCTGCGCAGCCAAACGCCAGGCCACCTCCCAGCAGCGCGGCCCCGTCCCTGCCCTGTCCCCTGCCCGCTCACCCCACGGCACCAGCCCGAAGGCACTGGCTGCACCTGAAGGGCACCTCCTGCACACACTGGTCCGCAGACCCACAGCCCGCATGCGTCATCCCAATCTGTCACAGGCTCAGAGAATTGGCATCAAGGGCACGGCTCCTGGGAATCGCTCTGATCCCCTCAAAGCTCACAGACTCAAGCAGATCTCTCATGTCAACAGGCTGTGGGAAGAGAGCAAACACAGAAAGCTTTGGAAAAACTGGTCCAAGCATGCTGTATCTGCTTTATACTAGGCTATTTAAACCCCATTAGCAAATAGGTTCATCTTGTCTTTCACTCCCGGATCTGCTATATGTTCTCCATTAGCCTACAGCAAAGTCTGGCGGGTTTGTTTTTTTTTTGAATGCGCTTTCCGAACCAACTGCTTCAGCAGAAAAGCAGGACTCCATTAAGCTGGAACAGCCTCAGCTCTTACAGGTGATGTATTACTGGTCTGCATCAGCTCCACACAGGCTCGGTCCTGGCCCTGGTACCTCCAGCGCAGAAAGGTGACACTATGGCTGGTGGCAGGGAAGGCAGGCTGAGCCTGTACGGCAGCACGCCTGCTAGGGGCAACAAATCCAATATTCCCAAGCCTAGCACACAAAACCTGGCAGTGAGATGCCACCATGAGGGTGGCAATGCAGGCAGGCCAGCAAGGTGTCAGGAGACAGAGAAAGGGAAGCTTTTCTGTATCACCCAAGGGAGATCAGCCCCTGCAGCCCCTTTTAGCAGGAAGCTGCCTCTGGCCCCAACCTCATGAGTATGCCCTGCAGAGAGGGATCCCAGACCCCACCCCCCCCTCCACTTCCCTCTCCAAAATCCCTCCAAAGAAGTATTTTCAGATCAGGAGGATGCGTTTGTACACAGGGAGAAAGCAGGGCAAGTCAGGGAGGGATTCAAACCCCAGCAGGTTTAGTCTGTCCAGTCTCACACTCTCCCCAGCTTTCCTTTCCCCAGCACCTGGATACAGTCAAGGCACCTGGCTGATCCAGACGAAATCCAACAAGCTTTTGCAGCAGAATTTGGAAGGAATCCCCAGTGGATCCTGGCATGTTTCAAAGCTGTCTGCTCCAAGTTGGGACTTGTTAAGAAGGGTGATGCAAGCTGTAACCCGAGACTGCCACTCACCTCTATCTAGGGCTTGCATCTTGCCTGGAAATGGGGCATCCCCAAGTCAAAGCAGTCGGTTGCTGCTCATAGTTAGAGAGCAAGATAGTCCACACAGCCCCATATCGCTCCCCCAGACACATGTTTTCCATATAACAGCAGAGGAAATGCCCAGCTCTATCAAAAACACATGCAGAGCATTAATCATCAAGCAGAGCCTGGCTGGTGCTCAGGTCCAGGAACAGCTCTGTGCTTTTAAGTCCAGGTGGAAGTGGTGCCCAGCGCCCGCTGCAGCCTGTCAGCCAGCAGACACCAGCACCCGTGTCAGGCTTGTCCTGCCGAGAGCCCCTGGCTTGGTAACACGAGAAGCTGGCCAGCACCACTCTCTAAATCAACCGACTGAAGTCGTTAGCAATTTACACCACAGCCCGGGACCTGGCCCCTCCGGGTCCAGGGCAGGAGGCTCCCCCGGGCAGCCTAGATTGGCAGCCGGGCTGCCAGGCTCTGTCTCGCTTTACCTGGGCTACGCCGCTCTGTCAACCAGAGTGCCAGGAGGAGAGCAGAGGTGCCTCCCTCAGCACATTCACCAGCTCTGCAAACATAAGCTTTTTTTAACAAGTCTGATCAGCTGGGCTGCTCCCAAGGAAGCAGTAATTACATCTGCCCCGGGGCAGGGAGAGGGGACAGAGGGTCTGAGCACAGCTCCAGCCTGGAGAGCAGGACAAGACAGCCCCAGCAGCACCATCCCCAGGCGCTGGGCTCCCGGCTATGCACACATGCCAGCACTCCGTCTTATCTCCAAAGGCCTTCCAAAATGGAAGAGACACTTTTATTTCAGAGCATTCAAAAAGGAAAAACCCCCAATCTTTGGTGTCACATAAGGAAGGGGAGGGAAGGGAGAAAAAAAGATCTCGTGTAAAACACGAAACACTGTCAAGGGAGTGCTATGGTACAAAGGCACAATCCAATATGAACATATAACCTATGTACAGCCGTGCCAGCAGCACGGGGTGTGGTGCTCAGTCCAGTCCGGTGCCCGCCACCCTCACCAGGGTCTCCAGACCGAGTCGGCCGTGCCAGGTGGCGGGCCAGGCGGTGAGGCAGCGGTGGCAGCCGTGGGTGGGCTGCCATAAAGCGGCAGCACAGCACCGCCAGGAGCAAAGGCAGTGCTGGGGATGAGGAAGGCGAATTGCCCGTCGGAGGCTGGCAGGAGCTGGAAACCGCCGTACACCTTGGCCGCATCGGCACCTGGTTTGCAGGGCAGGCCCGGGAGCGGCCCCGCACCGCTGCCCGGTGGCACCAGAGGTGGCCCAAAGGCTGTGGGTGGTGGCAGCGGGGGCGGCGGGGGGTGCGCAGGGTAGTTCATGGCGTTGATCTGGGTCATGCAGCTGGCGAGGTGGCCCAGGAGCCGGGTGCGCACCTCAATGTTCACACCCTCGCAGGTGGAGAGGAACCGCGTCACCTCGTTCATGCACTCGCTGAAGCCGGCGCGGTACTTGCCCAGCACCGTGGGGTCTGTGCTCAGCGCGGCTGCAGGGGGAGAGGCACACAGCGATCAGCGGGCTCCACAGGGGATCGGGGTGGGCATCCCACCGGCATCATGTCCTGCAGCCCCTCCAAGCTGGGAATCCGGGCAGGGGGGGCAACGCCTCTGGCAGCGTGTCCTGTGCTCCTGGGTGCCAGGGATCCCAACAAAGAGTACGGCCCCAGCACCACACAGGGAACAGGTAACCCGAGGGCCCCCCTGCACCCCTAAGTACTGGGGATTCAGGTTGGCAGCACAGTTGCCCACCCCGCTGGCTCCTGCGCCTCCAACCCCCCCAGACAGACCCGGGGGGAGGAGCACAGCTCTGCTGGCAGAGGGGACCCCAGCCGGGACCACAGACCTCCCAGTGCCCTGGGGCACCGGGGATGGGGACAAGAGAGCACGGCCCCGCAGAGCGGGGACGCAGGGACAGAGTGCAGGGCCCGCGTTACCGGAGGACGCGTGCAGGGAGAGCGGGGCCCGCGGGGCCCCCGGGGCCGCCCCCCTCCCCCCCGGGACTCACCGGTCATCTGGGCTCGCTGTAGGCTCCGCAGGTGCTTGACGGTCATCTCCAGGATGTCGGCCTTCTCCAGCTTGGAGTGCCGCGAGCTCTGCGGGCACAGGCGGGGCTCAGACCGGTCCGGCCGCGGCTCCGGGCCCCCGCCCGCCCCCGGTCACCCCCCTCCCCCCCGCTTACATCCTTCTTCAGCGCGTCCAGGATCAGCGTCTTCAGCTGCCCCAGGCTCTCGTTGATGCGCGCCCGCCGCCGCTTCTCCATGATGGGCTTGGAGGACTGCAGGAGAGGCGGCGGTCAGCGCCCGGCGCTGCTCCGCGCGGCCCCTCCCGGCGCGGCGCGGCCCGGCCCGGCCGCCCTTACCTTCCGGTGCTCCGCCGCCGTCTTGGGCTTGTCGGGCGTCGCGTTGACGCTGGCGGGGGTGGCGGCCACGGGCGAGGCGCTGCTCTTCTCCATCAGGTCGGCCGGCATCCTGCGCCCGCGCCGGCAGCGCCCGCCGCCGCTGGGGAGAGGGGGGGGGCCGAGGCCGGGCCCGCGGCGGGCGCGCGGGCGGCGGCGGGGCCGGCGGGGCGCGGGTGCCGCGCGCCCTTGGCCGCCCCTACTTATAGCGCGCGCCGCACGCGCGCGGCTCGTGTGAAACGTCCCCCGCCGCCGTTCCCACACTCGCGCCCAGCCAATGGGCGCTGCCCGCACGCGGCCCCGCTCGTGGACGGCGCCCGCCCATTGGCCGGGAGCCGCACGGCGGCCGGCGGCCAATGGCGCGGGGCGGGCCGGCGGCCGCGGTTAACCCCTCGGGCACCGCCCGCGCGGGGAGCGCCGCGCTAATTACCGGGTTAATTGGCGCCCGCGGCGGGCGCGGCCCCGCCCGCTCCCCTCGGGGCTGGGGGGGTGGATGGACGGGGGGGCGGCCCCGGGGCGGGCCGCGCCGTGGGGGGCCGCGGCCCTCCGGGCTGATGGGCCGGGACGCGGCGGGCTGGGCCTGCCTGCGGTGGCCGGAGCTTCCGGGCCCCGCTGCGGCGGGCGGGGGCCTCCCGCTGCGGTCTGAGCCCTGCCGCGGCGGCCGCCCTGCCCGCAGCCCCCGACCTGGGGCGGGCGGCGCTGGTCCCCGGGGCCTGGCCCGGCCGGGCGTCTCCTGGGCCGCTCTGAAGCAAAAAACAAACGAAAAAAAGCAGCATTTCGCCTGATTTCGCCTGGGGACTGGGATCTTTTCTTTTTTCCTTCCCCCTCCGCTTGACTGACTTTCTCACACTCCTCTTGCCGCAGCCTGCCAGCTAAGCCTGAGTCATCCTGCCAAGAGCTAGACCTGGCCTATTCAGAAATGCGCTCGCTCGCTCGCTCTTTCTGTCTCTCTTTTCTTTTCCTTTTTTTTTTTCTTGGAGTGTACACAGTAATGTTTTTCCACCTCCTCCAGTACCTGATCTGCACCTGTATGGGGCCAATCCCACATGTATCACCTGATCGCCACCTTTTCAGAGACCGTGAGAAAAATAAAGCTCAAGAAAGAAGAGACATGTTTGCAGATCTCACCACTGCACAGCCCTCGCCCCTGCAGAGGCTTGCCTGCTGAGCCTTCAGAGTTTAAAAAAAGGAAAATAAATAAAAGGGAGAGTGTCATGTGTAAAGCTGCAGAAAAGTACAAATTCAGGCTTTGTTTCAGCTCCTTGCCGGAGCACAAGCCTTTCGATTTAAAACAAAGAGCAGCCTTCAGCGTGTAAGGTCTAACTTCAGATGAGCAACATCTGATGTACGCCTCGGTCACACATTCGGACAAACTCCAGCAAGGAAAAGCTTGAGGCTGCGCTGGGGAAGTCGCTACGGAAAAGCCTTTTCTCAGTCGCCTTTGTGGGGAAATTGGAGACGACTGATGAGGGTGAAAACTGCAGTACATTTCTGGAGAGCCCAGAAAGTTCTCCCGTGGACCAATATTTTTTCTAGTGCTGGTATTTGGGTATATCTGGGAGAAGAAAACAAAGCTATCACAACTACGGAGCTGATGTTCTCCCTTTTGCAGGGGTTTGTGGAGCTGGGCGGGGAGTGAGAACAGGCTGTAATTATGTCCACATTTATGGTCGCGGAGGAGCTGCCAACCACCTCTAATTGCCGGCACCGGGTCGATGTCTCTGGGGGACACGAGCAGGGCAAGCAGGAAGGACGGGCTGTCGTTAGGGGTTGCCAGCGCTCGCCCAAGGTGGGGACCTGGGGATGGCCTGGCCGCAGTTCCACTGGCCCACACAGCCTCTCTGCAGCAGCCCAGCTCTGCAGAGCCCAAGGGTTTTGCTTTCAGGGCATTCGAGGAGCCTGGCTGTGGGGCACTGGGTCTCCAAAAGCATCCGCCTCTGCGGGGGTTCCCTGGATCCGCAGGCCAAGCACTGCACGGGGCAGCGGGGAGGTAGCAACGCTCGTGTCCCCGCTGCATGTCTCCCCCGCCACCGCCGGCTGCTGAGAAATGCCTTACACGTGCGAGGGTTGTGATCCCCAAGCGGAAGCACGGATACGTGTGAATTCCCTGGGGATCAGGAGAGGAAGGGGAGGATTTGCATGGAAGGATGTCTCTGGAAATGAAGCGGCCGAGGCCAAGTTTAGGCTGGGAGGAGGTGGAGAAGGGGTTTGGAACTGTTGAGGGGACCTGGAACAGACCCTCTGGGCTTCCGCAGCCCTGCCTTTGCTTGTGAAAGAGGTTTCAAGGGGGTGATAAAGCCCCGAGATGATGGGCTGCCCCAGGGGCTGCGGTGTCCTTCGTCCCCCAGTCCTCCGGCAATGGTTTTTTTCTTTGCTTGGGCGGTCATCTTGGGCTACAAACTATGAACTGTCCAGAACAGATCTGGGAAGAACTTTTAGACAGTGCATTGGGCATTACTGACTGGCAGAACATCCTGGGGGAAAAATGCATTGGCAAGAAAATTTAGACTAGTCCTGGGCACGGGCCCAGGGGCGGGGAGGTGGAATAAGATAGGGTGCTGCTGCTGATGCAGCACGCGGGAGGTGAGGAGGTGGCAGGGCTGGCTGCGCCTGCTCTCCGGTCCTTTAGGAAGCAGCCAAGACAAGCGAAATGTGCTTCTGGAGATCCAAGGGCCTTAACATCCAAAGCTTGCAGGATCCTAGGAAATACAGAAAATAGAAACCAAGTTGCGTGTAGGAGCTGGGGTACAAGCTGGAGCCCAGGAATGGCACATCGAGCCTTTCCTCTTTGGGTCACAGACTGAAATCCTAGCCTGACCGCAGCTCAAAGTCGTCACCACCCTGAAGGCTGGAAAACAAGTGCTGCGTCTCAGGGACGTGTCCCTGGCACAGATGTCTCCTCCGGGCAGCCCCACACATGTGCGTCCACTCGTGTTCCCCAGCCCAGAAGCTGTTGTGCGATCCGTACCCAACCATCTCCCCTTGGGGCTGTGGCCTCAGAAGCTTTGGGTGCAGGCTTCAGGGGTTTTTTTTTCTCCCTCCGTAAACATTTGCCAGATCTTTGGGACAAGGTCGCGCTCAAACTGACTTCCTGACAGAGCTCCCTAGCTGAAGCAAAGGTTTCGTAGGTGTCACTCCCCTACACATCAGGTCCTCGCGGTGAAGAGGGCAGAGCGGCTCTCCTGCAGCGGTGTCACTGCCCAGCCCCCCCGATGGCAGGCACAGCTCGCTGGCTAGGACCGCAGCCCTGTTCTGCAGCAGACCCTGCCCTCTCCTTTCCACTGGGGACCCTTTTCCCGAGGGCCTGCTGAGCCCCAAGATCCCAGCGCTGGCAGAGGAGCCGCAGGGGCTCGCAGGGCAGCTGCTCCCCGAGGAGCACGTGCCTTGCAGGAGCCAGGCTTTCGGCTGTTCCCTGGCTGCCGTCGCAGAGAACAAGCTGAAGTGTTTATTCGTTTTAGCCCTCACTCTGTGAGTCAGACTGGGTGTGTGGGAGCTGCTGCCTTTCCGAGGCAACACCCCCTGCTTTGGGGGAGCGTCTGTGGGCTCCAGGAGCGGGTACTCTTCCTTCTGTTGCCCACACGGCCAGGCAGGCATCCCCAGGAATGGCGCAGGAAGCTGTGGGATGAAGCAGACAAGGCTTTGCTGGAATAGCAAAGTACCGTTCCAAGAAACTGCAGCATTGCTAAGGACAGGCGCTGAAGAACCATTTCCATCTCCTCATCTCATCCCAGCACAGGCTGGAGCACGGCTCTGCACCAAGGAGGGCTCTGGGACGAGAGCCAAGGTACCTGGGCCTCTTGCGAAGCTGATTCCTCTTGGCAGGCTCCTATCCTGCTGAACCAAGGAAACGCTGCCGGGGAGCTGGCGAGGAGGGCATTTTGGCATCTGTGAAATGCCACCCATGCGGATGGGAATTCCCTTCCTGCCCTCATACCCACGGCGTTACTTCAGAGACTGCTGGTCGGGCTGGAGCAGCCACATGTGCTAATAGGCAGGAGATGGTGCAGCCCCAACTCTCCCCTTTGCACCCCTGCAGAGCCCCGGCTCCAGCCTGGTCCTCGCCTGGCAGTGAAGGCTGGGCGCTGGCAGGTGCTGCAGCTGGGAACCAGCACTGGAAACATCCCCAGACTGCTTGCAGGGCTTGGACCTGTATCTGCTGCTGCCAGCTGGAGGCTGGGAGCCGCCTTATGCCCTTTCTTAGAGATGCTCTTTCCATGTGATGTGACCGGTATTCACTGGACCATGAATTTGCAGTCTGCTGGCTGTGGCAGGGCAGTCCCACTCCAGCACAACAGCCAGTATCTTTTGCAGCTCCGGGCAGAAGGACATACAGCTGAGCCGGCATCCCTCTGACGACCAGAAATAAATGCGCAGTCACTGCTGTGCTCTGGAGAGGAGAAGGAGCGTCTCTCGGCTGTCATCCTCGCCATGTGTGGTGGGAGGTGTTGGCAGTGAGAGCCGAGTTATTTATTTATTAAGATCCTGCTTGTGTTGCTGCCTGGGGCTGCTGTCTCTGTGCTGGAGCTGTGCTGCCTGTGTGCTTGCAGAGCACAGGGAGACCCTGCGAGCCGTGGAGCCTGGGTACGTGTACGAAAATGCAGTGACTTGGGCAATGGTGGTCCTGGAGGAGGCTTGCAGGGCTCATTGGCGCTGAAAATGTCCCTGTTCCAGACACGGAGCAGAAGGCACGCTCCTGAGAGCCCGCAGGCAAGGCTGGATGTGCATCAGCTCCACATCCACCGACTCCAGCCCCCAGCTGCGCTGCTGCAGCGCTCGTGTGATCCCTGGCGTGCCGTGGCTGCAGGAAGCCCCACAGGCTTTTCCAGAACACGGCTTTTAAGCAGCTCAGACCAGCAGTGCGGTTTGCAGCCCAGCTGTGCGCAGCTGGATCGGCGCAGCCGGGGGGGCGGGAAGCCGCAGGCGGGAGCGTGGCAAGGTGGGAGCCGTGCCAGCCGTCCTCAGCACGGGGAAACCGCGCCTGGGTGCGTCAGCATGCCCTCCAAGTCCCGGCACACGAGCCCTTGGCTGTGCCCCCTCTGCCCTCTTCCCCTGGCCCCGCTGGCACCCGTGGCTGAGGGCAGGTGGGTGCCATGGCGCGCTGCTCTGTGGGGACTCAACCTTCACTGGCTGCAGGCTCGTAAATCCCACGGGGCCAGCCCTTGACCGCAGCATCTGCGCTCCTCTGCAAAATGATCAATCACATTTTCCGACATGATTCCTTCTCCTTGGCATTAATCAGTCCAAGAAAGCAGCCTGGACGGATCACTTCCCCAGAGCTTGCTGTTAAATTCACCGGCTGATTGTCATCGCTTCTTCTCCTGATGCCATGAATAGGCCGTGGGGAGAGCAGTGCGTAAACTGCACGTTATCCTCAAAACCCTGGCAACCACCGCGATGCAGCAAGAAAATATCTGGGCCCTTGAGGAGGTGCTGCGACAGGCAGCCGCGCGTCGCGCTGGGAAACTCAGCTGCGGGCAGTGCGGGCTGGACGGCCAGCACGGGGGCTCTGTGCCCCGCCAAGGGCAGGAACAGGGGGCTCAGCCCCCCCTGGTCTGACCTCTCCTGGAGCCCTTGGGACACCAGGCATTTTCCCTTGACAGATGGGTTCGGTGACAGCTTGCCAGCCCTCCCATTTGCGTTATTCCTGTATCCATTTGTTCAGGAACACACAGGATACTTCAGGGTGCAGTGCTTTGCTACTGCAGAATAGAGCCTTTGCGCAGCCAGCGCCTTTCTTGAAGTGGTGAGTAGATGGACCCTGATAAATCCAGGGTACGATGAATCATTTGCTCTTGGCGCCTGATCTCCCCCGTGTCTTCAGTTTTGTTTTCACTTGGCAGTGTTATGGAGAGAATTAGCCTATCTATCTCACCAATATTTTAATGTATTATAATTTGAATGCGCATTCCTAAGATCAATATTCAGTATTCAAGGTGATAGCAGAGCTAAAATTAGTCCTTTAGCTATATCAAGAATATCAGGATGATCACATATTATTAGGATTAGCGACCTCATGAAGACACACGTCTTCGTACAGGTGGGTAGGGCAGCAGGGCACGGTGCGAGGCTGCGTGGCAGTGCACCCTTGGCATCGTCCCTGCTGCCCCTCCGGGGAGCTGGGTCCTGCCCTGCCTCCCGCCTGCGGCAGTCCCACTGAGACTCCTGAATTACGCCGGAGCTAAGCCGCGGCGGCAGGTGAGGCGGTCTGGGGCGGTGTGCCAGGGGACACGGGGACGGTGGGTTTTGCGGTCAGACCTGACGTGGGAGCTGCCTGCGGAGAGGGTTGAAGTTGCATCTCGGTAGACCCCAGGTCACTGTCTAGAAATCAGCTCTGTCTCAGGGCTTCACAGCTGAAAAAGAAGCATGAAAGCCACTTCTGTGAAGAGTTCTCCTAACAGACCCACCTCTCTCATCCTGTTTTACACTGTGATTTGTATTTTTTACACGCTCAGGTGAGATCTTTGGGATAAGCAGGCTGCACTGCCTACAGCGGGCACTTGGAGTTATTTTAAATCCTCAGTTTACACATTTTGACAGCAGAGCGGTGTGTGTGCTAGGATGGACTGGTTTTCTGGCTTATTTTCCTTCCTTCTCTTGCTGATTTGCAGCCAAGCCCCTCCATTAGCCCCTTGGCCACTGGCGTGGATTAACAAGGGGTGGGATTTTGGGAAAACTCCTCATTCTCCATTTGCTTTGGTTGCACACAGCTGCACATGTGCCAGTCCAGAGCGGTGTGCGTGCCCTGGTGCTGGAGATCACGCTGGAGAATCGTTTTTCTCATACGAGCTAACACGAGAGGAGAAAAGGTGGAGATGTTTTACATGCTAGTCAAGAATTGATGCATTACTAATTGCTGTAATAGAAAATATTATCCCTCAGAGGATGTTGTTATTTTATAAACAAGGGGATAATTTACAGCTCAATTACTTAAATCATGAGTTAATTGCTAAGTGTAATGAATAAATGCATTTGCAAGTACAACATTTAATTTGCGCGGATTCCAGTAGTCTAGGCAGACCATTATTTGATAAGTAATCTGGAATGTCGTGTGAAATGACATTTATTTTCACATGTGATCCAAAGGATGAAATGTCCCGACGCAAGATTTCAAGAGCCTTGTCCTTCCTTCCCTGCAGCGAAGGGCAGTGCTGTCATCAGCTGCCTTAGCAGCGCGTCCAGGCTGTCTGGGAGCGGAGGGCAAGGCAGGAATCCTCCGGGAGTGACACAGGGAGCAGAGCAGCAGCAAACCCAGGTTAACGCAGCGGCTATTTTTTAATACTACAATATGCAAAGAGAGACTATAGAGACAAAAACTGGTGACGTCTGTAGTGGGCTACGAGTCTTCACATCGGCGTTAGGTGACAGCAGGACGACTGTGGGGCTGTAAAAAACACAGGCAGGACCCGAGGAGGTGAGTGGGGACAGGGACAAAAGGGAGGTGTGAGTGCCACGGCCTGGGCACCAGTGAGGCCTCGGCTCTGTGCAAGGATGCGGACAGAAGCAGCAGCAAATAAACCCAGCAAAGGGGCTTTTGCAGCCCACTGCTGTCCGTGTGTGCCCGACAGCCTCTGCTCGCTCTGCAGGAGGCTGCAGGGCTTGGGGGGCTGCGGTACCATGAGCCCCTCTTCTGCGGGGTGTGAGGAGCCCTGCCTGCTGCCTGCCCGCTGCCGCGCTGGCTGCCGGAGCCGGGGCCGGCTGCCACTGCCCCGAAGAAGGGGCCCTGCAAACGGCCAGGCACCTGCCCTGCGGTTGATCCTCTTGAATTATCTTGGGCTACTGGTGCCCTTTCGCAGGCTCATATCTTTATTGGAGGCTGTTAAACCCAAACCTCCCAACAGCAATAACATGACTACAAAGGATTTCTAAGAAAAAAGTACGTGGGAATAAGGGAGATACTGAGATCCCAGCCAATTTCAGTACAATACAAGTCTGAAGTATCCTTATAAAGTTAACAAGTCAAATTTAAATGTATACAAGGCTCAGGAGCATACAGGAAACAGGATCAGCCAAACCTTCAAAGGCACATCATTGTCTTTCAGAAAGTCCACTGAAAGGCTCATGTCATAAAAAAGGTGTATTCACATGGCTGATACAGTGATAAACCCGGTGGAGAAATGCCAGCAGCCGGAGTGGGCAGGGATGCTCGCTGCAGGGATGTTACAGTGGCCCAGCCCGTTGTTACGGAACGCTTTGTCCTGCTCTCTGCTGCTGCCCCGCAATAAAACGGGTCTGAGGCAAGCAGCGGCCCTTGCCCCTGGCTTTACGATAGGCAAGTCAGCCTTTGCAATTCTGCTGCTGGAGAAAGGCTAGAAAATATTGCTCACGCCTTGCCTGGCTCCGTCTCCACCACACTCCTGAGCAGCACAGGGCACAGCTGGGAGCGCAGCACACGGCGGGGAATTCCCTGTCCCCTGTGACATTAGCACCCTGGGTGCCACAGGAAGGAAGGGACAAGGAAAGAGCTGGAAGAGGCTACTTGTGCTGCACACCCAGGAGCTAGTCCCTGCATTCTCCTTGGAGCTGAAGGCACCCGTGGGTTCGGAGCGTGTCTGCTGTAGGCACCTGGAGAGCAGCTTGTTTCAGCAAGGGCAGCTGGAGGGGACCTCGCAGAGTGTTGCAACATGGAAACAGTGCCAAAAGGTCCCAAGCCTGCCCCTGTTGAACTCCCTTAAGTACCAGATTAATAGCCAAATGTCCTCACTAAATGCCAAAGACCTGGAGTTCATTCAGCCTGCCTGGGTGGTGTCAGCGTGGCAAGCTTACCATGCCTGATCTTTCCATCTCCGGTGTGTTATTTGTGGACAGTGGGCTATATTCTGCCTTCATCATGTGCTGTTGTGTGTTTATATGTTTTACCCATCTGTTCGAAAGCAAGAAGCGATGCCACACGACTTAAGCAACCAGCCATGCTCTCTAAATAGCAAAGCATCCAAGCAGTCTAGATTGCAGACCATCCAAGGGCTGCAATAGATTGGCACAGAAGTGTTGAGAAAATGCTCTGCCACAAAGACGCTGGAAAAATCAAGGTCATTTCATGGCTGGTTTGTGAGCGGGAAGCAAAACCACCCCGATGTGGTGCCTCAGAAGAGGCTAGCGGATCGGGGATGCGTGTTGCAGGACCTGGCGTGCAGGAATTCATGAACCAGAGGGCCTTGTCAAAAATAATTTTTAAATGAAATGCAGTGTCCTAGCAAAACACATGTCTGAGACATAAAACAAAACCAAAGTACAAAATGTGGCGTTTTAAAGGCTGGATTCTGTCTCAAGTGAATAGAAGCCACATGCATCCATCTGAGATCAGATTTTGGCTTGATTTGAAACTGTGCTCGCAGAGGCTGCAGCGAGAGAAGGCAGAGGAAGGCTGCATCTCCTTTTATAATCCTCTAGACCATCCCAGCCTTTCTGTGCTTCCCCGAGAGTGAAAAGGCTTCTGACACCAGCGCCCGTCTGCGTTAGCTCCCCAGCTGCGGGGTGGGGGGTCCCGGGGCTGCACCGGGCAGCGCAGCAGCCCAGCTGCCCGCTCCGCACCACGGCAAGCAGCGGCGAGGCTGTGGGTCTGCCTGGAGTGGGTTCGGGGCTGGGGAGTGCCCGGGGACACCGTCATGCACTGAGTGTCCTGCAAAAGTGCTGGTACCAAGGCTTAACCTGTACGCACTGGGGAGAGGAAGAAATAATGCTGGCAAAATATTGTCAAATACTTCAAATTAATGATTAATTCTAGATGGAGTGATACTGTTTGATGTGGTCTTTGCTGGTTTAAACAGGAGGAGGGTGATTCACTCTAAAGGAATTTATAAAAACACAAGTATTTGCTCATGGACAATAAATACTGGAGCAGATAAAAAGGGGGATGAAGTGTTCGGCGTCGTGATAGCAACTCCGCTTCAGAAAACTTTTGACCTTCTCACATCTTAAATCAACGTGCCCCCCCTGCCCCGCTCTGCTCCGGGCCTGCCCTTGAGGCCGAGGCGGTGGGTGCGTGGGAGTGGGCTGGGCTCACTGCGGGCTGTGAGGGTGGCAGGTCCCCCCTGGGTCCCTCGCGTCCCCACGGAGAGGCTCGGGCACCCGCCAGCGCCCGGCGAGGGGCACGGGGCAGCACCCGGCAGCAGTTTACACAATCTGTGTACACAGCGTCATCTGTCAATTTGCCTGCTGTAATCGTAAGCGTATAAACCCGGCGCTGAAGTTGCTGTGGTTTACAGAGCTGCCCCGCCTGGGAAGCTGAGATTTACGCTGGCTGCGGGCGAGCGAGGCGTCCCATCCCGTCCCCTCCCAGCGCAGGCAGGCGGGATGCCCAGGGCAGATGGCTGCAGGCAGCAGAGAGCCCATTAATAACCCAGATGGGGCTGCAACTCAGGTGCTGGCAGCACTACGCATGCCCCATGGCACCTGACAGCCGTGGATGGGGACCTGAAGGAGAGCCCTTGCTACCTACCTTTCCCGTGGGAATACGATGCAGCCGGGATAACCCTCCGGACTTTGCTGAGGCTCTGCCAGTGCCATTAGAGTGTTGACGCTCACTGATTACCCTGATGCTCATTTTGTTGAGACCAGATTAGCCACTCGCACTTTGGAGGGAGGCCGGGCACACACCGTCACTGTCTGCCAGGAAAGGCTCTGGAGCCTCTTTTCACTCGTTTTTTTTTAGTTTACAAAAATCTAACTATTTTTGCCCTAAGAATAACAGCATGGGGGGTGAGTGTGGGGAGCAGATGGGGGTGAAGTCCCTGAGCTCGTGTCCAGCCTTGCTGCAGCTGCCGTGGAGTGGCCCTGGCCATGGCACCTGGCCGTGCAGGGCTGATGGAGCGGAGCCTGTGGTGGACACAGAGGGGCTGAGCCCCTGCCTGCGGCTGTTCCCGCGGCATCGCCTCGCAGGCTGTCAGCGAGCCTTTGGTTGCAGACCCTATTGACATCATCCTTTCCAAAACACCTGAGCTCCTTGTGGTCCCTGTGCTTATAACACTTGGAAGTGACAGCGGCTTCTGGTTTCAATTAACCCAGGGGCAGTTTGGGGACTATCTGATTGCACAGGAGTGGAGGAGAGAGGAGAAAAGGCCTTTCTGAGCAGCGGCAATGGAGTGTCTGGGTGAGGAACTTCTGAAAAAAGCAAATGGTTTCTCTCTGTCCTTCCTCCTTCTTTTCCTCGTCTTTTTTTTTTTTCCTCAGTTCTGTGGAACAGACAACCCAACAGCACATTTTTCACCATCAAAGCTTTGCTGAAGGGAATTCTCCGCTGCTATTTCATTTCTTCCTGATGTTCACAGATCGTAAAGCAAACGGTCTCGGGAGGATGGGGAGAGCAGATCCGTCCCGCGGTCGCAACATAGGACGGCCTGGCAGCCTTGGTGCATGACAGCCTTTCCCTGGCGGTTGGCAGCCGGGGGAAGCGCACACGCATCTGCCTTCAGATGCTGGGTACTGGACATGGCACCGCAGCCAGCTGCTGCAGACACAGGAATCTGGGACGCGCAGAGGCTTGCAGAGGTCCATGAGCTCCACCTTGGACATCTGCACGAGGATAACAGCCATGAGCAGAGACTGCTTGCAGCAAGGGAAAGCAGGCACCAAAGTCCCTGGGCTGGCCCCGCTAACTAGGTTTGCTGGTGCTGTCCCAGGAGGGGATGCACACACAGGTCAGCAAAGGCAGGTCCCATCCTGGAACTGTCCTCCCGCAGCCTTCCCACGGTCATGCAGCAGCCAGGGATCCCAAACCTTGTGTCTCAGAGAGGTGTAGGGAGGGACGAAGCCATAATCCCATGAAATCCCAGCCCACAGTGTGCTGGTCCTGTAAATTACTCGTGTGCAACATCTTCAATGGCTTTTGGAAAAAAGGTAGTTAAAGGAGGAGGTGTAAATGGAAAAGAAGATCAAGGGCAGACAGGGCTAGAAAGTTCTGTCATGCTAATCTGAGATCTGCTTTTTTAAGACACCGTTTTTAGACCTGGCAACGCCAGTTGATGGCTGCTCCCTGCGATGCCTGGCAGCGCTGCCCGCGCCGTGGGAAGATGCTCTTTGAAAAGGAGGAGTGAGAATTCAGCCCAGGGACTGCAGCACGGGGAAGGGCAGGAGTGAGGGATGGCGTCCAGTTGTGCTTGGAGGGCTGGGGGAGGACACTGATGGCTCTGGTCTTTTTTCATCAGTGACCTGGACGCAAAAAGGGAGCATTTCCTTGCAAAATGTGTTTCCCCAGCTGGGAAAGTGAGATGTGGAGGCTGGCGTGGGGCTGGGAGCCACTGCCCATTCCCCCGGGGCTGCCTGGAGGGCAGGCGGCCGGACGACGTGCTCGCTGCACACACGCGGCCAAGTCAGAGGAAGAAAACTGCAGAACAGAACAACCAAAGTGCCAGGAAGACAAATGGGGCTGAAATGATCACTAGGACTGGGAGGATCTGGAGCAACTCCTGGCAGAAACGGCAGCAGCCAGTAAATAACCTCATCACTCGCTGGAGCCTGATCCACACGTGAGAGGGGCGAGCTGGTGTGGGCCGGCGAGAGACGGGTGTCCCCCGCATCGTGTCTTCACAGCCTCGCTCACCACAAGCTCACTCCTTGCCGTGAGCCTGTGGAGGTGGCACTGGCAGCAGAGGCGAGGAGCAGCCAGTCCCGGGGAGTTTGTCACCAGCCATGTGTTGCGCTTGTCACCTCTGACACTAGCTCTATGGCTTAAAGATGTCCCTTGCCTAAGGAAAAGCCACTTACAGGCTCCATACCCTGGGCGGTGAACGGCAGCGACCCTGGATTGGGATGTGGGTTGCAGTGGAGGGATGGTGCACGGTGATGCCACAGCGCTGAGCTGGGTCCATCCCCACGTCCCGGCGGTCCAGGGAGCTGCTGACCCAAACACGGCAGGTTTTGGGTGAAAGCGGTCTGTCTGTGAAGGTGCTCCATCCCTGCTTCCCGCGTGCCATGGGGATGCCCGGGAAGGATGAGGGCACCGCTCACCTCCTCCCCACCTGCGCCCGGGGACGCACACAGCCCCGCCGCCGAACCGGGAGTGGGAGCCGTGGGGTGAGGACGGCCGCGGGGCTCGCCGGCAGCCCAGCCTGGAGCCAGCCCAGCCAAAGAGCTGATGGTTTTCACACCCTGTCAGCGTGATGAACGGCCCCGCTCCCGCAGCGCCCAGCGCCGGCAAGGGTCAATTACAGCGATTACTTCAAGGAGTCAAACCGGCTGCCGGCAGCGCTGGAGAAAATCTTTGTTTCGGGTTCAGCTTCGTCACAGGAAGGAAAGAAGTGCCTGGGTGTGCGGTGCGGGGTGAAAGAGCCTCTACTGTACGTGGGGCAAAAGTCAGGAGGTGGCTGGGTGTTTGGGGGGGAGGAGGGCTCCCCCGAGGCCAGCTGCCCTGTTTTTCTAGCACGACTGAGCAGCAGTTGGGGCTGGTGCAGCCCCCAGCCCTCTTGGTGACTCAAGAAGGGCCTGAAAGCAGCCCAGCGGTTGCAGGGACAGCCTAACGAGGCAGCTGGAGGCAGAGAGAGCCTTCAAGAGTGGATGTGGTGCTGTAACGTGAGAAACAGAAAAGGGCAAAACCCTGGCAAGTAAAACTATAAAGTCACAACAAAGGTGATTTAAAAGTTTGGGGAAGATCTTGCTAAAGGTATTAAAAGCAGAAAATAAGCATGTTTGCCTATGTGCCAGGAGCAGGAAACCAGCCGATGAGCCGGTGCGGGCTGTGGACGATGGAGGCACGAACAGAGCACCCAGGGAAGGCAAAGCCTCAGCAGAAAAGCTGAGGGGTGGTTTGAAGATCGGGGAGGATGCTCAGGCAGTGCCCCCATGGCAGACCCCCTGCGGGGCTGTGCCAGGGGGCCTGTCCCATGGCAGGGGCCTGCTGGAGACGTCTTCCAGCAAAGCGAGGGGCTGCGGAGAGGCACGTGTCTGGGACGAGGCGATGCCAGCCCAGCCGGGGTTGGTACCCAGCTGCTCCTGCCAGCCTGGGGCAGAGGGTAGGGAAGGCGACACGAGCCGTAGCCAGGGGGATTTGGGGGAAGTCACAGGTGATTTGGGATTATTTATCTATAACTGTCTGGGTCAACACAGCACTTGGGAAAGACTCAACGCCCCTTTGCAGGAGGAAGCCGTGCCTTGCAAATCAGCCAGGTCACCGAGCGTGGGGAGCAGAGTGATGTGCCTGTCGTGGAGCAGCAGCACTTCCAAAATGGTTTTGCCTTGGCACCTCTCCAGAACCCCGCGAACACTCAATGGGCTGGAGGGACATTCACCTTGCAGGGAGAAGACAACTGGTTAAAAGACTTGGGGCCATGAAATGTAAAGCTGACTGCTGAGCAGGAGCTCACAGTATTAAACTTCAGGCTGGTAAACTGGCACATGAAATTTAGTATTGAGAAAGGCAAAGCAACAACCCACAGAAAAGCAGCACTAACTAGTCATGAAAAGTGCCGACCTCCTCTTCAGCAACGCTGGGTGAGAGTCAGGACAGCAAGCATAATGCGTGGTTAGGAAAGGAAGAGAGAACAACTAAGGAGGTCCTCCTCTGGAGTATTACATGCAGCTCTTTATTCTCAAAAAGGACGTAGCGGGAATAAAGGAGTATGAAGAAAGGCTTTAAGGATGCTTGGGAGTAGAGAGAGGTTGGAGGCATGGCGAGGAAAGATCAGGTGTCCAGGTCGCATAAGCTTGGAAAAGCTGAAGGGGGATAATAAAGGTCTTCAAGAGCCAGAGCAGCAGGTGGAGGAAGAGCTGGCATCCAACTGGGAACAGTGAAATCATGGTGAGAACAAGTTCAAAACACAGAGGAGGAAAGCCTTGCCTCTACCAGCCTCACAACACCAACTCCAGGCAGCTGGGACCGGCTCGCTCCCACTGCCCAGCTCCCCTGCCAGCCCCTGCCAGCCCCTGCCACTGCCACGGAGCAGGAGGGGGCATTTCGGCACCCGGTATGCTGCAAGCTGGTGGTCCTTGGCCTGGGAAAGCGATGAAGAAACCGGCATACCAGACCGTAAGGCTGAGCTGAGCACGCGGAGGCACCTTCTGAGATGCAAGGAGTCGGGCAGGGAGCTGTACCCCGGTGCTTCACTTCCCGTATGCCACACTCTGGCTCTGAGCTGCCAGGCAGAAATCCTCCCCTGCCAGCTCCTCCCTGGTTTTACAAGCATGAATTGACCAAGATTTTCTCTGTCAGGTCGAAAAATCTCTCGAGTCAGGGAGAAAAAGAAGCAGAACCCGCCTCTGTGTCGCACCGGGGCTGTGCCGGGTGCCCGGGCTGCGAGTGCTGGATGCACAGCCCGGTGCACCCGCAAGCGGGGCGAGGCGGCAGGGCAGCAGGGCTCGGCTGCCAGGGCAGTGCGTGGCTTTTGGCGAGCTGTTTTTTTCTGGTGTGAAGCCATTTGCTCCCTGTAAGGCTGGCCAGCCCTGCTCTGAGCCTGGAGCACCATCAGCAGAGCTCAGCATCCTCCGCATCTCCACACCGGCACCTGACCCCCCCAAGACGCCCAGCCTGGGCAGCCCCCCGGGCTCCTCCTGCCCGCAGCAGGCAGCACGCGAGGGCCGGGGGCAGAGGCCCGGCCGCCGGCATCGCTCGCCCTTCGGGGTGCGGGCCCGGGGTGGGATTTGCGGAGATTATGCCGGGGGAATTACAAAGGAGCAGACTTTCCCACAGACGCTTCAATCGCCGCTCTGAGAAAGTGTGTGAGCTGAGGCGGCTCGCCTGCCTCACGGTGCTTTGGGGAACGCACAGGAACAGCACACACGGTTTTTAATAATGAAGTAACTTTAATTGTCCTGGGAAAGCAGCGCTTGCCTTGGGGCACTCTGCGCAAACTCATAATTAATGTTACCGGGAGAGATTACGGGAAGGAGAACTGAGGAATGATTCACTTTTGCTTTTTAAGCCTCTCCATGTTAAAGCTGTATTATCCCCCAGTTTAAAGCCTCATTTAGCTGTGAAGAAAACCAGTGTACTGGCGGGGGGAGGCAGGGGGAAGGAAGGCAAAGCACCCTGACAAATTACAAACAGCCACGCCGGGCTCTGCCGCCAGCTGTGGTGGGATGGGAGCCGGCAGCCGGAGCAGCTGGGAGCATCCTGGGTGTGCCGAGCAGCACTGCGGCGGAGAGCCCGGGGCAGCAAAGGATGCTTGTCATCCACCCGGGCCCTGGGCCGGCGTGTGTGTGTGTAATACCCACGTGCACCTTCTTGCTTGAAGGCTCCACAGGCAGCTGCCAGTGCAGGAGATGCCAGGCGGTACCGGGGTAAAGGCTGGTCTCTCCCAGTCCACACCAGTACTGCACCAGAGGGCTGAATCCCGGGAAGCCTGAATTTGGCAAAGCGTGACCTCCTCCTTGGAGTCAGAGAGTGACTAGCCCTTTGTAAATCCAATTTATTCCAAGAAAATAAAATAAGTGTTTAGCACCCTAAATCCGGCTGTGCTCCTCCACTGCGACCTGCTCCCAGTCCTCCCAGGGCCGGTGCTTTGCCGCAGCAGCCTGTCCCCTGCTTGGCCTTGCAGCGAGCAAGCGCTCCCTGGGACATGCCCAGCGCGGGCGACTAAAGCTCCTGTGTTTGAGCACATCTCAGGCAAGCTGAGCCCCAGAGCCCCCCGGAGCCCCCAGCCCTCATCCCCAGGCAGCTACCTGCCTCTCCGGGGCTGCTGAGCCAGGGAGGATTCATTCAGCTCCCAAGCGATGCTGCGAGCTCCACGGGGAGCCCAGCCAACAGGCTTTGCCGGCGCAGCACAAAGAGGTGGGCAGTGATGGAGGGATGCAAATCCTTCCTGGTGTGTGCGTCGCCTGGGATCCGTGGCGCTTGCTGGCTCATTTCTCTGCTTTAAAACCAACAACCTATTGGACTGGAGCGGCTCTTTTCTTTCCTTTTTTCCTTTTTGGTTTTTTTTTTTCCTTCCCCCCAAAGCAAATCACTGGACTCACACAGGACGCAAGGTATTTTACTCTATAGAAATCCTTTTTTCAGGCAACTATGTCAAGAATGTTTTCATACTTTGGGCTGGATGGGAAAAAAAAGAAGGGCTTAATCCCCTGAGATGGTTATTTCTCTGAAAACAGACATGCAAATGCTGGACTTGTCAAACCTTAAAATGTTTTCTTTATTCAGGGAATTACTGCCTGCCTGCTGAGCCCGGGTAATGCTGACAGGCTAAGCCCGGGGCCTTGGCAGCAGAGCATGCAGAGTGTGGGAAAGGGCGGCTAAGGCACGCGCCAGATAAGATCATACAATAAATGATACAGCCTGCCGGAGCACATGGCCACTTTCATATGCAAACAGGCCTCCCCGGTACACACACACACACACACACGCACACACACGCACACGCACACGCACACGCTTCCCGGGCAGGGCGCAGCACCTTGCAGCACGCCCGGGCAGCCGCACGCACACGGCTGCACGCCTGGCGAGGCAGAGCATCGCCGCGCTGGGATGTGGGGGGACGCAGGGTGGGTTTTGCTCAGCCTGGCGAGCATCCCAGGTGCTGGAGGAGGAGGGATCTTCCCAGTGACCCATAGTCCGGCCAGCCACGTTCCCTGGTCGTCCTGCCATGCCTCAGTGGCTGTGCTTTGGTGCTGCTGGTGCCCGGGTTTCTGTGGCAGCTGGGGGGACCCTGCTGGAGCCCTGCGAGGAGGGGAAAGTCATCGTTTAACCACTTTGCTAGTTCTTTCTTCTGACTGTGGAGTAAAACCTGGCAACAGGACCCGAATGACTCAGAAGGAGACAAAGGCGATCCAAAACACATTGGGCTTTTAATTGCATTTTTTTAAGCTAGCCCACTGCTTTTGGCCTGAGTGAGGTTTTGGGTGCACGTGCCTTGGGTTGGGCAATGCAGCCACAAGTTCTGCCCTCTGACAGGGATTCATTTCTAAACAGAAGCAAAGAGCGTGACCCCGCTGATGGGAGCGGTGGGACCGGTGGTGCCATGTCCCTGCTGCCCAGGGGAGCCGCGCCAGCCTCCCCCCAGGCGGCCACGGAGCCCTCACTTGGGCCGGCTTTGCTTTCTTCGCAGTGTGAAAACCCGATTCAGCCGGGGCACAGGCGGGCGGGAGGCTGGTGTGAGCCTCCCTCAAGCCCTGAGTGTGGCACCTGCACATTTGTTTTAATAACCCGGTGCCTGGCGATCCGCAGCAGGCCGCGGAGAGCAGCCGTCACGGGTAATAGCGCTGGGGGGTCACACAGCCGGCCGCGGCTAACGACCCGCGCTCCGAGCAGCGCCGGGACAGAAACCAAGGCTGCTGAGCTACTGAAAGCACCGTGAAAGCCGCTGTGGGAGGGAGCCGTGACAGCCGCAGTGCTTGGAGCCAAAATGGGCTCCCTCGGGGAGCCAAGTGCCACCCGAGAGCGGCGCTGGCACCAGCCCGGGCCCCCGTGAGCAGCCGATGGCTGCGGTCACCTGCTCCCATCCCAGTATGGCAGCATGTCCTGCTCCAACGCCAGCACCCACGTGTGCTGCTGGGACATGTTTTACGGGGAGCATCACTAAATTAACCTCAGTGCAGCTCCTCCTAACCTGAGCTTAGCTTTCGGCACGGTTATGGTTGCATTCTTAGGGCATGCTGGAGCCGGAGTGCAGGGGCAGAAGGCTGCTGAGCGCACGAGGGGTGGCAAAAAGAGGTGGCCGGTGATGGATGGCTGCCCCGCGCACCCCCAGCGCCCCGCACGCTCACAAATCACAGCTCCTCACTCCTCGCCACTCTCAAGGTAGCTGGGGAAGGGGGAGAGGGAGGGCGGGGGGGATCCTGGCGTCTTACTCCCAGCTTAATACGGTGCATTCACACAGATAATCTGTCAAGGAAAAAATGAGCCAACAAGCTATCTATTCTTGTCTGCGCTATTTTCCCATGTCAGAAACAGGCTGGGCTGAAAAATGTAGGTTTCCCCTTTCATCTTGCCTTTCAGAGCCCCTGAACAAGATGCCTTTCTTTGCCAGCGCTCGCCGAGGAGATCTTGCCTTGAAGGGCGGAAAAAGGGGCTTTCTTTTTCTTCCTTTTTTTTTTTCTTCCCTTTTTTTTTTTTAAATATCTGTGCCCAGGCCATGCTGGTGGCGGGGAAGTGGAGTAGCTTTTATTTTCCCCAGGAAGCGAGGGTGCCGTGCCTATGCCCCCCGTGATCTCCCACCGTTGTTGCTGTCTCCATCAAGCTGAATGGGGGGGCAACAACAAACATTTCCCATTCATTCCTGGGAGACTGTGTTTTTAACTTGAAAAGAAGTGCCTGGGGAGGCAAAAATAATATTTCCACAGGTTGGAGGCCTCAGTGAATGAGAGACGAGTGATGAGACACCGCCGCGTCCTCCCCTCAGCCGCGTGGTGCCAACGCCCCGGTGCCGGCCACCCAGCAACACCCGTCCTCTCACGAGCGCTGCCATGCCGCTGTGACTAACTCCATTTCTCTTGCCATGCCTCCCCCGTCCATCCCCCCTCCCCTGCCACGCCGCGGTGGAGCCTCCTCTGCCCCGTGCCCGTGGGGCGGCAGGCAGCACAAGGGGCAGGCGGGGGGTCCGCACCCATCGTCTTCATGGGGCGGTGGCAATCCTCGCCCTCCTCTGCCCGGCCATCTCGGCCTCGGGTGCTCTTTTTATACAGTTGCTTTGGTCTAATAAAAGCAAGAAATGTGTTTTTATAGGCTTTGTGGTCTGTCTTTCATTAATCACATTTCTTTGCGTACTTGCTAGTTTGTTCTGCTTCATTGACTGGCAGCGGCCACCGGCTCTCCAGCCGCGTGGGCTGTTCTGCTGGTGCTGGGCTGCGTTTGTTGATTTATGGAAGTGGTTTTCAAAAAATAATATTTGAAATGGCTAGGTAACAGCCAAGTGCAGGGAGAGGACGTATCGGCAGCACTCGTATAGCAGTGATCCAGCTATCTGGTTTCTTGTAAAAGCAAATACTTTAAAGAGTTTTAGGCTGTTCTGCTTCCTTCACTATTTGGAGAAGGACTGAAAATGGTGATCCCCTTTGCCCTGGTTTCTGTGGCCTGGGGATCACACATGGCAAGCAAACGAACCCTCTCTGAGACCCAATTAGGGTGACACTGGAAGCCTTCACTATTTTACGATTTTTAGTACATCTTTTTAAAAAAAGAGGTGGATGCTCTTGCTTCCTCCCGATGCAGGAGAGTCAGGCTGTATCCCTCAAGCTTGGTGCTGGAGACTAGATGGCCCTGCAGCCAGTAACAACATACAACCTCACTCAGCTTTTTCCCCCCTCAGCTTTTCTTGGACGTTTCATAAAGATATGCAGAAAGAGGAGACAGAGCTCTGGGAGCAAACGGTTGTGGACAACCTGCCGGGGAGCCGCTCCATCTCCGGGGGATGTCTAAGCAGCATCCAGACACGCCGGGTGTTGGGTTCCTGGCTGTCACCTGCAATGAGGGCAGGGGAAGAAGCCCCTGCGGGGAACGCTGCCGAAGAGATGGCCGAAAGCTCAGGCTGCCGTGAGCTGTGGCACCGGTCCCTGCGCTGCTGAGCCTCGCTGGTGCCTGCGGTGGGTGTGGGTGCAGGGCCAGCACCCACAACCAAAGCGAGCTGTCGGAAGAGCTAAAGGGCATGGGGATGTTGCTGCTCCGTCAAAATGTTTCTGAGGCAGGGCTGCTGGGAGGAACCGCAGGGAAATAGGGAGCAGACAGAGCAGGCAGCTAATTGCAAGGAGCAAAAATACATAGGCAAGATAAAAGAGAGTGTTTGCATCGTCTGGAACCCCCTGGCCATCCCAGGTTTGCCTCCAGCTGTTTGGCAAAAAACTCTTTCCAGCCTTTGAGGAGGTTAGTCTGGAATCAAACATAATGAGCAATCGAAGGTGAGCTGGCAGGGAGGAAGGCACGAAACCAGCTTCTTTTGCCTTTTGGGAGGAGTGGGAAACTTGTAAATGCAATTGCTGGTGGTGATGGTGTGGCACTGTGATTGCCACAGCTTTTGCATGACAGTACTGAGAGACCCCACCTAGGGCTGGAGCTGCTCCAGGCTCTGGAGAGAACTCGTGGCCTGAATACACAAAACAGGAGTGGAAACGGGCAAGAAATGACTTTCCCACAGGCACAGTGGGGCAGAGCTGGAGCCGCCATCCCCTCAGTACGGCCACAGCCACCAGCTGCCTTGCCCAGGTGGCAGGGTCAGGGCTCAGCTGTGTAAACACCTGGGGACCTGGGCAAGAGCTGGAGAAGCCCTCGGAGCCCTTGGGAGCTCAGGGTGCCACGTCCGTGGGAGCTGGCAAGGCTCTAGGACGGGACAGTGGGGCAGGGATGCCCAGGTCAGCACAGTGTCAGGGCTCCTTGGCATGTGGAACACTGCTGTCCTTCTCAAACCTGAGCCTGGGAGCTTCCCCCAGGACATGGGAAGGGGTTGGCATGGAAAGGCAGGACCATCCGCAGCCTCCTCTGCCTTTGTCCCTGCCAGCTGGGCCTCGGTGCAATGCAGCGGGGACTGGGACACGCGTGTCCTTGCTTTGGGCTCCTGAAGGAAAGGGGCTGAGACCGCGGGTGCTCCATGGGAATGAGCATCGCAGCCTCCGCGGGGTTGGGAAGCTGATGTTATCGCAAGGGAGGATTCGCCTTGGCACGGGGGTGAGGAACAGCCTCCCCCAGCCAGCCCCGCAGCCGCTGCCCCAGGCCCTCCGCCAACTCTGCGGGACGGGAACCGCCTGGACCGCTCCAGCCCGACGCTGGGTCACGCCACACCGTGAGTCACCAGCCCCGGCGTGCGGCCGGATCCTTCGCCTCCAGCGGCAAGGGCTGGGCAGGCGCCGGGTGCGCCCGGCTGCACCTCTCACCTCCCTATGTGGGGACCTGACCCCAGGAGAGGGCAAGGGCTGGCAGGGGGCTGCTGCTCTCTCTGGGGCACAGTCCAGCCGTCCCCAAGCCCCCGGGTCTCCTGGGTGCAAGCAGGGCTGGGGACAGCACTGCCCGAGCACTGGGAGGTACTCGCCTGGACCTCCTGGGAACCTACGAGAAGTCTTTCCACGAGCGTGGGAGCTCAGACCCCAGACCTTCCCCCGCGCGTGGGACGAGGCTCTTTAGTCAGCATAAATTCAGAAAAAATCCTCCGTGCACGTGTACGAAGGCTCACCCCAGGGCAAACTTTGCCTGTAGAGAGGACCCTGACCCCGGGCAGCTGCTGCTGCGCTGTCGTCCTGGGGAGGACGCGGGGACACCCTTTCCTCCCTGCACCAGGAGCTCGTTTGGCACCCTCCCGGCGCTTGGCCATCCTGCCCCAGCACCCACCGGTGCGCTGGGACTCTGCCAGCCCTGCTCACCCCTGCCAGGCTCTGCAGGTGAGCTGGCCAGCCCGCCTGGGAAGGAAGGCTAGTGTCCAGCAGGATCAGCCCCGCTGCTCTCCAGGCTCAGACGCTTCCTCAGAGCCCCCCTGCCTTTGGGGGGAAACGCTGAGTGATGCCAGCAGTGGTGGGGTGGCAAGGGGGAGATGCCTGCACCGCAGGCAGGGAGTGCAGGCAGCTGGGCACCGCGCTGCAGGCTCAGCAAAGGCAGGGCAGGTGAAGCAGAGCAAAATCCTGGAGAAAAGCTTTGCTCAGCGCCTGCCTCCGAAGGGTTAAGCAGCTTGCACAAACTACCCCAGAGCCCAGGTCTGCTCTGGCCCCTCCATCTCCTTCGCCCTCCAAGGGCCTGGCTGGTGCCAAAGTCAGAACCTGCTAATCAGCAGCTCCCAGCAGCGGCAGCCCTCCGTCTGCCTTGACTCCTGGCCAAGCGCGGCCAAGCCTGCCGGTGCAGGAATGTGTGAGAGCCATGTGTCACTTCTCCAGACTGTGGGAAAGTGCTGCTCCAGTGAACTCGCAGCAGCTGCCCTGCCCCAGCCCGGCCGCGCCGCGGGAGGAACGGGAGCCGAGGCTCGCAGCCCTTGGAATGGCGGTCTGCTCCCGCGCCTTTCCGTGCGGATCGGCTGCCAGCCCCCAGCCCCGCGGGTGACAAAGAACATCTGAGCCCCCAGCGCCTGGCGGCCACCATGGAAGGGGAAGGAAGCGCCACTGCCCATTTTTTCCTTTAGAAAACAATTTCCTCCCCCCCGCCTGCATTTTTGGGGTTTGGTGGGTTTTTTTGTGTGTGTGTTTTGTTTTTTTTTTAAACGCAGGGTGTGTGGGATGTTGACAGCGGGAGCAGCAGCCCAGGGAGCCGGGAGCTGCCCCCACGCCGCAGCTCGCACCACCTGGCACTCGGACAAGGCTCTTCGTCTTCAAAGCCCTGGGCAGACAATGGCCCCTTTCAGGCCCTGTGGTGCCTGGAGCCGGCCAGAGCCCCGGCCGCGGTCAGTCCGCCCGGCTGGGGCTGAGCAGCGTGGGGCTCGTCCCGGAGCTGGCACGGAGGCACGCTGGCCCCCGGCTGCAAGGGCAAGGCAGGAGGTGCTGGGTGCTGCGGGGGATGCTCCTGCAGCTCGCACCCCAGCTCCTGGGGGAGCTGCCATCCCCTGACTCCTCTCCGGCATCCTCCTTGCTCACCACGGCCCTTTCGGGCATCGCAGCAGCTGTTGGCACGGCATCTCCCGGAGGGGCTCGGTGCTGGAGCCCCAGCGTGGCCCCTGGCTCGGTGGGGAGGGGTTGGCCACCCCGCTGCGGGAGTCCGTGCCAGCAGCTCTGAAGTCAGACAAAAGCAAGACCAGACTGGAGGGTGGGGAGCAGCCCGTCTCTTTTTCGGCCCAGTCCCCTGCCATGGGATTAATTGCTGGTCTGGAGAGTGGGAGAACCGGGCTGGGGCTTGGCAGGAGGGCAGCAAGGCCAGGCACTGCAGCAGCACATTCGGGGGCCGGCTGGTGCCCCGGCGCCTGCCATCAGCCCTCTCCTGCTCCTCCTTGCCATGCGGGCCCCAGCCGACCAGGCTCTGCCGACAAGCATCTGTTTCTGCCCTCATTTTCATCTCCTTCTCATAAGCCTGCTACAGGCTCTCGTTAAAGCTGCTTGCTGGGGACTCATTAACTTGGCAGGCTCAGTGAACTCGGATCAATTAAAATAAAGCTTCTTAGCTTCTCTTCCCTCTGCTTTGCTGCAACATTGCCCCGCTGTCGTACTCCTTGTCCACAACCTAGACCAGGCAGAAGGAGGATGATGGTCCCCGACCCGCAGCACATCCTGGAGGTGTGCAGCCAGCCCCAGGTCCATCTCTGCCATAGCCCCTGGCCTACTTTAGCACCAGCGATGGGGTGTCCTCCCTGGGGAGCAGGGCTGGTGAGAGCCTCTTCCACAGGAAACCACAGCTCCCCTTGGGGCAGCTGAGGAATCTGTAAAGTCGAGAGCAGGGTAGGATGGCCGCAGTCTGAAATTTCACTGTGGTTTTTAGATGCTTTGTCCAAGAAACACCGATGCGTCCTCAGCCCCTGCTAGCCCAGCCAGCCGCGGTGCTCCCTGTTGGGTCCAGCACTGAGCTCGGCCCTGCAGACCCCAAAGGAAGTCTCCCACCTGGTGCCCCTGCAGTGAGAGCATTGCTCAGGAGGCTGTGCCTGCTGCCCCCTGGTCCCCAGACCCTGCGGTGCCCAGGACATGCTGCTTAGCTGACACCGCCCTCAGACGCCCAGTTCACCGGAGATGTGATTCCACAGCTCCTGCTTATTGAGTCAAATGTTATGATGGGTCCATTGCCAATGACAGCTTTAAGGGTGTAAGAAGAGACACAGAATCCCTCCCTCCCCCCAGCCCCCAGAGTGCTCTGGATGCCCCGCAGCCGATGGAGGGCTGGAATATGCCCGATATTGCCCTGCCGTCAACTTCATGACTCCAATCAGCCTGTGGTGCACCCTTTGCTGTTTTGGAAACCTCTGCAGAGCGATGCTGACTACCTGGTGAGAGCTACAGAAATTCAGAAGGTCAGGCAGCAGCAGAGCTTGGGCTTTCAACTGCCTTTAAGCTTGTTGACCAAACCCAGACAAACCAAAGCTCTAATGAAATTAGTTTGGAGTCTTTCCTGGATTGCATCCGTGCAAATTGAGCTTCTGCTGCAGACAGACAGATGATGATATTAGCTGGTACAAAACGAGGCCATGGAATGTTAGACACCATGGGCCAAGCCAAATGTTTGGTGCAAAAGCTCCCAGGCTCTGGGAAAACTCTGACCCAGCCACTGATTGCACGAGGTGGCTGGGGCTTATATCTGCAAACCGAAGGCGGCAGCATGGCCTCTCTCGCCCTTGGTGCTGGATGAACTCCAGCACAGCGAGAAAACCTGGGCCTTCAGCACCTTTATCACTGCTTGGCCACAGCCGCGATGGCTCGCAGCCTTTCTCACTGCGAGGACATCAGACGTGTCACCTGCTGCAGCACCAAGCTGTGTCCCCTCTTGAAGCAGGGGCAGGCCCTGCTTGATAGCCGCGCCTGCCACTCTGCTGCTTGCCTGCAAGTATCCCCACACGGCCTCTCAAGTGGAGAAAATGTTTGCTGTTGGTGCAAGGCATAGACCCAAACTCCTTGCCTGAAAGCCCTTGAATCGGGGTGGGTCGCATGAGGAGGAACTGAACTTGGAAGCTCGGGGTCAGCGGTTTCTCTTTGCCAGAACTGAGCGAGAAAAGCAAACATCTCCTGCAGCCCTTCTCTGATTTGGGTTTTGTTACACTTCCCAAACACGCCAGTCAAATATTCACAAAGGATCAGCCAAATCTTTCCCAGGCTTGGAGGCTCAGTTCAAATGAGCGTTGGCCTTACTGACAGTTTGCAGAGGTTTGATTGCACTGGAAGGAGGAAGAAACAAGGAGTGTGAGGTTTAACCAGCCCTCTGCTATGGTGGCACGTCACCTCTGGACGACGCTCTTAGCCATATGACTTAGTTTCAGGTACTTCTGTGAGGAGCAGGGGGCTGGACTCGACGATCTGTATGGGTCCCTTCCAACTTGAGATATTATATGATTCTATGCTTCTATGTCCCTGCCCACGGCAGGGGGGTTGGACTAGATGATCTTTAAAGGCTCCTTCCAAACCAAACCATTCTATGATTCTACGATCTCTTCAGTGCTGGACCAGCTCCCTTTCAAAGGCAGATAGGGCTCCCCTGCTCCGTCTGCTCTGCCTGCTCTGCCCCTCCTCAGTGACTCGCTGGAGCGTGTGTGCATACATGCATAGAATCGTAGAATCATAGAATGGGAAGGGTTGGAAGGGACCTTAAACATCATCTTGTTCCAACCCCCTGGCCATGAGCAGGGACATCTTCCCCCAGACCAGGTTGCTCAGAGCTCCATCCAATCTGGCCCTGAACACTTCCAGGGCATCCAAAATGCCTCTGGGCAACCTGTGCCAGTGTTTCACCACCCTCATGGTGAAGAATTTGTTCCTAATATCTAATCTAAACCTGCCCTCTTTTAGTTTAAAGCCTAGGTAAGTGCTAACGACCGTGTTTGTGCACTGGGTGTATCCGGTGGGCAACGTTTGACTCTTGTGGGACGTGGAGGTGGAAAGTGAATTAGCCTACTTAAACCGCCCCTGCATTTGCGGAGGAGCCCAGCAGCACCCAGGGTTACCAACACAACATGAGGGACTGGTTCTGCCCAGCCAAGCTGGGCAGAGCCATCCTGTGAGAAAGGCAGCAGCCGTGTCCTTGTGTCCTTGTGTCAGCTGCAGGCTCAGAAACTGGGGGCAAGGAGAAGGCAGCTGATGGACAGTTTGCTCTGAAGATTGATTTATCATTTTTCAAAATTCCTGATCAGGGGACATCTAAGTGCTTTCTAAACAGAAACTAAATACCCATCCCCCTGCCAGCAAAGTAAGAAATAGTGCATTGGGCGAGCAAGGGCTGAGCTACGGCCCAGGTATATGGTGGAGCTGTTGGCTGCATCCATGTGAGCCCATTTTTTTACCCTAGATCTCTCAAAAAACGACCCTGCAGCCTTCCTCAGTCCCACCACGCTGCACTGTCCCCCAGCTGCTTTTGCATGGCGCTGGTACGGTGCTAAGGAGCCCTACAGCCAGCTGCCAGGGGTGGCTGCCCTCCGTCGCCCGGTGCCGGGGTGCTGCCAACCACCTCCACTGTCCCTTGCTGCTGGAGGTGCCACCACGCAGCCCGGACCTGCTGCTGTGGCACAGCCATGGCCGTGGAGCCCATCCCCGCAGCTCCCTGCCTTCCAGCCGGCGGGGAGGCTGCCGTCTGGCAGGCACAGCAACAAAAATGCCGACGGGGAATTGCTGGCAGGCCGAGGGGTCCAGGAGCTTCCCCTCGGCTCTGACCTCGGCTGCTGAGCTCTCGCGGGGCCCGTCGGGATAGTGTTTCTCCTGGCTGCTGATCCCTGCTTCGCGGGCACATTGCTGGGATGGCAGAGCCGCCCCGAGCTCTCGACGCCCGGCTCGGCCCGCAGCTCAAATTCGAGGCACCTGCTGCCATAAGGCAGCTCGGGAAACCCAGCCGAGGGGCTGCCACGGTTTGAACCCCCGGCAGTGGGCTCAAGCCCCCCGCAAGCGGTTCCTGCGCCGCCATGCGCAGCGTTGGGGGTGCAAGAGGTGGCAAGCAGGGCAGCGGGTCCCACAGCGCCTCGGCTAGCCCAAAATTGCAAAAATCAGGTGCCTGGTGAGACACCCATGGGTGCCTGGCTGGGAGCAGGGGTCCTGCACCCAGGGGCCAAGGTACCACCTCGCCCTGCACACTGAGGTGCTGTCCCCAGGGGGAAGGCCTTGTCCCCCCACAGGGAGGAAGGGGCTGTCCCCCCCTCCCAGCCCCACAGGTTTCCCCGGTGTCAGCACTGTGTCACCGTGAGCCGCCTGTCGCCGCTGGCCCTGGGAGAGGTCTGGAGGTCACCATCACTCTCCCACCGTGACGAGGGAGGAGCAGGAGGCTGTGACAAGAACCCAACCCAGACAAATCCCGGGAGCTCTTGCCTCTGGAAAAGGAGGGACTTCGGCAGAAGTGGTCAAAAATAACCATTTTAACCAGAGGTTTTGATTTTAAAAAGCATTTTCTACTCTAATTTCTAGTTTATTTCCAGAAAGAAAAAAAACACAAAATATTATCTTTAAAAAAAGAGTTTATTCAAACACTTGCATGATAAAAAACAAAAACTGTTTTGTGCGTGAAAGCTTCACCCTAAAACCCAGTGTTTTTTTGTAACAACTACTTTTTTAATACCAAAAATTTTCAATGAAAAATAGTTCTTTGGTGCTAAATTTTTATTTTGGTCAATCTTTGGTCCTGTCTTTAATCTGAAAGCGTTTCACAAATCATTTGCAAATAACTCCTTCCAGGACGTGAGAAAACCGAAAATGTGAGAGCGACAGCATTCGCAGGAGCTGGGGTGCAGAGGGAAAGCCAGGACAGCAGGGCTAAATCTCGGCTACCTTCAACCAGATACCTCCAGGGGAAGGGAGGGGAGGAGGAAGACTTTAATGAATTAGTCCTGGGCACTCTGGAACATTTCCAGTTTGCAAATTACCACTGCTTTATTAGGCTTTAATTCAATCCGCTCCGGGGCATTGCTTGCGAAAGCCTTTTTGAAGAAGAGCTGTGGGAACTGTCGTGGCGTGGGGCTGGTGCGTGGTCGGTGGTGGTGCATCCCGGCCGGTGCCGGCCCTGGCTGGGCTCCATTCCCCATTCCCAATTCCCCATCCTGCAGGAGAGGAAAATGTGACCCCAGGGTCGCCGCGGATCCCTAATTTCATTAAGTGCCCTTGTTACATGATAAATCCCAGGAGAAGAGCCTCAGAGTGTTCTAGATCCAGTCATGAGGGGATTAACTCTTTGTGGGGAGGAGTGTGTAAGGGTGAGCGTGCAAACCTGACCTCGCTGCACACCCGCACCTCTGCAGCCTCCGGAGTCAGCTGAACCGCCCAGTCTTCCCTGGGACACGCAGGGCTGCCCACGCGCATCCAGTGCTACATGCAGGGGCTCGCCGTGTCCCCGCTGCTGCGGTCAGCGCTCCCGTACCAGTACGTCGTGGGCACCGTCGGTCACGTCCACCAAGCCCCTGCGGTGCTGCACAGCAAGGGCGGGAGACACGGTGCCTGCCCGCCCCGTGTCCCAGGTAGACACACGTACACGTACATATAGGTATATGTGTGTGTGTGTGTCTATAGGACTGGGTTTGCTGGAAATCTGGGTCTTTTTGGCAGCCTGGGCAGCGACGGCTGGGTGCAGGGCTGGGGAGCCTGCCCTGTCCCACCACAGGCAGGGCACAGTGCCCGAGCCTGCTCTGCGCTGGAAGAGGGGAGAGGCTGAAAGGATTGCAAAGCCTGCAGTGTCATCAGATTTGACCATGTTCACAGCCGAACCTGAGCCCAGCAGCATCTCGGCAGCCTGGCCGACCCCTTCCCCACTCCCCGTGGGGTCCCCTAAAAGCCTCCCAGGGCCGTTTATGGCCCATGGGGACCCCTCCCAGGACCTGCTGCGTAGAAGGGGGTTTTCCAACGCCATTGGTCGGAGATCACATCCATCCTTGGCATGGAGGCCTGGCTGGCACCGACACATATGCACGTGCAGCCTGCAGCCCCACAGCAGAGACCTTGTGCCAGTGGGGAGCGTGTTAGTGGGGTCCACAGCATCCCAGCCTCCCAAAAGCCCCTTCCTCCCTGTAGATGAAAAAGTAGTCCCTCACTAAAGTGTGGCAAGTTTGGTTTTTGGCTGAGCTGTGGGATGGGCAGAGCTTGACACACAACCAGTTCTCACCATCACCCAGCAGCATTTCGCCCGTGAAAGGCGTATTACCCATGATCAGACATTGCCACCCCCAGAGATGCCCCCTCCCTATGAGCGCTACTCCTTGATTTAAAACAGGATGATTTTTACGGCAGGAGAGAAAAAAGGCTATCCTACAAGAGGACTAATAAAAAGCACAAGACTGTAAACTCCTGCCTCTAAACCCTGTAAAGTTGGCCTTGGATCGTTCTCCCCGCACACAGCACAGTGTCCCTGCGCCTTCGGAGTTCACTTCTGAGAACGAAACGCTCTGGCAAACAGGGTGAAAGGAGAGGGTGGAGAAGCGGGAATGAGGAGGATGAATGGGACGTATCCAGCCCGGCTCTTATCTGATGGCTGCTGAGTGAGGCGTGATGAATTCCCCAGCAACAGGTCTGTTTTGTCAGGAGGCCTCTTATCAGATGGCACAAGCACAGTGGTCTGGCCACAGCCATTAATCACCCATCAGCAGCCTCTCCTCCAAAGAGAAAAGTTGTTCCCCCCTCCTTATCCCTGCTGGCTTCAGGCCCTGCTCCTGAAAGCCGCAGGGAGAAACCTCCACCCAGCCAAAGCCCCCTGCTCCCAGAGGAGCGCAGGAGATGGCCCCGTGCTGGGGATGCTGGAGACTCCATCACCCTTCGGATAAGGGAACCACCCCAGCCCCACCAGCTATCTCCCCCCGCCTGCGCTGAGTGGCCGGGGACAGACCCCCGGGGACCTGATGGTCCCCACCCGGGGCTGGAAGGAGCAGTGTGGGACAGGGTGATGGGGCACCCCTAACTTGCCGACGGCTCCCCTCATCTCGCCTCCGCGGCACAGCAGAAGCTGCAGAGCCCTTGGCATGGCGTCGCTGACAGTGAGGCCTTCAGGGAGTGGGTTTGGTGCTGGGTTTGGCTCTCCCACCAAACCGTGGGCCCTGGCAGCCCCCTCGCCTGCGGTCCCTAATCCCCAGTCCGCTGCTGCGAGGGCTGAGCTGCGCTCTTGTCTTGCTCCCTTCACGCGGCTTGTCTGCAGCTGTGGCAGGCGATGGTGCCTGCAAGGCGAGCTCTGGAAAGCCCCATTTATTTTATACGCTGTCTTTCCTGGCTTAGCTGGGACTCAGATGTGCAGCCCCCTTGGGGTGATGGGAGGACAGGAGCAGCAGCAGCTTTGCAGCCATGAGAAGCAACTTTAAGGCAAAGCAATTTCTCGGAGCAAAGGGAGAAGATGCATATGTGCATAAGTGTTGTCTCTTAACGCACCTGGGCATATCAGAGCCCCAGCATCAGGGTGTCCCCAAAAGGCAGGGGATGACTCATGGTCAATGTCCCTCTGCCTGTGTCACAGCTCCTTGCAGCACCTGCCCCGTGCACAGCCGCAGACCCCATGGAGACACTGGTGGGCTGTAACCCTGTGGGGCCGCAAACTGCTCTGGCCATGAGACAGACCCACGTGCCACTGGGATGGCAGACTGGAGGGAAATGCTGGATATCAGCTCAAACATGGGCACAGATCAAATGTAGGCAGGGGGAACCAGCATCTCTGAGGCATCCGGGAATGCGGGTGGTGTTTGAGAGGCAGCAGAGATGGGGGAAGCCAGGGGACAGGGAGGACAAGGACGCTCGGGCAGGAGGTGGAGAATATACTGCGTCCCATCTGGTCGCAAGTACTAGAGCAGGACTGAGAGTGGCCGGACCCTGGCTTGTCTGAGCCCGAGGAGTCACTGATCTGCAGGGACACCTTCATGCAGCATGCAGCTGCCCCTGTAAAAACTTCCGTAGGCTTGGGAAGCGCAGGGGCGAGGTTGCACACGGGAGGCAGACGGGTCTGGCTTTGGGGTAACACTGCCTGAAAGCAGAGCAGGAACGTTCCTGATCCAGTGCTTTGCAGGGTGCAATTGAAGTGAGACGTTCGCCCCTGGCCCCGGCTGCATTGGGGACCGCCGGCTGGAAAATTTCGGTCAGGAGGAGAAATGAGGGAAGGCTGATGGCAGGAGCTGTCGGCGGTGGGTTGGTGTCCTCTTACCTCCCCCTGCAGCCGCGCCAGGGCTGCCGGAGGAGCCATCCGCGTGCTCCGGGTCCGGTGCCATCAGCATACGGGTGACATTTGTTCCTTGGTCATGTTTTCCCCATGCACAGATGGTACAAAGTCCTCGCTGTCCCTGTGTCAGCTGAGGCATGGGATGGGGATGCCAACTTGGTGGCTGACACCGAAGCTGGGGCAGCCGTGGGGCCACATGCGAGGGAGGGCAGGCAGAGGGGTGCCAGGTGTGGCTCCTGCTTCATTTCCCATTGGAAATTTCTGGTCATCTCTTTCTCACAAATGGGCTACAGAAGGTGCTTTTGCCCCCCTCCCATCATATGTCTTTTCCTTTCTCTGTGCAGCCTCACACAGGACCGCTCTGGCAGCGGGTTTTTTGTCACCTTTAATGGGAGATCGCTGCCAGAAAAGCTATGCCTACAATCCATCCTGGAAAAGCAACAGTCCTTCACGCAGGGGCTGGCTGGAGGTGAGATCCGTCTCTGCACGGTGGCAATCTGTTTGCTCAGCTCCTGGGGCGTCCCGGGTTGTGCCGGCGGGGGCCGGCACCGGGCCCCTCCGTGCTGTGCAAACATGATGTCACAGGGAGGCAAAAAAGCCATGAATGAGAGTTCGTGGCAGTGAGTAATGGAAAGCAGTTGTCCCTTTTAATGTTGCCTGGCCATAAAATGTCAGATAGAAGTAAAAGTTATAAATACATCAGAGTGCAAATAATTACAGTGCCACATTAACTCCTTGCTTCGGGAGTGCTGCTTACCTCCCCGGGCAGCTCCCACCACTGGGGAGATGAGCCAAGAGTGACCTGGGGACAGGACCCAAATGTGTGCAAACTCCCTTTGCTGGTAGGTGCTGGTCTGCTGCCAACGGGAGCTTGGTTGGGTGCTGGTGCTTGCAGTGGGTTTCAGACCTGCCCAATGCGTTGCTGAAGCTCACAGGTTGGATATCTGACTGTTCTGCTGCGTAGAAGGATGGTCTGTGCCCCGTTGTGTGATTAGCTAGGTGATAGCCAAAGGCAGACACGTGCCCAGCTGTGCTGACCATGGCAGGCAGAAGCTGAGGACACAGCCAGTAAAATTTTGGGGTGAATGTGTTCTAACGGCAAGGATTTTCTTGCCACGTGGGTGGAACAGCCTCCTCTCAGCTGTACAGTGGAGAACCATGATGGGTATGGTGGTGCCCCTCCCAGTGCACATGTATTGGAGGAGGAACAGGAAAAGTCCTGAAGATCCCTATTCCAGCTGCCACTGTGCAAACGGCACTGGCACAGCCGTCTGGATAAATCATCGAATCACAGAATCATAGAATGCTTTGGGTCGGAAGGGACCTGTAGAGGTCATCTAGCCCAAACCCCCTGCAGTGAGCAGGGACATCGTTAACTAGATCTAGATTTGAACTAGATTTTACTAGGATAAGGACTTGGGAGGCGCAGCATCCCCTCAGTACCATCCAGAGGCAGCTTTCCCAAATCAAGGGGCGTGCGGGTGCTCAGGAGCCGCAGCTGGAGCAGGGTTCCTGCAGCCCATTGGCAGAGGGGCTGGGGACATGGCCCCCAGTGCTGAGGAGTTGCCCTCCAATTGCTTGCCACTGTGGTGGGATGTCAGAAATTTCCCCAGTATATATATATACACACACCCATGCATCTATACATGGCTGTAACAGTTGAAGCAGACCCCAAACCCTTAGAGAACATTCCTGAGAAACCTCTCGCTTCTGCAGCGCCAAGACTTCAGAGCATGGTCTTGGAGCTCCAAAGGTACAGCTCGAGGGTGAAACCCAAGCCTGGGTGAGGAATTCCTGCAGGAGGCTTTCACAGAAGGGCAAGATGCAGAGGAGAAGGAGGACTCGGAGGAACAGGTGCAGGCGGTCTTGCAATACTTCCCCGCGTCTACAAATACACTAGTGGAAATTGTGAGAGAAGCAGAGAGCAATGATGCAATAAATCTTTTAAAAGTAACAATAAGACCAGGACAGCTGGCATAAAAAGGAGCACGTTCCCTTGGCTACCAGTGACTTCTGGAATGAAAAAAAGTGGAGTGGGTGAGGGACAACATAGTAGCAGGGGAAAAACAGTGATCCCAGAGAAATTCACATCCTGGGATCCTGAGAAAGATTCCTGGGCAAACTGGGTGCCTTCAAATGACTTGGAGGAGCGGTAGTCTCTGTCTAGCATGGCATATGTGAGGAAAAGAAATGTCAGAGATCGCTGCACTTGAGCAAAGTACTGAAGAAGGAACAGCAAAGAACATACGAATTTTTGGGTGTACTGAGGCGAGTCAGGAGGACAGGGCACTGAGTGTACAAGCATGGAGGAAAACCACCCATCTGAGATCCTCTGGGTGCTTCATGACTGGGTGTTTCTTTCCAAAACTTGTGGGGTTTGTGCCTAACCTCCAGTCCCCAGCGCCTTAGCCAGAGAAGTGTCCCACCACTCTGATACCCAGCTCCATCCTCGGCCCACCAGGTGTCTCGGGCTGCGTGTTCACTGCATGAAAATCCATTCCTTTCTCTTTCCAGCTGGGAATATGCTACTTTTTCCCTTCCTTGCATTGCTTTCTTCGTCTGTTGCTACGAGAGACTCTAGCAGAGGCTCCTGTGGTCCCCCTGAGTCCCCCCTTCTGCTATTCATTGCCCCTTTCCAGCACGAAATTAGAAGCAGCTTCCCCCAGGCTGCCCCCATGTATGCCTCAAGCTTGTTCTTTTGGCTAAATTTCAGTTGAGGAACAGGCTGGAACACTAAAGCCATGGTAATGAGTAACACACTTCTTCAATGGGACGATGCTTTCCGAATGCACCGTGCTTTACAGCTACCATAAATAATGAAATCAGTATTTGTAAACTATACTTTAAGGAATCTATTCTTTTCCAGAGATTTAAAAAACATGTCATTTTCCAGATTGTGAAGTTTGCCAGTTTGTCTATTTTTAGAAATTCTCACTCTACTGATGTGGTCAAGACAGTCCTTAAACAGAAAAGGGTGGCTGCATGCCTTGAAGGTATAAACAGCCAGACATGTGATGGCAAATACTTCAGAGGTGAACGTGTCAGACTCCTAGACATCAAAGTTGTTGGGTGGTGAAACTGCAGGGACAGATCAGTATGCAGGCTGGAGAAACAGGCACGGAAAAACATCTTAAAAGTGACTTTTCTTGGAGATCTGGAGAATCCTTAAAATAATCGCGTGGCCCAGGAAATGAGACAGATCCCGCAGAAAACTGGCAGCAAGGCCTCAGCCGGTACCGGCACTTCCTTGGAAACCTTAATTTGCATAAACATAAAGGCGAGGGAAGAAAAGCCAAGCAAGCCAGGTTGTCTGTGAGGCTCCTCTGGGCCGCACATCTCTGCCAGATCCACCAGCCCTCTTGGATGGCTTCTCTAGCATCCCCCCGTCCTCATCTCTCAGCCACAGCAGAGCCCCGAGGGCTGCACAGGGAGCGAGGACAGCCCTGCCCTGTGCAAGAGTGAGCCCCGTGGTTGTGGTAAGGGAAAACAAACCCACACCTGAAGACCTACCAGTGTTTGGTATCTCCCGAACTTGGTAAGGTCGTGGACAGAGCTGATTGCGATCCTGCCCTTTTTCCCTGCCGCCTGGTTGCCTCCTTGCCTCTGGTTCAGCACAGCATGAGCCTGGTGCAGTTGCTGGGACTTACACACTCTTTGAGGCCTCTATCCCTAACTTGTATAGTTTAAAACAATTTCTACTGCATTTAGCATTTCAAAGACCCTGTTCTGTCCTAAGTGATAAATTTCCTTCCTGCGTGCATGTTTTTTTCCTATTTAAAGACCATTGATTCTTTTTCTTAAAATGCATGTATATATTTATTTGGTTACCAGATAAAACAAGTGGGTCGTGCCTTGCTGCTGCTGACTGCTCATTTTGATTAAGATCACACATTTCGTGTGTTTGTCTATGTATCTCATGTAAATGCTCATGCCTTTATCTTTCACTTTTCAGGCCTCGATTGTGACTTTCTGTTCGCTGTATAAACCACTGGCCCCACAGAGTGGCTTTCCTCCTGCTCCATACTAAGACCTTGTCCTACTGTGAGATGCGCCAACCAAGCTCCACGAGAAGGGCTTGCTGTGCAATTTCAGAGCCCGCTCAGATCCCAGATAGTGCCCTGTCCCCAGCTGCAACTCTTCTTGGATGCTCCCAAGAAGGACGATTAACCCTCCAGACTGCACAGGACCTGTTCCACCTTGGAAGGAAGGTCCTTCTACTCTTGCAGGTGCTTAAATTGCCTTTCAACCTTCTGTCTGCTAAGCTGAGTCCCTTTTGCCTCTTATTGTGGGGCTTGCCTGGCCAGACCCCTTTGGCCTCTCTCCGTGTCCCCATATCCTTCTCCAGGTGCCGATTCCAGCATGGGTCACCGTGTCCTTGAAGTTCTCCCACCCTGCTTGCTCCTTCCCCAGGTTGCACAAATCCTTGTGCCTGCGCTGGAGCTTTGACCCAAGATGACTCCCAGGTCTTCCTCCGACTCATGACATCCCCTGGCACTGCTGGCCTCCTGGCCGCCCGGGGTGAGCGTGCATCTGTTGGGGCCCCATTGGGTCTGGCTGTGACCCTGCAGCCAGATGTGACCCCATTCCTGGATGCATGGGGTGGGGGCACACTGTGGGGCAGCCACTCTGCCTGTGCTTTCAAACACCTGGAAGACCAAGAAAAGGTGCCCAACACCTCGCTGGTGGGGATAGCCCTGCACCACAGCCACCATCCTGCCAGCTGAAGACACAGGCAGGGCCGGCACAAGGGTCTGCAGCTCCCCTTGCAGAGGTCACCCCGGCTCTGCTCTGAGCTGCTCAGCCGGGACGGGAGGCAGTGACACACAAACACCTCCCCGCATCCTGGCTCCCTCTCAAATCTGGCTTTTTCAAACAGTGAGACTCCCATGAAACCTGGCCCTGCTCCAAGGTTCACGCGGGCAGTGGTGGGGCGGGAGGAGGAGGGAAGCAGTGAGCAATCCATAACCTTTGTAGCACTCTTGAGAGCAGCTGTCTGGCAAATGTCAAGCACTGTCTAGGGCTATTTTGGGCACTTTATTTTTATAAAGGATGCTTTGAGGTGGGGGAAGGGCATGGAGAGGGTTTTCTCATTGCCAGCACCTTAAAGAATAAAACCTCAGGGAGACAAGTTCAAGGATGCTCCTTGGTCATGTGGCCAATGCCACATCCCCTTGGGGCATCCTGGGAGCCTCTCACGCAGGCGGGACGCTGGAGGTGGGCATTGGCTTGTGTCACGACTGGAGACCTCCAGAAGGAGCCCGTGTCCCTCAGGACCCAGGGTGGGGATGCGGAGGCAGTTCATGCTGTGGACACAACCACGGTGTGCACCATCACTGCGAGGGGGACCAGCACCCTGTGCTGCCCAGCTCCTCAGGAGAACTCCTGGGTGAGAAACCAGAGGTCTTTCAGTGTCCCTTCTAAGGAGTCTCATAAATATAGCCTTAATTCTGGATGTTTTCCACTGCTGTCCCATGGGCTCAATCCTCCAAGTCCCAAAGAGCCCTCAGACTCCTTCACTTTGGACAGAGCCAAGACTCGGAGCCAAAATATCACACAAGGAGGAGAAGAGCATCTAGAGGTCCTTGTCTGAAAGATTATATGGAGCATGACTGGAACATCCAACAGGAAAGTGTTCTTGTTGACAGAAGGGGATGTTCTTCTGAGAGTGGAAACAGTTACAGAAAGTCAGTGTGTTTGTCTTTGCAGCCTTCTGGTGAGCCTGGAAAATAAAGTAGTTCTCATTTGTAATAGAAGAGGGTTCAGTCCCTCTGCAACTTGCCTCTTTATCAGAGGCAAAAGTAGTGTGGAAATAGGAGAAACAACCCCTCAATAATTTTTACGGTAAAACGTTACACGGTGCGTTTGGCCTTTTCAGACTGGATGGGTCTGATCCATCTTGGGATCAAACTCCCTGCTGGGATCGGAGAGGCATCTGTGGCTGCTTGTGAGAGCGCTGGGAAGATGCTCTCTTGGCACCCCATGACCCGGAAACACGGTGCCCATCTTACCCAGGGACAAAGGAGGAGTGGGGAGATACAGCCCAGCCATTGCACTTCCCATCCCAGAAAAACACTGGCGTGAATAATCCAAGGCACTTCTGTGAGCACCTGGAAGTTAGCACAGACGTGAGTAATCTCTGACATGACTTTGTCAAGAATGAGACACGTCAGGCCAAGTTAATTTCCTCGAGCAGCGGGGTGCGACAAGCCCACAGCCGGAGGAGCAGGGGTGGCCGTGGGATGGGAGCTGCGGGCAGGCACGGGGTGCTCTGCCCATCCCTGCTGGAGGGTGGTGAGGGAGCGGGGCCGGGCAGGGTGCCGCAGGATGGGTGCAGAGTGAGCAGGGGGGATGGCATTGCCGGAGCAGCTCTCAATGGCTCACTGTAGGGCTGGAAGGCCACCATTGAGCACTCCCATTAACGGCCAGCACGGAGAAACAGAGAGTGCATTTATTACATTTGCATGCCAAGCAAGACTGGGGCTGCAGACAGAAAAAGGATTGTGGCAAACTGGAGAAACCGGCTGAAAAGCCGGGGGGAGCCTGAAGGAGGGGGGGAGAGCATGCTGCTGCGTGCCCCTGTGAGAAGGGATGTGGGCAGGGGAAGATGTCCCTGCGCTTCTGCCCACTGCCACCTCTGCTGCAGCCCTGGAGCTGCGGAGGGAGCCCCAAGAGATGCTGCTGACCAGGCAAATGCAAACAGAAGAGGTTTCCTTGCAGCCCTGCAGAGCCCACGGTGCCTGGGCAAACGCAGGTGACGGTCACCCGCGGGTACCCACCACACCTTGGCTGGAGTGGACTGGACTAGCTGCGCTTGGCCAAAGCAATTTATATACCTTTAGTTCACAGGGCTGTGGTCTGAGCCGTTCCTGTGTTAAATGGAGCCAGTGGAACAGCAGAAGCTGTCAGCACCAGCTGGGCATCCTCCCTCGCAGACGGCAGTGGAGGCAGGGTGTGAACCACCAGTAACTGAAACCCTCCTGCACTGGTCCCGCAACGGGGGGAGGATGCCGGAGGGGAGATGAGGCTGCAGGAAAGCCAGGCTCCCCGCGGCTGGGAACCGGCAGGAGCTGTGGGGCAGCTGCCAGCCCGGGCAGGGATAACTTTCACCCACAGACGATCCAAGCAGAAATGAAAAAGAGTTAAATTTTGTCTTTGTCAGTCTGTGGAGCCAGTGTGAAAAAAACCCCCAGATCCTGTTTTTCCATGCTCCCAGAAGAATGTAGAGCTTTTTAAACAAAACCCAAACTTTTTAGCAAAGGAAAAAAAGACAGGGAGAAAAAAAAAAAAAGGCAGTTCAAACTGCTAATCTGTGGCAAAGCCAGGCAATCCTCTCGTTCGGTAACAGAGAAGCCCTGGGGGAGGCAGAGACCTGCTGCTGGTTCAGCACTCCGGTGGGATACAACCCCCTGCTCGCCACCTGGAGAGGATGCGAGCATCCCACAACTGTCCTTCCCGCATCCCGAGCCGCCGTGGGCTCGCACGGAGCGCTGGGAGCAGGACCCCCACTTGGCGACGGGGCCGGGGTCACCGGGGGAGGCTGGGGCAGGGCAGGAATTCGCCGGCGGGCGCTGGCGGCCCGGCTGGTCCCCCAACGGCGAGGCCATGTGGTTTCTCCTTGCCGGTGGCGGCGGGGGAATAAAAGGAAGGCTTTGAAAGTTGGCGTGTGACGGGGTGTCCCCCCGGGGAGCGGGCGGCAGCGAGCGCGTGCGTCTGCGAGCAGCCCTGGCCGGCCGCCACGCTCCCCTCCGTTTATTTACGGCGCTTTATCAGGGGCTGCGGGCTGCGATAAAGTTTATGAAAATAAAAGGCGTCTCCAGCAGGCCAGGGCGAGAGCAGGCCCTGTTGTTTCTTTCCCACACTGATTAGGATCTGGGCAGGCTTCGGCGTTCCAGATCTCCGATGAAAGCAGCGGGACCGGCAGCACTTCCCTTCCTGGCCCCCGCTCAGGGCCAGAGGCAGCGAGAGGTCAGCACGCTGCGTGCTGCACTCCACAGAGCCTGCACGGTGCCTCGCATGCTGCGCACCACGCACCGGGCACCGCGCCGGGCGCCACGCCGGGCACCACGCCACGCACGCCCTGCCCTGCACGCCGGGCACCACACGCTGTGCACAGCGGGCACCAGGCACTGCACCCTGGTCACCGCGCACTGCGCACCGTGGCATGCACAGCGGGCACCAGGCGCTGCACACTGAGCACCCCATGCTGTGCACTGCGTCGTGCACAGCGGGCACCAGGCGCTGCACACTGAGCACCCCATGCTGTGCACTGCGCCGTGCACAGCGGGCACCAGGCGCTGCACGCCGAGCACCCCATGCCGTGCACTGCGCCGTGCACAGCGGGCACCAGGCGCTGCATGCCGAGCACCCCATGCCGTGCACTGCGCTGTGCACAGCGGGCACCAGGCGCTGCACACTATGCGCCTTGCCCCATGCCATGCACAGCACCATGCACCCCACACCAGGCAACACACCAATTCACTGCACTCCCACACTCCTAGGACCTGGGGAAGGAGCTACAGCCTTTCCCTTTGAAGGAGCTCCTGCATGTGGGGCAGTGCCAGGGTAGGGGATCGGGCTGGGATGCAGCAGGGGCAGGACCGGGTCTGTGCCCTGCGGCGGCAGCACAGTCCCTGCCCTCGCCAGCAGGCAGCTGTCCCCATCCCCGGGACGCCGGCCAAAGCCATGGCCCCTTTCCGCCGATTGTTCGGTGGCGGCAGGGCCATGGCTTCCTCCCAGTCACGAGTCTGACATTCACCCTGGCGTGAGCATCGGGGCCGGCGCCTCAATCCCTGCCGGGTGCAGGCGGGTGGCTTGTCCTGCCAGGGCGGGTGGGCTCCAGGGAACAGAGTCTGCTGCAAGTAATACTTCCAAAATTCACCAGGCTGCACCACTGGGCAGTTTGGGCAGAAACACTCCGGCAGATGAGGAACAAAACCCAAGCAGCATTGCCAGCTGGAAAATGGGAATGTGATCCGACTGCCGCTGGGGTTAGGAGGAATTTGGGCGATGGCAGTAATGGAAGGTTCCGTCCCCCAAGTGCTGCCAGGCTTGGAAATGTTCAGTTAAGTGTGGGTTTTGTGGGGGGTGGTTTTATTACCCCTTTTCACCTCCAGCACACTCTGGAAGAGTTGCTGGGAACCGAAACACTTAAAAGCAGCTCGGGATGAAACCTCAAACCACACAAATCGCGCTTGGTCTGGGGTTTTCTTGCAAGCTCGAAGCGCCGGCTGGGTCCTCAAAGGAGCCGTGAATCTCTGAGTGAAGCTGGTTTGCAGCTCGTCTTCTGCAAGAGAAATGCAACTCCTCCTCCCCACTGCCTTCTCCCCTCTTACTGAACGTTTCCCTGTCTGGAAAAACCAGGTGGATGGTCAGAGGCGAACCTTGCTTCGGGTGGTGCAGGGTGCCTGCGTGGACCATCCTGGTGCCCTGGCAGTACCCGCTGCCCCCTGCCACCACTCTCCGCAAACCAAACAGCGGGGAGGGCTCTTTCTTTTCTTACAGCGCGTGTCAAGATTTATGGGGCACTGGCACCACATCAAAAGCGAATTCAGTCATTTACAGTAAAATCAAAGTGGGCAGAACAATGAATATGAAGCGAGGTTAAAACACCTTGTTACAGGAACAAGTTGTGCAGCTGACATCAAAATAATGGAATTTATGTCCCTGCAGCTTGGAGCCAAATTATTTGCAGTGACATTTGTCTGAGCACGAGCTGCGGGAGAGGTGCTTGGTGCAGATATTTTGGGGTCAGGCAGCAGCCGGGTTCACCCGGCGGAGAGGCAGGCAGGAGGCAGCTGGGGGAGGGCTGCCCACAGAGCTCAGGGCCCAGGATCAGGCCCCTTCCCACCATCTCCCCTCCTCTGGGGTGGGATGGCGTGGGGATCCCCTGGGTGATGTGCTGCCTGTGGGGTCTGGGCAGGACTCGTCCCAGCTGGAAAGCACGAATGCGTTGCTGTTGCTGGCACCGGCCCAGGAGATGCTGCACGCTTGGTAATGAATTCCAGGTGCCCCGTAAGCCCCGAGCCACACACCAGGCACCATGGGGTCCGTCCTGCTGCATGCTGCTCGCCCGAGGCTGCCATCCATCCGGGCAGCTCCTCGGGCAGCAGCCAGCATTTCACCCCGACCCCCAGCCCCTTTATCTTCACAGCGTTTTGGGGCAGCACGTCCTTTTTCCTTGCCTGCCTAACCCCGGTTGGGTTGTGCATCTCACGCCTGCCCAACCCTGGGATGTCCCGACACAAGACACACCTGTAAAAACCCACCTATTCCTTCCACCTCCCCCTGGCACAGAAATAACCCCACTGCCACCCACCCAGGACAGGGGTCGGGGCTGTCCGGTGCCCCCAAGGAGCATCCCCCTCGCTGTCCCCTGCCAGTGGCCCTGTGCCGGGCTGGCAGTCCCTCCTGCGAGACCGGCCATCCCCGGGAACGCGGTGCCCGGGCAGGCGTCACGTCCCGCTCCAGCAGCTCTGCCTGCGTGCCGCGTGGCTACGCTTGTTTTGAAAATACATTGTGAAGCACTTCATTGCTATGGAGACTTATTTTATGGACAAATAAATATTTGTCCCTTTTCCCTCTTGCCTTAAGACTCTGTCGCATCTCCCCCTCCTCACATCCTTTTGGCCATGTTTATGTTGCAGAGCGTCTCTGCTCCTTCAGCCTTGCTCATCCTCCTCTCTTCCCCATGCAGAACATCTCTACAAATCCTTCATCACCCCTCAGCCTCCTCCTCCTCCTCACCAGCCTGCAGCTCAGTGTCCCAGGGCTCCTCCAGCGTGGGAGACAAGGTGGCTCCCTCCCACCCCAATATTTAAATCTTTCTGCATTTTGGGTGAACCAAAATGATTTTAGCCTCTTAATTCTTGGGTTTCGCATCCCAGCAGCAGCAGTGCAGCTGTTTTCAGCTTTCCTGGTCCCAGCGCTGTCTCCTCATTTGGGCTCCACTTGCCACGTCCTGTGTTTCCATCAGGATGGTCCCATCACATTTGCTCCCATCTGTGGCCTCCACATTTCTTTTTGGCTTTTTGGGGGGTTTCAGAAGATCTAGTGGAAGATTTTGCTTGGGCAGAATCTGCGAAGCAGATCTCCTGAAACCCCCCAAAAAGCCATTAAAAATAGCAACTGGCAAAGCAACACCACCTATTCATCGAGCAGGGGAAGGGGAGGCAGGACACAAATGAGCCTCCTTCGTTAATAAATCCTAGCAGCTGTGGAAAGTTTGAGGCAAGTGAGAGCACCCAGACAGAAAATTAAAAAACTAATAAAGTCCTCAGTGTGGGGGCACTGGCATCAGGTCAGCTTTACTTCTCTAGGCACCTCGTAAAGAGACATTCCAGGACACTAACTCATAAGGGAAAGCTGCAGGGGTCAAGGAGAACAGTGGAAAACTAACCATGGTAACTCAAGTATACTGGAAAGGCAGCAGAAGAACAGCAAGGAGTTGTTGTTCCCCCCCCCCCCCCTTTTTTTTTTTTCCTCTCTCCGTTGGTTGTTGGGCGAGCGGAGCCTGCAGCTTGGAGAGGCATGGGCATGGCAGGGCAGCAGAGCAGGGCCCAAGCGAAGGGCTCGATCTGAGGTGGGTGGAGATGGGAACCTGGAGCATGGGCTTATTCCAAGTCAGGACCAGAAGCTGCTCCCTGCCCTCTCCCCCACGCTGCCTGCCCCAGCTGCAGCACTCCGGCCTGTCTGGGGATGTGCAATAGCCTGAGACTGTATGCTGAAGTGCACGATACACTTAAATGATAACTGCAAATCTAAATGACGATGCTTTGGTTTCATGGAGGGCAAAAAGCTGAAAATTATTCCTTAATATTTCATATTTCTGTTTATACCCCCAGGCTGGAGCTGCAGCTCTTACCCCTGGAGCCCACTCCCTGCCCTCCTGCCGCCCGCCCCAGGCTGAGCCGGGCTCTGCCCTGGGCTCTCACCCTCCTGCAGCCGGTGGGGGTCTGCTCACCAGCCCCAGCACCGGGGGAGGTAAAGCAGCCCCATGGCATGGACTCAGCTCCCTGGAGCTTCCCACAAGCCACACAGATTTGGCATTGCCCCTAGCATCCCAGTGCTGGGGAGTGATCATTGTGACGTGTAGTTTAATGGCAGGAGACCAGCTTGAGCCCAGTGATGAAGGAAAGGGAAGTCCTTTCACCTGCTGGGTGCCACTGGTTTTACCAGCTGTGCCCCGTCCACATCCCCTCATAACCTCCCTGGGCACAGCAGCATCACTCCAGCATCCTCCCAGCATGCAGGTTGGGGCCATGACATCCCCTCGGGTTTCCCTGGATCTCAGGGGCTGCTCAAAGACCCAGCCCTTATTTGCAAGAGCCAGGCTGACTTTGGGCAGATGGAGCCACCAGTGCCAGCACTGATGGCTGCCCGGTGCCAGGCTAAAATATCTGTGGCCAGCTCTCGTTCCCCAGCCATGGGCCACCCTGTGACTTCAGATACCTTCCCCTGGAAGGAGGGTGGTGGTGACTGGTGGTGGGAGAGCTCAGGGTGCGTGTGGCCGGGGCGGCTGAGGATGCAGTGGCTGCCACTGTGTGGGAGAGGCTCTGCGGGGCTCAGCTGGGTTTGGGCTGGGGTCCTGGCTCAGGGAAAAGATGTAAATCATTTGATGTAGCTTCTCAATTGAGCTCTTTCCAAGGGCTACCTTCTTAATGGGATGATGGCACCAGTTACCTCATTAGGAGAGAGGGGCCGCTTTTACAGCAGATTTTGGCAATGCCTCAGCCTTTGGACCATTAGCTGTGCCAGGGGAAGGTGGGGTGGGGTGAACATGGAGCCCGGGGTGGGGGGAGCTGCCCACCTGCTGTAGCTCTGCATGGGGCCAGGGATGCTCACAGGTAGGCAGGGGGACCTGTGTGAACCCTCCTGCAAGGGAGCCTGGGCACTGTGCTGCTGGGAGGGTCAGCACCGTGCCCAGGGGCTTGCTGGCATCTCTCTCCCTCCTCTTTTCCAGCCTTCGAGGTGGAAAGAGCAAAGGGAAGAAAGTAGTCTCGCCTGCCCCGGGAGGTCCTGCTCACAGCAAAATCCCAGCCTTCAAGTGCTCTTGGCAACTCTTTAAAATAGGCAAATGCGTATGTGTCAAGAGCAGCTTCCCAGGAGTGGGAAGGGGTGGGATGAAGCCAGGAGGCCTGGATGCACGTTTGTCCCATCGCCAGGCAGCCCCTCCCTGGAGCAAGTGGCCGAGGCAGAGTCAGACGCAGGCCCAGCACGCTGCCGGCCGTGGGAGCCTCTTACAGGGCTCCGGCCACTGCATAAAGACCTTCTGCCAAGCGCTGGGCTCATGCCGTCCCCAGGGCATGGCTGCATCTCACACACTGGACCGGGATGCTCAGCTCTCGCCCGGCTCCAGGGGAGGGCCACCATGGGAGCTTGGGGGTGGTTATTGTGCAGGAGCATGAGGTGGCTTCCTAGTCCCGGTCTGGTGGCCAGAAGCAACCAGGAGTCCCAGTCCCACACCCTCACCCTGCCCCAGCTCACCAGCAGCTTTGGCCCCTGGCTCTGGTGCTGCTCCTCTGGTTTGCCTCTCGATAAATTTACCTCGTTGTTTGCATTACAGCATTGCCTGGGAGCCCGAGATCCCATGGTGTGAGTGCTGGACAGGCAGCCCTGCCCTCCCTGCCCACCCTGCCCTGCCCTGGGGATGCAGCAGGCAGGCACCATTCACGCAGGGCTCGCAGGGCTCCCGCCGCGTCATGCCGAGTCCTGCTGCCCGCGCCGCTTACTGAATAAGCCCCTTCGATTTGCGTGCGGGTGAAAAGCAATGTGCAAATGTGGAAGCAGCTGCGTTGAATATTTCAGTAGAAAACCGCGGGTTTCCCTGGCTTGCCAGAACCCAGCCTGGAGGGCACTTTCACAGTCAAGCTATAAACCTTGAAAACGGGGGTTTCTAATGGAAACACTGACATAACCTGTAGCTGACAGAGCAACTGCTCTGCTCATGTTAAGCCTGAGGTTTAATCCCTAATCCCCCCAGCTCCTGGCCTGTCTCAGAAATGGACCCGTGCAGCTGGCTGAGCGTCCCCGGGGACACGGTGGGCGGCTGGACTGGGGGGGTCGCACAGGTCCGGTTGCCCCCTGCCATTCCAGCCCCCGGGCGAGGGGCAACGGCTGGGGAAGAGCCCCACTGCTGCAGCGCGACGGTCCTCTGCCACCAAAAAGGCAAAAGAAAAAGGCAGAGCGGTTCAGTTGGTTGTAAAAATTAATGAGTTCAGATACAGACTTGCTTTATTCCGGTCCAGCTGCGTAACCACGGCGATTGTGTCCGGCACACTAGACAGTTACATCAGCTCCACACCCCTGTACAATAAGACTCTGTTTGATCTCAGAAACAAGATCAGACTCCTGGGCTTTGCACATCCTGCTTCCTACATATGTAAAATCATTTTATTACCAGCCAGGAGAGTTCATCTAAGCCGCTCTTGCTGTGCAGCTGATGTGGAGAGAACATGCCCCTGTCTGCACTTCTTTTACCAGATGGGGATCTGCAGAGAGATTTCAGAGCTGCTACTCCTCTGAGTTTGGGGTTTTTTTTTAATTCTTATCTTAGACTGGAAACTCTGGGGCAGACTTGAGTCTCCTTGCGTGTTTGTGAAGCCCCTGCACAGTGGGAGGTGTGTATGGCTCAGCTCTCCTGAATATAGGTGGTAAATAAGCAGACGTGTGGTTTTGCTTGGCTTTACCCCCTTTTGTCTCATCTGCCCAGGAGAGGAAGTTCCTTTTAAAAAATCTGATCTGCTCTTCAAATGTCTCCTCAAATCTCTCTGTGTTTGTTAGGTCCATGAGACCCTGGGGAACTGTCCCTGTATTCAAACATTTACCCTGCCCCACGTGAGCAACTCCGTTGTCACCAAGGCAGTTCGGAATATGGTCAAGCCACTACAGGCTCTGCCTGACCAGCCGCAGCACCACGACTCTCTTTTGCTGATTACAGACTACTCAGTAGCCTTACAAGGCACGGGCTCCCCTTTAATCACAGCTATTTCAGTGACACAGTCCCACTGATGCTGCTCCACCGCTGGCCCCATGTATCCGGACTGCTGAGCTGCAACGCGCCGGCACACTTGCTGTTGCACTGGGTGGCAGAGCTGCAACCCGGGATGCATCTGCTGCACTGGTGTGCAGCATCACGGCATCCCGGGATGCATCTGCAGTGCTGGTGTGAGGCTTCACAGCATCCCAGGATGCATCGGCAGTGCCGGTGTGAGGCATCACAGCATCCCAGGATGCTTCTGCTGCACTGGTGTGTGGCATCGCTGCATCCCGGGATGCATCTGCTGCGCTGGTGTGCAGGTAGTGCTGCAGGGCTGACCAAAGAAAATGTGCTTTTCAGCCCGGGCTTCCTCTGCTGCTGATGTCTGCAGGGCTGTGTGGCCAGAGCTCACTGACTCACTGCGCACAGGTCACCCAGCAGCTGCCGGGTGGTAACTCTTCTTCACTGCTCAGTTGTGGTTGGATTTAAACCAGCAGCACAGGCAGAGGGAGGGGAAATCCCCTCCTTCCCATCCCAGCCACGTGGAGTCATCCAGTCTAACTGGAGCAGCTACTCTCAGTGCACCTAGTTTAGGGCCTGGCTTGACCCCTGGCTGCTTTCTTCTAGCTCAGCTCTCCTGGTTTTGTTAAATTTCCAGTCTAGAGGCTTCAGGGTGCTTACAGCTTTGAATAAAGCCCTTGGAGACCCAACCCAGGTGACACATCCTGTAGTTCAAGTCTAACACCAGGACAGGTCTGTTCAGCAGCAAGGAAAAGCAGTGCCAGTCTGTGCCAGACATCCTCTGTCTGGAAAGGAGAAACTGGTGACCCAATACCTAATGTAGCAGCTACCAGTGCGGGCACAGGCATCCCCATCTTGTACAGCCCTCGTACACCTCTCAACTCTTCGGCAGCTTGGGAGTGCTAAGCTACTCAAATCAGGCATCACAAAAGCTGCTGATGAATTTGTTTTTGTAGAAAGCCCCTCCTAGCATATGTGCCAGACCAGATTAAAGTTTGGTTTCCCTGTAAATGTCTGCTGAAGATCTTTGCTGATCAAGTCACGCACCTGGAGCAGGGCCACTGTTCCAACTCACATGCGATGGCAGTCCTCCGTGCCTCCCATCCTTGCCGCCTGGGCCCGTGAGTCAAACAGGGATCTCCTCCTCTCCTGGAGGCCTTTCCCTCCAAGCCTTGGTTTGGGGAAACTGAGGCTGGCACTTGTGCAATGAGAGCTGCTCATAGGAGAAGAGGCTATGGAAAGCTCCGGCCATCAGGGTGGACCAGCACTGTTGCCAGCTGGTTTCATGCTCTCAACAAGTGTGTATTTATCCCATTGCCGTCAGGATAATTGCCAAAGATTTTGCGTGCAGTAATGACTTCCTCCTCTCTGGGATACTCCCCGGCTCTTCCAGCAGCTTTCCAGGAGGTTTTCTGCTGTGGATCTCTCCATCTGCTCTAGACCCTGCTTTCTGTAAGCACATTTTGACCTGAGTTCAGGACCATGTGTGTGTGTTTTCACAAGCAAAGCAAACCACAAAAACCCCCACACCCTCCAACTGTCCCACTGCAATGCCGGAGCGCCTGCCGTTTCCAATGGCTTTTCCTGTTGTGAGTTTGCAATTACCCTGGGATGCCATTCCCTGCATTGCTCCGACAACCGGGATTTAAGGCCCCGCAAAGAGCAGAGCTGCCTGGTCTCCAGACCCTCCCAAGTTTACAGCCAGCATCGTTCTCATCAATCATCTTCTGTCGGATGGGGAACTTGAGCAACCCCAATCCAAACTGGAATATGGAAGGGAGGCCTTCCCTGTCCCACCCTCCCTGTTTGAGAGCCCAGCTCGAATAAACAAAACCTGAAAGGGCCAAGACAGCTCAAAAGGAAACTGTAAACGATCCCATCTGTGAGTCTTGGCGAATATCTCCTCCAGGAGGGGGGCGTGGGGGAGAGAAAACAAATGGAAGGCTCCTTTTTTTTTGCTCAGAAGGAAATACCATTGCGTTCAAACGTTGCTACTGCTCCAAATGTCATTCCAGAGCCCAGAGGCGGGCTCCTCCTCAGACAGGTTTCTTACTGGAGATGGTGGCAGAAGCCTTTGGGACAGGTCGTTGTTCACAGGGATAATTAACAGTAAAGCAGTGCTGAGCACAAGTGAACTGAGCGCTGGGTATTAGACGTATATCAGGAAGCAAAAGCAGATGAACTCTGCAAAAGTTGTATTCTACAGTGATAAATGTGTTTTGTAAGACAGTGAAATAATATCTCTGCTTGCACTGGAGAACCCGAGCTTGCTGCATTCCTGTCCATGACTTAACAGGCGCTGGCAGGTTCACTTGATCAGGGTGGGAATCTTTGGGTGCTCAGCTGGGTCCTGATGCTCACAGCACAGTGAGCGGTGGCTGGGGACCTCAGAAAAGGCAGGTCCTGGGCTGGCAGCCAGGAGCAGCAGCACCTACACCGCAGCCAGCCTGAGAAAGTTGGCTGTGCCCAGATTTAGAAAGTCAGGATAGCCCAGGAGGTCCAGATGCCCATCCTTTGCCCATTCTTGAAGCCTGCCCGGTTTTAGGTTTTCCACTTTCAGGGCTACAGAATGGTCTGTTAGCCGTGTCCCCCAGATCCTTGCGCTGTGCTTTCCCAGGCTGCGTCTCTGCCTTCTGGCCCCAAACAGGCGGGTTGGGCTAAGCGCTTGATAAGAGATATTGCAATGGTATCGGCAGCCTCCGTGCATGACAAAGCCGCGGCGATCACAAAGCAGCTTTATCTCAGCAGGTTTCCAGCTCTGTTCCCCAGTCTCAAAGGCTGGGCATTGTGAGTGATGGCGCTTTGCATCTTCAAAGAGTAGGAGCACTTTCAGGCTCAGCCCGGGGTACCCTGGGGACCCCAGCAATGCTGCTCCGGGGGAGCCTGGAGCCCAGGTCTGGGCTGTGGAGCAGAGTCCACGTGTGCCCCAGGCAGCCGGGCACACACCACGGGATGCACTTGGGAAATGCTCTGTGCATCACCGGCCACCTCTAGCAACCCCTACTTGGTTTAGTCAGAGAATCAGCACGCCAGAAACAGATGCAGATGGCAAAGTATTCCAATGCTTTTGACTAACTATTGGCCTTTAAACACTAGTTAATATTTAACTGAGAATTCAGCTCTCAAGCATGCCAGCGAGAGTGAGGAATGAATATTTAAGACAATGTTAATTGCGCTAGAGGTGGGGAGCTGAGGCAGGGAGAGGGGACCAGCAGGTGCAAGGGGGGCTCAGGGTGAGGACTGAGGACTTTCTGGAAGGATTTGTCTCCAGCAGATCGATGCTGCTGTGGCTAAACACCAAGGATGTCCTGGGACAGGTAGGAAAGAGCTGTCACAGGAAAGTACTTACCACCTTCTGGTGCTCACGCTGCAAACAGTGTGCTGGAAGGTTGGCGAGTACCAAGAGAATCACAAAAATTATTTGAAGGCAGAAATAAGCGCTCTGGAGTGAGGCTTGCGGAGCTCAATCAATTTTGTGCAACCCTGAAAAATGAGCATTTGGTTATACATCTGTAAGTCACAACAGGAGGAAGGAACAGAACAAATACTGAATTCGAAAAGTTATAACAAGACTCAAAACCAGGAAAGGGAATCAGGGCACATTTAATAGGAAATCAGGCATTTATCTTTAAGGGACAGGGTTAGAAACCACTGTAACAAACCAGGAAAAGAGAGACAGATGCTCAGTCGAAGGAGAGATGCTTTTCTAGCTCTTCCTGGGGTCAGCTTAGGCATTTCTGGGCAAAATGTGATGCCTGTGAAATACAGACCTTCCATCCTGACCAAGCCCAACCAACTCCCGCAGCTGTAAGCAATACAAGCTCCTAGACCCAGGGAGAATATGAGGGAAACAACGTCGAGGAGCAGCATGGGTGGTCCCTGCAAGAAGCAGCTGAGGATGAAGTAAATGAGCATGAGGGTGTAACCCCAGTGGGCACATGTCCCTTCGGAGGGCCAGGATGTTCACTTGGTGCCAGGCTCTTCCCTGCCACGCTCCTGGAAGTGCCACCCCTTCAACTCTCCGGACACATGCGTGGCCCTCGCTTGCCCTGGGACACAGCACTGGGCTGCTCCCTGCCCCCTTTATGAGCGCTGTAAAGCAGAGGGGGATGCACCTCTGCCCGTTAGCTAACGTGAATTAAATCCCTTTTATCTTCACACTCATTTTCTAAGGATTATAATCCCTTTTTGTGTGCACCCACTTTAACTGTTCCCAAACTGAGCTGTAATTGCTGATAGTAAGTAAGTTAATACATATTTACAGCCATGTAGAGTTATAGAAGGTCTCCTGCAGTTTTATTTGAGGCATTTTCTTTAACCTGCTATAAAATCATTAACAAGTTGTTCAGTGTTAATTGCCTCCAATGCCAATCGTATCCTCTTGCCTCTGGACAAGGCAGGGCAGGCAGATGGCTTCCCCTGCCTGGTCTGGGACAGCCACTTTCTCCCCGCTCGCACCCTGGCTTTACTGCAAGGCAGACGTGACCGTCACCTTTCTTTTCTACTCTGTTCCTCCAGTTTTGACAAATTCCTCTCTATGGCCCACTTTCCAAGCCATTTGCAAGAAAAGCCTTGCGAAGGCTTACGCGCCCTATGTCCATGCGTGCCATGAGGATGGGGGAGCGGGACCTGGAGAGAGCGGGGACCCGGCAGCGCTCAGCCTCGGCCCCTGCCTGCAGCTCTGCCGAGCACCGTGGCAGCAGTCCCCCTCCCGTGCCAGATTTTCTGCTGCTTGCATTTGTGCTTTTGTACTTGCCAAGAGCCCCAAACCACTCAGCAAACAGCGTGTGTGGTGAGAGATCACCACGTGTAATCTCCGGGCGAATCTCCCCATTATACAGTGGGCTAATTAACTCGCGGCAGTGGTGCGGGGTCATGATGAGCTATCGGCTCCAGGAATGTCCTCCCCAAAGGGAAGTAAATATCAGAGCGAGAGCGGGGAGCCCCTTTCTATGGCAGTGAATCCTGATAAAGAGCTTCACTCCATTCTCCTGCTGCTGGCTCCAGCTTAGCGTTTTTAAAGCTAATTCTCCCCTGTGCTAATCTGGAGGATCCATTCAACCCGAAGCTCAACATCTGAGTCTATTTGCAAAGTGTGCAGCTGTGTCAATTTGCAAAGACAAAGGAAAGCTCCTCTGTCAACAGGTCGGGGAGCTCAGGTAGCACGAGCGAATTGGGGGCAAGAAGTCAAAGCGGTTTCACAAACCATCAGACCATGCTTAAATCCCATCCAGCCCGAGAGGCTGGGGCAGTGCAAGGGATAAAGGGAGCACACAGGAGTGGGCTGAATGGCCAAGGCTGTGAGTCCACCAATTAGTGCTATTAAAGAAAGATAATTAGATCTGCTCCATGGAAACCCCAGAGGAGGCAGAATGCAATTTCCATTTGGGCTTATTTTAATAAGAGTTAAAAATGCCAGAAGATGCCAAAATTGCATTGTTGGCAATATTAGCAGGGTCCTCGGTGTGGGGTAGAGCAGCTACAGGGCAGCAGGAAGGGACCATGGCCCTCGGAGATGCAGGCAACTGTCTGCTGGATATTTGTGCCTAAGGGATGGAAGTTGAAAATTTTGCAAGTGAACACTTCCAGATAAAGAAATCCAACCTCCTTTAGAGCCTCTGCTTCTCCAGCAACTTTTATTTTCAGGAATTACTCTGCGCAGGGGCATACGCCATGAAGATGCTTAATGGTGATAAGCTCTGAGCTGAGAGCAGGGCTGGGAGCAGCCCTTCCCCAGGCACCAAGTTTGGAAAGGTGAGGAAGGCAGGAGGCATCCTGGTGTCCTCTGGCAGAGCATGGAGAAAAGAAGTCTTGGGGAGGAAATGGGACTGCTCACGTAGACCGTTCATCTCAGTGCCATTGGGTCAGGGAAATGCTTATCCCTGTTTCACACAGGAGGAAACAGTGTCTCGGGGAAGTCAAGTCTAAGAGTTCTGAAGTCAGCTTGTGGTTTAGGATGCCACAGCCCAGCCTGGTCACCCCTTAGCCATGGGCAGTTGAGGACCGTGGCACTGCAGAGCCCCTTGGACTGGTGGCAGGGACCAGCCAGTGTTTGAATGGAGCATGGGAATATCTGCACAGGCATTTGCAACCTACAGAAGATTAATGAGAAAAGAGAGTAAGGAGTCATCGCGCAGCTGGTGCGTGAGAAGGTCCCAACTCTCATCACTTCTAACCATCTAAACTAATTTCCTGTGATTCAGGGATCTACAAAATAAGCTGTGTTTGGGAAAATCCATTTTGCCACTGAAAACTTCCCCATAAGCAAATCTTCCACTGGAAATAAGGGCAATCTTTGATTATGTAAGACAAAAAAACCCAGGACTCTGGCTCAGAAGGATTTTGTTGAAACTGTCCTGCAGGTAGACACCACATACGGGAAAGAGGAATTTCAAAGAGAAACAGCTGGAAGGTGGAAAACAGCTGAGCGTGGCTGATGTTGGTATCCGTCACGTGCTGTTCTCACCCCCAGCAGCCGTCCTTCCCTGGGCCTGCAGAGCAGGGAGTAAGGGTTTAACTTCAACAAGCCCCATTTGGAAGAAATTTAGGTATTGTCCATTGGGTAAATGTTCTAGAATGTGCAATAATAAACACCATTAAATAGCTTTAATGGGTGCACTTAATCAAAATATACATCACATATATTCTAGGTGTATCTCTAGTGAGCAGGAAAACCAGGTAAAATCTCCTGTTTGTGTTATTTCGTGATATGAGGCCCAAAATAATATACCGCCCAGCTACTTCTTCCTTTTAACACAAATTCTCAGGGCACATATATACAGATGTATAATATTTGACCAGATGCTACATTTTTCTCTTACAGTTAAGTATATTTATTTTGATAATGTCTGGCAATATAACTCCTATAACATTAATAAACACAGTCATCCCTTTCAAATATATTTTATACCTACTGTACCTTTTTATTTTGAGAAAATAAATTACACGGGTAAACCTTATTAATCATTTAAACAGCCCCTTAAAACAGTGGTGAAAAGGCTTTCCAACTCAAACACCTTTCAGGACACAGTGACATCATGTCTGTCGGGACATTGTTACGCAGCGAAGATGGTGAGACATTCCCCCCCCCCCCCTCCAAGTTGCTGTAATAAAGTTTGCCATTGCAGTCATTAAATTAATGTTTTCTCCTCTTACCTTCTTCCTTACTCTTGAGCTACCTATCATCTGGAAGAAAGAGAAAACATACTGCAGTGAAAAATTTGGGGGTCTAATCATGAAGTCTGCCACAAAGCAAAATACCCATTGGTTTCAAAAAGAGTTATCTATCAGTCTGTTTCATATTAACTCCTGGAGTACTTGGCTTCTCCTGGGCAGGCAGAACAAGCATGGAGAGAGAGAGAGGAAGAAGAGACTCTGATTTCTGCCTGGAAATATAGACAAAGTAAGCAAATGCTGTTGTTTCATGGAACTGAACATCCCGGGAGGAACCGGTTCTCACTGGAAGTCTTCACTTGTCCATCTCCTGACCTACAAGGAGATGCTGGCCCACCTGACAGGTTCAGCAGAGGCTTTGCCTGCTGAACAAGTGCAAAGCTCTGTTTGATGAGCTGAAAGCCAGAGCAGAAGATGTAGGTGCTGAATGTTTCTCAGACAGAGACTGCAGATGCCTGGTTAGTAGCAGCTTCTGAGTGAGCAGAAAGCCATGCTAAATCTGATATTTGGAGTATCTTCCTCTTATTCCAGGAGCTGAGCTTTGTGCAGCTTTGAACAGCCCCTGCCAGGTGCTGCACACCCCATCCCAGCAGCACCACACCAGCATGCCCCAGCTCTCGCCGCAGGCTTGGTGTCTGCCCTTTGGTGGTCTGCGAAACCAAAACCCCAGACGTGTGGTCGGCGCCTGTGACTCAGACCTGCTGTGTGCTGCCTCCCGCATCCTGTCCCAGAGGAAGAGAGGCACACGTGCAAACGAGTCTGTGGGGTTTGGCTGCTTCAAGAAACCCCTCTCCTGGCAGATGGTCCCTGCCAGGGAGGGCAGAGCTGCAGAGTGTGTTGTGTCCTGAAAGCGGGACTGCAATGAGGAGAGGTCCTTGCAGAGTAGTTTTGGCATCTGCCTCAAAGCTCAAGGCTAGGAGAGCCTCCTGCATGCACAGGCAAAAATTCCGCTGAATTCAAACCTGGCAGTCCATGGCAGACAGCTCCGCGCAGTGCAGGGGTGTGCGTGCTGCAGGCTGGTCCCAGCAGGGACCAGAGCAGAGCTGAACTTATCTGACCCCCCCAGCTTCCCGACTGCCCTTCCAATTAGCACACATAAAAAAGCCTGAGACAAGCTCCGGTCCAGCCCAGCTGCAGGCCCTGTAACAGGTTTCCTTCTCAAAAGATACCCCAGCCAACTTTAAGCCAATTACCAGGGAGACAAACACACCTGCCTGATGCTCATTAGAAACCATCTCAGAGGCCCTGTGCCCTGGCTGCAGAGCCAGGGACACGGCGAAGGGCTGCGTCCCTGCCCCTGTGCCGGCCGCACTGGTGGGTGAGCCAGCGGTCTGCCCCTGGGGACCGTGGCACCTCCTCCTGCACGGCAACCGGCATTCCTGGCTGTCTTCCTGCTCACCCAAAAACTAGACAGAGCACATACCCATCACTAACTGAACAATTAAGCTATTAAGTATCTCAGTTGATAAATTCAGATTTTGCCCTAATACATTTCTAATGACCTTGTCTAATAAATTCAAAGCGATCTGGGAAGAATGCTTGTTGCTGTATTTTAAAGGCAAAAGTGATTTATGTTTGCTGAGAGGGCAAAGACAGCTGCATGTGATTTATTACTATCAGTCACTGTATCTTTCATCTCTTTAATTATTTTCTCTACAGGCAGCTTCAAAAGTGCTCTTGAAGGCTGAATGGTGGGCGTTTTTCAAATTCAGATGCTAACTGCTTAGGTTTGAACTGTTGGTTTTGCCTTCCTATCTGTGGCTTCAAATATCAATCGTGGAAGCTGCAATTTAGTTTGCTTAGGTTGGACTTAATGCAACAAATGGTTTTGCATGCTTGGTACCCTACCATAGCCAAATGTCTGAAACCACTACGGTTTTTGTCCACTGGTGATATTTTCCAGTGGGAATGCCAGCAGCAACTACCAGCCTCCATAGAGCTGACTGGGTTTGTAACAAGATTTAAATTTTGTTGTCAGACTATCGGCAGCAGGTTTGGGAGCAAGTCTGCAGGCTGCTTTGGCTTTATCGAGTGAAAAGACCAACTTTTCCATCCTTCCCAGAGAGGGAAGCTCACCTGGCATTGACCATGCAGCCAAAGGGGAAGATGAACTCACTGTTGGAGAGCTTGAGGCCAGAGCAGGAGAAGCACAAATACATGAGGAAATCAATCAGTTTTCCAGAGGAAGAAAGGCAGGAATCACCGTTTGAAAGCCCTGCTTCTGCCCAGGGACGTGGGGGGATTTCCAGAGGAGCCACGTGGAGTTTGGCTCTCTCATCCCAGGAACACAGGGGAGCGGAGTTTGTCTGTCACTCACATCCTTTGGAAAGCCCAGCCTAAAGCAACAGGGGATCCTAGTATTTATATCCTTGCTCTCTTACACACCCCAGGACTTCCTAAGATTTGAGAAAACCGGATTTAATCTTTGCCCAGCTTCCAGTCCCTAGCCAGGGCTCAAACTGTGGGAATTTTTTTCACCAAGACTGTCTTCCAGCTATTTCCAGGTAGTCCTCAAAACGGGCCTGGCTGGGATTCAGACAGGAAAAACCATTTCTGCAAGATTTCCTGTCTGGCTTTACAAGCCCAAGAGGTCTGGAGAATACCGAGGAATCATCTAAAACCTTGATAAGTGCCTGCCTGACTCACGGGTGGGCTGGACACTGGGGATGTAGGTCGACACACAGCTCACTGCTTGCAGAGGACCCAAAACTGCCTGTCCCGAGATGGCCTCAGCTCCCATCAGAGGCTCACAGGGGAAGGAGCAGCTCCAGCCCAGCCGGGGCTGCGTGGCCTGGAAAAGGGTTTGTTTTCCAGAGCTCCCTGCGGGCAGTGTCGCAAGGGCAGGCTTCCACATGCAGTCTTATGTGACACGGTCCTGGCCCCTGGCGTCTCGCTTGGTTCAAGTGCTCTATGCTAAACAAAACTCCCCTTACGGAACAAGGAGCTTCCAACGGATTTCTTCTTCCCCAGTTCCCTCCAGTCCCCACTCCGCTCAAGCATGCATCTTCTCAAATAACATGTCCCCTTTGGAGTCTCTACAGTCAGAGGAAAGTCTTAGCAGCATTTTTTGGGGTCAGTTTTTCATGACTGAGACCTAGTCATGCAAACAAAGATTTATTTTTTTCTGACCAAAACAACGTTAAGGAGAAAATTCTTTCCCACGACTAAAGCTGGGCAGGAATTTTTCAACAGAACACCAAAGCAGAAAGTTTCAGGGAAAGGGTCAATTTGGCACAATTTTATATGTAATTTTTCTTTTCATTTTGAAAATGGGAAAATGCACACTTCTGGTATTTAATGATTGTCATGCAAATCAATATCATGGTCTTTACCAAGACAAGGCTCCTTGCCAATTCTCACTTCTAGCTAGAACCAGTGCTAGCACCAGCTGGGATTGTATTGGACAGCACTGTCTGGCTTATTGTGCTAGTTTTCATTATGGATGAGGCTAGGTGCCTAAATATCACGATTATTCAAAGCCAGTAGAAGTTCAGCTGTCCTGTACCAAATGTCTCAAAGCTCTGGGGATATTTAAAAAAGATTGAATATCATCATGCAGCCAGGGTCCAAGATGCAGCAACACCAGGACCTTGGTTTTATCTTTAATTTGAAAGACATCTCTTCAGATGAGCATGTTAAGGTCTATGTTGAACAGCCTGGCTTCTGTCCTTGCAGGTCACCCACCTAAAGTGGTGGGAATGCAGACTAAGGGACCCTTTCTTCTGAGCTGCAGTAAAGGGTGAAGACCCACACCAGGCAATGAGGGGCAACACCTTGCCGCAGGGTCGCAGACCACTGCTGCGTTAATTCCTGTTATTTCAGGGGATACTAAAAGCAATAATGGGATATTGCAAGAAGTTACCACCACCAAAGCTTTGAACAATTCAGCAGTTAAGCTTAGAAGAGCACAGGCTATTGCTCTTACCTTTATCTGCAATGAGGTTATGGCCAGAGAGGCTCAGGGAGGGAGCCAGAGCTGCTGCGCTGCAGGAAACGGTAACCCTTCCGAAAGCGGTCCCAAAGCCCAGCTATCCATCTGACTGTCCAAACAAAACGCAGCAACAATGGAAATGCAATTCATTAAACTAAAATAGACATGATTTTATCCTTGTTGGCCTAACCTTGGTTCCTTGTACCTTGAAACCTTCCATTTGTGGGCCTGGACATTAACAGATGAGTTATTAACTAGCCGTGGCTAATTATAGATAGCTGCATCACCTTCTTAAAAGGGAGGCATTGTCAAGGCCAGCTAGGGCCAAAGTTGAGGTCTTGTGAAGTTAATCTTATTGTAAAAATCACTCAATAGAAATTTTTTTTTTTCCCTTCAGCTTCCACCAAAAATCAATTTTATGGGAATTTGAACACTTTCCTAAAGTGTTTGCAAAACAACCATTAAAGTAGAGCAGAGATAAAACACGTTAGTCCTTCTCCGTTGTCTGAGCTGGCACCGAACACCATGTATTGGTGAGAAGGAAATCATTAAGGCTTTAAATTTTCTCTCATTTAGATGATATACAATATTGTTAATGAACACAGTCACGGGCATTTACCTTCCCAAGCTGTATGATTTTTTACTTAGTACTGCACTTTTAATCTTCCCACAGACTTAAAGAATTGTTATCCCTGAAAGGAAGTGAGACCTCCCGCACTGACGAAGATTTAGTTTGCTAATGCGTGTTGATGAGGCAGGAACGCAGCGTGGAGGAATTAAAGGAATAATAAACTAAACATTTCTACCCACAGAAAGAGGAGCCTACCCTCACTAAGCATCCCTGGCTGGTTCATGGGTGGGTGTCCTGCCTCAGGGTCACACCAGAGCCTGCGGTCGTTCTAAAAATGCTCAGCGGCGAGGGCAGAGCAGGGTTCGAATGGCAGAGATGAAGGGCGGGGGCTAAGCTCTGGGGTGGTGGAAGCCAGCATTGGTGCCTGGAGCCTGAGCTGATTTAGCCGTGAGAGTCCAGACCTCTCCAGAAAATCCGCAAATGAAGACATGTGTGACATTAGCTAAGGCTTCCTAATTAGAAGGAGAAAACAAATCTGCTCCACCCCAGGCAGCTGCAGATCCAGCCAGCATGTTACTTATTAGCTCAAATTATTATTATTATAAAAAACACTTGACTTTCTTGTTCAAAAAGTAAAAAGGGATTAGTGGGGTCTCCCAGACTGCTCTCCTTAGACTAACCTCCAACATCTCAGACAAAGGCTCAACCAGAACAGAGGCTTTCTCAGTCCAAGCACAAAACAGCTCCCAAATGCTGCAATAGAAAGTCAAAGGCAATACTTGACACAGCACTCAACTCTGTTTGCTGACTTTTCCTAGTGCATACAATGAAATTCAGCCCAAATATGTCACTGCTGCCAATTACCCAGGGCAACAGCCAAACCCTGAAGACGATAAATCAATGGAGGCATAGGGCAAAGCTGCTTTCCCCAAGCCTGAATTAGGTGGAAGCCAATAAAGGCAAGGAGCCCACCAGGAAGGATTAGGGGCTGCAGAACAAACCGTGCCGGCAGGTTCTGAGTGAGCCGGTCCCCTCCACCCACCACCCCTCCTGGCTTAGGCTTTACCCAGGTCTGCACAAACCTGTCCCCAGGGAGGCTGCACCCCAGCCTGCTCCCACCAGGAGACCGGGGAGAAAGGGGACAGCCCATCGACCAGACAGGGATGCCAGGAAACCCCCATGGGAAGCCTGAGCTTCAGCAGTGAGGGGACGGGGCTAGCTGGGATATCAAAGCCCACTTTCCCCAGGGAGGGGAGAGGGCAGCTGGGGCTGGTGTTGGCAATTTGATTAAAAATTATTTGATTGGCAAATCCAGGCTGCCTAGGACTTGGTAGGTAATGAGCCACAGCTTTGGTGTGAAGAGCTCCCTTTAACCTTAAAGCATTTTCCTGTTAAGCAAATTGCACCACACGCATTCCCGTCTCTGCCAGCTCTGCTCACAGGCTGAAGCTTTTCCCAGTTTTGCAGGGTGCAGTGCTGGAATAAATGAAATTCAGCAATTTGAATGGAAATGCTCAATTTGTCTGAACAGTAGCTGGAGATTTTAACTACCCAGGCCCACCACATGTGGCTGGGTGCTTTGCAAATGCAGTCTTGGGGGCAGCAACCCCTCTCTGGATACAGACCAAGTTTGGAAAACGGCTGAGCCTTTGCCATGGTGGTTTCATCACTGGTTCTTCAGTCCTTACGGGCAAAAGCTGTGTCTCCTCAAGAACCCACAAAGGACCGCGGTAGTTTGCTTCGAAAGGATTTTGAGAAGTATGATCTTCTGCCACTCCCTTCCTGGGCTTCATGGCAGTGTGTGGTGTGTAATGGTCCAGAGAAAATCAATTGGACATTGCATTTGAGAGATAAGGATTGGGATTTTATTCCGAATAACCTGGTGACCCCAATCAATCTCTGTCCCCAAACCTTCTGAAAGTTTGATACTCCAGTCTGCAATTAAGCCCCCACAACTAAGAACTGCAGCAGATGTTCCAGTCAAAACACCTTATTAACTATTTATTTTTGATGCATATCAGGAGATACCAGCCAGTGCATTGAAAGGCAGACAATAGGTTTTGCCTGACTGGTATACAGTCCTGTTAAGATTTAGAGTTATTTTTCACCTACTTTTTAAGTTTTCATGGTTTTTTTACACTGATTAAACTAAAATAAACTGTGAAATTCCCCAAACTTTCCTCATGATAGTGACTCCGAGAAAAGAACTGAAGCCAAAGTGTCACAGTGTAGAGAAGAGAGCTTGAAATGTGAAGAGGGTAGAAGACTACTCTGTCTCACTTTCCTGACAGGCAGCAGGGCTGGGACGACGCTGGGCGCAGACGGGCGCTGCCCTGGGTGAAGGGACACACACAGAGCTTCTGTTCGCCACCTGAAGGTCTCTCCAGTCCCATTTCAATCAAGCAAGAAGTGGTACCTGGTAGGAACGGCTGCTGCTCAGGGCCAAGCAGATGCTGGAGGCAAAGACAAGTCCAGAGAACAAGTATTGAACACAATGGTTAATTCCTCAGATAAATAGATTTCTGTTGAGCAAAACTTTAGCCTGTTTCCTATTCTGGGATGCCTCTGGGGCAGATGTTCCTGCTGGTAGGTGCTGCTGCTGCTGCAGGTAGTGCATGCCCTCCTCGTGTGCTTTAGGGCATGGTTAGCAAGGGGCAAGAGAGGAGTCAATCCAGTGCTCGTCGGGCAGTGAGAGGGCACCCAAGGAAGATGCTCTCCAGGGCATGCACAGAAAAACTTTTTCCCACCAGGGTAGTTTTGCCCGATGGATATTAACATCAGTGAGTAATGCCCATTTACGCCCCGAGCACAGCTGGCTCTGCCCAGGCCAAACACCCTCAGGCTGCCCCTGTCCAGGGCAGGGGGAAAAAGGGACCTTTGGTGGGAAGGTGCTTTTCATCACGCGGAGAGCTGTGTCCGGTTGCATTGTCGGAAGCAGCAGGTAGCAGTGAAAGGCAGGGTCATTCCCCTGACCAGCCCAGCCCCTATTGTGCCGCCTTTCAGTGCGAGCAAAAGGTCAGCCCGCAGCCCCGGCTCCCAGCCTTTGCTTTTTTGTTACAATTGTCACAAGGTAAATTAATCAGATTTACGGCATTAAGCCTTGCCGTATCTTGAGCCTTTCAGTCCTTTCTGCCCCCAAAACTTCCCTCGTATGAACAGGCTCTTTGTCCTTGCCCATACAACCTTCATTTGGTGATGGGGGAGCGGTGGAGGAACAAAGGCTGGAGGAGAGAGCTGCTGCCCGACAGGTACCCCCTGGCAGCAGCGCTCACCGCCCGAAACAGCAGCACGTGCATCGCTTCAAGTATTTCTGCTGGCTAATCAGCTGGGGAAGATCCTGTTTTCAGAGCTGCGGTGTCACTCGCACATCTTTTGGGAAGAGTAGCTGCCCCTCCAGTAAATAAAAGGCGAGAGCGATTCCGCAGCAGAGCCAAGCTGCCACCACCATGAGCACAATTTATGTCCCTCTAACGTACCTATAGCATATGGGACCACTTACACAGTTGTTTGCCTTGGTCAATGGGTCTGCCGGGCCGCTGGGGAGCTGGCTTTTATTTCACTTTCTGATGGGGGTTTGGAAGTGACTGGCCCTGCAGCCAGCACGGGGCTCCCAGCCCCGCTCCCAGCGTGAGCCGGGCGGGGGTGACAGGTATCTTAATCCCGCCACACAGGAGAGCTCCAGCGTCCCACTGGCAGGAATTTGTCTGCAAATTTTCCCCCATTGAAAGGAGCGAGGGAGCCGATATGATCGCTTGATTAAGGGGCAGGCGAGGCGGAGATAGAGGCACTGCTATAGACCTTGCTCCGAGGAATTCCCCTCCCTTTGGGAGACTGCGACCCATTTCTCCCCACTACTTCTGACTCGTAGGATCACATCTAGGACTGCTAGCTTTGTCAGCGAGTCTCATTTCTGCAGAGCATGCAGCTTAAAAAACTCTATACTTAATCTATCCATATGGAAAAGCAATCTTTAAAGAAACAGCAATGAAACTAAGAGTGAGTAATAAATGCGATTGCAGCGAAACTAGCAGCCAGAGTGGGAAACGGTGGGAAACAGTATCAGCGACCTTATCTTCTGCAGGTGCATTTGATTTTGATTTGATTATCCTCAGGGCAACTCATAACCATGAAACATAAAATACATTAATGCATTTGTTTTGAGCAATGGCATGCAGATAAGCGAAAGATTATACACCGCATTTGGATACTGTGTTTGTATTGACTTTTAAGCTTTAAGTTTTTTAACTTTTACACAAAAAAATGGAAAGCAAGATGACGGTACATAGTGTGTACACTCAAGTGACCTCTCCATAATCAGAAAACATGTAGGGTATATTTAAATTTAAATAAGAGAACCAGACTGACATCTAAATTCTTGTCCTCCATCACTCTCTGGAAAAAGACCTCTTCCCAGAGTCGGCTGGCAGGCGGAGCACCTTTTTTCTCCAAAAATAAACAGCGTAGGTGAGTTTGCAGACAATCTTTCGGCCTGGTGCTGATACATAACCCAAAGATGCCTATAACTTTTAGGGCATGAGTGGTGACAAGTGAGACCGCACGGCGAGCCGAGGATCCCCCGTGACAGAGAGGAGATGTGTGAATAAAGCCAGCAGCATCGCTTCCGTCCCCAGCATGGGGGCTGTCCCCACACACCTCCCGGCCACGCTCCTCTGCCCACAAAACCAGCCCGGTGACACGTTAAAACTGGGAGGACTTAAAATATCTGGGTTGGATCTTCCCAAAAGTCGGAGAGGGAGGCTGAGCCTGGCATGAGACCATACCTCTGCTGAGTGTCTTGGGTGGTGGCAGCAGTTCCTCCCCAGACGAGATGCAGCTGAGAGAAATTAATGGATTTTTAATGGAAAATATGGTCCAGCTTTGAACAGGAGACTGATTTTTTTTTTTTTTCGCTCCCTGCATCCCACTGGGAAAGCTGCCCAGACTCTCCACCTCTGTTTGCCCATCCAGCACACAAGCTCTACCTGCTTCACAGGGTTGAGGTGTTTGCAACAGGTTTTGTGCATTTTCAGATGAAAAAGCCTTAATCAGTATAACATATTTCCTAAAAGAAGAAGAAAATAAATGTGATTCATGCTTTCAGGCACATGTCTGCTTAAATGTTTTGCCAGCGTACATCAGCTACAATCATCATGACGATTTCCTCAAGATTAAAAAAAAGAAGAAGAGGGAAGAACAGGCACTCCCGACAGTGCCTGAATTAAAGAAATGGTGTCATTTTTTTGGCTTAGTCATTATTTTCGTTTCCCTCTCTCTCCCCTAGAAATTATTAAATCATTAAAATCATTAAAAAAATACCAAAGCAGATGTCTGGCCTGTTTGATCTCAAGCCTGAATATGGAAGAAAAAGGAGTCAAGACTCTGATTATGGAAAAAAAAAAGTAGAAGAGAGAAGAAACATTGTAACAGGAAAGTCACGAAGGAGAAGATTTGGCTTTGATCTCCGCACTGCACTGGCTTTGCTGGGCCGGGGGGCTCTGAGCAAAGCCAGGCTGTCGTGCGACTGCTTCACGGGATCACAGGGGCAACGCTTTGCACCATCTGCTCAAAGGCAAACAAGTCACTCTGAGCGAGATTTCCATCCTTCGGGTACGAGAAAGCAAGCAAAATATGGATTTGACGTGTGTAGAATGAAGGTAGACCTCAAACCATGGATGCTATTTTGACTTTGACACAACTGGCCTCCTTCAGCTGAAGGAGACTGATTAACAGGCTGCCAGCCTTGGCTGGCTCATTCATTTTCATTTCTAATTTGTATACGCTCCTGTTTTCCCTGCTGCAGGGAATCCAGAGCTTAGGACACAGCCAGTAGAAATCAGAGCAACAGCAGCAGAGAGCATTAGCAGGCATGCAAAGCTAACCCGCTCACACGGCTCTCGGTAATTTTCAACAGTAAAAAGTACACTGGGAATGACAAGGGGTCATTTCTCCCATACTCGCTGCTAGCACAGTCACTAGATATGTTGGAGAGAGGTTGAGATTTCGGCTGTTTCCATTTTCACCAGATCTCCATTGGTCCTTTGCCTTTGTGGACTTGCCATTTAAATCAGTCTCCAAAGGCTGTTTGCTTTCTAGCTCGAAGGAAAATGATAAAATCCTAAAGATGGCCACGGAGCTGGACTTAGTACTCAAATCCCTCCAGAATTTGGCAGTTCTGATAAAAATATGAAGTGGTACCATGGTGTGTATGGGATAGCAAGTTCCCTCTGCAGCTCCAAACTCAAAGCACCACCAACGCACTCCAGCCCCTTCCTTAGTGAGACAGGCTCACCCTGGCCAGAGAGACAGGACAGGAACTGTCCCCTGGACCTGTTTTTATTTGTCTGAGAAGCAGTGATAATCAGAGGAGACTGTAGAGAAAGTGGCCCAAACTTACTTATGACACCTACTCCTTCCTGCCTTATGGGTTTTACCTGCTGCTTGCAGACATCTCCCAAGCAGGTCAGGCCCACAGCTCCCTCTCTGAGAGCCCAGCTCAGATGATTCAGAAGGAGAAAGAGGCCCCACAAAAATGCGGACATGGGGAAATCTGCCCCGCGCAGATCCCACCAGAATTACTGGCAGCGACTGACTCAAGCTGTGAGGCACGTAGCTTCATGTGTCTTCAAGGCATCTTTTAAGATTCAGCGGTTTAAAGTCTACACGGCTGAAAACAGTGGATTTTTTCTTTTTGTCAGTGCAGCTCTGGGGGACAGAAGAGGATGCTGTGACATCTTGGGCACCAGCACCCAACTGAACTTGTTTCTGACAGCAAAACCTCTGTGGGTGGTGACTGTAGGAAGAGCTACAGGTGTCTGCATCCATGCAGGACTCCCAGGGAGAAATTCTTTTCCAGCTCTTGTGTTAAGCCAGTTTCCAGGAGAGGATACTACGGGAGAGTAACCCTCCAGTGGGATCCAAGTTACCCAAACTGCTCTGCCCTTCGGGTGCTGGATGCAAACATCTCTGCGCTAACTGTCCCACCAGCTGCGGGTGCCTCTGCATGCTGGAAAATTTGCCCTTAGGAGTGTGAATGGGAGTAGATCCGGCCTGAAAATCTGCCGCTTGGAGTATACCAGGCTTCCCATTTTCCAACTGGAAAAGCATTTTACTTAAGCCCTGCTGATGAAAATTAATTGAAGACACATGCTCACAAGACGCAGAGGACATCTGTGTAAGCATTCAGTGAGAAGATCAAGACTAACTCACACCAAGAAGTCATGTGCTTAACCAGCATCACCTGTACTGCTGACTACAGACGTGGAGGAGGCAGCCTTGGGGTGCCAGGACACCCAGCTTTCATCTTACCCGTGCGGGGAACAGCCCTGACAGTCCCTGGGTGTGTTTTGAGCCGTCCGCTCCGCCAACACACGGCCACCCCAGAGCAGACAGCGGCACATGCTGAGCAGCAGAAGCAGCCACCGAGTGGAGAGGGAGCCCACACCTACTGGGACAGGCAATGGGGTGAGTGGAATTCGAAAGCAGGCAGCTAGTACGAAAGATGAGCAAGGCACACAATAACTACCGCTACGCAGAGCTGCATCAGCTGGGAGACGTCTCCAGGCTTGATGTGGGCTGTGGCGAGGCTTTCAGAAGGATGACACACGGCAGCCAGCTCCCTTTCCTCTGGCTGCGCGTCGCAGCCACGTACCTTGGAGAAGGTGACTGTTGCTGGGAGGGTCCCACAGCCCGGCGTCGGTCGGGGCAGTGCAGATACGCCTTGCGAGGTGGCAGCCATGTCAGGGGCCCCTCCAGAAGGTCAGAGCAGGGATGGATGGGAAATAGTCATGTTTTGGCTTGGAAAGTCTTCCTTTTGGGTGGATCTAGCACAAAGATATGTGTGTGGGGGGGTTTCCCACTTTCCAAAACAAGGCAGCAAACAAAACAAAACTAAAGTAAGAAAACCTCAGTTAAACCTGGTCAAATGGAACATCTATCTCAATCCAAGAGAAAAGATTTTGTTTCCTTTTCATGTGTTTCACTTATGGTGGTTTTTTTAAAAAATAGGAAGCTCATTCATTCATTCAAAAATAGTAAATTTGACATTTCACAGTGGCACAGCAGCTCAACACAATACATGGAACTTTCTCAAGTCAAAGTATGTTTGTTATATTCTTTTTTTACATTTATTTTCTATCTTTTTGGAACTTTCTCAAGTCAAAGTATGTTTGTTATATTCTTTTTTTACATTTATTTTCTATCTTTTTTCCTCCCAAATTATGCACTGAATGTGATCCCAGTTCATAAATGGCTTCAGCTGCTGTGAGCTTGGCCATGCTGCCTTTTCACTGAATCATTACTGCTGCCACTGAGAAAAGGTATCTTCTAGTATTTCACAAGCATTTCTGACACTGTCTGGGAAGTTTGCCCACTGTCATGCCCAAGGTGAGACCAAATTTTTCAGATGTGAAGGTCCCAAATTAGGCTTTTGGGTAGAGTTTTGGGCAGCTGAGAACATACTACAGCCGGGGCTGCGAGGGCGGACGAGCCAGCACCGATGTGCTGCTGCAGCCTCGGTCCTGCTGGTGGGTGCTTCCTGCAAGGGGACAGAGGGTAGAAAATACAGAGTTTGCCTCATCAAGGCTCACCAGAGGTCATCTGGAGGCATCCATGAGCAGTCTGAGGGACCTGTCTACTTTGAGCTAGTTTGCACATGGAAATTAAAACAAGTTAAGTCCAAGTGTCAATTTAAAGCGCGATTGATCAAAGAACAGAAACGCAAGGTGGCATTACTCCTGGCTAAGAATTTACCCTACTGCCAAGTGTCCTCCCCAGCACTGTGATCTTGCCGTGGTTGTCACCAGCCAAGAGCCAGAGCGTGGAGGGGATCTTCCACCGACGGCGAGTTGAGCACACACTGGTGCTACGAGCACAAGCAGGTCTGAAGATGGAGCAGGCTGGGAGGGAGCGCTGGGCAGATCACCCAGCCCTCCTCGCCTCTCAGGTGGCTGGAGCAGCGATACCTCCGCTTGCTGCTGCGGGAAACATGTGCTGCCCAGACCTGGCTGAAAAATGTGGTGAGAACTCGTCCAAAAACTCAGTGCAGAATGGACTGCTTTAAAACTGAGATTTTAAGGGAATAGTTTCATTGCTTGAAAAGCTTCTAGCCGTGAAACAAGAATTATTGCCCAGGTTTTTTTTAAAAAGCAGTAAAAGCATTTCTATGCAGAAGTTCCCAAGTGTAGGCTTTATCCAACTATGTTTCCATAGAAAATTCTTCTCAGTCTCTTGTCTGTTTTGATACTGAAAATACTTGGTCTTGCTCACTGACACAACTGCACCTCACAGACCCCCTCTCGATTCCAAGGAAAACAGCATCGGATACTCAGCCAGGGAGAATCTTAGCACCTCTGCCTCCTGTGGATTTGCTGCTGGCTTTAAGGGGAGCAAGACCGAGCCCAGAACCCCCAGCTCAAGCATTTGGAACAGATTTGCTCTGCATCCTGCTCCTCACTTGTTAGGGCTTAAGGAAGAGAGGTGTTTAAAGATGTGGGCTGGCGGGATGAGCAGGGGCTGTCTCTGGGGCACAGGCAGGAGCGGCTGCAGGCAGCCCCAGGCAGGCAGCCCAGCTCCACGACACAGCGAGGAGACGGTGGCACTGTCCCTGCCAGCTCTGTGTCCTGCAGCACAACACGACCCTTTTCTCCCAGGGATTTATCCTCCAGCTTGGTCTCCAGAAGCCTCTTTGGTGTGCTGGAGGCACCTCTGCCCTGGGGCCATGGGCAGCGCAGCCCTTGCTTCCTAGAGGAAAGCCCTGCCAACTGGTTTAATGCATGAGAGCCTGCATTTCATGCTCAAAGCTTCTGCTTGAAGGCCTGTTTAATACCCTTACATCAGTAGCTTTCTCCTGGTTCTTATAGATGTAAGTGATGTAAATGCAGTCCAGCCCAAGGCACAGGAGCGTGTTCTTGGGCCAGAGCAGCTGCGAGTGGTATCCCAATGCACAGATAAACCCTGAACCACTTGGATCTCACAGCTGTACCAAAGCCATAAACAGCTTTGGGAAGACCTCAATATTGATGCTTGCAGATGTTGCCAAAATTATCCTGGCAACAGTGTGCTCCGGGCCATGTTCCAAGCAGCACGATCCCTGGGCAGGGCGAAGGGGCGTGGGGTGATGTCTCTGCTGAGCTCCGTGGGCTGCACTGACTGCGCTGCAGGCAGCGTGGGAGGTGGTGCTTGGGGATGCCAGGGCGACTGCTCCGCTCCACAGTGCTTTCCTCCCCTTGGGACCAGAGAGCGAAAACCAGGTCCACCTGTCCACATGCTCTCACTCCTTCCTCACCTCCTAGTGACCATTCTGCTGTTCAAGGTGGCATCTGAGCCTACTTCAGAGCAGAAGAAGAGGCACATGAAAGCTGAGTTATGGAGAGACTCCTGACAGGCTGGCAGCAGTCTGGGTGACTCACTAACTTGTAATTTCCTCCGTGGTGGTTTTCCAGCACAGCTGCTCCCGGCCGCAGCACATGGCGAGCGCTGGCGGAGCGAGCACCGTCTCATTTCTCAGAAGGCCAGGCTATGTGGGCAACCTGTGCATCGCTCACGCAGATCCCCACAGCAAACCCCAGTAATTGCCTTGGAGGATAGCAGGCCATAAATCTGGGCAGCTGCACATGCGAGGCACGCATGGTCTGGCTCCTGGAATCAAAGCGCGTGTGTTTTTGCTGTTTGCAGTGGCTGAATGTGTTTCTCATTCTGGATTCCCCTTCTCAGAAACTCCCTCCATCCCCCTCACTTCTCTCATCCTCTTTACGAGAGGACCTCAGGCACTCTGGAAACGTGGGAGAGGTTTACACCATTCCTGTGAGACATCTCGCAACTGCTTCGTGCCACTTGACACACGAGAAAACTGCACACAGAGCAATGGCGTAATTTTCTACACAAAGCTTGTGGGAGATGCAGGAGCAAATTATAATTCTCTGGCTAGCCAGCCCCATCTTTTTTCTCAATGTTTGAAATCACAGCATCTTTGTTGTCCAAAAATTTGATTACTAAATGCCCAGGCTGCCTGGATTATAGGTTTATTTGCAAACCTGAAACTTAGCTCTAGGGTCACAGACCTATTTTGAGCAAACTCAAGGCTAAGGTTTGAGTGAAGGAAGAAAGAAATCTTTTTCTTCACAACCATGTGGAAGGAAAAAATTAAATTTGAAGAGGCTTTGTCAAACAAAATCTAACCTGGCCGGTCCAGGAACCCTGCACAAAGGGGCATTGTGCTCTGCTTAAGAAATAGTGAGTCCGGTCTGTCAAGACTGTGTCCTGTGCTGCCAGCGAGTTCAACAAATCTGGACTCAGGTAGCCAAATAACCTGATGACTTCATGTCTGAGAGCTGGGTAAAAAGCATCTTCCTGCCTCCTTTCCCTTCCCGCTTCTTTACAGAAGGGACTCGGCGAGACAGATCAGACTGCAAACACAGCTGGTAGGTGTGAGCGGGAAAACAGAGTTAGGGAAGCATGGCCAAGAGCAAACCCAACTAGTGGGATGGACCAGCAGTGACCCTGCTGGTGAGGGGGACCTGCTCACGCAGACGAATGACCGGCTGTGAACATGGGGAGCAGAAGCAATCAGAAAAAAACCACGGTTGTTGAGATCAGCAACTGGGAGCAACAAATTGCTCTGGGCTGGCCGTGCCCGCTGCGATACACTGTCGTGCCCTGGGAGCCGTCCCCGGGCTGGGCACTCGGAAGTGTGCGGCATGCTGCTCCTGGGAGCGCGGGCAGACCTGGGTGAGCGGGCTGCAAGCGAGGGGAGCTCAGCACGGCTGCCTGGGCTGCTGCTCATAGCTGCCACAGAGCACCCAAAAAACACTGATCAATTCGCCAGGTATCTTAGTGTGGGCCTGCATTTAAGTGACTTAATAAGGAGCCCTAGGAACGAACGGACTTCGCCCCTTGGAAGAAAATCAGTGCCTGTTCCCATCTGACAGTGAAACCAAACCAGAGCAAACCAAAGCAGGAGCTCAGATCCTGAGGCAGCATGTGTGCACATCACCTGTATGGCATCCATAGTCTTTTAGTATTATCCCAGGTAGCTGCAGCATGCAAAGGGCTGCCAGTGTCAAGATTTCTCAGTCCAGCCCATTGCAAAGACCCTCAAGCAAAAGAAGCGATCTCCCAGAGCTGCACATTGCATGTGGTCTGCTCTCTTACCCTGACGTGCTGGTTTCCCATAACATACCTGAGACTTCAAGCCATGCTTTAAATAAAACAGTTGTTTTGACCACTTACAAGGAGGCAGGGAACACAGCCATGCTTTTCCAGCCATGGAAACCACATGAAAAGCTCTACAAGCAACTTTCCCCAGCACTCCCACTCTCCTTCATACAGGCCAATCCCAAGGATGGCTTGGCCAGAAAAAGGAGATTTGCAGAGCTGCATGTCGTAAATCCAGGGTTTCGCTAACATTCGCCAAAGGATTTTCTCTCTTCTAGTAGGGTGCCTGAATCATCCTTGATGTGGGGCTAGGGAACAAAAAAGATCAAGTCTTCATAGTCAACAGTATTTCTTTTCTGTTTCTCCCTGTTGAAACTGTTAGTTGGATTTCCAAATCCCTCAGAGGAAGATGCCTCCTTTGGTGCATTTCTCTAAATCTCTCCTGTCCCTTCCTTCTATTCTTTCTGATATTCTTCCCCTTTTGTTTTCAGCTTTTCTTTTGCATTTTACTGCTGTCAAGCACAGCAGAAATACCATTTCATTTACAGCTATAATTACCTCTCTGGTGTCCATATGAGACTGTCGATCGAGACTAATTTGTAGCCTGTGATAAGTCCCCCTAGAACATAGCAGGATGAAACCTGCAGGTTGTATAGGAATGATTTTAACTCTCTAAAATGCTAAACACAAAAAAAAGCCTTTTCTACCAGGCTTTAGAGAAGAACTATAGCTTTAACAGGGAATTCCATCTCCATGGATGAATTTATAGGCTATGTAAAATATAGAAAAGTAAGCACTCTCTGCTTGGTGTTCCCTGGAATTGAAAGCACACCCACCACAAGCATTTCTCTTACAACTGAGCAAAGGTTATGGAACTGAAAATCAAGGGCAACTTGTCTCCTCTGAGACATTCAACAGGACTAAGGTTTGGGGCTGCAGCAAAACACGCTGAGCAGATCCTGTATCATAGCACAAGGCGGTTGGCTAAGCAAGACAGACCTGTAGTGCCAAAGCAACCTCCAGAAGTTTGGGGAGAAAGACCTGGGAGCGTGGGCAGGCCAGAGATGGGCTTGACAGGGTGTAGGCACAAGTCACCCGTGCAGCTGAGCAGCAGCAGCGCTAGAGGAGAGGTATGGGCTTGATCTCTGGGGGTTTTTCCCATGAGCCTGGAGGACCCTGGGCTGGTGCTGCAGATGAAATGCTGCCCTGGTTTTAGCCCCTTGGGAGACCTGCCAAAATGAAGGGCCTCCTCGAGCTTCAGCCTATGAAGCTTGATGGTGCCTTCTGGAAGGCATGGGTCTGCTTCCATAAGGCAAGAGAAGAAAAACTAACAGCAAACTAAAGAGATTTCCTCTGGGATGAAGCTTTCTCAGAAAGACCTGAAATGATGCTGTGCAGCAAAATATTGTCTGCTTAAAGAAGGCTTTTGCTCAGCTGGTGAAAATACTGCATGTGGGCTTTCGAACATCTAGCTTAAGAGCTGGCAGGCACTGAGAGATAGGTGAATACATGGCAGAACTTTCCCTTCAGCTAGAAAAAAACATGACCTCTTGCAGCTCTGACTCAGCCTTGATTGCAAGGACGTGCAGATGCTGCCAGGGATCGACAGCCCTCCTCCAGCTTGCTCACCCCCACGCACGGGAGGTGGCTGGCAAATGTTTGTTGTGCCCTGGCCCATACCCTGGCTGTTTCCATAGCCTTTTACAACCCTCACAGAGGGACCTGGTTGGGCCCACGTAGTCTTGGAGACTTCATTTCCCGGGAGGTGGGAAGGATAGCTTTTGTTCAAGCAGCTGGGCTGGCCAGGGGTGTGGGTCGTATTGTGAGAACGGTGGGCTGCAGGCTGCTGTGCCCTCCCAGGGCAGCCTCCTTGCCACCTGTGCAAAAAAAAATCCACCTGTAAAAAATATCTTTTGTTGCTTCAGCAAGGCTATTACAGAATAGTTTCTTTACTTCATTATGCGCCACTTGCTTTCTCCCTTGCTTTTGGGCTGCATTAGTAATTTTTCTCCCTCTGGATTAAAAAGATTTGTTTTTCTGGTAGATATAGAAAAACTGCATTTTGTTCCCTCTCTATTATCTGGGCTTCCCATTTGCCATTAAGACTGTTTATCACTTTTAATGGCTGTTCCTTTCTCTCTGCACAACAGGACAGATGAGGAGTACTGCCATATCCTGAGCAATTCTGCAGACCAGCAGACACCCTCCTCTCAGAGCTGTTCCCAGGCCAGGGCTCATCAATAGCTGCCACACCGTGATTGCTGCTTTTTGTCAGCTCATTTACCCCCCTCTTCTGTGTTCAGCCCCTTTCCTATCACACAGCAGTGCCCTTGGTATCTCTACTAATACAGCCAGGGCTAAAAACCTTCTTTATTTTGCCCTAAACTGGTATTGCACAAAGCTGATTTCATGTTTGGAGGCAAAACTCATATTCCTCTCCTTGTATTTAAGCTCAGCTGTGAGAAAAAAGCCTGTAGCATGTGAATGTGAAAGTGTGACAGCAGTCAGAGTTGCATCCCCTTCAGAAAACCTGGCTCCAGTGTGGTCTCAAGCAGGGCTCAGCCCCCTGCAGTGAGTTGCTCTGCCAGAGCTGGCTTAAAGGATAGACCAAGCAGGCATCTACCCACCTCCAGGAAGAGCTTGGGCTGCGAAAAAGCGAGCTTGCTGAAGTAAAATATTTATTCTCAATTTCCTGTTAAATTTGGCAGGAACAATGAATTTTTTCTTGTAGTATTTTATTAGGAGATAGGGATTTAATGGGAAAACCCAGCAAAACATAACATGCCTCCCCTAGCAAACATGGTAAGTCCAGGGCCACGTTTCCCTCTCCAGCTTCAACAAGTACGTGGCCCTTGGCCTTACCCTTGGACACTGAAGAGAAACCTCTGATCCGGTGGCTGGAGGTAGGACTTCACAGCCAGCAGGTCGTTAGCAACCAGCCCCTCAAAAATACCTTGAGGAAAGAAATTTAGGGAAATTACCTGCCTCTGGCAAGAGCAGCTGCAGCGCTAAGGTCACCACCTAAACCGGCTTGCCTGGCACTGCTCTGGCCTTTGCCAAGCAAGGCAGACGCGCAGCCAAGCTTTCAGACAGCAACGTAAAAGCAGTCCTGAAACGGCCCCTGGCTTGCAGCAGGCAAAGAGCGCAAAACACAGTGGCTTATTTTCTGGTCAGAAAAAAGCTAGAGTGAAATAGCTTCATGCTGCTTTGAGAGAACTGGTAAGTCACTTCTTTTCCCTACTTTCCTTTAAAGCGCCAGAATCAAGTTAAAATAAGAATGTGCATCAGTGACCTGAGCGCAACAATAGACACTGCAGACCTCCCCACTTAGGCTTGGTTGTAAACCTAGTGCTTCATATGAAATATTACAGAGTGATTCATCACGGGGCAATTAGGCTTTAATCCAACTGCAGATTTATCCACTCAATGATTAATCCTGTCCTGATTGCTAAAGACCTCCTAATAACAGAGGCAGTGGTGTTATGTTCTAATTTAGAACATTTAAGTCCCATATCAAGCTATTAACATGAATTGAAGGTTGGTTTATAACATAGGGAAGCCATATAAAGCTATCAGTGTTCATTTTGCATTGGGCAGCGTGAAAACTGTTTCATTTACCATGTCACCACCTAGCAGGATAGGTCAGATGAGCACAGGCTCTGCATGCACCCACCAGAACACAGTTCATCTCAGGAAAGGTTTTGGTAGCTCCCTGCCTTCTCTTTTCATCCAAGCACATCCCCTTCCCCAGAGCTTTGTCCTCAGACCCTGTTCTCTAGGAGGACAAGATTATTTGCAGTACCAGAAGGCAGCGAGCTAGAGGCTCTGTATCTCCAAAGACACCCATGAGTCAGTTCTAGGCCAGATGCCACCCACGTAGGTTTATCTCCATTTTCTATTTGGAGCCTCTCATCAGAGTCCATCACTTTTCTGTTGCTCGAAGTCTGATCTCAGAGACTCTCTTCTCACCTCCCTTTCTTCCCATCCCTAATGTGGAAGCTCCTGGACTGTGGCCAAATACAGAAAACTCCCATCCCCAGCAGAGCCTCTCTGCCTCAGAGCACCCCATCCCCACCTTCCTTCCATGGCACCAAACCAGGCTGCTCCCCCCGCTAGCTTTCATAGCCAGGAGAGCCGTGTAACCCACCCACCCCGGATGAGCTCAGCTACCCTTAATGCGACATGCTGATGGGCCTTGCTCTCCAACTGCAGTCCCTCCTCTTGGTTTAAACGTAGCCTTGAAGGCCGGCGAGACCTGCGCATCCCGTGCTTTCCCAGCACCGAGTGAACCAAAGAGCACTGCGTGTCTATCAACAGTCACCATGCAAACACTGCTTCTGCACTGGCGGCAAGCTTGTTATCGCCTTCCTTGAAAGATCCCACCTTTTAGTTCAGCAACCAGAGGATGCATGCAGTGAACACAAGCTCTTTTAGCAAGCAGCCTCATGAATACTGTGGATCCTGCAGAAAACTGGGGGAGCGCTGGCAGACGCACAGCACGGGAGGACCAGGTTTCACTCGGGAAATGAGTGCCCAGCCCTTTGGCAAATCCGGGGCTGCCAAACACAAGCTCCCGCCATTACTTGGCCAGCAGCTGGCTTGCGCACAAGGGAGGAAATCCTGCTACCTGTGAGCTTTCCAGTCCCTGGCGGGGAGAGCAGCCAGGGCTCTGCACACAGCAGCCCAGACCGTCACTGGGCTCTCAGCTGAGCTTCCAGCTGGCATGACCTGAGCCAGCGTAACTCCATTCAGTGTGTCTCTGCAGGCAGGCTTGCAAGGTCAGGCTGTGCCACCCCTTACTGGCAGCCCTCCTGGCCCTGGGGTCTGGCTCCAGGGAGGAGCAGGGCTGTCTGTGCCCCGGGGTGCCAGTGCCTGTGCAATCAGCTCTCATGGACAGGATTTTTTTGCCTTGAATTCATTTGCCCAAAACTGATCGTGAATACAACAGAAAGTTTCATGCTGTGCAAAAAGCTCCTTCCTGTAAAGCAAACATCTACGGATGGAAAGTTTTCGTCCAGTCTAATGCCAGAGCAGGGAAAGCAGGGCTGCACAGCCAACGCCCGGATAGAAAACCTTGCAAATTGCTGTGCCCTTGATGCAGCAGAGAGGAGGAGACAGTCATATGGGAAGCAGTCAAGTGTGGTGGACAGAGCTCACCCTGCAAAAGTCCCATTTTACAGTTGTCTCCCAGTACATCCCAGTACGCCGTCCACAGTGCAGGTCTTGGTCTGTGTAACCTGCACGGGCTCATAACATGCCTCCATTTGAAAGGACCGACCCCCTGCCTTTTCCTACTCCATCCATTTTGTGTATTTAATAGCTTCAAAGACACTTATGCTAACGGGCTAAATCTTACCTAGTGAACAAGATAACCATCGCTGTGCACCAAAGCCTGCAGCAAAGTCAATATTGACAGAGCTGCCCTGGCTGCATCCTGCCTGGCTGGGACTCCCAGGTGTGCAGCGAGGTTCTCCTCCGGGAACTGCTCAGGTGGGGACCCCTGGAGACTGAAAAACAGGAGCCGCAGAGTGTGTTAGACAGGAGCAGTGACAGCAACATGGGGCTTCGAAGTTCCTCACACACGAGCAGTTCTGTCACCTACCAACATATAGAAGTTGTGCATGTAAATCACTTTCAGGCCAATGTACACATTATTGGTTTTAATAATCAGATGCAAATGGAAAGAGCATTCCAGTAATTATCCCCATGTTACAAAAAAACACACATAAGCTGTAAGACGTGACAACGCTGCTGGTGGAAGCAGCCTGTAGCTTTACTTTCTTTTTCACTTGTTCCCCTAGCCCAGACACATGTTCATCTTCCAAGTGCTCTGAGGCTTTCTCTGCAAAACTCCCAGGCTGAAAGGCCGGTCCCCAGGGGTGCAGACAGTCCCACTGGAGCTGGTATCAGCTCCCAAACTAAATGTCATGCGTGGCTGTGGTTCACCTCTCACTAGTCACTCACAGCACAGTGCTCTCTGGCCGTGCTCGTGGTTTTGTGGTCCTGCGGCACGCTGGAAATATTCCCCCAGGGTCAGGCATGAAACAATCAGAGGCAGGAGGTCTGGGGTCAACCCCAGCTCTTCCAGAAGCATGTTGTGTGGTGCAGCGGTCTCATGCAAGGCAATGAGGAAGGAAAGGAAGGCAATGTCAGGTGGTCTAAGTGAGGGATCACACACTGCAAGCAGCAAACTTCCAAAAAAGCAGCTGCTACAAATAGTTTGCAAGCAGGTTCTGCACTGGCACAGCACTGGAGTGGTCCTGAATGATAAATGTTGAAAGGAAAAGTCAGTTCAAAGAGAAACACTGATCCTCCCGCAGGAAAAGAAGCCCTTGGGGGAAAGAGAGATAAAGATCAGAAATAATTAAAGAGCAATGGTTATTGAATATACTACCTCTGTGATTAGGGCTTCTGAATCTGTTTATCAGGAGTGGGATGGGCGCAATAAATACTGCATAGCCAGGAGCACCCAAACTGTTGATGAATTGTGAAGGGCTCTGTCAAAACAGAGCTCATCTGGAGATGGAAACCCTACTGTCCCTAGCATTATTGGCTGTTCCGAACAGGAAACCTTTAGTATGAATTTCATGGGAAACATCTATCTCCAGCATTTAGTTCGGCCCTTCAGGGTGAAAACGGGAGAAGTGAGTTTGTTCAGCCAGAGCTTTTTCTGAGTCCACGGTGGAGAACAGGATTTGTGATGAGATCTGTTTTCAGGCTGGACTCAATGGTTAACCAGTCAGATTAATAAATGCCAGAAGGAGGAAATAACAGGCACGTTAAACAGAGGAGAAAAATGGTCCCTCACCTGGCTGGATAGCAAAAGTTTACAAGAATTCTGTGCTTTCTGGACAATTCTCTCCAGCTCTTATTTAACGTTGGTTTAGAAGGCTTGATTGCAGCATCTTTCCAGTACAAAGGTGGTGGGGTTTTCCATCTCGGCAGGTTCCTGGAGGATCCCAGCCACTTCCTTCTTTCTCCTCACTTCCTGGTGGAAATGAAAGATGGGACACATGCCAGGTGGCAGGAACATTCACTTCAGCAGTGTTATCTGATGAAGGACAGTTGATTATAAAACAACATTTCTTTTGTTTCATGGGAATGTATTATATTTTTATCCATTAATTGTTGAATTTTTCATTTTTTAAAAATGCTTTGTAAGGAGCTGGAGAGCTGTGCCCTGCAGAAAGAAGGGGTGATTGTAGGTACATGCAAGAAAACCAACAGAACATCCAGTGGATGGACATTTGGGCAAAGCTTTTTGTTCCTTTGATCCACACTAACCCACCTGCTGCCCTTATGTGAGGATGTATTTGAATATTGAGATAATAGTTTGAATATTTAGATAATAGAACCTCTGTTCTTCATGCTTGGGAATGGAGTTCAAAGTAGTTACTCAGAACATGTCTATAGTGAAGCCAACTACATGCCTATGTGGAGGTGCAGGGGCACTCGCGATGCTCTCAAACTCTCCGGCTCAGCTGCCACTGGGGGCAGATGAAGGTCCTCCTGGGCCATCTGTCCTGGTAATCACCTCGTGTTATGGGAGCACGGTGCCACGCTCTGTGCTGCAGTGACAGGCCCGCTGACAGCAGTTCCCAATTTCAAGCTGTCCAGTGTATTGATAGGCACTGCTATCACAGTACTGCCTACAACACAGAGCATAGAGATTTAGTGACACTGTTCATCAGGCTGAAGTCATGCAGGTACATGGTAACTTAGGCCTTACACATACATATCGCCTTTTAATTTTGTTGCAAGAGTCTCTGTACAAAAAGCTGGAAAAGCAAGAAAGTAACATCAAATTGAGCCCATTCCTGCTAAAATTCCTGGTGAGTTCAGACTAGCGGAAATGTGAAAATATGCTCCATAAACTAGAAAAAAAATCGGCTACTTTGTAGAGATTTTTCTCCCTACACTGCCTACTTTTGAGTATTTCAGTCTTGTCTCCCAGGCCAGCCTAACAGATGGCTTCTAAGCCACGTTGCGGACTCTGCCCACTGAGATACTGAAACTGATGAACCAAAGGAAAGCCAGTGGGAAGTAATTCTGGGACTCTGTGGGCTATTTCCGCTACACAAAAGCCTATTGCTCCAGCTCTGTCCTTAACACAAACGCAGCATGCCCCATCCCTGCATCCAGCAGCCGCCACGTGCTCTCCCCACACAGAAGATGATGGCTTGTGGCTGGCAGACACAGAGGGACAGGCTTCTAGCTGAGACAGGCTCAATGAGGCTCTTGTCTTATTCAGGCTTGTGTCCTGGAGCTCTGGAGCTCCCTGCTCATCCTGACACAAACCTAGGAATGAAAAAATATGACAAGGCACAGGAATTTTTTCTGAGCAGAAAGGATGTGGGGATTATACTGTGCTCTTCCAGCTCAGAGCAAGCTGCTAGAAGAGAAAGGCTAGAAACTGTTTAACCACTGTTACTTACTGAGGCCTCAAATATATAACAATAAACTTGACAGTAAAAGCAAAAAGGCAAAACTCAAGGTATGTCACCTGCACTACCAGCTGCTGCAGCACATGGAAAGACAAAGCTGTGTGTTTAACAGAGAGATGACGCTGACCTTTAATGCTGCTGAAAAAAGTGCTTGTTCCGTAAATAAGAAAGCTGCTGAATGATATATTCAGTGATTTTTTTTTTCTTCAGGTATGTGACCAGCTTTTGGTTTAATTTCGTGTATCTGTTTGAAATATATCTGTAGTCCGACTGAGCCTTGGTCTGGGAACAGTTTTTCAAGTTCAGTGCAAACACTTGATATTCAAAATTGGAGAAGCCTGGTTATTTTGGATTGGACACTTTAAGTCAGGTATCAAGATTTCTTTGGCCAAATGAATGCAAATCTTGGAAACACTTCAAATGGTCCTTTTTATAGATTTCAAACTCATTTTATGTAAACATTTGTAAATGAAATCAAATTGACCATGCCAGTAAGGTAATTTGTTGAAAATGCAACAGAAAATTAATACAAAAGGATTGCAAGTACTGCAGTCAGCTGAAATGCAGACCTGAGCAGACTTTGACACTATGGAGATCTCTGGCTGGCTGCACAAAAATTCAAGGGTATCCTTTCAACAGGACTTGTGGTTTCCTCGGCCTGTCATTGCTACAATGTGCTGAAATCTGCGGCGTGCCATTAAGTGGCACAGCTCAGAGCGTTGTGCAGCTCTATCATCACATTCTGTTATCGTGTTGCCTTTATCAAGTAACAGTGAAAATGCATAGGGCCTGCTGCAGGAAGGTAGTCCTGCATCAAAGAGTGCTCGTGAACTCATCTTTTCTTTCAAACAAATTAATCCAAAGTATTAGTCACTCTTGCCAAAGTGTTGATCTGCCCTGCTGCTGGGACACACGTATGCCTGCGAGCACAAGCTCCAGTCCTGCAGTCGTACCTGGATGTTGCCTTGCAGGCTGCAGTTCTTCCACATCATCCAGAAATTTTGCTGACTGTAGCTACAGGCACCTTGCCTGCCTTTCATCTCAGTGCACAGCACCCACCTCACTAATGCCACACATCACTCTACCCCTCACCCCTCAGGCCTATGGCTGAATGTGACCTGCAGCAGAAATGAACCAACAAGGCAGGGGTTGCAGAGATACAGCGAACACACATTTCACATTTCCAGCCTAAGAATACCTTTGTGCCAAAGTCCTTCTGAGGCTCTTCTGCATAAGCACTGTTTGGTCCCCATTGCCTGTCTGCAAGGGAAGGTGGGTTTGCTGATGCGAACACAAGATGACAGGATCTACCACGCTCATAAAGCACTGTAGCTCTTTCCATCAGCACCAGGAAACCCCACAGACAATCTAGAGGAGCTTTCCAATGACAGGAAATAAAAAACAGCAAGAGCAATGAAAAGTTGTAAAGATCTCTGAAGGAAAAACATCTGCCCTCGTCAGAGCCTCTGTCCTAGGATGCCCATGCCCGCAGCACCCCTCATCCCTGGCAGCTGAGAACACCGGTGCAAGGGAGCACAGCCCCACATAAGAAAGGGGCTGCAGCCAGGGCCCTGGGCTGTCACCCCTTACCCAGAAAGGTGATGCTCAGAGCCCAGAGGGTTCCGTTCATGCAGCCCTTGGCTGGCCCTTAGCGACATATGGGGCCAGACACATCAGGGAGAGGAGCTGTAGGTGTGGCAAAGGCCAGATTTGCAATAAAATCTTCTAAGCACGCATTTTATCTCTCAGTCATAACAACAAACTCCTTTCCTTAGACACCTACTTTTTTTTCAGTCTATCTGTAAAACCATGAAGTCTTTTTTGTGACATGGTGGAAAAGAAAGTACACAGAGGCTGATATTTAAAGGTTAAGATACATTGGCTTAATCCTGTCAGAACTTTAATGTAGATTATATAGGGACAGGCAATGACCAGAGGGAGGGAGAGAGGTGTAAATAATCCAGAGGAGCGTGGACTTGTTGGCAGGGTGGATTTATGCCCTGTCTTAATAAAGTGCCCTTTCATCTCTGGAACCTGGGCTCAGAAGCCAGTCTAGACAGGAATTAATGGGGCTCCTTCTCCACTTACAGTTCTCAAGGTTTCCCAACACCCTGTGTTCTCAAATACAGTGGGTAAGTGCAGATTTACAGGATACACACCATGAGCTCAATCAGCCATGGATACTACTTTTTGCAGTGAGCTTTTAAACACAAGCTCCAGCCATTCACCCAAGAGGGTCTGCTACTAGGGACCAGGAGACAAATCAAATTCACTTACTGCAGCCTCTTTATGTGATTGCCACCCTAAGATGAAGCCAAGCAATGGGGAAGCCTGTTGTAAAGACACAGAGATTCTTGGCACAGCATGCCAAGAAAAAGAAAATACTGGTGTGCATTGCTTTGTACCAGGACCAGAACCAGGTTCTGCCTGGACACCATGCCTAGGAACAGGAGTTACTCAGGCGATACAGCACTAGGGCCTGCAGATGCCAAATTGCATAAAGTCTCCACTGGTGAAGGAAAATTGCTGACTTCTTTTCTGCTTGCAGTGAGCCTTCCCTTCTGTTGCTTGTCCCCCTTAGGGGTCCAAAAGTGTAAGTGGGGATGGAGCATTCAAAAGCATTTCTCAGTGAAGGATCTGAGATTTCACTGGAGTGTGCAGTCAAGAGAAGCAAGGAAAGCTATGAGCAAAAATGTGCACATCCAGTGTGATTTAAAGTATTTAAGCAAAATTCTTTGGAGAAAGGTTTGTTAGGGATTACAATTTCTTGAACTCTTCAAATGCTGTTCCTGGGAGAAGGGCACATTTTAAACTCTCATCTCCAGCTATGCACAAGGACCCCCAGATGCAGAAACATTCAGCTCCTAATTTTACATCTGTTTAATTTTTAGCAACAGAAGACATGGAGCAGCAGGATGCACTGCCGGCTATTAGGAAGCCCTTTTATTATGCAAAATTTGCATCTTGTCTAAGTACAAGGACTCCTGCAAGTAAAGACAGAGCCAGTTAAGAAAAGGAATCAGAGAACAAAGTGGTCTCTAAAGGCACAGCAAGAGGTAAGAGCCCACTGTGTTCAGTGACGGACAGTGTGACAGGTTCTCTTCCCAGGGAATTTCTTCTACAGACGTTTAGACAGTACAGATGGAGGTGGCCAAAGAACTTTTTTCTGGGAACTCAATAGCTCTCTGCTAGACAGAAAGGCTAGCCCAGCACTATGCAACTTGTAAACTCTTAAATTAAGACATGCAAAAGTCACAGGCAACATGTAAGCCGTCTTCTGCATGCTATTTTACCTTGTCTATAAAGTCTGGCACTCAGACTGAAAAAACATTGACTTCTCTTAGTGATAGGTGCCCTGATGGGGGTGCAGCAGGAGCCCTCTCTTTCCTTCTGCTCTTCCCTGCTGGGTCAGTTTTGTACAAAAGCTCACAGTACTGCTCCATGAGGCTCCCAGGCCTAGGGAAGGAAGGGTGGCAGAAGCTTCATGTTGAGGAATGATGGTTGTGGGAGAGAGGGATATGCACAGCTGTGTCAGCTGGATAGCAACTGCCCTCTTTGCCCCAACCCAAGAATATCCTGAGACTACCTTGCAAAGCAGGGGCTGCTACCAAAGGTCTTGGTTTAAATGAGCTCCAGGTCAAAATGCAAGCTAGCTCCTGGCCTGGTGAAGAGCAATGTTTCCTCCCCGCACAAGGACCAGCAGTGAGATCTTGGGAGAGGAAGGATCCAGGCTCAGCTAGCTCACTTCAGGGGCATATACTTTTTGCCACCCAGGTGGGATGCCTCAGCTACAGTAGGAAACATTACAGGGGTTGGAAGGAAGGAAGGCTGTGAAAGAAGATCAAGGGCTTCTTTGTCATGCAGGGTTTTGTGCATTAGTAGAATTCATTAATGCAGTCTGATAATGAAGAGCAATAATAAAGCGCATTAGGCCACCTCTGTCCCTCCAGAGCTGCGCAAATCTAGCCTGTGGCAGGGTGCAGCTTGAGGCTCACTTAGCTCCTACCTCAACCTGCAGCCGGAGCACAGCGTTTGCCTGGTAGCAGTGGAGGCCCGAAACAGATGAAACCTTTCTGCCCCAAGCAGAGCTACTGTCAACCAGTACAGCCCCGTTCTCCCAGCTGTGTTCTCCCAACACGCTCGCCTGGGTCAGCCAACATTAAGCTGTAGCACGAGGGAGTGAAGGCAGTCATGGACGTGGAGGGTGAACCTTACCTCTTGCTGCTTCAGTCTCAGACCTTTGCCACCGCCATGGAAGTGGGCCGTGTTTCTCTCTGCCAGGTCCCTCTCCACAGACAATTTATAAGCTGGCACAGGCTCTTCTGAGACCGTATCATGGATGCCCTGGTGTGCTTTGGGATCTGTGGTGGTTGGCTGTTGGTCTTCATCTTCATCCTTGCCCAGGGCTGAGTGCTGTGGTGTGGTACGAGTAGAGCCAGGGAGGCAACGGAGGTCTGCAGAAGAGAGCAAAAATCCTTCATTATACACCCCCGCCTAGGAGCTTCTCCCCTCTGTGCTCACATAGTAAATTAAAACTTCCCACTCCCTGCATGGAAAGGAGGATACACGGGAGTGGATGGGAGGTGGATGGTGTTTCGCACAGTGGGACAGCCGGGAAAGCCCTGGGGCTTGACCTGGCCCGGCACCCTGTGTGTGGCACAACCGGCCACGCTGCGTGCAGCTGACAGTGGTACTGCTGTTACCCCAACACCTCACCGCTCTGCAGCCCTCTCCATCCACCCAGGAAGGCTCAATGCTGTCCTAGGGATGCATTAGCAAAGCACCAGCCTGCAAGGTCTCTATTTACAACCCCTTTGGCACCTGCAGCTTTTCTCAGTTGGGCAACCGAAGGCGTCAGGGACAAGACCTAGGGCACCTTTCCACACCACCATCTCTGTGGATTTTGAGCCCAGGCGGCTGCCACTAGCACGCGCGCACAAGGCAGCCTTGTCACTGCTGATGGGAAGCTGTCACCTGGCACCCCAGCCCGGCTGACATGCTGTCCCCATCTGCCGAGGGGCTGTGCTGGGGAGCTGGGCTCTCTAAGGAGCAGTTTGGGCTTCTGGCCCCCCAGAGCTCACAGGTGATTTGCACAACTGAGCAAGATGCCGCCCATCGTGGAGCAAAAGGGACTGGCATGAGCTCTTCCTCCTGCTGGCTCGGTCCCCTCCGGCGGCGCCTTGCAGATGCTAATGGGCATTGGGGGAGACTGCCCCAGAGCCAGGGATGTGCTGCAGTGAATTTTCCTGGCTCCCTCAGCTCTGACAAGCCTCCATCAAGCAAGACTTGGGGCTATGTGGCCCCAGCAGCTGCAGGTGTTTGGACCCCAGCTCCTGTGTTGGACCCAGCGCTGCTGGGCTCTTGGCGTACTCGTAGGGAGGACAAGGGGAAGATATGGAGTGAGGAAATGTGAAGACATCTAAAAAGTGTGATAAACCTGGGCCTGGATGGGATCGACCCTACACTGTAATGAGACAAACATGGCCTGTGCCCTGGGAGCAAACCTGACCCAGCAGAGGTGGCTGCTCTTCTATGGGTAGGCCACGAGCAGAAGTCAGAGGTGCTGCAAAAGCTGTGATGCTCTGTGTGCCCTGCACAAGGGGCTTGGGAGCAGAGGAGTCCCACGTCCACTTTCTTTACAATCCCTTAACAGCCCTGGCACTTCGGTCCCACTGCTAACTGCCCGCTTGCCTTTGAGGACAGCCACCACTGACTCCCGCTTTCAATTGAACGGAAGGCGTCAGAGTGTGTTGGCGAGGGGTGGGTGCTCTCTGGGGATGTCCTTCAGGTGTCACTGGGTGCCATTCCAGTGCTGGCATGCTGCCTTGAGCGCAGTGTGATGACAGGAAGGGGATCTAGGTCATCTGGGAAGGGAGAGACATGGTTAATACCAGTGTTTGAAAAAGGAGTGTGGAGCCATGGATCCACAGCACGTGGGCAGCAGTGGGGTCTCCCCAGAGGGACCTGCCTTCAGCCAGCTGCAGTTAAACCTTTGGTCCCAAAGGAGCAACTGTTTCAGAAGCTTGAACCAATGTGATTTAAAAATTACCGTTAATCACTGACCCCTGTAATGCTGAACGTGCTGTGTAAAGGAGGAGGTGCGTGCATGAAACCAAAGCCTACAGTTCAATTCCAGCGGTGATTAAATTGGCGGAGGTTGTGTCCTGTAATGCAGCGTTATGGAAGACAAGGCAAACAAGATTAACCCACATTGACAAGCCATTTATCCACGGCCAAGAAGAGACCCACACCAGAGTACCTCTGTCCCACAAGTTTACACCAGCCCACAAGAGTCTAATCTCTCATGGCCTGTCAAGCTATTAGGCAAATCTTTGACTCTCATTTGCCTAATCCAGCAGCCCCTAGCTTCATAAGAAAGACCTCCTAGGGGGCCTTAACAACCATGTTTGTTAGGCCTTATATAAGTAAACAGAGCTCTGAAAGCCAAACAGCTTCCTCTTCCATCTGGCACCTCAACACCCTCTTAACCCGGAGATAAAACCAACCACACTCAGGAAAGGAGGATGTGTTTATAACAGGTTGAGTTCTGAGTCCACAATAAGCAGCACCTGAAGGAGTTTGCCATCAGTAGATCTACACTTTAACACTCACTGCAGAGGTGCCAGGTGCCTGATTTCATCCCAGAGCCTTTGTTATAATCAGGGATTTATTGCACAGCCGATGTGATTGCAGTGCTCATTCCCTTTTCTGCCAGCTTCAGTGGAGGAATAAGCAGTGCTTAAGCATCCCAGAGCAAGATGCTTTGTGTGCACGTGCGAGCATTGCCAGGAGACCAAACACTTTCACAGGCTTGTACACCCAAATCTACAAATGCTTTCTTGGAAGCCCTCTAAATATTTTTCTGAATCTGAACACTGGCAGTGATACCTCTGATATTAAACAGAGTGCAAGTGTTTTCTAGTCCTTGGGTTTCAGGACACCATCATCTCTGCTCTAGGGATATATGCCTCGCTGGTGCTTTGGCCAAGGATCCAAACTGTCTCAAGGCTCTCTGGATCTCCCGGGGCTGAGAGCTACTCTTATCTCTGACACATCATTAACAATGCCCTTGACATCGTGGTTTGCTCCACAGACAGGCAAATCTTTAGGGAGGGTTCAGGCAGATGGATAGTCACTCAAGGCTTGGCTGCCTACCAGTCTTAGCCAGGCCTCTGGGGATTTGGAAACTAAGCTGAAAATATCACAGAAAAAGGTTTTTAAGGGGCCTTCCCATACAGCTCAAGTGAGGCTGGGCTCAGGAAACCATCATCGCATTTTCTCCTGCTTCCTCCCCAAAGTGTGTTTGCAAAGCCAGAGCAGATAGAGTACGCTTTAAGGAGAAACACAGGGCCAACAAGACAGAGAGGTCCAGCGAACAGGAACACGAGGACAAACACCTCGATGGAAGACGACCCGTGGGCTGATGCAGACAGGCACTGGAGTGACAGAGATCCCCAGGCTCTCCTGGCTTCCGGCTGCCTCCCCCCGACCCTAGGCGATTTGGGGCTGAGCAGGTTGTGGAGGCAGCAGCAGAGCTCTGCGGAGACACCTCAGACGACAACGTAAGATGCAGGATGAGCCTTTCCTACGCTGTCAGTGCTTTCCCTCTCCATGCAGCCGTCTTAGCACTGCACAGGCGCAGAGGGTATGCTTGTATTTCCAGAGCCATGCCTGGGCTAGCAAATCCGCAGGGCCACGGAGTGCTGGCAGTCAAAGCCGGGCTGCTGTGGGCACGGTGGAGGTTGGCTGGCTGGGTCCTTACCTCTACAGCTCAGCTTTTACAAATAGCATCATCTCTCTAGGCACTCACACAAGCCTGTGCAACACATGGAGAGTAAAAAAGCACTTCACTCTTCCACCACATGCCTGATAATTTTAAGCGAAAAGACTGAAAAGTGAGCTTTTTAACTTTAAAATGTAAAAGGGCTCCAAGATGTTTTTTGGGCTATCTGAAGCCCCAAACTCTGCCCCTTCCCAAGCTCCAGGCACGTAGGTGTGAAACATTACGTGTTTTCCAGCAGTCCGGAGCGCAGCTCCCTCGGAGACTGATGGTGAGCAGGGACCTGACCCAGAACTGTAAATCCTTCACATCCACCAGTTTAACAGCTGTTCAGGTTAGGTCTCATTTATATGCAAAGCAGTTCAGCCATCAGCCAGGATCTCTAATGATGCAAATCAGTCGTGTGTCATCCTAGTAATGAAAGTCAAGGGAGCTGTTACTTGCTCCAATCCAGCACATTTCAGCAAAAGTGCCATTTAGTAAAAGAAAGGGGATTTTTACTGTGGAGTATGGCCCACCACCCTCAGTCACTTTCCAGCTGAGATCACAGCTAAATCGCTTATCTTTACATTTTCATACAAATCTGATTATCCTTGAACAGCTAATTGTTTCATAAGTGTCACTTGGAACCTATCCATTTCCAGCACAAGTAAAGAAATTGCACTATAAAACTGTCTACCTTTGTCATGAGTCACTTTAGCACATAGGATGAATATTTGGCACTCTTCACTTTTTCAGATTAACTCGCATATTTATTTTGGAAGAAAATAAATGGATGGCTTTAATTCCTTCCCATCAGAATTCCTCTTATTTGCTTAGCTTATTGAAACTTTTTTAATAGACCTTACAGTGTGCATGTTATATAGTGACTGCTGATGAAGGAGACATTCACATCCCCTTTCATGTAAAGAAAAAGCAGAAAAATATCTATGAAAGTGTTTGATGCTTTGTTAAGACAGTCAGTAAACCCTACAGATTATGTCACCTGCCATGAAGACAGGTTTCATCCCTTTGGCTGAGGCCACAGAAACATCAAGAGAGGACTTAAATTCAGCATTTCCTGGATGGAGCACGTGTGATTCTATCTAGTGACCTAAGCGAGGGCTTGAAAGCTAGAGGACATCAGAAGTACTTCATGCAGGCAAGATCCTTCGGCGCTGAAAGACTCTGCCTCTGCAAGGAGCTACGTGCCCTCTGCTCCTACCAACCGAGACCAGAGCTGCGGCAGCTCCTCCCTCCCTAGATCGAAGCCTGAAATTGTCAATTAGGAAAACAAATGTAGGTACTAGACATCTTTTTGTGAGTGTCAGTTCAGCAATCGCTTTATTACAAGCAATTTTAGTATTGAATGTAGTGCAATTTCAGTAATTTAGCAAAGTACAATGATGGATTAAAGTGCCTGGTGATAGACGTTTATTTCACCTCCTGAAACACAATTATTATGCACTTTACTCAATAATAGTGTCTTGTTCCAACTAAAATACACGTTGTATAATTCTTTAAGCCATAGAATCATAGCAATTAGAGAGGGAAATGGATGATTAGGTCACTGAATCCAGCCTGTTGCCAGCCCATGATTGCTCCCTGCCCCGTATTGGCTAGTTTCACCCAAACTCCTTGCGTTTACATGTTTTAGTGATGGTGATATCGATCAAAGAAAAAAATACGGAGGCTTCAACCACAAGTGAAAGGTTCAGCTTTTTACTGCATCAAATCCTGCATATTCACAGTAAGAAAGGTCTGAGGGGTTTTCACATCCTTCGCATGGCAGATGGCTGAAATATTTTCAACCAGAATGTTCTTAAACAACCTTTCTCCATAGAAGAAGTTTTGCTGAAAAAATTTCCCCCAGTTTCCCTTCTAACTGAATTGCTTTTCAGTCTCAAATTCCTCTCACTACATTTTGCCTAATGACAGCTCAATATTTAGCATTTTCTAAAGCAGAAATTAAAATAAAATTCAGCCTGATTGAATTTTTACTCAAGAAAAGCCAAAATTCCTGACCTGTACGGGCAGGTGGGAGGGATGTGGTTTCAACTGCTCTTTTCAGGGAGCTCAGCCACCCAAGCCGTCTCACAACTCTGGAGACCAGGGCCCTCTCTGCTGTCAGAGGCTGGGTGCTCCTCACCACAGCCCAGAGCAGGAGAACAGAGCAGACACCCAGAGCCTGGCATTTTGTTACATGTACAGACATACCTGCCTGCATGTCCCATGGAAACTGCCCTTGTGGTGCTGGCTTTATGCCTTCTCCACGTTTACCCTTGGGTAGTACCTTGAGAGCAGGTGCAACCTATGGAAACAGCACATTTTAACCAAATGAAAGAGAATGTCTTGAAAAAGCAAGCTTTCAACTTGAACTCATGCAAACAGCAGGCCAGAAAAATCTGCGCTGTAGAGTCGCACTCATTGAAACCGTGAGCAGACGGACGAGCAGGGAGCTGCATGTGCAGCCCCCACCGCAGCAGCGTGGCCGTCGCCTACAAACGTTGCCCAGCCAGGGATGGGCCAGCGAGGCACTGCCCAGGCTTGGCAGTCCCAGCGATGCGCTCGGGGCTTGGCAGTCCCAGCGATGCGCTCGGGGCTTGCCGTGCAGCCAGCACCGGCAGAGGACATGGTGTTCACGCAAAGCATGTGACAAGGTCTCCCACCATGGATAAGCTCAATTAATGAGTCAAAAAAAAAGAAATGTGTGATTCTTCCAGAGAACTCCAGCAAACAAGCAGCGCCACAGCATGTATCATCCATCCGTAAGCCAGTCCTCACTTTGCTACTCCCCCAGCTCGGGAAGTAGCTTCATACATGCTGTTGGAGTCAATAGACTGCTCCTGGTGTAAAATACTCTTCTGTGCAAGCTGGTATTAGGCTCAGCCCTATGATGTGCTTTTTACCTGTATCTCACCAGCTCCCTGAGCCTTCCTGCCTGGATATTCTCCATTAAGGCCATTCTGTAACTGAGCTGCACGCAGAAACACGAGTACAATCATGCACCAGTACAACTGACCCCAAATTCAGCACCAAACTGCTCCTGTTGAATTTCAGAGGTTCTGAGGCTTTAGCCACAGCATGAACCCCTGTGAATCTGGAGACTGGCGGGGGGGGGTGGAAATCACCTGGTGCCACTGCCAGGTGCTGTTCAGCTCCAGCCATGAAATCACAACATTTACTTTGTAGGGCCGTGCCTGTGTCTTGTCAGACGCACAGCCTCTCGCACCGCAGGAACAGGCTCTGTTCCCAGCTCTACCACAGACTTCCCGCATCTGTCTGGAAAAAAATCACCGAGCAGCACATCTGAAAAAATGTTACACACTCAGCTCCAGACATTTGATCTAACACCTGGCCTAGCTCTCAGTGGTGCTGGACACTGCAAACACTGTTGGCTTCGACTGGGGCACTGCTAAAATCCAGACCTGACTGGCAAGGGGGATGGAGGGAACATCTGCTTCTTCCCTGCACTACGCAGACTTCACACTAAGGTACCTTTTCAACGGAGCTGTGTGCAAGTCAAACCCGTTAAACCAGCAAACAGTTGCTCTTTGTTCTGCACACATGCCAGAACATTAAAAACCCTCACAGTTTGGCACCAAAAAGACAGAGACCCAAAGCTAGCAACTGCCTTTGGAAACAGGAGCCATAAACTCTTTTACTTCTGTTTTCCCACGTGTAAACAGGGGATGCCAATTCCTGCCTGCTACTTGGGACTCCCAGGCATTTGCAAAGCACTAAGGGCATCCCGTAGCTGATGTAAAAGCAGCTTGCAGTGTTTCTTGCTTCATCTGTTTCTAAAAAGCTAGTAAGGTGCTGGCTGGATGCTGATAATGTTTGCTATGTCAAGCACAAACGAAGATACTGTTGCACATGCTATAAAATAAAGTACTATTGACCGTGCTGAATACAGTGGCTGCTTTTTGACATTTCATCTGATGCGTTATAGTCTATCCTAGACAAGGAATAGGTGTGTGGAAATAGCTGAACACCACAGACAGCTTCAAAAGATATCTAAAGATTGAAAACTGTTTCTCTGCCTTGCCAGACCTCTTGCACATAGCTCTCCCTGTAGAAGCTTTGAGGAGGCGTTCGCCTGTGATAGTTTTTGCACTTGACAGGTGTCTTGTTGGAGCAGCATCCCTGCAGCACCACGACACACGGCAAAGCCAAGCGTGCTGCTCTGCAGCGATGGTCTGTAAGAAATGAGCACAAGACCTCACGCTCCAGCCGCTCCAGTGCTCTGCATGCGTCCTCTCAGCTAAGGAGGCAGAAACGTTCTGGTTGCTCACTGAAGATCAGTCCCAGTGCCATGATTTTGCTAGCCCCCAAGGAGCCATAACTTCCACTACCAGAGACCCGGGAACAAGCTTGATAGGCAATGTCTGCTGCCGCGGGGAGAAGAGCGATCTTGGAGTGATTGCGGGCAGTGAGGATGCAGCGAGCAGGCGTGCCTGTCGCTCCTGACCTCCTAGGGGCAAGTCAGGCAGCACTCGTCCCTCGCTATCACCCTCCACCAAGTCTGCTGGGACATGCCACGGCCAGGGATCACTCCTCACCGGGGCTTTTTCAAACAAGCATAAAAAAGTGAAACGTCAAATAAAATAAAATAAGAAAAGGGGCATCTTGTGTTCCTCTGGTCTGCTCTATTCCCAGGAGTCTCTGATGCCTTGAAAGAGGTGATGTTTCTGAAAGCAAACCTTTTTGATAAATGACGCAGTTATTTATTTTGCAGAAAGCAGAGATTTGTCACGATGCCGTTTTCAAAGTAACACAGCATCTAACAAAAAGAATCATAGGCAATTTACTGCATGACACTCCATTCGTCTCAGAGGAAGACAGACCTTGTTTGACCCTCTCAGGATTTGAACCTGTAATTCCACTGAACCAAGGGCTTTGAAACCTGAAGCTCAGCAGTTTTCTCCCTGAAGATAAGACTCGGTTTTCCTCTTCCCCATGAATCACCACAACCCTGCAGACTGCTGTGGAACATGAGTTCCCCACTACACAGCAAGCAACAGCATCTGTACATCCCATCAAGCAAAAGGTGACCAACATGACTGTGCAGCCATCCCCGACACCATCGCTCCTGCTCGTACTCCCAGGTTGGATGCTGAGGCTGGGGGAATGAGATCTTGCAGGTGGGACGCGTGCTATCTTCTCAGTGCTGCACACTTGCAAGCTGCTCCACTGTTCATGTCCACTTCAGCTTCCCCTGAGGCATCTGACAGGCAAACAGAGGTTTTCTTCCTTGACTAAAAAGCCCAGCTTTGCCCCGTGCTAGCTGTGCTAGAGTACGCTTTACGGATTCACCAGGAGCAATGTGTGTGCATCCAGAAGCGAGTGCGGGGGGTCACCAGTGCCATCCCAGATTTGCATGGCTTTAAACAGAAGGTGACAAACCTGGAGCTGCTGTGGGAGCCCTGCTTAGCCTAAACCGCCTCTGCCCACCCCAGAGCCCTGGCACTTCCTCACGCTGAAAATGCAAATGCAAATCGAGACAAGGGCAAGCTTTACAGTCTGGATCAGCACCTTCCCTGCTCCCGGGAGGAGCATGGCCCCGTTGGTCTGTCAGCTCTGATGTAACAGCCAGGCACTGCACCCACGGGGACCCAAAAGGCAAGCCCCAGGGCTGCACAATAATTATGACATAAACTCACTGAGTTGCTCAATAGATCACATGATGATCTGAAGGTAGAAGGACCTTGCTTTCGTTCGCTGCCCTGCTGGATATCACACCCGTTACCAGCAAATCCATGCTGACGCGAATGGGCTGCAGCCGCTCGGGGCACAGCGGCTGTCCTCGGAGGGAGCGACCCTGAGCGGGGCTGCGTGCAGGCATCTCCAAGCTGCGAGGTAGGGCTGGCTCTGGACACCCGGCTGCTCCCTCGGCCAATGATGATGCCAAACCGTGGCAGCGAGCTGCGCCCGGAAAGGCTCTCTGGAGTTTCCAAGGAGAGAATCATGCAGTTGTTGACAGCATTTTCCCCAAGTGTCACCCAAATGTGCAATGAGTCGTAATGGGCTCATCATAAATTTGCCCTCTCAAACCCTCCTTGGAAGAGGAGGGCAGACCTCTCGCCCTGGAGAAGGCCGAGGTGGGCAACCAGACCCTGCTTCACTGCCTCTTCCCTCTGCTGTACTCTCAAAGCAGCTCGCCATGGGCATGTCTCTGGAGGCCGGACACCTTGGGAGGATGGCCGCTGGCCAGGCAGGCCGTGGGACCTGGGCTCTCTCGGGTGCTTTCCCCATCCCTTGGCCGGCCATACCACCCGTGCTGTGGTTCGCAGTCCCCCTCTGCAGACCCAGAGGCAGTAAGCCCATTTTCCATCCCCAGGGAAAAAACTCAAGGAGCAACTGTCTCCTTCCTGCTTGCAGGTTGTGCTAAAGATCACGCGTTCACATCAAGCAGCCTCAGAACTGGCAGGTAGTATCGGGCTTTCTTCTGCAAGAGCAGGATGGGGCCACGGTTAGAGCACAGGACGGGGAATTAGGACACCCCAAGTGGCATCTCTGCTGGCCAACTGGGCAGCCCAGCAGGGCTGGTGGCAACCTGCACCTCTGTGAGCCTGATCCTGCCTCGCTCAAAGCCTCTCTGGTGAGGTCTCCCGTGCTGATGCTCTCACACTGGCATAGTGTGTCCGTGGAGCATCTGCAAAGCAGCTCTGAGAAAGATTTCTCTTCCCCACCAACTGCCCCACTCTTTACAGCCAAGTTGAGGGAAAACATTTTCTGATATTTTGTTGTGGGGCAAATGAAATTTCCCTTCCCATTTTGGTGGTCAAAAGCGCTGGAAATGCCGAAGAAACGCAGGCAGCTCCCAGGAGATTTTCAGCTGGAGAAGTGGCAAGGTCTTGGGGTGGGGAGGAGGGATTCAGGCCAAGCAGGGCTCCCAGATCAGCTCCACGTGCTCCAGAGAAGGGCACCCAAACCAGACCTGAATGGCAGCGCGGAAGCAGTTTTCAAAAAACAGAGACCAACTAAGCCCTACTTCAGCACAGAGACGGCGAAGTACCGAACACGCAACCTGCCAGGCAGGTGCCAGCAGCATCAGCCCTGCTCTCTCCCTCTGCCCCCTCCATGAGCATCGTCTCCCACCTAAGCAGGCGAGCAAAAGCAGGGTGAGTGCATGCATCTGCCAACCCCATGAACCTGGGGTCAGGGTGAGCTGCTGGGAGATACCCGTGCCTGCCCTGCCCAGGCCCCCAGCGCTGCTGCCTGCAGCGGAGCCAAACCGGGGCACGCTGGTTACCAACAGGGCTTCAGCAGCGGGGAGACCTAGCACAGAAGCTTTTGTGGTCTTGGATCTGGATGAGATTCATTTCCAAACACAGCCCAGGGTCTCACTGCAGTTTCGAAGCAGAAAGGGATATCCTGAAGACTTTGAAAAGGAAAGAAGAGGTACTTCATTAGAACTACAAGAGCAGAGCTCGGCAGGAAGGGAGAGAGGAGAGTTGAGCCCAGGCCACGCACATGGCAGGGCAGTGTTTTGCTCCATCTGTGGTATGGAGATTGGAGTGTGCTGGATTCCAGGTTAGAGGAACACACACTTGTGCGTATTCTCCTATAAGCAAGGGAGATGCCACTTAAAGGTCACACTGAAACTGGCTTCTCTTTGATTCCCTAGGGGTAAAATAGGATTTGCAGCCATAGAAATTAAAGAAAGAAAATACCAGAATTGCTGTTTAGGCTGCATATAGCCTGGGATCTGGTTTCAGGGGCTTTGCAGGGACATTCCATGCCACTTCCAAGGACTTGTTAAAAAATACTTCGTACTAGCAGAGTTCTGTGGTATTTTTTTCCAGCTAGTCCTGCAGGCTACCATGGGGAAATTCACTAGCAGGTTTTCTGTAGGACTCTGACTCACACAGGAACTTTTATTACTGCTTTTAAATATTTGACTGCCTTTTGGCTGCTGGCAGAAAAGTTATTAAATGTTTTACCAGACGTGGCCAGAAACTCTTTGTAAAAACATCTTGGCCTGGCATAAAGCATATGTCTCTACTTATCTCCATAGCATGTTCTCAAAGCTTTCTCATGTCCCCTGGCAGTGGAAGAAATTCGGGACCTTCATGTTTCTAGGCTGTGGATAAACAGAGCATCCAATGTCCTACGCTCATGTGAGTAAATCTTCTGGTATGCAAATAGTCCTGCTGCAATAAGGAAGATATATCAAATTTGCAGGACTGAAGAGGCCGGGGCCCCAGTACAGACTTTAAGTTATGGTTCACATGCACAGCTCAGCTACTTAACCCTTACTAGAGGGATTAAATGGAGTGAGGAGTATTTCGTTGCTCTACTCCCTGATTATTTTGCCTCGTGACATAGTGATCAAAAGCAGTGCATTATCACTAAAAATGCCTGCTGCCTACCTGCCCAGACAGCTGTGCTTCAGGAAAGTAATAAATACAGCTTAAACTTCTCTGCATCTCTCCGTGGGCAGCCTAAAGCCAGACGCACCTGCAGTGGTGATAAATGCCCGCGGGTATGCGGACGGAGAGCGGATCTGCACGTCAGGGGCAGCGCAGGCTGGAAGCAGCCCCGTTCCTACCGCACGGGGTGGGGGTATGCCCAGGCTGACCCTTGCTTTTCAGGGGTTACCTCTAAACGGACCAGCTCCGGCACTGCTAACCGCCAAGCGGCAGCAGCTCAGGTTTGCTGGAGGTGGCAGGCTCAGGCAGCCAGCCTGCTCTGGGCTCCTTCCCACGCTGGAGCGGAGCAGCGTGGAGCTAGCTCCGGGCTCTCGCTGCAGGCAAACCTCGCGTCTCAGGCAGCTGCCAGCGAGGCTGAAACCTGGGGCAGCGCAGGGGAGATTCAGGCCCAGCCTCTGGTCTGAACCGTTTCATTGCAGATTAACCTCAAATTCCGGCCTTCCGGTGGCTTCTGCTTGGGTGCAGACGGCGGGATCGGAGCCCGCCGGGCTGGGGGTGCAGAATGACATCCTGAAGGATGGGAAGGGCTCACAGGTCCCATCCTGGGCGAGAGCCCTCCCTGCTCCCGGCCGTGCGCGTGCCCCGCACCCCTTTTGCACGCGCCTTTAGCGGCGGCGTCCGAACCGTCGCTCCCGGCGAAAGCCGGCTGGCGGCACGGCACCAACATACAACATGGCGAGCCCCCAGCCCCCCGCAGCCCGGGGACCAGCCCGGGGCGGCTCGGCTGGCCGGCAGCCCCCGGAGCATCCCCGCGTGTCCCGGGGAGCCGGGCAGGGCAGAGCCCGGCCTTAGCGAGGGCCGCTGGTGCCCTCTGTTGTCACGAAAATATATAGGAGCTGCCGAGAGCATGAGTGGGACGTGCCACCCAGGACGGGGCACACGGCACCCACCGCTTCGGGCTGCCAGCGCTGGGTCAGGGCTGAGGCTGGCCGCCCGCAGGGGACAGCGCGGGCTGGCTTTGGGTTCGGGTGCCATCGGCACCCACGTAGGGTGAGATCGGATGCTTGTTGCTCGTCTGCTAAGGGATCTGCTGCACCAGTCAGGGGTCTCGGAGCATCCCAGGAGGTTGTTTCTGCGGGGTTGGACTAGGTGACCCACAGAGGTCCCTTCCAACCCCTAACATTCTGTGATTCTGTCATTGTTTCTGCCTTCCTAAATAATTACGCATCTGAAAAAGTCCATGGAAATCAAATAGAACAGAACAGACTAGAACAGAACAGAGTATTTCAGTTGGAAGTTACGTACAGTGACCATCTAGCCCAACTGCTGGACCAATTCAGGGCTGACCAAAACTTCAAACACGTTGTGAAGCGCATTGTCCACACGCCTCGTAAAGGCTGACAGGGTTGGGGCATTGACTACCTCTCTAGGAAGCATCTTCCAGTGTTTGACCATCCTCTTGTCCAGGTTTCCCAACTAAATAGTGTACGTGCAAAAGAATTAACTTCACTTAAAAAAAAAAAAAAAAGGGTGAGGGCTGGTGCCCCAGTACATGCAGCGGCACCGAGTGATCTCTGCTGAGAACAGGGTTCAGCCCCTGCTCTCCAGCTCAGTGAAAAGCTGCCAATGCACACATCGCTTTCCACAAATACCAGCGTGTTCCAGCACCGGTGCCTGGCTGCTCCGGGCATTTCCCTGGGCTGGGCCCAGGATGATACTGAGTGCTTGCAGGGCTGTGAGCAGAGAACCTCGCCCACAGCCTGGTGCTGCTCTGTCCCCCTCCCACCTTCACCCTGCAAGGCATGCCAGCAGCTGTAGGGACAGACAGCGCTTTCTGGGCCGGCTGTGGGATTTCAGAGTGCCTTCCTGGTGCCCCACATCTCAGTGCACTTGTTCACCATCAGTTGGAGCTGGTCCTGCTATCTGCTGGGTGAGGCTGCAGCAGGGAGAAGACTGGCAGGCAAATATGGTCTGAGTTAGGGTGAAAGGGCCGAGTCAGAGTCCAGTTACTCAAAAAGCAGAGCCTCTTTTTGTCAAAGGTACTGAAATCTCCAACACAGGGGACTACAAGTGGGAGAACATGCCTAGAGAACCTCATTTAAATGCATGGCTTGTGACTTTCTTATGGTCCTGGCCCAGAGACCCACAGTTTGGGCTCCGCAGCCTGTGGCTGCAAAAGACACATCTGACAATTCAGCTGACAACACAACCTCCCCCTCATCCTCTCGAGCGGCAGCCAACCTCCCAGCAGCCTCCAAGCAGCAGCAGGGCCCCGGGCACCACTCAAGCACAAGGTTTTGGGCTCCATGAAGCCAGGTTGCAGCCTCCCACCCCACTCCCAGGTACAGCAGGGACCTTGCATTCTCTACTCACCTGCTAACAAGGGCCCAGCCCTGCTGAACAGGCATTCGTGTGTCCTGGGGAGTCCTCAGGCTCAGACGCGTTTCAAGGCTTGTAGATGATCTGATGACACAGCCATCACCTTAAAAATCACTATATGAAAACAGGGTCCTCACTGGAGCAGACAGATTTGACTCTATTGGGAGAAGAACAGACATCAGTAAGAAGCAGTTGGTTTCCACCTCCACAGCAACGGTCAGCTGCAATTTGTGTGCACTTCACAAGGCAGCAGTAGTTAATTATTATCTTAATGCTGATTTATTTAGCACCTGTCACAAATAAACCTCCTTATGGTCTATAAATGTTTGCCTAATTAAGTCTTAACATTAATTGTTTTTGGAGATGAAAGAAAGAATGCTACCTGGTCAACTCAGTATAGATTTTATTCTTTGTGAATGATGTCTGGAGAGATGCAATTTCTCCACATTTGTTATTAAAAATAGCTGCAACAATTGTAGCTCCTGATTGCTTGTTAATTTCTTGTTAATAACGCAGCTCAGGAGTTTCAGATGTAGCAATTATGTGCCGTATTTCTGTAGTTTGGGAATGGTATTAACAACATACAGGAAATCTTGTCTAAAAGTTGCATTGCTTCCTTCAAACCCCACAAAAACTCCTGCCTCCGAAGAGCTTGTCCTGAGCGTCTGTGGGAATTACAGGCTGAGCAGCGGCAGACACAGCTGGGGCAACTCACCAAGCCCTGAGAACGAATATCAATCAAATACTGCGCCGTGCTGTGCCCCGAGCACAGATGACCCTCCCTAGGAGTCAGAGTCTTATCTGAGAGGGCAGCAGGACTCAGTTATTCACCAGGCAAGTTTTTCACACAGGCCATCTTAATTTCTGCATCACTGCTGGAGCATTCAGTCACGCAGCAGAAACGCAAGGTAATATAGCGATCTGGCCTGTTCTCTGGGTTCTCACCAGAATAACTGACAGCAGACCTTACGCTTGTCATGCCAGCTGCCAGGCTGGACCCCAGCCCTGTGAGGTGCTCCCTGCAGACGGACAGACAGACAGACAGAGCCTCTCTGCTGCTGGTGGAGGCGAGTGCTGTCAGCCTGCGCAGCCTGCCTGCGGAACTCCGAGAGCAGCACAGGCTATTTTATTTAACAATCCCATTTCCTCTTCCTGAATTTCTGGAAGGAGCCTGGCGTGGCTCCAGCCTTTTCTCTCTGAAGCCCAACCTACATGTGGAAATAAAAACATTTAGAAAGGGATTGGCCACGCTAATTGTCTGAACACCTCCAGCAGAGCCGAAGTCACTCACGGAGAGGAAAGAGGTGTGGGGCTTCGCACCTTCTCCTGTAACCGCAAAGACAGCCTGTTTGCAGCGCGAGGCGCGTTGGCTGGTGTGTTGTCTCCCCCAGACGCCTCTATCAGCCTGCATCGATCCCCTGCAGGGCTGCGGGCAGCAGCTGCCTGAGCTCCCAGGCCAGACAGAGCTGCACGCGCGCAGAGGGATAACGAGGTTTAGGATGGATTGATTTCATGACAAATCCCGTGTAGGAGTGTGCCACGCGCACTGCTTTGCCCGCTGTAGACCACACAGATATGCAGAACTCCTTGCAGTGGCCCCAGTATCATTTAGACCAAGTAAATGCTAATATAATAAATAACAAGTAGCTTAACTGCGTTGTGGAAATGGGGGGCCTGATCTTGCAACAAAATCTTTGTGGACACCCCCATGCATCTGTGTAAACCAGGTAGGACCAGGCAAACTGCTACAAGGATCCTGTTGTGGTGTTACAACATCTTCAGGACGTTTGTGGCTCCATCTGCATCCACATCCCCCAAAAGTGCTTTGGAATTGTCCCTTCCAAAAGACCCATCCATTTCAATGATTTACAGAGGGGAGATGACAGAGGAGAGCAAAACCCTGGCTAGAACGGTGCAAAGAAGGACCCGAAGTTGCTCATTCATGGACTAGGTTGCTCTCTGTTGTTCATTTGAACTTTCAGGGTCTGAGGGAGCTGGAACTGTTCAGACTGGAAAAAAGAAGGCTCAGGGGGATCTTACCAATGTGCATAAATATCTGCTGTGAGGTCATAAAGAAGATGGAGCCGGGCTCTTCTCAGTGATGTCCAGTGAAAGGAGATGAGGCAGTGGCACAAATTGAAGCACAGGTTCCGCTTAAACATAAGAAAATACATTTTTACTGTGAAGGTGACCAGACACTGGAATAGGTTGCCCAAAGAGGTTGTGGAGTCTCCATCCTTGGAGATATCCAAAACCCAACTGGACATAGTAATGGGCAACTTGCCTTAGCTGACGATGCTTTGAGCAGAGGATTGGAACAGACAGTCTCCAGAAGGACCTCTGACCTCAACCATCCCGTGCTTCTATGAGTAGAGATTAAAATTAGAATTAATAGAAAACAAAAATATCACCAAATATTGGAAGAAGCTGTTTAGTGAGACATGCCACAGGTACTTCAATGGATGCTTAAGTGAAATGTTATTGGCTTAAAGATGTCACAAGATAACTGTGCTGTGCTTTTCTGTGTCCCAAAAGCCAAACAGGGACCAAAGCGGAGGCAAAAAAAGGAAGTTGATAGTCATCAAGCAGGGTGCTTTCACCTCTCAGGCTGCTTTCCTTCCGAACGAGACAGTCAGGCCAAGCCATTGCTAAACATATTTTTAGGGTGATGATCTTCAAAACTGTATTTTCCAAAATAAAATTTTATTTTACTAGGAATCTTCATCCTGTTCTTCTTTCAGAGTAATATGCAAAATATAGCCTTTGGCCAGTGCAGTTTATTCTGTTTGACCCTGTATTTCTCATGGAAAGTAGGATTTATAGCCAAACTCAACGTTTTTGTGGGCTTTTAGATTCACAGGTTAAACACACTGTAAAACCAGATATCTCCCCGTTGCAGGTAGAGAAAAGCACAGAATTCTTGGCATTTTAATCACCCATGAAGATCAATGGATGATTTTTATGCTTTTTTGTGGAGAAGGACAGGACAGGGAAAAAAAAAAATCACATATATCGATTCCCAGGCATCAACGAAATGAATAATAGGGTGAAATGTCCTACGTAAGTTCTTTGCAGGTCTTGTGAAATCTGCCTGCCAAGGAAATGTAGCTGTGCGTGTAGGTTGTGATTATGCTAAAGAGGCACTAAATTAGTGCATTACATGCCCCATTTAGCACTACTGTGCAAAATCTGAGAGCGCTAATACATTTTGTTTCTAGGGTCAAGAATCATTAAAGAATGGATTCATGGTCATTCATTAGCCAGGAAAATTAAAGTTTGACAGCTGCTTTTCAGTTCTGATTTCTCTTAAATGGCAGTATTATAGCAGAAGGACTTTTTTTCTTTTTTTAACCCTTCCAGGCCGTAGAATGGCGAGTGTCATCCCTAAAGCACAGCATCCCCAAGTCATCCAGCCAGACTTACTTCGTGACAGTGCTGTGTGGCTTTGGGGATTATTTATAGGGGCTGAAAATGTTGCTATGTACTACTGAGAGTGGTTTCTTGCTTAGGTATGTGGCTGTAAATGATCTAAGTTTGGAGTTGCAACTGCTTCTGCGAGGTTTGCATTACAAAAGAATCATACATTGAGCAAGCAGAAACAAGGCCCTGTGGTCCTCTGTGGGCCACCAGTCCCAGAAGAGCAAATGGAAGTTATGCGTGTGTATTTAGAAAGAATTAACCCTCTCATTAAAACAAAAGGAGCAAGCAAACCAGTCCTCTCGGCCCTCAGCAGGGCTCGAGGTAGGAGAAACCCTGCTTGTCCACGAAGGTAGGCACATAGCATGGGGCTCAGGGAAAGTCCTTAGCAACTCCAGCAAAATTCCTTGGATTAGGATCTCCATTCTGAAAAGCCTCTGCACGTGAGAAGCCTCCCTGAGCTCAGTGGCACAACTCACGTGAATACACGCTACGTCGTAGACACAAGTGTTTGCCAAGCCGCCGTCCAGCTGACAAAACGCATAGTCCAAGGGAGGGATTAGCTGACACTCGAGATGGCTTTGTTCCCTGCTCTGTATCACCAGCCACTGCAAATACATACGCAGGCACGTTCTTCCTCTTTTCTGTTTTCCAGTTTGCTCCTACTAAATTTATATCAACAAAAGGAAGGGCATTGCTTGCCCCACAGAGCAGCTGTCCTGAGGAGAGCCATGTTTCACACCTCCATAGCATTGCTGACACACCTCAAAGCATTTCATACACTACAGCCAACACCTGAGCATCCTAACTGTCCTGCGGAACCCACCTTGATTCCCTGTGTGAATACAACCAGCTACATGCTGATCTCTCTGAAGAACTGGTACCTCTTTCTGTAAAAAAGCAGCACTGAAATGGCAGCTTTGCATTGGAGAAAAGCTTAAGGAGAGAGGGGGGAAAAAAAAAAGATACTCATAGAAAAAAAAAATAGAAAAAAATGAGAAAACCCAGCAGCCTGGACCCTTCTATTGATCAGAGCCCATGGGTTGCATTTGATTAATAATCTCTGCATCAGTACCACAACTGATGTAATACCCAAATATGTTGCATTAAAAATGCCAACACCCAATTGGATTGATCTGGTTATTTGTACTACAAGAGACACTTAGTCCCAGCCAGAAGAACAGTGAAATGACTGACTGTATTGCTAAATAGGAAAACTTTGAAAAAAGTTATTTCACATTCCACTCACCTCAAAACACTGTCTCTCTGAGGCAGGCTAGCAAATAACCCCCAAACTTACAGTGTACATCTGAAAAACTAGGACACTTACAGAGCAGAAACAGCCTAAATCCAATAATTTATTCATTAGAAATTATTTCCTCTCTTATAAATTGGTAGAATTGAAAGGCCATATTTTATAGTGATAAAGCATTGCTCAGTTCTAAAGATCCTGTGCTCTTTGACAAATTTATACTGAATGCATTTCCCTTCTGCTGAAATGCTGCCATCCCCAGAGAGCAGAGCAGCAGACACTGAGCACCACCAGCCTGACTTTGGGTTGAAGTGCTTTACCCAGCCATGCCTTGGAGGTCTTCCCCAGCAGAACGACATGCCTCTGCCCTCGAGGAGTATTCACCTGCCCCAGTACACCTTGCTGTTACTGTGCTCCCAGCCCCAAGGGCGACAAGCAGCCGAAGGTGAGCCTTGAGCATAGTCTGGTTAGCAGGAGCTCAGTGGGGATCCTGCCTCTGCGTGATCCCAGGGTACCTTCCATGGGCACCTCAGAGCCCTCATGGCATGCAGCGGTTCTTGGACCCCAGCAATGTATTCCCACAAAATGCAGTAAATGGTTTGTCATGACCAAATGATACCAGGAGCTGCAGCAAACCTGAGAACACACGGGAACCCAGAAAACACACAAATATCCAGATCCTCAAATGAAACCAGTACGACCTGCTGACATGCAGCTTTTGGTGCTGGTAGCCTGGATGCTGCTTTTTCAGCCCCTGCTCAACTCCCAGTTGTACTTGCTGATACAAACACAACTGAACAGAGACGGGGACCCAGACAGCCCCACCATGCTGGGCCAGCTCGCATAGCCTCGCAGTCGGGTACAGGCATGTTATGCCCTTCTGTGTTGCTGCTTTCTGCTGCTGGCCCCATCACAGCCATCCCACTCTGACAGCATCTCCGGGCCATGTCCCACAATGCTGGCAATCATTCTCTTGCCAGGCTGTGAAAAACCAACTCTAATTAATGTCCTCTGGAGATACCCCCTCCCTGCCGCCCTAGGAAAGATGCTGCAGGAGGCAGATGTGCAAGCCCAAGGTGGTGGGGCGCAGAGGATGGTGCTTGAAAACACTCGATGAGTCTCCTGCGTTATCTCCCATTTCCTTTGAGAGCCCACAAGAGACGGCCTTCCCAAAGCAACCTCTGAGGTGGCCCGTTCGGCTTTTGTCTCCCTCAGCAAAAAAATTTCTGCCCCAGTGGCTCCGAACAAGGCTTCCATTAACTCCGTCCCCGCGAGGGCAGCACGTGGGACAAAAAGCCCAACACTGCATCCCAGCCCTCAGACAAGCCTGGAAACAAACGTTGCAGGAATTTATCAGAATAAAATCACCCGCTCGGTGTCACCGCATACATTTACCTACCTCAGCGCCTATTCAGGGCCCTTCCAAAAGGGCAATATTAACAGAGAGAGATCGGACACCATCTCTATAGCAACGCCACCCTTCAAATATTATGGTTGCCCCAGCAAAGGGAATCCCTGTTTTAGGAGCCTGACCAAGTCTAGGGGTTAGTCCTGATTTTAAAAACAATTCCCCTTCGACTCGCTTTTGTTCCTTGCTATAAAAACATTTAAGGAACAAGGGAGAGGCAACTTGAGCGGAAGGAGGGCGATCGGAGGATGCCCGGAGTGGAAGCAATGTAGCAGAGCTGCGGCACGCAGTGCTGCAACACACACCCATCAACAAAGCAAATCACCAGCCCATTGCTGCAGGGACCTTGCGGGCTGGGAGAGCTTTTCTGGTGCTGTTAAACTCACAGCAAATACCAGGGCACAAAAGATATCTGGATGTCGCACTTGAAAACTAGGACGAAAAAGCATAGGTAAGAGTTCCAGTTTTCATCGAATCACTACTCACCCCTTTCCCCCCAAAAAAAGTTATTGAAGTTAAATAAAGTGCCTTTAAATTGTGGGGAAAATAAAGGTGAGAAGAGCAAAGAAAGCTGTTAGAGAGCCAGAACTGCAGGAGGAAAGCGGGACCCATTGAAATGAGAGACTGATACTGCAGAGGATGTTAAATCCTATCTAGCCAAAGACCCTTTAGCTCTTTAAATTAATGAGAATTCAGGTATGCCCCAACTGCGATGAGCACAATGCCCCAGTCCCAGTTTGTGCATAAAGAGATGCGAGCCTGAGAGCAGTGACTGGGTGAATAACGGGGACGAGCATGAGAAACAGCACCATTCAGGGGAACCGGCCCACACAGCCTCCACGCCGGGTTTCTACATTGCAGACCCAGCCACAACTCCACCCACACGCTTTTTGTGCTGGTGGCATGATCCAGCCTTTAGCCTCTGGTAATGCTTTTAGTATTGGAAAGCATTCCAAACGCTTGGAAGTTTGCATCTCAGGTACTGACTTTCTAAATTTAGTATGCAAGAGGCAGTTCTGGAAGGCAGGTGGCCCAGCAGCCTCGCAGACAATTTCACTTCATGATTCTTGACAATTTATGGCACTGATCTGCATTAAAACCAAAGGAGAAAGCTAGAAATAGCTCCATAATTATGCAGCAGAGAAGCCTTAGACGACCTTCCATTAACATCTGCTCTGCACCAAATGCTGAGCATCAATTCACACTAAGCCGAAAACTGGGCTTGTAGCAATATTTAATATGCCAGAGTGCTCAGCACCCCACGGCTGCCCTGGCTGCAGATTTGTCCACCTGCACACGATAGCCTAGTGAAGGTATCCTGCATGACAGAAAAGGCTCAACAGGCTCTGGTAGAGGAGTGTTTGGGTGAACACCTGCAGGAAAACCCCAAAGTGTGCATCTGAGCTGTAGCTTCACCACAACAACTTTCTCCCACTGAAGACTTCCAGATCTGGAACCATCATAACCTACCTGGGGCTAATCTGCCTGCCCAAGTTCCAGCTGGAAAGTAAACTTTTCCAGCTGAAACACTGCTGGAAAGGTTAAATGCTTAACAAAAATGTTTAAGTCCTGGGAAGGCAGGAGTGAAGTCAGTTCAGGTAGGTACGGGGAAGTCTACTTCTAATATATATTTGTACAGTTATATTTCAAGTATGCTTGCCAATAATATGTATTGTGGGATGGCTTCAACACGTAGAAAAGATAAATTGTAATATATTTGCACCCAATAGTTTCACCAGGGACAGCATGCAGAGGTGCCTTCTCTGTTGCTCCTTGCTCTCACAGATACTCCAGAGTCCTCCCTCTGCTTGCTCCTCCACCCTCCCCAGGGCTCCGGGCTCCCCCAGCTCCATAGCATTGGGCCCAGCATCAGCAAGCTCCTTGCCTGGAGCTCTGAGTTCCCCCCAGGAGACAGAGTGAAACAGGTAGACAAACACTCCCGTAGAAAACCCTACTGCATGGCTCATAAGACCTCATATCCATGGCCAATGCAGAACCACAGTTCGCAACAGTGAACAACCCCTCCAGACACCTGCCAAAAGCTTTTAGAGACCAGTATGGTCCTAAGACATGCTCCCTTCTTGGTCTCTGTTTCTGCCCTGCCAGATTTACTGGATAACCTTCCCTGCAAAATGATCCTCTCAGTCCCAACAGTAAGAAATATTTAGAGGCTGATGCTGCATGTGATAAACAGCACAACCCTTGGCAGCAGTAAGGCAGACCCTTCTCCTTAGCTGTGACCACAGCTTCTCCTTATCAAGCTCTTTATGTCATTAAGTGGCCCCACTGGGAACAGCAGAAAGCACAACTGGGAACATTAATGAAGATCTACAGCATTACAAGAAAAAGCTCAATGAATCAATGCCTCGTGCCTTATTCCCATGGCTGTGACCTGTCCCCATTAGTAACAGGAGCGCGTCTGAAATGGGAGAGACCTCCCCTTCTCCTCTTTCTCCCTTGAGAGGTCTGTACCGCTCAGCACTGATAGCTGCTTGCAGGCAGCAAAGGTGACTCTGCCTGACTTGTTGCCCTCGTGCATCCCCTGTGACAGTCCTCACTCAAACGGCGCAGACATCAGCAGCTGGGACCACCACTGGCTGTGTCACACATCTCTTCTGTCAGCTGGCGGCAGCTATGTTCGCTCTGAAAGAAAACACCACATCGTCTTGTGACAAAAATGAGCCATCAGTGGGCACCAGGGCTCAGGAGTGCAACCAGGAGGAAATATGAGGCAGAAAAGGAGGATTAGGAGATTTTAGGCTGCTTAAGGAAAACCCAAAAAGCATGCATAAGGCACTGGCTTGCACAGATGAGAATCAGCTCTTACCTCCTGAAATGAAGATCTGAGGCACATGTTCAAAGTGTACCATAGGAACCCAGGTGCATGGCCAGGGGATTAGGACGGGGCTTTACACCTGCCCACATTCACTCGCAGCTGGGTTCATACACTGATCAAATAGCTCAGAGCAGCGGGAGTGATCGGGCGAAGGAATGGGTGAGGGGGGTGAAGCTTCCTGACTGTTGCAAAGTGATTAAGGCAGTCCCACATCAGACACAGCTGTGAGCGGTCATGCTCTGCAATGCCCACCAGCACCTCTCCTCCAGGCCCCCTGTCTGGCTGCACAGCTTGAGAGGTTCCTGCACCAACACCCCAAGGGCAAGCACTGTCGGCGGGAACAGACCTATGCTTTTCTGCACCATAGGGACATCTGGGTTTCAATCTGCAGGAATAAAGACTGGTGAAAAACTTGGAGACTTCATCATATTTTGTCCATATTTCATGTATGTGCTCGGCAAATGAACCAGCAACCTTCAATCGCTCAGTTATGTTAAATTCTCTACTTTGAGTCATTCAGCCACAGGGTAGGGGGATGTACGCATGCACCTGTCCACGGCACAAGAGCAGCTCCAAGGCTGTCTGCAGGGCATTATTTTGCTACGCAGGCCCTGGTTTTCCCCCTGTTCTCCTTAATACCTAGTACAGTATTTTTCCCCTGAGAGTAGTGGCAAGGAGTATAAGAAATGAAGTAGTGGCAAAGACTATATGAAATGAAATAATTTTGCATTTGTTTGCAAGGGATTTTTTTTGTAGGGAGGTCATGGTTTAACCCCAGCCAGCAACTAAGCACCAGATAGCTGCTTGCTCACTACCATACCCCCCCCTCCCATGGGATACACAGGACAATAAACACCTCAAGAAGAAAGTGTGATGCCAGGTCCAGGAGCCCAGCTACCAGAAATGGTAGTATGAGAGCTCATTGTTCATGTAGGACAGCACTGAGGGGACACAGCAGGGATGAGGCTTATGCAGAGGGTAGATGAAAGGGGCTGGGGACCTTCAGAGCTTTCTAGCAGGCTTGGCAGGAACCTTTATGGCACATTTGACACAGGTCCCAGGACACTGAAAATGATGCTCACGCTGGTACCAATCAATCCCCTCCACCTTTCCCTGATATTCTTTCTTGCAAAAAGGATTACCGATTGCGGTTGCCTGTGGCAGGGAAGAAACAGAAATCATGGATTTCTCTGAGCTCCCTGTTAGGCAGTCACAGCCATCCCCTCCTAGGCCTGCTATGCTTTTGACAGCAAAAAGAAGGGGGACTTGGGCTACGTGGCTGCCTTGTGAGTCCGCTTACCCCCCCTTCCCAGCGAGGTAACAGATTAAAACACTTAATACTTCCCCACCTGGCCTTTCCTTAGGCACAGACACCAGCTCCTGCTCCATCCAAACCCTTCTCCTCCTCACCATCAGTGTCTCTTAGTCCTCCTGCCTCCCACGGGTACCCAGCATCATGGGTATGGGCAGGATGTGCTCCTGTCGCTTGAGCCGGTGTTACTGACATGGTGGCTATGTCTGTTCCTCACAAGAAGCTTTTCCCAGGCAACCTGCCCGTGACTTGCAGAGCCAATATCAGGGAGGTGTAGCTAGGAACTGTCTGGTACCACATCAACATTTAGTCAAATGTCTGCGATAGGCTCGTCCTGGCCTTCCCACCAGGCAAGTGTAACCTCAGGGATTTAAAACAGAGTGTCAGCCTGACCGTACTTTCCCCTCAGGTGGAAAACCCCAGAACAAGGCAGTGCAAAGTCACCCTCTCCAGCAGCCAGCAGCTCCCAGGCCAGTAGGGCCACAAACATCACCAGAAGGAGAGGACATAGCAGAGACTTCATCTGTCCTGGCCTCTCTGCTGAAAAGCACAATGAAAGAGCCAGTTAGCAACAGCTCACACCAAAATCTGCCTTTAACATGACTGCAGAGACCAGTGTTGTTAGCAGTGGCCTCCCTGCCCCTTAATAAACACCTCGAGAAGAAAGTGTGATGCCAGGTCCAGGAGCCCAGCTCCTGCTCCTGCTGCCTCATTATCTTCTCAGCCTTGTTCAGTCTTTCTAATGTAGACGGTGAACTCTCAGGGGCAGTGACCATGACTTAGTTCACTGAGTGCCAGACAACTGCTGGAGCTCAGTTAATGATGAGACAACTCCCATAGGCCCACTGTCTTAAATGAGAGTTTTGGCTAAGTGAGGACTTGAGGGATTTGCCCAATAATAAGTCAGTAATTCAGGATGCACTTAAAGACACATTCAGTGTGCTTTTGCAGCAACATCATTGGGAAGTGAGCATTTGTACTCCAGAGTACAACTGCAAGGAAGTCTAATATTAATTAGGAAGCAAACTCAAGGGCCCTGAATAGGCCCTTATAACAAAAGATCTTTTATGGAATAACTGTAGAGGAGTGCAATGCCAAAGTTTTCATGCCAAAGTAACAATAAATGAACTGCAATTAACGCCTAGAAGACCAGTCTGTAAATTCAATTTTAGCTTAAACAAAACAAGGAGCTTCTAAAATAATCTTTTAAAAACCGTAAGAGGAAAAAAGAATGAACATAAACTTAAATAAAATACACAGGTTGATTCAACCTGTTTCAGCTGATAAACGGCGTGGTACTTGTTCTGTGCCAAAGTGACACTTGACCTCTATATATCTTCTTAATGAAGTCAGCAGAGAAAGACACCCAGTGAGCCTTTGTAACACTGCAAGCGAGTTGCAAGCTGGGCTTCACTAATGGGAGCTGTCACTTGATTTTTTCCAGGTCACAAACTAAGAAGAGCAATTAAATCAAATTGGAGGCTGTACAGATTGGAGCAAGCCTCAATAGACCAGGTACCTAAATCATTAAAGACATAGTTCTTCTCCGTGATAAATTGTTGAGGAGAGTGAAACATGCTGCTGGTCATTAATCTAGGCTAATCAGCTTGAAAGCTGGGTTGTTTTATTTAGTAATTAACTGGTTATTTGAAAAAAATGATACATGGCCTATAGAGCTGCCATCCAGAAGATAATAATGCAGAGCAGTGGGGAATCTCTTGAGGGCAATTCATGCCTTTTCAATTACAGCCATTGGCAAACTCTGAAAAATGGCTCTAGGTTTGTATTGACACGTGGTAAAGAAACACTCTCCAATGAACATAGCAGGCATCTTGTTGCACGCTGGTAATTGCTCTGGCCTGCCCTTTACACAAACTGCACTAAAGCAAACCAAACATTTTGGAGGTGTCCCCCTTCCCATCCCTTGGATTTAGAGTCAGTGTTTGTCAGACCCTTCTGCTGGAATTGGGGGAAAAGAGCTGCTGTGTGTCCATGGTCAGGTCTGCAATCAGGGGTGGCCCCAGCACACTCTTTCACAGGTAGGTGCTGCATCTCCACACACCGATGCATGGTGACCAGTCTGGACTTCTCCAGAAGTGCTCCATGGGATCCCCAGCTGGCTGAGACTGAATGCAATGTAAGCAAAGAAGCCGAAGTCTATTTCCTGGGGAACCTGCCGAGCAAGGACATCAGTCGATGTATCCCTACTGTCCCACATGTTTATTGCTGGACAAAATACACAGGACTGGCTGTCTGTCTTTGTGCTGCAGTAAATCAGCATCTAACTCCTTTGCTCCAGACGCTGATGTATGAAAAAAACAGCTTTCCTTTGGTGACTGAGACAGGTCTTTTAGCCTCACCAACAACTGCTTACAGGTGTCCACAAAAAGCTACTCAAATGCAGGGATCATGTAAGTGAACCATGCGTCCCCAGAATGGATTTTTGTCCTTTGTTACATACAAAGGACAGGAAAGAGGTTAAAATTCTGCTGGAAAAAAAGCCTCTGGATATAGAAGAAAACTCCATTAAGTTGTATTGAATACATAGACAACATCTCTGTCTCAAAAAGTTCCTGAACCACAAGCTGCTGGCAGACCACACCAGAGTATCATGCACTTGTCCTTCTTTTTCACCCTACCCTAGGCATGTGCTGCTGGCAAATGTTGGAGACAGGATACTGGACTTCCCGGACCAGTGGTCTGACGCAGCATGAATGCTCTTTTGCTAGGTATGTTCTCTCTCTTAAGATTCAGAGGAGAAGAAATGTATGGCTGACACAGCACAATAGGAATCTAGGCTGGAGGGAAGGGCAGTACTATTAGCAGGTGGGTAAGCACTGTGCAGATGGATGGGCTTGTTGCTCAGTCACTGTATCTAACCAACTGTACTTCAAAAAATATTTCCTCTTTTGAGAGCCTTTGATGGAGATTTTGGAGGCAGGAGGAGAAAAGAAAGAGCCTGTTCAATGGGGCAGGAAGCAGTATCCACCATGCAGAAGCAGCATCCACCATGCACACAAAGCTTGCAAATACAGGCCATACAGGGTTATTAAATGTGGTTGCGGGGGTCAGGAGAGCCCCAGAGCCAGCAGCATCCCACAGAGCAAGCAAAGCAAGTTCCAGCCAGCTTAAAAAAGCACCCGTTAATGAAAAACTTTACCAGGAAAGCAGATCACATCAAGGCCACACAGAAGCCTCAGATCCTTTAAGCTGTACTTTGAAGACCAGTGGTGACAGACCGACAGATAAAGGCAAGGTCACAGGCCATCAAGACCCCCTCCAACATACCATGCAGCTGAGTTGGAAAAAAGAAGAAAAATCATTGTTGCTATTTGACTAAACATTATATACTAAAAATAGCTGAATATCTCTGATTAGGAGAATTCCAAGGGCTTACAATCCTTGCCACTTGGGGTCCAATTTTTCTCTCTTTTATTATGGGCATTAGGTTTTGGACAATACCAGGGCTACAGAGGGCATATGTTAAGTTAGTCTAAGCCTGCACCATGCGAACCTTTGCGCCCCGTAGGCTACTTTGTCAAATATTTCTGTCTCCAAATGAGCTGTAAAGGTTGCAGTTTTTCTGGCAGCAGCCAGCACAACTCCCATTAACACATGTTTCACGAGTATAATTTTCAACCGTATTAATAATTGTCCTCATAAAAGTCCATGAGAGGAACTTAACAGACTAGACTGTTTTTATTTCCATGAAATTCCTGGTCTTTTAAAAGCTCTCCATGCCTGGATTTAATATTTTCTCCTTTCAGATCTCAACCAAATGTTTCCAGGCATAAGCTTTCTTACCTCAAGCGTGCTAATGCCAAATGAAAAGCTAAGTGATCTGAAGTTCTGCCAGACCCTGCAAGTTGGGTTGAAAAAGTCAAAGATGAATGGGGCACACCTGCCAGTCACCCTCAGATGACCAGGGTTGGACTCTGGGCAATCATTAGCTCTAGGAAAGGATTTCTTGACTGTACCAAAGACCTCTTCAGTCTTTGAGAATGCCCACTTCAAGGTCTGTCCCACAAGGGGCAGTAACTGGATGGATATGGCCAGAACAGATATAAAACCACGATCCAGTTGCAGACCAGGCTCCTGGGCCTGCGGTCAGGTAGTGGAGGGGCAGCAGCTGGGATTGCCGAGCTGCATTTGCATGTTTGGCTCATTCAGCCACTCATAGTTTCCACGAGCAAAGCAGGGTACCATCTCAGTGGGCACAGAGTACTCTGATCGTTGAAAAGCAACAGTACAAAGTATTCTGGCTGAGTCTGGGAGAGTCTGCTTAGAAACCCAGCTTCAATACCCTTGCTTAGGCAAGGAGGAAACAGAATTATTAACCGCTAAGTTCAACATTCAGTCATAATTAACACTCTGGGGAAACACCTCTGTTTCAAGACAGCTCCTAATTCAACAGATAAAGGGCAGAAGGAGATCTGAGTGCTGGAAGCTACAGCACCAACTTAGTCAAAGTAGGGTGGTAATGTTTATCAATGCCCATAATAAGCTTAGCAAACTTACCTGGAGACAAGATCCATCACAGATGATTGCTCAATCAGCCCTCAATGTTTCTTTATCGCAGGTCCCTTTTAGCCCAGCCAGAAGTTAGAAGTTTGGTGCAGATGATCCCAGTGACCCATTCTGGTCTTACCATCTAGAAACATCAAGCAGCAGGAATTGAAACCCTTGTAACAAACTGCTTACAAGCAGATAATGGATGTTTATTTGTTCCCTGATGTCTCTAAATTGCCCAAGACAATCTGTTATAAAAAAAAAGGAAGAAATCCGAGATGTAAAAATACTTTTCTTTATGAAGTATTTATCTTGCACTGGAAAATGCCCTTGTAAAAACAAACAAACAATCAAACAAGAAAAAGCACAAAAACTGGGACTGGCTCAAATACTTCACACCAAGGATCACTGAACTCCTTTGATTTCCAGTGTCAGTGGAAACAAACCCCAGCAAACACTTCACATAAGTCAGAGGTCCCCCACCCAAGCAATCTCAAGCAACCCTGAAAATTCAAGATTAATGTTGACAGAAAAAACCAAGACACTCATTGGTGTGCATTATGCCTCGGAATCTCTCTTCTGTTCAGGTCAGGTTCCTGGGGGACCTGAAAACCTGAACACTGGAAAAATTACTGAACAGAAATTCCACAAACACTTGGGAATTTATGCCATAGCTCTCCCAAAAGGTTTTTGACTTAGACTTTTCACACCCCCTCAGTCCTTTGTCATCTAACACAATGCAATTCCAAGGGGGATCCATTTGTCTCTTGACTCTAAATTGAGCCTTACATACAGGAAAGCTATTTCTAGAATGACTCAGACTTCAGGCACAGCATACTTCAACACCCAGGCATTTCCAGAGAAAAAGGCCATACCAAAGCATTGATTTTAGAATTCTGATAAGCAAAAAAGCCACCCTTGTATTGCTCATCAGCCACGTGGGTTTGCACAATTAAACTACAATAGCTTCTTCCACGGCTTTGTTGAGGTCCAGAATAGCCCTGTGGGAGTGTGCAGTGTGGCATACTGTGCCTATTCTCCTCTCTCTGCAGGTCTGTCTGCCCAAAGCAGCTCCTCTGCTCCATGCAAACCTGCTTCTCCCTGGCTGTTGGAAAGGAGTTATGGTTCTACTTTGCTGCCCTTGAGCAGTGTTTCTGATAACGTCCAGGATCAAGTGCTGGTAAACTCCAGCAAATACTTAGTTCAGGTCACACTGAAGCCTTTGTTCAGCAGGTATTTGCTTAAAGCAGAACGCAATTTTCACATTAGTATTTATTGTAAAACTGTCAGGCCCAAGCAACCTGACAAATTCTGGCAAGACCCTCCTGCCATACATTTTGGAGGTCCACAAATGAACGTTTTTGATAAAGGTCTTATTCAGTGATTTCTAGCTACTTCTCATCCTAAAAATCAGCTGTGCAGGTAACAACCAGTGCAGCCAACAGTTCCAAGCTGAATGCTTACAATACACTCTGGAGTTGGCTTAATGCACATTTCCACTTTCTCTGAGGTAGAGTTGAGGGAGGCTACTTAGAGTAAAGACTGCTTGGTTCTTCTCCATTATAAATCCCTGACTATCCGTGACTGAAAAAACATTACCTACATGTAACTGTCCATGATAAAATTTCTTATGCTAGTTAGCTAATCCCAGATGATTTCTTTGTTGCTGTTGAATATAGAGTGAAAATGCTGAGAATGTCTATAGCTTCTTTAGTTAGGAACTGGACTTCAGGTTTATTAGGAGAAAAGTCTTGTTCTCAAATATTTTCTTAAAAAAAAAAATGGCCTTTTGGGGTTAAGATACAGTTTTAGATAATTTTGAAGTATACATTTGAAGCCAACAGTTTCTGAAGGACCAGAGATAATAAACTGACACTAGTCAATATGAGTAGTCCCAGGTTGTCCTACACATAGATGCAGTACATTAGGAGGCCACACACCAAACCTTTTAAATAAATAGACTAGTATTTTAAATGGCAATACAAAATGTTCTCGACTCAGCTGTCCATCTGTATAGGAACGGTAGTTTGTTACCATGCAAAAAGTCCTACTCTAAAGCCTCAACAGGGTGGGGGGCTGCTGCCAGCCTTGTTCGGCCTGAGGAGCTCCTACTAGCAGGGAGGCTGGAAGGTGCTGCCCCAAGCAGAGTCCAGCTCGTTCATTAGAAGGCTACCATTCCCTTGCCCACAGGAGCTCACTGCTGTCTCCTGATGCAGCACCAGGCTGTCCTTTCCCGCCTTCTGCTTCCTTCACCTGAATAGCCCGCAAGCTCTGGCTGAGGCTTCCTGGGACCGGCTTCCTTCAGCAGGGAAGCCAGGATCTGCAAGTTACTTGCAAGCCTCTTTCCTAGCGTAGAGCGCATAGGGATGTATGTCGTCTAAAAGCAAAAATCACATGAGCTGAACTTATTGTATAAAAAGGGATAGTATCAGCTTTGAACACATGGAAAAACCCAGACACCTGAACCAGGCAGTGGCTGGGAAATCAGCTTCTGCTGTGTACAACTTTGGCTGGCTCGGCCAGAACAACAGCCACTTCTGCCCTCCACACATGCAAGGGGATGCAAAGATACTGCAGCTTTATGGGATGGACAGGGTCTTTTCTCTCATATGGCTGATGGCTGCTAACTTTCTTTGCCCATTTCACAGCTACTGAAAAAAAAAAAAAATTAGAAAAAAAAAGGAGAAAAACAATTCTTGCTTTTGCAAAAGCAAGAAACAGGTCTGACTTCTCCCTCCTGGCTGGGATTTCAGTCAAGAACAGCACAGTGAAGACATTGTTCTCCTCTCAAAGTTCAAGGCAGTTTCGTTTAGTGGAAATAGACACTTCATCAGCTGCTTTTTGGTAAAAGGAACCCTATAGACAATAGATGAATCATTCCCAAAAGCAGTCACTTGACATCAGCCACAAAAGCTTCCAGCCTCATGATCAACGAGCCCCTCTGAACTAATACAGGAAGAGTTATGGTGGTATTTTCCTGAAGCGTGCATCTTTGCCTTTCCCTTTTTGCTAGGAACACAATTCTGATCTCATCTCCCACTCCCTTCAGCTCTGAATGACCCAAGACAAGTCTGCAACGTGGCAAAATGTGAACAGTAGATCATAGGACTTCTCCCATCTCAGCACGTGGTGGTGAAATCCATGCTGGCCTTTTCCTTCTGCTTTGACCTTCGACTTCTTTTCAGCATGTGTAACTGCATTAACCTCAAAGGCAAAGCTGTTGTTGCAAAAGGAAGCACCATTAGTTCAACCCAAAAAGGCAAGAAACAGCACATGCTATACCTATTTGTGTGTCCACTGAGGGTATAAGAAGCTGTGGATTAATTTTTGAATACATCTGTGAAGGGCAGCAATTCTGCAAGCTGCTGGGGACCAGTTTAGATGCAGGGTCCAACTGTCTGCAAAGGCTCTCTTGCAGATTCACCTTCTAGCAGTGTTTGGGTTAATGTTTCATATGTAATATCTTAACTGCAGAAGTGTAGCTAGATGCTTTTCAAACAGATTCATTGTGATTTAGGTTCTCTACCATTTTAGCTTGCAAACTGGCCTAATAAAGATTCCACGCAGTTCACATGCAAAACAAACTGGAGGTGAAAGCAGAGATGTGAAGCAAAGGAAAGGCAGATCTGCTTTAATCTTCACCCTTGAACTAGATACGAAATAAATAACAAAGCCGTAGTAAACAAAGACCAAAGGTAGCATGGAAAAAAAAAAAAAAATCTGTGTTAATAACAGATTTTTCTGGGGCGTGTCCCCACTGAAGCACACGCAGCTGAACTACTCCTGTCTGATCGAGTGGTGACTCACATCAGTGAATGAGTGAGCCAGAGATGCTGGTGAAACAGAAGGGAGAGACCATGAACTGAAACTATGGAGGCTGGGACTCAAGTGACCTTGGACCTTCACAGAAGTCATGGTGAGGTTTAATTTTGGAGAGGACGAGGAAGAGGCAAGGAGTGGTGCTCAGGTAACAGGATGCATGCGATGGAACTTTTTGTCAGCTGCGTTTTGGCTCGTAACCATTTTATCTCTTCTAATCTGCTGTCATGGAAAAGAAAGAACCGCAAAGGCTTGCAACAATAGCATTTCCTTTCCAGAGGGACTAGCGTTAACTGTACTAATCCACAGTGATTTTTTTTCTGACAAATATTCTTTTTCACTTTCAGACTCTCGAATCCTAGTCTGGACTCCTCAGCACAGACCTGCAGCATAATAAAGGAGGGAGGGTGGTACAGATAGCTTTCCAAAAGAGAAAAGAGCTCCTTCAACAGCAGCCATGCCATCACCTTCCAGTGTTTTCAGGCAGAGTGGCTTGTTTCGGTATCTGTTTGAAGTAACCATGGCAGAGACAGGATGTTTGGTTTCAGAGAGCAGGCAGTGAGTTTATATTGTCAGAGCAAACACTTGGGACTCCAGATCACAACATCCCTCGTTGTTTACAGAGTGTGTTATGCCAGGATCGGACGTGAAGATGCACTTCATGGTAACAAAAGAGGACAACGCCATTATCCTGCAATTGTCAACAGTGTTACAGTGCTGAAGACTTTAGTTCAATATTTGCCAAGCAGTAAAATGAGCAATGCCTGTCAGTTTGTTGACCTAGATGTATCAGTTACCAGAAAAACTATATTGAGCAGACAGCACTTCAGTTTCAATTGTTGGGGACCAAATTCCAGCCACAGAACTAAGTGCTATCAAGTTACATTGAGATTAACAAGAAAACTGTTGAAATCTTGTTCAGATGCTGTCACCAGGATACAACAAGCAAGCATCCTTGTTGAGACACTTTCAAACCAGTGTAAAAACAGTTTTGTCAGAGCCAGGCACTACAACTCTTGCAGAATGAAATTCCACGGGGGATTTAAAATGCGGTAAACATCCTTCCCGGAAAGGCTGACAATCTTAGAAAACAAAAAAGTTACCTTCACCTTGATGCAGAATGATTGCTGTGGCTTTACTGACAGATGTTCTGCAAGCTTGAGGCTACAGCATATATTGGCACAGTGGTACATTTGTGCCAAACCACACTTTTGTTGTCACCTGCGTCTCAGCACAGTCAGCAAGGCTTCAGCTGGCTGTCTCTGCTAGGAAGGCTGATGGACCTGGGAAAGTGCCTGCCCTTGGCTTACACCAGGGCAGATACAGGGAGGATTAGTACTCCAGTTGCACCCAGTCCTGGGTAAGCGGCACAGACCCTAGACTGACAGCAGCCTTAATGTCCTTCCCTTGGATTCAGTGTGACACCTCCCACTGCCAGATCATGGTCTGCAGCTGCAATCCATGTACAGAATGAGAAGCCAGTAGAATGGGCTTCTGCTAGATCACGGGACAGAGCAAACAGTACTGGCACTAACGTTTCTGCAGAGACAAAGCATGCAACAATGCTGAGTTAAAGCAAAAATCAAGCGTGTTCTCCTCTGTTTACTGCAGACACTGTTTCAGGCCTCAGCAGGCTGACAACGCTCAGGCTTCAGGTAAAGAGCTGACATTCATCCCTACCTCACCATGCTGAACATGTGACTTCATGGCCTGCACTAAAGTCTGTCTGAATCAGGACAGGGTCAGCATTCACGAGAACCTCTCTTTGCCCACACCACAGTGGAAGAGTGAGACACTGTACCTTTGTGCTTCACTTGGGAAAAGGTGGCAAAGACCTTTTTCCCATCTTGCCCAAGGCCTCTACCTTTCACAGAGCATCCCCTGCCACTCTCTCTCCTGTAACAGTGTCTTGCATCCATCCCATACTGCGACTGCTTCTAACTGCATGGACTCTGCATACTGGGTGTTTACCAACCAGTAAGCACACCGAAACAGGCATGACAAATACCTAGTATACTAAAGGCAGAGGCTCACCAGTTGGCTTCAACCCACGCTTTCCTAAGACAATGCACATATGTCACAGAGATTCCTCTCCAGCTTATCCAAGCTCTCAGAAATGCTTTTCTTTACGTTTTAAAAGAGGCCTCAGATGCTAAGATACCATTCTGCTTTCTTAAGTAATGTCACAAGACTTCTGGTTTGGCCACACAGTTGCTCTTTAGAAATGAAAAGGGGAGTCCGTGCTTCTGCTGGGGACAAGTGGCAAAAACACTGCAATCTTTTTTTATAAAGAATGGAGGGGAAAAAAGAGGAGAAAAAAAAACATCAGGAACTGAGTTGTCACTCTGGGAACCCAGCCTTTATGTACTGTTTACCAAAAGGATGAGCTGGGGAAAGGGATGAGGGGCAAATGTGTGCATTAGGTCTCACCTGCTGATTCTCAGGAGTCATGAATATTCTTATAATCCCCGTCTCTTGGCCCAACAGGCTACAAGCCTTTTCATCACAAAGCTTGATTTCAGAGAGGATCCGGGAGTTGCTCTAAGCTTCAGCAAGTGGTATAATATTCCCTTGTTTCCACTTGAAAACAGCCTCTTGCCACAAACCACTCTCCAATGTTTCTTCTCTGTTACTTATCCGCTAATAGCATTTCTCTTGCAGACTAGATTACATACTTAAATAAAATCTGTTCTGGGCTATGCAGAGATCAGTCAGCAAGTCACGACTGTAGTCGGTGTGTTTTTTCATCGCATGCATAGTATATATGTTGAGATACAGGTACATTTATAAAATGGGCTACACACTTGTAGCTAAAACCAAGACACCAGAAGCAAACCTGAAAAGGCACATGAGCAGTAATGTGAATTATACTGCATATTTTTCAAGCCAGACGGCACTATTACAAGCATCTAATCCGACCTTCAGCACATCACAGGGCAGAGAACGTCGTCACCTGGTGTGGGCGTAAGTTACACGCTAGTCAGGCAGAGGAGGACAGGTTGTGCTGGCAGGAAAAAGCAAACACAGTGTGTGTAAAAACATGTAATAAAGCAACATACAGAGATAAACCTTCACAAGATAACCTATAGCTAGCTGTACTTCCATAAGCCTTGTTGAACTCTAATTTTAGGCACTGGGAAATGGAAAATTATTTTATTTTACTGAAAAGGGAAGGGACTATGCATAAACTGACAGGAGGGAAAAAGGCCTTTTTAAACGGGAAGCTCTTATTTTCCTTATGGCAATAGTATCCAGTGGCAACCAATCTTGGGCCATGAAAAAACATTAAACAGCTTAAAAAATGCTTCCTTGCAAAAAGATCTAATTGATCACAGCTGCCAGATAAAAGTCAAGATAAAAATTAATCTTTTGTCCACTGGTTAGAGCAGAGGTACTGCACGATAAGAACAAAAGGGATAGCATTGCCTTCCTGGTTATTGGTGGAGGATTTTTTTTAAAGTTTTGGTATTTCTAATTTTTTAAAAGGGCCTTATACACTTAATATTCATGCTGGTCTTGCTTGTCAGAAAGTAGGCAAGGCCTCACACAAAGCTATACATCATCAGTACTGGAACCCTGTGAAAATAGTGTTTTAACAAGAAATCCAGTGGGTGGGGCAGGGAAGCTATTCTATTTGGATGAAATATTTAGTCCATAATTAGTCCTAAACTACAAAATAATTTGCAGATGCAAATAGCTTTCAGGTTAGGTGGGTCTGAGATTACAACTGAGATATACAAACACACCACAGATGAATCACAAACGAAGCACGAGCAGAGTTTGTTTTGGGGACGCTTGGAATCTGTGCGGGATGTGGAATTTTGCTTTTCAAGCTTAATACTACTTATTTCCTAACACGTCATTGTCATGTAGTTCTATAAGTGCATGCAGAAAATATGTAAATATGCATAGGCATCAATATGATAGACAATGTCCCTTATGTCTGTACGTTCAAGTTACAGTCCACTAACATCAAATCATTAATAGGTCTACATTTTTTTAAAGCAACACCCTTACCTGGGGTATGACTATCCTCTTTCATCCTCTTTCTGTGTTTTTCATACCAACTCTGAGGCCTAATGTTCTTGCAGATTTGTCCCAATGCCTGCCTTGGCTTGTGGAAGCCTTCTGTAACACGTACATGTAACACAAAGTGATGAGCCCAAATGATAAAGAGGCCTCTCACTTGATTTCTGCTGGGCTAAGGAGATGGAAATTGTTGTGCATCTCCCATTTTCCTCCCAGATGTATGCTGCTGTGGCAGTTCAAGTTACCAAGAACATTTCTCTTCAGCAGAACACATCCATAAATACTGAAATAATGTAGATGGGTTCCTGTTGTGGTTTACTTACGATTTTACACTTCAGATACTGCAAACTTACTTCTATGTATAACTAAGACTTGGAGGGAGTAATATTTTTGTGTTATGTTTGATACCTTAGGAATCCATTACTCAGGAGGTAAGAATGACCCTTCAAAACATCATGACACTGACAGCGCAGAGGGAAAACATGGCTATGCAGGATAGCTCTGGTGGCATTCCCACCTCACGTTTTACTAGTGGTCATATTCCTCCAGTCTTCCTTCTACAAAAGCGTCTTCAAGGATGCAGAGCTCTGGCAGCTCTGGTATTAAAGGTCTCATCACTCTTAGGAATCAGCCCCGGTTTGTGGGAAACCATTGCATTACTCACTGTGAAACACATGATCCAAGATCAATCCCTAAGCAAACCAGCATGACTCTTTTCAAACCTAAGTGCTCTGCCAGTTTCAGACATGGTTCTGAAATACTCCTTTGCGAACTGTTGTTGTTTAGTGTATGCTGTACTCAGCTAATGCCTCAGCCTCAGTAAGTTCCTCCCAAGTAAAACACCTAACACTGGGCTGTTCAAAGGTTGTTCTTTGTTTGCTTCTTGTCTGCTCTTAAGACAAGATGTTCCAAGGCATGAAAGAGGATATAAACACATGCATACCGGGGGGGAAAAAAACCAGGTGTCCAGGTGTTTAAGCAATGCCAAACGTGAAAAAATTCCAATTCACTGCTTTCTCCTTTAATCTGGCAAGTCCAAGGGACCAAGCGTGTCAGGACTCGTACCCAGAACACTTTCCGCTCGGGTGAGTTCAGACAAGGTCTGCATTAACTCCCCAACCTGCAAGAAAATTATTTGAAACAAAAGGTTCAGATATGTCCCTTTCCCTCCAACAAGGCTGGAAACAAATGGTACAGGAATGAGGTCAGAGAGGAATCATCTGCCTGCCGTACCGCTGAATTCATTTACCTACCTCAGAGCCCATTCAGGGGAAGGGGCGGGATGGGGAACAAGGGATGATATAAAGCAGAATGAAGCTCTGGGGTCGCTCACTACATTACAAGATTTGACAGGCCTTTGCCAGCCTTCAGCTTCTTTGTGTCTTTCACATAATAGAGAAACACAAACTGAGCAGCCTGTGATCAGGGGGTTGCACTACTAGACGGAGCAAACCCTTTGCAAATGCTAATAGTATTGTAGCATCCTGTCAGGCAGCAACACAAAAAAGGATGTTGATTTTCACATGAACCAGAACAGACTCATTGTAAGTAAGGTTGCAATGAATGTTCCATCTCTAAACATCAAAAGCCATAGGCAATTGGCTTGAGGAGATGAGGCAAAATACTTCTTCAAATGTTCTTAAATATAGGGGGAATACTGCTACCTTAACGCTTATTTCATGAGGCTAGCAAAGAGGGAACAGTTGCTTGAAATGGAATTGAAAATGATCTTTGGTTATGATTTCTGTAGTGAAATAATTTCTAGATCTACAAAGGCTTTTTGTTGTGCAATCTACTGTATTCTCAACAGTCTGGAAGAGATGCTTGTTATGAAACATGAATGTGCAGATTCAGTCAAGGGCAGAGTCTACATCATTTCCAAATGGTAAGGCAGATAGTAGTAGAGCACAAACAGAATGTGCTCATCCTTTGCAGTTTTAAGTATGTGGCAGCTGTCAGTATTGTCCTGTCATGCCCAGCTCTTTCCTGAAAAAAAGTCTCTAAAATGTCAAAGAAGATACAACACTGAAGCTATTTCTATTATAAAACATTATAAAATACACTTTTAATTCAAACTTCATACCTTCCCCTGTATTAGGAATGGTATAATCCAAGGTGTTAATAAATGCAACACTGATTAACCTTCAAGGCTTCATTGTTGTCCTTTGGGTGAAAAACTTGAACAAAACTCATCTTGTTGGTTGCCACTACCAAGCATAGTTCAGAAATCCATTTTAAAGTCAGAATGTGAAATCACCACGCAGGTTAAGACGCACTGCTCTGGAAGCTCTCTTAGATCCTATGGCTTCCAACAGCAGCGAATAAACAGCCTTCTGTCAGCGTTCTGCAACACAAACACACAACCACCTGCAGCCAAGCACAGTAAACAGCTTTTCAGCAGAAATGGCTAGTAATACTTCTGGAATTGGCTCTAGAACAGCACCTAGAGCCAATTCCAGAATCAGTCCCACAGCCAAGGGCAGACTCATGTCTGTATTCATCTCCAGAACCATGTCTAGAACCTCATGGAGAGTCAATTTGAAAAACACTACAATAGCTGCTAGACTCAAGTCTCAGCCTCATTGCCACAATCACTTCTGGAAACATTCCCCCACTGACTGATCGCACCAACCCAAAAAATCTGTCTAGAGTCAATTTCCAGAATGTTTCTGCAACAATTTCTGAGGTTGGCTCCAGACTTGTTTCACAAGCTGTTCCAGAAGCACATTCAAAACTATTTCCTGAATCACTTCTACAGTCAAAACTAAAATCATGCCTGTGATTTTTAGCACTTCTGACAGAGCAACAGCTTGAACAATTTCACCTTCTAACATGCTACAGCACTAAGGTGATAGCAAATACAAGCAAGATTTGCGTACACAGAAATCTGCATGGGTGTTCCATTCCAGCACTGCAGCATAAAGAATCATGACAATCTCTGTATCCTTTCAGCTTCTTCCCTTTGTTTCCATATAGTATTTTATACTGAAAAATTACTGAGGACAGCCTTGTTCAGTAAAAGGTCTGTGATCACAGCCATATAGAACATATACCACTTCTAATAAACTACAGCTTTAATAATAGTTATTTTACTACATAGGACCTATCTTGCAAGGCCTTTACAATGCATTTTATTTACATTACTGAATAAAAATTAGCAAGTGATTGATCACAGTCTGTAAATATTTCTGTAAGGGAAGATGAATTACTGAACTCATTACAAAATAGAACAGGATCCAACCACTCTAAACATTAAAAAAAAAAACCCCAAACAAATACATCGAAGATGGTAAGTCACTGCATGGGCATCCTATCAAGAAAAGTGATAGAATCCTTCAAGATTTAAGACACTTTGAATCTTCATGTCAGGATGAAAGTAGGTGGTTTTTTTTTTTTTTTCTTTAAGCCACTTATTAAGCTCTATAGAAAAATACATTTAATTCCATTATGCAGGTGATCAGAGAGTGTTTCCTAGCCTGGAAATCAAGAAGCATGTCTGTACACAAGACAGCAGTAACTGGAAATACAGTAGTGCAGTCCAGCACGGTAGTTTGTAATCAGAACTGTAGTCAAACCTCTACTTGCTCTCCAGGCTTTGGAAACGGGCAGGTTTCTGCTTCTCTGTCAATGGAGTTCTCTAATCAGATGCTTCCTGAGGAAATGAAAGTAAAAGGAAAATATGGGAAGCTATTTTTTTTAGCTGCTGTTTTTTCAGATAGTCATACATGCTAAGTTCTTGTGAGGTACCCCAATATCTGAGTAATCTTCACCACTGTACATTCCATCTGTGTGAGGAAGCATGACTGGAATATTTCCTAAAGCACCTCAGGACCTAGAAACACATTCCAAACAGTCAAAGAAAACTCGTGCTGCAACTCTGCAAAAACACAGAGGTATCACCACAGACTGAGTTCATATGGCAACAACTTCACTGACTTTAACATCTCACTGACATCTCCAGGACCAAATCGCACCACGAACAGAGTTCTAACTGACTACAGGGCCCTGTGTCGGACTAAGAGATCCCATATTTCAACATTTCTCAACTGAAGAAATTAAATCTCTTGCATCTTTCTTTTTTAAATACAATTGTTAAGAGTAAGTTACATTTAAGATACACGAAAATTAAATTCTCTAAATTTTAGCTTTGGAAATACACCATACCCTAGTTTAGGTTCAAACTATACTCAGTCAAAAAAATTGATTAATATATCCTTAATACTGAAGTAGAGCATACCAGTACGTTTGTAAAAACTAAGAACCTCACTTGGTATTTTCACCCTCTAACTTAACTAGGCTTGCTTTTGACACTTCTGCACATTTCCAAGTTTTTCATCGCTCTCATGGTCTGGTAATTTAGGATGAGGTTACTAGTAACCACTAAGAAGGAATAATTCTTGACATTTTAAAAAACACCATTGCTACCTTTTTCATGAAGAAGTGACAGAAAAACCCTTGGCCGTTAATATTTAAACATTGGCTCACAAACATCCCATTTAATGAAAACCAGAAATATCTTACCATATCTACATGACAGTGAAGAACATGCTTTGGAAATCAAATATCCATTCATTGAGTAATTATATTTGCATTTGTTGATCTCCCCCAATCTCAAAAAGCCCACAGAAATTACAGATTAGCCTTTGCTCCTTACAATAAACTGCTTTATGCAGAATCTGAAGTTTATGTAATACAGAAAAATATCCTGAACTTGTGCAAAACAGTTTGAGATAACATACTTTTCAGTATCACATGCATTTTAGAGACAGTTCAAATAATTTTTACTACCTAAAAATTGTTGTAATAGTCAGCACATCCTTCTTGTGCTGCTTAATATAACTACAGCTAACTATCTAGTAACACAGTCCTTACAAGCAGCAATTCTTAAGTGGCCAGCTAATAGCACTTATGAAGCCATTTTTACTTTTGTTATGTGATGCGAACTTACTAGTGAGATAAACATAACTTGCCATAACTCTTCTTTCCTCAAACTTTAACTTAAAATCCTATAAAAACCAGCATAAAATTACCCGTTGTTTATCTGTCCAGACCATCTCTGGTTAGTTTAATCATGAAATCAAGTTAATGCAGAGTTCTAATCTTTCACTGATCTTAACATGCCTGTATCTGCAATTTAAGCTTTGTGGAGCAAATATGCAGCACCTTCAATACCAGTTTTACACTGAGTATTTTTTTTTTCAGTTGATTTTGTAAAATTTTTCTTCATCTAAAAGAAAGAAAAAAAGAAAAAGATATATTCCTGAATTCATGGGTTGGTAAGCTGACTGCACTATAATTCTCAAACCCATTGTCCCACTAAGCATGTTTATTTTAAATGCACCTGAAACTAATACTCCATAACCTGTCTTCATTTATATTTTTAATATCAGTTCATTATCTACACTTCCAGAGATACAAGCTTTCAACACGAGATTTTGTTAAGACACCTTTGTCTAAATGTACTGCATATATGGTACGGTAATCATTAATTTATATAGTAAAAGATAACACAGTACAGTTACCATTAACCTGGTGCTGACACAGCACTTCTGAATCAGACATTTTAATATCATTAACAGTATACTTCTTCACAATTTAACAAACGAGAAAAAGAAGGCCAAAGTGACTTCTGAATTTGGTGCAATAGCACTGTCTTCAAAACCCATATTTTATTATTACTTCAGTTACATTTTTATTCAATAAATACCTAGTTTTAATGGAATACATCACGCTAAGTCTTGGATGAGCAGCACAGAGAAGTCAGAACTAAAACTGTAAAAACATCACACTAAAAGAGATGAACGCTGGGCCACTGGATGCGACATTTTGCAACATTTACATTACACAGAGGTTTCAAACAGTGATCTAGGTAAATGCAAAAGTTATTTTTTGTTGTTTTCGTTTTTTGTTTGTTTGTTTTTTATAAAGAGGGATTTAACACAAGTACAGACTTATCTCACGTGCTATACAACCTAAGGACTCTACTTTCAGAATTGTGCAAACATATTTCTGACGTTATCTTCAGAGAACGATGATGACGCAAGACATTTTTTCATTTTTCCATTCTCAAACACTCATTTGCAGGAAGTAGTTTTAAACAGAAGATTCCAAAACATTCAGTTAGATCACCTTGAAATACTTAACTTTTCAACACCATTTTATGAATAGCTCTTTGCTAACTTGTTGTCCACTTGACTAAACATTTCATGTCTGAACGTTTGGGGAAACATCAAATTTTGTATTGTCTCCTCTGAGAGCAAACAGAAACAGTATCTGTTGGAAAATGTTCAGATTCCTCTCTTTTAATTGCCACACATCAAAATAAACAGGCTTTTCAAAAGGGAAAAATAAACCTACATCAATTTTTCAATGTATATTACTCAGCAACTGCACAATAAACTGTTTCAGGCCTAATATCTTCTTCCACAGAAGTATTCAGAACTGTATCCAGACAATTTATGGCAAAATGTGGGCAGAAAAATATGGTGGTGATTAATCACCAGGCACCTATGATACAGAGCCTGTATCATGCTTACATTTGTCAGAAGTGACATTTCTATGGCAAAACTGAAAGGCAGTAAAAGAAAGACTACTTACTATTTTTACTATACTGAGTGACAGAAATCAAGCGGGTGTGGAAGGACCTTGTGCATAACATTCTTATAAAAGCAGTTTTGGTCTTACAATAGCTATTAGAAAAAAGAAATTAATTATAGTTTTCCTTTTTTAGTTAAGTAGGTTGGACAAGTTGGAATTGTACAGAGTATCTTTCTACATTTCAGATGTACTCGATCAGGTTGCTTTGGACCTATGCTGAAGGGAGGTGTTAACAAGGAAATCAGAGTCTGTGCAATCCCAGAAATGAAATGTAATCGGCTATGATTCAAGAGCAACAACACATATTAGGAAAGAAAAGGTAAAAGGAGCAGCTGTTGACATTATTTCCTGAGCCAAACCTTTTAAGGTGTCAGTGAACAGCAGTCTGTATTTTCACTTGAAAGCACTACAAGAATTGCTTGGATGATGTCTCTCAAGAGTTTAGGAGTTTAACAAAATCCACAACTTCCTCTCAAGATCTCAGTACCATGCTTTTAAATCTGTATCAGAGAATGCTTCAGCACAGAGTATAACAAATACAAATGGCATTACTCAGAGGGGTGTTTTAATGTACATACAAATACTAAAATTTTATGTCAAACTCCCAGGATCATTTGCAGGCAAGAAAATGACAACAGATAAAATCATTTTATGAATCTGATTCAGCTCTACCATACAAGACAGATGCCAAAAAATAAAGGCTTTTCTTCCTTTCGTGGGGAAAAAAAACGAACAACCTTAAATGTACAACTTCAGCAAGCTCCCAAGCTATCTCCTTGACACATGTCAGATTTTTCTGCCATGTGCATTTAGCTTCAAAAATTAAAGAGCAGGTGGATTTTAACTGAACTTCTCAATCCTGTGAGACATTATTTTCTTTCTCTTCCAACATTTCAGGATGCTCCCCAAAAGACAGGAAAGAAACCGGGACACAAAAGCCATTTCAATTCAGTCTCCTTTGTGCAAGGTATCCTGGAAAAGGCTGCATTCCTGTATAAATCTGCTGTTGAAAGAGAAAGGAGATTATTTTAAAATGTGTGCAAATATATGACAGAACATATGTTTATGTTTTTGAGAATACAGAAGAAAGAAATTTGGAAACTACCTGCATGCAAATATTTTTGCTAACAATACACAGTGCCTTTCAGGGAAAAAAAAAAAAATCAAAATGATTTTATCAACAAGTGTTCCCTTAATTTTGATTCTCACTTTTTGTGCCTTCTTTCTCTTAACACAGATAAAAATAATGAACTGAGAGGAATCAAGTAGCCTACACTATTTCACAATACCTATATAACTAGACAGTAACTGTATTTCTACTTAAGTTTCGTATCTGCTTGTAGCGTAAAAGCTGAAAGCAGAGTTCTGCAGATTAGAAGCAAGAAGCAGCAGCAGCCAGTCACTGGAATAAAATAAAAAGGAGTTTTCACAAAGTCTGAATGGAAAACGTGTGCATCTAGAAGAGATGGATAATCATTTTATACTGAACAATGAGAAAATTGTCTCAATCTTTTTATGATCTAAACATTATTACCTGCTTGAATGATCTACTTTTCTTGATGGAGGGCTTCTATGAAGGCTTCAAGTTTTTCCTGTATTTCCCGAACTTTTTCTGGAGGAATTAAAAAGATCACCATTCAAATACTGACTACTTAATTGAGGACATGCCCAGAAAGTGAAAAACCAAACCACCCCAAACTTGCAAACATGAACAGACTTTGTCAATATTACCCTATGCATTTAGTTGCTTAACTACTAAGATTTACAACATTTTTGTACATCGGAAGAAATGAAACCCTGCCCCATTTGAAGAACTTCTACAAACATATTTTATGATTGTCATGCTAATTTAATAATTTTTAAATTTACTAAAGCAATCCAATACTAGAAATGTTGTGTTTCAAAAACCTGAAATTTCCATTAGATCATGCACAGCAGAACGACTGTACACCTGCCGTTACATGTACGGAGTTGTTAACTTTTAAATAATGCCCACTAATCCCTTTCTCTTTTAACCAAACATCCTTACTCTCCACAGCGTCACAAACACTACTGATCATTCTAAAAAGAGTTGAAAGCTAGTGCCCTTTCAGCAGGGCGAATTTCAGGGAACCAAACGTCAGTTTTCAAGACGCCTATTCGAAAGGGCATGCACAATGTTAAGAATGTTTACAACTTGCACTTTATTTCCTTCCATTTCAGTAGTAACCAGATGGATGTGGGCTGAATCTTATTTTATATAAATACTAAAAGCTGGGAGCTTATTTCTCTACAAAACCATCACTTGAACACAACTACAAATAGTTACTAAAAAAAAAAAAGGCAACACTGATTGGGAAAAATTCAGGGGTTTAGGCCTCTTTCCACTCTTTTCTCAATTCCATACAACACTTGTCATCATATAACCTATTTGATTTATTAAATTGCTTAAGAAGCAAGATTTAGAACATAGCTGGAATCCAAAGCCTGCGAGATTTCCTGCTTCTTTCTCACCACATCCTGAATTGAAGCTCCTTCTGTGTGTGATTAGAGCCATGAAAAACACACACTTCAGAAATATGAAGGAACAGGGAGAGAGCAGTAGGACAGGCAGAAATAAGTTAGATGAGCATAAACACAGACAAAAAAAATTTTTTCAAGCTAAAAATATGACTGGATTGAAGTCGTATGTTTCCTTGTATGAGACACAAGGTTTGATTTTTTTTAAAAATATTTTATTAATGTTTCTTCTCTTTAGCAATACCATATGTTATAAACTTGCTTTGCTGAGCTGAAATAACAACATAACAGAAAGAAAAATAAAACAATCAGCTTTAAACAAGATACATAAGCATGAGTGGGAAAAAAAAAAAAAAAGTCACCTCCAAAGAGAATGCTCTATGGATGTAGCTAAGGGAACTAAAAGTTTCATCCAGCAACAAAGTGACAATCCCACAGACAGTTATGAAACCTATTTTAGAGTAATTATACTAATAATGGTAATATATAATAAAAACTCAACAAAATTCCGTAGCTCTGTTCTAACAGAAGTAAAAAATTTTAGTTAGAATTTGAAATAAAATATGGAAAATAGCCTGCCTGAGGATGAAGAAACCTCAAACTTGTATCTTTATCACGCAGTTCTTAGGTGCCGAAGGGCAAGCCACTTCTACTTTCAACACTTCAGTGTCCCCTTCCCCAGAGGTCCTTATCTACACACATAGATACACCGAGAGGCTGAATCACACTCTGGGTCCTAAAACGAACACCCAAGAACTTTCTTGAATTTCAGCTGATTTTGTTTTTTTAAAGTACTTTGATATTAAATGAAGATTACAGTCAGTGTGAGGGCAAAAGTTGTATCTTGGAAGTTAATAAACAGCAGTAGCTGATTTTTACCAGGGGGAAACAAACAAACAAAAAATTTCCTCTATTCAGTTCACCAGAGAGAGTCTTTGAAAGCTGCCAATGAAAAAAAAGTAATGCCATGATCACTTCTCCTTACAAAGCACATTCAAAGTGTTTTCATTACTATCTTTTTAAATAAAAAGAGAATATGTATTGTTTGCATGTCAGTATATAAATCTCTTGTGTAATGAAAACATTAATTCTATGACATATATTTAGGCAACTGCCTAGCTCGGCTTCCAACACTGATGCTCTATGTATATTCACGAAATTGGCCTTTGAAATAACGTCCTGTTATCTTGGACAGAGTTGATATATTTTTGGAAATTATTAATCCTGCACCTCACCCTCCAAAATGAGCAGCAGTTGCCAGTGATAACTGGAGATTAGATCTAACGACCCAGAAGATCCATTCATGTTGTGCTTTCAATAGCTTTACTTTTGATGTGGATTTTTTTTTAATTGCTATGTGCTTTCCGCAATTATGTTCTTTGTATTGATCAAGCCATTAGACTTAGTTAAAGCAGGCAGATTTAGCAGTATTAAATGTAAATATTTTCCCTTCTCAACCTCTTGCTAATGAAATATTCCAGTCCTGAAAATTAACAGCATCAGCAAAAATCTATAATTATTATTTCATCCTTAAAAAAGGTTTGTGCCAACAAAATCTATTTTCATTTTCTGATTAGGGTATATTAAAATAACAGGATAGCAAGTATGTATTCCACCAGAATATACTGAATCAGCTGTGTTTGCTCAGAGAACAGACATACTAAAATTGCATCCATATTATGAGCACTTTATTAGTTTTTATAATTGGCCTGAATTGAAATGATTGCTTAACTGTAATAATTATGAGGTCCTGAGGTAATTTAATACCTTGGAAAAACATGCTGGCGACTCTTAAAAAAGAACAGTTACAATGACTGCCAAATAGCTGCAATTATTCATGCTATGCCCTGTATTCTTAGCAGTATTAAAGCCTTTTGCAGCAGCAGAACCAAGCCAACCTGTGACATTTTCCCCCAAGTCCATTCTGTAGCACAGAGAAGCAGTCTGCTACATTGGTTTACTTTTCAAATAGGTTAACAGCAGAGTTATGCATTTACACAACACTAATCTTAATAAACCAGTAAACATAAATGTTCGGGCAGAGCTCTTCTAATGAGTGTAATTGCAGGGTCTGCAATTCTGGGATAACTGCCCGTAATTTCATCAGCACCATGTGACATTGCATTTGGAACAACAATTAATTGTTCCAATTTAAGAGTCAGATGTTACCCATCTTTATCTGGGGAAGTTCTCTCCTCTGTGAAATGCACAACCTGTGTACCCACATTTGCAGGGGTTTGATCAACACCTAGATCAAAATATTAGTGACTTACACTTGTAAATTATAGTACATTTTGTTTCGAGGAAGGTTTATCAACATGCCAAACCCAAAACATCATTTGGGTTTCAGATAAGCATACTTACTACCTAAGTAAATTAAGGGGTAGATAAAGGTGATCCCTGTTGCTCCTTCTTGGTTTTGTGATACTGCGTTCCACTACGTACAAGTAAGCCACAGATTAAAAGCATTCAGACCTGCTAGCAAATTACTTTTGTTTTGGTTGAACTACCCAAGCACCCTGACACAACAGCCCAGTATCATAGAAGGCTGTTGAAGTGCTACACTCTTATTCTACAGTACTGCAGACTTTTAAATATCTGCTATCGCTTACACTGGATTCTAGAAAGATGACGTGGTCTTTGGTAGTTTTAATACACACCTCAAGTTACAAACACATAATTCTTCCAGCACCTGCTAAACAATGATCAAAAATCAGATGAAATCAATGAAGAATAACTGTAACTAAACCCCTGTTTCCATCTTTAGAACAGTAAAGTTCACAGGCCTAGGGGCAATGAATGGCTATTCTACTTCCCATTTACCCTGTGTTTACCTAAAAGATAAGCTGGTTCATACATCAAGTCACTATGCCTCTTGATCTGGTCATGAATATTCCCATAATCCTCCCTCCATATCCCATAAAACTTCACTGACAGAATGAGGAAATTCTTTATTCAGATGTCTTGAGATCCTCATTCATGCTCAGTCTGTCCTTATCTCCATGTGAAATGATACTGCTACCCACTCATTTTCTCTTCATTAATCCTGTGATCCTAAAAGGCTCAAAACCAGACTAATTGATCTGTAATGAGGATTTGGATGCACTGTGAACGCAGAAGGATGCAGTCACAGATAAAGTTTGCTTTGCTTAATATCATAAGCTGGTCAGAAGGGAAACTCCTAAAATATTCACTCTTACAGCTAGTGTTGCTTACTGATTGCTGCCTTAGATACCTGAGCGTATCTACTAATTAAACATGCAGAAACTGGGGAATCACTGCTAAAATGAAACAGCTGAAGTTATCAAATGTATCTGAGATAAGGACAAAAAAAACCCTCAAAATAATATTAAACACAAATTGCAAAATCAAAGTACATTAGTGATTTATTTTAACCATGCTCTAACTAGCCAGAAAAAGCTTTCTAGATATTTTCCAGCTGCATTAATTGGTTTAATAAAAGATGTGGCCTCTGCCTGCAAAACCTGTCATGCTTGTGCTTCTGAAGATAAATGAATTTTGAGGCACTAAAATCATACATACTTACCTGTAAAATACCAATGGTTTTAGCACAGAATTTTGAAGACATTCATATCTGTCTGTGCCACAACAGGGAGAAAACTGCGTAAATATTTTAGGCAAATCAAAAAGCTTTCCCTTCCCCTGTTTACAAGTTTGCCCATATGACATCAGATTTCAGTTGCAGCATCAAGAAAAATTGTAAAATCTTTCTGGACACAGATCGATCTTTATTTTGTACTCTGATGAAACTTTCAGCACGAAACAATCACAATAAAAATGTGTTAATACATCATTATAAATCCTCCTCTTCCACATTAAAGCGATTTCTACCCCCAACTAATGTTTACAAGGCTTTGATATTTGAAAGCTCATAGTTGTTTCTCCTTTTGCTCTGGACTGTGCTTAAACTTCAGTGTTCCCCTCCCCCTCTTTTTTTTAATCTTCCTTCCTTTCTTAATCCCTTCCTTGCCTATAAACATTCTCACTGCTTGCTGTGCTACTTCTGTGTTATGGTTAATTAACCAGAGAGGCAGAAATGTTGAATTTACCGCTGTGAATGCATCATCTTTCCTCTAGTGAAAAGGAAAGCCCAGTCTGTAGTCAGAGTTCATCAGAATGCCCAGAAGTACACCATTAAAAACCGGAAATGTCAATCCACAGTTTTCTATTGAAAGTTGAATTTTAGCTTAGGGCTACCTAAGACACAAACCCCACAGTTGTACACAACCCCCCAAGAACAGTCAGGTGGAGAACGGGGTGGGGGAAGGAAAATCATCTCTTTGGAGTTCAGCCTTTTGTACCACATTCCTGAATTTTCTAAGGGCCAGGGAAAAGCTTTCCTTCTTATTGAAATAGTATGAGGCAGCACACTCGCAGCCACTCCAAATAATGCCCCAGAAAGCAGACTTTCCACCCGCAGTTACAAGACCTGCATCAACACGCTTTCTCATGGCTGACACAACCCCAGCCTAACAGCTACTATCATTTACTGAGCATTGCAAGGTCAAGTCCTGCTGAATTTCAGAAAATCCTTTGAAACTACCCATCACATTTTTCGCCAGTTTCCTCTTGTTCACGTACCATATTTTTCTCTGGACGAGGCCAAGAGGAAAGCTGAAGTTTTTTCTGGGGGGAGAGGAGGGGAGGGGGAAGGCAAAACCACCCAGGCTGCCCTTAAAGAGACAGAACACCATTTATCAGCTGCAAAGACAGATTTATAAGTAGAAGGCCCCCTCTGTTCCTTTAAGGCTGCAAAACAGATGGGAAGTGAATGGACAGTCAAAGGGTCAAGAAAACACATGGGAGGTGCTGCTTGTCTTCTGTATGTATGTTCCCAGCATAAGAAAGAGGTCAAGATTGTAACTGCATGGCTGGGTGCAGGAAAGGCCTTTTCTTTAAGCTGTTACAAAGACAAACGCTGTTCTTCATCCTGCTGTCAAACTGCTATAAATATTGGTTTGTCAAGAGAGTTTCAGCAGCTAAAAGTTTTTTAAAAAAGGCTGAGCAGGAAGATGAATCATGTGAATGATTCTTAAACAATTAGCTCATTAGTGTAATAAAAGCACTGTAGAACCTTGAAAAGTTTAAATGGAATTTATAATAGTCCATGTAGTAAATCCATGAATCATTAAAAATATACAGCCTTTAAAATGCAAGCTTGCAGAAAATAGCTAGCATAGTCTTTAGTTACTACCAGTTAGATTGAATGAAAATGCTAACTGATGCTACATCGTAGTAGCTTTCCTTTGTTGCTACAAAATGTTTCTTACACATATTGCAATCTATAATGAGATTTGAATCTGCAGCCAGTTTAATGGAGTTCTTTCTATAAATTCTGATTTCAAAGTATGCTCACTGAAATAGGATAACTATGATATAAAGACATTGTAAAGGCATTTATAAATCAGGCTTCCCCTCTCAGACATACAAAGCTAGACCATCACATTCACCAGAGTTACTGACAACTTTCCTACTTGCCTTAAATCCCTTTGCCACCTTGAGATAAAAGGTATTTTAATCTGAGCAAAATCTAGAATAGCTGTACTCCAGTTCTCAGTTCCAGAAAGACAACGAGAAGGACAGGGGCATGCTCCCACTATCCAAGTGCATCAGGTAAGATGCTTTCATTATTAAACAGACTAAGACAGTATTTCAGTGTCCTTTCAGAAATATTTACTTTAAACCCTACAACCAGACAAGAGTGCTAAACATATTATTTAAATATCACTATCGAAAGCTCCAAGAGTCAGTCAACATATCAATTTCATGGATATGAGTTCATCAATAACTGCCTGCTGGTGACCTGGTTGAAACTCTCCTTTTGCATGGCATTAACAGGAAAAAAAAAAAAAAAAAAAAAAAATCAAGGAGCCCGTTTCCTACAAAGACATATATAGTGCACATTTTTTCTTTTCCCTGTTGTAAGTGAATCCTCCTCTAAAACAGGAAAAGATCACCTCCAGACTGTGTATTTAGCCTGCTGCAGAAACATAATAAAATCGTAGTCTCAAGAAGTCATTTTAGACAGAAAAAAAAATTACAGCTGTCATCACTGCAATTACTTTTGTTGCAAGTATTAATATCATTATTAATTATGAATCCCTGCATATCATATCTGAGCAAAGCTATCAGCTGCCTGTACAAAGCAGTATCACCTTTATTTTAGACTACAGATAACCAGGCAGCAGAAGAGAGTTTGTCTGAAAACATTTCAGCTATTTTTACAACGTATTGAGCATTGGAACCTTATTTTAGCATTACTAATAATGCTTTTTAGCACCAGAAACAGGAATTGTGCATTGTGCTGATGAAATTGCAGATTACTAATCAATCAATGTCTTGACCTACGGCTGCCCCAGATTCACAAGCGAGACCTCTGCAGCTTAATGAAACGGCTTCGGCAACACATTTCCCCCTCCTGAGTTGAACAGAACAGAAGCTGACTGTATTTCTTGGAGCGGTCCCCGGGGCTCCTCAGGCTGGCAAGCACGAAGTCCTTCTGTCTCCGACGGAGCACATGAGAACAGAGGTATTGGGCTGAAGCCAGACAACTATGCAGACTACTGACTTTACAAGATATGCTTCTACAGGCTATTACAGATCAGTCCCGCTTGTCCACAGAAAAGAAACTAAATATTACCAAATCATGATTTGAGGTCACAAACTAGTATACATTTCTATTCTGTCATTAAGGCTAGCTTAATGTACAAATGATTATTAATCTCTATTAAGCTGCAAGTTTGAGAGAGTCATGATGTCTACAACAGCAAGGTAGGACTTCAGCATCTTTCAGTTCTCTGTCTCTACCTTAGATTTTTCATTAAAACTGTTCTAGTAACTCAATCGTTGAACAGAATTTAGCTGCGCTGCTTGCTGTGCAGATAGAAGCAGCTTAGTAGCAGAATGACAAGGCAAGCTCATAAAACAGTCTCTCATCTTGAATCAGACTTATGGACACAGAAAGATTTAATTTCAAAATCAAAACTGTTAAGCTACAATGAATCAGAACATGATGCTCATTATTTTGGGTGGAAATAGTGAAAAGTATAAAGGCAAACCAGAAATGATTCATCTAGTTATGTAACAAAAATTTTACTTATGCAGAAAGGACATATACAGCTATCAAGGTATATTACTTATATAAAGGCTACTGTAACCTTAAGGCTGTAAAACTGTAAAGACATCTTAACATAAGAAATAACTGATATACGTTGGTTCTCCACCCAAAATAAAACACACTTAGTGGTTAGCCATGTAATAAAATAATATGCTATCAGGGTTATTTCCATGAAAGTGTCTCTAAAAATGTTGGAAAACGAAATGGTGATGAGATAAATTTTTAGATCATCATAATAATAAACTTAATTTTTGACAGCCAGAAACTTAAGCCATCAGGCCCTGAAGAGAAACAAGTTGTTCTATTATTTGTTCTTAGTTTGTTATCATTCCTAGCTAAAAATATTTCCCTCCCTTTTGTTTTCATATAGACTTCTAAATTGGAAGCAGAGTGAACTGCAACATTATCAATGTGCAACATACACGACAGTGACTTCTCCAGCTTTTGGAAATGTGAATAGTACACTCCACAGTTCCATACTAGTTCAAAACACATACATTCGTCAGTTTAAAAGTTTGCATTGGTACAAATAGTAATCTCTCCATAAGTACTTATTTAAATCTTGATTAATAGGTACCTCCATAAGCAACTAAAAAGAAGACTGAATCCAGTTAGATATTTTGATCCTTGCATCATTAAGGAAATTTTAGGAAAAAAATAAGTTCTTGGCAGACAACACCAGAATGACCCTCAAGTACAAGAGACATGGGTCTAGGATAAGATTAACAGGCATTAAATATGTCATTACTCATGTAGCAGTTTATCATTATTTTTCAATGTCAACTTTAAGTGATAGGCTTCGCTTAGTCAGTGACAAATGTGCTGAACTTTGTAAGGATCTGTTTTAGAACCTGGACATCAGTGCCTAACTCTTCATCAATAACTTTCAGAAATCACAGCAGACAGACTTTGGTCATCTGGGATTCTTAAGTTAAGTAAACCATCACTCCATCACAGGAGGTTTATAAGTGATGTATGTTTTCTCTTGAGGATTACTTCCCTCTCTGAGAAGATGCAGCTTTTTAAAGCACTTTCTGCCATGACACAAAGCAGGAACTACCTTATCTGCACTTTGACACAGACCATCCTACACATTCTTCTGGTTTTAATTCATTAGTTTTGTGCAGCTGCCTCAAAACTCAGAGAGAAAAAAAAAAACAAAAGACATTCAACTGGTGTCTGTCATATCAAAGCCCGCTTGCTTGGGTTAATTTCATAAATTCCCTACATGGAATTAAAAACATGATAATCATGCAAAACCAATTGATTTGCATTCTAACAGAGTACCAGAAAGTTAGCAAAACTACTAAAAATAATGGGATGCATTGTTGTTGACTTGGTCACGTTCAGAGGTAGGGGAAATCGAAGACACAACCGCACAGACTGATTGGAAGCGCACTGCCCTCTGACTTCCCATGCCACGGAGCACCCGGCCCTCTGCAGAGCTCAAAGGGAGCATGGGAGTCACACTGCCACCAGCAAACCGGTGACACCAGCACAAGCTTGAACTCAGACACAGATGGCCCACACAAGCACTTCATTTGACTGATTTGAGATCTGGGCAGAAATGAATGTGCTCTAAATGACAACCAGCCTCTGATAAGGTGGCAGGCCACATTAACGTCCCGGGGGAAGCTGCTGGCAGGGGACCGTGAAGATGGCAGCTACCCTGCGCATGCTTCTCAGAAGCTGGAGATCTGTTCAGTGATTCCCAGAGGGAAATGGCTGCTCTGCTTTCACCTGGTTAGAAGGCCACAGCATCTCCCGGTGCAACCCTCTGCTAGTGCAGGATCAGACTCTGAGTGCTCTTCACAGCTACAACCAGCTGAAAGGAGCAACGCAAGACTGCTGCCACTCCTGTGAACTGTCTTACAATGATGAAGTGACCATATTTTTACTTATGTAGCTTCTAAAACTCCAATATTTAAGCATTATGGAAAAAATGAGAGCACGAAATAACCATAATTCTGCAGATTCTAATAAAATTACTCTCCATTTGGATTTCCTAGTGTGCTTTCCTGTTTCTCATGTGTCTCTGAGCAGTAGGAGCAACACATGGGCTCTGCATTCAAATATCTTCAAAATTACACCTTTTTTCTGTATCTTGTAAATACCGAAATCCCCATTGGTTCTGAACAAGGACCTTAAGCATTCATTTAAGGACTATTAACCAATGCCTTTTGAGCTGTTTCGTCTGCCTCTGGTTTCTTGGGGAAAATTACTTAAGATCTGCTTATTTGAGAGAAGATCGTTCCCGCTACAGCTGAGCTTTGCCCCCTATGAAATGCTGTGACCTTCTAAAAAAGCTGAAGCTCATACTAGGAGGGAAAATGGAAGCAAAGGCTTTAGAAAGCCAAGTCAAAGCACGGTTTAAGGAGAACACGTAATCAACAACGTCATGTAGGACAGAGGTCAAATCAAAATACTGTTGGCAGTCATTTCAAGGGACTGAAATTTAATTAGGCTACAGTAATGACCACAATAAAGGATTAGTTTCATACAACATTTTTATTCTGCAGCTAACAGCAATGAAAGAAAAAAAGAGTAATCACAGAGCAAGTCATTATCTGCAAAGTGTCGCTCATGGAATTTATCTCCAACTGCACAAATGCATAACAAAAAAAGGAGACTCATTTGGATTTAAATCAGTTTGTTACATACAACAGACACAACAGAGCCCACTCAGCCAAATACATCACAGGAATTTCAGCTCCTGAGTCAGCAACTTGCATATAGAAGTACCAACCTTAGCTAACTCCATTAAAAAGGTGAGTTTATTATATTCATATAGGATATTAAATTATTCAGGCTCAGAATTTGCAAAAGGTTTACATTCAACACTTATGGGTTCAACACAAGAGAAAAAGTTAATTTAATGCAGTGACTTTAAAGCAATGACTTTAGATATAAAACTTGAAAGTATTTTACTGTAACACTAGTTTATTTAGGTTTTACATGTTTTAGTCTTTACAAGAAAATAATGAACTTCTGCAAACTGTTGTATTTCATACCTTATAAATGTGTGACAGAATTTAAACAAATGGCCCTCAACTATCTTTTCTTTATGTGAGGGCTCACTCCTCAAAAGTTTCAAAAAGCTTTTGTGCAGAGTGAAGTCTCAGCTAGCCCATGACACCTGTACAGGTGTCAACATTACTGACAAATGAACTCGGAGGCTGAGCCCTTCACATTCATACCTAGTAATTTCAGGATCAAGTTTCCACAGGCATTCCACAAGTCCCTTCCCACCTCCTGCCACTGACTCTGTGTAAATGCACATGGTTTTACTTATAATTTGGTAAAGTTCTGGGTTTTCTTTTCCTTTTTTAACTTGTGAGGAAACAGAATATTGGATGAATAGTACGCTGACCTAGGAAAGATGCTTTGTGTGTACTATTCTTAAATGTATTTATCCTGTGCATATAAAAGATGCCTTTGCAACACCCATAATTTAGCTGTTTAAAAGTAATATAGATAAGAAATAAGTGAAGACAGAACATGCATATTTCTTTGGGGTCTGTGTAATTTCATCTCTAGTGAAGTCAATGGCAAAGCTCCTGCTGACTGTCTGAAGCTAGGATTCACCTTAAGTATTCAACGTACATGTACACCACCTAGCATGTTTTAAATGCTACTGCAATACGAATACGTGTAGCTTAGGTTTAGGATAAGACACTAGAAGATCCCATTTCCTTTCTGAAATGATTAACGCATTCAGTTCATAACACTTTTTAGTAACAAAGCTTAACAACCTAATACTTTCATGCAGTGGCTAATGAGAAAAATGACCATCCCTTACAATTTTCATAAACTGTATGTCATACAAACAAGCCGGAAACCAAAGAGCGGAAATAAAAAAAAAGAGGGACAAGGCAAGGCAAGTGCATCTTCCTCCCAGAGGGAAAAAACCCCCTAACATTCAAAATACAAATGCCTAAGCCATGCTCATGCATCAAAAAGTAAGAAAAAGTAGCCAGAGAGAGGAGGCTTGGCACCAGCTGTGCTGCACGCTCCTCCTCCCCACTCCTCCCAGAAAGGCCATTCATTGCCATCGTGTGTTGGAAAGTTGCACGGCAACTTAATAACTGCACAAAGTTCACACTAGAGAGGAAGTTTACTTTGGCCCTTTATAGAAAAAGAGCAAGTCCAGGAGAGTGGAATTCTGGAAAGCATTAGGTAGTTCTGGGAAGCCTTTCACTGCGAGCTCAACATTAAGAAAGATTGCGATGTTAAAAAGTAGTCTACAGAAAGTTAAGATTTATCCATATGTTATCAATTTTGCATAGAACTATGGAGTATTTCTGCTGAAATTATTACTCTATCATTTGTGTTAAAACAGCAGAAAAGACAGTATTTATCTTCAAATCAAATTATTTCACCCATCTATTCACTTTTTTTCCAGAAAAAAAAAAGTATTACCCAATACTGAAAAACATAATTAAAAATATATAGTTCTAGGGAAGGTGTGACAAAGAATTGTCTTTTATAAATAATCAACCCACTTTAGCATTGCCATCAAAAATAACCTGAAACTCAGCAAATGCCAGCAGCTTTACTGTTTTATTAAACTTTGCAGAAAAAAAATTAAAAAACCATTTAAGATATAAAAACTTTCAGTAAGTTCAGAGGCAGTGTGCATGAATGTTCTGTGTCAGTCCTTTTGGAAAAGTTAAACACGAATACAGTAGAAAACAGTATGAACTAGTAAATACTATAAAAGATTACTGATAGAATGAGCGATCCATCCTCTAAGGTATTGGAGAAACAAAGGGTAACTAACATTTGAAAAAAAGAGAAAGTGGAAAAGCTTTGTGTACAGCTACACACTCCTGTGCCTTACACTGCCGTAGTCATGTGAAGGGACTGACGTGACGCCATGAGATACTAGGTTTTCCCTCCAGCCATACACAGTGCCTGAAAGCCTGCAATACAAACAGGGCAGTCCTGACAAGAGGCATTTTTATGAGCAGAATTTTTCTTTTTAAAAGATTGACATTTATCATTGTGTGTTTAGCACCCTCTATGCCATTTTATTTCTTACAGAACCTAGCATGTGGTATATTTAAGATACTGATTTAACTAAGCATACAGTAAAATACTAAGTTGTGTGGAATATAAGTGTCAAACCAAAATATTTTGTCCTTCAGCAATCAACATGCATGTGCCAACTGAAAAGTAAACATAATTCTTCCTGTTGCTGATAATGCTATCCAAGATAAGGTGAAAGACCTGGGTACATTCTTCCACTGACAGACCTGGTGAAGAACTTCAATACAAATAATGCACCCCAGTTGCGAGGGAGGCTGTAAACAACTGCATTAAAACAGGTTCCTACCAATTGCTGAATATGCCCAACGTACCCAGTTAGACATGTAAGAGACAGACAGCAATCTCCTCCTGTCTCTGCATCCTCAGCAAAACAATTAACACATCTTAACTGTCCCTACAGTTTAAAAACATGGGATGGTAAATGAATAGGCTGATGGGCTCTGAACTGGCTGTTGCTTCTCACAAGGGTACTTGGATTTGTAGCAGATAGTCCAGTGCAGCCATCAGCTCATTGCTCACCAGCAGGCAACAGAGGAAATGGACTATGAGGAACTACTGTAAAAAGACCAGATTAAAAACCCAAAAGCGTCATAATGCAACTATATAAGTCCATAATGCAGATACTTTTTGACTATTGTGTGCATTCTGCTCTTTCATCTCAAAAAGGGTTTAGTAGAACCGAAAGGGGGAAAAGAGTGGCAAGGCTGACTGAAGCTATGAAACAATGTCCACGCAAGCAGCCACTACATAGATGAGAACTTTTCAAGCCAGGAAAAAGAAGAGCAAGTGCGGGTAGTACAAACATCTATAAAGTCATGAGTGGCACAAAAAAATGAATAGGGAAAGATTACTGAATGTTTTTCACAGTGCAAGAACTAAGCAGAACCAAATGAAACTGGCAGGTGGCTCAAAAACAAACAAAAGGAAGTACTTTTTCACACAGTGTGTAGTTAAACTCTGGAACTAATTGCCACAGGATGTTGCAGATGCCAAAGTTTACATGAGTTCAAAAAGCAATTAGAGAAATTCACTGGAGAAAAAAAAAAAAATCCATGAATGGCTATTAATCACAAAGATATTACCTCAGGATTAGGAAGTCTTGGAACTACAGACTGTCACATGCTGACAGAGCATAACAGGCAAGTACTACTGGTATGCTTAACCTGTTCTTATGCAGTTCATTAAGTACCCACGCCTGCTCATTGCCAGGGACAGGGCACTGGGATACGCAGACCACAGGCCTCTCTCAGTACAGGTATTCTTATGGATTGATTGCATTTTTGGACATTTTAAAAGTCACTTTTTCCAAATCAGCTACTCATCTTCTGCTCTGCCCCTTCTTGTACCTTATGATCCTTTCTTCCAGATGGCCTCTAGTCCTAGGGCTTCTTTATTTCCATACACTTAGTAACTGTTCACTGGTACAAGTATCATGATGATACTTGTGATAAGGAGTACATTTACATTAAACTTAAAGCCTTTCTTTGAAGAAAAGGTAACCTTCAGCACATTATAAAATACGTAACTTGTTAGAAACTGTTCAAAAGATCTGTTTACACTCTTTAGAATAAAACCCAAGACAAACATTAAGAAGCAGCAAGACTTGGGGCCTAAAGGTCATCAAGGAACATTCATGTATAAAATACCACTCAGGGCTGTAGAACACAGGTAACAAAACCTGCTCAAATAAGCTTTGAGTCTTATACAAGCTCTCATTACAAGACTCGGTCACCCATGTCAGAAACAGTTTGACATTAACCAGTATCCTGAACAAACAATGGTGCGTCAGCATCAAAAGACTGATGTAACAGAAGTGAGACAGTGTTGCCTTACCATCAGCATCAAGAGGAAGCGTCCCAACCTCAGGTATATAAATAATTTAGATTTGCAAGTACAGTTTCCAATCCGGGAGCAAATCCCAGCTTCATGTTTACAAATTCAGACTGGAAATTAAATGACCTTTCGTAACTATCACAGGAACGACATCCTGGAACACATCTTCAGTATGAACAGTGAGCCCCAACAAGTTAACTGCTTTAAAGATGGAGTTCAAGATATGTGAATGAGCTGGGTTATATAAACACAGCTGCCAGGAACAGAGAGACTGGACTTCATGATTCAGGAGATCCCTTCCATTCCTAATTAAAATACTTTATGAATGTCTGTTGTGGGAAGCAAGATTTTCTTTCCTTAAGCAGAGTCCTGATCATCACTAAATGCTGTAAAAAGGAAATCACTCGTAAAGCCACCTGAGAGTTCAATGCTCTATGCTATCAAAAACTGTCTCAGGAGTATAAAGAAACCTTCACCACAGAAAAGCACTCTACTCATTAAGGGAAAGGCAAAGAAATACCTTTTTGCTGTCATTTGCCCATAAAAATTGTAACCACTTCGCAATAAAAGCATGCAGGAAGTAGAGAGAACATTGCTGATCTGACTACAGAGCTAAGCAGTGGTAGTTTTAAAATCTTCCCATAGGTACAATAAAACAGAGCATGACATCATACATCGTTTTGTACTGAATAATGAGTATTTCCTTAGAAAAACGTGTGTGGGATCTGTGACCTCCTGAATCTCAAGAAATACAGTGCACTGACGGTGTTTTAGCTACACAGTAATTTATGAAATGCAGACTACAAACTTGAAGCATATATGCTAAAACACAGATACCTAGGATTATAAACACACAGGCAGGCTGCTCTTACAGGTCTAGTCTTGGTTTACAAAATAACGACCGGAGCTGCTACTGCTTTGAAATGGGAGGTTATTTGTGATGCTGGGGAGAAGCAAAACTGACAATGCAAACATTCCAAGTCAATTTCAGCGCAAAATAGAGAGGGATTAGCTTAAGCATTATGTATTTTCTAGTGCTGCTTTATCTTGTTTTGAAACATGGACAAGGATAAATCAAAATGACCACATTTCACTCTATGTCAGTATTTGCTCGGGAAAAAAATTAACATCCAGTGTCACAGCTAGAAAGCAAGCAGCACTGCTCACTAATCAAAGGAGTTAACTTCCTTGTTAAATATCTGTGCCCCACTATGCAGGTTACCACTAGTTTTACCTCAACATACATATATAGAGAGAGAGAGGAAGATGGTTTATTTTGTAGAACACATTCCACCCACTCTAAAAGAGTGACTACATGAAGGTTGATAACAAGTTTCAAAAGCAACACAGGATGTTTGCGGAAAATTATGAACCTATAATAAAAATTATATAGTCACACCACCTGTTTCAGAGACCAGTCAAAAAAACTCAGACAATTCACCCTAGATTCATTGAAACTCACACTCACAATACCAAAATACTACACCAGCATTTTCTAAAGGACAGCAAATACCTGACTGGTATTTTAATAACAATATTTCCAATAAGAAGATATCACAGAATCACAGAATGGTAGGGGTTGGAAGGGACCTCTGTGGGTTATCTAGCCCAACCCTCCTGCCGAAGCAGGGTCACCTACAGCAGGCTGCACAGGACCTTGTCCAGGCGGGTCCTGAATATCTCCAGAGAAGGAGAATCCACAACCTCTCTGGGCAACCTGTTCCAGTGCTCTGTTACGCTCAAAGTGAAGAAGTTCTTCCTCACGTTCAGATGGAACTTCCTGTACTTCTGTTTGTGCCCATTGCCCCTTGTCCTGTCACTGGGCACCACTGAAAAGTGTTTGGCCCCATCCTCCTGACACCCACCCTTCAGATATTTGTAAGCATATATTAGGTCCCCTCACAGCCTTCTCTTCTTTGAGAACACTCCCAATGTAACCAAACCATCATTGTCAAAAATAAATCGTAGATTTTGAGTTTACTGTGAGCAAAACATTTGTTTTATATGATGTTTTGGATGTAAAAAGTAGAAGATAGAATTCATACTTAGGAAACTATAACAGCAATTGAAGGCTTCTCTGTCCCACTGACCCTTGAATATCAGAACATTGCTAAATAGAAGAAGAAACACTGACCCCAGCATTCATTTATTTTGAATTAAACATTCAAAGTTATATTTTAAGAGAAACTTAGTTGCTACATCAACCATAAAATAAAAGTCTAAGAAGAAAGGTCACCTGTGATCTCAAGATGCAGATATAGAAATATCTGTGTGAACTTTATCACAAATTTTTCTTTTCCTTTTTGCACAGCATTCTTTTTCCCCCCTGCCAGTCCAGGTGTACAGCTGGGGTTTAAGTGGAAGTCTCACAAAATAATAGCAGGATGAGCCAAAACACCAACAACATATGTGCAAGAGCAAGCCCCATCAGCTAAAAGTCAGTCTAAACCTTATTGCATGTGCTGGTAGACGACAGAAGTATCACTTCAGCCTGGACTGTGCCCTTAAAAACTTTCACTGTTTAAAAATCTTACTCTAATAAAAACAAAATCCTTTAACATGTTCTGAGTGACTCAAAGCATTAAACTACAGCAATCCTTCTGGAAGGTTAAATCTGCTAGATTTTCTTCTTTGATAAATCTCTTAATATAATGGTTATCTCAGGTTAATAAGCAGAATATATCAGATCTTCGTTTCTGACAGGTTTTGTTTCTGCATACATGGCCTAAAATAAGCTGGCCAGTAAGTCACAGGCACTTCCAGCTAACCTGTATTGAAAGTCAGTACTATCTTTGGGAAGCCTACATATTTCACCCAATAATTAAAAAACGATGGGAACAAAACCTTACACAGTCAAGACTGAAGCACCCAGAGACACATCTCCGAGGTGTGGATTAACCATGTTGTATTAGAAAAACAAGAACTTCCCTTTACAATATTATTATGATTTAAGTACAATTTTCAGTATATTGATGCATGTATTTATATCAGTGAATTTACATCTAGTGTAAATTATGTTGTTCTATCACGCTATACTACCCATATCCACCTTTGAATCGGTAAGATCTGACTGTACTTGAGAAAAATTCCATTTTTTATATTAATTAAATGCTAGCACAGGAACAACCCATATTGCATTAAATGTTCTCAAGGTCAGTGGTCAGAATTTGCTTCATTTCAAGCTAGTTCCAAAACACGATAGAGTAGATACTTACTGAGATCCTCTGCAAGCTGGACCCTCTTGCCAGTTAGGAGCTTCACCTTTTTTTCATTGTCCTCAGCAAAATCTTCAAGCACTTCCTTTACATTCTTCTCCAAGCGTCTTACTGTAAAAAAAAACAAAACAACAAACCAATCAAAAAAAAAAAGCACGAGTGGTATCACTTTTGCACCTGTAATGACCGAAGGACAAAATTTTGGGAAGGTCTGTGGGAGACGTAGTATATGTTACCAGACTAACCAATCTGGTTGGAGAAAAGGCAAACTTCTAAACCCATAGGCCCCTTGTTTGGGCCATTAAAACAGAAAATTCTTTGAGAAAGAGGTTTAAGTTTCAAAGGATACTCTCTCTCTGAATTAAATTATTACTGGATGACTTTATTAGGAGGAGATAAAAATATCTGTAGACTGCTGTCTATTAAATTCAGCAGTTTTTCTTCTTCAAGACCGAGTGCCCAACAAACCTTTCATTGTAAGCATTCTTGCTGCCTCCTTCTTAACAGTTACACTTTCACTATCAACATCACCCTCATCAGATGAATCAAGGCCAAGTCATTTAAAGGTGAAAGATGGAAAAATAAGTTAATGATGACAGCAGAGCGTGGTATTAAAGGACTGATGACACACAGAGGGGTGTAGCTGTATATACAAGGCTAAGAGGAATCAAAAACTCTTTAAAGCAGTATTATGTCCATCTTAACACTCATATATCCTTGCCCTTCATACTTAGAGGGAATACCTCCTAATGAAACTTCCTAATTTTCAGCCCAGCAGTTGTCAATGAGGTAGGTGGTCTGAAGAGACAGGACCTAGTTTTCTACATTTAGGGTCAATTTACTCTCCATGGAGGGTAACTTGCATCACATGACAAGGTTCAAACCATAGCACTAGCAGATTGCTACATGAATAAAGCTTTACAAGAAAGCCACTGTTGTATTAGCTTGTCTACATATTACATGGCTTTAAAAAAAAAATCAATTAGAAATTATTTTTTATATCAAACATTTTAAAATTAAAATCTATAGCCAGATTGACCTGAGAAAAAAAGAATATAGTCACTATTTATTTAAATTTTTTCTGCTTGGAAAAAGATATTGGCAATTGGCATCGCATATCTGAAAATATTTTAAACTGGATAGTGCCTTAATTATTTGACATTTTATTTACAGTAAATGATTTAATAAAATGTCAAATTCTATTTACTCTTTTAATTACTTAACTGGGACACAAAAATCAGCCAGCCATGTTACACATGAAAGGAACACATACCTAGAGGAACATTAGAAGATTTCTAAATAATTTTTTGTTTAAAACACCTCAACTCATGAGCCTTACCTTCAGTGTTAGTAAGCTGCTGCCTCAGTGTATTTGCTGTAATTGCCAGCATTCGCTGTATTCGCCAGAAGAGGACAATATCATTACATTCGAGCTGAAACGAGGGAAGTTGTAGTGTCAGACCTCTGATGTCCAGTGAACATCCTACACTTACAAGAATCTCTTGACACTTTTAGCAGGAGCTGTACACTCATGTATGCATATTTCTTTACTGAAGGAGTGGTCAGGCATTGGAACAGGCTGCCCAGGGAAGTGGTGGAGTCACAGTCCCTGGAAGTGTTCAAAAAAAGTGTAGATATTGCACTCGGGGACATGGTTTAGCAGGCATGGTGGTGTTGGGTTGATGGTTTGACTTGACCTTAGAAGTCTTTTCCAACCGTAATGACTCTATGATTCTATGACTTCATGCATACTGTCATTTGTTGCACAAGCCTGGGTTTACAAAACCAGCAAGTCATTTAAAAGATCTGTTTGTAAGCTCCATTGTTACTGTGTTGATCACATATGGTTCAAAGCATTAACTCTAAACACTTACTTATCATACTTACCCCATACAACCCCCTTACTTCATGTTTTCTGAATTTTTTGTATCAGTGAGGTAAACACGTATCAACGGGAAAGTGGGAGAAATGGATACCAACAAGATATCAATAGCTGTACAAAACCGCTTTTAACAGTGCATTTTCAATACACGTTGATAAGTAACAGATGTTTAGGTCATGGCTGATATCTAGTGGTCATTTTATATAATTACCACCAGGATGGCATTTTATTAATTACAAGCTTTATGGAAAAGATCACCAGCTATCTCAAGGTAAAGGATATAAAAGAAAGGTTAGGCTAGTTTAAAGTATTTGTAGAATTTTTTTTTTCCAACCAAGATAGAAATATTACAGCAAAACACCAGTGTGTATCTGTTCTGAAATTTACCTCCGAGTCCACAAAATGTCTCTGATAATAATGGAAGCCTCTTCGACATAGATTGCAGTGGTTCAAAGCAGTCTTCAGGAAATATCTTCTATAAATTTGGTGCCATGTGTCTTTAATCTAGGAAAACAGTACTTAAATTTGACTAAACGAATGACTATCATGCATAATCTAATGATTGCATTTAATTTTAAAATATAACTCTGAATTCCACTATCACTGCCACGTAATATACACTTAAAAATTTCTCAGCAATTTGTCTCCAACTGGGATATGATTAACATGTTGGTTACACATGGCAAACATTACAGATGACTGTCAATTTAAAAAATCTACTATTCCATACTTGTAACATAACTGAATGCTTAAAAATATTGCCTGCAGCCAAAATACGCTTAAATTTTATACTACAAAATGGGACAAATTGTTCATCTTGGCATGATGCAATCTTCACATTAACACTGAGAATATATGTTTGAGTGGTACTCATTAATTTATCAATTAAACCAGATTAAAGCATAGAGAAATATTTAGTGGATCTTATGTAAACAAATATTTGTAACATTTATTGATTAGACTTATTTATGTCCCAGTTCTTCAAAATTAAATATGTGTATCGATATGGCTCTTCAAAAAAAACATACAATAAAATCCAGCAAATCAGTTGCTTAGCTAGAAAGGAAATTCAGTTTGCACTCAGTCTCCTCATGTAGAGGATGTGGATCACTACTCTGACCTTTAGAAAAGGTATGGTAAGTACTGTATAGGAAAGGGGCAGCAGGTATTTAAATAACTCTTCTACCTTGTGTAAGCACATGTATTAATATTGAAAAGGTAGCCACAGTTACTGCAGAAAATACATCATTGTTAAAGGAAATCTACATCTATTAGTTATTCATGATCAAATTATAATTTATTTAAAATTTTAGATCTAATTAGATAAAAGGTCTAATTACGGTTGAGCATTACATTGCAATGAGATAAGCAATTTTCCAGAACATTTAAAATGTACAATACATTCCCTCGTGGCACTCTAAAAACCCCTGCCTTTTTCCAAGTATTTTTGCAAAATTTCCCTCTCTTCAGTGCACCTATGAACTTCAAACTGCACATACAACCACACTGAAAGCTCAGGAATGCACAATGTGTTTTTATTGTATCTTGCTCACAGAGGCCTTGATTCCACTATATAACATCTGAACAATAATTTTAAACACTGTCATAATGTAGGCGAGAAAATCTGCTCAGCAGATTCTGACTTCAGTCTAAACTGACAGATTCCAAAACATTGTAGTGCATTTGTCTGACAGCCAACAGCAGTGTGTGAATTGCGTGCAAGCAGTCATTTAGTAATTCATTTGGAAACATCTGGATTACAAACTCTGTATTTAGATGGAGTCTTTTGTCTATCTAGAAAGAACATTCAAATGATCACAGGGGGCTTCCATATGTTTTGTTACAATTCTGCATCTTACCAGACATGGGTCCACTGTTACCCCTCTTGCTTCGAGATTCTTTCTGACAGTTGTCACTTCGTCATTTGCCAGATACGCTGCATGTTCCTCATTGCATTTGATTAATTTCTCAAGCTCATTTTTTGTTTCATTACGAATATTCTAAGATAAGAATGGTAAGTTAGAATCAATTATTATAGACTCAAGAGACCACCAGTACCTCCTTAATAAACAATCTACCTGCTTAATAAGCCAGAACAGAACATACCTTTGACACTACTAACTATACATTTAAGTGACTCAAAAGGGTATTTGTGCAAAGACATCTCAAATACAGTATTTTTGAATGGATAATTCTCTGTCAATTTTTCATTTTTTTTTCCTTTTCATTATGCACAGAAATGCAGAAAAGGAAGAAAAGGGTGGAAAAAAAAATAATCATAGGTGTCAGCCTTCTTTCCTCTCCATGAACATCTGCTAGTAGGGTTCATATTCACGTATCACCTGTGACACTGATAAGAACTGTAATTTTTGCCTAACAGCTAGCAAGAACTCTACAAGGATTCATACCTTCAAGTTGCTGTTCATTACATTCAAATAAGACAGGTTGAAGTCACTGCCTTTCTCCCATACCTGGCTGCATACAGTTGACTGTAAAACTCCTTCCTCTGAAACAATTACTTTCTACTGTATTCTTTTAAACTCTACTTACTTCTTTAAAGTATGATTCAGTTTGAGAAATATCTAGAAGTAGTAACATAAAAAGCCCATCATCTCTGGGCATTGAATGGAAGGTGCTATTTAAGTTCAAAAGAAATTTCCAAAAGCTATGAGCAAATGAGAGGAGAGATAATAATGAAAACAGTCAATCAGAAAATACAACTGTGACTAGAATGCCAGTGAAAATGCTATCGCATACTAAACAAATCCAAATGGAGTATGATAGGAAATTGCATGCAATTTCTGCTTAAAAGGCATGCTTGAAAAGTATAGAAGAGAATAGCCCAGTTTCCACCCTGTTTTCATCAATTTCTTTTTACTAGAAGAACTTTAATATACAGGTCAATGGCATAATAGTAAAGATGTAATTCACCTAAAGAATGGAAAACAGTTTATAAACTACTACGTATCTGCAATATGAAAAAGTATATGGAATTCTCTGTGGTGTAATATTTAAAACAATTAATAGTAATTCTAAATTTGCAATAATCTAAATAGTCTGAAGAGGGTTGGTATTTCTGAAAATTTACTGAGTAATAATCAAAGTTCTCTAAAGGAAGCGAACTACAATTTATTTTTCTTTTCCCCTTTTACCTGCTCTTTGGTACGGCCTATCCAGTATAACCACCTTTTTTTCCAGTCTGGACCCACCATATCTTCAATAATAGATTCAGCTAAAAAAGGAAACACGATGTTAAGTGTCACTCAAAATACATGTAATCAGCCAAATTTATAGTTCTAAAATTAGGTACAAGAACAAGAATGGACATTTTATGCCTAAGAACATAAGATACACCATACTGAGTCAAGTCAGATGTCTTTTACTTAAAGCAGCAATTCATGTCTTTTACTGCCAACCCGTAGATACTTCAAGGAAGTATATAAAAAACATAGCATCCCTCCACTGAGACAGCCCTCTAGGTTCCAAGTCAGGCATTTAAAAATCTTACCTTGTTGCAACTTGCATCAAAATTAATTCTGCTTGATAACCTTAATGGACAAACTACTTTCCCTGAATTTATCCTGTTCTTCTACTTGTGCATCTGTATCATTTTTTGACTCTACAGATCTCTGTTACTTATCTTTCGGTTACCTCACTGCAAGAGCACTAGTTTTTGAGGCTGTATTTTGCTAAGTATCTCTGTAAGTATCGGTACCATTTTGAACTGTCACCACTGTCTCACTTGTTCTGATAGCAAAGCTTGCATTTCAGTGAAGTGAACTAGATCCGGAAATTGGCCCAGATTAAAAAGCACACAAGAGTGGAATGCATCACACAACTCACTGTCTTTGAGACGACTTTGGAGTGTTTCTTCCATAAAATGAATAGCTGCATCCCACTGCTGTTTATCAGATATTGACCGATCTTCTAAGGCATTGTGCTGGATCACTCGCTGCAATACAGAACATCATTTTAGTATACAATAAATAATTTATTCAGTATTTAGTAAAAAAAAAAAAATTAAAAAAAAAGATATCTGACATTGTCTTGATTTTTTGATGTCTATAAAAGCAGCATTTATTGGGCACACAGGATTTATTCAAGAGGTATCTTTTCAAAGCACTGCCAAAAATATTTTCTTGTGCCTTTGACTCTTCCATAGCCTAGCATAAATACTGTAAAACATATAACAAACAATATGAATTCCCTCCAGATTACAGAATCTATAAAGATGGTAATGAAATGCTGTTATTTTATGTGGTTATAGTTAGGAAAACAAATGAGCTGATGCTAAACATTTCTCACAAGGCTGTCCTTGGGCAGCCAGTGGATTATGAAGGACTTTTTCGTGAACCAACCAAAGCCATTTTATTAGATGCTATTTAGGACAGTAATTTACAAAAGGTAATAATAAAATGAATTGAGAAACACTGAGTTAAAACATTATATCGAAAAGAAGAGATGGATACATGTCCCTATCATCTTATGATTACATTAAAAGAATGCAAAGATACTGAATATGCAACTTCAGTAAAAAGATTTCAACAGCACTTAGTCAACAATGCAGAAAAACCCACTACATTGTACCAGACTATCCTCCGCTCTCTCATTCCATTTATGTCGTTTAATGCTTTCTTCTTTGACAGCTTGTTTCAATTTATCAAAGATATCATCATGCTCTTTTCCTTTTTGTTCTGTCATGAAACGAGAAAATTCTTCTTGTAAAGTCTCCCATGCCACCTAGAAAGTTAGTAAACAATACCCACTGAAATGGGCCACTGTACCATGCACCGGCTGGTAAAGGCACGTTTATGACAACTCTTGCAAGTATGAAAATTTGCATACTGTCGAAAACAACATACAAGCATAAGAGTAAGTAATTGACTTTTCCTTTGCTGCCTTATCCATTACTAATGAAGTCAACATTAGGCTTTGCTTCGCTATGTTGTAGCAAGTGAAAATCTGTTAAACTTGCATAAATCAACATACCTACCTCGAAGAGTTTAACCTTCTCAAAGGAGGGGTATTCCAGTCTTTAACGGGGAAAATTCACCAGAAGAGTAGAATACAATGTGACTGATGTATACGCTTCTCAACATCAAGATCTTGCTAGCCTTTTCTGGCATGTAAGCTGGTTAAAAGAACTGCAGTCAGCCCTTCCAACCACCACCTTACTTCCCTGGAGCTACGCTTTCATTTCAACAGGTTTTGCACAGATGTTTTTTTTTTTTTAAGTTTTTAAAATAACTAAATTCTCACCTCTACTGCTTTATTAGGCAGTTGCTTGTCAGTCCACTGCTTCAGTTTGATGTCCACAGTGGTGTTAAATGTCCCTGAGTTCATAGTCTGTGCTGCTGGAAGGTAGATATTCTCAATCACATGAGTAGATACCCTCTCCCATAAAGTTTTCTGAAGAATCTCCTCCCTAAAATAGAAAGTTGTAACACATATGACGGCTTCCAATACAAAAGTGTCTAACAAGTATGCATTCAATTTATTAGGAACACTGAGAAAAGCAGACTACAAAACTCAGCACATACTTCTTAACATCACGACACAACTTCACCAAAATCCGCTTGGAACTAAGGACACAAATATACAGTGTTTTCAGTGCAAATACAGCTTCAGAAGTTGGCCTCTACGACTCTTACTGGCTGCCACTGCTCTGCACAACAGTTCTTTGCAGCCTTTAATTATACCAATATAACCATGCAGAGCTGTGTGTGCATATGCTTGGCAGGTGGTGGAACAACAAGGGGGCAGACTGTAAAGCACTGGTATGATTTGACTAAAAAGTCCACACTCCCAAAAAAGCATGTGGGTTTTGTTTCTGTAGTATTCCGATTTGTTTGTTGGAACATGCTGTAGTTTTGCATCTGGGATTTTTATTAATTGTTCCCAGATTTGATAAACAATGAAGCAAGTTAAGAAGTCCAACCTTTTACCAAAATGTATATTGACATTCATTTATAAGTGTGCCTCACGTCACTATAAAACTAAGCATCACTTTCCTCTTTATGACACGTTTCAAGAAGTAACAATGGAAACAATCTAACTTAAACCTTTTCAAATGACAATAAACTTACTCTGGAAAACTTTGCAGCTGCAGTGAGACAACTCAGCTGAGCCAGTGCAACATGCAGCCGGTACCCACAGAAGCACCAGTGCTCTTTCTGCTCTTGCCACAGTCTCCAGTACAGGTTGTGAGTTTCTTGCAGGTTAATTTTATGCTAGCTCAGCATGCTAAATCAGCTTACCAACAGATCAAATGAATGGCACATTTGGTAGAATGGTGGGAGCTAAGGCCAAAGAATAAAAACTGCCTTTTTTTGGTGGTAAAAGACCATCAGATTCACTCAAGCCTTTTTCTTCCAAATGGGCTGAAGTTCAGGACACAAGCCTTATCCCTGATTACGCCCCTACTCTAACTAGGCCATCTGTGGACAAAGACTGAAGAACTTCTCACACATATCATGCCTCCCCCCTGTTTCAACAATGGCCTAATTGAAAATTTTCTTCTGTGTTTAAAGCATCCCTCTTCAGATTTCAAAATTATGAAGCTGCCCTGCTGACACACCAGTATAAACGGGGATCAAAGCCACCAGTTTTTTTACTGTTGGAACAGATCTTTGGTATATTTAGGGTAGTAAAAGTATTTATACAAAAGGAACTCAAGCATTTAAATGTTAAAAGAATTCACTACAAATAAAAATTAATATTGCCACTACTCAAAAAATGTTATTGTTAAAAAGCTTTGTTCAAAATAGAATGATTTGGACAGCATTCAAACAAAGACCAATTATTGATCATTCTTGATCACCATTAAAATAACTGGGGATATGGCAAATTAATTTCACTCACAGGGTGTGCTGGAAACCGTCTTTTATGGATTTTACCACTTACAGATGCACTGTAGGAGAAGGGTAGTCCTCAAATTAAGAACAAATGCAATCTCATTCCTTCTTTACTAACGCATCAATAAAAATACACTTTGCTTTGCTTAAATTCAATCATATTAACTGGAAGGAATGGAAATTTTAACAGGATAGAAACATTTGCATTCATCAAATGCACTGCTGTTTTCAGGCTGCGTATTATGGCTAACAGCAGCATTTTATCATCACTTAGGTTTTCAGTTCTACTTTATAGCTCATTATGTGTTATAAAACTAGAATCACCACTACATTTTAACCTTCAAAAAAAATGCACAGAAACATTCCTGTTATGCACCCACCCAATCCACAACATAAAATGAAGCAGACTACACATGGGCCATGGTCCTTCAGTATCTATTACACTGCAAACAGCAGCAAACACCAAAACAGCAAACCTGCATTACATTTGGACTAGAACATAACTTCAGACTAACGTACTTCCTACAACGCATTCTCTGAATGCATCCACATGCCCAGAATAATGTCATTAAGTCATTATATCTTGGTTTTGGATCTATGACCAAGTAACAGTTCAATTCAGGCTGCTGAAGGCAACGGCATTTAAGACATCTTTTTTCATGGTTCTCAGTTGTGGTACAGGCTGTCATCAAAGCAATCCTGTACATTGGCTATTCTCCTCTCAGCTCGCATCTAAAACGGCTTTACTATGCAGTGATGCTACACTGTTAACATACTTACACTAAGGCCCTTGTCTCACACCTATGTCTGCCTTACAAAGCAGCAGTGCAACACAGTACGGTGCTACTTGGTTGAGGCTACCAAGGACATTCACATGATCCATATGTAGCATGAAGTTCTCAAACATCCAGATCAGTTCTTTTTATATCCAGGAATGGCATAATCTTTAAACTTCCAAAACTCCAATTCACAGATACACAAAGCTTTTTTTTCCAAGGTCATACGTATTATTTTGACATGCACAATGACAACGCTTAAACGTCAAGTTAAGAGGAATTACTAATTCATACTTCAAATGAACATCTGAAAAAATATGACTGTTCCTTTTCGTTTTTTTGAGGAATATCTATTGTTCGTTATACTGAACAGAACAAAACACAAACTAACATCATATAATTTTTGTCAAGGGATTATAAAAGCATTTGTTGATTCAGAATAATAAACAAACATAGATTACTTCCACAGGGACAATGGACATAATAATACAATGTCCTAAGAAAAACAGTTCCTTACTTATATTTGAGAATTTTAATTTTATTTACTTAAACTCTTTAAAATATAAAAGTAAACTTCTGCTAGTTAATTAAAAACGGGAAAAAAAAAACCCCAAACATACCAGTGCTTTGGTGTGACCTGAGTCAAACTTATGACTTCATCAAGAATCTCATTCTTTGCTTTTTCAAACAGTTCATTCTATGCAAAAGGAAAAATATGAAATAATATGATTTTAAGTATAGTTTGATCTTGTTTCCATGCAAAGAGTAAAAAACAAAAACCTTTTTCTTGTGGCCTTTAAGCCTAAAATGATACCTTCTGGTCATGCTCTGGACAATGTATGTGCTTGTCATAAGCTACCCTGGTTTAACACAATCTTCCCACCCATCTCTTGCATGCCTCTGCCCAGGCATGGCATTTGAATATTCAGGATCTCTATAAAAGAATCAGGGAATGGGATCATAATCATTTTGTTATTCTGTCTGTCTGAAAGACCAGGGAATGTAACTTCTCTTTGACAGTTCTGTCATGATTACAAAGAAACACTGACGTACTCCTGTGGGTGAGTTAGGTCAGTTAACTGCATATTAAAAGAGTAAAGGACTTGTTAAGTGTTGAAGTATCACAATTTTGGAGCACACTAGTTCATAAACCAGAGAGCTCAGTATTTCCTTCCCCCAGAATAATTTACACTGTCCTCACATTTTAAAATGTCAGTGCTTTATATTAATTTTTAGAAACCATTACAAATGAGATTAAATCGCATAAATTTTAATCCATAATCTTCACCACTTTGTAGCACATAAAATTAAAGCAGCAGAGTAATTTACCCTGTCAAGCTCTCGCAACCGGGGATAATTGTTCTTCCATTCAGTCTCAAGATTGAAACGTGTGGCTGCAAAAATCAGAAACAAGGCCTTCATTTTTTTAATTGTCTATATGCAGTTCGTGACTATCTTCAAAGTTTAGCAGCTCCTAAAATTGCCACAAATCTTGCTTATGACAAATTCTCCAAGAATTTTAAGGGCCTCTACAAATAAACAAAGTTTTTTGTTGTCTAGGTTTAGATGTTATGCCTGCAAATTGCAGGATTCATGCACTGAAAAAATGTAGAGGAAAGAAAGCCATTCAACTTCCAGCTCTGTACAAGTCAGTCCTGGCCTGGCTGATCAGATGGTATCTTTATATAGCAAGTCATTTTAAACAACATCTGAATTCAATGGAAGAAATGTGTTCTGCCTATTAAAAAAATGAATCTTTTTTCTTTATACTTATTTACTCCTTTGGTTTTTAGAGCAAGTGGGCCCTTCACACCATGAATTATTTTTTGATGTGTTTTTGTAACGATTAACTGGGGTAATTACCAATTCATGAGAAATGGTGGTCATACTGCCCAATCATGCAAGTATTGTATGTATATTGAAGAACAAACTGTTTAACAGCAGGTAACTATTTCACTAGATTTTTGAAAAGATGTTTACCTTTAAAAGCATCTGCTTGCTGCTCCACAGACTCTCTCACCATTTTCCAAAAGCAATCTGACACAGCAAGACTTAAGTTCTTTGTTGTTACCTGGTGTGCCTTCAGCATACATGCCCTGTAAATAAAGACAGCTAGAGAAAATTCTTCTATGCATACCCACACTTTCTGGCCCCCATTTTCTCCTCAGAAGAATAAAGCTTTGTTTTTATAGCAGAGAATAACATGTGAATGTGCACTTAACCCTAATTCTAGTCTCTTACTCTAAAACATTGAAATGTAGATCATCACCAAAGCAAGGTGGGGAGCTGGGGGGTGGCGGAACCAACCCCAGAAAATCCCACCACAAATACATTTTTATTCTAGACGTTGCAGTGCAGGCACTGCAGTCCCAAAGACTGTGCAGCTTACTTTCCTGAGAAATACAAACCTATGAAATCAAAACTGCTCAATGAACTTCCAGCAGAACACACAAGCAAACCCTTTGAATACAACATTGTTGCCACAGCAAGACGGCTGACATTTAGAGGCACTGCAACTCATATTTGGACTGGATTCACTCCTTCCAGCTGTATCAAGTGCCTAGACATAGGTTGGGTACTTGGTTCTTCTAGAGCCAGTGGAGAGATACAGAAACCTCTGAAGGGACGCTCAGAACTGCAGTGGAATCAACTGCTGCCTGAAGATGTCTGTCTCTCTCCACTGACTTACAGCAAGCTTTAGAAAACCAGGCTAACCTGGTCACTTCAACAAGATACTTAATTTAAGCAGATTAAATCTCAAATAGTGTTTCCACACTGCAATCCTTTTTTTTTTTTAATTTTAAACAGAAAAACTGAGCTAACGTTTATCAACACAGGCTCATTTTAGTAAAAGGAATAAATAGCAACATACTTCAACAGCTTTGAATTTTGAAAAAATTCCTCTTCATATTCTTTAATAGATTCAATGCTTTCACTGCTGTTCCCTGGAAAAAAAAAGAGAGTGCTGCAACAGTTCCACTTAGACAGGTTTCTCTGCTATCAAGAAGAAAATAAGCAGAGCCAGAGCTCTCTCTACCTTTTCCAGTAACAACTGCAAAGTAACCCAAAGCTTTCATTGGGAAGAGTTTCCCTTCAATTATTTGCTGGATCTATGAAAATAAAGAATTAAAAAAACATAGTTAACCTTGCACAGAGACATTATTTCCTTCAGCATCTTTTTAAAGTTCCAGCTGCATCTATGCATAGACTACTATAACAAGCAGTTTGTCATGGGACTACGAGTTCTACTGATATTTAAAAGAAAAAAAAAAATATAAAAGCATAAACCAAATAAGGCATAACATAACAAAACACCAAAAAAACATGAAAAAGCCTATCCCAGAATATCTTAAAGCCTTCTCAGGAAATGGAACTTTCTCAGGTCACCTGCAAGAAAGGAATTGGTATTGCAGCGAGCTGTAACTAAGCTGTGACTGAAGTCATGTAGCTGATCACTAAAGCAAAGCCTGAGAGAGATTAAAACAATAAACACCATCCCAAAATCATGCAGAATACAGAAATAAGCACTGAAAAAACATCTAGAACAGGTAGGTGAGGTCCAGTATTTCTGACAGCATCTCAAGTATTTTTCCATATGTGACTTCAGCCATTATGAGAAAAACAGTTTCAACTCACCCTGCTTGGGCTAGCCACGTTCTTCTCCGCAAGATCAACTTTCGTCAACACAAATATCGTCCTTTTTCCTTGAGGATCCATTTGACTGACCAAGTCTGTGACAATACTGCGTTCTGCATCCACTGATCCATCTAAAATAAACAAAAACAAAGCTAGATTTTGGGACAATGTAATCTCATATGCAGTAGTGAAGATACAGTAGGCATCAAATAAGTTTCATGTTACAACTTAAAAACATTAAAATTACACTTATATTTAATTTCTGGGTACACACAGTGAAGATTTGCTTTGTTCCCGTATCATAAAAAAAAATAAGTTTGTTGTAGTTGTATAAGTTTTGAACAAGTACCAGCTTGCTCAAAATATTAAACTCTATTATTGTGTGTTGCCTCCAAAACAATTTTTGAAAATATCTTGAATTTTATTTTAATGATAAAAAACTCTTTATCAATAAGTTGCTTTTCGCCATGGATACCAAAGGTGCCTTAATTTATAAATAGACATTACACAGCATGCTATATTGCACACTATACAGATTGCCACAAATGGGAAAAAAAAAAAAAAAAAAAATCAGGAGAGTCCCTAGAGTCACATAAGAATCAGAATTAATAAATAAAAAAATTCTGCAAATTGGATAACCATGTAGACTCTTACCTTGAATACAAAGGATGATGGCATTAGGATTTTGCATGTAGGCCTTGCTGATGCTAAAGATAGTTTCCTTCGTATCTGGAGCCATACCTGATGTCACAGTCTTTAATATGTATATGGAGACGTGTATTTAAAGGAAAAAAGAAAAGAGAAAGATGTAAAAAAGAAAAACAACAGCTAGTGTTCTCACCCATAACAATACCTCACTTACATGTCTTAAAGATTTTTTTTTTTTAAATTTATTTCATACTTACACTAATGACTCCAGGTAAATCAACCAATACCATCCTCTGCAAACCAGGACCTTTCACGCTTAAGGAGATGGTCTGTGGAGTAAAATTGAAATCAAAGGTTTAAACCCACGCCTATTTTGTATGTAATTACATACACAAACACATATTTAAAGTTATATAAACACATATTTACACACACATATGCTTTAAACCAGCAACAGCCTGTAATTTTAAATAGGAAGTCCAATTTTATGTGCATGTAAGTGTGATATAAAACTGATCTTAGCAGTCCAAATACACTTTGCATAGCGCAAAATATTAAGTATACACAAACTGGATTCACCAGTCTCCCATCTGAAGAACACTTACAAAAGATATACACGTACAGATACTTGCCACTAAATATTTGACAAGTCTTACCTCAGTGCTAACAGTGCACCCTTCCTTCACACTATTTCTCATTCTGATTTCTATTTCATTTCTCAAAGCTGCAAGCTGTTTTGAGAAAAGCAAAATATCAAATATAAAACTCCTTATAATAGTGATAGAAGAAAAATCACCAACATAAGTAAAAAAGGGTACTTGGGGATCAAGATCTCTGTTTATAAATACTGTCTGAAATAACTAAATCTAGTGAACAGGGTGCTAAATGATAGATTACCTGCAAACCCCTGCATACTCCAAAAAACATCTTGGCACAAGAGCTCCTTCTACTTTTTACCCACTTCAGTGCCAGCCAAAAACCATATCAAGAGATAATATAATAACTAATACAATGCCTTGTCTCACTAAACATATTTCACTCTAATTAACAGGGGCTAACAGCCCACAAAGACACAACATTTCTCAGAATTAATAAAATTCATGTTAACTTCCAGTCACTTCTTTATACTTACATCCTCTTCCTTGGTCAGATCAAACTCCCGAGAGCTGTCTTTGAATAAAGCCACATGGTGAGGACCTTCACTGAGAGTTACCTAAATGGTAAAAGCCTTACATGAGAAAGTATGGTAAATCTATCACAGACAAACACGAGAAATAAATAGCACACGTATACTTCCCACTGCAAACATACATCTATATGGAATGCTTATTTAGCACAGGACTACTTCTAGTAGGAACTCTGTAGCAGTACACTACTCTGATAATATATATGGATCATATATAGGTCTGCAGAAATTATGTCATTGACCGTAACAACTCACTTGCTTAGTGGCCATTTTATGAACAACTGCTCACATATACTGCAACTAATGGCATAATCAGAGGCAGAACAATACAGCAAATGCTGATTCAGAGATTATGATGTTTTTTACCTTAACAGGGGAACGTGTCATCATCTCTCCAGACCCTCGAGGGAAGATGCGGGCTTGGGCGATCATTTCTAACACACTGGTTTTTCCTGCACTTTGATCTCCAACCACCACCACCTTCAGTGAAAGTTTAAACAGCCATTGGCTTTCAGCAGGACATTTTGGAAGCTTAGACAAAAGCTGACTAAGATGATGTTAATCTGTATCAACACTGGCTGCATTACATTTGACAATAAATGCATTGGTTTAAACACCGAATCCTTGAATAAATGCTAACTTTTAGCCACACAAAACAATTTACTTGTGCTTAAGACAGCACAGTCCACAAAGCACTGGACGGACCGAGCCTGCCAGGCCACCTAATGAGGAGAGGAAGGGCTTGCTGTTCTCGTGGCAGGCAGTTCTACTCTCCTTGCACAAAATCCTTCCAGTGGGTGAAACACTGAAGACTGCTCATCTGGTAGAGGCTGCTCCTGCCTGGAGAAGGCTGAATTCTGATGTAGTTGCTGCCACTTCCCCATCTTACCGGCTTCCTACAGAAGCCACCAGTGCTACAGGTGGTTGTGCAAGTGGGAGGCATTGCTGGCTCTCTCCTACAGCCACACTCAGACTGCCCAATCCCCTCCTCACGCCCCCCAACAGCAGCACCACTGTGGGGAGTTGGCCAGGGCACCTCACCTTCTCAGCTCCATAGGTACCCACAGGGAAACAACAGTCACTTTACTCTGCTGAGAAGGCTGGGGTGCCCCCACTGACACCATTTAAAATGAAAGGCTGAGTACAGCAACCATATCTGGACCTAGATAGTGTTTTATCTACAAGCCAAGGCAGACTTTACATAGTTACACCAGTTATTCTCAAAATTCTATTGTTGCATTTAAAATGGAGAACACATCTTAAGAAAAAACCCTGGAGTTACAAGAAATAGCCTAGCACTAGCTCTGGATTATTCTGGAATACAATTCAATGTTCTATTCAATCATAAGACTGGTGTTTCAGTAAAAAGCCTAGAATTTTTCATCTACTTACTCGAGGTAGGTGATCTTGAGTGTTATAACTGGCATCATAATCAGACAGGATGTCAAGTACTTCAGAATACATATCAATCAAGGATTTCTAAAAAAACAAAAGTGCAGGGAGAAAACATAGACAACAGAACAAAGACTGGGTTTCAGACTAGTTCATCTGTATAGTCTGTGAACTCATCTGTAAAAATGTTTATTCTTTCCTGATGGTTTGAAACCTGAACTGTCTATACTGCAGCACAGATCTCTGTTTTATGAAGTACTATCAACCTCCTTCCATTAAAATAAGAACTCCTTATCTTCCAGTTCCCAGAGGAAAGAGGAAGATCCATACTGGTCAGCAAGTGAAGCAGAGAGAAGCAGAAAACATCCATTTTTAGAAAGCTCGGGATGCTGGCAGACAAAACCAAAAGCATACTTAGTTCAATCTCTGTGGAATTATACAGGGCCATTACAGGATGTTTCCTGACCCTGTAACTATATTCCTATCAAACTCAGCAAGACCCATGACAAAGCACAAAACTATCAGACTGTGTGTATAAAAAGAGTTGGAAGCATATTTATTAGCAAATACAGTGACGCCACATCAAAAAACCCAACCCACATTTTCCACATACCGAGGTAAATTAATTACTTTGACCTGGTAACCCCTCTGGGCTCCCCATCTGAAGCCATTTTGAAAAGTTACATAGTTTTAAAAAAAAAAAAAAGTATAAAGGCCTTAATATGTAAAAAAAATTAGCACAGGTATCTCATAACAAATGTTAAACATTCATGTATGGATTAACAAATATAATTTATAATAGCATCATGGAAAATGTGATAAAATTATATTTCTATGCTGATTTGTAACACATAAATACCTTTAACTTTCTCTGATGAATTCCCTTGTCATCTCTTTGTAGCACCAATTTTCTTAATTCCTTGTTCTCCTTCTCTAATCGCTCAAGCATTCTTTGGTATTTGAGCTACAAAACAGTGGTGGAAATACACAATCACATGAGCAAAGTTTTACCTATGAAAAATATATTATCCTTCAGGCAAGACTTTCAAAAATATAGACACCTTTGCAACCATTAGTTTTTATTAAATTACAACACCATCAAGAGAGGACTGTTGAAATTGTTTTTTTTGGCAACACATTTTTGCTTTAAAAATTTTAATAAGACCATAATCTTTAAACCTGGGGATACATAAAAATCAATCTTTAAGCATCTTAAACAAGCATCATTTTCAAAGGAGCTACATGCGTGCAGTCAGACCAAAATTAGCGTCAGTGGGAAGTGGCTGTTCAATCAAAAAGATCACAAGGCATAAATGTGAATTTGCAAGCCTAATTTAGACCTTTTCTTCAGTATACAACCTCAGTTCAAGAAACAACTGTACCAGCTCAGTCCGGTTTAGAAGGAGATTATGACAGTCCTCTGAAGAAGAGACATGAATACCTACTCTGAAAACTCTGGCTTGGGTTTTGTGAAGCAATGTTTTTTAGAAATGTCTATTAAAAAATCCTAAGCACAGTTGTCATTGTTGTTCAAAATTTCACTTTTTGATTTGGATTTTGACAAAAGTGTACTTCAGGACACCACTCTGAACAACCTCATCCTCTTCAGTTTCTTAAAGGGATCTTTTAAATCCCAAAGAGAGGGCGGAGAAAAAGCTTTTAATCTGCCCATAGCAATTTTTGTACCAATCATAAAAACAGCTTTATCTGAAAGAACTGCTTACTGCTTCACAAAACAGATTTGATGAACACTGCATGGCTTGTATACAACTCTAGCACTTTAACTGCAATTATTTTTCTTGACAGAAGAAAACAAAAAGATACTTTGCTTCTCCTGAATGCTACTGTACTATAATCTGAATGTATCATCCCACATATCCCATACGATGTCTATTTTTCCTCTTGGACCTCTGATATTTGGTCAGCAAATACATCTAAAAGCTTCTTTACTAGAAATGACGTTTCCTAGATTAAGGGATTAAAATGTAACTCCTTAATAAATAAAATAATTTCCTTTCTGCAACACTTGCCATTTAAACATACAAGACATCACAGATATATTTAGTAGCACTGAAGTTCTAAAAGAGAACTGTAGAATATTAGGAGTAAAGTTAGCATGCACAACATGTTAAAAACTGGAATATCACCATTGCATTTACATAACACTCTTGTGCTAACTTTACATTTCAGGAATATAAAGCATTGAAGACAAGGAAGGTATTCTGGGAAAGTATGATTACACATTTTCCCTATCACACTCCCCTCTTGCACACTGTCAGTCACTGTCAGAGACAGAACAGACTTGACTGACCTCCAGTCTATACCCGTAGTCTGTATTGATAAACTCGAAGATTAAAAGAAGCACTGGATTTTTCCCAAATATCCTGTATTTCAGGTGTGCTTTTGTCTAGTAAATCTGAGTCTGCTGCACATAAATCTCTACTTCAGATATCAGGAACTCAGAGAAGTTACCTGAGTGCGCAGAAGTTCTTCCTGAAGTTGATCAATCTTCTCTTTGTCAGAAACCTACAAAGAAAAACAATCATGGCTACTAACACATTGTTTAGTTTATCCACTGCAAGTAATGAAATCACAAACTGAAAGCATCATGTCACATAAGACAACTGACTTTACATGCATTTTAAAGCAAGTAAAATTCTTCAATTAGCATTTGAGATTTTACGCTGATGGAAAGTTCCATCTGCAACAGCAGGTTCACATCAAAAAAAAAGTCTAAATTCCAGTACATGCAAATACAAACATTAACCCTTCAAGACTTAATACTAGGAAAGTGGGCTTAGGGAAAAGCAAAACTCTATATGGTGCTCAGAGTCTTCTGGCCACTGTCCTAAGTGTAAAATTAGCTGTCAAGCTCTCAGGACCTCGTGTGTTCATTTCCTGAATTAGCATGATCTTAATGGGATACAATCACTAAAACATCTGCTTGCTACAGAAACCACTTTCATGTGAGTATTCACTATTTCTGAAGCTTCAAGGGGATTCTTATTTCATATTTGTTTTTCAGAATTATAAACCTAAACTTGCACGCACAACTTCATAGACTGCAGTCAGTCAGGACAGTCCTGAAGGGTTCTTTTAGAATTACTTAAGTTACATTAAAACCTGGAAAAATCAGGATATTATAATACAAAACATTTTTAAGTTCAAGGCATAAATGTAACAAGATTAGGCAATTAGAGCCATTCTTAGTCAAATATTCTTAAAATAGGTTCATCAAGATGTAATAAACAGTTGTTCAAAACAATCCCTTTTTAATAACACAAAAAGCAAGGCAAAAGCATAAATGGTGCAATACAAATTCATATGCTGTAAATATTTACAAACAACAAATTCTAATGGTTGACTGATGAAATATTAATTTTTTTAAATATTATAAACTAATTACTGAAAGAATGATATAGGTAAAAGCTTCAATATTTAAATATAGCTCATTAATAGAGCTCACGTGACATTTACAAGTTGAGTTAACTTCGTACCAGAAAGAGCCTATTATCTCACATGCAGAGGGCAGTTGTCATTTAGACACAAATCAATTTAGTTACTATAATTTCACACCAGTTGTTACAGATTAAACAAGAAAACTAAATCCACAGTTACTTATAGTCATTAATATTATTTGGCTACTAAACTTGTAATATACAGGATGGTGCCTGCACTTTATAGAAAGGAATCCATGCTGACACTTCCATCTATACCCAGTTATTTTCTTATTCACAAACAGCAAAGAGGAATTGTTGTAAATTGATTTCCTTTTCATTTCTGTTAATTAGTTCAGTGACAGCAAAAGTGCATCAGAAACAGGGTTAGTTCAGCACACAGACAACTTGATGCTTGCAGCCGCAGGGTGGTATACGTAAATAAACATTTACACATACACAGACTTTAAACACCTCAAAGACATGAGGGGAAAGTAAAAATACAGGGCAAAGAGAATGGTGTGGAGAGTCAGAAGCAGCAAGAAAACAAAGGAAAATAAAAAGGAAAACAAAGTGTTTCCATGTGCTGCAGATTTTGAAAGCAGGTAACATTTCCCCACATTCTGCTCTTAAACAAGCAGTTCCTGAAGGTGCTTCTGGGGCCCTGATGCGCCTCTGAAACACACACTCATAGACAGAGCACCTCGAACCACAGAGCACCCTCTCTGATGTACAGTATACTTATGTGAAACACAGTAAGTACAAATATTGCACACAGCTACATGTTGCAAGATCTGAAGCAAAGAATTATCTAGCACTAGATTATTAATTCTATCAAGGATAATTAGGTAAATTACATAAAAAATAACAAACAGCTCTAGAATGATGTATATGTTTCAGCATTGGGTTCAGGTGTGCTTTGAACATTAGTACGTACAGTATTTTGAACATGCAATTCGTAATATTGCTAAAAATTTTTTAAGTTGCCAATAAAAGCTAAAGCTATCACAACAATCTGAATTACTAAGTCATACAGCCAACCTATGATCTAGGATTTCTACTCACAAAAAATAAAACAAAAAAATTAACTATTAAAATATCTTTATATATGCACATCAATATTTGTTTAATCCAGTTCAGCAGGGTTTGTATGCCAAGATTCCTCCTTCTTTCCCCACTGCCACCATAGTCATAAGAAAACCGTAGGGCCTTTTTTAATCAAGGTTCCTGCACACAAAGGCGCAGATACCTGTTTACTAAGATTACCAGAAGCTCCTCAGAGTTACTAATTTTGCACAGCAGTTGCTTTCCAACAACCTTTGTCACACATTCTATATAATAAGCATGTGCCTCTGAAAATCCAGTACCTTTCAAAGCACAGTTACTGGTTTTGTATATTCTCTAACCAGACTAAAATAATTCTAAACTGATCATTTCCAGAAGTACTACAATGAATTCCAGAAATATAAATGAAAATATCAAGACCTAGACAAAACGCATATAAGAAGCAGCCATGCACAATGCAGCTATACAAGACTAATCAATTACACGGCTAAACATCTATCAAAAGGCTGACAAAAACCAAAATCAACAGGAAACAATTACATTTTTATTTTTAATATCCTCTCCTGATTATGAGATAGTTTTCGTTATTATTCAATTTACAACTGAAGTAGATTTAATATTGAGTAATTAAAAGCAAATGGAAGATGTGCAAGTAAATCGGCCAACAGAACTTCCAAGAGTGGAAATGAAACGATCATGTTCTCTAGGAGACAGGCAAGCAAGCCAACTCAGTAAAAAATAAACAGGCCTAGTTTATGCCCTGTCAAAAAGGACGCGCAATGACTTATTTCAATGACAGTAACAATTTCTTCTCCAAAGGAGAAACTGGATCAATGACTGGAATCTTTAAGTTATATCCTCATATCAAGGTGTTAAAGAAAATAGTTTACCATCTCTTTCAATTTGTTTCAAGCAAAAAGATGAGTGTGACAAACAAGACCCATTCCTTGCCATTAGGCACATATGCCAAAACAGCACACCTGAATGCTCAATTAAAGCGTTTCACATGCAACGGTAGTTAGACTTCCAACACTCAGAAAACACAGAGTACCTGCCTTGGAGGACAGGACAACATTTAGAAAGATAGCTCTTGCAGCTATTTCACAGCTGGGGATTTGCAGAATTAGTTGCAAGAAAAGTACTAACAAGGTAGAAATTCAAGCTATTTTTTTTTCCTGATTATGTTTAATAGACTGATACATTTTCATATATGAAATATTGTATTGCCTTTCCAGTAATTTCTACATCTTAATACATTATAAACTTCAAACTACTATTCCATACTGCATCTCTCTGAAACCATATACTATCTGACAGACTACCTTTATTGAAAAAAAAAAAAAAAGAGTAACTGAACAAATAGAGAATATTTAGACCACTGAAGACATCTTTACTCTTCTACTAAAACACACATCTGGAAGGGAATGCATGTGAGGATGTTTGTAGGACACCTATTGAGATAAAATAATCTCATATAATTGCATTTCCACCATATTTTGTTACACAATGCCTCGGTTCATAACTGAGGACAGAATACATCAGTGTTATTTTAAATTGACAGAATATTAACTAAATAAATTTGAAAAATGAAATATGAGGAAAAATGGCCTTTTTTAATCCTTTTTTTTTTAAAGTTAAAGGAATATTAACAGTTTAGAGTGGCCCATAAAAAGTAATATGTCAGGAAAGTAAAATATTTAAGTTTAAAATGCTACTATAGTTTCAGAGAACAGTGATCTAACTCTGTTGACAGACTGAAAAGCATGACAATTGCAGCTATGAAACTATGTCTAAAAGTTTAATTCACATTTACTATGTTCCTCTTTCTGTGGGAGTTATCTTCAGATGTACAAAAATTAATTTCTGTATCCAGTGCTCAATTCCAAAGCTATTGAAAAATACATGTAATCAGAAAGATGAGGACACAGCAGCAGACAGCAAAGCATTGTGGTTAGGAATTACAGGTTGTAACAGATTAGACAACTAAAATATCCCAATTTAGGAAGAATTTTCAATTCATCTCAGCTATACAATAATGAATAAAATGATCAGAGCTTAAATTAAGTAAGTAAAGTGGTGTGGAAGTGTTCAACAACCACAGCATATCAGTATAAACTGTGTTTTAAGAGGGAAAACAGACAAAGGACTAAGTTTGATGTGTACACAGTAAAGGCTGTTATTAACAACAGTATTTAATTGTCTGTGCAAAACTGTTTCTAAAGAGCTGCTATCATTTTCAGGTTGGTAACAGTATAAAGCAGGAGAAAATGTTCCCAGCGATATATCGCCAGTGAATAGCTATACTCTTACAAGATAGAGCTACAGTAAGCAAGAAAGAGTAGAGAAAATAGACTTGACATTAAATGCATTTTTAATATATGCACTTTAAACAACAGTTTTTATAAAGGCAGAGAACATACAATTTCAAAGCAACATGAAGTACCTTTCTTCTTTTAACAACATGGTTTAAATGCAACTTGGTTAAACTGAAACAGGACTATACATCTGTAGTGAAGTTGGCTGTAATAATTATTTGGGCCCATGTTTTAATTAGTTAGATTTTTCTAGCTCAAATACAGAAGGCTGAAGTATTTGATTAGTGTGAATACAGTACATATTGTCCCTTAAGCCATCACCTTTTGTTTCTGCTGGGAAGAGCCCATGTTATATTGGCCAGCAGCTCTGCGTGCTTCCTCTTCATGCTGCTGGATTTGTTGTTGTAACAGAATGAGTTCACCAAGCAGGCCCTGCCATGAGTTTGTAACAAAAAGGAGAGGAAAAATTTGGGGTGTAAGGAGAACAAAGTTAAACCAAATGGCACGACAAAGGCAGATGAAAAACAGGTATGAATGGCTCGGTTCAAACAAAAGTGAAATTTCATTAGCAAGATCTCTTGCTAGCTAGCTGGGAGCGGTTATAGCCAGCAAAATGATACATTCTGCAAATCCAGGTAGAACACAACAATAAACATTTAGCTACACTTTATAATTATATTCATCTTTAACTAAGCATCTAAATCTTAAAAAAATTAAACTATCCTGGCTTTAAAATATTCTCAAAAGTTTCAGGATTTCATTTCAATTATTCACACCAGAATTTCTTAAGTCTTGGCAATTTTTCAAAACTTAACCATGTGTGTATTTAAAGAGAGTGTTTTGGATAGTCGACACAAAGTTGTGCACAACAGCTAATAGGCTCAACTTTGTCAGCAATGTGAAAGTTCTCATTTTGTTCTTATTCCCAGCAGTGCAGACAGTTTATGAAAGACGATTTTGCCTGTTACTTAAACTTCTCAAACTAGGAGAAGCAAAATAGTTTCTAGAGCACAAGGAAAGAAAAAGCCCCCTCTCCACTTCCGTAACACACTGCAGTTTAAATTCATGCTGTCATAATCCTTCCTGATCACTCCAAAATCCCTGCAATTTGATTCTTATTCCTTCACTTATTCAGCATTTCCATGAAGCTTAGTTTTCTTCTCTTCTCCCTCCACACAAAATATTCTTGTAATAGTAAGCTTTCTTTCGTAACTGGTTTAGAGATACTAACACAACATTTACTGGAACTTTATGTACAATTTATTTCAGACAATGTAGACAAAAGTGTGAATGAACTATTTAAATAAAGCTCTTTACAAAATATTACATCTGCTAAGAAAACATTCAGTGAAATGAAAGGTTTCAAAAATGCACTTCAGGAATCAAAACAAACTCTGAAATAGAACTTTGGTGTAAGAATTCAAGACATCTACCATCAAGTTATACATTTGCTGCATGAAATACACACACAGGCATGTACACATAAGGATAAACAAAACAGGAGAAAATGGATAAAAGAAGAGAGACAATCAAATGGCCAAGTATCAACATCTGCTAAATAGTGATTTGCGTAACATTTGAAGAATAGAAAAATCTTCACATTCGTATTTTACTGAACCACTTTAAGATATGAATTTCTATATTGCCAGACTAGCATAAGCATTAGAGCCATGCCAAGAACTCAGGCAAAACAGATTTCATTTCTATACAGCAGCAAGGAGAGATAGCCTCACGGCTACAGTTAGTATTAGAGGAACAACAGTATTTTGCCATTTCGCAATCAAGGAAACTCTCAACATGACCTGACACGGTCCCTTTAAACATTACGATATGGATCAAGGAAACACAAGAAAAAACACTGAACAAAATTGGCCATGAAGGCCTCTTAGCATTTAAACAGGAACTATAACAAATCTTTGATGCCACCAAATCTGTTTAATGTGCAATTACTTTAGACATCTGATCCATGTGAGACTTACTCTATAGTATAGCATGAAAAGCTCTTTCGAACTACAGTTACTCCATTTAACAAAATGTTCAAGCAAAAAATACAGTGATTTAAAAGTCTTCTCAATAATACTTCCTTCTTTGTCTCTATCAGTCAATAATCTTACTTCCTTTATTTTCTATTTCTTACTTTCTAGGTTTGAATTAAAAAAAAAACAAGAACCTTTATGTGCTTAAATAGCACAGCACTATACACACAACACTCCGGCTGGTATGAACCAGGACACAAACAAAAATGTTTACATCTCTGTCACTGGACACTATCACTGCTCCCCCCACGCCTCCCCAGTCAATCATTCCAGTGTAAAACTGTATTTATCTTAAAGAACTTTATCTAGAAAAATCAACATTGATCAATTAATGGGATTTCAACAAACAAGTTGCTTATAAGCATCATATTATTATTTTCATTACCAAAGAACGTAAAGGGGAATAATATTAGCTGACAAACAGTGGCACAAACACTGCAAAGTTATCATGAGAAACTGGGTGCACAATAAATAGACAAAGGCAAAACAAGTGCTGACGTTACTGTATATCCTTTAAAAAAACCCCACATTATTTTACATTAAAAGTTAATATGCTATATGTCAGCTGAGCATGGCTATCTCTTTAATTTAAAAGTTCCTCAAGACTAAAGTCTTTGTGCCCCATTTTCACAAGCAACCAAAGCCTTGTCTTTTTGCACGTCTTGACTCTTTCCACTATTTCCCACTGACTTCAGTGTGATTGTTCATGAGAAAAGCTGAACCACAATAAGTCCTTGCAGGAAAAATAATTAAATGCTGAGGGATGTAAAGGGGTGAAAATGATGAGGAAGGTAAAGAGAACAATTTCTAAGAATTTGAATAAGTGTCACGATTCTGTCCAGAGTACATATAACATGAAACTGGGAATTAAGTTGGGAATGTAACGGTGCTATGAATAGAAAAACAGAAAATTATGGAAACTTTGTTTCATTTATTCTTGCAAGTTACACAATCATCGAGAATGTTTAAAAAAAAACACCATCCAAATCAAGTGATAGTCTTTATTAAAACCTCTTCTTCACCGCCCAGCAGTAGCTGCAGGGAAGAGCTGTAGAATTACCGTGCCACTTCTTACGGTGACTGAAGGTGACCCTGTGCAGGCTGAGTTAGGCAGTCTTCACGCTGCCAAATCCTCACCAGTGCATCAGGTTCTTCAAGGCACAAGATTTTATCAAAGTACCAAAGGCAGAGCAAGGACAATGTGGTTGATTTTGAGTGATTTATGTATCTGGCTTCTAAGCCCCAAATCAATACTTAAATCACATTTGTCACACCCACTTCACCACAGCTATAACCACTGTAATTTTTCTTTAAAAATGGGACTAAGCTTTGGCATTTGTTTGCTTTAATAGGAAGCTGAAACTCTTTACGAAATTTTTTTGGACATGGACAATAGTACAAGATAATTTTCTAAGGTAACACTGCCATTTCAAGTGCAAGCCTGAACTAGTCCCAGACATACAACAGAATAAAATATTTTACTACTTTATAGCTTTTATAACTATCTTCTCTCCTCTTTCTCCAAGAACAAAATTTCTTATTTAATCCAAGTAGAAGCAGATTTAAACTCCATTAATTTAAATAACTTATCTGAACACTCCAGTAATTTTAACTTCATTCTCTTTTCAAAAAATTGTAGCTTTTGTATTAAATGAGAGATTATGAGATAAAGACATCAGGATGCAAAAGGCACTACAGTCTGATTCAGTGTTTGGGACAACGTTCACTTTCTCAAAGTTATCTTGCAAGCTAATCGGTTTCTCCTTCATTCTACAGCATGTTTTTAGAGATCCCATATGAGGGCCATGCCCAGTAACAGCACTACAGAACATTCCTCCAAATGAGGAATTCCTAGATTCCTTTAGCAGTTACTCGTCTTTTCACAATGAAACAAAGAAAAGCAGCTCATCAGACACATTTAATACCATGCTATAGCACTTGATGCATTTACACAATCACAATTCTTAAACCAGTATTGGTTGGCAGTGGAAAGCACTGAATGAAAAAAGGCCATCTAACCCATTGTCTTGAAAATAATGATTTTGCTTACCAATACGCTAAGTGATCATGCTTTCTTAGGTATTCATATGCGCCTTGTTTGAAATATTACAATCAAAATTGATCATATTAATTAGCAAACCAATAGTTTCTAAGTGTAATGTAATGGATATAATTAGAATAACAAAAATTAAAACACCAGATTAAATTTTCTAATCACACTGATTTAATCTGGGCTGATATTTTCCATACCACAGCCAAAATTCTGTTGGCAATATTAAAATGCAGTTGTCACTGCATCCGAAAGAAACAGAATAATCAGTAGTAGTGATATTACCAGTATTCAGTAAAAATCTCGGTTAATTTAGTTATCAGAGACAATAAATTAAGATGGTCACTTCTTTACAGATCAATAGTAAAGTATATTTTATGCTTTGAACAGTGAAACCTGTGCTAAGCAACCACTCAGGACAAAATAAAACAATTTATACAGGCAGTTTATTGACAAAGGGGAAACAAAAAGCTAACAATTATCATGTAGAAATCCATCACTGTTCTAAAGGGAAAAAAATAGTTATAAAAAGTGAGCTTTGTACAGGTTTCACTATATATTGCCATGCAGAATTAATGTAGAATAAATGTATACATGCCTGCATATACAGAAATGTATCTTATGTAAAAACGCCGGTTATAGTTCAGACACTTTCAGTCGCAAAATACATGCATAATTTACAAATTCCCTGACATATATTGATTTCCTTCAATTTTTTAAAAGAATTTTTAAAAATATACGAAGGAAAAATGAAAAGCTTTAAAGGAATGAGCAACACGACAGTTTAGGATTTTAGTAGAAATAAGATCTACTGTTCATGAAAGCAAAACAAGTAAACTTTACCTTCTATACTTCAAGGAAAAAATGCTAAAACTTTTAGTTAACAAAATACAAAACCTTTGATTTCCAGAAGACAGTAACAAAAATGTGATGTATGCTTCATTTAAATAAAGAAAGTTAAAAGACAGACTGCTTTAAGAAACAGAAATTCTTTATTAAGGCAGCAATCCTTAAGTAAGAATCACAGCTGTGAAAATGTCAGAGATGAGGTTGCAAGCAGAAATGCTTAGAATTAACTATAAAAGCCTGAACAAACTTCAGTAATAAGCTATACGCTCAACTGCCACTGGGAACATGCCCTGAAAAATTGCAAATGCACACAATATACCTAAAATTACATTTTTATTACAAACACATTTTCTTAAGAATGCAATTCCTAAAGATTTTTATGACTGCATTGTATTTTCCATTATCATTGTACTGTTTGTATATTAAAAACAACAAAGCACACCCATTGTCAATGATAAATTCTATTCAAGCTCCTTCAAATACACATCTGCAACTAGCTATTGAAGCACTTTAAAAATGTCTTGACAACAGGTAATTTTTTTTAGTTTTGCAAGAGAGTAATTACCTTCTTGTACTGTTTGTCATTGTCATATCCCTGGTCAGTAGCTCTGAATGCTGTTTCTCCTGGAGAACCTATGACATAATTACAAAAAGTCATTATAATGTGCAAAAGGCACTTAAAAATTCTCAAACTACACCTACTATAAAATTAAAGCTTTAACCTCTATGAATTTTTAATTTAATAATATTTGAAGTTCCTATTAAAAAAAGAGATTCACCTTAAGAAACTGAAAAAGAAATTCAGTTTAAAACTCATATGAAAATTTTATACCTAATTTGTGACTCAGACTAGTTATATCACAAGGGAGTAAGCAGCTTTAGTTAGACCACTAAAGTTCTGAAAACACTGTAAAATTAATTATTTGATAAACACGAAAGGACAATACAAATTCCATTGGTATTACTGTAACCAGGAAAAAAAAAAATATTCCTTCCTACTGTAATGACATAGGTTTTCAAAACAAGCTTCTGGAAAACACCTGAAATGAAAAGCATCTGCAAAGGACTGTGGCAGAAATAACAACTATTCATCTATTCATTCTCACAGGGGAGGACCTAAGTATTTTTAAAATAGTTGGAAGGTATTTGTAATTCAATATTAAATTGCTGTAGATTGTTGTGTTTACATTGATATTCACTCCTCTTAGTACAGCGGTGTTTTAAGGGTTTGCTTTAAGGAGGCAGGTTAAGGGCAGTAAAAAGGGCTTTTACACACCTAACAACAGAAGTAGATCAGAAGATCCTATGACTTCACTAACCAAATTGTAACCTGTGAAAAATCAGCAGAAGAGGGGAAATAAAAATTATAAATACAAAACAAAATGCAAAACAAAGATGAGGGATCTTTGTCTCATTTGGAGGACCACACAATCATAAATGGCAACTGTGCCCATGTAAGTATGACAATAAATAATAGGTGACATCTCAGAATACCAGTCAATAACACCACAATTATAAACAGCCAAAATACATAGGAGATTGTAATCTACTTTTCTCTCTGTTGAACTTGATCCCTGCTTAGGTGCTTGCCGAGTTTGTAAAATAAACTAGTTCTGCCATTGACAGCGTTTTAAGAAAATGAAAATACACTTCTCGAGCACACCGATATGGAAATATTTTCAAACACACTTAGAGCAATGACTATAACACCTCACAGATACAATCTTTCATGAATAAAAATTTATGTGGTCTGATAATTATTAAGGTATATAATAAGAATAATCTTGTACTTTATTACAAGAATGAGTGCATGAAGTTTTGAGCTGTACTCATTAGCAAGCTAAATATGATGATCAAATAAGTCATTTTTAAAAAGCCCACCACCCAGAAATGTCTTAATTAAGTCTCCTGAAAAACCTGAAAATCATTAAGCCTACTACTACCTGAACACACTGAATCAGCAGGCCATCCTCTTGTCTTTTGTGAAGGATTTAGAACTCCTACCTACTCCTTTGATATGCAGCCCCTACCCAAGCTAAATCTTCAAGTGAGTCCTTCTGGAGCTGTGTCCAGATGAAAAACATCATTCAACCCAAAAGAACAGCTTTATTACAAACCTCTTATTTCACATGCTTGCAACATTAGGAACCATCATTCTTAATAATCCAGCTCCGGTAACAGCTGTGGTACTGTTACTGTCCAGTGCCACTCTCACCTTCTCCAAATTCCAGCTGGACACATCCAGCTTCTGTGGCTCACTGAAGCAATCTAGCTTTTCATCTGTTTATTTATAGAGTTGTACAAGAATTCCAGTTTTCTATTCAATGTCACATTTTGGATCTCTACACTTGCTACTAGAATTCTTGCTTTCAAAAATACATTACACTCACCTGTATCCGTAACACTTTCAGACGAGATAGTCAATGAAAAGGCATGCATTTTCAGGATCCGCTTTTTTTTAGTGTCTAAGGATGTGTCTGTAACCTCATCTTGTAATAGTTTACGTTCTCAAAATTAAGACTAAGCTGAAAAATTGTTCTCACCAGGAGAAAAAAATCCTTTCAGTGAAGTGAAGCTCTCTCCAATCTTGTCAAAGTCAGGCAGAAGTTTGGCAAGGTCATCTGCATCAGGAAGGGCTTTGATGAGTTTTTCTAGGAAAACAGTACAGTAGCTAATGAGTAGGGTTTTTTCCTGCTATTTTTGTGAACAAAAATGGCTTAGGCCATAAAACCTAGTTACTGTTTCAAGACATGGCTTTTTTTCTTTTTTTTAAATAAAGAATTATAAAGTTTCTTTCCACACACACCTCCACCCATCAGTGTTGGGAAAGATTATCAGATCTGAAAAACCAATTGTTTTTTTAGACTTTGAACTTCCTGATAAGTTGGTTGCCTCAGGTACTTTAAAATTGTCTAAAACTTATTGCTGCATTTCACCACATATCATACATTTTTCTCTCACATGTTTTGTAGAGGATGTTTTAAAATTACACAACACTAACTATGCTCACCTCTTGTACATTTGAAGCAAAGCTTATTTTTCAATTTCACAAATAAGCCAATTTTGTAATCCTTTAAAAAAATCAAAACTTATCAGCTATAAGTACTATAAAAATGTAGTGTCCACTAGCAATAAAAGCAAGAAAACATTTGTCTCGGTTATTCAACCTCTGCATTTATCTACGCAATGCTCATACATGCATGAAAATATTTTAAATTTTTTTTAAAAAACAACACCACCTTACCACCCTGCATATATAAGTAACTCAGTGCTTGTTTTCTAGAATTCTGTCTTTCTCCTGAAATATGCAAAAAAACCTACTGTAACCAGAATGGTCAGGAAAACAGTCCATATTTTTTACTTTCTTTTCTTCTATATCTTCAAGATAATTTTATAGATAGGTAGGTTCACTATTCTGCACTTTCAATTTGTCTTTTACTCATACATATTCTTTACTTACCTATTTATATTTTTTACTTGTGTCATTCATATAGAAAGAACTTTGTCCAGAAAACTACCAAAACCTGTGTAAGTTCCCTTGATCATGCTGCAACTCTCCTTTCAATAATGGGATCATATGGCCATATGAAAGGACCAAGAACATTCTCCAACAAAAGGATGAATTATGTAATATCAATGCTAAACAATATTTAAATTCTTCCTACAAACACACTGGTACAAATACCTTGGTAAGACACACACCAAACTAATAATACAAGTTCACTCAAATTACAGTTCTAAAGACACTTCTGTAGCGAGGTACCGACGACCTATGCCCTTGTGTTTAAGTTTTACATATGCTAGTCTCTAGATAGAGTAACATTTTAACTTTTTGCAGTACCGAAGTCAATATGTTCATCAAGCTCCCAAATGAAGTCAGGAACAATCCACTTATATTCATCAAGATCTGGCATCATGTCCTTCCACTGATCATATGTCTAACACAAAAAGGAAAAAAATACAGTAGAAACAGAAAAAGAAACATATGTAGAGAAGCATATGAGCAATCTATTGAAAAGTAATATCTACATATAAAACACACTAACCCACCATCTTTTAGATACGAATAATACTACCTGGACCTTTAAAAATCTATACTAGCTCTCCAAACACTGCTTTCCATATTCACTCATCTTTATTGTTATTAGTTAACCAAACAATGACATCTTGTGTTACTGTGGCTATAACAAGAACTATTGTTCTGAAGTATAGAATAACAAAGACAAAATCCATAAAAGAGCTTCCACAGATAAATACCTTCTTAGCTGTATAACCACCACCTACAGCAGATCCTAATATAAGATAGCGAACTTTGAGAAGCCTTGATGCTAGTCTAGCTAGCCAAAAGTTCCTGTGGAACTGGTATCCATATTTTACATTTAAAAGTTTTGTTTTGCGTAGGGGAAGACGATTAAGAGAAGAGAACAGCTGAATGGATATCCTCAATGGAGGTCTTTGAAATTTTGAACTTGGATAGCAGGGATGATGTATACTTCGGGAAACAAGATGCAAGTTTTGAAGTGGCGATTTTCTTTTTATTCCATAGCTGCTTTTTGCTAGACTCCGGCAGATGACACTAAAAGAAATGAACAAAAACTCTAAGTAACAGATTTCCTCAACACACCATTAACTCAATAACCTCTTTGGAAGCAACTCACATTGCATTTTAGCTGGTTACAGATAAATTACAGCATCATTTTGAATGTACAATCTCCAGCTATCATCGGTATGCTACCAGGAAAATAAAAAGCTGTAAACATCGTTAACGGGCAGACCATTTCTAGTGATTACAGAAATAAAACCTTAAATACCATTTATGAAGTCTGTTACGAATTAAATTTAACTTCGACACTAGATTAAGGCAAGTAACACGTTTGTGGTAAAACACAGTTTGGGCAAACAGGAGCTAAGAGTCTACAGACGACTATGATCAACTTGCAACATAAAAGACAACTTGACAGTTTTGTCTATCTTGTTATTAAAATCAAACTTATAGCGAACAGTAAGTTTGTAGAGGATTTTCAGACTTCAGAAAAACAATACATAGACAAAATTTCTTCACAAAATACGTATGTCCTTTTTTGGCAAAGCAGATTCTCTTTTGGACTTGAAGCATATACTTAATGACATCTTTCAGGTCCTTTCAGGATTACAGCTTTATTGTTTTGTCTTAAGTCATTCATAGACAAGATAACTTCTGGAGATGGCTGCACCATGTTTGTTGAAGACTCCAAGAAAGTAATTCAGATTTATGTAAGAGGAAAAATTTCATTCTGAAAGATTTTACACTGAAAGCAGCTCAGCCATGAAAAGCACATGTTAAAACACAGGAACTTATCAAACTTGCCTATGTTAAAACAAACGCATAGATTGGAATAAAGCGCCTTGTGTATTTTCAGTTATGCTATCTGGATAATTCCACATTTTGAGCTTAGGGAAAAGACAACTGCTCTGGAAAAATCAATTTCTTCCGTGACTTTTTAGTCTCACCATGATATCAGAACGGTTAATATTAAATCATAGAATCATTAAGGTTGGAAAAGACCTCTAAGATTGTCAAGTCCAACTGTCAACCCAACACCACCATGCCTGCTAAACCATGTCCTGAAGTGCAATATCTACATGTTTTTTGAACACCTCCAGGGATGGGGACACAACCACCTCCCTGGGCAGCCTATTCCAATGTCTGACAACTCTTTCAGTAAATCATTTTTTCCTAAGATCCAATCTAAATCTCCCTTGACGGAACTTGAGGCCATTGCCTCTCGTCCTATCAGTAGTTAGTTGGGAGAAGAGACCAACACCTGTCTGACTACAACCTCCTTTCAGGTAGCTGTAGAGAGCAACGAGGTCCCCCCTCAGCCTCCTCTTCTCCTGACTAAACAGTCCCAGCTGCCTTCGCCGCTCCTCATAAGACTTGTTCTCCAGACCCTTTGCCAGCTTTGTTGCCTTCTCTGGAAACGCTCCAGCACCTCAATGTCCTGCTTGTAGTGAGGGGCCCAAAACTGAACACAGTACTCGAGGTGCGGCCTCGTCAGTGCCGAGTACAGGGGGATGATCCCTGCCCTACTGCTGCTGGCCACACTATTCCTGATAAAACCCAGGATGCCGCTGGCCTTCTTGGTCACCTGGGCACACTGCTGGCTCATGTTCAGCCGCTGTCAACCAGCATCCCAAGGTCCTTTTCCGCCAGGCAGCTTTCCAGCCACTCCTCCCCAAGCCTGTAGTGTTGCATGGGGTTGTTGTGACCCGAATGCAGGACCTGGCACTTGGCCTTGTTGAACTTCATACAGCTCGCCTTGGCCCATTGATCCAGTCTGTCCAGATCCCTCTGCAGATCCTTCCTACCCTCAAGCACATCAACGCTCCCACCCAACTATTTCTCATCTGCAAACTTACTGAGGGAGCACTCAATCCCCTCATCCAGATCATTGATAAAGATATTAAATCACTTACTGGATGCAAAATATGAGTGAAGTTACAGTTCTTGAAATTAATGCTTGTCCCTTTATGCTTTCTTTCAGGATTTGCAACATTATCAAGTGCATTTACTTACAAAGGGGACAATTACAAAAGAAGAAAGTGCATCACACCACTGAGAAGGCAAGTTATTTATTCTGTAATCCTAAATAATTCTTAAAGAGGATAAGTGAATCATATGAAATGGAAAACATTACAGCATTTTCTAATAACATGCTCTATAATCCGTACAGTTCTTTGCCTTGAGATTTTCCATGCACTAGAGATAACATTGTCTATGACAGGCCAGTTCAAAAAATCCTCTGCTAGGGCAAACTTTCTGCACAGACAGGTTATATACACTTCTAAGAGATACGACTGCGAAGCAGTCTTTCAAATGTAACCCAGCAAAAGGCACCGTTGTATTTTCTTTCTCATTCAGCCGCAGACAACGCTTGTTCTCCTACTGCTGCTCCCAAATCTGCCAAGGGACATTGTGAGACTACCGGCCGCTCAGTTTCACCGCTCCTGTCTGGAATCATGTAGAAGAACGGTGAAAAACAAGAGGAGCGTGGGGCAGCTGCTGCGGAGGGCCAACGTCTGGACACGGAGGCGGCCCGACCTCCCCGGGGCGCGAATGCGGAGACGCAACTCCCTCCCACAGCGCACCCCCGGGTGCCGGGGGAGCAGGAGCATGGGCAGTTCCCCCGCCGGGGAGCAGCAGCTCAGGCTCACCCCTGCGCCATTCCCAGCCCCGACCCGCCGGGCGGCTCCGGCCTCCCCCGCCGGCAGCTCGCTTCCCGCGGGCGCCCCGGGCCTGCTCAGCCGGGACAGGTGTTACAACCGGCACCGCGCCCGGGGCAGAGGCCCCGCAGTCGGCAGAGGGGTGAGAGGGCGGCGGCTCCGGCGGCCACTCACTCCGCACAGGCGCCGCGCCCCGGGGGCCGGGCCCGCCGGCGGCCCGCACCGCCCGCCCTAACCCCTGCCGCGGGCCGCCCCACTCACCAAGCCGCCGCCGACCGCGTCCGCCACATCCTAACGGCCGGGAGGGGCCCGGAGGAGCCGCACGCACCACGGCCGCCGGCCCGGGCTCCGCCGCCGCGCCTGGCGCCCCGGGCAAGGGCAGCTGGAGCCGCCGGAGCCGCGGGCTGACAGGGCTGCCGCCACCTCCGGGCACCGCGGTCCGCTGCAGCCGGCCCGGCTGGAAACCGCGCCTCCCCGCGCAAAGGTTCCGGGCGCGGCGGCGGCGAGGGAGTCTTTTGAGGGAGCACCGCTGGGGCCTCCGCAGCCGAGGAGCGGAGGGGCGGGGAGGTGATGGCTCCTCCACAGCCGGGCCTTGTGTCCCCTCACGCCCCAGCGGCGGCAGGACCAGGCCCCAGCGCTTCACCCCTCTGCCCCGGGGCTGGCCCAGGGCACTCCCGGCACCCTCAGCGCGGCCTGCCCTCAGCTCCGCGGCCTGGCCCGGCGGGTCGGGGCGGGAGAGGGCGGCGAGGCCCAGCCCCGTGTGGAGGCCTGTGGTTGTACCAGGGTTTTCGAAGCCGCTTGAGTGATTCCCCGATGAGTTCCCGGTTGTTGTTGCGCTGAAGAAGTGTGTGAAATGGGTGGCAGCGCTGCCTTGAAAGCTGGAAAACACAAGGCGCGTCCAAATGGGCTTCTGTGAGTTGTTGGGTTGTTGGCAGGTTTTTGCCAGCAGGACCACGTGGAATCGGGAGGTAGAGAAGGAACTGGGAGAATTCAGCAGATCTGTCCACCTGCCCTGCGAGGGAATCGCCTCTAGTTATGTCATTTCTGAGAGGTGCATGCCTCACCCGTCCATAAAGACCTCAGGCATTGGAGTGTTCACCTGGCAATGCCCGTGCTTGCTGACATTAATAGAAAGTTTTCCCTCATGCCTGATTTGAATCTTTCTTGCAGCAAGTTAACTCTATCCACAGTGGACATGGAGAATATTATTTTCTGCATTTACATGTTTGAAAACTGTTGTCATGACTCCTCTCAGTCTGCTTTTCTTTAGATTAAACAATGCTAAGTCCCTCTTCCATGCTTTCTGACTCCTTTCTCATCCTTTTCTGTGCTGTCCTGTGAACTATCACCAGTTGGTTCACAGCTTCCTTTCTCTAATTATGCTCAGAACTGGGTATCACGTGCTGAGCTAAACAGAAAAAGAAATTTGGGGTGTTTTGTAGGCCAGGCTTCTGTTTATACAGTGGGAAGTTTCAGAGCAAAATAAGTTGTACAAGGATGATATAATACATACATGTATTTTCAGGACTGAGATAAAAGTTGCAGGGATGAAGTGAGGCACATGTTTCTGTCGCTCACTTGCTTGCTTTTAGATTTATTTGTTTATAAATTTAAGGAACTATCTTTGTTTTAAATCTTACCTTTGCTTTTGTATATTAACTTAACCAGTTATTTTTATGATTTATATCTGATTTTTTAGGCAAATTTCAATTTAAAAATACGAACGATGATACTCCATAAGACGATACGAATAACCCTGTTTGTAAACTAATATGTAATTCTTACGTTGGACGATAGAGGGCATGATGTAACTACAGGTTCTAATACAGGATGCTTTAGAGGTGTTTTCTCCAGGAGAAAGTGAGCCGCTGAAGAAAATGAATAAATTCCACCATCTTCATTGGTTCTGGATTAACAGATTTTGCTGGAATGTTATTACAGGTTGGCAAACTATGGAAATGATTAATGTTTTACACCTTTAATCTGTTTTTTCTTTGTTTTCAATTATGAAGATATAGATCTCCCTAATAAAGGTGTTCTGTAGGAGCAGAAATTGTCAGTAGGAGCTGGCCTAAGCCTATGAATATTGAATAGATTGGATGAGCCTTGATTCTTCCCTGGAGACCCATGTTTGGTGGGATACTCTGCATGCAGCTCAACTGTCTTCGCTGTAAAATAGCAGCCAGGGACCCCTACAGCACCCTAGTCTTCTACAGACACTAGAGAGAGAGCAAGGTTGCCATTAAGGGAAGCAGCAAAAGCTGACCAGGCAGAAAAAGCGTGTGTGGCACTCCTGTTTTTCACCCCGGCACCTCCCAAAATAATGAGTCATTTCCGAAAATCATCACCCTGCCTTGGAAAAGGTACCTTAGCAGTTGTTTCCTGTCTTTTACAGATTCTAGGTAGCACTGCTTAGTTCTCCTGTATAATTAGGTTTATCAGACTTTATTACGTTCTTTCTTTTTAATTTTTAGTTGAAATTTGTGATTCTCATGTAATAACTGGAGTATCGGAAAAACAAAAAGTTGAGAGGCTCAAAGCTAGCCTCAGGGTTGCACTGAGGGGAAGGAAGGGGTAACGCTGAAGCTGGGGTATGGAAAGCAGCTTGTTCCCCCTTGATCTTGTTGCAGCAAATCACCCTTAACACAGCTTAGTACAGTTATATCCTTTTCTATCCAGCCTCTGGTCTGGGTTCCTTTTGAGAGTATGCGTGAGTGTCAAGACCAAACAGCTTAGCTCCAATGCAAACTGCTTGTCACCAGCATTTGACAAACGTATCTGTCCCTGTGCTGTGCATACATGCATATCTGGTTTGCAGGTCTGTGCCTGGCTCACATTATTAGCAATAGGCAACTTTTCTAGTATTGATTGATCAAGCTCCCTCATTTTCTCTTCTCTGTTCCCTGCATTTCTTCCATTTCAGTTTCTCTGAGCCTGTCCGCTGCAGGATAGGCAGTGGTGTTTCCTCGTGCTTCAGCTGTTTGGGACTTGTACAAGTCCCCATCACATGGAAGTGTAATGCTAATGAATAGGAACTAACTTCGCACCTCTTGATCTGTTTCAGTCACCCTAGAAATAATATTTTAGTTTCCTTAACATATTTGCTGGAAGAACAGGTTTGCCTCTCCTGACCTCATTCCTAAAATATTTGGTGTGTAACTTCTTGAAAATTAGCAAAGGACAAGGAAATAGTAATGAGAATGAACACAAGACTAATAAACAAATGCAGCCTGGCAGTAACAAAAAAAGGAGGTGATAAAACCCTCAGTGCTCTTTTTCTGCCAGCTTCCTTTTGGCCCTGATTAGGAGTTCAGAGAAATTTGTATCCAGCTCACTGACATCAGTGGGCAACCCAGTTTCCCCCAGGAGTGAGTAAATAACCTCGGTGACGTTTCCCAAAGCTATATGGTGAGGTCAGCAGACATTCTGTGACGATATTCGTAATAATGAATAAAAACACTGGTTACAGATCCTGCATGGCTGGATTCTGACACACAGTCAGTGCATAAATCCACCTACACAAACTGGGACCCCTGCTTACAATGTCAGAGCTTGAATTTTTCTCCAAGGTGTATGTGGGGATCACAGCTGGACACTTAGTTCAGGCTGTTTGGTAAGAGTGTTAACAACAGCAGTGCCTATGTTCCTTCTCATTTGGACATGCTCCTGGTCTCCAGTGATTCCATAATCTCTTGAAGAAAAATGTTTGCCTCTTACCCTCCCCTGAAAGCTGCATACCAACAGCGCTTGCTTGCACCCATCAGAGTTATGTCCCAGAGTCATACTGTGGCAAGCACTTGGGAGATCTGACTTTTTCTTTCTTGCATTGTCTTTGGGTGAATTTTGCATGTACCCTCACAGTCGCAAAACTCCCAACAACAGAACGAAGGGAGGAGGGATGAATGTTACCTGCTAACTCCACAGAGAGGGAGGAGCTCTGTCCTTCAAACATCAGCAGAGTTATAAGGAAGGTGTGTACTTAGAGCACTTCCTCAGTGTGGAAGTTCAGGCACACAACGTTGGAGACCTGTGCTGAGCGTGCTCTAGAAAGTCTCCAGAGGGTCATTTCATGGGGGAATATCCTGCCAAGAACCATTATGCACAGCTTAACCAGGGAGAAGAGAATGAGATGGTGAGTTGTATCTCTGGCTAGGTCTTTCTCAACTTGAAGCAGCAGATGGCACATGTTCTGCAATAAAATGCTACAGCCTGTAATTTAGTTTTGGGTGGTGGGGGTGTTCCTATGGCAGAAACGTACAGTTAAAAAGGGATATAATTTTTTTTTAGCAGAAAGAAAATAAGGTTGTATGTGTCAACTGGATTTAGTTGGTTGGCCCCTCCAACAGGGGATGGCTCGACAGATTATAGATGCGGCATTATAAATCCAGGTGGACATGGTCTTATATGAGCTTGAGGGATGGGCCGGAGTGGTGTTGCTAACTATTTGACAGTGGAATCTCTAGAGTCAGATCCAGTTAGATGGGAACTGGGAACCTTGGCTTTTTCTGCAACATAAAAACATGTGTTATGTTTGCATAAATTATTAGCAAGTGTGGTTTGTTGAATTGACAATGCTATTCCAGCCTGAGTGCCTGTATAAAGCTGGATTTCTAAATACAGAACTACCATATTTCTTTCCAGAGTTTACATGCATTCTGTAACATGTGGAAATAAGTCCTATGTTTACACGAAGTATCTGATCTACTGCATGGCACTTCTCTTGAATAGTAAGCCCAGTGCACGATTGTAGTAAATCCAGTGCTTCTTAGCTGCTTTGGCATTACTGCATGTTACAGATCAGCTGTTCATCACATACGCATTCTGTCCGTCTAACAGATTCTGCTGGAGATGTCAGACCCCTGATGCAGCTGTACAGCAACAGTTCTCATACGTGTCTGGCAAATGCAGTGATTCTCAGAATTCCTGTGGTGCAGAACACTGTAGGTCTACTATGAGTGTGTGTAGGATTTCTGGGTGTACAACAGCCCCAGCAAAGCTACGGCTTACAAGCTGACATGACTGTTCACTTCCAGAAATCCTGGAGAAATCTTCAAAATCTACTCACTGAGAATCCAATTTTAGTCAAAAAGAGACAGTGTCATGGAAAAATGTGGACATTTGTTATCCCTAGGTACAAATGTATGTTTTCAGTCAGCTCTCTGCCATCCAGGGAAGGGGAGATGTGGTATTTTGCACAATGCAAACCCAGTTAATCTGGGATGTGCTGGAGAATGCAGCCCAGTCCTCCAGCAGAGCACTGCAAGCAGAGCAGGGTGCTGGCTCTGAGGGTGGGCACTCAATAGCCCCGCGCAGCGCCGGGCCCAGCCAGCTCTGCGGCCACGCTGCCCAACTGCTCGCAGCGCCCAGCCCTAGCCCTGCTGCGGCCTGCTCCCTGCTGCAGCTGGCTGCTGGCTCCGGGTCGGCACTCCGCCCTGCTGTCAGCCTTCTAGGACCACGAACACCCTGTTGTTCTGTTCCCGCTGCTGGTATTACCACTAGCAATGCCAGAACTGAGCCTGAGCTAGTTAGGTTTAAGTGGACTGTCTGGTGCTGTGTAGAGTCGCACTATTGTACCCTGCATGTCCAGTTCCAGCTGTGCGCTGCTGGGACACCCAAGTTGTGCTTGCCCGGAGCCAGCTATCCCAGTGATGTTCGTGTTTCTCACCAGTATGGTACTGAGAACGTGTGCCATGAGTCCAGTGCTTGGGGATCTGCACTGTGAATCTGAGGTTTTCCATGCACGGCTGGTGTGTGTGCATAGCGCTGAGTCAGTCCGCACTGTCAATCCAGGGTGTCTGGCAGCTGCCATACTCTGTGTGCCTGCAACGAGCATGAGAAGTGCTCATTCACCTGGGGTTCCCACATGAAAATCACAGAAAAAAGATAGATAAAGCAGTTGAGGAGTAGATGCAATTAAAACCATAGCCAAATTATGCTAGATTTGGCAGGTCTGTATGTGTCTGTGTTACATATGTGTAAGAGAGAGAAAAAAGTTGCAAGTATGAGAGAAAGGAAGATCTTTGTGAGGGTATCTGGGGTACTATGAGAGAATGAGGAAAAAAACCAGTGTGTCTATAGAAGGAGAGAACAGCTAGTGTGCATAATTGTGTGAAAGAGAAAAAGAAAGTAATATGTAAGTGGCAGAAGATGTGAAGAAAGAGACGAAGGCTGTGTTTAAGCAGAGGAGAGAAAGAGAGTACATGGGGTAAAAAAAATTATGTGCAGACATTCTTTGTTAAAATTGTGTATTTTAAATTATTGGCAGCCACAGCAAGTGGCACTGGCACATAATGGTCTCAGTGACCCTGCAACATTTTCTAAGACATGAAAATTATTTTTCAACATTATTTTTAGCAGTCAGTTTAATCCACCGGAACCAAATCATTAACAAGCAGATCTTGACTCCTTAAACAAGATGATCTCACTTTGTGTAATAATGTAACAGCTGACATTGTGCAGGTGCCAGTTCTTCCAGCGTGAAATAGTGCGAGTAATTTTGAAAGCATGCAAGTAGTTCGTTTGGACTCTGGACATGCAGTGCTTTCCTCTGTTGAACTAGCTGTCCATTTTGCTGAGGAAAGTTGCGGAGCTCTAATGAGAAGAAACACTTCGAAGTTTTCCTCAGTGTTTCCATCTTGGTACAGCTGAGATGCTAGACAGTCCTGTATCTATGAATAATCACTCTGACTTAGGAAATCCACCCTATATACCCTTGTGCACATCGTTGGATTACTTCACGTGGCTGGAGCACATTTGCTTGAACGAGGGTTCACTCTCCTGGTACTCAGCTAAAACTTAGCAATGTATATTTGGAGCATGAGATAATCTCTCTCTCTCTTCATAACTGTTTGTGGTACTGGAAAGATCTCCGTAGGGTGAGAGTACTGTGGACACAGCAGCTTGTCCCAGAGAAAGCTAATAGGTGTGGTAATACGAAGAGATTTATTTTAGGAATTAGCTTGCTTTTTTTTTTCTTCTTTCACTTCAGAAAGATCTACTTGAAGGTGTTTTTGGGAAGAAGTAATTGTTGGTGGAACAGGAAGAGGGAGGAAAAACACAGCTGTATGCCCTCTGCCAATTTGATGCTCCTCTCTGTACAGCTTGGGAATAACCATTCCCATTTCACAAACCCTGAAGTGCAAAGCGTGAAGTCCTGCAGTGTGAAAGATTGTGATAGTCTTTGACAGCATGCTGTTTCAGGAAGGGTTTGCCAGAAGGCGGACTTCAGCATGTATTCCCCAGTTGCTTATGTCTGAAGGAATGGGACAACTGCAGTCCGTCAGCTGGTGAACCCCAGTTTGCTGCTGCATATTGGCAGCTGTCTGCTTCCTTTGGGATTCCAAAATTCTGAAGGGAATCTGATCCAGGAATTTTGTATACTCCGAGTTTGACAAATTTAACTCTTAAGATAGAATTTGAAAGGCACAACTTTGTTCCTAATGGAATGATAGCGAATGTTGCTACTGGCTTCAGAGGAAACAAAAACAAACCTCTCATGAAACAGGTTCCGGTTGGTAAGAATGAGATTCAGTTATTAAATTCGTTGTGAATCTTAACCAGTCTTTCAAGTCTAATCCTATTATATGTTGTTATAGCAACAGGTTATTTGGAAAAGGGTACCTGCTGATTTAGTTGCCAGAAATATGATAGTTCACAGCCACTGTTTAGGCGCCTTGCTGGTAGCTACAGGCTTTGTTTTTGACAAAGAAAGGGGTGCCTGAACTTGGTTGGCTTTTGCATTTAATTTCTGCTGTGCAGATGACCTGACAGTTACAGGCAATTTTCCTTGTAAGTGACAAAGACTTGCTGGACACTACAATTATAAGCCCTTGAGTGCTGGCTTTGTATGGTTGTAAAGCAGCTAAGAGCCTTTCTTGGAATAAGCACATTTTCTGCCAACTGAGCAGGTCTGGCAGCTTTTTCTGTCCAATAATCCATGGCCCCTCCCTAGACCCTTTAGTCACAGGCTAAAGTGTTTTGGTTTAGTTGCTCTTCTGACTGTTGGGAGTCTCAAGAGAAAGGGGATGTTAAGAGATGAGGAAACCAAGTTTTACAATACAACAAAATTTATTACAAATTATTGTACAGAGATGAGATGAGCCCTGCATATCACCCTCTTTTGTAGACAGTGCTACCTCCTGTGTGAAATGAGAAGCACTTCGGAGTGTTACAGATTGCTAATCTTAGCTTTCTTTTCCGCTGCCTCTTAGTCTGGCGCCCTCAAGTTTTACTGAGCTAATGGTAGGAATGGAAGGCAAAAAAAGACCCATGTTTATAATTATTACTATAGCAGCCAGGGTCACTGACAGACCTTTTACGTTCCACAGATGAGGAGTCATGAAGGGTTGTACTTGCAGGGAAGGGCAGACAGAACAGGGCACCCAATACTGACCGGTGCGGTATTTGGTGCTATACACGTCATACTCAGTTTAAAGCTGGGGGATCACGAGGGTCTTGCTCTCTTCGTCCATGACCGGCTTCTGAAGAGGACCCTGCTCCTTGTCCTGCCTTCATTCCTGATCCAGATTCTGACATGTGCATTCCTGAGTCCAGTTCACATCTACTAGAGGGTCCAGTCCGGGACCTCCTGGTGCCTGCCTGGCAGCTGCTGGCGGGATGCCAGCACCCACGGCACCCAACTCCGGGAAACTCAGCCTGCGGCACCCAACTCCGGGAAACTCAGTACCGGTTTTGTGTATTTTATTTCTCATATTACTCTTATTACTCCTTATAGAGCTCTGGAACACCTATATTCAGAAATGGCACGTTCATCAAGACACAAACCAACGAACCTGAACCAACACCTGTGTTCATAGGGCAGAATGTGCACTGGGTCAGAACAGCTCAAGCGCATCTATCTATCTGTCTGTCTATCTGTCTATCTCGAGAAAGTCCCTTATGAGAAGCAGCAAGATCCAGCAGACAACACAGTGGATGTCTTAAGAGCATGGCCTTCTTTTCCTAGCTGAGCTGTTTTCTTTGTCTTCCTATCTCCTAGTTTTCAAGATGAGGAACAGATGCATGCTTGGTTTTGGGAAGTGTCTTGAGATCTAAGGGATAAAACCATTTTTTGAGGGGGAACTATTCTGGAAAACAAAGGCCTGGAAACATGCAGGCATAGTGGGACTCAGATACATATCTTGATATATAGGTGCATGGTTTCCTAGGCAGAGAAAGACAGAGTCTGCCCTTGCTTTATGGTTATGACGCAGGCTTGGGGAATCATTCAGCATTTCAGCGGAAAATGCTGCCAACAGAAGATGATCCCAAATGACTGCCAATCACATGCTGAATGCCCACCCTCTGCCTTCTTAATTGCATTAACTGCAGCCTTATTGACTTCTCAGGGTGTAAGGCACAAAAGCTGGAAATTAAAGGAATGATTTACTGCCAGAAGCAAGATGCACATGGCAGCAATCTTGTTCTTCCCCACCCTGATATTCATGCCCATCCCAGTTTGAAAATATTATTCCAGCTATTCCAGGTCCAGCCATTTACTGAAGGAAGTTCTTTTAACAGTTCTTGCCTTAGGCTCCCTCTGTCTCCTTGGGAGTTCCTTTGCCTTGCTGACAAGCTGTAAAGTCTGGATACAAGCACCTGGATCTTGCTAGCAAGCCATTGCTGTGAACAGTAAGTTCACATCATTCTATGTGCTATGCTGTATGCTGGTGCTGACACTAATTTTGTAACCTTTTCGTTAAGGATACGCCTGGACAGAGGTGAATGGAGAGCCCTTTACCTGTTTATAGGAGCGTGTGAATATTAATAGCACATGACTGCCACACCAACTACCTTCTAGCAACCTTGCCTATCAGCTGTCCTCCATGAGCTTCCTTGAGTCTGCTGCAGAGTTGCCTTTTTCTCTTGGATTGCTCAGAGATTGTAGAAGCCTTTGAAAATGCTGAGCGTGTGCATCTCAAGGTGGTATAACTAAGTCCTGTGCAATGCAGGCCACTTCCCTGTGTAGTTTACCATACTTTTCCCCCACAGTTGCCAGTTTCTTCCCTTTAGAAACCCCATGGAGATTGCCTAGGAAGATAGAGTCTGTCTTTTGGAGAATGACATAGAGCAGGTAGGCCGAGGCAGCGTGTGGAACCACTGGGTAGGGCCAGTGTTTCGCATGACAAGCAAAGACACTAGCACAGAACCAGGAATTATGCATTACTCATCCTTCCAATTACATTGCTTTTTCTTCTCACCTTATGAATGGATCTTGCAATATCTGTGGCTGCAGATATCTGATCTTCAGAAGCAGATTGCACAATTGCTGCAGATATACTAGGAAGAAGGAGATTGAGGAATCTTAACCCTTATGTTAGCAAATTCTCCTGGTCACCTGATGTAATTGCAGCCATGCAATCTGTAATTGCAGCCATGCAATCTCCCATCGTGGATCAGGGCTGGGTCTCCTCTGTAAATTCACTGTATACATTTCATTTCACCTTTACCAAGTCCCTGCTGGTACTGTTGAGAGGGAATTTGGCCATGGTACCAAGACGTGGCAGCTCTTAAGCTGTAATGCTGACAGTCATCCCTTTGAAGTTTTGGGTAAGTCACCTTGCCTCACTGTAACAATTTCCTCAGCTTTAAAAATGGAATAGTAGTACCTACTCATACAGCTACAGTGAGTAGCTTCCTTTGGCCCTCTGAACATGTAAAGCATTCTGCAAGTGTTCATTAGTTGTTCTTACTAAAAGTTGTTATTACTATTTTGGGATGTTAGGACAATAGCACACTGGCGAGGTCCACGATCCCCGTACTGGAGCTATCATGGATGATGGTAACAGCCCTACAAAGGCTGTGTCTGTGCCGAGTTGTGCAAAGCAGCTCCAGCTGGTGCAGACACGCGGTGTCATTCGGCACCATGCAGAGGCACTAGCTGAGTCTCTGAAGCGTAGGTGCATTAATGCAGGCTCACTGCTACGGCAGGACAGCAGTAGCGCTTCTGATTCTGAAGCAGGCACTGTCTCAGCTGCTGCAGTGGGTCTGCACCACTCTTCATCCCTTAGTGCAGACATACTCAAGTTCTTTGGCTGTCTCACCCAGGGACATTAAAAAAGCTGACCAGGCAAATCTGTGTTCCTGACTTCAGGCTTAAAGGTTAGGGCCTCTATAGTTTGGTGTCATTCCAACTCATGCACACAGAGAACAGTGTCTCATGCTGAGTTTCACTGCTACACAAAATTATTTTAGGGATTTGGTCAGATCACCGCAACTCAGATTTTATGAAGGTGGATGAAATCTTCTGTGGAACATGCAAAATTTTTTCCTGGTCATGTTTAGAACACATAAAGACGCCAAATACAAGTTCTATGACTTGTTTTTTCACAGTGACATACCAAATAGTACCTATGAGAGAGCAGTGGATGATGGGAAAGTGTAGTATTCCAGGTGTTTCTTTAGGAGAAATAGTAATGATTTTTTTCCTTGTCTTTGCTGTACAGGAGATATTTGGCTACAAAACCCAAGATTGTCGAAAGGCCTTGTGCATTGCTGGGTACATCTTGTCCTGTGGGGCCCTGCTGCTGCTGTTTTACTGGAAGCCGGAGTGGGACGTGTGGGCAAACTGCATCCGCTGCAGCTTGGAAGAAGCAGACGTTCTTCTGCTTAGAACCACAGTAAGTGCCTACTCTAAAGATTGAAGTAGTCACTAGTATGTTGTTAATTGGAAGACGAGTTATTGGAAGGAATCCAGTTAGCTGAAATCTCTTACACTGCTGATTTCCTGCAATAATATCTTATGTTTGCCATCACTGAGCTAAAGAATTCTCAGGTATTCCACAAATTATGTGTAAGGTGATGATTGGAATGGAGGGTAACAGCTGGTCAGACAACAAGCTGAAAGAAATTGGGGTGAACAAACCTGTAGTATCTGTGGTTTCAAGACTGTGTTAGTTGCTCTTGATCCTTCCTCCTCGCTTCCACCATCCCTGTGCTTTCTACATTGCAGATCTGTGCTCCAGATTCTAAAGCATCTGTTTGATTGGCAGTGTCCAGCAGATCCTTTTTCCCTCACTTGGCTGTCCTGGTCAAGCTGTCCCTCTCTGCCAAAATTTAGGCAGTGGGCCACACCAAAGATTTGTCTAGCTCTATCCCCAGCAGTGTCCAACAGGGATGAGGGGTCAGAATAAGGAAGAGGGCAAGCTTAGGCTGTTTGTTTTCTTGGCTGTATGTTTCAATTGTCCATCAGCCCTTCCCTCTGTCCAGTAAGCCCACAATCCTGCACTTAATGCTTTCACGGCTGTTACGTTTTGCTAGTTTCCTAATACAGATTTCTGTCTATTGAGGACTGTACTGAGGCACTGCAACATACACAAACCCTGATTTAATTTCACGTGAGCTACTGCAATGCTAAAAGAAGCAAACTCGACTTGACTCTGAGTTCCGGCTGAGCCCGGATATTCCAGGAAGAAGCAGTGTTGGTTTACCTCCAGAGGTTTGATTTGTTCTGCTTCAAAGATTCCTGAACAATGGCATTTGCAAAAAGTGCAATTGCAAAATAGACCACTTGCTACCACTGTATTTGAACTGTCTTCTTAAATGAGCAGAGCAGTTAAAATCTTGGGGCTTGAAAATCACGGATCTGCCTGTTGAATATTTTATATTGAAACAGTCTGCATCCTAATAGGCTGGGGGTATGTTTTTGTTTGTTTTTTTTTTTTTTTTAAAGAAGCATATTAGGTTTAATCTCCTTTTTTAATCTTCAGTTCAGTTGGCATTTTTAATTACCTATTCTTCTGTGTCATTTTAAATGGATTTGCCATGCCAAACTCTTTTCAAATAAGTGAGTTTTTAAATGATTCTTTATGTAATTAAACAAGAATTGAACCATATTGTATGTTCTTGTTATCAGGAAGCTCTCTCAAAGTATGCTCTGGGCATTTGACAATTTCCGATTTCCTTCATGCTTCTTTGTCTTAAAATGACTGGGTTTCTTTTTTCCCTACATTCTGATTGTGTCAGTTCTCAAATATGATGGCTGCTGCTAATGAGGATACAAGTAATCCAATCAGCTTGATCCTTGGAATTCTCTTTTGCTTCACATAAAACCTTCATTCATAATTCATCATCGTCTCTGCAACTGCAATATAAGAGCCTATTAACTCACTTTTGTTATTGAATTTTGACTCACTTTCATTCAAATAATGAGCACCTGTGTTATTCACTGCTTCCCATTTTAATCTGCATCCCAATGTCTACTGATTCTGAAACTTAAATATCAGAAAAAAAAAACTTCTTCTACTCAAAATACCAGTTTAAGAAAAGTGCACAAATAAATATAATATATAAACATTATTAAAGTTCTTTTTTGAACCCATATATTACTCAAAAGGACTCATATTTGGCACAGAATCTTTTTTTTCTTGTTGTCTTTTCCGAATGAAGTTTAATAACTGTGCTTTCAGATTCTGGCTGGCTGAGGTAATCAGCTTTTTCCATCTGCCAAACTGCTCACACGCTGAATACGGTATATAAGTCAGTCTCATAGCTGGTTTTAATGCATGTGGTTCATTGTTCAGGACTGAAACTTAATGTAAGGGTACTTGTTACTGTAGTTGCTCTAATCTCTAGACTGTACTACCAACACTAATTATCAGGTAATTCCAATGTCGAACTTATTTTATAAAAAATAGCAAGATCATGAGCTTGGTTTGTGGCTAAAGCTTGCCTAAGGAAGCATAAAGGAGGCATTCTGCAAACACACTTGTTCCAATGAAGTGTTAACACAGGAATGACTGTGAAAAGGTATTGGCACTAAACATCCATTTTGCAGTACAGTACTATGTTCCTTTTGATCTTCCCTTTACAGTATGGTCACTGCATCTCAGATTGTCCTGTACTGTTTGCCTGTCCTAGATCATGACCTGAGTGTTCACATTCCATTCTTATCAGCCAAGCACCAGACCTGTGGTCAGTGAATTATTTGCAATACTCACATTTTGGCAGGACTGTGGTTCAGCTCCCATTCTGCTAATTTATCTATTAGTCACAGGTGCTGGGAGGTGAGGCCCCTGTTGGTTCGTTCTTTAAAAAAGGTGGAGCAGTGCTCTAGAAAGGCCTACTGTCTTTGTTCATTCCAAGGTAATAGTGAGTTTGGTCTTATTTTGAGGGAAATGGTGATACTTCTCTTTTACATTCATTTAGGATGAATTTCGGATTTATTCTCGTAAGACTGTGATATGGATCTCTGTGTCTTCACTTATCAAAAGTAGATCAGATTATCCAGCCACTGCTGAGGAAGAATCAATCTTTAGCAAAGCCATAATGAAGCCAAGTTTGCAAGTAAGTAAAATATTCCTTGCAGCATCTGGGAGATGATAGCAAATCTTAGCCATACTTCATAGAGCGAAAGTGAGCTGTGGAACATATGCAGCTAAGAAACTTGCAGCTTAATGAACACAGCGAGCTGTGGAAAAACAAGCTAGAGCTTTTGGAGAACTGTACTCACCTCTGTAAAAATCCTTTCTTACTCTGAGGTGGGTTATGAAGAAAGAATCCTCACTACTCCTGAGAGAAGACCTACATTATAAGCAGGAGAGCTTCAAGATGCTGGGGTTTGCAGTGAAGAATCAGAGTTCCAAATAAAAAACTCATTTCTGGCATAGGAATCAAGGCATTTAGGGATGGCTGTGTGTCTGAAGGGAAACTGTGAGGAACCGAACATCACAGCTCCCACAGCAGCATGAAAACAGGGATGAATGCAGCTGAAGGGCAACAGAACAGAAAAGTGCCTAGGCAGAGCTACATCAGTATTTCCAGAAACGGTTCGTCAAGGAGGGTGTGAAACACATTTTTCTTCCTTGCCTTTGTATGCACCAATTCGTGCTTTAAATTATATTTGCTGGAGTCAGGTCTCACACTGTTGACTGTTCATGCAAAAATGTATCCTGGTCTCTGCCAGTTCCATAGCTTTGAGATCCCAGTGAGACGCTGAGGAGAATGTAGACAGTTAATTGATCCAAGCAGATCACAAGGTCCCTCATGAGCTGAGTAAATATAATTATCCCCATTTTAGAACAAGTACCAGACAGTTCAGTTATGTGTCTTGCTTAGCATTGTGTGTTAAATTGGTGTGAGCAATAGGAATGCAATGGTACATTTGCTAAGATCAGGCTCTTGTTTATAGATACTAGATCATCGCACTGGGGAACCCATAAAAGGTCTATATTCCCTTCCAGGAAATAGATTTCTAACATAGTAGCATTAATTTTCATATCTACAGCAATTTTTGGTAGATATTTTCATTATAAACCTAACTTGAGCTGAGAAAAGCTGTTGCTATTACTGCTATTTTGTCTGGGCATATATTAATGTACATAAGAAAGTTTAGTGCCAGCTAGTTTAACCAACTGGCACAGTATGAAAGTGAAGACTGGTTTGTAACATTCTTCAGAGGATGGAATTAGTAACATAAAAAAGCCCAATAAAGCCCTCAAATAATAGGCCCTTTGAATAACACTTTCATATCAGTCAAAACATCTCAATAGAAAAGAACAGATTTCAAAGCAGCAAAGACCAAACAGTTTAATCCTTCACTAGCAATTCAAAAGCCCCTACTTATATGTCAATTATAATACCTGTTTGCTGTTGAAGTTACCTAGGTCCACAGAGTAATGTGTAGTGCCCAAGAGCTGTCCAAGGACCTCTTCTGGCAGCGAGTGGAGTCCCTTATTTCCCACTCCAGTTTTTAACATTGCAAATACTGCAGCTCCTATTGCATGAAGTCCTAACTACAGACCTCTTGTTAAGTTAATGGCTGTGGTTGTAGCTCCATTTTGAGTTAGTGTATGAGTTGAGTATTAATTTCATTGGCCCAATAATAATGCTTATTGCACTGGGTAGGGAGAATCCCCTAGAGCTGATGTCTTTATTACCTATATGTATAGGTGTATAGCCTTGCTGCCTTCTAGCTGACATAAAGCACCATTATCTCTAATAGGTTTCATTGTTGTTGGAAGGGACAGGACAGACTCCTTTTGCAAGTTATGAATGGCAGCGTGTGTTCCTAATGGGTAACTGCTCTGCAAGGACTTAGCATTAGCAGTGACTCAGGAAGTATCCTGAGATGGCCTTTCTTGTCTCTTGGCATATCTGTTCAGCTGCAGGACTTGGCACCATGCCTACAAACTGCCCAAAGTCCCCTGCTTTCCTCAAAGCCAGACAGAAGATAAGGGAGTTGTTAACTGAAGACAGGCTTTGACAGTTGCATACCCACCATTGCATCAGTGATTGCTTCCCTTTGTTGCGTGAAATGAGAGTGAGGACTGTATTCCTTGCTTCACAGAATGGAGAAAGAAGAATGCTTTGTTTTACTTGCTTGACGTAAAGATCTGTAAAGCTTACTGGAACTTGCACTGACGTGGGGACCCCACTCTATAGCATAACTAGGGAAGTTAGTATATGCAGTCCTGTCTTCTCTCCCTCCCTTCCCCCGTATAATTTGCTTTATCTGTGCTTCATGCCAGTGAGGATGGCTAGCTGAGATCTGTGAGCAGGCCTGGGAGTATTTTTGTTTGCTGTGTTGCATATTTTGTCATCCCTGTTTTGTTTTGCAGGTGAGAAGTATCCAGGTACAAAAAATCCGCTATGTCTGGAATATCTATGCAAAAGAGTTCCAGAAAGTTGGGTGAGTTCAATGCCCTCATTACATGAGTCTCTGGGGAAGTCAAGCTTCTTTGTGAATAATGTCCTAAGGAAAACACTCCTTTTATACTTCAGAGTCCTAGAAGACCACCACACTTGCTCAAGTATACATGCCAAATTTGGTTCTGGTCTCACCTGCAACGAACAGAATGTCAGGTAAACATTTTAAAACACAAGTACTCAATGTATTGATTTCAGAGAGATATAACTTCATTGCTGTTGGTGCACTTTCTGTGAGTTTGTTGTGTATCCATTAATATGCACATAATTTTAGATGAAATAGCCATGCATGAAAAATTGAATGAAAAGGGCTAGACAATGTTATATATTCCTTGTCAAAGTTTTTGAAATATCTCAGCTTTCCTCACTGTTATTGTTCTCAATCAGGAAATAACTATGTCCTGTAACTAAATCTAAGCAATTCTTATTTAGAATAAGAGAAAATGTCCATGAGACACTGCAGTTAAGTTGCGTGTATGCTTCTTCAGTGGGGGTCCATAAAATTGTATTGAACTTCTAAATCAATTAGTTCTGGTCATTGAATTTATTCTCACAAACTACTATATCATTAGACAATTTACAGAATAGGTATTCCTGAAACAGCTAAATAAAGGAATGATTTTCAGTTGATTGAATACTGAAAATCCAGCTCCTGACCTTAGCTCATGTTGAACCTTACATTCAAATCACCCTTAACTTTATGCAAAATTATTTGGTTTTAGATCATTTAGTTTTAGGTGCAGAATTCCTTTGTTTATGGTGCTTCAAAAGAATTTTCGTGTGATGGAAACATTTGCCTAAAAAGCTGTGTTACACTTCTTGTCTGTTTAAGTACATTTCACTGGTACCATCATGCTGTAGGAGCATTTATTTTTTTATCTTTTTCTTGGACAAAGATCCTCACAGCCTTTAAACTGAGACTGATACAAGCTCTCAGGACTATTGAAGGCTACAGCTGCTTGAGTGAGCTACATTGTCTCTATTTTGCCTGTAAGTGATGTATCTTTATTCCATACAGGAGAGTTATATGTGGGCCAAACACTATTGATGTTCCAGTGATCCCTGTTTGGAAACTACTCATCAAAGAGGTTAAGCATTTCTGTTGCTTTTATTCTAGGCTACCTGGGGAGGCAGAGTGTGCATATAGAATATAATGGAGCACATGTCTGAATTAGCTTCCTAGTACTCACTCATCAAACACACTCCTTTTTCAAATCCTGTTTAAAGCTGTTCCATGAAATCACCATAAATTCATTTATTCTCTATTGTTACCTATCCTCCATGCCCATGCCTGTATGGCTGCTGGGTATTTGCATGTATCTGGGTCCTGGGAGCTCATTCTGTTGGCCTTACAAGGGTCAGTGAATGTTTACAAGCTGCACTGGAAATCAAACCTTCCAGGCAAAGGCTGTCTCTTAATCAGCAGAGATTAAGTGAACAGCAGTGGCTGGTATATGCTTACAGCTGCAGAGAGATCCAATGTCCTCACGACTCTGGGCACAGCACCATGTAACGCACCAGTATCTTTTTCAGACCGGAACTGGCTGTATGTGGGCTAAACAGAGTGTTTGTGGAGGTATGCCTATGGTATGTGAGCTCCATCCTCACAGCACAGCCTGCTCTTCTGTCACCTTTGTTACATTTCCAGTAAAGAAGCAAGCAAAATAAGGCTTGGGCTGAGCCATGCATATCCCAGATAACATCCTATTGGTCCAGATTATTTGGCCCCTCTGTCAGGTGGAGATGGTCCAATCTGGTTAGACTGAAGCCACTGCTAACAAAATTAGAAAGAGGGTCGGGAGACACAGCACTTCACTCAATAGCTTTTATTCCAGTCCATTTCTAACAGGACGGACTGGCCGCGTATACTGGAGCCATTTAAATGTGGTCAGCTCTTGAGTATTGCTCTCTCTCCAAACAGGTCTTAAATCCATTTTACGTGTTCCAGCTGTTCAGTGTGTGTCTGTGGTTTGCTGAAGATTACATGGAGTATGCCACTGCCATCATAATCATGTCTCTCCTCTCAATTTCTTTGACTGTTTATGATCTTAGACAGGTGAGACACCTCACTATTTTCCACAAGGAGGATTTATTTCTGATGCCTGGGAACGGCCAGGATGTTACAACATGCACATGTACAGCACTATGAGAGTTACTCACAGGTTTAGTCTTATGACATAGTGTACTAGCAGGTGCAATGGCCTGGCTTCCTAGTCATCATAATCTCTGTGTGGTTCTTTACCCACATCCTCCCTTCCTCATTCCAGTGCTTTGCTTTGTAACCTTTTGTTACACCTTCTTGATAATTAGGGTGGGTAATTTCTTTGTGTGATTGTATAGTTCCTGGCACAGCCAGACCCCAGTTTCTGAGGGCTCTCATAACCACTAATAACAAAAGGGTAATAATTGTTAGTGGATGAATTGCATCATGTAAGTAAGATCTAACACTTTTGTGTGTTGTCCTTTAATTTATAGCAATCGGTTAAACTGCACAGACTGGTGGAGTCTCATAACAACATCAAGGTCACCGTCAGCAGAAATAAGGAAGGTAACTCTTACACTTCTTTCTTCAATGTGTTTCATTTCTATAGCAATTTATATAAAACCCAAGAAAGTATAGTATCAAAATCCTTCTGGAGCAGTTTCCTCTTCTGCCTCTCAGCTCGATGAACTAGCTTCTGCAGATAGGGTTAATTTGACCTAAAAGTATGTTATGACACATCAATCATACTCATAACTGTTCGAGCGCAGCCTTAGCAAAAAATTTTCAGGAAAACTACGTAATCTTCCTTAAAGCAATGCTGACAAAGCCAACCACATAGCCATTAAATGGCTGTGAGTCCACCTTATTGCTCCATGCAAAGTCTGTTCATTGCCATGGTATTTAGAGCACAATCCAAAAAGACAGAGTCAAACTATGAAATGTACATCCAGGCTTCTTCAGTTAGGTCAGCACGTTGGAACAATAACCACTGGCTGGGCTCCTGGGGAACTAAGAAGGAATTATGCAGTTTGAACTTATGCCTAGGCTTTTCTAACTATTGGTGGTTCTATTCTTAGGTCCTATTTGTGGTCTTCTGTTTATGAGCCATTATAAAGAAGTAACAGTCTATTCACCAGATAGTTCATTGTCTTTTTTCCCCTTACTACAGAGAAATATATGAAGCACAAAGTTTGCATTACATGTTACATACAGGTGTCCAAGAGCTGGAATCATTCCATCTTGTTCCTGGAGATACGCTGATTTTGAAAGAGGGCAAAACCCTTCTGCCTTGTGATGCCATCCTGATCAGTGGGCAGTGCATTGTAAATGAAAGCATGCTGACAGGTACAGCTTATCCTTCCCAGGTTTACTGTCAAAACATAATCATAACCCTATGGTTTCAGCCAGTGATGCAGGACACACAGCATTACCATGTATCACCCTTATTATGAGATAGATAGTTCACAGGTAGCCTAGAAGGGGGGTTCTTTTGGGTGTTTGCTATGACAAAGACTGAATTGTAGTTAGCCCCAGCTTATCTAAATAGAGAATGTGGACTTTAGGAAGCGCAGTTCATCCTTTTCTTCCTTTCTGGGGTTCAGAAAGGAAAGAGCAGACAGTGAAGAGGAGTGAGCAGGACAGAAGAAATAGTAGATACGGAGCAAAGCTGTTCCCACACAGGGCCCCCAGTCCACTTAGGCTGTAGGGGTTTCTCTTGGATGCTCTGAATGTCTCATCACTGATCGCTGCAACATCTCCAACCTGCTGGAGTGTCTGTCTAGTCCTCCAGATGCTTAGCCCCACATTCATGTGGAGTACACACCAGGTGGGAGGGTTCACTGGAAAGCAGGATTTTTTGGTGCAGGAGGTGTTCAGAGTTCTGTTTCTTGTCTTTAAATTTGGTCTTGGTCTGCATCAAACTGAAACCCACAGTTATGAAATTGCATGTAAATGAGGAATTCCAGAAACCCCTTTCATTGAGAAAGCTTCAGCTGTCAGAAAATATTTTTCTGCTTCACCTTAGTGTGTCTGCTCTGACATCAATAGTATATTTTTCAGCTGTCAAGCATTGAGCTAAAGACTGTCTTTTTTACCAGGAAGAGGAAACAAGGAATGTTGTGTTTAATCTGCCTAAGGGAATAGTATAGCGACCTGCACATGAGGTTCAAATTAGATAAAAAACTTGTGGCCATGAAGTGGAATCGTACAACACCAGTTCAGGTCTCTTTTCAAGTCTGTATATCTGCAGCTGGAGTTCGGAGTCCTTGGACTGCTTTCAGTTCTTAGGCAAAGCTGTTGTACTGATGCAAAGGAGAGCTTTTCTCTGGCAAAGTAGGTTTGCTTGCTAGGCTTCAAATTCTTACTCACTCTGAAGATGTCACAATATAAAAGTAACATTTCTCTAAACTGGTTTCTCAAGTAAATCCCTTTAAATTACCATCTAGATGTCTAGATACTGTACTTATTTGAAAGTCAGCAGGCTGATTTTAAGGTGTACTTCAGTTTTTCTCATCTGAGCTAATCTTCCCTAGGAGAAAGTATTCCAGTAACAAAGACCCACTTACCCCAAGCTGATAGCTTCAAGCCCTGGAGAATGCACTGTGCAGAGGATTACAAAAAACACGTCCTTTTCTGTGGAACAGAGGTCATACAGACCAAGGCAGATGACAGAGGAGTAGTGAAAGCTGTGGTGCTGCGTACTGGTCAGTCAACACTTCAGTTTGCGTTTCCTTTCATGCTTTTTCTTACTGGAACAGTCTGATTTAATGTGCCCAGTCACGTTAAGTTAAAGGCGTTGATCCACATTCTCAACAGTCAGATGGGGAATCGATATCCTGGGCTGGGCTAAGCTATTATACATTGTTTCCATGTGCTTGGTATAACTGTTACAAAAACCACTAGCATATGATTACAAAGAAGAATTTCATTTGGCTTCTGAGACATTGAAAAAATCCTCCTTCTTAGGACAGAAATAACTTTTTCTGTATTCTGCAGAGTAGGTCACATACACTGAAATGAAAGAACTGGGCCTTCTTTCCTAAGTTACAGAAATTATGAGTCATTTTAAAGCCCTCCATTCATTGTAGAGAACTTTTGGTAATGTTTTCTCCTTGGAGTGATTTTAGTTTTTCTTTCCAGGTTTCAATACAGCCAAAGGGGATCTGGTGAGGTCTATTCTCTACCCTAAACCCATGAATTTCAAGCTATACAGAGATGCCCTCCGGTTCCTGATGTGCCTCATAGCATTTGCAGCCATTGGAATGATCTACACAGTATGTGTATTTGCACTTAATGGGGTGAGTTACTAAATGCAGAAGAAATGGTCACAGCCAGCTTCCAAAGACTTGAAACTTGAGTGGCTTCGTATACATTTATGTATAAAAGTATCTTTGTCACTCTCCTTTTTGCCTTTTTTTACATTTCACAATGTAATTGAATTTGTGACAGTACACAAGCTCTCATACATTCAATTCCAAGGTGCCAAAACCCACTGTTTCCCAATAGTAATTTCTTCTGAGGTGTCAGCAAATTCTGTGCAAGCACTGCACGTCTTATCAGCAGCCTTCTGTATGCCAGCTGCCTCTGTTTGTGGGTTGCCTGCCCTGTGCTTGCTGATACATGTAATTACCAATGCATGTAATTAGCATGATGCTTTCTATAGCAGTCTGCAAGTAGCTTTTACGGAGTTTTTGTGGCACTTTTTGTACATTCCTAGAAAAATCACAAGTGAGTCATGGGTTCAATGGGACACAGACTGATGTGTCATTGTGAAAAAGCAGCTTTCCAAAAACTTCAGTTTAGATCAAAGACCTGTTTATACCTGTCCATTGTCTCTGAGAGTAACTGGTACCAAATGCTTATGGAAACTGGTTAGGAAATAGGGGAAGTACAGAACAATTATTCCCTGATATAATCGTCTAACTTCTTGAAGACAATGGTTTAACAGTTCAGTAAGCTGTCTTTTGTATCTAGATCATCTAGCTGTAATAGCCACTGAAAGTCTCCCAGAGTGTAGTTTAATATATTTCTGAATTCATTTATGCCTTGGACTTGACAACACCTGTGGCAATGATTCCCACAGTTTCATTATGTACTGTGTAACAATGTTTTTGAAACTGCTGTCTAAATCACTTAAGGTACTGTAGATTTTTTTTTTAGAGAAGTAGCAAATAGCTACTTTCTATTTGATGTTTCCTGTACTATTCATGATTTAAAGATCAACACTGGCCACTCCTTCAGCCAGCTTTCTCCCCTGTTCCAGAGCCCTGAATGGTACAGGTGTAAACACGGATCCCTGACATTTACTGATGTTACAAAGAACTCCTCGTTTTCTTCTGCCTTTTTTTTTAGTGTCTTTGTACAGTCGTCTGATAGTGGGGGAGTGGGAGTGGAAGGGACATAACCTTCACTTAGTTCTCACTCAGCTTAACATTCTTGAGAGCTTTTGGGGAGTAACTTTTGCAAAGCCAACTATCCTGTATCAGTTGACTCACCCACATCTCCGCTGATTTTTGCCAGAGCTCTCCAGGAGGCTTATGGGGTATTAATTCCCCCTGTGAAGACTGTGTTAGTTCTTCTCTAATGTTTCGTATACATCAAGGGTCAATTAATTCTGTATTATAATTTGAATCAAGTTTCTCAATGTAGAACTAAGACTTACTGTGTCAGGAAACAGCAAGGGCCAGCTATTTCCCAGGGGAAGGCAAGTCAGGAGCCAAGGGTGACCAGAGCACGGATAGTGCCCGCACCGACCAGGGCATAGTCACACAGTATCCGAACATGGTGGGGAGAACTGGGTGCTGGTAGCAGCCCATCAATAGTCCCAGGCAAGGCAAAGTGATAAATAATCGAGGCAGACCAATCAGAAGCAGAAGGAGATGATGGCAAGAGACAAGGCTGCAACACATGTCTAAAGGTGTCCACCCAGGAGAGAGTGCTAGAGGCAGGTACACCTACAACATGGTTCAGACAGGGACTGAAGGCCCAGGCGTGAGCTTCAGTGGAGCTCCTGAACCCATGAGCAGAGGATGGGGATGTAGGTGAGGCTAGTGAGGGTAGTAAAGGCCTATTAGTGCACTGAGGACCCTGCTATATTGGTCTTTAAATTTCTGGAGAGTTCGCCTGAAACCCTTTTAAAAACAATTCGCTCATTCTCATGCATCAAGGTCGATGTCAGAAATAGTTGTGCACTGTAAACAGTAATTCTGCAATTTTTAAAGCCTGATTGCTTTAGAACTTCTTCAGAAACTTTCAAGAAATCATTTTGTGCCATGCCTTGATAATTACCTGCCAATGTAAAGTCCAAGTCCTGAGTTGCAAGGTTGATTCTGCAATTCAGCTTTTGAATCATTTTTCCCCTTTGGAATAATCTACAGTCATTTGGCTCAGAAGATTAAGTCCCCTTGGGATATCAAAGAAAGTGTATTTAAGAACATATCCTGGTGTCTGCTTTGGAGTTTTTGCTTTTTTTTTTTTAATTTTTTAAATTCCGCCTTGTAATATGTAAAATATATGCTGATGTTATCACAGCAGCTGAAACTGTTTCGTTAGACTGGTGTAAGATTCAGTCATGTTATATACTAAATGCCTTCTCTTCTGTGAGTGTTTTTATCTAAAGGTGATAAGTGCTATTCTAACATAAAATAGATACAAAATATTATCAAACTGGTGCCTTCTGTGGTCTGAAACAATATCGATGAAGGGAGAATGAGAACATGATGGAAATTCAGCACATCAAATGCAATATGATTTATGGTCAAAGTCCCAAGCTCAGAAGCAGTAATAATAGATTTCTATGATGGTTTGCAGATCCTTCTGAACGGCAAATTGGCTTTAGTTTGCAGTGTCTCAGTTCTGGGACCCCAGTTTGATATGCACTCAATCCTTTAGCAGTGATATCAACTGCCAGGAACAACAGTGCTGACATTCACCATACTGGCAGTCAGTTTTACACCGACCTCTAAGCTACCAAATTAGAGATTGCTCTTAGAAACATAACTTTTACTTCCATGTCTCTTCCTGCAGGTAAAAGCAATTTCCTTTCACAACTCCTAGAACATAAGGTCAGAAGAAATCATTAGCTCATGCATTCTCCCCTCCTTTTCAGCACCACCCCATATGTCTCACCCATCACCCTAACGTGGAGTCCAGAGCTATGCCTGTAGGCAGTTGGATGAATGCCCGTATAAATGGCAGATTCTTGTGTGCTGTATCATGGGAAACTGGGCTTGAATGAGGGTGCAGTAACCTAGCTGGCATGTTTGAACTCATGTACTTTGGAGGAGACAGTGAGCTCTGCCTGGCAGGTTTGTTGGCATGAAGAATGAAGGGAGGCCTGGAGGCTGCTCTTTAGCAGTGGTGTAGCCTTAGAAACTTTGGTTAAATCAAAGAAATTAATATCTCACGGATATGAATACATAATAGACCATGGGCAGAAAACAGTACAGCCTGAAGGACCTGCAGTTGAGGGAGGGAGGGATGAAGAGGGCTACACTCAGACGATCCAAGCAGCACTCCTTGCCACCCTCTTGCTGATAACTGCCTTTGGTTTTATGTCAGGAGGAGGCAGGAGAAGTGGTGAAGAAGGCTTTGGATGTTATCACTATTGCTGTTCCCCCAGCGCTGCCAGCTGCCTTGACAACAGGGATCATTTATACCCAGCGGAGGCTGACGAAAAAGGGCATTTTCTGCATCAGCCCGCAGAGGATCAACATGTGTGGACAGCTGAACCTCATCTGCTTTGACAAAGTAACTGCTGTGTGGTGGTTACTCTCTTACTAGTAGTGGGAGTCATGCTAAGGGTAGGAGAGTATGGGTTTTGATCAAGCATTTCCATTGTATTTTAGAAACACACTGACCAATCTTGCATAATTAAGTTTGTGTTGCCTGAACAGACACTGTTGCAAATTGTTGTTTTTCTTGGAATCTAGGAATTGGCTCATAGCACTTCTGCTCTGCACTGCACAGGCATTTTCTGGACAGTAACTTCTTAAAACAAGTCTTTGCTTTTTATTCCTCTTGGAGCTCTCACGTGGGAAGTTAATTTAAATGTACACTTTGACTTAGACTGGCACCTTAACAGAAGATGGCCTGGATCTCTGGGGCTTGCTGCCCTCTGAAAGAAGCTGGTAAGGCTCCTTGACACACCAATGACATTTAAGTTTAGTGGGATAGTGACTGGATTCTTGTCCTAGACATATGAACAAATCTGAAAGACAGTTAATGTCGAACAGCAGTTTGAAGTTCCCCCATGCTTAGATTTCCAATATTATTTCTATAGCCTCTGGAAAATCAGTTGTTCACCTTGTCCCAGGGGTCCTGCTCTGCATGAAAAGATGCAGCCACTGCATTTGGCACAGCATGCCCAGGCAGGGTAGCCTGCAGTAGACATGCTAGGTTAGATCTCACAGCTGCAGCGGTGCCCCAACCCTGTATGACAGGAAGTCACTGTTACCCATGAGATTGCCACTCAGTTCCTTCAGTGCCCATGGTTTTGCCTATTTACATTTCCAGAAATGTGCAAGCACGAGGATGCTCAAGCTTATATAAGCCTCACAGCTCAGGAGTCCTTGTACAAGCCTCAAGGAAGATATGTTACAATAATCTGTTCCTCTGTCCATCCCAATGGACTCTGTAACTATGCAGAATACACCTATTCTGAGTATATGTATCCCAGATTATAACAGGTGCATGAGAAATAGCTCAGGGTGGAGGACAAGTCCCCAGAGACATGTCTTGTGATCTGACCGCACTATAGGACTTTAACAGCCCCCGACTTAATTTGTTTTTCCTTTTTTTTCTTTTTTCTGCTAGTCTTATGTTGTTTGGCATTCTCTGATGATAATTTTTATGTTCTCTTTTGCATTAGCTTCCAGGACATTCACAGCTTCCCTGTGGACCACAGCCTGCCTTGGGGCCCAGTGTTCAAAGCAATGGCAGTTTGTCATTCACTAATTGTTTGGGAGGGCAAGATCCAAGGAGACCCACTGGATGTCAAAATGTTTGAGGCCACTAACTGGGTAAAGCTGTGCTTTGTTGTTACACAAATAGTGGTGGGGAGTTTTGGTGTTCTTACAAAGGAGAAATGTCCCAAGCCTTCCCATGCAAATAGCCACTTCCCACACAGAAGTAAACCAGCTAAAACCCAGAAAAAACACCACATGCTCGGGCTGTTGGAGAAACGTTCCTTGATTCTGCCTAGAGCTTTCACCTAGGACTACTTGGAGTACTTGGCTCATTTGACTGGAAGTGGTGGATGTCATGCAAACCCCACTGGGGCATCAACTCTGCGGCTGCTGCCAGATAACAGGAAGTCCCAGATATGATTTATATGCAGATTAAGACTGCTTTTACAGAGCACATAGTGGATTTCTGTGAGTTTTGAACAAGATACAAGATTTTGACCTTTGTTAGAGCTCTATCCATGTGGAGATATTTCTGCCATCTTCAGGTTTGAAATTCCATGCCGCTATGAAAGCACTGCTTTCAGACTCTGTCCCATTACCTACAAACAGCCACCAGTGTTGCTGTTTACCCTCTGATCAATTGCGGGGGGGTGGGGGTGGGAGTGAGCATTTATGAAAACTAAAAGGCTGCAAATCTGAGATGGATAAGAGGAAAACAGACCATAATTACCTGGTGGAAGGCATAGCCACAAGCCATTGCTGATGCAAGAGAAGAGATTCAGGACAGGATTAGCTAGTTATGTGGGTGAGAACATCCATACTCAACACCTGTCTGTTTTGTATCTGCAAAATATGTAAACCAGCGAAATTTCAAAGAATAAACTATTCAGTAATGACAGGAGTTAGAGTGTGTTTTTCCCCAGGGCCATCACCTTGCCATCTCAGCCTTAGGCAGACACTCATCAAAGTTATAAATTAAACAGGAATAATCCTGTTAAATAATTCCTGTGAAACACGAATAATCATGTGCCCTTTGGCACCATGAAATATTTTTGTTCCTCACAGTCATGTTTTGATGATTAAAAAACCTAGCTGATCTGTGGAGTACTTCAAGAGCAGAGGATGGTTCATTCTACATTAATATAAAATCTTATTTTTTTTTTTTCCCATTGGGTCTGTGTTATATCTAAACATTTTTGCATATTTAAGTGGGTTGTAGTGAATAAGGGATTTATTGTCAGTGAAAGGACATGATCTATTTGCTGTGCAAGAGCACAGCAGTATCTTAGTGAACCTGGTGAAATTCTGGGTTTGATTGCGAAGGGAGGCAGTGGGTTTTCCATTACTGGAGCTTTTTAGTGTAAGATCAGACAAATCCACCTCAGTAATGAGTAAGATATCTTGTTTTGAGGGAAGGAAAAGCTCTAAATGGTTCCTTGAGGTTCCTTTCAGCTCTGTTGGTGCTGTGATCTGAAAGATTTTTGTCTTTCAATACACAGGTGATAGATGATTGCAGTGGACACCAGACTGAAGGTCAAAGATACACACATGCCACAGTTGTTAGACCTGGGCCTAAAGTCAGCAGTGTAAGTTACTTGCAAAAATCACATTCATGAGCAAGTTAAACTGTCAGTGTAAGAGTTACCTTTCAGTAATAAACACTTGGTTGTCCTAGTCCAAGACAGCTCTTCCACACTTTGTATTTCTTGTACTGCCTGCAGAGAGATTGCCTTGCTCTCTCTGATTAAAAAGAGATGCCTGGGGAACCTTGCTGCTCTCACCAGAAGCAGGGGGATGCTGGATGACAGATTGTCTAACCTGGGGAATTTGCCTGTCCTGGTGGCTTGAGACTCAATCCAAACTCAGCTGAGTGGTGAAGATGTCTAAAAGCACTTGGGACTGCAGTGGAGTCTGGTAGCCGCTGTTGGATTCTTGGTGGTGGCATACACCAAGGGGGACACTTTCAGACATCCATTTCACCTTGCAAGACCAGTATAAGACCTAGCAGAGTCTTGTTAAAGAAATAGGACTAGCGAGTTCCTTTCAGTAAATTGCATCTAATAGTCTGCTAAAACTGTCAGTGAACTTTTCCTACTGCTTAAGCTAAATATTTCTGTACAAATTTCGCCTCCTCTTTATATACCAGTCCTTCCTGTCCCGCTGTGACAAATCAGCCAGTTATACACGGTTAGCTTCTTACCATGGCCCAAAGGATAGACCTAAAATGCTTTGGCCCAAGTTTAAAATCTTTGCCGCAGTATCTAATCCACTTGCTTTTCTCCTAGGCACCAGTGGAAGGAGTTACCATTTTACATCAGTTTCCATTTTCTTCGACCTTACAGAGAATGTCTGTCATTGCTCAGGAGATTGGTGGGGAACAACAGGTCTTCACAAAAGGAGCTCCAGAAATGGTAGCTATGTTATGTAGAGCAGAAACAGGTAACTAACATTTATAAATGCTTCCTAGAAACACATATGTACAAGGGACTTTTGCTGCAGTGAGGTGGAAGGTCCAAATGAGATTTCTGGGTCTAAGGCATTATTACTTCAGCTTGAGAAGTCAGAGTCTCTGTTGTGCTCCAAGTCTAAGTCTAAGGTCTCATACAGCCCTTCTCAGCAAAGAAGGGGTTGGACTAGATGACCCACAGACGTCCCTTCCAACCCCTACCATTCTGTAATTCTGTGAAGGACTGCTAAAAGATAAAAGTAAGTACCAACTCTTGTACAAGGTGTATAGTCTCTGCCAGAATAGATATTTGAAAAAGTTGTCTACTAGTCCAGTACACACCAAAAATATTTTGTTTTTCTCCAAGCCTTGGGAGGGCAGCTAAAAGAGCACAGTTCCTTTGTGACACACTGGAAGAAGGTAAGTCTTTGCAGAATAGTTTAGGATCCTAAGTGCAAATAACAGAGGAGAGGCGATGATTTTCTTATTGAGCAAAGTTCAGTTCAACACCTTTCCTTGACGTCCTTGGCCTGTTGGTAGACTCTAGGTGTACCTGCTCTCTGGGACAGGAACCTTCGCTGCTCCAAGGCTTCCTTTTGCCCTGATGAACTGTCTTTATCTCTTTTGCACAGTCCCATCCAACTTTGAAAGCAAGCTTCTGTTCTACACAGTGCAGGGCTTTAGGGTCATCGGACTGGCATGTAAATCTCTACAGGCAGGGAAGCAATCTACTGATCTAACAAGGTAAGCCCTAGACTGTGTCTTTCAGCCACATTCAGCCATGGGCTAGTGGTGCCTCACATTGTACCATTACCATAACACCCCTGCCAAGAGCAGGGCTGTAGTACAGAGTTTTTCTAGATTTAGGCCAGAGGGAATCTGATTTAAATCTGGGTATAGGTCTGTTTGAGAATGGGTAGAGGCACTTCACCACCTCATACTTATAGCACATGCCTGGAATCCTTACACATTTTGTAAGTGGGTCAACATAGGAAGTATACTCTAGTACACTCTGAAGTCTAGTACACCCCTCCTTCAGTCCATCATTTCTACCAATCTTGTTACAGATTTATCCAGGCTGTCAGCTGAAAAGAAATGTCTTTTTTTTTTTTTTGTCATCCTGGTTCTTTGATTAAGGAAAGGCAGCAGATGACCCCCATTACACTGCCTGTTCTCTAGCCCAGTCAAAGTCAGAAGACTATTGTCTGCTGCTGTCTTGGTCCAATTCTTTAGCTTTCTAGCTGTAGCTTTCTTTAGTTTCTAGAGAAGTCAGCAACCTCTTCTGCTATGCTCGTCATATTAGTTTTCCACAAACCTCACACAAGAACACACATGAATCTGTATGCTTTTACGCAAATCCATCCAGCTTTTGCCTGGATGCTCCAGAAACATCACTTCTGAAACATTTGTGGTTACTTAGCATCTGCCGTACTTTCTGTTTACTAGCTGCAGGTCCTAATACAGATGGGGCTCACTGGCTCTTTCACAGGGCTTTTTGCTTTGCTGACAGGGCCAATCAGACCGAGGCAAAGTGCAAGTGGTTTGTTTAATTCTTGTGACGGGTATCGTAACAGACCTATCCAACCCAATGAGCAAATGTGTGTGAGTGATATGGCCCAGATTTTGCAGTGGTGTGTGCATTTATAGCATGTGTGATGTATATACTGCCAGGGGGGAAAAGAAAACCGGAGGTCAAACACAAAATCCACTGTGAGAGCCATAAATATTTGGGCACCATCTGACTCAGCTACTCCAACTGCCATGCAAGTGTTTGGCATCACCTCCTCCTTACTACAGTGGCCGAAATAAGTGTTTGAAAGCTTTTCTTTTTTTTTTTTTCAGACTCTTGAGAGTCAACCTGTCTCCCTGAAAGACCTCTAGTTTGTTACTCAGGGATGGAGTTGTTTACCAAATTCTGTTCTCAATTGGATGTGTTCAACTGTAAAAGAAGCAATAGTACACATGTAAAGAAAAGAGTAGGAGAGAACAGAATTGGAGTTCCCGCATGCTGTTTGCTCAGGCCCTACTATCAAGAGTAGCAGATTAATTTACTAAGGTGTCTTTGTAGTACAGTCCTCAAATGAGAAAGACTAGTGTGTGACTTTCCAAATCAGACGGCCACAGTTTGGGAATCCTGCAGGAAATTTAGGGTGCTTTTTCATGCTGGGTAAGGATGGTGCATGAATGGAAAACAGTCCAACTTACCCATTAGGCTTCGTGTTGGTGTGTGGAGTAGGTAGGTTGAAATTGGCTCTTTTTTGATGTGGTAATTAAGCAAACATGAGCTGGAAGCTGGCTACATACTGAACTCATTGTTCAGAACAAGGGAAGAAGGGAATAGAAGGATGAAAAATCAAGTCAAGATCCTTCATACACAACCAGCACCACTTGCTGCCAGTGGGAAGCAAGCCCTGCTGGTGTTGAAATAGCACCCCAAAAGTCAGACAGCCTGAGACTGATGAAAACTAACAAGTTATTTTAATTCTTTTGAGTTAGGTGGGATGGTTAACAGTTATAACTGACTATCAGCAAATTCAATGCAAAACCAGAGCAAAGGCCAAAAGAAAAATTCAATCTGTCTGTCTGTTCTTCGCTCTTAGGGAGGAGGTGGAATCTGATCTGACATTCCTGGGTCTGCTGATAATGGAGAATCGATTAAAGAGGGAGACAAAGTCTGCTCTGGAAGAGCTCAGTGCTGCCCACATCAGGAGTGTTATGGTCACAGGTATCTAAAAAGTGTGGATTATTTGTGTGGCCACTGGCCGAGACAGAGGGAATTCAACGATGTCTGAGTGAACAGTCTGCTTCTTTGTCACCACCAGTGGTAAAAAGGCACAGACATTTCTATCTTTCAGACAATTACAGTCCAAGAAGCATGTGTGTTGTAATAATGATGTGAGCTGAACTATGCAGGCTTATATCCCTGACAACTTCACCAGGCTCTGTCAGATATACCTAACTCTTAATCATCTGTCTCACTTTCGACACAGATCAGAGCCATCCTGTTCCTCTGATGCTTTCCACTGAGTCAATTTGTTCTCCCTGGTAAGGTTATCAGATGACATGCACAAAGACATGTCATGCGAGATCCCCTTTTGATGGGGCCTTGTGAAATCCTGTTGTCATAAATGAGCAGAGATGGAGCATGGATGCCAGGATTAATCACTGAACCTTTAGACATCTGGTAACTCATGCCTGCCAGTTCCTGCAGATCCCATTTTTTTACTTGAAGGGCTGGTTTGGATTTGGATAGGATAACCCCCAGCTTTTCCATGGTCGAAATATATTTTTCCAGGAGTCACACAGATCTTGACTTCTTGGGCTTCACCGCTTTCAGCACACATCCTACACCAAAGCCATCTAAGGCCAGTTGATGAGAATCAGTGATAGTAGCAGCAACTTAGTGTGAATCCTTTATTGGTTTTTGTCTAAAACATATCATCTAGGAGTACATTCCCCATCTGGATTTTTTGAAGCTAAGATGAAAATATTTAATCTGTAGATGAAAATGAAAATATTTCATTTCCAGATGAAAATATGTTTAACTATTGAAACAGACGTCATCTGCAAAGTTTTGCTCTTTATCAAAAACTTTCTTAGGTACAGATACTGAAATCTTACTGATTCTTGTGGATGTATTTCAAAACTCACAATTCAGGAAAGGCTAACGTTTCCTCCATTTCCTCATTGCAGAAATTTTTAGATAATACTCTCCTTGATTTTTCTAGGTGACAACATTCAGACAGCTGTAACTGTTGCCAAAAATGCTGGGATGATTTCTCCAATGAACAGAGTGATTCTTGTGGAAGGAAACAAAATACCTGGATCTTTTTCAGCATCTATAAGCTGGAAACCACTAGAAGAAAACAAAACTGAAGATTACGGAAACCTGGCGAGCATATCAGAAGCAAGTGTTGTACAGCAGGAAAACAAACTAAGCGAGAATGCTTTAAATAATGCAGTGGGATTATGCTAGTATAACAGAGACCAGCCATTTACCATTGTCTGCATGTCAGACAGGATGTTATGTGCTATAAAAGTGTTTAAACAGAAGGGATCTTTATAAAACTGTGCTCCCCTAGAACTTCCTTCCTAGCATATTATCTTGTGAACACGTTTTTGCTAACTGCCTAGGTAGGTTTAAGAACAGCTTTGCAGACACCCAGGAAAGATTTGTGTTTAGCCCTCATGCTTAGCTGATGCCAGTTTAATGCATGTTTCCTTTCACTCCAAGGTAAATTTGATAGTCTAGATGTGGACTTAAAATCTGTGGAACTGCACTGAATGAACCAGCCCTGTTCAAGCAGGTAGAAAGTTAGCACTTCCCCATACCTGCAGAATTAAAACACAGATTAACTGTTGAGAAATTGCCTATACACAGTGAAACAGGCTAGCTATGCTAGGGAATTATATTTCATCAAGCATCTCCACAAAGAAACTGAGACAAAGACCAGTTACTCTCTCCCTGAAGAGTATGTCTGAAGGTGCTGACCCTTCTCTGAGAAGTATTAGAGTCAGGCAGATGGTAGGGAATCTCTGCAGGGGCTGTTGAGGGGCTCCTTTCTACCAAAGCTCAGCCTAGGCAGCATCTTCACTGTATTTCGCTGCCAAAAGGCACGCCTAGCTATGGTGCCCATATGGGGCTCTAGCCCCTCTCACTCACTGTGCAGCTCACCAGATTGGCACTGTTGCATGAATTCTATCAAATGTGGCAATGCTGAGGGACAGCTTTTAAGACATATGAAGCACCCAGTTCACACTGAAATTAATTTAGGCAAATTAATTTAATTATGCCTAAATCCCTTCACAAATCCAGACAAAGGCAATGGGTCTTCAACCCAGGTCTCCCAGAGTCTTCACAAGTGCCTTCTCCGTGGTATATCCTTTTTTTTTGTCTGTAGTAGTGCTTGTGTAAATGCACATAGTAGCTTTTGAGGGCTTGTGAGCAGCATTCATTCTGTCTTGTTTTACAGGATGATGACAGTCAGGCTGAAAGAAGGACTGGACTGGCATTGGGATCAGGCCAGTATCATTTTGCCATGAGTGGAAAATCTTACCAAATTATATCACAGCATTTCAGGCACTTACTTCCAAAGGTAAGATCTGGATTATTTAACTGGAGGAGGCTTGCCATTCAGTAGATTTGGATTGTCCTGATATAATTAGCTGGAGATCTGTACCAGGACATCATCTGGGAACAATTCTAACCCTGAAATACTCATCAGCTGGATGGATCTCTGATATTAATATATGGGGAAAGATCTGAAAACCCCTGTGGTTTTTTCTGCACATGAGAGGAGCAGACCTACCTCGTGGTGTGAGGACATGACTTAAAACATTTGTGCCTGTATGCCTGGTCCTTGCACTGCACTGATTCTCTCACGTTTTGGAGAACAGGAGAAAACATAGTATTACACAGCACGCAATTCAGCACGACTTGTCTGCTTTATGGAAAGGATAGTCTCATGAATTCTCTTCTAGTAAATCCCTACCTGGTAATCTGTGTTCACCAGTTAACTCAAATGACACACCAGGCCTCTTGTCCTTGTGATTGTTATTTTTTCAAAACATTAACTAAAATACCTTTTATTTTTGATAATCAGCCTTTCCTGTCTTGGATCTAGCATCAGGTGTTTAGAAATGTGATTTTTTTGTGGTTTCTATTCCAGATTATCACTGAAATTGCTGTGACTCTTACCTCAAGTGCTCAAAAAATCACTTTTTTTCTCCTTACAGCTCCTGCTGAATGGAACAGTTTTTGCTAGAATGTCTCCTGGTCAGAAATCCAGCCTTGTAGAAGAGTTTCAAAAGCTGGAGTAAGTTCATAATGAGTACTAAGAGTTAGGAAGTGTTTGATGATTTTTCCAAGCTTGAAAAGAGTCTAGTGAGAGCTAGCTTTTGGCTAACATATCATTCCCTAGAAGTGCACAAAACTGAAACTTCCACAGACATACAGCTTAGCAGTTAAATTCCTAAAGCCTGTTAAAGAAGACACACTGAAGTCCATGTTGGTTTGGCAATCTGTCAAAGGCCTAACAGTCCCATGATTCTGGGTTTCATTTGTTCACATTATCCTTCATTCTTACGTCTCTTTCTGGGCCTGAAGGAGGGGCACTTGTCTACCCAAAATGTTTAGGAATATCTCCCAGCACTTACAGCTTCTCTGATGCTAGCAGTCTTTTTACTGCACTGTTGCTGACTCAGTGTGATGGGTTAGAAAACATGCAGAGCAGTCTGGATCGATATGCCCTGTGCTGTTCACAGTCACAGAGGTGTGTAAATATCGCTGAGTCCCAGGTGTCTTGTTGCCTATTATTCAGCTGTTTCCCAAGTCTTTTGAAGACCCCCACTCTCATCTCGACGAGCTAGCCTCTAGAGCAGGGTAAGCTTTAGGCTATTTCAGATTATCAGCCTGGTGTGAGCAGTTGTGAGCACCCCAACCACTGTCTGGCTTCCCTGGACAAGCATCAATGCCTTCCAGTGAGAACTTCCCCTGCAACGAAATCCAGGCCTTAGCAGTGAAAGACAGAAGTGAGTCAGTTCCTGAAGCACTAGGCTGATTTTACTTGGATGCTGCAGATATACAGATTTACTTTTAGGGCTCATCATTTCACAAGGTTATTTCAGCCTTGGGGTGAGGAGCTGTCTCCAGATATCCTGTTAAGCCCATATTCTTCTTCTCTCTCTACTCCAGCTGCCTCTGTCACTCTCTGTCTGCTCTGGGAGGTTCTGGCAGGACTGAACCCCAAAGCAGAGTCCCCATTCATGTCTATTCCCAGTGAACACGAGGTACCAGTGCCTGCAATCCTTTCTTTCTGAGCAGGGCTCTCACCATTAGCTTGACCTTAAACCCAGTGAGGGTGGGAGACGGAGTCCATTGTAGTGAACATAAAGTTCATACTAATGTATTCTACTGTCCGTCACAACAGAAACTCTTTGCTCATCTGAAGTGCAAGCCCAAGGCCCATACACAGTCCAGGGTCCCGGGCTTGTATTTCAGTCTTTCAGCTTTGCAGAAGGGCTTTTAACAAAAAGCTTGCATGACTTGCATAAGTGAATTGCATGGAGGAGGCTCTGACTCCCTCCTGTTTATAGGTCTCACTTTCCTCAGAACTGAACTGTAGGTCATTTTATTTTTTAGTTACTTTGTGGGCATGTGTGGAGATGGAGCCAATGACTGTGGGGTAAGTGAAAATTCTTTACGATATATTTATTTAAAAAATGAAAAATGAGTGTGATGCCAGTAGAATATCCCAAATGGAGCACATGTTGGAGATGGGAGTGCTCTGCTTATTGACAGAGCAGCTGTACTGGCACCAGTACTGATTCAGGCCTGATCCCACAGTGTGGTCCTTACCATGCAAGACCTGTCCTAGGCAGAGATTGTTGCAGTTTGTGGTCTCAAGGACTGATTCATTTCCATCGCAAAAACCACTAGAGGGTTCTCCAAGTCCTCCACTGGGGTTTCTGTCAACATCTTCTGTGTCTGGGGATGGAGAAGACTAGGGTGAGGAGGAGTTTCAATGGGGAACAGCTGTAGCCCTACAAGGTTTTTGTAAATGCACACTTTAGAAGTGCAAGAAAGTTTTTTTTCCAAAAGGAAGGGTCCGTGTTCAGGAGGGACCTGTAACTACCTTCTGGGCAGGTTCAGTTTGCTCCATGACTTCACGTATCCTTGTGGCAGTGAGAGCAATGCCACCTAGGCAGTGAAGCAATCACTTGCCCTAACACAAAGTCCCAAGGATTTACCTGGGGGAAGCAAGCAGAGAACCTAGACTGTCTAATAAGGTGTGAACTGCAAATAAGTGCTGAAAAAGGAGGCAGAGCCAAACCTGTCATCTGCAGCTCGTAGTGGATGGCTTTGGGGTCTGTGGAAAATGGACTTTCCCATGCTGTCACCCCCATTCTTCTGGACCCGATGCCTCAGCCACATCCTACTGGAGGAACCTTTCAGGTGGAGCACATCCGGGGAGTGAAGAGGGACTGCTGTTCACAGAACGCATCCTGTAATAAGGGGTCACTTCTTGGCTGACATATCAGTTGCTGGGTCTTCCTGGTTTGTGAGTGCTGAAGAAGAATGTAACTTTCAGGCTTTGAAAGTGGCGCATGCAGGGATATCACTGTCGGAGCAGGAGGCATCTGTGGCTTCACCTTTCACATCCCAAACACCCAGCATAGCATGTGTGCCAGAGCTAATCAGGTAAGCATGGATTTTTGTTGCCTATTATATAAAGGAGACAGTTCCCACTCCTCCCAAATATTCGTGTTGGGTGTTCCCACTGGGACAGAATGTACATATCTAGAGAAAAATAAATGTCTTTGACCTTGACATTGACATTTGCCTAGTTCCCATCTGAAATTCCTTTAAGATATATTAATTCCCTCAAAACTACAGGAGGAGGGCATCTACAGCTGGGCTTTATGTCATTAGCAGTATTTTAAATGCCAAAGAAATAGCAAAATGAACAATGCTCCATAAAGCTGGATCAAATGTCCACAAATCAACACGTACACTACTGTTAGGCCCTGCCTTTAATACCCTATGCAAGCAAAACATTAGCATCTGTTATGCCAGGGTCCTGGTTTTGCTTACTGGGGCAGATGAATAAATCAGGGAGAGTGCATTACTGTTGTTGGATACCGTATGTTGACTGCAGGAGGAAAGGACTTGTTAGTATGAACTCACTGAGCAACTGCTTGGCTTTGTATGTTTTTCCTCATACGGAATTGTTACTTGCTCTATTAATGTAAGCAGGAAAAGTTGCTGGAGTAAATTGTCATCTTGGGAATATAGATGACTAGAATCAAGCCCTTTTGCTTGCAGCAAAATTTCTGTATGGGAAGATTTTACTTTCATTCTGTCCAGTTTTAATTTATTTTACCTCCCAGCAAGATACTGGCAGACACTTTTCTACTTGTGACACGTCTGATTTTTCAACAGCATTTTGAGAGGACTGGCAACAGGAGCAGACCCATCACCTAATTGCTGTCCTATATTCATGTCTTCACACAGGGAAGGCCGTGCTGCCCTCATCACTTCCTTCTGCATGTTCAAGTACATGGCACTGTACAGCACCATTCAGTACCTTGGTGTTCTCCTGCTGTACTGGGTATGGCTTGGGAACATGTTGGCTAGAACTGGATGAGCTGCTATTCCCTTGTAGGAGAAACATGGTGTAAAAGTCACAATAAAACTAGGATATGAAGCTTTACCTTCATCTGAGCTGTAAACTTCTGTGGCGTGATCATGTGGTCCTCCTGTACACTCAGCTGAAAACAGGAAAGATTCTTCCCATTAACTTCCTCCAGTGGGCTCAAGATCCAAGCTGGTCAAAAAGAAGGCTGAGATACTGAACAGTATTTTGGATGAGAGCATATGCCTTTGAAAAGGGAGAATCTGGCATAAGCATATGCTGTTGCAATTTATTCAGCATTTAAAGCATGAATTAACTTGACAGTAAGCAAAATCCCCTGGAGTGCCTTAAACCACTTTTGCATGGCTTCTTCCCAAATAGAGAGGAGGGTTTTGCATTCAGAAGTCACCCAGCATTGAGAAAGCACATCTCTTCAAATAGCCTTCTTTTTTATTACATTGAGTGAACTGGAAGCATTGTTAGTCTGAACGATGCACAAAATGAGAGTATTTGCTGCAGGCCTGATGATGACGAATCTATTGGCAGGGTGGTGGATTGTGTGGTCCCCTTATCTGCTGAGTAGTGTTTCAGAACAAACAGCAGAGCATTAGCTCCATGAAAATAATACAGCTTTCTGGCGATGATATAAACAAGCCCTTGGCAAATGTCTGATTTGTGATTTTTTTTTTTTTCTTTGTGTTTCTCTTTTCAGCAACTAAACTCCTTTGGGAATTACCAATTTTTGTTCCAAGATCTGGCTATTACCACTGTAATTGGTGTGACAAGTAAGCCCCTTAGTCATTGTATGTATTAATGGGAGAATAATCTCAAATATTTTTTACCTCCTTGGAAATTCATAATTCTGTGTACAGAAAGGAAGAAAAGAGAGACTGCACAGAGTACAGGATGTTTAGATTAGTAGAGGAGGCGTCTTGTTTGAGGAAAGCTCTGAAATAAGATGGGTAATTCTTAATGGTGCATTTGCTGAGCATGTAGGTTGTTGATAACTGGGATGTTATCTACAGAAGGAGTAAAAACAGACGTAATGCAGTGGAAAGTCTATTAGGCTTTCTCCTGTTGACTTGGGAAGGCAGATGAAGAAGATATCTAAGGATCCGTGCCCAAATGAAAAAGTGTAGGGATTGACTGTTCGGAGTCCAACTCATATTTGAAGCTGTGTAGGCAGGAGGCACGAGAGGAAAGAGAGATGAAAATGGAGAAGAAAGAAATTACAGATGTCAGACACTACAGAGCGGGAATTTGTAAGCCAAGTGTAAGAGAGGAAACCAGTGCTGGAGGGGAAAGAGAAAGACGGGGTTGTTGAGAAAGAGTAAATGCAGGGGGAGGTTTAGAAGCAGACTGGCAAAGGCAGGGGCATCAAAAGCATATAGCAAAACCACATAGCTGTCTTCCATCCTTGCTGGAACACAGACAACTGGAAAAGGCCTTGATTAAATCAATCCTAAAAGGGTCAGCCACAATACTGGGTGCCAAAAGCTACCTTCCTGTAAGTAGCCCATTTGGAACACTGCCTCAAGACTTTCTGTATAGCTCCTTTACTCAAAATCTGTGTAACTTGTTAAACATAAGAGCAGAGGAAAACCTGTTAGCTCAGCTAATGCAGTCCTCTACCAGCTCAAATGACTGGGCACTAGAAGCTTAGTCCAGAAGGATGCACAGAACATGGGCAACAGAAAATCGCAAGCTGCAGTTGACAAATGACAGGACAGAAAGAGAACAGGAGAGCTTGAGCATATCCGTATATACTTGGGCCTGACAGTAGCCAAAGAAAATAAAAATCCAACATCTTATTTTCCAAAAATGCTTCATGATAGTCAGATGCCATTAATTAACCTCTTCTGAGGCCAATAAGATTTTGTAAGAAAACAACTCTGTATTTTGTACTTTATGTAGTATTTTTATGTATTATAAAGAACACTATAGACTGTAAAAGTGCTGGCCATTGATCACAGTAATATACAGCAGCACTGCCTGTATTTTGGACACAGTAGTAAACATGTCTGTGCATGTTCCAGTGAGTTTCACAGGTGCCTATCCGAAGCTGGTTCCCTACAGGCCTCCTAGCCAACTCATCTCACCCCCGCTGCTGCTCTCTGTTGTACTTAACATCCTCTTCAGCCTCGGCATGCAGATTTTTGGGTTTGTGGTGGTTCAGGAGCAGCCCTGGTATTCCAAGACTGATATACACAGGTAGGTCCCCTTCTTGGGGCTCTGGGTGACACAGGGCAGACCTAGTGGGACAGGTATGCATGACATTATTGATCAGCTTAACTACAGGCCTGATCAGCTGCTGCAGGTGGACCTTGTGCTTCCCCACAGAGTGCAAATACGTTAATTAGTGTTGTCTGCAGGTCCCTAAGCTCCCCAGCAAGTCTGCTGTGCAGCACAGTTCATGTGGTGAGAATGCTTCTGTTGAGCACAGAGAGGAGTATTTGATTGCAGGGAAGACCAGGGTATCCATCTAGGTTTGAGCTCAGGCTCTGCCAAGTTCAGCAAGCTCAACCCAGTGGGTGAGACTGAGGACATATTGCCAATAACCTACATCATTGTGATAGCCGGAGCAAATCATAGCTGCAAGGGACGATTCCTGATAGTGGTAGTGGAAGCTGGGGGAAATAACCAAGACAGTGACCATTTGTTGACCAGTATGACACTCTTTTTCAGCGCCTGCCTCTCAGTGAACACCCACATGGAGAATTCTTCCTCTCTTTCCAGCCTGAGGCTCTATGGGCTGAGAGATGGAGCCTCTGGGCAAGTGGATAATGGCTACAAGAGTTATGAAAACACCACAGTGTGGCTGCTAAGTACCATCAACTGCCTCATCGTAGCACTAGTGTTTTCCAAGGGAAAGCCTTTCAGGCAACCCATCTACACAAACTGTAAGTATGAGGAGAGAGGGAGGCATCTGTAAGTCAACTCAGGAGGTCAATTCACTAGGGAAAAAGTAAAACTTGACACAAGTGATGCCAGACAAAAAAAGCAGGAGCCCAATATTAGATTTGTAAATGACTGAAGGCCACCTTTTCAGAAGTTTTAGTGCCAATGCCATCCTGAGACCAGCAGCTCTCTGAGCTGGGCGCACACTTCCTGTTTCCGTACTGCTAAAAACTTGGCCCTGGCATTTGGATTTCTGAAATGCACAAATGGATTTTGATTAAAACTTTTGAGGACTAGCAGGAACATGGTGTTGGCTGGCAGAATCATCATGTTACTTAAGGCAGCCTGAATGAGACATCGCAAAAAGACTCAGAATTAGGTGGTCTCACTTTGCTTTAGTCTTTAGAATACCTCTGGAAGAGCCGCATGCCTGTCTCCCCAAAGCATGCTGTCTGACCAGTGTTTAAGAGAACTCCCATTCAGGGCATTCTTTTGGGCCCATCTCAGAAGAAAACATGCAATAAAATCTGCACGTTTGCAGAGGCTCTATTTCCTGTTCCAGAACTAGAGATGTCTAGCATTTGCTAACTCTATGACCAGCAACTGCTTTAAAGAGGAGACATCAAAGAAGGCAATAACCTGAAGGGGCTGTAGTGAAGTCTGATAGGTCTATTCTGCCTCTGAAAGACTGTCACGTGAAGGGAAGATGAGCACGTGTGATTGTGGCAGTTCTGGAAGTTGCAGTGAGGCACAGGAGAGCTGCTCTTTGAGGGGGTCAAATGCTGCAGCTGCCTCTCAGGCAAAGCTCTGTTCAGTTCTTTTTTTGCTGAAGAGGTAATGCTGCAGGTTTCATGGCTTTGCTGTTTTGGTATAGTAATGGTGAGGAGGGAACATTCCTCGCAGATAGCAGAAGCATTGGTCATCACTCTCCCAGAACCAGGCAAAACCAGAGCGAGTGGCCGGACAGTGGAGTTTGGTGCCTGCCAGCTTAAGAGAGAATGAATTTACTCATCATTAGAACATCTGCCTATGGATGGGGAAGGCAATAGATTCTCCATTACTTAGACTCTTTTGATCCTGACTGAGAGCAAAGTCTTGATACCACTGAAATTAAAGGCAGAGTTCCTAATCATATCAACAAAAGCAAGACTACATCCTGGACATTTTTCTGAATGACAGGAGATACTGAGCTCAGTGGAAGGCTCTAAGGCTTCTCAGGAAGCAGCTGAGATTGCTCATAACCCTGTGGTTTTATTTGCTTGTTCTTGTCCCTTCAGATGTGTTCATACTGGTGCTCTTAGGGCAGCTGGGCATTTGCCTCTTCTTGGTGTTTGCTGATATTGATGATCTCTACTCTAAGATGGATGTGAGTATTGCTCCAAGGTGGGTTTTCTTCCTACTGCCAGTCCCATTATAAGTGCACTGGGATTGTTTTTAACAAAAGACACAGACTTTTGCAGGGACACATGGCACCTCTAAAGACAAATCAAATTCAAAGAGGTGATTTTAGATGACAGGATTGAAGAATCTTCTGGAGATATGGTAGCTCCAAACTAAGATCTGTGTGTTCTGACACCTGGACAACTACACACGTACGTTTGATTGTTTCAGCACATTGTCCATACAACAGCAGATGACATCACTGAGCTTACCATGCTTGGTATGTTGGTGACTTGATAGTTGTGAAGCCAGGAGAAGAAAGGAGCTAGGTTTAACCTAAAGCACCATGTGCTCATGTTTCTCAGACTGTGCTGCTCTGCACACAGATCCTCTTGCAAAGAAGATCTGCCAGTCAGCACTCATGGCAGCTCTCAGTTCTCAGTCTCTAATATTTTCAGGCTTCCTATTTACATTTCGGACAGTCCACAGTTTCCTAAAGCAGCATTTGGATTTAGAACAGTTGTAGAGAAAGACTAGTGGGGCTGTCACAGGCTGTCACGGCAATACAGGATCTCTCTTGATCCTTGATTAATAAATACTGATAGGGCTTGGCTTATTTAGTCTGGCAGAATGAGAGCTGGGTGTTGCCTTGTGCAAATCCATCCTAGGGGAAATGCAAGGGAAGGATAAGATTTACATCAGCCGTGGGACAGGGTTGTCAGTGGACCTGGCAGTTAGTATGTGGAGGCTGGGAGATGTTACACTGTGACACTCACACAGCCTTGTAGGAGGACTCACAGGAACAAAACAGCTACACACAGCTATTTTTTCAGTACATTTGTAATCAGAACGATGAAGTGTGATGGCTTTGAATAAAAAATACTGAACAAGATGCTGCTTCTAGTCCTATAAATTTGCGTGACAGTTAGAAAGTAGATTTAGAAACGAAAATAATGAAACATGGAGAGAGAAACATAGACAACGGGAATGGACCTGGATTTTGAATGTCAAGCAGCCTAGCTAAAGCTGCCTCACCATTTAAGTGTTTCCAGAGCAGCGGCTCAGCGGGCAGACCCAGTTAAAGAATCTGCCACGAGATGGCACTTTAAAACAAGTCTTAGTCCTGTTGTGGGCTGTGGTGGCACAGGACATTGTCAGCACTGCAGCTGCGAGGGGCTAAAAGGCCTTTGGGGAGAACAGTAAAACTGCCAGGCTGTCTGGAGGGAATACACTGGATTTGCTGAGAAGAGAAAAGGAGGGAGTGGCAATGAGAAAATTCTGCAATACCCTAGCCGTGGAGAAATTGCTGATCCAAGTTTTGGATCTGAGCTGCATCTCCAGCTACAGTTGAGCTACAGCCAGAAAGCCAGTGCTGCTGGCTGTGGGAAGCTGGAGCTGGGTTTGGAGCTGAAATAGATTTTGAACTATTTCCTATATTACAAAGAAAGGAAGCATTTAGATTTCCTGTTGCAGTTCTGGAGTATGGCTTTCTCTGCTGCATCATAAGTTTCAATTCCTCAAGACAAGTAGCAATATTGGCTCATCAGCAGTGTACAGCCAGTTTGGGATTCTAGCTTTTGATGACAAAGCTGGTGAAGGGTCTAGAGAACAAGTCCTATGAGGAGCGGCTGAGGCAACTGGGTTTGTTTAGTCTGGAGAAGAGGAAGCTGAGGGGAGGGAGACCTTATCACTCTCTACAACTGCATGAAAGGAGGTTGTAGCGAGATGGGTGTCAGTCTCTCTTCCCAGGTAGCAAGTGATAGGATGAGAGCAGATGGCCTCAAATTGCACCAGGGGAGGTTTAGATTGGGTATTAGGAAAAATTTCTTCACTGAAAGTGCTATCAAGCACTGGAACAGGCTGCCCAGGGAAGCAGTTGAGTCACCGTCCCTGGGGGTATCTAAAAGACCTGTAGAAGTGGAGCTTAGGGACGTGGTTTAGTGGTGGAGTTGGCAGTGTTAGGTTTACAGTTGGACTCGATCTTAAGGGTCTTTTCCAACAAAAATGATTCTATGTTTCTATAACACAAGCTCCCACCAGTGTCTAGTGTGTGCACGTGTTGTTGAACAGCAGCTTCTGCTTTTTTTCCCCAGCTCGTTTGCACCCCTACCTCGTGGCGGATCTCCATGGTGATCATGCTTGCAGTCACACTTGCTGTGTCTTTGCTTGCTGAGGTGAGCACAATTCATTGAATGTACCTGTCAACACTAACTAGAGAGACAAAAGTGTCAGGTCTCACTTTTTCTCCCTCCTTCTCAGCCCAGACTGGGAATATCTAGTAAAACAGGAGCCATTGCTGCTACCTCACCCTTACTCTTTCCTCAAAGCCCCACATCTGAATGATCAGATACAAGGGAATGCAAGGCTCAGCCACCTTTTCTTTCCTCTGGTGAGTGGGATTTATTAGACCCTGCCTCAGGTTAGAGAAATATGGGCAGTCTTTCATGTTTTCTACCCACATCCTGAAGGCTGGCAGGAAGAGCTGGTCCCCGTTTTCTGGTGGAGCTGGTATAAGAAGTGGTCAGTAAAAGGCTGTTTAAGGGATGTGGATGAGCAAGACAGGGTGGGAGGTCTGGGTCTCCACTGCTTGCTCCATGTGTGTCCTGTGGATGAAGAGGAAAATCTGCTGTCCAGGGCCTCCAGAATCTTCCTTTTGCTCTTGCTTTTACAGGAAGCTGTCATCGAGAACAGACCCTTATGGCTGCTGCTGAAAAAGACCTTCCGGTACAACTCGAAGAGCCATTACAAGAGGCTGCAGCGAGTGTTAGAGCAGGACTCAGCCTGGCCACCTCTGAATAGAACCTTCTTCTCAGATTCTGTGGCAATATCAATAGAGGGAAGTATGGGAGGGCATAGCAATCCAACATTTGACAGCAATGAGGACGCACTCTGAAGGAAACTGCAGAGGACACCTGTCCAGGACAGTGGCAGTTGGCTGTACAAAGACTATCTCAGAGACATAAGAAAAGAGGAAGGACTGACCCATCAGTGCCTCTCCATTCTAAGACTAGCCAGTTCTGGCTTATTTTTAAATTAACTGGAAGCAGAAAAGCTGGCTGCAATAGCATAAAGCTACAACAGCGTTTCTCCTGTCCCCTTGCCTGTGTGTGAATGGCTGCCAGCTGCAAATGGAACAGCTTGCTGAATATTGGCCAAGTATTCATGGTTGAAACACCTGATTGCTGCATCCTTCTCTTGAACTGCATTATACAGTCCACAAAGGTGGGGGCTCCTCCAGGTGAGAAGTAGCTAATTTGGGTATCAGCACTCCTCTGGGGAGATCCCCTTTGAGCAAACACATAGAAATTACTCCTGACAGAGGCTGCTCCTGTAGCTCCCAGGGTTTCAGATAGTGCTACCTGGTGTCTGGCATTTGCTGTTTTTTTCCCCTTCTGGCAATACCTGGCTTTCTGGAGCTGGAAGGAACTGCAAATAGCCAAAGCCTTCTAGAAGCATCTGCTTCTAGCACCGCTGTGCTCTTCCCATAATGGGAACAATGCAGATCTCTATTGCTAGCTCGCTGCTACCAGGCAAACTGTTTGCCCTCTTCTGAGTTTAAAACGTGTGGTGCTTGGATTTTCTGTGTGAAAAATCTATTGGCCTACAGAGCAGAATGATTTCATTGTTTAACATTTCTTCTTTGGGGGAGGTATTTGTTTGGGATATTAATTTTAAAAAAGTAGAGTGAAACACGTGATAATTGCAAATTGTGATCTCATTCTGTGGGTCTACAAGAACATGCTGTTCCTTGTGCTGTGGGCTTGCTCCACTAGAACATATACTGCATGGCTGGGCTGCTGCCTGGCATCAGCTCCTGGTTTACCAGTGCCAAAAGGAGCAGGTACTGAAGGGGTTACTACCTCCAAGGGCCCAAGGCCTGAACTAAAAGACAGGAAGCCAGCTAGGTCTCAGAATAATTTTATTAAATTCTGTGGCATGCTCTGAAGTTGAACCATCTGAGGTTTTGGCCCTGGTTTCCAACCATAATTGCACATGCTGCACACCATGAGTCATTCATCAGCTCATATCCCTCACCTGTTAACATTTGATGGCGACTTTTACTCACTCTGCTGTGGTGCTTCTGCTGTACATAAACACAACAGCACTGTGCATTTCTCCAGGTTTTAACTACTCAAAAAAAGCAGCTTCTACCAGCACTTATTCTCTCAGCCCTTTGATGCTAGGCTGACTTTCTGCTGACCCCATTTTGCAATTGCTGTCCCCAGATGGGTAAAACAACAAGGTCCAGGTCAGCGAGGCTTTGGACCAAGAGGAACAATTCTTTCTTTGGATAAGGTGTGCAGGGAGTTGTCCCCTCTGAACTGACAGCACAATTTGTTTTGCACAGCTGGAGCTTGCCCGTGCTTTTTTTGGGTGGGGCTGAGGAGCACTTTGGTAGGGACTGTATGTTCCCACTATTTGGTGCTAAAGCACTCTTGTGTTGCCACAGAAACCCAGAGAATCAGGCAGGCTGGGAGTCGTGGTAAAGATTCCTTTGGTCTTTTAGAAAAGTAGATCTGGAAAACCAAGAGCAAATTAGAAGAGATTATGGATTGTCTTGATTCAACATGTCTATACCAGAACAATGTTTGAAAAGAATTTAGCTTGAATCAAAAAACAACTAGTACTGTTTTTGTAAAAAGAACAAAAAAAAAACCCCAAACCAAAAATGTTTCAACTTGAATAAAACATTTTTTTGACTCAAAGCAATTTTTTCCCCATTTTAGACAAGTTTGACACAAGCAAATGGAGTAAATACCTTCCCACCTACTGCAGTTTACCTAACAGTAACCTGCCACAAAGCCACACAACTTGACACAAACCAGAAATCATTCACACTTGTTCACAGAAGTGTCTCCGAAGTTAGGATGAGTTCCCAGTTTGCAGCAAAATTCGTTGATAAGTGAAGGCTAGAGGCTCTACGGAGTCTTTGTGACTTCAGGAGACACAGTAAGAACAGGTCAGTGGGATTATTCCTGCCATCCTCTGTTTGAGATACGATAACATTTTCCTTGGAGACAAAATTCACTGTACTATTTATGAACTCCACACACAAGAAATATGTTGCTGCATGTGATAACCTGGCAGCTGCAGTAGCATTGCAGACTATGCATGTAATTTATATCACAACTGGCAGCATAAAAGTATCAACTCATGGCAAACATGTGCCGCTTGTAGGGTTGAAAAGATAAAGACCTGCTTGTCTGCTGCTGAAATACAGCCTTACCTGCGAGAGAACAGAACTCAGATGCTAGGTGATCTTCAGCCTCTGCCACTCTTTAAGATGGCAGTCTTGTGTTCACAGAATCACAGATTCACAGAATGGTCGGGGTTGGAAGGGACCTCTGTGGGTCATCTAGTCCAACCCCCCTGCCGAAGCAGGGTCACAGGACCTTGTCCAGGTGGGTCTTGAATATCTCCAGAGAAGGAGACTCCACAACCTCCATGGGCAGCCTGTTCTAGTGCTCCGTCACCCTCAGAGTGAAGAAGTTCTTCCTCGTCTTCTGCTTCTCTTTGTGCCTGTTGCGCCTTGTCCTGTCGCTGGGCACCACTGAAAAGAGTTTGGCCCCATCCCCCTGACACCCACCCTTGAGATATTTATACGTATTTATTAGGTCCCTTCGCAGCCTTCTCTTCTTCAGGCTGAACAAGATGCACCCCAGGATCCCATTGGCCTTCTTGGCAACCAGAGAACACTGCTGGCTCATGGTCAACTTGTCATCCACCAGATGTTCCATCTTTCTATGCAAGTCCCTCGTCTCCAGCCATACTGGGGCACATTTTATTGCGTTCTGTCAGTGGTGTGAGCCCCAGTTCAATCAGCAGAGCTATGCAGTGTGTCCCAGCCGCACTGAAGTGCTTATACAGCATAACTCTGGCCATCAGCAGGGAAGTGATGTGTTAGGCACATCCCCGCTGCAGAAACCAGCTCATATGCACACATCAAAGCGATTGTGTTCTGCTCCCTCACCTCTGATGGAACACCAGAGGTCTCAGTGCACATCCCAGTACTGGGCTGGTCCCCTCAGACTGGGACTGGGAGTGTGTTTAGGGTCAGGGTGAGGAATAAGCAAAAATAAAAGACTGAAGCGTGTTTAGGATTCACATTTGCATTTTGAGCATCTCTCTTATTTGAAAGGATCTTATACTTCTGGAAATCAGGATGGCATGAACAGTAACGAGCCTCTTCCCACCTGCAGCCTGTCTGCCAGGCACCGGCCGTGCTCCCTTCACCCATCCTCAGCTGTGTGTGCACGAGGGGCAGGTGCAATGTAGGCACTCAGTCCTGTCTGAGAGTTCAGACCTGCTGCTTGGCTCTCCCAGCTTGTGATGCTGACAGAAACAGAAATAAAACTTAGCCACCTAACGAGTTGTTTTGTAGTAGTATTATAAAAGTGTTTTGCAAATTCTAAGGCTGCGTGAGGGCAGAGATAGATTGACAGCCCTGGATGTGGCTCCACAGTCCCTGTCTGCAGTCCAAGCTATCCAAACACAGATGAAGAATCCCCTAGAGCACGAAAGCTCCAGGCTCACTTTGTGCCTTTGTGACTGGCAGTGGACATTTGTTGGACAGACCCCCGGTGATCTTTGCCAGCAGACACTGTCCATCCTGGTTAGCTTTCTACAACTAAATCAACGGGTCAGACTCCCAGGAGCACAGCCAACTGACTGAGCCATGCAGCCACTCTGCACAGCTAATTTCAAAATTTGATTTTCCTTTTGAAATACACTTCTCCTCGTTAATAAAAGAAGGAAATAACTTTTATTTTTGTCCTTCCCGTTTTTTAATGACTTGTTTATCTTAACACAGTTGTCACAGATTTTGTCTGCTCATCAGCAGTCTAGAGCTCAGCCTGCTTGGCAGCACACAGAACCAGCAGAGGAACAAAGCTCAATTTAAAAGATGTAGACTCTTACCAATAATAGCTGTAGATGTACATAATATTAACAAGCCAGAACCTTTTACAAGACATGCCAGCTTTCCACAGCTCTTCAGGAGAATTACAGAGGAGGCTACAGAGACAAAGTACCTGCCAAGGAGCAACCAGGAAAGGGAAGCAAACTGGACCACCCAATTCAAGGAAAGCAACCACAGAATTCAGTTATCATATATTGCAGGTGGCTGGTGCCAACAACTGAATTTAGAGGACTCATTACTCATGCTTATGGCTTCTAAAGCCTTGTTGGAAAAAGAGTCCTGGAGCATTCTGCACTAACATCCTCCCCAGACAGTGCTTAACCCCTCCCCAGCCTTTCTCTAGTCTGGGGGGCAGATGGCACGCAGCCCCCGAGCTAGGAGGGTGATGTTGCGCTGCATGGTGGTTCGGCGCACCATGGGCTCATTGCTGGATGCATGCAGGGAATGGGAGCACTCAAGCACTGTGTCCGCCAACCCAGGCTATGTAAACAGGCTTCCTGGTTGGCTATCGGCAATGGGGACACAATTCCTCTTCTAAGAAAGTAACTAAATGTTTTGTGTGTCAGAAATACAAAGCGTATTTGGAAGCTACTGAAGGTGAAGGGCTCTGGAGCAGAGGCTCGCGCAAAGGGACCCTTTCTCCAGTGGCAAAACCGCAGCGGCGAGGCGGCAAAAAGCGCTGAGAGAGAGAGAGAGGAGACCGCAGCCCCCGCCCCGAGCGGGAGAGTGAGAGGTGCCAACGAGCGGCAGCTCTGACTCGGCGGGGGCGGACCCGAGTGTGACAGCGGCCAAACCCCCTCACGGGTAAGAGCAGCCCCCAGGGCGCGCGGGCGGCCAGAGCCGGCGCACAGAGGCGGCGCAGCAGCCCGGGAGCGGCGCGGCAGTTCGCGCGGGCAGGGCGAGCGGGGAGGCGACAGGCAGGGTGCAGTCCCCCTCCTGGCTACTCAAGTAGTGGGCATCGCCTATCCAGGAGATATTCTAGCCGTGGTTACCACCCGTGGTAAAGCTCTTGCTAGAAGGGGTGTGGGGATCCAGACGGAGGCCCCACGCAAGAACGCGGGTGTCCAGGTCTCTGGCTGCAGGGAGTGCCTGAGCCTGGCGCTCGTACCGGAGGACAGCAGAGGCAGCGGCTGTGTTCGGTGCGAGCAGGTGAATGATCTGCTCAGCCTGGTGGCAGAGCTGAAAGAGGAAGTGGAGAGGTTGACGAGCATCCAGGAGTGTGAGAGAGAGATCGACTGGTGGAGCCGCACCCTGCCCTCCCTGAGGCAGAGGCAGCAGGAGGCGGCTCCACGAGAAGCAGAGAACCCCCTACCCTCTTGCCACTGAGCAGAAAGGGGGCCTAAGAGATGTCGGGGAATGGAAACGGGTCCCTGCTCGGGGGGGCAAGCGAATCCCCTCCTGGCCTCCCTCACCTGCCCAGTTGCCCTTAAGCAACAGATATGGGGCTCTGGAATGTGAGGGACCGGCCACAGAGGAAGTGGGTGAAGGTGAAGCTCCATCCAGGGGGTTGCCCAGGACGAGTCAGTCAGCCCCACGTATTACGACTGCCTCGGCTAAGAAAAAAAGGAGGGTCATTGTCATAGGCGATTCCCTTCTGAGGGGAATAGAGGGCCCGATCTGCCGACCGGACCCATCCCGCAGGGAAGTCTGCTGCCTCCCTGGGGCCCGGGTTAGGGATGTTGCGAAGAAACTCCCTGGTCTGGTGCAGCCTTCTGATTACTGCCCCCTCTTGGTAATGCAGGTTGGCGGGGACGAGATAGCAGAGAGAAGTCCCAAGGCCATCAAAAGGGACTTCAGGGCACTGGGACGACTGGTTGAGGGATCAGGGGCGCAGGTGGTGTTTTCCTCCATCCCATCAGTGGCAGGGAACAACACTGAAAGGGGCAGGAAAACTCACTTGGTTAACAGGTGGCTCAGGGACTGGTGCCATCGGTCAAATTTTGGCTTCTTTGGTCATGGGGAGGTGTACACAGCACCGGGCCTGCTGGCAACAGGCGGAGTGCAGCCATCTCAAAGGGGAAAAAGGATTCTTGGCCACAAGCTAGCGGGCCTCATTGAGAGGGCTTTAAACTAGGTTCAAAGGGGGAAGGGGACATCGCCCAGCTCACTAGGGATGAGCCCAGGCTTGGCGTGCCAGGATCAGGGGTGAGATTGACAGCCCAGCTCAAGTGTGTTTACACCAATCCACGTAGCATGGGCAATAAACAGGAGGAGCTGGAAGCCATTATACAGCAGGACGGCTACGACTTGGTCGCCATCACAGAAACGTGGTGGGCAACTCGTATGACTGGCATGCTGTCATGGATGGCTACAGACTCTTTAGGAAAGACAGGCCAACAAGGAGAGGTGGTGGAGTTGCTCTATATGTGAGGGAGCAACTGGAATGCATTGAGCTTGGCCTGGGGGCAAATGAAGAACAAGTTGAGAGCTTGTGGGTTAGAATTAAGGGACAGGCTCATAAGGGTGACATTACGGTGGGTGTGTACTACAGGCCACCTGACCAGGAGGAGGAAGTTGATGAGGCCTTCTACAGGCAGCTGCAAGCAGCCTCACAGTCACAGGCCCTGGTTCTCATGGGGGACTTCCGCCACCCTGACATCAGCTGGGAAGACCATACAGCTAGGCAGGCGCAATCCAGGAGGTTCCTACAGAGCATCGATGATAACTTTCTGATACAAGTGGTGGAGGAACCAACAAGGAAAGGTGCTCTGCTGGACCTTGTATTAACAAACAAGGAGAGACTGGTGGAGGATGTGAAGGTCGGAGGTAGACTCGGCTGCAGTGACCATGAAATGGTCGAGTTCAGGATCCTGCGTGGAGGAAGCAGGGCGATAAGCAGGATCAAAACCTTGGACCTCAGGAGGGCTAACTTTGGCCTCTTTAAGGAGCTACTGGGAGGAATCCCGTGGGCCAGGGCTCTCGAAGGCATGGGGGGTCCAAGAGTGCTGGTTGCTCTTTAAACGTCACTTCTTCCATGCTCAGGAGCGGTGCATCCCCCTGAGAAAGAAATGGGGCAAAGGAGGCAGGAGACCTGCATGGTTAAACAAGGAGCTTCTAGCAGAGATCAGGCAGAAGAGAAAGGTCCATGGAATGTGGAAAGAGGGGCAGGCCACTTGGGAAGAGTACAGGAATGTGGTCAGAGCGTGCAGGGATGCGACGAGGAAAGCCAAAGCCCACCTGGAATTGAAGCTGGCAAGGGATGTCAAAAACAACAAGGGCTTCTTCAACTACATCAGCAGCAAAAGGAAGGCTAGGGACAATGTGGGGCCGCTGCTGAATGAGGCGGGTGTCCTGGTGACGGAGGATGCAGAGAAGGCAGAGTTACTGAATGCCTTCTTTGCTTCAGTCTTCAGTGCCAAGTCAGCCCCTCAGAAATCCCAGGCCCCGGAGGTAAGAGAGGAAGCCTACAGAGAGGATGACTTTCCCTTGGTCGAGGAGGACTGCGTGAGGGATCGCTTAAGCAATCTGGATGTCCACAAATTCATGGGCTCTGGTGGAATGCACCCACGAGTGCCGAGGGAGCTGGCGGATGTCATTGCTGAGCCACTCTCCATCATCTTTGAGAGGTCCTGGAGGACAGGAGAGGTGCCCGAGGACTGGAGAAAGGCCAGTGTCTCTCCAATCTTCAAAAAGGGCAAGAAGGAGGACCCAGGGAACTACAGGCCGGTCAGCCTCACCTCCATCCTGGGAAAGGTGATGGAGCAGCTTATCCTGGAGGCCATCATCAAGCAAGTGGAGGAAAAGAAGGTTATCAGGAGTAGTCAGCATGGATTCACCAAGGGGAAGTCATGCCTGACCAATCTGATAGCTTTCTATGATGACATGACTGGCTGGGTAGACGAAGGGAGAGCCGTGGATGTTGTCTACCTTGACTTCAGCAAGGCTTTCGACACAGTCTCCCATGATATCCTCCTAGGGAAGCTCAAGAAGTATGGGCTAGATGAGTGGTCAGTGAGGTGGACTGAGAACTGGCTGAATGGCAGAACTCAGAGGGTTGTCATCAGCGGCACTGAGACTAGTTGGAGGCTGGTAACTAGTGGTGTCCCTCAGGGGTCAGTACTGGGCCCAGTCTTGTTTAATTTCTTCATCAACGACCTGGATGAAGAGTTGGAATGTACCCTCAGCAAGTTTACTGATGACACCAAACTGGGAGGTGTGGTAGACACACCGGAAGGCTGTGCTGCCATTCAGCGTGACCTGGACAGGCTGGAAAGTTGGGCAGAGAGGAACCTGATGAGGTTCAACGAAGGCAAGTGCAGGGTCCTGCACCTGGGGAGGAACAACCCCATGCATCAGTACAGGCTTGGGGTGGACCTGCTGGAGAGCAGTTCTGTGGAGAGGGACCTGGGCGTCCTGGTGGACAACAGGTTAACCATGAGCCAGCAGTGTGCCCTGGCTGCCAAGAAGGCCAATGGCATCCTGGGGTGCATTAGGAGGAGTGTGGCCAGCAGGTCGAGGGAGGTTCTCCTTCCCCTCTACACTGCCCTGATGAGGCCTCATCTGGAGTACTCTGTCCAGTTCTGGGCTCCCCAGTTCAAGAAAGATGAAGAGCTACTGGAGAGAGTCCAGTGGAGGGCTACGAGGATGGTGAGGGGACTCTAACATCTGTCCTAGGAGGGGAGGCTGAGGGAGCTGGGCTTGTTCAGCCTGAAGAAGAGAAGGCTGCGAGGGGACCTAATATATACTTACAAATATCTGAAGAGTGGGTGTCAGGATGATGGGGCCAAACTCTTTTCAGTAGTGCCCAGTGACCGGACAAGAGGCAATGGGCACAAACTGAACCACAGGAAGTTCCATCTGAACATGACGAAGAACTTCTTCTCTCTGAGGGTGACGGAGCACTGGAACAGGCTGCCCAGGGAGGTTGTGGAGTCTCCTTTTCTGGAGATATTCAAGACCCGCCTGGACAAGGTTCTCTACAACCTACTGTAGGTGACCCTGCTTCGGCAGGGGGGTTGGACTAGATGACCCACAGAGGTCCCTTCCAACCTCTACCATTCTGTGATTCTGTGATTCTGTATTTGTCCCTGCTTGGGAGATTCCTGTTTTAACAGTTTTAGCAGTCCCTTGCGGCTGGTGACAGGAGGTGTTTGTCACTGACATAGCTTTGATTACTCAGTATAGGTCACTGTAGGTGAAAAGGAGTCAGGAAAGATCCATCTATATGTCTTGTTTAAATCTAATTAATAAATCTCTTTAGCACTTACTAGATGACTAGCAGGTGGGGTTAGAATACAAGCCTCCCACTTTATTGTGTAGTTGCCCCAGCCTTTCTCCTAGCCCACATGATAGATCTCTCCAAGTAAAGGACCATCCTATTTCAAGAAGAGAGTGAGGCTGGAAAGAAAAAGAGGACATCAGGAGATCGTAACAGGCTGTTTCTCCTGAACCTACAGGTTACTTGGGAAGTGCTGGAAGAAGTGCTTTTGGACCTGGAAAGCAGTTCAGAGAACAGGAGACACGCTTCATTTATGTCTTACTCTCCCACCCCACCCAAGGTCAGGCAAATCTTGACTCGATAGCTCCAAGCCACGAAAACCAGCAATGCTCCCTCAGCCATTCCTTAGTGAGCGCAGTTACACTGCTGCATGCAATCACCCGCACATGCCAGCCGGTGTCCAACAGCTACTCTGAGCAGAACTGCCTGTTGCTGTAAAGCAGCAGACCTCTGCAGAGCTCACAGGAACTGCACCACTGGGCACTGGCAGCTGCCTCCTGTCCCTTGCACTGAACCCCCAGCCTGCCGCTCCGTTCCTCCTCGTGATCACCCATACACAGAGCTCCCTGCCCACTCACTGGTGACTTAATGGGAGCCTTAAGCTGCCTCTCACAGTGCTCTGTTACTGCTCCTTTTAAATCCCTGCAGCCTTTCAGAGCACAAGCTGTACAGGAGCATCCCATCCTTCCGATATAGATTGTACAGCAGGAATGTGGACGTGACGGCTTATTGCTTGAATTCAAGGCTGTAAGCAAGACAGGCATTCAGCAACCGGACAAGTTTTACTGCCCTAGCGACTGGGTTGTTGTGGGGTTAGGTAAGCATACAATTCAGGGAAGAACATGAGGACATGTGGAACTACCCACGCAAGGCTTGGTGGCCACATCCTGGTGACAGAGTACCTCTGGAGGGCTGAAGGTACCATGGTACTGTCTGCAAAGTTTGAAGGTGTGGGTATAGCACATGCCATGGGCTGATGATTGTCTTCCTCTACCTGGAAGTTGTGCCATAGGGAAAGGGCCCTGGTCACTGACAGGATCCGCAGGAGAAGTGGAGAACATCTCCAGGAACAGAAATGAGGAATGAGGAATGTCACCCCTAGGCCCTGGAGGGCAGCTGGAACAAGTGGTGGATTACCAGTGCATGATCTGTGGTGTGGGCTGTGAACACTGGGGAATATGTTGTGTTGTTACATACCAGAGACGTTAAATGCTTGTTGTAGCTGCCTTTTAAACTTCTAGGGAGAGGAGATTGCTCATTTATAAGGACCATGTTGTGCCTAATTAACTGTATACATTACACTGAATACAGCCTGACTTATTTGCTGAAATAAATATGAATTTAATTATTAATCTGTTTTTGCTTCTTTGGGCTGTTTTACTGCTCTCTGTAGATTACCTGCTGGTTTCTTTATACTTCAGAAGAACCTTTTGGCATGGCTACAGCTTCACACTTCGTTACAGCTGAACGGACACCTGGTACGTGAGCAAACACAGAGCTTTATTAAGTGGACAAAGAAGGAAAAGGGCCTGAAGAGCAGTAAGGTGGGACTTGCTGTGCAGCAACAAAGGAGGAGAGTTCAGACTGTGAAAAGTGAGAGGATGAAAACAGCAGGCAGCCCCAGCATGTCCCTCTCCTGTCCCTCTGTGCCTCCTTCTGCCATGGCTCTCGGCAGGGAGCTCTTTGCCTTCCAGATTTGCCCCACTCATAACCTGCTGATGTCCCCCATTCCTGACTGTTGAGGAGGGACTGGAGCCGTGTGTTTCCATCAGCTATTCAAAGCTGGAATTGAACTGAAGAGGTTTGGATTACTCTCTGGAATGGTTTCCTCTCCATAGCAGTCCAGCGAAGATGGGGATGCAGCTTTCTGGTTTGACTTGTCAGTTGGGAAGGCTGCAAACACCTCTTGGCATAACCCCCTGTGCAAAATCATGGGCCTTGCCTGGTCTCTCCGAGAAGTGGTGGTAAAGGCAGAGCTCTGAACAAGCTCTCCAGGCCTCTCGCCTTGCCCTCGCTGCCCTTGTCTTGCTCTATGAAATACCTGACTATACCATGCATCTTCAGCACCTGCAAAAGCCAAGGCAGAGATCCAACAGACCCAAGCTGCCTTCCCCATGCTACTCTGCAGCCTCTCTCCTCCGCCTATGTCCGTGAGGTAGCCAGGTAAGCTACGTAGGTAAGATAAGTAACAGAAATATACTGCCAAAGTACGGGGGCAAGGCAGCATGTGTTTTGGCTCCAGCCGCAGGAATTGCACACAAAATGTCCAGATCTCCTTGAGGAGCCCCTCAGTGATGCTGCCTTGGACGTGTCCCACCATGTTCCACTGGATAACACACAGCCCCATGGGTGCACACTGATGCTGAGGGCTTCACCTGGGCAGTGCTATGGAAAGGGGAAGAGAAAGGCTTTCAGGCAGGCTACGATTCAGATTTGTCTTGATTGTTCTCTTGTTGAAAGTGCCAAAACAGTCTGCCCTGGTAAGCCGAGAGGCTCAGAGCAGCGGGTGCTTATGCCAGCAGAACAAAGCTGGAGGAAGGGACCAAGAGCCAGCAGCAGTTCTAACATGCCTTTATTCATCCATCTTCCCCAACACAAAGCACCATGCCGTGCCCCCTGTCAGCTTTGAGTCTATCTGCATGAAGGTCCTAATGCTTTGTTTGCTCTACTGGCAGATGGCATGTTTTGGAGCAATTCCCCAGCTCCTTCCGCGTGTGTGCACAGAGCAGTGCACTGAGCTCACCGGGAATGAGTTATCCCAGTGCTGGAGGCATCTGGCCCAGTGATTCCTACGTGGACTGACCCACTGTCCTCTCCAGGACGCTGGATTAGTGCACAACAGGTGTTGTGGTGGTACAGCCACAACACCTCCGATACCCGAACCATGCACAGGTGCCTGTAGAGGCCCAGCAAGTGTTTGAGTCATTTTGGCTGTTACTGGAAAGTTCACGGTGCTCACCAGCAACATGTCTCATCCATGCTTCCCAAGGAGGTCAGCGCAAACCTGGATGACTTTTAAGTAAACATACATTCTTGGCTCCTTTGCCGGCAGAGGAGATGAAGAATGCAGTCGTTAAGCCTGTGGTCTGTTTAGAAGCTCTAAAAATGTTAATATCTCAGACATCTGGTAGTACTGCACTCAGATAACCCAACCTGTGAGATGGCTGGGGCACTTGGAGGTATAGGTAGAGTAAGGGCACTTGGAGTAAGAGATCTGGGTGGTAACTAAGCAGTTGGATGCTGAGACAAAGGGTTTGAAATCAAGCATGGCTTTGACTTTAAATAGCTTTGATCAGCTGCTCAATACAGCTAAGTTTTTTTACTAACTTGATATCAGACACTCACCAGTGCTGGGAATAAACCTGACCAGAGCCCAGGGAAAGAGAAAGAGGAGGCAGAATGACGGGAACATCAGGAGAAATACAAAACCAGCAGAAAATACATAAGAAAAAACACAGCTGGGACTGGAGAAATGTAAGTCCTGACAAACAGTGCTGTGCAGGTGTCACACTGCAGACTGGTTTGCCCCAGGAATAAAGGGCATGGTCCTGCTAAATAAGGTTACCTAAATCTGAATTCACAGAGAACCACTGCCTCGCTGCAGTTAAGGTCTGAGCTGTGCTTTATTGAGCTTGAATGGGGATTCCTGCAGAAATCACAGGAGCATGAGGCTGGTGGAGACCCGACATGGTTATTTTGTCCATCTCCCTGCTCTGAGGCAAGATCTACCTATTCTTAGGTCATCCTCGGCAAATTATGTCATGCTTTTCCTTAAAATCTATTGTATGAGATTCCCCCCTGCCCTACGTAGCCTGTTTGAGTATTTTATTACCCTTTAAGTTAGAAAACATTCCTGAATATCTAAACTATCTCTGAAAATCTAATTGCTTAATCTAACAAGAAATTAGTCCGATTTCTCCTTGTATCCAAAAAGAATAGAAGAAAAAAATTAATGGACTGTGTTCTTTCGTGTATTATAAGAGTTACTATGTTTCCCTTCAGCCTTCTCTCTGTAGTTTAAACAAACTCAGTTATTGAACTTTTCCTCACGGGTCATGTTTTCCAAACTTCTCATCTCTTGCCATTTAGGTCACACCTTCCTAGTGTAACCAGAGTGACAGAATCAGTTGACCATAAACATGAACAATGCTGCTATGTCCCTTGTACAGCCCGACCCACCTGGACATTAGGTCTGGGAACAGAGGGTCTAGTCTCTAGGTAACCATTAACGCTAACCGTAGCAGGTAATTGTGTTTCTGTCAAGAGAAAATGATGGAGTGTGGTTTTGTGAAGCGGACTGAAGAAACTGAGCAGGATTGCCAGGATTGCGAGCCCAGCAGGCAAAAGGTGATTCCGGCAGGGGGAGATCGTGACCACCGACTCAGTGGCCCCCTACTCAAGTGATACCACCTACTCAAAAAGGAACAATGGAAGAGGGTGACTGAGTCTGCGCAATAAATTACATAGGAAGAGAGAAAGTTTACACCAATCGCCAAAGAGAATAATACTGAATATGCATGAATAAAATAAATATGTATATTTTTGATCTGTATAAACGGCATGGAAAAGGTATGAGGTATGCACGTTTGGTGGAATTATCCGCCGTGCATCCAGCATTGCAATAAAGAATGCCTGCCTTTTAACACTACATTGGTGTTACGAGGTTTTATTCCCGGATTTTTGGTGACAGTTTCTGGCGACCCAGATGGGACCCCACTTGTGAATACCGACGGATCCGCGGGATCACGGGACCTCCAGCCGGCATCGAGGGATTCTCGAGGAGAACCTCTGATCCCCGGACCAAAGGATTCCAAGTAAGTCCCCTGGAAAATTAAATAAGGCATTCTTTTAACAAGTAACAGAGCTCCCGGTAGGACGTGGGTTAGAGTCCCACTGAAGCCTGCTTGTAAGGCGCAGTGAAAGCCGCGCAGTGTAAGCCACGCAGACTTGTGCTAAAAAGGTACCTCTGTTGGAAAGTCTCTGCTCGGCGAAAGCCGGTGGAGCGGAACCCAAGGGGGGAGTCTTCAACGGGGGGAATTGAAGTCTCCAAGGTTGGGATTTCCGGCAAGGGGGGGCTGGAATCCCAGAGGGAGCTCCCACAAGAGTTGGGGTCCCTCTGACTAGTGCCTGTGATAGTGCACAATCACAACCACTGGTTGTTTGGGAGATGGGTACATTTCTGAGTAAAAAGTCCATCCCACAAAATACAGCTTTGGGATGTATTTTAAAACATTGGAAAGATTTGGGGGGTGATCCTTTGACTTGGAAGCAATTGATTGAGTACTGCAATCATTGGTGGCCGATGTATACTCTGGATGGTGGGGAGAGATGGCCAGAGAATGGGACACTGTGTTATAACACTATCTTGCAATTAATGTTGTTTTGTAAAAGGGAAGGTAAATGGGAGGAGATGGCATATGTAGATCTGTTTTTCTCATTGAGAAATCATCCGGAATGGCAAAGGCAGTGTGGGATACATCCGCAAGATTCTATGGTGATGGCCTTAAAGAAGGGAAAATCTGAAGAGGGTTTGAAAAGATGTTGTGCTGCTTGTAGTGTTGGCAAGGGATGTTTAAAATATGGCCCTGAGGAGGATGATGTTGAATTGATGGTCGCACCTCGTTGGAGATGGGGAGATGATCAGGAGGATCGAAATTTGGAGGCTGAGAGTCCTTCTGCTTCTCCTATGGGAGGGGGGGCAGAGGGATTCAGCCCGGTTTCAGGAAGGACACGGGGAAGAACAGGGGGGGTGGCCGAGCCAGCTCCCCTCCAAGCCCCCCTCCGAGAAGCAGTAGGGAATAGTGGTCCAGTAGTAGTAAAAGTTCTGTTTTCAATAACTGATTTAAGGTCATGGAAAGAAACTGCAGGCACATATCGGGAGGACCCTGAAAGTGTAGCAAAGGTTATTGAAACAATAATTAGAACCCAAGACCCAGATTGGAATGATTTGCAAGTAATATTGGATACTTTGCTCGATGATACTGAAAAGAAAATGGTATTGAATGCTGCTAGAAAACAGGTAGAGGGAGCGCATGCTGACGGGAATTTACAGGGAACAGTGGATCAGAATTTTCCATCCTCAGATCCTGAGTGGGACCCAAATCAGCCAGGACCCAGGGGAATGTTAACTAGATATCAAAGGTGGATTTTATTTGGTGTTAGGCATGCGATGCCAAAAGTAATAAATTGGTCAAAAATTTACGAGGTGAGACAAGAACTAAATGAATCCCCTTCAGCCTTTATGGAAAGACTGAAGGTGACTGCCCGAAAATATACGAATCTGGATCCAGAAAAACCAGAAGAAGGAGCGCAATTGGCCTCTATATTTATGGGTCAATCGGCCCCAGATATTAAAAAGAAGCTCCAGAAATTAGAAGGATCTGAATCTAGAGATTTGGGTAAGATGCTTGAAATAGCCTGGACTGTGTATAATAATAGGGAAAAAGAAAAAGAAGTGAGACAAGCACGGAGGGATGGAAAATTATTAGCAGCCTTAATTGAAAATAACAGAAGAGGTAGAGGAAGAGGACGGGGTGTAAATATTGGAGAAAGAGGGAAGACGAATCTCCGATTGGCACAAGACCAGTGTGCTATTTGTAAGGAACATGGGCATTGGAAAAGGGAATGCCCTAAAGCTGGAGAATTAGATCCAACTCTCCGTGCAATCAAGCCGATGACTCTGGATGAGTAATCGTGAAGAAGACTGGGGGAGTCAACCCTAGCTGAACCCCTGGTTACATTGAAGCTAGGGAATGAGGAAGTAGAATTTTTAGTAGATACAGGGGCCACTTGTTCAGTATTGAACACATGTAACGGGAAATGTAGTTGTAAATCAGTAGATGTTGGTGTGACAGGGCAAAGAGAAAATCAGCCTTTTTTAGAGCCATTGAAATTTAGATTGGGAAAACAGTGGGTAACTCACCAGTTTCTATATATGCCTGAATGCCCTTTACCTTTATTAGGACGAGACTTACTAAGTAAATTAGAGGCACAAATAACTTTTAAGGATGGGGAAACTGAATTATTGATACCAGAATCAAAAGCCATAGAGGCAAGAGTGTTTATGTTACAGGATTCTTTTAAGGAGGAACAAATTCCGGAAGAAGTGGAAAACGCAGTAATTCCCTTGGTTTGGTCAAATGAAGTTCCGGGACAGTCCAAATTAGCAGAACCGGTAAAAGTGACCTTGAAACCTGGATCCAAGCCAGTAAGACAAAAACAATATCCTATTAAGTGGGAGGTTTTAAAAGGATTGGAGGGGTTAATCACAAAATTTTTGGAATATGAGCTTTTGGTAGAATGTGAATCAGAATAGAACACTCCTATATTACCGGTAAGGAAATCTGGAGGTAAGGAATATCTATTAGTCCAGGATTTAAGAGCTATAAATCAGATGATAGTTCAAGATATACACCCAGTAGTAGCCAATCCTTATACTTTATTGACATCTTTTAAAGAGTAATATAAGTGGTTTACTGTACTAGATTTAAAGGATGCCTTCTTTAGCATACCTCTGGATATACAAAGACAAAGCATATTTGCTTTTGAATGGGAGAGCCCTGCTACAGGATGAAAGATGCAATTGACATGGACTGTACTTCCACAAGGATTTAAGAATAGCCCCACGATATTTGAAAATCAGTTGGCAAAAGAATTAGAAATAAGGAAGAAACAGAACCAAAAAAAGGGAACATTGTTGCAATATGTGGATGATATTCTGATAGCAGCAGAGAGCAAGGAAGAATGTTTTGAAACTACTATCAGTTTATTGAATTTTCTGGGTCAAGGGGGATTTCCAGAAATAAGGCCCAGATAGGAAAAGAAGCAGTGATTTATTTGGGATTTGAAATATCTCAAGGGCAAAGACAATTAGGCAATGAAAGAAAAGAAGCCATTTGTCAAATCCCAAAACCCAACAGTCCAAAGGAGCTGAGAGCTTTCTTGGGGATGATTGGATGGTGTCGACTTTGGATTCCGAACTATGGATTATATGTGAAGCCACTCTATGAAGTTTAAGAGAATCCAAACATTTGTATTTGACATGGACACCTGACTGCCAAAAATCATTTAGGGAACTTAAAAAGGCATTGATGATGGCCCCTGCCTTGGGTTTACCTGATCTAACCAAACTTTTTGAGCTGTTTGTACATGAGAGGCAACATCTGGCCCTTGGAGTGCTGGCACAACGCCTGGGATCCTGGAAGCGGCCAGTAGAATACTTCTCTAAACAACTTGACAACGTGAGTAAAGGATGGCTGGGATGTTTACGTGCTATGGCAGCAATGGTATTGCTGATTCAGGAAGCTCGAAAAATGACTTTGGGTCAAAAGATGGTGGTATATGTACCACACATGGTGATAACTGTTTTAGAACAAAAGAGGGGACACTGGCTATCCCCCAGCAGAATGCTGAAATATCAGGTTGTCTTGCTGGAACAAGACAATGTGGAATTAAAAACCACAGCTATAGTAAATCCAGCAATGTTTCTGTCGATGGAAAATCTGACAGGAAGTCTAGAACATGACTGTCTGCTAACTATTGAACAAGTCTATTCCAGCAGATCAGACCTGAAAGATGAACCTCTGGAAAATCCGGATTTGGAGTTATTTACAGATGGAAGCAGCTATGTGCAAGAAGGAAGACGAATGGCCAGATACGCTGTTGTCACCACCACCGAGGTACTGGAGTCAGGAATGCTACCTGCAAGTTCCTCAGCACAGAAAGCAGAACTGGTGGCGCTGAAGCAAGCCTTGTGAATGGCAGAAGGAAAGAGGGTAAATATACGGACTGATTCCAAATATGCATTTGGCGTGATTCATGCTCATGGGGCTATCTGGAAAGAAAGAGGACTGCTCTCAGCATCAATAAAACATAAAGAAGAAATTCTCCAGCTCCTAGAAGAGATTCAGAAGCCAAAGGAAGAGGCGGTAATGCATTGCAAAGCTCATCAATTTGGTCAGACAGCTGTAAATATAGGTAATCGATTGGCAGACAAGATGGCAAAGGAGGCTGCGGAATGAGGTATCCTTGCACTAGTAGCAGTAAAACAGATAAAAATCCCAAATCTGAAATCAAAATATAATAAATTGGATGAGCAATTGGCGGAACAATTGAAAGCATCACAAAATACAGAAGGGTGGTGGGTAACGCCAGAAAAACAGGTAATAGTAACCCCGCAAGTTATGTTAGGTCTTGCGAAAGAAAACCATGAGCAAACACATTGGGGTGTAGATGCTATGGTCTCGAGTTTAAAATCATCTGTAGTGTGTGTAGGAATGACAGGAATAATTAAATCAATAGTAGCCAAGTGCCCAATTTGTCTCAGAAATAATCCCTTAAATTGGAGAAATGCACCATTAGGAGTTACGAAGCAAGGTAACTCCCCAGGAGACTATTGGCAGGTTGATTTTTCTGAATTGCCCAGGCAAAATGGATTTGAGTATTTATTAGTATTGATTGATACATTCTCTGGATGGCCGGAAGCCTTTCCTTGTCGCACCAACAAAGCAAGAGAAGTGTTTAAAATATTGCTAAAAGAAATAATACCAAGGTTTGGAGTACCAATAGGCATGTCTTCTGATAGGGGACCACATTTTGTAGCAGAAATAGTTCAACAAGTAAGTAAAATTTTAGGGATAAATTGGGATTTACATAACCCCTGGAGGCCACAATCAAGTTGGAAAATTGAAAGAATGAACCAAACATTAAAAACACAAATAAGTAAGATTTGTCAAGAAGTATCTTTAAAAAGGCCACAAGCCTTACCATTAGCACTCCTGAGAATTAGAATCCAACCAAGATCTAAACATGGTGTAAGTCCATACGAAATCTTGTATGGCAGACCTTATCAAACTCCTCTAATCCCAGGGGATATGGGAATAGCAGGGGAAACAGATTTAAAAATGTATTTGATTTCTTTAGGAAGAACCCTCAAAGCACTCCGAAAATACATTGTGCTGACCAGATCGCTTGCTTTGGATACACCTGTGCATCAATATCAGCCGGGTGATTTTGTGTACATAAGGACTTGGAACTCTGAAGCACTGCAGGAGAAGTGGAAGGGACCTTTCCAGGTACTGTTTACAACTTACACTGCTATCAAAGTAGAAGGAGTGGAACCGTGGATACATTATACTCGAATGAAGAAGGCCCCTTCATGGAAAATCATCAATAGAGATCCAGAGACTGCAAAACTGATTTTAAAATATGCCTGAAAAGGGTAGTTATCATTGCAAAATATGGGGGAAATGGATCTTGTTTTGGAAAATGATGATGATGGGAACATTGTCTGGAGTATTAGAAGCGAAAACAGAGAGTGCTGATCCGCTGTCAATAGAAGCGGAACAATTGATATACCTCCCAAGGAGAACTCCGGAAGAAAATTTGATGGTCGGATTGATAAAAGAGTTCACTAATTTACAGAACATAACCCAAATAACTGCATGTCTTCCAATCCCAAGAGCGGTAGGGGAATCAGTTCCGTGGGGAATTCTGACAACAAATCTGAGTAGCAAAAAATCCAACAATGACAGTACTTATTGTGAGCAAGTTCCTGTTGTTGGGTGGCAGAAACAGATAGATTATGTTAAAAAAAAAACAATAGAAAACCCCTTGAAGTAGAGCAAATTGTGAAAAGTTACTAAATTATGTTTTTGTCCAAATAATCTTCCCTAATGTGGGTTGGTGCATTTATGATGAGCCAATTAAGAAAAACGTTAGTCAAATAATCATGGAATGGAAATGCAGGATGTCTAACCAAACTAAACAAGAAATGGCTTTGTGGAATTCAGTATGGTCAATGTCCATCTCATCTCAGTTTCAGTACATGGCCAGTGCCCCCTGGTGTTTTGCTTGGGATGGAATGACTTCTGCAGCTTTCTCATCGGTCAATGACAAAGGAAGCACTTCCTGAGAAAAAAAAAATTATCATACCCTGGTGGAATTGTAAAAGGATATATGATTGTAGTGTGGTTAGTAAAGCAGTCCAAAGCGTTCCACCTCTGGCAGCTGCATTAAAATATGGATGCTGTTGTAGAGGACTTAAAAATGATTTACAATTGACTGATACATATAAGCCCAAAAGAGGAACAATATTCAGTTGCAGAAGATCTACAAATCAAAGTCCAGGACATTTAGTTTGGGCAATGAGTGATGGAACATGGTCCACTCATCTGCTGGTGAAGGTAAAACAAATTACTTTGGGAATGCCGACATTACATCCGATTTGGAAAAAGACTCCCTTTAAAGGGAACTCTGAGAATTTGAAATAGTTACGAGTAAAGACATCAGAAATTGATGAAGACAAAAACTGGAATGAACCATCAACAGGGGTGAGAATTGGATGGTATTTGGAATCTTTATTGACTCCCTTGTCAATCTATAGGAATAGGGCCTGGATATACAAACTAACTGGTCAAGTAGAAAAATTAGCAAACATGACAAGGAAAGGATTCAAACAATTAAACTTGCAGTTACAAGCAACTTCAAGAATGACCTTGCAAAACAGAATGGCCTTAGACATGCTCCTGTTAAAAGAACATGGAGTATGTGGATACCTGAAAGACAGAGTAGATCATTGCTGTATACATATCCCCAGTGTTACTCAGGATGTTGAACACGACTTAAATTTATTAGAACAGATAGAGGGAGACACTCAGGAGATTCAACAAGACATGCAAGAAAATTGGCTTGACAAAATTTTTAATGGATTAGGGTGGAATCTGAGTTTCTGGGTTAAGTCCTTAATTAGTACTGGGCTGCTTTTGTTAACAGTATTCTTGGTGATATTACTCATATACTATTGTTCAAAAAGGGAACTCACCAATAAAACAGCCTTCAATCGGATGATCATTTAGGCCGTAGCCAAGAGACGAAATTCCAGTGATTCAGTCACAATGCTCCCATCATCATATAGTGAATAATGGATAATTGAATTATTGTAGAATTTAATCATTATTAGCAATAGATATTGAATCAATGTGTAATTGAATGTAATTTGATTTAAAATGGAAGTATTGAAAGTAATGATTATTTCAAAACTTCCAAAGGGGGGAAATGTAACCAGGGTGACGGAATCAGTTGACCATAAACATGAACAATGCTGCTATGTCCCTTGTACAGCCCGACCCACCTGGACATTAGGTCTGGGAACAGAGGGTCTAGTCTCTAGGTAACCATTAACGCTAACCGTAGCAGGTAATTGTGTTTCTGTCAAGAGAAAATGATGGAGTGTGGTTTTGTGAAGCGGACTGAAGAAACTGAGCAGGATTGCCAGGATTGCGAGCCCAGCAGGCAAAAGGTGATTCCGGCAGGGGGAGATCGTGACCACCGACTCAGTGGCCCCCTACTCAAGTGATACCACCTACTCAAAAAGGAACAATGGAAGAGGGTGACTGAGTCTGCGCAATAAATTACATAGGAAGAGAGAAAGTTTACACCAATCGCCAAAGAGAATAATACTGAATATGCATGAATAAAATAAATATGTATATTTTTGATCTGTATAAACGGCATGGAAAAGGTATGAGGTATGCACGTTTGGTGGAATTATCCGCCGTGCATCCAGCATTGCAATAAAGAATGCCTGCCTTTTAACACTACATTGGTGTTACGAGGTTTTATTCCCAGATTTTCGGTGACACTAGAGCCTGAACTCCAGCCAAGGACTTGCTAAGAGTGAGTCAGGTAGGAGTAATTTCCTCCCATCTTACAGATCTCACCAACCTCGTGCTACTGTGGCTCAGAATGACAGTCGCATTTTTGGCAAACGGAAACTCAACCTCCAGTTAGGCTGTGTCTCCTCTGTCATACACGTGCTTGGCCACTACCTCCCTATTCTGCACTTGCTTCCTCCAGCTACTAAGTGCAGCATTTTACTGAATTTCATATGGTCATTTCAGACTATTTGTCCAGCATCCCAAAATCATGCTGCAGTTCCTTTCCTCCAAAGCAGGCACTTCCATCAGCTCAGTGTCATGAACACCATTCAGTTCTCCTTCCATCCTGTTATCCAAGCTGCTAACAAAAACATGAGCATTTCAGGTCCCCTGGGATGGACAGGGAAAAACTGACACCTGCTTAGGGTTCCACCATTCAGCCCAAAGAATCCTGTTTCTCAGTGTCTTCATATCTCATGGGGAGCCCTGTCAAAAGCCTAAATGTGCCACATCAACTGCTTCTCTCCTGTTCGCTGGAGCACATCTCTTTCAGGGAGGAAATGAGATTGGTTTGATAGGATTTTCCCGTGCCAGATCCAAGTTAGTTGCTCCTTATCACTTTATTATCCCCTAGGTACTTACAAACTGACTGTTTCAGAACTTCGTTTTACATCTGTCTGTGTATTCAAGTTGGGTCAACTGGTCTGTAATTCCCTGAGTCCTTTTTTTGCCTTTTCAGGTGTCAGCTCCACAGCTTGGTGGACTGGGGCTGGATGTGTCCCACACAGCCTGGGGAGCACTTTGCAAGCACGGGCTGCGGTGGTAGTGGGGGGCATCCTGCTGCCCCAGGCAGTGAAACTGCTGAGATTCCAGCCCAGAGACTGGAAGTCATATTCCTGTAAATGAAACACACCTCACCTTGGATGATCAAAACAGAGAAACTAGTAACACCACCCAGCTAATGACACCTCTCTTGAGTTCCCTTCCCCTGGAGAGTTACAGGAGGCATTGACTGGTAGTAGGCAATCACCTGCTTATAGTGGGTTTCACTTTATCTCTTTGTGTACAAGCCTTTTGCCACAAGAATGTCCACAAAGGACACAGCTGGGCTTCGTGTAAGGGCCAGGTACAAGACCTTTAGAAGTGGGCACTGCTTCTGAAAACCAGGGAGTGGAATGACTGCAAGCGTCCCGTGTCCAGGGAGCTGCCTGGCAGTGGCTGATGTGCAGAAGTGTGGTGGATGAGCTTATTGATGCCCTCTCACAGGAGAGGCAGAGGCAAAGGGGGACTGTTTGCTTATGTTGAAATCTGATTCAATTCAGGCTTTCAACAGTTCAAAATGACAGTCTTAAAAAGAAAAATATGTATTTGTCTACCACCCCCCTGACTTTTCAGGATTCTTCAGTGTTTGGTCCATCTTGGCTGTTTCACAGACACAACTGCAGCTGGCAGACCACCCCCCCAAAAAAAAAAGATGCATCTGGTTGGACTATGCAGACCTAGTCCCAGGTGGGTTCAGGGTGCAGCAAAGTGACAAAGCTCTTTGGTCATCCTAGGGCCAGACAGCCTGGCCTCTCCTTGATCTGCTTCAAAGAGAAGAAACATGGAAAAATGCTTTAATTTCCTTACTAGTCTGTCTAGTGAAAGGTGCTTCTCTCAGTTGCTGGAGTTCTTTCCAGGATGGAGCTGCAGATTGAGGGAGACTTAGAGGACTCCAGACATGCTGCACTGCAGTCTCTGGGCATCATTCACTCTCCCACCTGGAGGAAGGAGAATTTGTGCCATCACAGGGGAAATACACTGTGTGCAAAGGCTGAGTCTCTTTATAGAGATTAAATCTCCTGGTCTCACGAGTGATAGAGAATTGCTTCCCTATGGCTGAGCCAAAAAGGGTCTGAGGAAACTCAGAGCCATTGTCTGTATTCACACAAACATGTACTTTATTCCAGGACAACAATGCAGCACATTTTTCCTGCCTGGATAAATGGTTGTTTTCAGGCTTTGTGACGGAAGGAGAATGGGGGGAGACAGAGCAATTTCAGGTTAACGCCTGAAAAATGTCTCTGACAGCACTGAGAGCTGGGACACGAGAGGCTGGAAGATGTGCAGTGGGGCTCCCAAGCCTGGCTGCCTCTGCTGTCCCTGCCAGGGGGACTGGCTGGAGCCCCCATCTCCCCCTACCTCGCAGGGGTTTGTGCTGCACGTTGTTCGAGGGTCCTGTGTCACCCAGCTGGGCTTCCAAAAACCTCGTCCAGCCCTGTTGCTCTTTCCTTGTAACTCAGGCAGAAAACCAAAGCTCATGTCTGAGGCAGTGCTCAGAGCTAGTGGGAAAGTTCAGACCAGATCCACACCTGGAGACCACTGCTCCAGCATGCACCTCCACTGTGCTGAAAGCGAGCCCAGGCCCGGGCACTGTGACCTCCACAGAGCAGATGCTTCTCTCCGACATGCTGGAGGTGGTTCCTGGTGCCAGGGTGGCTGCTTTGGGGCCAGCTCTGTGCGGGGCTGCGGCTCCCTCCCACCCTTCTCCTTGCCGTGTACCTCAGTTTCCCTCCAAGCCCTGCTCAGGTCCATCTTCCCCACACCGGATCGCAGGTCACCAGAGCTCTGCTCCAGCCTGTCCCACCCCAGCAAGCGCAACTGAGCCAGGAGTCAGAGAAACGCCATGTCATGCGTAAGTCAGGCATTTAAGGACTGTACACGTGAGGGTGGATTTTCCTCCCTCTCCTGGAAACCTAATAAGAAGCGAGCGCAGTGTGAGGCTTTCAGAGGCAGCAGACAGGACCATAGTGAGAGCTGACTTTAACACTGGCCCGAGTTCAAGTCAGTAACTGCGTTTGGCATTGCTTGACTGCACCAACAAGGACATCCACGACTGAAAACAACGTGGTCAGATGGAGGAGAAGCTTTGGAAGGATCATTGTGTGCTCCTCAACAAGGATGAAGAAAATGAGCTGGTAAGGAGCAGGGGACTGCACTGGGTTTTGGTTTCCTTGTGAACCTCTTATCCCACGTGCCCATTTTGGATATGCCTCCGCTTCTTCTTCACCTTCACTCACCATTCGGGCACTGTCTCTTCAACATAGCCTTGGTGAAGGAAAAGCCCTGGATCAGTCCTTACTGACTCTGGGATTGATTTTTGCAAAGTAAGGGCTAAATGAGGAACATACTGCTTCAGTCCAGAGGCACGAAACATGGAAGAGACCTCTTTGCCCACCAGATGTCATCTGGCCAGGGAGCAGTGTCCCTTTCCCCACTGTCGGTTCCGTTGTCTTTTCCATCCTAATTGAGAATCACTACTACTGGGTACACTTTCCCTTACTGGGTCATCATGTACCAGAAAGCAAGTCACAGGGAAAGTGCTTAAAAATGACTTTTATCCTGGACAATTGTCTGAAGTAGTGAATAAATCTCTTCTCTGGAAGTGCAAGGGTCTTTGCTGCTTAAGCAGGTCGAGGAACCAGGTCTACCACAGCTCTCATGGCAGGAATCTCTTGTTTCTCAGTCTTTTACAGTAGCTTTTATGGAGCTGCTCTGTCCTTACAAGGGTTTTTTATTAATGTTAATTGAATCTACTTTCTGTCTTTGATTGTGATTGATTATTGATTATGTGCAGCAGCCTGGAAGGGCTGCACTAAGTGAGTGCTTTGCAAACACAATGAGTTGGAAACTCTTCCTCTACCTGCTAACATGGAGTGATTACAGAGTCTGGTGAGGGTGGGAGTAAGACTTTCTCCTCCAGCTTTCTGTGCAAGGAATAACTGGAATCCAGATATTTCCATTGCACAGAGCGGGCACAGAAGTAGATGCCTCTGCACAGTTGTAAGACGCCACTCCTGAATTTGCTAGAGAGATATATATCTGTGCTGCATGCTCTGGAAGCACAGCAGCACGCTCTCCCAGGACAGGAGTCTCTGTCCTCTGCAAGCAGAGGCTGCTAGCAGGTGCTCCCCAGCATCTCTAGTCTCACTGTCTGCCCAGCTTTGGGGACTGAGAAAGTGCCTCTGTTGTGGGGATGCAGGTACTCGAGGCATGCACAGGTGGGAGAGATCCTGCCCTGCAAAGCACACCTGCACCTCTGTATCAGGATTGCTTGCAGGGCTACTAATAGCAGTGGGGCTTCAGCTTCCCTGGTTGCTTTCAGTAAATTCCTGCTGGGATTTGGCTGCTGCTCATGTGAGCTTGTTTTAGACTAGGGAGCTTAGGCCAGTTGCAGCAGCCTGGATCCAGCATAAAATGAAAAATTCTGCTGTGGGAGACAGGTAAGGAGTCAGCTAGGGATTGTCTGTGTCATGCTGATTGCTACAGAGAGTGTTCTTCAGGGGGTCTTCAGCTGGCGTGTGGGTATGGCCCTTGATGCCTGCCTCTACTTGTATAAGAAGCAATGGGAATGCCACCTCCCTGGTGAGGATGGAGGGCCAGGATGAACGGTTGGGTGTAGTGAGGCTGAGCTGGGAGCCTGTGCACCCCGCATGAGCTGCACCCACTCGTAGGAGACGCCTCCCTTGCCCCATCCAGCCTGTGGCTGCAACGCTGCTGGCAGAGAAGGGCCTGGCTCTGCCCAGGATGCTGCTGACACAGCCTGCCTTGTGCAAGGCTGTCTGCGTCAGGCTCAGCCGTGACTTTCATGATACAGCTTCCCGCAGTCCCGTTTGCTGGAGCAGCCTTGCTTCCAGGTACTCCACTTTTTGGAAAGCCCTTCTTACTGCAGGCAGGCTCAGTGGGGTAAATGAGCTGTGAACGTGGGTTCCCTCAGCTCCAGCCTTCAGTGCTTCTTCATAAGTACTGAGTGAGCGCTCAGCGTGTGTTCTCTGAGAAACACTGTGCACTAGCACAGGCTTCCTTTGTACCCGGCCTGGGCAGAGCGAGCCGGGTGATCGGCCATGTGTTGCAGCCGTGTGGGGACTGGCTGTGCCAGCTGAGACCCATCACTCTGCCCTGGACACCTGGGCTCCCGCCTGGTCCCATACGGGCATGGTGGTGAGCACCGGGCACGACTCTGCTGTGCTGGGCTGCTGCAGCCTGTGGGAAGGGGCACCCCCCAGCACCCTGCATGTCGGGAGCTCACAGCACCCCTCCACTTATTTAAGCCACCCCGTTTTGACCTGTACAGTGCACTGCTATTGATTATCTTCCATCATGTCTAATGCATTTTCGGGTTCCTCGGTTGCTGTGCTTCGCACATAGCTGTGTGCTAAAGTCCCGCTTGCTGACAGCTGCCCGTGTTTGGCTCGTGCTAGAAATCCCTGAATGTCCTCGCTGGGCGACTTGGCACCGTGCACTCCCTCAGCTCGAATGCCACAGCCCTTCCCCAGCCTTCCCTCCACCCTTGGCTGCAGATTTGATCCCCTCCAGGCCCTTGTGGGGTGATGGAGGAGTTGTTGTCCCATGCAGCTTCTGTCACTCCAGCCACTCCTAGAACAGGCTCCTTGTTTTCCAGGACTGCATTTGGAGTGTGTTTATAAAAATCCTGTTAGGAAAAGGCAAGCAAATGAAAATCTCCTGGAGTTTCCTTAGTTATGGACACTGTGGTTTGTCCTCCCACCCTGAAAACACCATTTGTAGTTATTGATTTAAACTTCTGTGGCCTCTGAAGGAATATTATTTTGCATGCAGCAGGGCTGCGCATTTAAAACCTACAGAGCTGGTTTGACATGGATTTTGCTAACCTGGTATAAGGGCTGTATGATTACGTTTGTTTCAGTTGAGCTGCATTGATTTCAGCTTAGTTTATGCTGATCATGATCAGAGTTCAGATAAATCAAGTTAATTGCTCTCTTAAACATGAATAGGTACTTACTCCACTGCCTTTAAATCACTTGAAAATTATACTTGAAATTGAACCAGTACGATTGTTTGAACAAGCCCTCTCCAAGGAGCTGTGCTTTGTTGCAAACTCTATCCTGTAAAGCACTGGTTCTCCTTCTGCCATTTCTCTGACATACATTTCAGATGTGGGACGTCCTCATTTTCATTCTCTTGTTATAATTTAAAACACCATTTTCCCCCCCCCTCCATTACACAGTCCGTGGCAATAGGTATGCACTGTCTCACTGTGTTGTGTACTTCAGTAGGCAAGCTGTTCTGGAGAAACATTCAGTGTAGTCACAAGCAGATGTACAAGAACGTTTCCTTTTACTCATGGCCTCTGCCTACGTCTGCAGGGTCACCTGATACCTCCTGCCTCGTGCGCCCGCTGCTTGGCAGTTTTCTTTCCCCAAGGCAGATTCTGTGCCCCTGCTGCAAAGCAGATTTCAGCAGTCAGCACCAAGTTTGCATGGAGACATTCTCCTCGGTAGCAGGCAGGGCTGCTTGGCACTGGCACTGCAGATAGAGAAGTGTTACCATGGCAGGTCGGCTGCAGTCGTGATGGTAAAAGCTCCAGACTGGATTTAATTCTTCATTAATCCTGGGAGAGCTGATGTGAGAACGCTCCTCTGCCAGCAGCAGCCCAGCAGCTCTGCTGTATTCTTAGCTACGTGGTCTCAATCAGCAAACTCCCAATTCCAAAAATGACCTTGAGCAGTTATAGGAGAGGGCTTCAGTCTGCAGCCTTTCTTTTCAATGAGCTTGGGCTTCCTATGAACAAACGCCAAGGTCAAACTTGCTAACAAAGAATGCTTTCTCTTTGCTGTGCAGGCGACTTTTGGCTACAAAACCCAAGGCTGGCGGAGGATCTTGTGCATTGCTGGGTACATCTTGTCCTGTGGGGCTCTGCTGCTGCTGTTTTACTGGAAGCCGGAGTGGGACGTGTGGGCGAACTGCATCCGCTGTAGCTTGGAAGAAGCGGACGTTGTTCTGCTCAGAACCACAGTAGGTTAACCCTTCTAGCTCGTTGTTATTTGCAGAACCTATTGTTTTCACAGATAGGGCAGCCGGTCTGCCTTTGTCTGCATGACGTAGCAGGTTAGCAACACTTTCCACTGTTGGAAAGTGGAGCGGCAGGGATGAATCAAGCTTCCAAGGACCAATCATTTTTATTTGCAGAGTTTGAAATACTGCGTAAAAGACCATGTTTATACTAAAAAAGAGGGCAGCTACCCTGCCTGAAGGCTGGGCACCAAGCAGAGTTCAGGCATTGCTGCTGCCCATTTGCAGGCTCCAGCAGCTGCCCTCTGCCGATAACATGTTCGTGAAACAGCTCTGCCTCTTCCCTTCCTTTCCATGCATGGGGCGCAGCCAGCTGGCTTCAGCAGAGGGATCATCTTCAGAAGTTGTGGCTGTTAGTAGCCTTTCTGTTTTACAGTTCTTGAAGAATGCTGAGGAACTGGGTTTTAGAGAGCTGGATTTCAGGCATTAGATATATTCTAAGACTCTGTAACTGTAAATTAAAACCTAACCCAATTCTAGCAGAGCAAATGCTTAACACAACGCTCAACACTGCAATTATATTCCTAGGATAAATACACTCTAACCACTAAATGCGTAATCTATTTCTCATTGTAACTAGTTACATTAGACTAAACTGATTAAAGGACAATTCAGTCTGACAAATGCTTGTATAGCAGTAAAGCTGAGTTGCTCTTGGCTACGGAAGTATAGCAAGTAACGCAATGTTATAGGAGTTTTGTAGACCAAAGTAGATGGTGCTTAGGACTCACTGTTTACACCAGAAGTATTTCAGAAAGCTTTTACTTCCAACTAGCTCTAGTCTGATCCCATAGACTGAATATCCATCCAGTAGCTATTGAATCACATCTTCTGGTTTAGTCTAATCTGTTCTGAAATTGCTCTGCAGCATGAACCAAAGCAAATGAAGATGATTGCGAGATTGACTTTGAAGTGATTTACTGATTGGTACTAAAACACTGAGACCAACATCCCTGTTACAATGGGCTTATATTTGCTATGGTTGTAATGATGCCACAGTACTGTAGTTCTCTGGGAATCTCATCTATACTTTCCAGAGTCAGGAGACATTATCACAGGCAGCATTTTGGGCTTGGCACTGAACTGTGCTCTGTTTCTCTAGGATGAGTTTCAGAGATACACCCGAAAGAAGGTGACCTGGATTGATTTGTCCACATTGGCACTACTGGTTGGTAGTAATTCAGATGATCCTCTTGTAGCTGATGAAGACTCTGTCATAAACAGAGCTGTAATGAAGCCACAGTTAAAGGTAAGTCAGCTATAAAATGGAGAAGAAAGACGGCAGGGAGGAGGCAGGTGAAAATGGGAGTCAAGGCACCTGGAAACTCCCAAGGGTGCTTTGTCAGCATCTTCCTGCAAATCCTGTTTACATAAGCTCAAGTTTTCTCCTAAAACATGGGGAAGAATTTCTGTAACTGTGAGATGGTTTTCCCTTGAATGGCAAAAAGAATTTTTGCTGGTTGGTCTTGCAGGTGAGATGTATCCAGGTGCAGAAAATCCGTTATATTTGGGACTTTTCTGTAAGAGAATTCAAGAAAGTTGGGTGAGTGTCAAAAGCCTGTTACAAAACCCTTTGTGGCAGGGGACTTCCTTGTCTGAGCTTACTCCTGTTATCCTAGATCATTAGAAGACAGCAACACATGTCACAGCATACACCACAAGTTTGGAGCTGGCCTCACAAGGAAAGAACAGAAGATCAGGTATGATCTACATATGAGTAGTAGTATGAGCTAATTGTGGCAGTGTGACCTATTAATTCTTCCTTTCAAATTCATGTGAGATTCTTGCTACTCACCTTAGCAGTAAGGCACTGCAAACTGTGTGGGTGACAGTTGGAAAGGTGCAAAATCATTTTCCATTACAGTTTATTCATCTCATTATCTTCTCAGTGATGTCAGGCTAAGTCTGGGGAAAACGCCCCTGGTTCCCCCTGGGGTTCAGGGCACAGCAAGCTGTGACTGGCTTCCTTTGCCATTTTCTCCTTAAAAGCCCTCTGGAAAGCTCATCACAGGGTTTAGTGGCAAACCAATGGCCTTTTCAGCAAGGAAACAGTAAAATTCTTCCTCTGTGTAAAGTCCTCTTGGATATAATAGCTTCCTGACAGGTTTATTTGTCCTGTTCAGCCACATGGTGACCTCAGGACTTACTTTTTTAGAGGAGTGTTAATGTTATTTGTGTGAACAGTTTTCCACATGAAGTCTTACCCTACATGACTAAGCTATAACGTGGGGAACTCTTCTCTACCTTCCTACAGGCAGCTGGTGTGTGGGCCTAATGCCATTGAAGTTGAAATTCGTCCTATTTGGAAGTTACTTTTTAAAGAGGTCAGTAAGTCAGACTAGCACTTGGTGGGACACGTTTGAAGTGTTTTGGAGGCTTTACCTGGGCACACTGGGATGGGGTTGATCAATGCTCATGGAGTGAGGTTGGTGAATCTCCTTTACTGCTATTAGCACACATTCCTGGCAGGAGGTTACAGGGAACAGTATAAAGCTAAGATGATACCTGGTGCTGCATCTTTGTAATAGCTAAATGTTTCCCTTGTGATGACTGTGCCCCTTCTTGGAGAGCAGTAGTGTGGGAGGACTGATGTCCTCCTCCTCTGCTGTAGGCCCTTGCTCCTGACTGAGCATCTCCCGTGATCTGGACGTCTTGCCTCATGACTGAGCAGTGGCATGCACCTGGAATGCTCAGGCTTTCTGCAACTGCTAGGACTGACCATAGCCACATCAGTAACTCTGTCATTTCATGTAGGCTCTTGATAATGGTCTGCAGTGAACACTTTTTTGGTGGACCTTAGGCACGCTTGTTCCTCTTTAATAGCCCTGTTTTGGTAGTCTGAAGGTAGTACAAAGCATTGTACAAGCTTGCTTGTGGCCTCAACAGCAGTGTAAATCAGGAGTGTGCTTTAGAATGGAGGAAAATATTTGCAAAATTCCTATTTTGTAACTGCATTGTTCACCTATTTCTCCTATGACATAGATGCGAGACAATTTTTTTCCTGCACATATAAGGACACACTCCAACACTGTTCTTCCTCTACAGAGGGCAAACCAAAAACATCTTGTGGATAAGAGGAGAGACACATATGGATGGTTATTTGCTGAGTTTGCATATAGAAATGCTGGACATATATTTTTGCCAGCCTGTAAGCAGAGGCTTTGCATATAGGATTCTTACTGTGTTGTCTGTGTTCACTTTAGTGGACTATGGATTCTACACGAATGTCTTTAAAATGGAAAAGAGCTATGGATGCTGGGAATCCAAGCTAGTACGTGTCTGAACTTTAAGTGCAGTTTGTTTGAAACCCTACAAAATACATGAAAAGCTCCAGGGCTCCTGAAATTGGTTGAATTTGATGTTACCAACCTTTCAGTGTCCCCTGGAGATGGTTTTGAAGAGAACTCCAGTGTAGCACTCTAAAAAGTTTATTTAATTTGAACTTTGCACTTCCATCCAAGGCTGAAGCTTCATGTTTGAAATATTAATGGTGGTGCCTGAAGGCAGACTGGTCCTCATAAGCTTGTGGTATTTCAGTCCAGATGCAGCTTCAGTGTCCGGAGGCTGGCACCCTGATTTAGTGTCTGTCTCTTTGTCCTAGTGAATGTCGAAGAAAGTATTAAATTTTCATTGAGGGACCAAATTTGTCAGATGAATAATTCATTTCAGTTCCAGTCTTTATGCAGAAAGCTCTTTCAGTGGCTATTTTAGTTACACCAGTTCTACAGAAAAGTCTGTCACTCCTGCAGACAAGCCAAGTGGTGGGCAAATCTCTGAAAAACATCATTTAATTCTTCTTTTGTTGTTAGCTAGATACCACAATAACCAAAATTATATTCTCAGCCTTCAGTGGGTCTTGTGGCCTGTTTTAGCAGAACATATTAAAATGAATGATGACTGGTATTGTAAAGCTGACACAATGCAGAGTAGCTAAAAGTACGGAAGTACGAGGAAATCAAGCCTCCATTTTAGCTGTAGCCTCAGACTGCTTACTGATGGCCCCACAGACCATTACCATTTTTCTTTTTCCAAATAAATATCATATTCACTCTAACTTTCTTCAATCACACAGTATTAAAATACTGTTATGGTAATTATGGTAATTCAGTCTTCCCCCCCCAGTTTGGGTAGGGTCTCCTGTGTAGCAGTTACTTAGCATCAGAAATGTTAAGGTCACCTTTGTTAGACGTCTACAGTGGGAAACCAACCGACTTAGTCTGACTGTAATTTGCCAGCATAGTTGCTGCTGCTTTGTGACTGGTTAGTAACCACTTTTAATTACAAACAGCACAAACCACATGTAAGCTGGTAAGTTCAGAGCTGGAGGCTATTCATGCTCTAAAATAGCCATGAAAGAAAGCTGCCTTAGGATGTTAAAACAACCCTCTAACTCAGTGTTTAACACTCCTGGATGCTGTAATGAATTGTTCTCACCTCTTCCCACACTCGATCTCTCCTGACATGTGTTATGACCATCCCCTGACATGTGTTAAATTTGTGTTTGCAGATTTTAAACCCCTTCTATGTGTTCCAAGCCTTCACCCTCGTGCTGTGGCTGAGCCAAGGCTACACTGAATATTCAGTGGCCATCATAATCCTGTCAATCATTTCTATTTGCTTAACTGTGTACGACCTCAGACAGGTGAGTCCGCGGCACAGCCTGCCAGCCCTCCATCCTGCGCTTTGCTGGCAATTTCATCTACCACAGACACAAGCAGCTATTTATATGCTCTTTCTGGCTAATTTTTATCGCTGTCTATTCTGCTGTATTACTACAGATTTATTTTTATAGAAGAGTTAAAAGGGTCGTACCTGGGGGTCTTGAACTTTCCAAGAATTAAAGAAAATTGAAGTCTGATAGCTGGGCATTGTAAGACTTTATGAAGGTGGACTCTATCCATGAGTCTGGTTCCTACTGTAATTTCAGGGGGATTCACTCCTCTTAAATTTTGCTAAATAACAAGTCTTAATAGCAAAAGGAAACATGACTTTATTTCTCAGATTTGTTCAATACTTCTGTCATGGTTGAATTCTGTCATCTGCTGGAATGTATTTTCTAGTAGTCTCAGCTTATTCAGTTTTTGCACTTGCCTGTGGTAAACCTGAAACCTTCAGTCTCTATGGCGAAGACAGACAGATCGTGCTGAGTCTCACCCAGCTATAACTCTTTTTTGCCTCCCAAAGATGTTGAGATGGACAATTTCTAGGGTGATGTAAAAGCCTTGGATAGGTTTTCTTGGTCACAGAGTTTTATGGACACTAAGCAAATAAAGCTGAACACAACCACTTAGAGGGAGATGTTCAGACCAGGGCTGATCTTTGTGCCATTGCTTTTCAGTCAGTATTATGTCTGTGAAGTGCTGGCCTTAAATCATTGTATCTTCGTGGAGCCAGGTGAGGTTTCTGGTGCTTCCTGTGGGAATCGCAGAATGCTCTCACTGGGAATTTGGAAAATATTTCCTTGATTTCTGAACCCACTTTAAATACACAGGGAAGGCAAAAATCACATGAAGAAAAGGTATAATAAGGAAAAAAGAGAAACTACCTGAATGAAAGTATGGATGGGAAAGAGTGATAGGAACAGGAGTCTGGCAGGCAGTGTTCTAGTCTCTCAGGTCTGGATATTAGGTATTGCATTCCTCTGTCGTTAAGTTTTAAAAGCAAAAATGAACTGAGGATTCCTGAGTCCTGATAAATGTTTTGTTAGTCTTCAGGAAAAAGATAAGGGTTAGAGGACATCATTGAGAAATCCAGTCCCTGCAGACAGCGTGATGGGATTAGAGGTGGTGGCAGGTGAAGGGACAGCAGCGCTGAGGTGCAGTGACCTGACTGTCACACTCATGCTGCTTCAGAGCCAGCCATGGCTCATATTGCCTCGAAATTCACTGGTAAAATCATTGTTCCTGCACTGAATTACTGGGGAGGGGCAAGATTCAGCCCTTTGAAAGGTTCCATGGGAAGGTGGTATAGCAAACTTCTCTGTGGAGCGCTGCCCAGGAGGAGGCAATAATTTGCCCTTCCAGGAGCTGGCTTTTGTTTGAATTGCTTTTCCGTGGGCTGCTAGAGGCACACAGCACGTTGCCTGTGTAGGTTTTGGGCCTGCGGGGCTTTGGGGCACGATGTGCTCGGTGACGTGCTGTGCTGGCAAGGCGAGGCACTCCTGCCCTGCCAAGGGCACGCTTTTATCGCTGCTCACACCGATCTCAGCCAGGGCCTTGTGAATAGCCGGGGCTTCTGCCAGCACAGGTGTGTTGGCTGCGTATCGCATTTTCGTATCGCTGACTAATATCAGCAGGATGACGAGCACTCCCGTGTTGAACAAGCACTCGCATCTCTTTGAGCGCACCTTTGTACTGTAAGTGTTGGTGTCCGTCCTGGTATTGCCGAGCACAAAGAACAGATATGGTCCATTCAGCTTTCTTTGGCAAGGCCAGCTTTATTCTCTGACTGATAATTTTGGCAGGAAGAATTACAATGTTTGAGGCCTCCGGATATTCTTCAAACTGGCTTGACATGTTCACATGAACAATGCTAATGAAGAAATCCACACTCGGGCATTAGGTTTTTGCAACTGTGACTTTTAAATCAAGATATAGCATTCTCTCTAATGGCTTCGCAATGACAGTTGACTTCATCATTGTCTCAGGATGCATAATTGTCTGAATTAGATTGTCTATGATTTGTCAGTTTTTGCAGCCATCTAAATTAGAATTTCTGGTTTTCTTCTTGCAGTGGCAGTTTTGTAACGATAGTCTTTACAACTTTGTGGTCCTGTTGGTAGCCTCCTAGCAAGGATAAAACTGTTGAGCACAAAGAAACGCTCTACTGAGTGACTGCAGATAGCAACGTTGCAGCTCAGGAGGCTTACACTGGTACGAAGCAGGAATAGCCGCTTGAAGGTCAAGGGAGATACAGTGGCATGAATCGGAAGCAAAAAGAAAACTAGGTCCATGTTCCCATGGCAGCTTGTTCTAGGCTAACCCGATGAACTCGCATCCTGACTTCAATATGAAACCTCCACTGGATGACTCAGCAGAGTTTAGTTTCAGTGTGACGTTAGCATGATCACTGGGCTGGAACCTGCTGCTTCACCTGAGTATTGGTGTTTCAACACTGCAATTTCTTTCCCATCAACAGCAGTCTACCAAGCTGCACGACCTCGTTGAGGAGCATAACAAAGTCCAGGTTACAGTCTGCACAAAGAGCGAAGGTGAGTCATCTGCATCTTATTTTCCTCACAAGCCAGTATAATTAACTAACATGTTGAAATGTATCTGGAATTGCACAGCTCCTTGTCATTTCTATGGCTGAAATCACACACAATCACAGAATCACAGAATGGTAGGGGTTGGAAGGGACCTCTGTGGGTCATCTAGTCCAACCCTCCTGCCAAAGCAGGGTCACCTACAGTAGGTTGTAGAGGACCTTGTCCAGGCAGGTCTTGAATATCTCCAGAAAAGGAGATTCCACAACCTCCCTGGGCAGCCTGTTCCAGGGCTCCGTCACCCTCAGAGTGAAGAAATTCTTCCTCATATTCAGACAGAACTTCCTGTGCCTCAGTTTGTGCCCATTGCCCCTTGTCCTGTCACTGGACACCACTGAAAAGAGCTTGGCCCCATCCTCCTGACACCCACTCTTCAGATATTTGTAAGTATATATTAGGTCCCCTCGCAGCCTTCTCTTCTTCAGGCTGAACAAGCCCAGCTCCCTCAGCCTTTCCTCGTAGGAGAGATGTTCCAGTACCCTCACCATCCTCGTAGCCCTCCGCTGGACTCTCTCCAGTAGCTCTTCATCTTTCTTGAACTGGGGAGCCCAGAACTGGACAGAGTACTCCAGATGAGGCCTCATCAGGGCAGTGTAGAGGGGAAGGAGAACCTCCCTCGACCTGCTGGCCTGCAGGGAGAGTGGGGCAGAGGGAGGTGAGCTGGGCAGGGCGGTGAGAAGTGTGGGCACAGCCTGTGCGGTGCAGTAATGATGCATCTGTATCTGCGGCATCTGTAATGATAGGTGAAAGTCGTAATTTGAGTTGAGAACGGCTTGGAAAATTTAATTTCAGAAACAAGCAACTAGATAATGACTCTGGCCTTCCAAGACCTACTTTCCTGCTCTGCTACAGGCTACTTTCACAATATTGTCAAGTAACTTGTGAGCAATTCTCTACGAGTCTAGATATATGGCTCCCACCGAGGTATATGCTTTCTTTCCTGCATCTGTTTCTTGCCAATAAAATAGGGGCTGTAACTCTTTTTGCGTCCCAAAGATGTTGAGATGGGCAATTTCTAGGGTGATGTAAAAGCCTTGGATAGGTTTTCTTGGTCACAGAGTTTTATGGACACTAAGCAAATAAAGCTGAACACAACCACTTGGAGGGAGATGTTCAGACCAGGGCTGATCTTTGTGCCATTGCTTTTTCAGTCAGTATTATGTCTGTGAAGTGCTGGCCTTAAATCATGTAGTGCAGAAGTTTAGTGATGATGTGTGTGCCGGGAGACTTTTAATTGCTAAGAAGTTGTGTACAAGTAAAGTTCATTTTCATATTGTTCTACAGGTTGCAAAGAGCTGGAGTCTCATTACTTAGTCCCTGGAGACATGTTTCTTTTAGATGGAAAAAAGCTGTCTCTCCCATGTGATGCTGTCCTGATTGATGGAAGCTGCGTTGTGAATGAAGGGATGCTCACAGGTGCAGTCTTGGAGTTGGAAATGCTAACACCCTGTGCAGATTGTCTGTCGGGGAGATGTCTCTATCTGTTCTGACAGCAAATTGTTTACTATTTATTAGAACAGTTTGCAGCAGGAGGTGGAAAAACTGTGGCTTGAATAATTCACAGTTGTCTTGGGCTTTTGAACACTGCCATTGAGTAATATGCATTTCTTATCCACATTAAAAACAAGTAGGATTAATATACTGTCATGAGTAGAAAGTGAAAATAATCAAATCCACTGAATATGTATTTTTTGAGTTTTTGGATTCTGATCTTGCAGCAGTTCTGTTAAAGCAGACAATATATGAGCACAGGGGTTACTGTTGTACCTAAACATTGAGCCAGTAAGAGGCATGAACTTGGGTCAGGAGCAAAATTTGGCCCAAGCCCATTGGTAGAAAATGCTCAGAGAAACCATCTGATGTACTCTGAAACTAGAACTATAATGGCTGTTACCATATATCCACATGTGTAAGTAGATAAGCAAGCTCATTAGTCAGGGAAGCTGGAGCACCTAAAGCATGCTGTCACTTGCTAATTATGCAGGATCTGACAGACTTCTGAATCCCCTTTAAGTGAAGCTGCATGCTGTTATTCTTAGGTGAAAGCATTCCGGTTACTAAAACCCCCTTGCCCCTCGTGGAGAGTCCGATGCCCTGGAAAACCCACAGCATGGAGGATTATCGGAGACACGTCCTCTTCTGTGGGACAGAAGTCATACAGACAAAGCTGACAGGCAGAGGGCCGGCGAGAGCCGTCGTGCTGCAAACCGGTATTTCTTTTATCATTTGCTAAGCAGCAGAGAAAAGCGGCAGCCCCAGAGGCTGGAGGAGAGCTGCTTTTGTTTTGTAGTTCAAATCCAGCATAGGTCTGCTGTCCCTGAGAAGCGCTCGTTGCCACCTGATGGCGCAGGCTTGTGCAATGCTGTCCGTTTTTGAACAGCAGCCGTGTGGTACGCCGCCGCTATGTCACATACGCAATGTATGGCACATGTCTTCATGCAGGGTTCAATACAGCTAAAGGTGACCTGGTGAGATCCATCCTCTACCCCAAGCCAGTGAACTTCAAACTCTACAGAGATGCCTTCAAGTTCATTGTAGGCCTCTCTGTCATTGGCGTGTTCGGACTCATCTACACCGTGTGCGTGTTCATGTCCCACGAGGTAAGTACGAGGGATGCCTGTGCGCTGCAGGTGCCAGCTCTGAGCCCTTGGTCACTCAAGATCCTTGGAATATTGTCCGCTTCTGTATTTCAGTTTTCAGATGCCAGAAATGGGGGGTGGTGGGGGTGTTGATGGGATGGATGGGCAGAACAAAGCAGAGTAAATCTGTCATCCCCAGGGGCAAAGCTTGGGGTGCATTGCTCCTGGGTGGGAGGATCGGACCCTCTGAGTGTGGTGGCAGCTGGGAGGGATGCTGTTCCCACCCCCTCACCCCTGTTGCTCTCACTGTTTGCAGAAGCCGGTGGCAGACGTGGTGGCTATGGCCTTCCTCCTCCTCACCCTGGCTGTGCCTCCCACTGTCCCCGCTGCCTTGACAACAGGAACTGTTTATGCCCAAAGGAGGCTGAAGAAAAAGAAGATTTTCTGCATCAGCCCACAGAGGATTAATATCTGTGGGCAGATCAACCTTGTTTGCTTTGACAAAGTAAGGTTCTGCCTGGGTCACTGAAAGATGCTGGGGGCTGCTAGAAATGTGACTTTTTTTTTTTTTTTTCCTTTTCCCACCCCATCTACCCTGCTCTAACCCCAGGGCAAAATCCTCTACAGGTGCCCATGCAGCAGGGCCATACTGCGGGCAGGAGGCTTTCCTTACCCTGCCCCAGAGCCGCGGAAGGACCTCTGGGGCTGTGGCTGGAGGGAAGAGGTGAGCAGTAGCAGGGTAACTAGATGTTTGTTTAAATTTAGACGGGCACGCTGACAGAAGATGGACTGGACCTGTGGGGCATCATCCCTTCTGAGGGAAGCCGGTAAGCAAGGATTTCATTTAGCAAGAACTAATCTCCAGTGTGAAGGTACTACCCAGATGTCTAGTTAGGAGGGAGGCAGTTGTATAGGATACGGAGAGACAGCAGAGGGCATGCAGCAAGAGATCTTTGGGTGCATTTGAGGAGGCAGGGTGCAAGGGGTGTCCCTGCTCCCTACTCGGCTCCTTCCCTCCGAGGACGTCATCCGGGCACTGCTGTGGCAGGCGTAGCTGTAAAGTTTGCTGCTAATTCAAGGCAAACAGAAGTCAGCAGCAGCAGGAGTGCTTTATTTATCCTGGGGGGATCTATAGAATATGCACAGAGCTTTTCAATTATATCATTCACAGCACAGTTCAATAAATACTCTTAATCTAGTCAATAAATCTTTCATCATTTAAATATTAGGATAATGTTCCTTCTGTTGAAATTAAGTGTTTCTGACTTTGATGCCTGTCAAATCTTGCCTACTTTCTGTAAATGCCATGAAAAAATTTCACGTGACCACAGATCAGATCTGCAAATCTCAGGTGTCCTTAGGAACTCCCTCAAAACCCTGGCAGGCTCTGTCTCAGTTCCAAGCCTAAAGACCATTGAAATCCTCAATAAATAACCACTATGTAAACATTAAACTTGACTATATGCAAAATTATACTATTTAATTAATATTACTATAATACAATAACCGACTTCAGCTCTGCAGTGCGTGTTATGCCAACCTCAAAATATTAATCTTTTGTAGTGGCCAGAACAAATCACACACCCCATATCAACTCCCAGGTTTCATTAGTAGTTGTTAATATATCAGATACTTCAACACCACAGAGATAATCATGCCATAATGAGTGAAAGGATGAATTCATTGCGAGAGCAGAAGAATCATATTTCCAATACTTCCTCAAAGGACAGAGAGAAAATTACTATCCCATCCAGATTAATGAGAAGAGATTAATAAGTGTCAACCACAATAAAATACCCTTCCAGTGGGACCAAAGTGCAGGCACATAGGACAGTCTCTTCTCGGCCCCTCTCCAGTGCGGCGGGGAGGCCACGCTGAGTAGGTGCGTGTTGAACAGGCTCGGAGCCCACCGAAGGCCAACGACTCATGGTAGTGCCAGAATGATTTCCATCAAGATAGCAGGTAGCGTCTGCTTATGGGAGCAGCAGAACAAATCTGGATCCATAGATCAGAATAAATTTGTGTAACAAAAAAAACCTCTACAAGGTATCAAAACATAAGGCTGTCTTTGCAGACATGTCCAATCTGCACCCAGCTGGGAGCTGGTGCTGGTGGTGTGCCAAAATGCAAGAAGGAGCTATTGCTGCCTGCATTGATCTCATTAGCCTATTTTCATAATTACTCTTTCTTAAATGTTGACATTTTTAAACATGTTGCAAGACTAGCTGTCAGCTAAGCTGGATACTGCGAGGCAATGACGGTAAAGGAATTTCATTCAACTTGCAAAATATCCTATTGTACGTTTAATAAGATATAAATGTTTGTTGGTTTTATGTGGTGTTTAGCAGTTTCATGGTGCCCTTCAAGTATTAATTAATTAATAAGCCAATTATGACCAGGCTGAGAACAAGGTATAATTTGCTGGAAACACAACAGACTTGGACAGCCCAAAGGGACAACAGGTCCTGGATTCATTGTTCCTCTAAATAGAGCTGCGAGCTGTCGCGCTGCTCACTTCCAGATGCATTTCATTGTGCTTGTGTTAGTTACAGGGGATAGCGGTGATCAAAGGTAAAAAAAATCTATTTAAATTTCTCCTTAACATGCCAGCCTAAATGCCAATGGGCTGTGTTCTGGTCTGGCAAACAGAGCTTGTCAGCCAGCCAGCCAGTTTCTTAGGGGGGAAAACTGTGTGTGTGAGAAGAGGACTGTCAGAAATAACTTCCATGATGAAATTACAGAGCCTCCATCCAGCCTAGCTTCACGCGTGTTTGGTCTGTACTGTGAGGCCAAGGAGGGAATAAACCTCAAGGCTATCCACAGGAAGAAATCAAGGCGTGAATCTTTGATAGCATGCCTCAGTGTAACTCCATAGGAGACAACCAAGTACCCATTTTTAAAACCAAGGTGTGAGGGACAAGCATCTGGTGTCTGTGGATATGCGGATGTAAAATCTACAGCTGGAAGTGAAGACTCGGCTCCTCGTGGCTCTCCCACATCGCTCTTGGGGATGCGGAGTGCGGGCTGTCGGTGCAGAGCACCAGCCTGAGAAGATGCACCCCGTTTCCATACTGCAGCTTCACAAATCTTCTCCTAGGGCACTTTGCCAAACTTCTTTGAAATCCCTGCTGCAAGTTGTTTCCTTCCCAACAGCGTCTTCTCTGCTTTGTCTAATACCAAACAGCAATTGCCAAGCAGGTCTCCTGTGGCAGCCCCTCTGAGTGTTTTACCGGCTCAGTTACTTCATGTGAAGTTGAACTTGTACCAGTTAATCACTGGGTACTTCTTGTCCTCCTGAAGGCATCTGACCCTGTTACCAGATGGCTGGGTAGGACAACGTGTTGCTTGCTGTTAGGGGGCTCAGCTCCACTCAGTGCAGCAGAGCAGCACCTATATGCCCCAGCTGAGGACTTGTGTCTCTGCATCCCTCTTGTAAGTGCTCCCACTAACCCTCTGCTTTTAATCAGGTTTCAGAAAATCCATAAGTTCCCGTCCAGCACTCCTCTGCCCTGGGGCCCTGTGTGCGGAGCCATGGCAAGCTGTCATTCACTGCTTGTTTTGGACAAGAAGATTCAAGGAGATCCACTAGACTTGAAAATGTTTGAAGGCACATGCTGGGTAACGTGAATCGCATCCTCTACACACATCCAAACCATGGACATCCCCAACCCATCCCATGGGGGTTTACTGACAATTCAAGCTCAAATACGTGCCTGTAGGGGAAACTCCTTTTCAATCCTGGTCATAACAGCTGGAATTTGCTCTGTTATTTCTGCTAACCACATGGCAGATTTGCAGCACTGTCCCTGCTTTTTGATAGTCCAGGAATCATTTTCCTTGGGGCTTCCTGCATTTGCTCTCTTAATTTGATCTGGAAACACTGGAGTGTAAGGAAGCAGGGGGGGAGCCTGGCTGCTGCTTGCTGGAAGCAGGGGCTCAGACCACGCCGTTGGCCACATGGTGCGCAGAGTGTAAGTCAGCCAAGGAAACGCACAGGCAGGCTTTTATGCTGCTATGCTAAAGGCTGTTATCTCTGCTTACCAAAGGGACATCCCTATGGAGAAGCCAAGGCTGGGGCCTCCAGCTAGGTGAACAGCAAGCCTCAGAGAGACCTGGGGAGGAGGTGAGAGACTGAGCCTCCAGGCTCAGCTGTGCAGATGGAGAGCTGCTTGGGTGGGAGCAGAACGGGAGGAGCCATGAGAAGGAAAGGGGCTGCTATTCCCCCTGCCATGTCCTAGCCTGGAGGGGTTCCGGGTCTCTGCAGTTAACTGCCTCATCATCTTTTCTCCTTCAACCTTTTGCTCCAGAGAGATTAATCAATAAGTAAAACGGATGGCAGCTCTTTCAGCAGCACTGTGGGAAGGCATCAGGCAGGTGCTCGCTCCTGTGGAAGAGTAGGCAGCAGCAGAGCCGCATGACAGCAGAAGGGGACGAGGGTGAATGAACCTTGGCAGCACATAAAGTAACAGAGCTGGAGGGCTAAAAGCATCCTACACTGAAAATTACCACCCTGTTTCTGCACAGAACACCAGTGAGACTCTTAAAAGCGGGAGACTGGAGGGTAACACCAGCTTGATAAGGATGATTTTTTTTTCTCTTTCCCTGCATCATTGATATGGCAATAAATCTATGTGGATCTTGAGTTTAAAGAAGCCACAAAATTTGACACAAGTTTTTACTCTCATCAAGTCAAAAGACACAGGGCCATGTAGGCCTCTGCTGAGGACAAGGCTGCAGGGAGGCTGTCACTGACGATGGACAGGAAGACCTATTAGATCGTAACAAAACACTTCTCTGCAACCAGTTGCCAACAGTAAGGGGAAAACATGCTCCCATGTGCTGCTGCCCCTGCTTGAACAGACAGGTGTGAAGTCAAAATAAAAAAAGTAAGTATCAGAAATAACACTTTTCTTTGTACAGGAGATAGATGACTCCAGCGCAGCTCAGGATGGGGCTGGTGCTCTGGACACCTGCATCGTTAGACCGGGGCCGAAGGCCAGCAGTGTAAGTCCATTTTTTTCCTGAGAATAAATATTCTGTATGTTCAACCTGCAGCACATGCAAACTCCTAGCATGTGCACTATTCATTTACCTGGGTTAGCGGTTGCAAAATGCCTTTCAACCACTCTTGGTACTGTGTTGCATCTTTCCCCAAAACACCCTGGAAGCATAGAACCAGAAAAGCAAATTCTGATTAAAGTGGACATGCCGCCCTGAAGTGGCATGTGAGGCACTTCATGTGCCTTAAAAGCCCCTCAGTTCCGACTCCACTATTTGTGCTAATAAAAGATACAGACTACTCTGAGTCCTCACCTGGTAAATCTGCTGGCAAAATGAAACTGCACAACCAGTTTAAGTGGAAACTAATACAGAGAAACCGTGTAAACAGAATTAATGTCTAAAGCATGAGTTTATCTGCAGGAGAAGGCAGTGTGAGTAAGGACAAGGCATTTCACCCAGAGGCATGGACGTGGGTCCATGAGTCCTTCTGGTAATGGTTGTGCAATCCCACTAGCAGATCTATCAGCATCACCCCAAAGCACGGTGATGTTTGCTTCAGTCTTCCTCTTACAAGTACACTTAGGAAGCTCCTCCAGGCTTTGACAGTTCAAAATTTTTATGCTTCCAATTCAAATGTTGAACTGGCCAGCATCGTCCTGGTGGAAGGAGTGTAATTTTTGCTAGCAACACTGGGAAGACAGTGCTGTGGCAACAAGAAAATCAATCTTGTTTTTAGGATTGCTCTGTTCCCATGGCAAAGTCACTGTAACACATCAAATTTTAGTTCCTAGGACTGCAAATGCAGGAATATTACATTAATATGTGGTTATTAAGAGAAAGAATGGGACAAAGCCTGGAAAACCAGTCAAATATAAACAAAAATATTGCAGTTCCTGGGAAGTACAGTAGGAAGACAGAGCTGTTGAGATTGTGATTCCTGAACTTGTGATCAGGGATCTGATCCCATAGCCAGAAGGCAGAAAAGGTGAAATAATCTCCTATTAGTAATAAATCACCTTACCAAGAAAACCTCAAACGAGCTGAAGTTCAGAATGGATTTTCTTTGTGTATTCAATGATCCAAATAACATCTGACTTTCCTGACCTCTCCAGGCCCCCGTGGAAGGAATAGCAATCCTACATCAATTCCCCTTTTCTTCTGGGCTCCAGAGGATGTCTGTTGTTTCACAGAAGATCGGAGAGGAACAGTACGACCTGTACATGAAAGGAGCACCAGAAATAGTGTCCAGCTTTTGTAGACAAGAAACAGGTACAGAACTGGGAAAGGACAACTTTACAGTGTTTACTTGGACTTAATCCAAACCAGAGTTTATATTAGGACTCTAATCGTAAAAGGTTTTCAGCATTTACTCTTCCCACTGGCCACACTGCAACCGCATGTGTATGAGTCTTCCCACAAGCCAGCCTTGAGCTTCTTAAATGTCATTAGTTAATACTACAAACAAGTTTTCGTTGCTTGTTTGGAAGTTAAAGGCGCACACAGCCCAACAGCTAGTGAGATGCACAGCCTGAGGTTCAGCCCCGATACATCCCTTAGCTGACTTGCATCAGCTGAAGATACAGTGCACAAATAATGTTGATATGTCAAGATACCCAGAGCAGACGTAGGATCATGGTAACTGGATGTGTCACAGCAAGTGTGTTGTGCTGTACAAGTTCTTAAATTTCCTGCTAATTTATTGCCCTGTAAATTCAGCACTGAGTTACTGACCTAGCTTGCAAAGGCTTTAAATCTCAGCGCTGGGAAACTTGCTGTGGACATGCAAATTGCTGTTATTAAGGATATTTGCTATTAACACTTGAGCAAAAACTTCTGTCCTCTCTCTGAAAATAAACATAGGCTTTTCTTTTTTGTATGTGAACAATATTACAGGCTTCCACTCAAATTTGTCTGCAAACTTGAAACTCAAGTCACATTCTCGGAATACTTCAAAAGGATGCCAAGTAAACGCAGTACCAATGGTTTGTGGCTCTATAGCTTGTTATTTCAGGTGGCACTGACCTGAAAACAGCTGAGAACTCTTTTGGGGGACAGTGGAAAGGTTTAGTTTAGAACCACCTAAGATCTAATGACACAAACCTCCAAACAATTCAACATCAGCAAGAAAAAGGTCTTCAAAATTATGTTTCGCTTTCTCAGATTTCTAAATAGCTCCTCTTTCCTGTCTTGATTGTTTCTATATTGATTACAGCTTAATGCATAATTAGGTACCGCACTGTAAAGCTGTGATTGCAGTACGTAGTGAGCACAAAATACCGCAAAGTTTAAAGGAACTCTTTTCTTTTAGAGTCATGGGAATGATCAGAGAGTTGAAAATTTAGGATTTGGGAGAATTCTTACGTTAAGGCACAAACATAAAACCAATTTCCTCGGCCACTCAGCATGTATGCAGTAAAGCTTAGGACAGAATTACGAAGTTAGTCATTTGTCCTTTGCCCAGTAATTCATCTTCTCTACCTGTACCTTAACATACCTTTAAAAAGTATGAAACAGATGCATAGATCACTTACTTGAGTAGTCAGTTACACAGCCTTGGTACAAAACAGCTGACTTCTGTAAGAGGTCACAGTGCTGTAACAAAGCTATAAAGTGGTTTAAAGGACAGGCATTTAACCCTAGAAAAGCAGTCAGCAAGTGTGGAATATTTTAACCATGAAACTTTTATTCCTGTAAACAGTCCCAGCTGATTTCTTAAAGGAGCTTAAGACGTACACAAGCCAAGGCTTCAGAGTCATTGCTCTGGCCCATAAAGTGCTAAACCTAGGAAAGGACGTAGACATGAGCAACCTAGAGAGGTAAGACGTGCTGATGAGCTGCTGGTATCGCTGCCGGGCTGCTTTCCTATCTGCTTGCTGTGGCCTGCCCCAAACCTTCCCCCCTCACCTGCCAAAGGAAGCCTGTCGGGAAGCAGTACCATATAACGCCTTCCTCTCAGCAGATGCTGATTACACTGTTAATTGCCTGCTTTGCTACTGCTCTTGCAAGGCTCACTGAACTGAATTTCAGAATCTGTTATCAAAGGGTAATGAAAGCTGGTGATTGTGCTCCTATATGGCAACGGATTGGGACTGCAACAGAAATTCTGTATGCCATCTGTGGGTTTCAGCCAGCCAGTTCCTGCAAATCCCTGTCCCTCTCTCGGCACACACATCTCTGCTGCATTGCTCCTTCCTAGAGATAGCAATGTAGCGGATCAGCAGCTTGGCTGAAGTTACAGAAATCTTGGCGTTGTTTGAGCACTGCTTGTCTTCTACTCGCAACAGTTGTGCTTCCCTGCGGAGCCAGTGTGGTTCCCACTGAGCATGGCTTTCCTGTTGAACAAAAACCGCAGGGAGAGTCTCTCTCTCTGTGCTGTCCATGGGAAACAGCATGTTTGTTTCTGTCCTTGCTCTAAGAGAGGAGGCAGAGTCTGGGCTGGTGTTCCTGGGCCTCCTGGTGATGGAGAACAGCCTGAAGCAGGAGACGAAGCCTGTGCTACAAGAGCTGACTGCCGCCCGCATCAGGAGCGTCATGGTCACAGGTAAATCCCTCCGGGCTCTGCGGGGCACACAGCAGAGAGGTTCACTCCTCCAGCATCCTCCATTGCACGGCCGTGGTCTCCACCTGGGCTGCCACCATGCTATGGAGATGCAAGGAGCCTGTTTCTCCACTATCCTCGCAGGAGACAACCTGCAGACAGCTGTCACGGTGGCCAAGAACGCGGGTATGATTCACATGGGCAGCAAAGTCATCCTCGTAGAAGCAAATGAGCCGGAGGGCTCTGCTCCAGCTTCCATTGCCTGGCGATTGGCAGAAGACAGCAAAGCAAACACAGCTGTGCCCCGTGTAAGCATAGCCAGGGATGGTTGCTTTTGGGTGCCAGGAGGAATTAACGAAGCTTTTAATGTCTAATTAGTGCCTAATATCCAGGCTCCTTAGGGCTGGACTTCTTGCTAAGGATTTGGCAGCAGCTCTGAGGAACAGAGGAAGCCTGGGGACGCATTTGTATCTACGGCAGGGTGCATGGAGCTGTGGTATGGACCATGCACCTGTTAAGGGAGTAATAATTAATATAGTGGCTCTTTGTTCCGGGCAACATGCAAAATAACTACACAAATAACTGCCAAGTCTGCAGATGCAGTGGCCACTTCAATCACACTTGAAGTGCGCAGAATTAATGCAATTATACGTACTGGTCTGTGTGACTATTTGCTGGACCAAACTTCCGTGTCTAAACTAGAAGCCTGTGGCTAACAGGGATTAGTTAGGCATGGAAACACAGCTAGAAAATCGAGTACTGCCAAGCAGAAAGTTTTACAAAAGGATGCTGCAGAAGGCTGTGTCCCCGCGTGCCTGGTGGGAGGCTGATGAGCTGGAAGCGAAACGGCATGTTGTGACCTCAACCTGAGAAGAAATGCTGTCTTATTTCTAGGAGGTATGTGCTAATACTGAGGAAAAGATCACCTTGGAAGGAGAAACCAGCAACTACCATTTTGCAATGAACGGAAAGTCCTATCAGGTTATTATGAAGCACTTCTACAACTTGCTGCCAAAAGTAAGTTCAGAGGAAAGAAAGCGCTTATTTGCCCTCCCTGTTTTATTAAGTGGCAGTGGTGCTCCAGCTGGAGAAAGGTGGCTTTCTGTTTGATTTTACATTTTGACAGCTCTGGGCAGCCTCCCACCATGCCTCAGGTTCAACCCAAACAGCTTGCTTTCAGCACCTTCTAAGACCTCAGATGACAGGGGTGGCTGTCATGCTGCGAGCAGCTGTGCCATGGAGTTACTCTATGGTCACCTTCTCAATTTCATTTTAATTAAACACATCAACCCCATTCCCATGTGCCACTACCACAGCTGGCAACAGCCTCTGCTCATCAGGGGCATCAGGAACATGAAATACCCACTTCTAGCAGCAGAAATCTTCAACTCCTGTTACGCAGTCCTTAAAATAGCTGGTACTGGGACAAATTTTTGGGTTTTATAGTCTCTGGCCAGATTTTCAGGTAGGAGAAACCTCAGGCTGCGCAGTGTTACTACTGCTGTCATCAACCATCTGTTCTGCACTTAGGGAACACTTACAATGCCTTGCTGCTCCAAAGGCTGCTGCAGAGCACATGGTGGTCACTGGCTTCCCAGCACCTCTTGCGGAGCAGGCAAAGCAGAAACCAGAGCAGGATAAATCTGATTTTAGAGGAAACACAAACCCTAAGGGTAGCAAAAGCATGGTAGGGTTTGGGAGATGGGATTAGAGGGTTTTACAAGTGTCAGGTACCCATCAGAGAGGCCTGATCCTGCCTTGATGGAGCGATGGAGGCACAAATGCCTGCCCAAAGCAGCCGGTTACTCTCTCTTGCAGATACTGGTGAACGCGACTGTCTTTGCTAGGATGTCTCCTGGCCAGAAGTCCAGCCTCATTGAAGAGTTCCAGAAACTCAAGTAAGGTTCTCTTTTGTTTTCTTCTTGAACCAAACCAGTAATATGTTTGAAGTGTGATCGCCCCAGCTAGTGCTGCTCCAGGCCCATCTTTCCGACCCTCCCTTTGTCCATGGGCGACCCCTGCCCGCATCCTTCGTGGCCACCTCCTCCTAGTTCCGCTGCAGGGACCCTGCTGCACCAGGAGCACCTGCACCCCTTGCCCAGACTTAGCCACCGCTTCTCACTGGTGCAGTAGAGAAGGCAGCATTAAGTGAGGCTGAGATAAAGATACAGAGGCAGACCCCTGCGTACACAAAGAGCCCCCACCGCCAGCAACTCCTGCGTGGCTGCTGGTGCTGTCTGGGCTGCAGCTTTAGCAAAGCTGAAAACAACCTGACGTAGTTAGGAGTTTGACCCCAAAGATGCTCCCCCAGGTCCCGCAAAGGAAGTTTCCTCCCCCCAAACAGGACTCATGCTAACTATAGAAATTGCTTGCTGAGCATAAGCAAGATGTGATACCTTTCTGAAAAAGAAACAGTTAATTCTTCGTTATGAGGTGCTTCCTCTGGGGATGAAGTTCCCTGCCCTCTCAGAGGGACCTCGTGCAATGGCTTGGGAGCTGCTGTATTATTTCAGCAATTCCTGTGTCTTCAGGCCTACAGAGACAGTCGAGGAGAAAAATGCCCGTAAAAGCCAAGGCTGCAGCTGCAGGAGCTGCTGCAAGCATGCACACCCTGCTCCCTTTCCATCACACCTGGTACCATGGGGAAGACACTGTCTGGAATAAAGTGGCAGCATTCCTTTTCCTGTTACAGCCTCTTGCAAAATTGAATTTCCCTCTGTGCACCCTGCCCCGACCTCTCCCCATAGACAGCTTGTCCTCTGGAAACAGCCACTGCCTTCTCCTGGGCCAACAGGAGTCCCTGCTCTGATGTACCTGCAAGTGCTAAGTCAGTGGGTGCTCCACATGGGATCAGCCACGTCCAAGGCTCATGTGTTTTCCCTCTTTTTCCTCCATCAGTTACTGCGTGGGTATGTGCGGCGATGGCGCCAACGACTGTGGGGTACGTAGGAGCTCATCTCCCATTCTTGTTAAATATTATCTCTTTCAACCTAAGGAGTACTGTGACAAGGGGCTGCCCAACACCAGTTGTCACCGGTATTTCCCAGGTTAGCCTCTGGGCACACTTGGTCAGTGTGTCACCGTGAAATGCTATCTACAGGAGGATTTTTTGGTACTAACATACACAAACATAGGGGATTACTGTTTTGATTTTTTCCCCCCAGAAGTAGGGGCAAGGGACTTTCTTACACGTTTGTTCAGTTTTACAGTTGTAAATTTGACAATCTTAGCCGTAAAAATATTATATTATCTATTATATTATGATACTAGTGTAATCATAATATAATTCATAATAATGCATTAGCTTGCTTTGTAAAAGTTGTTGATAGCCTACACCTGAGCGCTAAACCAGAGGTGACAAGGCCAGGGAGCTTGTAAGAGACCAATAAAAGAAATATGAACAGGAGATTGAAAGGCATAGAATGAGGACAAAATGGTTATTTAAACAGTTTAGGAGACTGTTTAACAGGAGAGGTATGCAGAACTCCAGTATGGGAAACAGTGTACAGGGTAATTCAAAGGATTGTAAATAGGTATAATGGGATTAAATGCACAAAAGAAGTATTTAGGCTCCAGGGAAGGGAAGATATCTGGAAAATGAGATCAGTTGGGCCACAGAACAGAGGAGGATCAGTTACAAAGGACACTTGAAGCACAACTTGTAAAGCACCAGTAAACATACTGCGTGGGGTGGGGGGGTGGGGGGTGGCTGGGTGTCTCTCCATCTTCTGACTCCCATGGATTTCAGGCTTTGAAAATGGCCCACGCAGGGATATCACTGTCAGAGCAGGAGGCGTCCGTGGCCTCGCCTTTTACCTCTCAAATCCCCAACATCCAGTGTGTGCCGGAGCTGATCAGGTGAGTCTGCTGGGTGCTGCTCTGGACTAGTCTCAGGGTGCTGCTGCTGGCTCGGAGATCGGCGTAGGGGGGTTGTGAGTGGGCACGCACTACCTTCAGAGATGCTGATAAACCAAACCTAATCCCTCAGTGACTATAGAAAATACAGCAGAAAGGTTTTTGAATTGTTTTTGATACTCAAATTCCAGTGCTGGGAGGTTTTCTGTGGTTGTAGGAGAGCACTGCTGATGGTGGCTGATATTTTTGGAACAGGTGTAGCAGGAGAGTCACAGGAAAAGGCAAGTATATCAGTGACGCAGAATAGATTTTCTTGTCGTTACTTTAAAATATTGATATCCATGTGCTGCACATGGTCATGGAGCAGCCAGTAATGATGCCATTTCACCAAATGTATGCAAAGACAGTTACCTGTCTGAAATGTGCTTGATTCCCGAAACTATTGAGCAAATTAGTAATGAAAAAGCAACAGCAGCTTAATCCAGGCATTAAAATTGTGGCTTTAGAACAAGAACAGAGAAGCAAAATGCTACAATGAAGGGTAGTTAAGTGGCTGTAAAGTATCTTAAGGCCAAAATATTTGTTTGTGGAATTTTGAACTGTTTTCTATTCTTCTTAGAGTTCCTAAACACAGATCCTTAAAGCAGAAACCATCTGTAGCACTAAATCCCCAGTACTGTAGCTGTAAGGGGGGTTTTCTAGCTTTGTTTTGTGTTTCGAGCAGGGAAGGTCGAGCTGCTTTGGTTGCTTCCTTCGCTGTGGTGAAATACCTGACCCTTTATGGCATGATTCAGTTTATTGGTACCGCTCTGCTGTTTTGGGTAAGTGTTTTGTGCCCATCTTTTATCAGCATGCTGTGTGCTCTGTAGTATTTTATCTTTAGTGCCATTACTTGGCAGGGAAGAAAAGGCATGTAGGGCTTCAAGGAATAACAAAGATGTGAAAAGCTGAATAATTACTGGCAGCGTTTAGATTGGCTGTAGGCACCTGCAGAATCTGGAAGAAGCCCAGTGATAAAAATTAATCTCTTCCAGAAGAAGTCAGGGAAATAGAAGGTGGGTGAGTCCTGCCTAGCTGCGTGGTGGAGGCCTGGGAGCAGGACTTGCTGTAGAATGGGGGCTTTGGGGGAGCAGCTGCATCTCTCTGCTGGAGAAAAAGCTTGAAAAAGAAGTGAATGTCTCGGGCAGATGAAGGAGGGTAGTTGAGGAAGAATTACCATTGTGTGTCACCAGTATGTGATGAATCCTCTAAAACTTTAATCCATGAAAAGAAAAACAGCAGAGGAAGTTAATATATGGATTTACTTTGGGCACCACTCTCGCCTCAGCTGATGCACGTCCTCTGCGCAGTCCCGCAGAGGGTGAAGGGCAGAAAGGAAAGTGAGCTGCTGCGAATCTGCAAGGTACAGCTGAGGCTCGGTGGCAAATGGGGAGCGCTGGTGGAGCACCACGTGGGGATGCCTTCCCCAGCCACTGGTTCCATCATGCCAACTTTGTCGACGTCCCCACTACCCAAAAACATTTTGAACCTGGAACAAAGTGAAACTCTAGCTGTCATTTCTATTACCATGGGTTGGGAGTGCATGACCTGATCTGGGTGGCCCAGGGGCACTTGTATCTGGTGGGAAAATATTCAAATGCCACTGTGTTGCCCACAAGTGCTGTGAATTAGCGGGGGATTCAGTGGGACCCAGCTGGCAGCCTGTAAACTGGGCTTGTGAGTCCTCACGGAGTTGCATCAGAGCTGTGGGGCTGCTGTTGCTGGTGTGACATTGCTCTGAAATAGCATCGGCTGCTACAGTTTGTATCGATCATCTAAGTTGTCATCGGTTCTCAGGTGGTGCTGCCTTTTTTTCTGTTCCAGCAACTGCAAATCTTTGGGAATCACCAGTATTTGATACAAGATGTCATCATTACCCTTCTGGTTTGCCTAACAAGTAAGCAGCTTGGGGAAGCCAGTTGTCTCTGTCTGACAGCCTGAGAGTCAATAGATAACTGGATTTCCTAATAAAAATTAAAATGAGGAGCCAAGTTCTGCTGTCAGTAACATCATAACCGTTGATGCTAGGGCAATTCCCAGGGCCCAGAGTGTGAGATTTGGCTCCCAGTCCTTTGCAAACATGGCTGCAAAATTCTGTACATAATCTATAGGGTTTGGATGTGAGACTCGGCTGGAAGAGGAGCAGTTGCTCTTCTGACTGTTAGTGGGGCTCAGACAGTGTAACTTTAGCCCCTGGCCTCCTGTGTGTTCCTGGTGTGAGACCAGTACGGCTCTGAGACTCCACTGGAGATCCACCCCCACCTGAAAGTGAGGATGATATTCCCCATCTCCTCTCTGTGTTCTCTTGAGGAGGGAAAACAGAGGAAGTTCAGATGGAAAACAGTGCAGACCAAAGCCATTTCTTGCCTGCTTGTTAGGGCCAGGCTTTGCAGCATTTAGTGGTGATGAGCAGACAGGGGTCCATGTGTGGCTCTGCTTGCCCAGCAAACGCAGAGGGATGCTGGTGGACTGAGCTGCCACGGACTGGAAGTGTCTCCGGTTTCTCCCCAGTGAGCTTGACTGAAGCCTACCCAAAGCTGGCACCTTATCGTCCTCCCAGCCAGCTCATCTCTCCTCCCTTGCTGCTCTCCATCATCCTCAACGTGTGCTTTGCCATAATCATGCAAACCTCTGGCTTCCTTCTGGTGAGGCAGCAGCCCTGGTATGTAGCGCTGGCCAGCCAGAGGTAAGTCCCTTTTTTTCTCTCTGAGCCCCAGCTTGCAGATCACGTTGCTGCTGTGTGTGGGGACACTCCAGCCTTGCCGTGGCCTGCAGCCGGGCTCACTGTAGGAGGGCAATTCCACCCCCCTCAGCTGTGTGTATGCTTAGCAGAGAGTTGCCAAGACAGAATTAAGTTCTGCAGATGCCTCACAGAGATATGAAGGGCCAGCCTGAGGGCTAACACACGCGTGTTTTTCAAACACCTCCTCTGAGGCACGCAGTGTGCTGCCCGTCTGGAAATATGGGAGGAGTGCGATGCCCATGCCATGGGGCGGTGGTGGGCACCCACACCCGATGGGGCTGGAGGCCCCCAACCTCTCCCCGCTCCCCCTCAGTGCCCTTGCCTGGGGTCTGGCCGCGCAGCTCCTCCCAGAAGTAAACAGCCCTGGGGGTGGGTTTTTCTGGAATCCAACCTGCCTTAGAGAACGGTTGCGATGTTGTAACCTGGCTTGTTTCCGTGTTTGTGAAAGGTAGAAAAAGTCTTTTTCCATATTCCAGAGCTTAACTGTATTATGTATTATATGTATAATACTATGTAATATTTGTTATAATATATATGTATTAATGACCAGTGTATCATCGTCCAGAAATGAACTGGTTTCAGTGGGGATACTGCTGGTGCCAGGGCTCAGCCGGGGCCATTGCCCTGCGGCTGCAGGGATGCATCCCGGGGCGAGTGTACCGGAGCAGTGTGCAGGCACCTGGGGCATGCATCTTCATAGCCGTGTCCCTCAAACACTGCTGTTGTTGCCCACCTGAGAGCCAAGATTTTGGCACACACCAGAAAATTAAGCTGATTGTTTTGGGTTTTGTTTTGGTTCATTGGTTGCTTTTTTTATGTGTGGTTTTCACTCCCGTGGGTGACACCTGGTTGTTATAGTAGGCAAGGTTGGAAAGAAGAGGGAATTGCTGTTTGCAGCTCAGTATTGCTGAGACAGCAGGAACAAAATGGTGGGTGTTACCTTACAGACACTGCTCTCCGGGGAACCAGACCGTGTCCCCCACCAGCCCAGGGGGAAACGGTACCAGCAGCAGTGCCCAGAGCTCTGTCCTCAGTTACGAAGACACTACGCTGTGGCCACTGACTTCTATCCACTGCATCATTGTGGCTTTCGTCTTTTCCAAGGGAAAGCCCTTCCGGAAGCCCATCTACACCAACTGTGAGTAAAGCTGGAGTAACATGTACTCTGCAGACCCCTGCTCCTGCCCCAAAATAACCCTGGCAGGAGAGGCTGCTAGGGAAGGGGTGCTGTGGATTTTTCTGTACCCACACCACTGACTGGCATGTGAAATAATTGTTGGTGTATGTGAGCTCCTACTTCTCCATTTCTAAAAAAGCTCAGTGAGCACTGCTTATGTTAGCTGCTGCCTGGAGATAAGAAGCAGCTGAGCTAAAAAAGGAGACTGCATCTTGTTTTGGAAAATGTGTGCTTTCCAGAGGATGACAGGCTGGATTTAGTGCAGAACTGTGCATTATTGTGAACACAGAGAGCATATGAGCATCAGATATATTTGTTTCAAAACACATCAAAAAGAGTTCCTCTGAGACTCACAGTCTTACCTTGCCTGACTTCCTCTCCTAGAGATGAGAGAGAAAGGCCTGTGATAATATCACTGTTAAAATCCTCTCACAATAACCTTTCTGTGTCTGTCTGTGTTCTGCCGAGATGATTTAGCCCTTCTAGCCATCCGTTGCCCGACAGCTCCTTTGCGATTGCAGCTCATGGATGAGAGGGCAGGACTGCTTAATCTTAGCAGGGGTGTTTTTAGGTATTTTGTTAAAAGGCAGGTCCCAAACCCATTTCCCAGAGCACTGGATCACCTGCAGAAGACAGGTGAGACCAGAAAGAAGCTGCCCCACAAGCAGCCAGGCTGAGATGGGACAGAGGACTCTGTCAGCTGGGAAATCTGCACACACTTTTCTGTGTTTTATCCCTGTTTAGGGACAATCCCTAGGAAGAAGCAAAGGGCAATTCCCTTGTTTTGGCCACCCACTCAGCCCTGTCCGCTCTCTTCCCTGGCAGTGAGAAGGTTGCCACGAGGCCATTGGGAGCTGTTGACCCATTTTACCAGCTAGTTTTAAGATGCTCACCTCCTGGTAATTGCCAGGAGTTTGGCACCTCCAAACCCCTGGGCCAGCTGCTGTCACTCTGTGGTCTCCTACTCCTTTGGAAGAGGATGCAAAGCCAGACAAGCTCTGCCTGTGGAAGGCACTGGTGTAGGCCACCTTTGCACTGTGTTGGTTGTAGAAGCACCCGTCCCTCCCCGGGAGGGCAGCCCATGGGAAGAAGCAGCCTCCTCTGCTGCCTGCGGTCCAGGCATACGGCTGAGCACGTGGAGGAGCGAGCGCAGGGCAAGGGAAGCTGCTGTGGCTCACAGCAGTGCCCTTTCAAGGCAGTTTTCTGTGGTTGTGTAAGAATCAGAATATGCCAAATCACTTGTGCAGGAAAAACCAGTGTAGGTGGTGAGCTTTGCAACATGCTGCTGGGGAGTAGCTCCTCTAGTTTCAATTCCACAGCTCTTCTTTTAGGGGAAAAAAAAAAAAAAAGGCATTTTACATGATGGCAGTTCTACAGCATTAGCATTTGGGGTTCCTGTCAGTGCATTTGGAGAGTTTGGTCACCAACACCTCTCCCTCCCAGGGCCACAAATGCTCTTCTTTCCCTAGATATATTTTCAGTCCTCCTGGCTCTCCAGCTTGCGATCTGCCTCTTCCTCTTCTTCGCCGACATCGATGCTGTGTACAGTGGCATGCAGGTAAGTGCAAACAGAATGCGCATCTCCTTTTCATGCTACTTCTTTTGCTGGCCCTTTACCTAAGTGTAGAGAGCAGAACCTACAGCTATGGTCATCTTGGAAATGAATTTGCTGATCTGATGCTGACTGGGTAGCCCTTTCAAACTTCTCTAAAATCCTTCTGACAAGGGCTTGATTAATGAGGTTGTCCTCCTCTCCTCTAAAGACTGCGTGGCAACAGGGAGAAGAAAAAGTGCTTATAGCTTGCTGAGCTTTTCTTCTTAACAGAAAAGCACAACAGGGTGGGTTGTGGTTTTGCATGTTGTAGGAGGTTTGTTGGCTGGAGAAGCGAGTGGGCAGGGATTGCTGCTCCCTCGGGAGCACCACGAGCTCGTGTGGGGCCATGGCTGCCTTGGCCCCCCCTGGGCGCTCGGCCAGGGCACGGCGCAGGCAGCTGCCTCCAGCTGTGCTGCCCAGCGCCGGGAATGGCCGAGCCCTGCGGCTCGTCCCCAGCCATCCTGCATGGGATGGATTTGGGTGGAGGGCGGGCATACACAGAGGGCAAGGAGCTGCACGTTGTGCATCGGCTGCAACTCCCCAGAAGTATTTGGGCACCAGACTCTGCCCCAGGCACTCGGATTGCAGGTTTCAGCAGTAGCTTAAGTAGCCAAGATGAGTTGGGCAGCTCCGTGCCATGGGGAATCTGGCACCAAACCTTCCATGATCTCTGTGACAAGGGACTACTGTCACCTCCTACTGCCTCCTCCATGCTTGCCCCTGGGAAAAATGTTAGTCAGCCTCTCCAATCATCATGAACAGATGCAAATCTTGGCAAGGCGTTTAAACCTAATTGCCGTTCATGTCTTTTCCAACAGTTTCTTTGCACTCCTGTGATCTGGAGAGTTTACATCTTACTGATGCTCTTGGTCACCTTTTGCATATCTTTTTTTACGGAGGTGAGTGCATTTGTTTACCACCCGTTTTCCCAGGGTGAACCAGTGTCTGGTCAGGTCCTTCTGCACCCATTTGCAGCCTCGCTTTCTTCCTGCAGAAGAAAAAAACCCCCAGACCCTCCCCCCCCCCCCAACTCAAAGCACGTCAATCAAATCTGTTTTATGCAGCACCAGGGATTATTTAGACCATGTCTAAATAGAGAGAGAGTAGGCTGAAGTGCAGCTGCCCCCGAGGAGCCTGCTGCCCTGGCCTGCTAGGGAGCAGACCGCAGCACGCAGCAGGCACTTGGCAGTGATTTCAAAACTGCTTCCCTCTTGCCCTACAATCCACCAGGCCAGAGACTGCTGGCTTGTGAGCTGGATGTTGCAGTAATGACTAAGCCCTAAAGCGTCTTGTGGGTCAAGGCTGGCTGCGTCACCGCTGGTGGGGGCACAGGCTGTGTCCAGCACCAGGTATTGGCCCCTGCAAGGAGCAGCAGTACCCAGTCATCCCACAGCCCAGTCATCCCACAGCCCCGGGAGGAAAAACATGCCCCTTGACTATCCCCTTTAGCCAAGCAGACTGGGATCAGTGTTCTCCTGGTATAGCTGAGCAGAGTCCTCCTGAGGATGAGGATGGTGGCATCTGGCAGCCGTGTTACCAAAGGGGAGCGTATGCAGCTGCCCAGCGCTGTGGGGCTCAGGGGGGTTGCATGTGTAGCAAGGGATGGCTTTTGTCCCCAAGCGGTCCTCCCTCCCTGTGCAGAGCAGCAGCACTGACCCTGTGCCGTGTCACTCCGCAGGATGTTATCTTGCAGAACAAGCACCTCTGGCTGCTGCTTAAAGCCTGGTTTGGGTACCAGTCAAAGAGCCAGTATCGAAAATGGCAGAGGATGCTGCAGACAGATCCCAACTGGCCTCCTGCGAACACAAAAGACTTGGCAGCAAAAAGCACAGAGGAGATTTACATTAACCCTACCTATGAACACAGCAATGAGGACTAAGTGAGACTCCGCAGCCGGGCACAGGGCTGCACAGTGCTGGCAGATTCCCCGGCATGCACTGAAGAACGCGGGTTTTCATCCTTCCATGTGCAGCAGATTCAGATGTTTGAAATCCCTGCACAAACCCATCCATTCAGGGGCAGGCTGGGCCTGCATTCCTTGTGGGCCGGAGCACAGGCGAGGATTATTCTCTCGGCTGCTGGCAAAATAACAGCCTTGACTCTACTCCATTGCAACAGCAGGTCTCGGGCCTCACCAACATACCCTACAAAGGTCCAAAAATATTCAATACAGCGAAGTGCTGGCTTCTGCTGCTCTACATCACGCTCTCACTTTATGTTTCAGCCACTGCTCCACCAAATCCTCTCAATGCACCCACCGGGCTTAATGGGAAGGCAATCCAAAATCAGTGACCTAATCTTGGTTGCATTTTCTTCCATCTTGGAGTGAATTACAGATGTGAGAGGGCATGTATGCTGTCCTTGCCTAGCTCTCCCTTGCCAGTTCTTGCAGACATAATGCTCTGAGTACAAGAAAGGTTAAAGCTCAGGGACTGCTGTAGGACCAGGCTAGGAAGGCTGGTGAGGATATGCCCCACTTCAGCTTGCAAAGGCAGAGGCCAGCACAGCTGCTGCACCCACGCAGGCATGACCCCCTCAGTTCATGCTCTGCCGCTGCCAGGTCCTGGCCCAGGTTTGGTGTCACGCGGCAGAAAGCAGGGCTAAGCCCTGGCTTCTCGCTTTAACTAGGTCACAGCAAGAAGCATGGGTTTTAACACGCTCTGGTGCACGGCTACTGGACAGGTACAAGAAGCTGAGCCCCTGTGTACTTGCTCCTTCATCTTCAAGTTGTTCAGCCACCATGGAAGAACTTTTGGTTACATTTGCAGGAAGCAAAAAAGGACTTTCAGTTTCAGTTTTATTATAATATGTGTTCCTATATTAAAAAAAGAACTTTATTTAAATGTAGTAAGAGGGCACTACAAATATGACCAGAAGTCTCAGCTTTGTTATTTCAAACACTTAAACAACTGATGTTTAAAAAAAGCTTCTGATCCTGTTATGTACATGTTCAGAGCAGACAAAAATAGCACGCCTCTTACAGACAGCTCATTTGCTCTCATCTCTTCTTACAGCCCAGGCAGTTGCCTGTGGCAAAAGCAACAAAGGATTTTATTTCTTACATGTGCTCTGCAAATAACATGGTTCCAAACATGCAAGCCAGATACTCCTGGTAAAGAGTAATAAACCACACTTTTCCAAAACAGTTCTCTTCTAAGACAAGCCACATGTCAGCTTCGTGACAAGGAAGTAATGAGGCTCTGCAGCTTTGGCGATGGGGCACAGGTGCTGCACAGCTCACTCTCCAGGTGCATCACCCAGAGCACTGCAGGGACCCTGGCTTTGCCTTCCTGTTGGCTGGAGAAAGATCTTGTGCTCAGGCTACCAACTGCTTAAATTCAACTTCAGGTCCCTGAGGAGCCAATGGCCCCAGCTGCAAAGGGCAAAGGCTCCTGGCTGCCCCTGCAATCCATGGTGTCTTTCTTTAAACCTCAGTGCTTTGACAGACCAAGGAGTAGAATCATAAAGTGTCGGAAAGGACCTTAAAGATCATCTATAGTATGCTTGATCAGGTCCAGTATCACCAATTACTGCACTTACAGGGATGAAGAGGGAAATTTCAGTGGCACAGTGGCCCCAGCCTGGAACAAACAGCTGCCAGAGATACAGCTAGCTGGGATTTTGTCAGATCCCCCCCGACTGGGGGCCTGCTGCTCCCAAAGGGAGACAGAGAGCCAGGGAAAGGGATGCTTCGCAGGCAGGAAAAAAACTAAACAAAACGCCATTGTGCCAAAACCAGAGCACTCATTTAAAACACCGAGGGATACAGCCTGTGGGACCTGCCCTTCCTTCCTTCCTCCCACCCTCGCAGGAGCGGCTCAGTTTAGGCACCGCTGGCCCAGGCCCCCAGATGCAGCACGTGCCTCGTCTGCCCTTCCGCAGGCCTTGGAACCTGGGGTTTCCCACTTGCACAGGCTCTCTGCTGGAGGCAACACAGTAAACCCTAAGCAACACTTGCACATTACTGTTGTTTAAAAAAAGTAAAAATGTTTCCTCAAGCAGGTTAAAATAAGTTATTCACAGAAAAAGCCCACAGGATGTAGCTGCTAAAACCAGGATGTGTGGAGAAAGCTTGCACCAGCCCTCAGCAGAGCACTGGGGGTGTGAGAATGGAGAATTCGCTTGCAAGCACTCCCAGACTACCACAAAAATCACCACAGGCAATGAAATAAAAGCAGATGTGGCAAACAGGCTAGCGCTGCTCTCAGCAAGGGCAGCACAGTTGTTAGTAAGTCCTGGGGGAAGCTGCGGCCACAGACTGTCCCCAGACCCTCCCGGCTGGGGCTCCCTGCCCTGCTCCGAGCTCATCCCACGGCCTGTCAGTACTGTCTCTCCCTGGATCTGCTCCGGAGCAAGCCCAGCAAGGAGAAGGCACCAGCAGCAGCTGTTACAAACCCAATGGCACCGATTGCTCGTCTGGCCTGCAAAGGGGGAGTAAAACACAGGCTGGAAACATGGTGAGCTTTTTTATTTTTTTTTTAACCACCCCCAGGCACCCTAATGAAGAGCAGGCAGAGACAACCAAGGCAATCAAATGAATGAGAGACACCCGTCCCATGAGCAGAAGGGGTAACACCCAGGCTTTTACCCTTAGGCTGTGGCACTCAGTAGGAGGGCACTATGAGGGTGCAGATGGACCAGAGCCAATCTCCTGGTCCAGGGTCTCCACCGAGGCCGAAGGCAGCGACGGTTTGGACCCCACACCTGGGATTTTGATGTTCCTGCGCAGTTCGCAGGCTGTGCCCTGGTCCAGGGGCTCAGACAGAGCAGCAAGGAGGTGCTCTGTGAGGCATGCAGGACCTCACCCCACGTTACCTACCTGGTCAGAGACCCCCTCACCGTAGCGGAGCAGTGTCACGAAGTGCTCGCAGTTGTTCCCGAGCAGGTCGTAGGACACCTCCTGGTCGATGAGGTACTCAGCGCGCCGGATGATCTCCTCCACGGGGAGGGGAGCGTAGGTGCCGTCGTACTTGTTGTTGATGTGGTAGGTGTCATTTCCCACCACGTCCTTCAGGAGCTGCATCCTCACCCGGGCCTTTCTGCTGAACACTGACTTGGCACTGGCAAACGTGGCTGGGGGCCCTTCATCTGGGGAAGGCAGGGACAGGAGGAGCCAGGCAGGTCCTGCCTGGTCCCTCTAAGACCTTAGAGGGGTTTCTGGCTGGCTCCTGGAAGCGCCCACCACCGGCCCACGGAGGCAGAGAGGACTCCCAGGTCACCCCAAAACCCCTTCTGCACCCACAGAATCACAGAATGGTAGGAGTTGGAAGGGACCTCTGTGGGTCATCTAGTCCAACCCCCCCGCCAAAGCAGGGTCACCTACAGCAGGCTGCACAGGACCTTGTCCAGGCGGGTCTTGAATATCTCCAGAGAAGGAGACTCCACAACCTCCCTGGGCAGCGAGTTCCAGTGCTCTGTCATGCTCAAAGTGAAGAAGTTCTTCCTCATCTTCAGGTGGAACTTCCTGTGCCTCAGTTTGTGCCCATTGCCCCTTGTCCTGTCACTGGGCACCACTGTAAAGAGTCTGGCCCCATCCTCTTGACACCCACCCTTCAGATATTTATAGGCATTTACAAGATCTCCTCGCAGCCTTCTCTTCTTCAGGCTGAACAAGCCCAGTTCCCTCAGCCTTTCCTCGCAGGAGAGATGCTCCAGTCCCCTCATCACCCTCCTAGCCCTATGTAACCCTCCTGGGCTGCAGCATCCTTACCTACAGGCGTCACGTTGATGATGTACCCGTCCCCCAGGTACAGCGCCCAGTGCTGGTAAGCCGGCCGGAAGATCTCGATCAGGTCCCCGGGCTGGGGGTCGCCGGGGTGGGTGGCACTGAAGCTCTCGACAGCTGCCATCTCAAGAGCGGGAGGTCAGGGCATGCCCCTCCGGGCGGGCAGGCGCGGTGGAGAGGGGAGGTCTGGGCCGCGCACAGGGCATATGCTGGGGGCCGGCAGGGAGAGCGTTAGGGGAGCATCCTCGGGGGGGGGGGGGGGGGGGGGGAGGGCACCCGGCCGCGGCGGCCCCCATCTCAAAAGCGGGGCCCTGGCCGGGGGCAGCCGGTCGCTCCGAGGCGAAAACGAAACCGCCGCCCCTCCGGCCCAGCGCCGCGGGCGAACGGTGAAGCCATGACGGGCCCGCATCCATCCCGCAGCGCCCGGCCCCCCCCGCGGCCGCTCTCCTCTCGGGGCTCTGCCTGTGCCGGCACCGGGCCGGCTCCGGTGGAGGGTGGTAGCTCCCCGGGGCCGGGTCGGGGGGTGAGACGGGACACCCGGGGTCCTGAGCCTGTCCCCGGGGCACCCCCGGGAGCTCGGCAGACCCGCGCCCGCCCCCCGGGCAGCGGCCGTATCCTGCCGGCAGACCCCGCTCCCACCTCCTGTCCCCCCGCTCACCCCAGCGCCCGTCCCGCTGCTGCCGTGGCCGGGCGGCCGCCCCGGGGGCGGGCGGAGGGGGGCAGCGGCGGAAGCTGGGCCGGGTCCGGTTCCTCCCGGCCGCTATAAATGGCGCGGAGCCGGGCGGGCGGCGCTTGCACGGTCCCCCGGGAGCTGCCCGTCCGTCCGTCCGCCGGGCCCCGCTCCGGAGCCCGTTCCCAAAGCTCGCCCTGTGCTCGGGGAAGCGGCCGCGGCCTCCTCGCCGGGAGCCCCCCGCCACGGCTGCCGGGGCCCCGCCGAGGTGCCGGGGGCGGGGGGGGTTCGGGGCCGGGGGAGCGGTCCTGCGGCTGAGGGAGCAGCCCTCGGCGGGAGACCTTTCGGGAGGGAAGGGGGATGCTGCCGTTCCGCTTTGCCGGGGAGGAGCGGGGAAGGAGGCGGAGCTCGGGGTGAATCCCAGTGGCGGTTTTAGGGCAAAGGGATTTCTAGGATGGTTCCATGTGGTGGGCCAGGAGTTTCCTTCAGGACATCAGAGGAGTCTCGTGGTTGTGCCCAGCAAGAGTCCTCCGAGCTGAGGGGAGGGCGCGGGGAGCGGGTACGGCTGGCTTCTTGGCTGTTGCCAGCACCGGGTGCTAAAAAGAAGGGTTCACTAACAACAAAACTGTCCTCCGAGTTGAAGTAAGCCGTGTGTTTAATGCCCAGCATTTTCAAAGTCCAATGAGCAAGCCAACTGATTTAAAAGATCAGAGCAGCTAAAAGTTTGTCATCTTTCTGGCTTCATTTGGCATTAAATAGTTAATTCAGTGGAGCACTGAATTGCAGTTCTGCTTTTCTGTTTCGAGTCTGAAGTATTTGCAAAGCTTTGGAGTGGAAAGCCAAGGCAATTCTTGTGGTGTCGGAGTTGGGGGGGGGGGGGGAGTGTGTCCATGGAAACCCAGAAATCTGCTTTACCTGGGCACAGCTGGGTGCTGAGGCTTGGGAGAGCCCGGCCTGGGGTCCTGCAGGGTGGGGCCTGGCCTGAGCCCCCGCAGACGGCAAGGGGAGGCGAGTGTGGTCGGCACCGCTCGGCATCCACAGAATCGCACCGTTAGCAAGCGCGGGAGCGTGATGGGAAGCTGCTGCTGAGCAGGCATGAAAGATACTTTTATAATTGTGGTGAAATTCCAGCATAAGGTTGACAGTTCATTTGTGTACGAGCAGGTCTCGCAGTGATTAATTTGCATTGTGTAACGAGGCTGAAAGCCCCTTTCCATTCTCATCCTCTCCAAAATAGCTGTGTTGTGTGCGTATGGACAGCTGGCATGTTCTCGAATGGACCAGAATAAAATGCCTTTTATCTGCCTAATTGTTCATGGAGGTTACAAATACTGTTTGGGCTAACAGCACACATGAGTTTACGGATATAAGGGAAAGAAGAAAGGGCAAGTAAACAATAACCAGCATTGTGGCAGAAACAGTGGGAAGCCGACACTGTTCCTCACCGTAATCAGAAGTGAACCTGCAAAGAACTGGAAGAGCATCAGAGAAACCGCAATGATGCATTGCTTACATCTCAAAGCTTCATTCATGGCACTGGAAATTCATTCAGGGCTTGTAGAAGGCCCAGGCGGTGCCTCAGTCCCCTGAGCCTTGTGAGTGGCCTGTCCTGGGGTGTATGTCTCACACACTGCATGTTATTAGGCCTTGCCACAAACACCTTTGATCTTCTGCTGTAGGGAGGTCCTTAGTGTGGCCCAGGGCTGAACATGTGTGGATCTCTACCCGCATTCATCAGAGCGTGGCAGCTTCAGAGTCTGCAAAGACCTCAAGGAGAGTTCATGACAGGATCTTGTTCTTCAGATCTGAAGTTTTTGTTCAGTTATGCTCTTGCTTAGCACCCGCAGGCAGGAGGCTGATGACAATGCTACTTCTTGTCCACTCCACCCTGACAGCAAGGAGGCAGCTCTCCTTCAAACAATCACTTCTTTCAGTCCAGCACTCCCAAGGGGGACATTGTTTTTACTTCACCCACCACCAGATGAGCTCAGTGTCTTATACGTTTCTTTCCCATGTGGGACATGTCTTGCCAGAAGAGGAGTAAGAACTGTGTCCAGCTCAGTCAGCTAATCCCCTCCCCGTGGAAGGATCTGGATAACATGATGTTGTGAAGACCTGCCTGGGATGCTATAATTAATTCTGACCACATCAGACTACGGTTTGTACATCTATCAGAGGTGTGTATGTGGTGGTGTGCAACGTACTTGTGCTGGTAAATTCTGTCTGGGCTTAGTGTATTTGAAACAACCTCTGAAGACACCATGGTTTCTTATGTGAGTTAGGACTTATTTCAATTTGGGTCTACGACATGAGATTTGAGATATATTTTAGATGAATAATTTCAAAGGTTTTCAGAAAATGCAATGATTTATTTATTATTATTTCTTCACAAAGTTCTAGAAATACTATTAAAATACAAGAGCATAAAGTAATACAAATGAAGTGGAAAAATATTACTAACTATAGTTGTGTATTTCGGGATTCACTTTGATCAAATGCAGTGTTCACGATGCAGCCATAATCTTGCTCATGTACTCTGTCATCCAGTCTATTCCTGGACTGTTTCGAAGAAGAATCCTGTGATATTGCAGCTGTATCCATCTTTCTGTTCCTTCTGTACAATGGAAAAATAAAACAAACAAACATTCTTATTTCTAGGTCAAACAATGGCGTGAGCATGAATGAAGTCAGATTTTGGAGAAGCCCAAGTTTTGTGATAGTGATGCATATGCCCTGTGTAAAGGTAAATGACATATGTTCATTTCTGTAGAAAAAGCTGAGTTTTCCTTTACAGTCCTCAAATGAGATCCTGAATGCTGTGGTTCCTTTCTGGCCCTGCAGGTACGTGACTAAGGGGAGTTTTGAGGTTTGCAGGTGCTAAAAGACGTGTATGCATCTTGACTGTGCTGAACATAGCAAAGCTGGAAAAAGCCTTACCTGTACAGGTACACTGTAGAGGAGATGAGAATGACGATAACAGCTACGCCTGCCACAACTGCAACAATGATGGCAACTATATTTTGCTCGGCATCCTCTGTGGGAAGGTCATCAACTGAGGAGGAAAGAAGAGCCCTGTCAGTAAAAGCTAAGCATACTGTGAACAGATTTTTTGTCTCAACCCTTGCCTGTCTGCTTGATTTATACTGTGTTCTTTGATGAATGTGGCTTTCTGGAGTGGTGTCAGACCCAGGGCGTGTATGCTCTACAGAGCGCTGCTGTCATGCCTTGTAGCATCCCTCCACTGGCAGATCTGACCCCTTCTTTCTGCTTGGATGACCACAGGCTCTCACCCACTGGGTTACTGAGTTACAGTATGGAAATGAAGCACAAGCTCAGTCTTCTCCATAATGACACCCATTTTTGAAAGTGGTGTGTGTAATGCAGACAGTGAAATCTGAAATAGTTGTATTACCTATCTTTTCTTCCTCACAGCTTTGTCCTGTGTACAGTTCTGAACATTCACAGTAATAGCTGAGAGAGGTGCTGTTGGCAGTTTCAGAGCAAACTCCATCATTCTTACAAGGACTGGGCATACATGGTCCACCTAGCCAAAAGGAAGGAGAAACACTTCAGACTCTCAGATAATCCAACCTTGAGAGAACTGTTCTTTGTTAGATTACACCGACTGCTAATGCTGGACATGCCCTGTATTTTAAGGCACGTTACTTGTATTTGACAACAGGAATAGGGGAAAGAAATGCTGTCTCTGCAATGAAACAGGAGAGCAAGATCCCCGGTATGCTTGTGAAGGGCTTTTCTTCTGTTGAGACTCTGTTGCAACTATCCCCAACCTAGTGATGTCCTATAAGCAAGAAGTCAAGACTTCTTAGCATCAAAGAGAGTGTGTGGTTGACTCACTCCTGTAGCATCCACGACTGTAGTTGGAAATGCCACAGATTTCATCAGATCCACACACTATGTTAGAGCAGGAGACACTGGAGCTGTCTGTGCACTCGCATCTCTGAGAGCAGTCATCAGTGGTGAATATTTCTCCAATCTGGAAGACAGCAATTAAATGTTAAAAAATATCAAATAAAATCAGCCAGCAAAACTATGAACGGAGCACTGGGGCCCCATGCTACTCTCTCGATGCCTTCCTGATGAATGGCAACAGGGCAGATTTTTTCTTTTTTTTTTCTTTTAGTAGATTTTACAAAAAAAGAAAGCAAATAGCTTACTAATCCAGCTCTTTGAAACTCAAGGATGACCCAAGAAAGAAGGCAAAAGAAGTGTTTGGGTGTATGAGATCCTACCCCCAGGTTGCTTACATGCGCAACCAACAACGTGTAACTGTTGCTGGAGACAAGAGAGAGCGGGAGATGCATCCCGTCATGCCTCCAAGGCAATATGGAAATGCCATGTGCCATTCTTCCATCAAGTCCCACCTGTTCATAGTAAGTGTCGCCCTCCTCCCATAAAACAATTTTTACTGGCCTTTTATCTACCAAATCTCTAGTGTTAAAAGAGAAATCTGTGAGATTATGAAGTTGTTCTATCCTGCAGCAACAGTGGAGAAGAGGAGGCCAAGGGGACACCTTATTGCTCTCTACAACTACCTGAAAGGAGATTGTAGTAAGGCAATTGTTGGTCTGTTCTCCCAAGTAACTAGCGATAGGCTGAGAGGCAAGGGCCTCAAGTTCCATCAAGGGAGGTTTAGATTGGATATTAGGAAAAATTTCTTTACTGAAAGAGTTGTCAGACATTGGAATAGGCTGCCCAGGGCAGTGGTGGAGTCACCATCCCTGGAGGTGTTCAAAAAACGTGTAGATATTGTACTTCGGGACATGGTTTAGCAGACATGGTGGTGTTGGGTTGACAGTTGGACTTGATGATCTTAGAGGTCTTTTCCAGCCTTAGTGGTTCTATGATTCTATGAGGATTCTCTGTATTCCTCAGAATCCAGCCTTGCTTGGGGCTCTCTTCATGCCTTAGCCAACTCTACAGACTCTCAACCCTGCCTATACCGCTCGTCACTGGGAGGAGAGGGACCACAGTGACTGACAGAATTTCTCTGTAACTGGTGTGTTGTAAGCTTTAGAGCCTTTGAGGCTATGAGGCCTATGACTGCCTGAAGTATTCTGGCAGGTGGAGTTTCAGAGGCAGACCAAGTGATCTATCCTCTCTTCCCTTCCTCCAGAGACCAGAATTTTATTTATAAATTGCTCTTTGTTTCTAAAGCAAAATTACATGCCAAGGAGAATGAGAAGATTGTCAAAAATAATTAGCAGAAGAAACATTGTTTGGTGCTGCGGGAGCTGTCTGACCCACAGAGAGCCCGTACCTCATAATATTTGCCAAGGTACGTGCAGCCACATTGTCTGTAAGGCACACAGTCAAAACCACTAAGAACATAGCCAGGGAGACATTCACAGCCTTCAACACAAGGTGATTCGCACTCAGAGGGGCTCGTGAAGTCGCTGCAGGATGCTGGGCATGCAGACATGCATGAGCTGTAGTTGCTGTTGGCAGGACATGATATATCTGTGGAAATAAGGAAAGTCCAGTTACAGCAGGCTGCTGTGCATTGCTTACACAGTGCCCTTTGAGACCCAGAGGGTGCTACCCTTTTGTAGGAGGCAATATGATGAACACACATACAGAGAGATGTGCACACATAGATAGTAGTACTGAGGTTGTAAGTAAAGCAATCTGAAGTCAGGAGATGCATCGTCAAAGCTATTTGTATGCTGTACTCTCATTCCTGGTGTTCACTGATCTCGGAGAACTTCTCATGCATTCAAGGTAGCCATCCCTGCAAGTAGCAGAGCTGTTTCACAACTCTGGGAACTGGGTTTCGCCGGGAATACAAAGGCATCTAACCATGGGTGATGCAGAGGAAATATGGTTTGATGAATCTCCCAACTTGAAAAAAAAGTATCAGGAAAAAAAGGATTGAGATTATTAGAAGTTTTATTTCAGCATTTTTTCATCTGAAGGAGTTGGGGTTTTCAGCTGAATCTTCTTTATTTTGAAATTTTGCAGGCAAAAAAAAGAAGAATTAGTAGATTTGTAGATTTAAAAAGAGATTGAAATGATAAGTTTTCAAGTTTTTTGTTCATTTTTGTGGCTTCCAAAATTTTAACGTTTTTTCCCAGTTGGGAATTGGGACATTTTTTTCTCGCACGAAGCTTCCGATGACAGGGGAGCTGACTGCTCTGCTTTTCTAAGTCATTTTCTAAGTGGCGATCTAAATGCAAAAGTCAGGATAGGACACAAAAGAGAGGCCAGAAGAGTGAGTATGCATGCTAAACTGAACAGTGATTGACGTGTGAATCGGCATGCTTTTGTGCCCTGAGAAGCTTTGATATATGGTGCTTCTAGGAAAACCCTCAAATCTCAGATTTTGACAGTCCTTTGTGCAGAAACCATACTTTCTGATTCTTCTTGTGCTTACCACAAACTGTCTGTTGCCTCCAGCCTTCCATGGTGACTTGCTGCTGCTGACAAGCCAGCACGTATTCCTCCAGACTCTGACACAAGGTAGCATCATCATCTCCTTCAACACACATATCGAATAGGCAGCTCCTATGTGCAACATGAGAAAGCGTTTCATTACCAATACCTTTGTTATTGTTGATTTTCAGCTGCTTTTCTGCCTGACTTTTGAGTTTGTTCAGTTTTCCTATATCTTGCTGACAGGAAAACAGAAGAAAAAAAAACAAACCCAGCCACGTGACTGGGAAGATCTGGTAATTTGTTGTGCAGCTGCTGCTAACATGCGAGGTATTCATATATGAACAAGCAATAAAGAGGTACCTGACTGCTTGTCACACTAAGTTATTCCTTGCTATCTGCTTCTGGTTTGGGTTAGCATGGCTGCATCTTGCTTATAGAGCATTTTTTAGTGCTGATACGTCTTACAGCTGGACTGTACACTTCTTTCAATACATGGATGCCCTCCCTTGTCCATATGCCTTGAATATTGGCACAGAATTCTATTTTACCCAGTTTTTGTTTGCCAGTGCTACCTTCTCAGCTTTGCTCATCATCTGAGTATCCACGGACTGATTTTTCAGAGGCATTCAGATTTGAGATGAATGGAAACTGCAAGTCTGCAGCACCTCAGAAAAATCAGGCAACCGCTGAGAAGGTAAAACAGGCTGTCCATCCAAATTCTAGAGCGAGGAGAAAAGTAGACTTGTGTTAAGAATCAGAAAGTACACACTGAAGCCAGTGCTCCAGTTTATTTGGCTTAAGAAACCTTCACATTCTTCTCACAGCCAAGAGGGACTTTGAAGTGGGCATTAGCTGGCTTTAAACATTAGTTATGACTAAGTAACTGGCAGAAAACTAACAGAAAACTGGCAGCTACTTGGCATTTTGTGACTGATGACAGGTGAATGATGAATGTGGGGATGAATCAACAGGTTTTGTACAGCTCAGAATTAGGTGTGTGGGAATTGTATACGTAGGAGGAACACAGCAGGGGGAACTTTCTTGATGATACTGGGTTAGTTACTCTTCACTAATCTGTCTTTTGCACTTCTCCGTGATTCAAGAAGTGTTACTGACATCTTCAGCCTTTGTGGCTATAGCAAGAAGGCTAGATTTTGTGAGGCTAAAATTGCTAAAAGGAAACTAATGGAGCCAGGTACCAAATTCTCACTGAATGTGGATGAGAACTGTAAGCACGCTGTAAATCCCAGCCTACAAGTACAACACTTAACACTGCTGCTTCACCTGTGTATGAAAACAGGAAAGCTACTTTCTAGAGCCAACAGAAAAAGTGAAACTCTAAACAGATGGAAAGACAGATCATCACAATTATTTAAAAATAAAGGGATTTAAATATATCAGTAATGGAATCACTGGGCCCAGGTCTCCAAAGACACTTACTATCCGCAGTTCTTATTCAAAACTAGCACCAGAATGATTTTGCAGATGGGGAGAACAACTGTCAGCAGTAGACACTTACGTGAAATAGAAATTTGGTGAGACGATGGAATGACAGTTCACGAAAGGACCGTCCGGGTCAATCAGGATTTGACATCTAGAAGTTCTGTTTTCTTGCCCCAGCTGATTTTCATTGCAGCCTTGGAAGAGCCCTGGATCTGGTTCATCCTCAGACTCATCTTCTGAGTTGACATCTCGTCTGGAAATGAAGTCATTATGAAACAATCAGTTCTCTGTACATGCAGCATTCATGGTACTGCTCTCTAAGTAGCACCACAAGACTGCTTCTGCCTTGTGGTGTAAGTGTAAGCTTATTTCTCTCTCATGATTTATCCTGAATGGGAAGGAGATAGGTAAAGCAAATCTAAGATGTATTAGAACACTTTCTACCACCTCAGAGATTTATGGGTATTTAAATCAAGATGGATAGCTGTAAGTATCTCTTTGGAAATTCTGCATGACGCAGGCTTCATCCAATGCCTCCTTCATCCATCTATTCAGTAAAATTTGCAGAATGATGCACATGCAATAGGCTGCTATTTCTTGGACATATGCTGACTTCCACTGAACAACTGGCTGCATGCCAGAAGTGCCAGAATTCTGCTGTAGGCGTAGCCTCCAGAGCCACTTTATGCTTAACACTAGCCCACGTACTGCTTTCTACTATTCTGGCAGAGAAGTTTTTGCAGCCAGATTATATCCTGACAGCTAATACAATTCCATGTACTTGCTAAAAAAGTTCTGTGTTAGTGGCTAAGCAACCTCCAAAAGTCTTTCAAAGCAAATTGATAAAGAAGGAAATTTCTTTCCCTATCTGTTTCAATATTCTGTGTGGACTAATTAGCACAGAATTTGCCTGACCACAAATATCATGCTCATTTATATTCAACAGAATGTCCTTACTTTTTGTGTACTGGTGCAAAACATGCCATGAAAGTAAGGAAAGCAGACTCTTCCAGAACCTCTTCTGGGAGGAACTGTGAATTCATCTTGATGGATTTCAAAGCTAACTTCATGTTCCAGAGAGGCATGACACTCAACCAGGATTTGCCCTCCCTCAGGCCCATCCAGCACAACTTGATGTATTTATCTTTGCCAGGAACAACGAGCTTGGCAAAGATCTTATTCATCCCTGTGCCCTAGCAGTTGTAATGGCTGTGACTCCAAAGAGGGATACTGAACTGGAGTAATGCAGTGATAGTTCAGGCCTTTTTGGGCTAGATAAAAGGACGCTAATAATTCATCTTAGCGATGAGCAGAAAAAGTTCCTACACACAGACCAAAGGAAGAAGACAGACCAAAAATAAGACAGCATAATTATTCCTGGGTATTAACTATGGCTTAATTCACCTATTTCCAGTGGCTGTGCTTGCCATGGATATTAAGTAGAAAATTAAGTACCTGCGACGAGAGTTTGTTCTTTCCAGAGGAACTTTCCAGCTATCACCAAATGTATTCACGTACTTTACCCAAACACCGTCTGGTTTTGTGAAGTCATTTCTATATCTCCCATCAAAGTTACCACACAAGCCTTCCACTCTATTTTCGTAGGTGTTTGCCAGCTTTATATCTAGGGAAGTTCAGAAGAAGAAATAGCCATTACACAGCAATCTTTGCTTCTGAGTCTATGGAAAAGGTGGAAAGCAGTACCAAGTACTGCAGTTTGTGATTCAGATCGGAGATGGTCATGTGACATGGGCCTCATACATAGGATATGAACACAACCCTGAAAATATGTCTTTGTATATGTATTCACAGGACTTTTTCTGTGCTCTGCAACATGGATCATGAAAAAAATAATTTCTTGTGGCCAGTAAGGTATTAGATAACATGACATCGTCACCTGAGTGCTCTTAGTGCATACTGGGTACTGCTTTGCAACAAACTGAATGCACCACCCAACTTTTTGTCCTTCGCTTACAATTCACTTGCACATTGAGAAACAGAATTCCTACACAACAGACCTTTTCTTTCTGCAGTTGGTATTTTAGGGTTTGGAATAATGGTCATATGTATAAATGGCCTGACACTTTCACCATACATTCAGAAATAACATGGCTATGTTCTGTTGTATATCAGGAGTAACTCTGCTTTGAACAGAGGAGGTAATGTGTGTTCAACTTACATAAATGAGTTATGAGAATCCTGCTGAGAAACACCGAAGTATGGGATTATCTGGAGTAGGCTTGAAAGGGAGCATGTAAAAGCATGCACTCAAAGCTGTATAGCTTGAGGCCCTCTCTCCTATGACTGGGTTAAGATGGCAAAGGGACAGATCCAGTCTTCACCCCATCATCCTGATCAGCAATTTTAAATGATTTGCTCTTGTTTTTATCACTCAGGCCTTACTTAACATGAAAAAAAGTAGAAAAATCAGACTCTACATCTCATTTATCCTAAGTTTAGGTGGATCCAGATAAAAAAATGCCAGTTTTATGGTTTTTCTGGTTCCTGGGAAACACTTTCTGTGTTCATTTTTTGGAAGTTCATATCACAAAGGACCATAGGCTCAAAGGGTGAAGGTTTCTAATTTTGCCTTGGCTTTAGACCTCCATTAGAATAAGAACATCTTTTTGAGACAGTGCATAAATATTCCTGTACATTGCCTTAATGTCACTTACCTGCATTTTGATTGCCATCAAAACTCACATATAAGCCAAAATCTGTCTCCAGGTAAATTCTTGTTGTCCTCTGATATATACGAATACCTTCATGAGGATGAGCAGGGGGTGTCACCCTCACACCATCCAACTAACAGGGAAAGAATGAGTTAAAATTTGTAAGATATAGGCCAAATTATAACCTAGATTCAGTACAGGTCAATCATACAATGAACACTTCTCTTCTCTGGTTTTATGATAAATACGTCAGATATTTTAACCAGGTGAAAAACTCAGTATTCAATTTTTTAAAGTTAACAAAATCATGTATTGAGGAAAGTGATCAGGACACCGTATTTTCATGTAATCCTAAGAGATTTCTACTATTGAGCTAAAAATGTGTATAGGAGCTATGTATACTCTTACACACCAATAAAGAGGAAGGAAAACAAGTTTTCCTAGCGTAATTCACACTTGTTTTTCCCTACCACTGATAAAAATTTGTATGGCTTTATTGTAAGTCTTGGGATATTTGGGGTTTTATTCCTAAATCTCAATTTATTTGTTTATTTGTTTGAAGTAGAATTATATCCTTCATAGCTGTAGAGAAAAAAGACGCAACACAACTGAAAATCACATTTGCGGTTGCCCGGTAGCACTGGTGTAATAATATACTTAGCTTTAATGCTTGAATTCTTCAGAACAGACATCTATTACTCAAAGGTGTTCCACTCCAAGGGAGAGCCTTTCTCTGTGCCCTGCAGTCAGCGAGAGACTTACCAATAGCTGCTTGTTCTGCCTGAATCGCACTGTGTGATTGTAAACATTGACGAGAATCTCTTTCAGGTAAGTAATGTGTCGACTTTGACGGAGAGGATAGTTCATGCCTTCAATGCTGAACTGCGTCAGAGTATCAGGTAGGTCAGGGATGGTCTGAGTCAGAATATACGTGTATTTCCCTTGAAAGTGGTGCACCAGGCCATCGAAAGTGATGTAGTGTGGATCACCCATGATGTGGCATTTCCCAAAACCTAAAGGGGAAGAGCTTCGTTACTCTCCAGTCTGAATATGTGTGCCAGATCCCAAACATGGATGATTTTAACATGTTAGATAAAAAGGATTGCTGCTAACATGCAGGTCTTTCGAAGTAAAGATAGCTGCTCAGGCATCACCCTAGTGAGTGGGCACTCAGATGGGGAGATGGGCAGAGAAACTCATTCCTCTACTGAGATCCAGAGTGAGCAAACTGAAGTGAAGCAAAACATTAGGGTTTATAGGCTTTATAGAGACTACGTTGTGCACATTGGTCCTCTGCAAGAGGAATGGCTCTGGCACACAGCATGGTTTGCAGTGGGCTCTTAGAGATGTTGCGTTCATAGTCCTCAGCAATATGTTGCTACAAAGTTATTGGAACATGAAAAGCAATGGCTAATTTTGGATGGCTCATTGCTGTCACACTGATTCCTTCCAAGGTTACTAGATTGATCACTGGGTTACTAGATTGATCATTGGGTTCACCAGACTTAATCAGATGCAGTGACTAATGTCTAAGTATTCTCCTTGACCACTGAGTACAGAGCAAACCATTATCCAAGGACCAAGGCTCTCCTTGAGACTGTTGAGGTGCCTCTGCTCTGGTATTTTGCCAAAATGGAGCAGAGGGAAACTGGATTTGCATTATGCTCTTGTGCTGATCATCAGTACAGTAGGATCTATGCCATACTATTCTTCAAAACTGAAATGTAGAGTCACTAGGCAACAAGCTATATCCTAAATGATCCAATTTACCTGGACAATATGGGGTGAACTTTGCTTAGCCAAAGCAGCTATTGAATGAAAAGCACCAAAGTTCTCTGACTGGCCTATTACGTATCTGTTCAGATCTGGTCTGTCCTGTTTTGCCTATATTTTTTTCTGTTCTCAAATCAACATGCAATGGAAAAAGCAGGATCATTGCCAAAGGATTCATAGACATACCTGAGTTTTGTTTTTGGTAGATACAGTGCAAATCTTTTTTTTTTTAATTTAAAGAAGTCAGACTGAGCTGTCAAATTTCTAGATGTAAGTAGATTTTCAAACTCTTGTTCCATTTCCCTCTACAAATTCTCTGTCTTGTACTGGAACTTTCTGTTCTGATAACTGAGACCTTTTTGTGTTCAGTAATGTGTCGTCAATAGCACTGTCAGAGCTGCCTGCTTTTCCTGTGGAACAGTCTGGAAGTGCGATGGAAGAAAGAATGGACACATCCCTCTTCCTTCTCCAGCCCTCATGGAACACAAAGTGAAGAGCTGCCTGCACATACCTGTTGGATTGCACTTGTATTTTCCATTTTTGATCACGCAGACTTCTTTAGAATCACAGCTATAGCTCTTACAGTTGATGACACCAGTATTCTGACACTCGCATCTGCTGGTGCAGTGTGGAGTTATCCAGGTCTCCCCAGCCTGGACACAAGTTGTGTTAACAGTATGTTGCCAAGGTGCTCAGCTTTGCAATGCAATAGAAGTTCAATAGCAAAGGGTGTGGGGGCTGGCTAGGCGCAACCTGTCCAGTTGGCAATTTCACAACTGCTCAATCCACATGCAGTCCCACCAAGAGCCTGGGAGGGGGGATCCCAGTCTATTTATCTTAATGTCTTTGACATGAGAATTTGAACACAAACTAGGACTAGGACAGACTGCGTGAATAACTCTGATCAATTGCCTGGTTTTGAATATGCCTCAATTTTGGCCTGAGGTGCAAAGTACCAAGCTCCTGCACCTCCTAATAACTGACCCTGCAGCTTTTACTAATCAGATGAAAGTTATTTAAGAGGTAGGTAGATCCTGAAGATTTCTCTCTCTCTCTCTTTCAGATGGACAGGGGACCAACTTTCTACAAGTTTTGCAGCCAGAGATGTGCTCCACAGACAAACTACTTACACTGTAATAATTGTTGTCATCATCCCTGCAGCCACAATCGCTCAGAGGTACACAATTGCCGTTACTGAGCACGTAATTATTGTCACACTCACAGCCCTCTGTGCACTCTTCTGTCTTCTCACAAAGGGAAGAGGCAAAAATGTCATTGCATGTTGATGGACAGGCGGAGGCACAGTCTGTGTAATGGCTGTGGGTTGGACAGGCCAATGCTGTGTGGATGAAGAGAATAGAACCAGCGTTATTAAGTACATTTAGAAAGTGCACTCCAAACACATGTGCCTGCCTGAGAGCTACAACTTGGCCTACAGAATAGTGGTATAGAATTGCCTTTTAATAACTGCTTTTGATCATCAACCAGTTTTGATTTTTTATATTTTATTTTAAAAAACCCAACAAAAACAAAACAGAGAACCCTCTCTGGAGCTGCCAATTCGGTTCTAAGACACATATGCCTGAACTGGTGGCATCTGGCACTAGACCATTCAGATTCAATATTTCTGTTCAGCTGCAAATGCCTCTTCGGGCACTGCTAGAAATGAGAATCTTTAGGGCTAATTCCTTAGAATGTTCAACCCTCCAGTGATGTAAACCAAGTGTATATCTAGCTTAACCAGAGATACAAACACTTGCAAGAACAACAGATATGCGTTGTCAGACTGAAGATTCATCTAGCTCTGTACCCTATTTCTGCCAATGACTAGAGATGCATAAGGGGATCGTTCAAGAAACAGGGTAGCAGGACAAAGGGTTTGTTTGTTCATTACTTTGCTCCACTCGTGGCAAGAAGGCAACTAGGAATTTCTGATGGACCAATTCAACATTCATCTGGCTTTTTTTTAACCAGTTAATTGCTTCATCTTCCACAACATTATGTGATTGTTAATTCCACAATGTAATACTAAATTGTGAAAAAGCAACAAAAAGAAACCCACTGTATAATCCTTATTCATTTTTACATGGTTTGTTTGTAGCATTGTTGGATGGGTGGAGTTAGGCACAATAATTCGAAATTAAGCTGAGAATGTGGCCTTAATAAGCAGCTGGCCAAATTGCCAGTTTTCATTCAAAACACAGTGAGTGGGATTGAGCCCTGTATACTAACACAGTATCCCTCTTTGTTTTAGTCTTCTGGTTATATCATTTCTCCATTTTAGGCTCATTGCAATATCTCATGGCACTCATTTGGCTACTAAACCCATTCTAACTCCACATTACTATCCATAACTTGTCTAGTCCTGAGTTATCACTGGGTTTAGCGCAACCTCAACACAGTTCAGTGCAACAATGGAGTCATAAAATCATAATAATAGAATTGCATTTTGTGAGAATTTGTGTTTAATTTTCTTTTACATAACTTGTTCACCTAATACTGCTATTTGTTCTCATGTTATCGGCCATCCAAGTTTCATTTTTTTCATTTGCTTGTGCACTTACGACAGAATGTGCTATTCCTCCATTTAATTGTGATTCCATAATTCCCGCAGGTGTCCACGTAGACTTGAACTATGTCACAGAGAGTGGACTTCATGCCATCATACTGGCACATGTCATAGATGCAGATCTGTATGAAGTCTTCAGGCTTGACTAGATTATGACATGCTTTGAATTTGTCTGATTTTAGGACATTGCACTGGCTTTCAATGCCTGGTTTATTCTCAGCATTGCAAGGAGGAACATCATCTTCTCTCAAGTCTGAGAAACAACTGCATGAAAGCACAGACACAGCTGCAGTTAAGTTTCAAAGGCATATAGGAGATAGAGAATGAAACTGAAAGGTTTGTTTCTACTGAAAGGTATTAAACAAATAACACTAGAGACTACAGTCTTCTTTCTATGAGTGAAAGATTAGGCAGAAGCCGACCTGCCTAGCAATCACCATGCTGTCTGACCCTCATTACTCTCACTGAACTTGACCCTGACTAGAGGATTGACTTATCATCTTGACCTCAGACCTGTCTTGTCATTGCAAACTTGTGTGGTGATCTGGACTCTTGGCTGACCCTGAATTCCACCCTTTGGCCTGCCCTGCTTGCCTTGCTTGGGTAGTGTGGGATGGACCCTGGCTGCTGAGGCCACTGTTCTCTCAGCTGTGTTGTCACCCTTGGCTCCCTGTCCCTTAGGGAGCAGCTGGGTCTCACTGTTCCCCAACACCATCATCCTGCTCGAAGTGCTTTCAGTGTAAAATAGAGGCTATGCCATACTGAGAACTGCCCCAAAGCCGAATTCCCGAAGTGTGTATGTAGATCACTAGAATGGCTGTGGTTTCCCTCTGGCCTGTGCAGTGGTTCACGGTGGTGATGGCTCTGTTTTGAGCTTCAAATTCAAGAAGAGACAAGTCTCATATACACTGCTTATATGTTATGAAGTAGCAAACAGTCAAAACAATTGATACTCTTTCCCGGAGGAAGACGGAAGGTATAAAAAAAGTTATATTTACCCTGCATCACTGTCTTCCTCCACTTTCCAGCTGTTTCCAAACTCTGTGACACTGACAAGTGTACCACTGGGCGAGGACAGATCATCTTCACTATTATCATTGAAGTTACCACACATGCCATGTACCTGCAAATGAACAAGAAGCATATTCTAAGCACAATCTGTTCTACCTCAGCTTCCGTAATAACTTCTTATTCATTGCCTACGAAGTGATATGACAGTCACCACCACCAACCAATCTTGTACCAGGCATTTCAGACATGCTCACTGGTGTCTGACTGCACCCAGGGAGAAATAAAATAGAAACTGCAGTAAATCTGTTCTTCTCTAAGGCTTCAGTGCATTTAATTCTATAAGCTGGATGTATTCCCCTAGCCAGGTCATTTTCTCTAACTATCCCCTTGGAACACAAGGAAATTGCTGTGAAGAGAAAAAAATAGAAAGGAAATAAATGACATGTTACAATACAGCTACAAAGAAAGATGCAATAGCTAAACACAGGAATGAGAGAAATTAAAATTAAATGCACAAAGCAGTGATTTTGAAAGAGTGCCAGATGTTTACATACTAAATCTTACCTTTGAGAAATAAGACTGTGGGAGGGTGATTTCCAGATAGTGATTGCCATCATATTTCACTATCGCACCAAAGTCAGTTTCCACTACGATAAATCTGCCGGCGTTTCCAATGGACACGCCTTGCAACTGGTTCTGCACTGGAGTGTAGACTCTCTCGTTGTTCCACTAGAGAGACATGTCACTGGTCAGTATGAACATTTTTCCATTAAAGCTTTTCTGCTCACAGTCTATATTCCGTGCAATGCTGAAGATTTCTTTGTGACAGTTTCATCTCCTTTACACTTCCACCGTTGCATATTCCAACTATGGGTTGCAGGAATTAGCCTTTTAGCTGAGGAGAGCTGGGCAGGACTCGTAGCCCGTGCCTTTAACAGGGAGTGGGAAAGATCCCTGACAGTGAGAAAGCTCTTACCCACCCATAGGGTGGATGCGCTGCCTTCAGTACTGCTATGAATCCCTGTGCTATTCTAGACCAATACAGTATGACTTGCTTTTCCTCTGCTCTGGTTAGCTAGTTATAGGTGATTGGGTTGACAACATCTATTGAAGTGGGGACCCACATTCTTTAGTTTAGGCAACAGTTCTCCAGTTCGAAGACTCTGGGCTCCATCTCCAAGACAAGGCCAATAGAACAGTAAACCCAAACCACGAGCCTTGGGAACTAGTGAGAAATGATATTTCCCCATGATACCCAGTTGACGGAGGAGCCCACAAGTATTAAGCAAACGCGTACATATTCCTCAGGAAACATGAAGATCCTTTTTCCTACAGCTACTGTAGTGAGGTAATTTTAAGACACATCTTGCCAGAATAAAGAGCACTGCTACCTACCAGGATTCCTTGGCTTTTCTGAAGGGTGATTCGTACACCATACACATCTATGTAGACTTCTTTCAGGTATGTGGCCCCTCTTAGTCCTCTGTCTTCATTCTTGCCAAGAATGGTTATAGGAATGACACTGTTGGTGTTGATAACCTCAACCAAGGTGTAGGTGCAGGTACCCACAAAAGTGTACACCATTCCATCAAAAGTGAAATAATGGGGATCTCCTGCCACTTGACATGTTGCTTGGCCTGAAGGTGAAAAAATGGTCTAAGGACTTTGGACTGGATTTCACCATGGACTCAGCTGACCAAGGATGTTTGCATTAGTGCAGCAACCTAATCCTGATCATTATTGTGTGGGCAAACCTTCACAGAGGTATGTCAGGTTCATGCCAATGACATTTATTTGGAAATAAGAAATTTCCAGAAAGTGTCTCCTAAATTTCATTTAGAGATTATGAACAAACTGGCAACTTGGCAGCAAATGAACCTCTTTATACATTTCTATATGCTCTTGTGGCTATGATATATGGTAGTTGAGAGTAATACAGAACTTTTCTACTTAGCTATATAAAAATAAATAATTATATGTATAAATACAGGTTTAAATATAAAACTAAATAAATTTGCATCTATATACATAGATACTTAATGTACTTGCCGTCACCCAGACTCTCAGAAATACAGTTCTCAACTACTCCCAAATTTAGATCTTGCAGCACTGGTGATGTGGGACTTGACTTTGTATTATCAAGACAAAAAGAACCCATGTGACTTTGCAAGCTTTTAGGCAGAATCAGTTTTTGCTGGTATCCACTACAACAGAAAGGGATCTGTGCTCGCCAGACAGATCGTCATGTCTTTTCATCTCTTATGCTGGCAGCAGTCAGTTGGGACTTCTTTGCCATCACATATGAAAGATATTTATAATAAAGCTAGAAGGAGAAGAAGGATCTAATTATGGAATTGACATTGAGAACCATTTTCAGGCAGGGCTTACCATTGGAATGGCAGCCCAGCACACCATCCTGAATGCTGCATTCGTCTCGGACTCCACACTCCCAGGATGTGCATTCAATGGTGTGATTAGCTTTGCAGGTGCAGCGTTCAGTGCAGGGATAACCAGTGAACCAGCTTTCATCCAGCTGAGCAGAAAAAAAGAGTATACAAGTATATACTAAGAGATAAATTGGAAGATAATACCATAAGAGACAATCAAATTACTAGTATTTGAATGTGCATGGTATATGGTCATTTGGCCAATTGTAGCCACACAACTCACGGATCAGGAAGGCTGGCAAAGTGAGTCTACTTTGTTATTATTAATGGTATAAACAACAATTGTCTTAGTGTTATTAACATTTTTTCCTCTCATGGTGATAAAGAATGAGATCTCCTGTTCTTTCTTTTTCTTTTCTTTAAATATCTGAGGTAACTTGCCTGGTGGTACTGGTTTTTTTCATCGACACAACCACAGCTGCTTTCTGGCACACATTTGTCTCCACTCAAAACATAGCCTTCCTTACAGAAGCAACCTTCCACTGGTAAGGAACTGCAGGAATCAGGTGCTGAGATATTCAGACAGGTAGAGGGACACCTGGTACCACAGCTCTTGTAGATGCTGCCTCCAGAACAGGACATAGCTAGAAAGAAAAAGGAAAAATAAGATCACTCAAAAGGGCAAAATCATGATAGAAGTTTTCCTGATGCTTTTACTGTTTGCTCCTGAAAACACGGAAAAATTGGTGTTAGAAAGTCTGACACTGGGGAGGACTGTGTACAGAGGATTTTCTTGCAGTGTGAGATGGATGGCTTTTGATGGAGGTGGGTAAGACAGGTGGGCCACCCTGCACTTCACCTCACAAAGGAAGTCAAGCGTTGTAAGCTCACTTTGAGTGTAGGTCTGATGTGATCATACAGGACTAAGTGTGCTTGGTTCAGTAAATCTTTTACTTCAGGTTTAAAGACATGAAGTTACTCCATTAAGGAAACAGAAGAATCTCTTCATGTACCAGCTGATATGGTCCCATTATTGTAGTTATTATTTGAACATCTGCCATATATTTAAAAATAGAATTAAAAAGTCTTTCACTGAAACCCATTGAGGAAAATACACTATACTGTCACACCCCTCCTGCTCATGGTAGAATTTGGCTTCTATCACTCAGAGCATGCTCCCCAGGGAAGACATTATATTATACAGAAATCCCGAAGCATTTGTCCATTTCTGTCATCTAAAAAACCCATAAATACTGTTTCTGGCTAGATTCTGTGATAAATCACTACATATGACTCTCATTTCCTTCTGTCCTTACAGCAGGATCTCTTAGTCCTGTCAGGCAATTAGAGCCAACATCTCCAGCCATCTAGCCAGAGTACCTGCTCTTTGTCAGGTTCTTAGTTGAGTTTTTATTTGAGTTACTGATGGAGGGAGTACTTGAGAGTCAATTGTCTTAATGTGGTTGAGTCTTCTCTAGCACTATAATCAAGCCATGGATATTTAGGTCCTGGGCTATAGTGTCAGACTATGGAGTCTGGATGTCCATAGCTTTAATCTGATTTAGAGGGTTAGAATCTTGTTTCTTGCTCTGTCTTCTTTCTGTATATGAATTCTCTGTGCTCTGTCCTCCCAGGGCTGACTTACTGGGTGCTTTAAAGCCATTCTAAAGTCACAGTAATTCTTTTCCAAACTGAGCAGCTCCAAGAATCTCTCAATGGTTTTTATGGTTTAATTTCAATGCAAAGCTAATTGTTGATCACAGGAAAGAAAAAACACCAAAAACCAAGGTTCAAATCTGCAGAAGATAATAGAGTGGTTGCGGAAGGTGATGCAGTGGTAACTGGTCTAATCAAAATTAGTGTAAAAAAACAAAAAACATGGAGGAGAATTATGGTTTATTTCAGTGTGTTTGACCTTTAAAGCACTTTTTTTTTTTTTCTGCAGGTGTGAACTTTGTGGATATAAAGGTCCTTTAGAAGATGCCTGGCAAGCAGAAAACTGCCCAGTGCTGCATAAAATTGGCACCAGTGGAACCCCTGGAAAGCTTTATTCTAAGAAATATGAGTTCATTATATAAAATTTCCCATAAGGTCTTTCTGAAGGCAATTAATCGGGAGATAGGTGAGAATAGTTGATTTCTTTGCTTTATGGAGAAATACTTGTAAACTTCCTAGAAACAACGGTTTCTCAAGGTCTCTTATTAAACTGGTTTTCTAACCAAAAACCATCAATAAACATTTGTGTATGGAGGACTACCAGCTCCACTTACACTGAGGATGGTAGATTTTCAGTGGAGCAAAGCAACAGTTATTTCCCAATGCAGAACCTCACATAAGACACGTGCATACTTTTGAAGTTTAAATCCTGAACAGACATTTATCAGTCACAACACTCACGGCAGAGAGTAGTATTCCTCCACTCTATGCATATCCCAGCATTGATACACGACTCAGCGTAGGCCTGCAGTTCATAGCATAAGGACGTTGCCTGTCCATCAGTGTAACACATGTCGTAAACACAGTTTTCAAAGAAATTCTCCGGAGGCACTTTGGTATGACAATCCTTGAAGACTCCTATGTAAATCAAGAAAGATAGATAGAAGGATAGAAAAAAAATTGGGAATTATAAGGTAAGCACCACCATCTATTTTCTGTCATGGCAAAAGTATTGGGAGTGCTCCAGGCTAACTTTGTTTCGTAAGTTAAACCAAGACTTGAAATGGAGCACGCACAATGAAATTTGCGCTCTGGATCAGGCTTTCTTCTTTTTGCATGATAGATACAACGTAGCTTACATAAATTAAATGTTGTTGGGTAGGCAAGCCACTAATTCTAGACAACTGCAGGGGCTCTCCAAAGCAGGAACACCTACAGAATTTCAGGTAAAATATCTGTAATTCACGCAATGACAGTGCCCTCTGAACTACTTCTTTAGCAAGCAGAGTGCAAGTCACTGAGTACAAGTCACTATAAAGCAAAGAGCAGCTATGGCTCCCTGTGTGCATTCTCAGATAATCTTCATGGACACATTGGCACTGTCTGAATGGTTGATGTACCTTGACCGAGAACCTATGAGTTTTAAGTTGGCCATTCACACTGGTGGTTTTATATGCTTCCAGTGTGAGCTCAGAACAACAGACTACAGAGAGGAGACAATACCAGCTATAAAGTACTCCATGACATGGCTCACAGAGAGCTACCAACAAACTACCTGTTGGGTCTGTGATCATGCCACATGCTGTGTTCTTCTTTGCTTCACTCTCCAGTGCAGGATCACATTGCTCTTCTGTCCCACTGGAGCATCTGGGGAAAGCAAGCAAAATCAAGTGTGTGTTTCACATCTCTTACTATCAGATTGTCAGTGCAAGGTTGACACATGACAACCCTGCACAACACACTGTATTTTATTATAGTCACAAGACTTTATCCAGCTTCTTTGAAAAACTGATGTCAGTCCTGTCACTGAATGGAGTCCCTTTTTGAGGTATTTTGGGCTATTCAAAGGCTTATTCTTAGCTGAAAAAAGACATGTGGGATCCAATCAGTTATGGTTTCCAGTCAGGGAACTTGACTGAAGTCCCATCCCCCCTCACACTCAGCAGATGGTTCCTGCTTTGGAAAATAAGACTTAAAGGACACAAGCCCTCTTCTCGTTCTCTGTTTAGCGTAAAGGGGCAGTTCCCTACTTCTAACAGGCAGTCAAAAGATGTAAAATGGTGCTGGATGACAAAGCCAGTGAGTGGATGGATGTTTGATTTTATAGAGATTGATTAGTAAATGCTAGTGATTAAATTAATATACATACATGGTGTTATTCTCAGGCACAAGCCAGCTTTCTCCAAGGTCATTGGAATCACTTGCAATGTCACCATTGGGCTTTATGTTGTCATCATTTAGATCACCATTATAATTACCTGTGAGAGTAAAAAGAGATTTATTTGACACTTGAAGTTCACACCTGTAGAACAAACTTTCAGGCTGTGAAATAAACTACAATGAACTAAAGACAATATATATGCAACTTCAGTGTGTACTGGGCAAAATAAGAAGAGCTCATTTGTGTTTTAGGCTTTGACCACTGACAAGCTGCTGTTCAGAGACTTGTGGGCTTGAAGCAAGAAGCCTGTAAGTTATTATGTAACTAGATCACATTGCATAGAAGAAGGAATTGCTTAGCTAAAAAAATCCAACTCATTTCCTTGGATCCTACCTGTAGAAAGTTGGACTAAAAACCAAATGGTGTTATTTACATCATTATATCTTTACGTAGAGTTCCTGAATTGAAAATGTGAAAAACCCATGGGGAGATAATTGAACTAGGAAATCTCAGATGATCCAAAGCAAAAAATAATCAGAAACTCACAAGACAAGATACACCTCTAATTTCTACAGTCTCACTGCCATCCTGAAGTACATTTCATATAATCACCTGGTTTTCAGAATGTTGTTCCAACTAAACCTGCTCAGGTTCAGGCATTAGCAACATTGGTTGAAAAACTACTGGTCACTATTAATTTCAGCAAGCTCCTAATTAGCTACTTAAGCCACCTGTGACTCTACTTTGCTATCCTATTGCAACAGAATGTCTTACAGAACATAGTAGAATGTGCCTTTTGTGTCTGATCTTCCAAATAGGAGTCTAAAAGGCCTCTATGTTTTGTACGATATGCAACACTTAATATTTTGTGGTATTTGAATTTTGGAAATAAAGTATGAATTTTCTTTCTTATTCATCAAGTCTACCCATTCAGGATTATCCATATTGGATGCTTGTCATTGCTTTGCTTTAATGTAGACAGTGCCTATCTTAGCTGGAACAAAAAGTAGTTAAAAATAAGCCTTAGTAGTCTAATTTTTCTTTCTTTTCTTTCAGATTTTCCTTTAATTTCTTTTTTTCTTCCCCCCCCTTTGATGATATAAACATGATCATGCTAGTTGTATAAATACCTTCTAAAACAGCAGCAGGAAAGTTTGACAATGTTGGCACTAAGCTATTCTGAAGATTGCTCTCTGCTGTGGAAACAGCCTCAAGTTTTTATGATTCACGAAATTAAAAGGTATAGCTTTCCTCACACACCACAAAAGACAAATACATCAGAAAGTGAATAACAGAAAAATATATTTGTAGAATTCTTGAGTAGGTGCAGGCAAATCATAATTTTTTTCTGAATTTAAAATGCAGAATTGAAGTGAGCTTTTTACTTGGCTGAAGATGTTTTTTGTAGTTGTATCTCACAACATTCCAAATGGATAGCATGCTACCGGGAATTTTGTAAGTAACAGTTCTTAGAAATGGAAAAATTCTAGCAAGTTTTCTTCACGGCTGTAAGTTCTAGTCGATTTGACAAGGACTAGTTGCGTGTAAAATAAATATGACATGCTAAGAAAAAAAGTTTAAGTGATTACCATCCTCCACAGTTCACTAAAAAGTGACTAAGCCTATAACCCTATGACTTACCACAAAGGCCACAGAGCAGACCCCTGTAATTAGAGGGCACAGAGACTTCTGCATAGTGATTTCCATCGTATCTCACCCACAGTCCAAAGTCAGTTTCCAAGAGGACATATCCACCACTGCTTTGAATGCTGATCTTCTTTTCAATAAATACAGGCAGGTTCATTCTGCTTCCATTGACCTATGCAGAAAGTTGTAAAAGTTAGTGCATTACTGCTGGGACTCCTGCAGCTACCAGCAGCTGGAATAGATTAGTGAAAGATATGTTCCTGTGCACAATGGAACTGGAAGGAATTAAAGAACACTTCATCTGAGCAAATTTGTTGGACATCTCATTAAAAGACATACATTTAATTGATAAAAAGATAAAGTTTACTATGAACTCTACAGTCAGAGAAAATACTTCAGCATCTGCATGTCAGTTTAAAAATATATGTCTTTTAAACAAGTATTTTCTTACATTCACTTTCTTGTTTTTCAGCAAAGAAATCTGGTTGCCATAGACTTCCACTTGCACAGACTTCACATAAGAGACTTTGGTGTTGGCTCCTCTGTGCTCATTCGTTGTGGATACATCAAAATATGGAAGTGTCTCAGAGATGTTGCACACTTTGGAGAGGGTGTAAGTGCAATTTCCCATGAAATTATGAACTCTCTGGTCATAAGTGTTATAATGTGGATCCCCAGAGGCACTGCAGAAAGCACGGTCTGGGAAGAAAGACAGAGAGAATAATTCCCGCTGAATCTTTACCAGACTTCTGCAGTTGCATTGTTCCTGCTTTGTTTGTTCTACTTTGTCATTGCTGCTCAGATATAACAGGGATGGCATCAGTCAGAATATTCCAAAGTCCAGCCCAGCCTCCTGTCTTTGGACCCATAAAAATCTGTACTCTTTTGTATCAGAAATCAATGCTAGAGGTTGAGGAAGAAATATAAGCAAAAAGCTTTGATATTAAAAAAAGCTTTGTTATGAAGACATTATTGTATAAAATGGAGCTGTGAGATTTTAGTGTCCAAGTCTGAAAGACTATTTCTGACTAAATAGAAAGAATCTACTCAAAAAACTTTACAGGGTTGGTTAGCCAGAATAGACCACCGCAGTACCAGCTGTCTAGGGTTCTGTACTCACATCAGTTACGGAATCTTATTGAACACTGCGTACACAAGATGTACACATTTTCAGAAAATATCAAGGTTAAATATCCAGTAATAATATGTACAAATGGAGGTACACAGGATGTGTCCATTTGTGTGTGTGAGCTGGGTAAGGTTTTGAGTGCTAATAAGAAATTCCCATTTTCAGCAAGAAAAATCTCTCCATCAGATCTTAGCAGAGTTGAGCTTGCAGGTGTTTTATGGTGTTAATCAACAACAACAAAAAATAATGAAAAAAGGTTCTTACATCTACTCTGCTTTTCAATGGCATGTTACAAAAATAGCTACAATTATGGTTACATCTACACATGAACCTTAACTGCTTACACACAAAATATTAAAACTCTAAGAACTACATACATAAAAATTATCAGAAAAAGCAAGAAGACATTCACACTCACTAGGTGAGCTAACGCTCTCTTGTACTTTACATGCTGAGACATGTAGAAGACTAAGTGCTTAAAACTGGAGAAAAAAAGCAGTTAAAACATACCTGAACTGACATTTTAGTGTATTTCCTGAGTACTAAAATAACAATAACCAAAATGACTCAGTCTTTTCCAGGACCATATCATTGGATTATATACAAAACAAAAACAGTATTTTACAGCTAAATAGAATTTCAAAACAGTAATAACAATAACAGCTGAAGAACAGATGAAAACACGCGGTAGAAAAGGGTAATTTAAAAATGTATCGACATTGCAATAAAGGGCATGTCAGATAATTGCCAGGCAGCTGGTCTAATATTATTAAGATCCCAACACTGTGGCAAAATGACCCAGGGCAGGACCTGAATAACCTGAAAGTGTCTCAGCACTGCAGGACTGTCCCACTAATATCACAAGATAAGCAAGAACAAGTTCTGACTCTCCGGTATAAAAAATCTGTCACTTGGTTGTTGGACCTGCATAAAGACAATGGAGCAGTTATGACAGGCAGTAAGAGATGGACATGGGAAAAACCAGTACCTGAGCTTGGTGTCGGTCTTGGTGTGTGTGGAGGCCGTGTTGTGGTGGTTGGCAAGGTGGTCCCAGGTTCTGTGGTTGATGGACCTAGCAGAAGAGAGAGTTAGAGGAGACCTGCACCAGCATTGGAGTTTTTTGCGGGTAGCTATCCCACTCTTCCCAAACACCCTAACACCATGACCAGAGAGGCCCAGGGCAGGGATTGCACAGTGACTCCTCAGCAACAACTGCAGGACTCAAGTGCTCTTCCACCAGCATAGCTGGAGGATAGAAGGAGAAGCACAGCCCCTTCAGTATGGACACTCCATTCCATGGTCGTGTGCCTTGGAGGAAGTGAAACAAACAGTTCTCAGAAGCAGTAGAAGATGGGCACGGAGCATGAGAGTACCTGAGCTCGGTGTGGCTCTTGGTGGTGATGTTGTGTGTGGAGGCTGCGTTGTAGAGCCTGGCGAGGGGATCGTGGGTTTTGATGTTGTTGGACCTAGCAGAAGAGAGAATTGGAGGAGATCTGCAGCAACATGGGAGTTTTGTTGCAGGCAACTGGTCCACCCTTCCCAAACAATCCAACTTTGTGACCAGAGAGACCCAGGAAGGGCATTGCACAGTGACTCCTCAGCAAAGACTCCCGCACTTAAGTGCTCTTGCACCAGCGTTGTCGGGAGATGGAAGGAGACACGCAGCTCCTCCACTAGAGTAACTCCATCCCTTGTCCATGAGCATTGAAGAAAGCTAACTGAACTGTTGCGAGAAGCAGTTGAAGACGGCGGTGGAACAGGAGAGTACCTGAGCTTGGTGTGGGTCTTGGAGTACGTGTAGGCTGCGTTGTGGTGGATGGCAAGGTGGTCCCAGGTTCTGTGGTTGATGGACCTAGCAGAAGAGAGAGTTAGAGGAGACCTGTGCTAACACGGGCGTTTTGCTGCAGGCAGTTGGTCCGCCCTTCCCAAACCCAAACCCCGCAACAGCGTGATGAGAGATGCTCAGAACTGAATTGCGGAATGTCATCTCAGAAAGAGCCCTGCCACTCAAGGGCTCTGCCACCAGCACACCTGGGTGACAAAAGCAGATTAGGCACTTCAGTACCTAGGCTCAGTGTCTTGGCTCTGGGCCTTGTAATATATGAACTAAATAGCGGCTGCAAGCAGTGCCAGCAGTCCAGTGTCCCACAAGAAAGCCCTCTTGGGCACAGGCTGCGTCGCTGGCCTACACGGCACTGCAACGACAACCTGTGCTCCTGCCTGTAGCAGAGCCTGCCACCTCAGCTGCTGACATCTCTCCAGCTGCCCTTCCCCAAGCCCAGCCTTGTACCTTCACACGATCCCTGTTCAATGGACAGATCATCCAATGCTACGTTGCTCCAGACATTTTCACCCCATTCTCCTTCCAGGACAATCTAAGGGAAGGGATGGTTCCCAGCATTAGCTCCGGCCACACGTGTGAAGTGCCGTTAGAAAGCACGGTTCATCTCAGATGGCAGTGAGAGCCTGTGTCCTCACCTGCATGTTTCCTGTGCTGTGCAGCGTGATCTCTCCCAAGTTCCATCTGTCCCCAAGGTTCCCAACGCTGCTCCAGACCAGCACTAGCTCTTCACCCTTAGCCAGGTACACCCGCAGGGCCATTGTTTCAGCCGCTCCGTACATGTGATACCAGAAGCGGAAGCAGTGCAGTCCTTCTGAAGTGCACACCGGACTGACCAGATGAGCCACAAAGCCGGGAAGGGCATTGCTCCCTTCCAGGTAGATGTAGTAGCCGTCTGAAACAAAGGGTGAGCCACGCCATCAGACACCATCGAATCTAGACAAAGCAGCCAGGGACAACCCAAGCACCGTCCTGGGAGCATGCCGTGCTGCAGTTCAAGGCAGGCAAAAGGAGGGAAGAGCAAACACAGGTCCTTCCCTAGCCACAACCCTCCCCAGCCCCGAGTCCACCTACGAACCATGCTTTCTGGGCCATGGCAGCTGTGTGGCTTGGACTGGGCAATGGCGTCACGTCCAAAGCATGGCCACAATCATTGCATGGCTCGGCAGCTTTGGGGCCCACGTATCATTGGCTTCTGGAGGAGCCAGTGCCTCCTAAAAGAGAGACCCCATTCCGGCTCCCCCGAGATAGGTGCGTCATCAAGCTTTTGCATTACTTTCTGCCTTGCATGGCAGGACCTTGCCTCCGCTGGGGGTACCACCGACTGATTCCCAGGGCTGGAAAGCTTCCTAAAGGAAAGCTCTAGCTGTGGGGGAGACTGCCACAAACGGCTCTGGATCAAGGCCAGGAAACACGTGGCCTGTATTTGCTGTTAGAAGAGGTTTGTTGCCCTCTTCCCAGGGACACCCCTCTGCTTGAAGAACGGCTGTGTAGTGACTGCTGTTCCTACCTCCTGTTGTGTGGTCAGAGGAAGGGCCAGTGTTTTGCGTGGGCGTTGGACCCTTGTGCCTTATCCAGTCAATGCTGCTGTAATCTGCCTGGACCCACTCACAGAAGTCATCGTCGAATGTGCAGTTGAAATTGCAGTCTTTTGTGGGAGCTGGATATGGTGCAGAAAGGAAAGTAGAGTTTCTAGAGTGAGGGTGTTGTCACCTTTCCCCCGTGCCCCACAGGGCACGCCCGCATCCCTGGCATGCTCATGGCCAGGTGAGGATGGCAAACCAAGTGGAAGCGCACGAGACGAGTGCCTAGCACACCAGTAAAAGAGACGGATGGGAGACAACAGTACCTGTGCTTGTCCCAGGTGCTGGTGACGTTGTTGTATGCGGAGGCTGCGTTGTGGTGTTTGGCAAGACAGGCCCAGGTTCTGTGGTCAATGGACGTAGCAGAAGAGAAAGTTAGAGGAGATCTGTGTTAACATGGGAGTTTTGTTGCGGGCAACTGGTCCACCCTTCCTGAACAACCCATCGTCGTGACCAGAGAGGCCCACGCAGGGCATTGCACAGTGTCTCTACAGCAGAGACTCAAGCACTGAAGTGCTCTTTCACCAGCATTGTTGGGAGACAGAAGGAGACACGCAGCTCCTCCACTCCAGCAATTCCATCCCTTGACCATCAGCATCAAAGAAATGTAACAGAACAGTTTCCAGAAGCAGTAGAAGATGGGGATGGAGCACGAGAGTACCTGAGCTTGGTGTAGGTCTTGGTGTGTGTGGAGGCCGTGTTGTGGTGGTTGGCAAGGTGGTCCCAGGTTCTGTGGTTGATGGACCTAGCAGAAGAGAGAGTTAGAGGAGACCTGCACCAGCATTGGAGTTTTTTGCGGGTAGCTATCCCACTCTTCCCAAACACCCTAACACCATGACCAGAGAGGCCCAGGGCAGGGATTGCACAGTGACTCCTCAGCAACAACTGCAGGACTCAAGTGCTCTTCCACCAGCATAGCTGGAGGATAGAAGGAGAAGCACAGCCCCTTCAGTATGGACACTCCATTCCATGGTCGTGTGCCTTGGAGGAAGTGAAACAAACAGTTCTCAGAAGCAGTAGAAGATGGGCACGGAGCATGAGAGTACCTGAGCTCGGTGTGGCTCTTGGTGGTGATGTTGTGTGTGGAGGCTGCGTTGTAGAGCCTGGCGAGGGGATCGTGGGTTTTGATGTTGTTGGACCTAGCAGAAGAGAGAATTGGAGGAGATCTGCAGCAACATGGGAGTTTTGTTGCAGGCAACTGGTCCACCCTTCCCAAACAATCCAACTTTGTGACCAGAGAGACCCAGGAAGGGCATTGCACAGTGACTCCTCAGCAAAGACTCCCGCACTTAAGTGCTCTTGCACCAGCGTTGTCGGGAGATGGAAGGAGACACGCAGCTCCTCCACTAGAGTAACTCCATCCCTTGTCCATGAGCATTGAAGAAAGCTAACTGAACTGTTGCGAGAAGCAGTTGAAGACGGCGGTGGAACAGGAGAGTACCTGAGCTTGGTGTGGGTCTTGGAGTACGTGTAGGCTGCGTTGTGGTGGATGGCAAGGTGGTCCCAGGTTCTGTGGTTGATGGACCTAGCAGAAGAGAGAGTTAGAGGAGACCTGTGCTAACACGGGCGTTTTGCTGCAGGCAGTTGGTCCGCCCTTCCCAAACCCAAACCCCGCAACAGCGTGATGAGAGATGCTCAGAACTGAATTGCGGAATGTCATCTCAGAAAGAGCCCTGCCACTCAAGGGCTCTGCCACCAGCACACCTGGGTGACAAAAGCAGATTAGGCACTTCAGTACCTAGGCTCAGTGTCTTGGCTCTGGGCCTTGTAATATATGAACTAAATAGCGGCTGCAAGCAGTGCCAGCAGTCCAGTGTCCCACAAGAAAGCCCTCTTGGGCACAGGCTGCGTCGCTGGCCTACACGGCACTGCAACGACAACCTGTGCTCCTGCCTGTAGCAGAGCCTGCCACCTCAGCTGCTGACATCTCTCCAGCTGCCCTTCCCCAAGCCCAGCCTTGTACCTTCACACGATCCCTGTTCAATGGACAGATCATCCAATGCTACGTTGCTCCAGACATTTTCACCCCATTCTCCTTCCAGGACAATCTAAGGGAAGGGATGGTTCCCAGCATTAGCTCCGGCCACACGTGTGAAGTGCCGTTAGAAAGCACGGTTCATCTCAGATGGCAGTGAGAGCCTGTGTCCTCACCTGCATGTTTCCTGTGCTGTGCAGCGTGATCTCTCCCAAGTTCCATCTGTCCCCAAGGTTCCCAACGCTGCTCCAGACCAGCACTAGCTCTTCACCCTTAGCCAGGTACACCCGCAGGGCCATTGTTTCAGCCGCTCCGTACATGTGATACCAGAAGCGGAAGCAGTGCAGTCCTTCTGAAGTGCACACCGGACTGACCAGATGAGCCACAAAGCCGGGAAGGGCATTGCTCCCTTCCAGGTAGATGTAGTAGCCGTCTGAAACAAAGGGTGAGCCACGCCATCAGACACCATCGAATCTAGACAAAGCAGCCAGGGACAACCCAAGCACCGTCCTGGGAGCATGCCGTGCTGCAGTTCAAGGCAGGCAAAAGGAGGGAAGAGCAAACACAGGTCCTTCCCTAGCCACAACCCTCCCCAGCCCCGAGTCCACCTACGAACCATGCTTTCTGGGCCATGGCAGCTGTGTGGCTTGGACTGGGCAATGGCGTCACGTCCAAAGCATGGCCACAATCATTGCATGGCTCGGCAGCTTTGGGGCCCACGTATCATTGGCTTCTGGAGGAGCCAGTGCCTCCTAAAAGAGAGACCCCATTCCGGCTCCCCCGAGATAGGTGCGTCATCAAGCTTTTGCATTACTTTCTGCCTTGCATGGCAGGACCTTGCCTCCGCTGGGGGTACCACCGACTGATTCCCAGGGCTGGAAAGCTTCCTAAAGGAAAGCTCTAGCTGTGGGGGAGACTGCCACAAACGGCTCTGGATCAAGGCCAGGAAACACGTGGCCTGTATTTGCTGTTAGAAGAGGTTTGTTGCCCTCTTCCCAGGGACACCCCTCTGCTTGAAGAACGGCTGTGTAGTGACTGCTGTTCCTACCTCCTGTTGTGTGGTCAGAGGAAGGGCCAGTGTTTTGCGTGGGCGTTGGACCCTTGTGCCTTATCCAGTCAATGCTGCTGTAATCTGCCTGGACCCACTCACAGAAGTCATCGTCGAATGTGCAGTTGAAATTGCAGTCTTTTGTGGGAGCTGGATATGGTGCAGAAAGGAAAGTAGAGTTTCTAGAGTGAGGGTGTTGTCACCTTTCCCCCGTGCCCCACAGGGCACGCCCGCATCCCTGGCATGCTCATGGCCAGGTGAGGATGGCAAACCAAGTGGAAGCGCACGAGACGAGTGCCTAGCACACCAGTAAAAGAGACGGATGGGAGACAACAGTACCTGTGCTTGTCCCAGGTGCTGGTGACGTTGTTGTATGCGGAGGCTGCGTTGTGGTGTTTGGCAAGACAGGCCCAGGTTCTGTGGTCAATGGACGTAGCAGAAGAGAAAGTTAGAGGAGATCTGTGTTAACATGGGAGTTTTGTTGCGGGCAACTGGTCCACCCTTCCTGAACAACCCATCGTCGTGACCAGAGAGGCCCACGCAGGGCATTGCACAGTGTCTCTACAGCAGAGACTCAAGCACTGAAGTGCTCTTTCACCAGCATTGTTGGGAGACAGAAGGAGACACGCAGCTCCTCCACTCCAGCAATTCCATCCCTTGACCATCAGCATCAAAGAAATGTAACAGAACAGTTTCCAGAAGCAGTAGAAGATGGGGATGGAGCACGAGAGTACCTGAGCTTGGTGTAGGTCTTGGTGTGTGTGGAGGCCGTGTTGTGGTGGTTGGCAAGGTGGTCCCAGGTTCTGTGGTTGATGGACCTAGCAGAAGAGAGAGTTAGAGGAGACCTGCACCAGCATTGGAGTTTTTTGCGGGTAGCTATCCCACTCTTCCCAAACACCCTAACACCATGACCAGAGAGGCCCAGGGCAGGGATTGCACAGTGACTCCTCAGCAACAACTGCAGGACTCAAGTGCTCTTCCACCAGCATAGCTGGAGGATAGAAGGAGAAGCACAGCCCCTTCAGTATGGACACTCCATTCCATGGTCGTGTGCCTTGGAGGAAGTGAAACAAACAGTTCTCAGAAGCAGTAGAAGATGGGCACGGAGCATGAGAGTACCTGAGCTCGGTGTGGCTCTTGGTGGTGATGTTGTGTGTGGAGGCTGCGTTGTAGAGCCTGGCGAGGGGATCGTGGGTTTTGATGTTGTTGGACCTAGCAGAAGAGAGAATTGGAGGAGATCTGCAGCAACATGGGAGTTTTGTTGCAGGCAACTGGTCCACCCTTCCCAAACAATCCAACTTTGTGACCAGAGAGACCCAGGAAGGGCATTGCACAGTGACTCCTCAGCAAAGACTCCCGCACTTAAGTGCTCTTGCACCAGCGTTGTCGGGAGATGGAAGGAGACACGCAGCTCCTCCACTAGAGTAACTCCATCCCTTGTCCATGAGCATTGAAGAAAGCTAACTGAACTGTTGCGAGAAGCAGTTGAAGACGGCGGTGGAACAGGAGAGTACCTGAGCTTGGTGTGGGTCTTGGAGTACGTGTAGGCTGCGTTGTGGTGGATGGCAAGGTGGTCCCAGGTTCTGTGGTTGATGGACCTAGCAGAAGAGAGAGTTAGAGGAGACCTGTGCTAACACGGGCGTTTTGCTGCAGGCAGTTGGTCCGCCCTTCCCAAACCCAAACCCCGCAACAGCGTGATGAGAGATGCTCAGAACTGAATTGCGGAATGTCATCTCAGAAAGAGCCCTGCCACTCAAGGGCTCTGCCACCAGCACACCTGGGTGACAAAAGCAGATTAGGCACTTCAGTACCTAGGCTCAGTGTCTTGGCTCTGGGCCTTGTAATATATGAACTAAATAGCGGCTGCAAGCAGTGCCAGCAGTCCAGTGTCCCACAAGAAAGCCCTCTTGGGCACAGGCTGCGTCGCTGGCCTACACGGCACTGCAACGACAACCTGTGCTCCTGCCTGTAGCAGAGCCTGCCACCTCAGCTGCTGACATCTCTCCAGCTGCCCTTCCCCAAGCCCAGCCTTGTACCTTCACACGATCCCTGTTCAATGGACAGATCATCCAATGCTACGTTGCTCCAGACATTTTCACCCCATTCTCCTTCCAGGACAATCTAAGGGAAGGGATGGTTCCCAGCATTAGCTCCGGCCACACGTGTGAAGTGCCGTTAGAAAGCACGGTTCATCTCAGATGGCAGTGAGAGCCTGTGTCCTCACCTGCATGTTTCCTGTGCTGTGCAGCGTGATCTCTCCCAAGTTCCATCTGTCCCCAAGGTTCCCAACGCTGCTCCAGACCAGCACTAGCTCTTCACCCTTAGCCAGGTACACCCGCAGGGCCATTGTTTCAGCCGCTCCGTACATGTGATACCAGAAGCGGAAGCAGTGCAGTCCTTCTGAAGTGCACACCGGACTGACCAGATGAGCCACAAAGCCGGGAAGGGCATTGCTCCCTTCCAGGTAGATGTAGTAGCCGTCTGAAACAAAGGGTGAGCCACGCCATCAGACACCATCGAATCTAGACAAAGCAGCCAGGGACAACCCAAGCACCGTCCTGGGAGCATGCCGTGCTGCAGTTCAAGGCAGGCAAAAGGAGGGAAGAGCAAACACAGGTCCTTCCCTAGCCACAACCCTCCCCAGCCCCGAGTCCACCTACGAACCATGCTTTCTGGGCCATGGCAGCTGTGTGGCTTGGACTGGGCAATGGCGTCACGTCCAAAGCATGGCCACAATCATTGCATGGCTCGGCAGCTTTGGGGCCCACGTATCATTGGCTTCTGGAGGAGCCAGTGCCTCCTAAAAGAGAGACCCCATTCCGGCTCCCCCGAGATAGGTGCGTCATCAAGCTTTTGCATTACTTTCTGCCTTGCATGGCAGGACCTTGCCTCCGCTGGGGGTACCACCGACTGATTCCCAGGGCTGGAAAGCTTCCTAAAGGAAAGCTCTAGCTGTGGGGGAGACTGCCACAAACGGCTCTGGATCAAGGCCAGGAAACACGTGGCCTGTATTTGCTGTTAGAAGAGGTTTGTTGCCCTCTTCCCAGGGACACCCCTCTGCTTGAAGAACGGCTGTGTAGTGACTGCTGTTCCTACCTCCTGTTGTGTGGTCAGAGGAAGGGCCAGTGTTTTGCGTGGGCGTTGGACCCTTGTGCCTTATCCAGTCAATGCTGCTGTAATCTGCCTGGACCCACTCACAGAAGTCATCGTCGAATGTGCAGTTGAAATTGCAGTCTTTTGTGGGAGCTGGATATGGTGCAGAAAGGAAAGTAGAGTTTCTAGAGTGAGGGTGTTGTCACCTTTCCCCCGTGCCCCACAGGGCACGCCCGCATCCCTGGCATGCTCATGGCCAGGTGAGGATGGCAAACCAAGTGGAAGCGCACGAGACGAGTGCCTAGCACACCAGTAAAAGAGACGGATGGGAGACAACAGTACCTGTGCTTGTCCCAGGTGCTGGTGACGTTGTTGTATGCGGAGGCTGCGTTGTGGTGTTTGGCAAGACAGGCCCAGGTTCTGTGGTCAATGGACGTAGCAGAAGAGAAAGTTAGAGGAGATCTGTGTTAACATGGGAGTTTTGTTGCGGGCAACTGGTCCACCCTTCCTGAACAACCCATCGTCGTGACCAGAGAGGCCCACGCAGGGCATTGCACAGTGTCTCTACAGCAGAGACTCAAGCACTGAAGTGCTCTTTCACCAGCATTGTTGGGAGACAGAAGGAGACACGCAGCTCCTCCACTCCAGCAATTCCATCCCTTGACCATCAGCATCAAAGAAATGTAACAGAACAGTTTCCAGAAGCAGTAGAAGATGGGGATGGAGCACGAGAGTACCTGAGCTTGGTGTAGGTCTTGGTGTGTGTGGAGGCCGTGTTGTGGTGGTTGGCAAGGTGGTCCCAGGTTCTGTGGTTGATGGACCTAGCAGAAGAGAGAGTTAGAGGAGACCTGCACCAGCATTGGAGTTTTTTGCGGGTAGCTATCCCACTCTTCCCAAACACCCTAACACCATGACCAGAGAGGCCCAGGGCAGGGATTGCACAGTGACTCCTCAGCAACAACTGCAGGACTCAAGTGCTCTTCCACCAGCATAGCTGGAGGATAGAAGGAGAAGCACAGCCCCTTCAGTATGGACACTCCATTCCATGGTCGTGTGCCTTGGAGGAAGTGAAACAAACAGTTCTCAGAAGCAGTAGAAGATGGGCACGGAGCATGAGAGTACCTGAGCTCGGTGTGGCTCTTGGTGGTGATGTTGTGTGTGGAGGCTGCGTTGTAGAGCCTGGCGAGGGGATCGTGGGTTTTGATGTTGTTGGACCTAGCAGAAGAGAGAATTGGAGGAGATCTGCAGCAACATGGGAGTTTTGTTGCAGGCAACTGGTCCACCCTTCCCAAACAATCCAACTTTGTGACCAGAGAGACCCAGGAAGGGCATTGCACAGTGACTCCTCAGCAAAGACTCCCGCACTTAAGTGCTCTTGCACCAGCGTTGTCGGGAGATGGAAGGAGACACGCAGCTCCTCCACTAGAGTAACTCCATCCCTTGTCCATGAGCATTGAAGAAAGCTAACTGAACTGTTGCGAGAAGCAGTTGAAGACGGCGGTGGAACAGGAGAGTACCTGAGCTTGGTGTGGGTCTTGGAGTACGTGTAGGCTGCGTTGTGGTGGATGGCAAGGTGGTCCCAGGTTCTGTGGTTGATGGACCTAGCAGAAGAGAGAGTTAGAGGAGACCTGTGCTAACACGGGCGTTTTGCTGCAGGCAGTTGGTCCGCCCTTCCCAAACCCAAACCCCCCAACAGCGTGATGAGAGATGCTCAGAACTGAATTGCGGAATGTCATCTCAGAAAGAGCCCTGCCACTCAAGGGCTCTGCCACCAGCACACCTGGGTGACAAAAGCAGATTAGGCACTTCAGTACCTAGGCTCAGTGTCTTGGCTCTGGGCCTTGTAATATATGAACTAAATAGCGGCTGCAAGCAGTGCCAGCAGTCCAGTGTCCCACAAGAAAGCCCTCTTGGGCACAGGCTGCGTCGCTGGCCTACACGGCACTGCAACGACAACCTGTGCTCCTGCCTGTAGCAGAGCCTGCCACCTCAGCTGCTGACATCTCTCCAGCTGCCCTTCCCCAAGCCCAGCCTTGTACCTTCACACGATCCCTGTTCAATGGACAGATCATCCAATGCTACGTTGCTCCAGACATTTTCACCCCATTCTCCTTCCAGGACAATCTAAGGGAAGGGATGGTTCCCAGCATTAGCTCCGGCCACACGTGTGAAGTGCCGTTAGAAAGCACGGTTCATCTCAGATGGCAGTGAGAGCCTGTGTCCTCACCTGCATGTTTCCTGTGCTGTGCAGCGTGATCTCTCCCAAGTTCCATCTGTCCCCAAGGTTCCCAACGCTGCTCCAGACCAGCACTAGCTCTTCACCCTTAGCCAGGTACACCCGCAGGGCCATTGTTTCAGCCGCTCCGTACATGTGATACCAGAAGCGGAAGCAGTGCAGTCCTTCTGAAGTGCACACCGGACTGACCAGATGAGCCACAAAGCCGGGAAGGGCATTGCTCCCTTCCAGGTAGATGTAGTAGCCGTCTGAAACAAAGGGTGAGCCACGCCATCAGACACCATCGAATCTAGACAAAGCAGCCAGGGACAACCCAAGCACCGTCCTGGGAGCATGCCGTGCTGCAGTTCAAGGCAGGCAAAAGGAGGGAAGAGCAAACACAGGTCCTTCCCTAGCCACAACCCTCCCCAGCCCCGAGTCCACCTACGAACCATGCTTTCTGGGCCATGGCAGCTGTGTGGCTTGGACTGGGCAATGGCGTCACGTCCAAAGCATGGCCACAATCATTGCATGGCTCGGCAGCTTTGGGGCCCACTTATCATTGGCTTCTGGAGGAGCCAGTGCCTCCTAAAAGAGAGACCCCATTCCGGCTCCCCCGAGATAGGTGCGTCATCAAGCTTTTGCATTACTTTCTGCCTTGCATGGCAGGACCTTGCCTCCGCTGGGGGTACCACCGACTGATTCCCAGGGCTGGAAAGCTTCCTAAAGGAAAGCTCTAGCTGTGGGGGAGACTGCCACAAACGGCTCTGGATCAAGGCCAGGAAACACGTGGCCTGTATTTGCTGTTAGAAGAGGTTTGTTGCCCTCTTCCCAGGGACACCCCTCTGCTTGAAGAACGGCTGTGTAGTGACTGCTGTTCCTACCTCCTGTTGTGTGGTCAGAGGAAGGGCCAGTGTTTTGCGTGGGCGTTGGACCCTTGTGCCTTATCCAGTCAATGCTGCTGTAATCTGCCTGGACCCACTCACAGAAGTCATCGTCGAATGTGCAGTTGAAATTGCAGTCTTTTGTGGGAGCTGGATATGGTGCAGAAAGGAAAGTAGAGTTTCTAGAGTGAGGGTGTTGTCACCTTTCCCCCGTGCCCCACAGGGCACGCCCGCATCCCTGGCATGCTCATGGCCAGGTGAGGATGGCAAACCAAGTGGAAGCGCACGAGACGAGTGCCTAGCACACCAGTAAAAGAGACGGATGGGAGACAACAGTACCTGTGCTTGTCCCAGGTGCTGGTGACGTTGTTGTATGCGGAGGCTGCGTTGTGGTGTTTGGCAAGACAGGCCCAGGTTCTGTGGTCAATGGACGTAGCAGAAGAGAAAGTTAGAGGAGATCTGTGTTAACATGGGAGTTTTGTTGCGGGCAACTGGTCCACCCTTCCTGAACAACCCATCGTCGTGACCAGAGAGGCCCACGCAGGGCATTGCACAGTGTCTCTACAGCAGAGACTCAAGCACTGAAGTGCTCTTGCACCAGCATTGTTGGGAGACAGAAGGAGACACGCAGCTCCTCCACTCCAGCAATTCCATCCCTTGACCATCAGCATCAAAGAAATGTAACAGAACAGTTTCCAGAAGCAGTAGAAGATGGGGATGGAGCACGAGAGTACCTGAGCTTGGTGTAGGTCTTGGTGTGTGTGGAGGCCGTGTTGTGGTGGTTGGCAAGGTGGTCCCAGGTTCTGTGGTTGATGGACCTAGCAGAAGAGAGAGTTAGAGGAGACCTGCACCAGCATTGGAGTTTTTTGCGGGTAGCTATCCCACTCTTCCCAAACACCCTAACACCATGACCAGAGAGGCCCAGGGCAGGGATTGCACAGTGACTCCTCAGCAACAACTGCAGGACTCAAGTGCTCTTCCACCAGCATAGCTGGAGGATAGAAGGAGAAGCACAGCCCCTTCAGTATGGACACTCCATTCCATGGTCGTGTGCCTTGGAGGAAGTGAAACAAACAGTTCTCAGAAGCAGTAGAAGATGGGCACGGAGCATGAGAGTACCTGAGCTCGGTGTGGCTCTTGGTGGTGATGTTGTGTGTGGAGGCTGCGTTGTAGAGCCTGGCGAGGGGATCGTGGGTTTTGATGTTGTTGGACCTAGCAGAAGAGAGAATTGGAGGAGATCTGCAGCAACATGGGAGTTTTGTTGCAGGCAACTGGTCCACCCTTCCCAAACAATCCAACTTTGTGACCAGAGAGACCCAGGAAGGGCATTGCACAGTGACTCCTCAGCAAAGACTCCCGCACTTAAGTGCTCTTGCACCAGCGTTGTCGGGAGATGGAAGGAGACACGCAGCTCCTCCACTAGAGTAACTCCATCCCTTGTCCATGAGCATTGAAGAAAGCTAACTGAACTGTTGCGAGAAGCAGTTGAAGACGGCGGTGGAACAGGAGAGTACCTGAGCTTGGTGTGGGTCTTGGAGTACGTGTAGGCTGCGTTGTGGTGGATGGCAAGGTGGTCCCAGGTTCTGTGGTTGATGGACCTAGCAGAAGAGAGAGTTAGAGGAGACCTGTGCTAACACGGGCGTTTTGCTGCAGGCAGTTGGTCCGCCCTTCCCAAACCCAAACCCCGCAACAGCGTGATGAGAGATGCTCAGAACTGAATTGCGGAATGTCATCTCAGAAAGAGCCCTGCCACTCAAGGGCTCTGCCACCAGCACACCTGGGTGACAAAAGCAGATTAGGCACTTCAGTACCTAGGCTCAGTGTCTTGGCTCTGGGCCTTGTAATATATGAACTAAATAGCGGCTGCAAGCAGTGCCAGCAGTCCAGTGTCCCACAAGAAAGCCCTCTTGGGCACAGGCTGCGTCGCTGGCCTACACGGCACTGCAACGACAACCTGTGCTCCTGCCTGTAGCAGAGCCTGCCACCTCAGCTGCTGACATCTCTCCAGCTGCCCTTCCCCAAGCCCAGCCTTGTACCTTCACACGATCCCTGTTCAATGGACAGATCATCCAATGCTACGTTGCTCCAGACATTTTCACCCCATTCTCCTTCCAGGACAATCTAAGGGAAGGGATGGTTCCCAGCATTAGCTCCGGCCACACGTGTGAAGTGCCGTTAGAAAGCACGGTTCATCTCAGATGGCAGTGAGAGCCTGTGTCCTCACCTGCATGTTTCCTGTGCTGTGCAGCGTGATCTCTCCCAAGTTCCATCTGTCCCCAAGGTTCCCAACGCTGCTCCAGACCAGCACTAGCTCTTCACCCTTAGCCAGGTACACCCGCAGGGCCATTGTTTCAGCCGCTCCGTACATGTGATACCAGAAGCGGAAGCAGTGCAGTCCTTCTGAAGTGCACACCGGACTGACCAGATGAGCCACAAAGCCGGGAAGGGCATTGCTCCCTTCCAGGTAGATGTAGTAGCCGTCTGAAACAAAGGGTGAGCCACGCCATCAGACACCATCGAATCTAGACAAAGCAGCCAGGGACAACCCAAGCACCGTCCTGGGAGCATGCCGTGCTGCAGTTCAAGGCAGGCAAAAGGAGGGAAGAGCAAACACAGGTCCTTCCCTAGCCACAACCCTCCCCAGCCCCGAGTCCACCTACGAACCATGCTTTCTGGGCCATGGCAGCTGTGTGGCTTGGACTGGGCAATGGCGTCACGTCCAAAGCATGGCCACAATCATTGCATGGCTCGGCAGCTTTGGGGCCCACGTATCATTGGCTTCTGGAGGAGCCAGTGCCTCCTAAAAGAGAGACCCCATTCCGGCTCCCCCGAGATAGGTGCGTCATCAAGCTTTTGCATTACTTTCTGCCTTGCATGGCAGGACCTTGCCTCCGCTGGGGGTACCACCGACTGATTCCCAGGGCTGGAAAGCTTCCTAAAGGAAAGCTCTAGCTGTGGGGGAGACTGCCACAAACGGCTCTGGATCAAGGCCAGGAAACACGTGGCCTGTATTTGCTGTTAGAAGAGGTTTGTTGCCCTCTTCCCAGGGACACCCCTCTGCTTGAAGAACGGCTGTGTAGTGACTGCTGTTCCTACCTCCTGTTGTGTGGTCAGAGGAAGGGCCAGTGTTTTGCGTGGGCGTTGGACCCTTGTGCCTTATCCAGTCAATGCTGCTGTAATCTGCCTGGACCCACTCACAGAAGTCATCGTCGAATGTGCAGTTGAAATTGCAGTCTTTTGTGGGAGCTGGATATGGTGCAGAAAGGAAAGTAGAGTTTCTAGAGTGAGGGTGTTGTCACCTTTCCCCCGTGCCCCACAGGGCACGCCCGCATCCCTGGCATGCTCATGGCCAGGTGAGGATGGCAAACCAAGTGGAAGCGCACGAGACGAGTGCCTAGCACACCAGTAAAAGAGACGGATGGGAGACAACAGTACCTGTGCTTGTCCCAGGTGCTGGTGACGTTGTTGTATGCGGAGGCTGCGTTGTGGTGTTTGGCAAGACAGGCCCAGGTTCTGTGGTCAATGGACGTAGCAGAAGAGAAAGTTAGAGGAGATCTGTGTTAACATGGGAGTTTTGTTGCGGGCAACTGGTCCACCCTTCCTGAACAACCCATCGTCGTGACCAGAGAGGCCCACGCAGGGCATTGCACAGTGTCTCTACAGCAGAGACTCAAGCACTGAAGTGCTCTTTCACCAGCATTGTTGGGAGACAGAAGGAGACACGCAGCTCCTCCACTCCAGCAATTCCATCCCTTGACCATCAGCATCAAAGAAATGTAACAGAACAGTTTCCAGAAGCAGTAGAAGATGGGGATGGAGCACGAGAGTACCTGAGCTTGGTGTAGGTCTTGGTGTGTGTGGAGGCCGTGTTGTGGTGGTTGGCAAGGTGGTCCCAGGTTCTGTGGTTGATGGACCTAGCAGAAGAGAGAGTTAGAGGAGACCTGCACCAGCATTGGAGTTTTTTGCGGGTAGCTATCCCACTCTTCCCAAACACCCTAACACCATGACCAGAGAGGCCCAGGGCAGGGATTGCACAGTGACTCCTCAGCAACAACTGCAGGACTCAAGTGCTCTTCCACCAGCATAGCTGGAGGATAGAAGGAGAAGCACAGCCCCTTCAGTATGGACACTCCATTCCATGGTCGTGTGCCTTGGAGGAAGTGAAACAAACAGTTCTCAGAAGCAGTAGAAGATGGGCACGGAGCATGAGAGTACCTGAGCTCGGTGTGGCTCTTGGTGGTGATGTTGTGTGTGGAGGCTGCGTTGTAGAGCCTGGCGAGGGGATCGTGGGTTTTGATGTTGTTGGACCTAGCAGAAGAGAGAATTGGAGGAGATCTGCAGCAACATGGGAGTTTTGTTGCAGGCAACTGGTCCACCCTTCCCAAACAATCCAACTTTGTGACCAGAGAGACCCAGGAAGGGCATTGCACAGTGACTCCTCAGCAAAGACTCCCGCACTTAAGTGCTCTTGCACCAGCGTTGTCGGGAGATGGAAGGAGACACGCAGCTCCTCCACTAGAGTAACTCCATCCCTTGTCCATGAGCATTGAAGAAAGCTAACTGAACTGTTGCGAGAAGCAGTTGAAGACGGCGGTGGAACAGGAGAGTACCTGAGCTTGGTGTGGGTCTTGGAGTACGTGTAGGCTGCGTTGTGGTGGATGGCAAGGTGGTCCCAGGTTCTGTGGTTGATGGACCTAGCAGAAGAGAGAGTTAGAGGAGACCTGCACCATGATTGGAGTTTTTTGCGGGTGGCTATCCCACTCTTCCAAACACCCGAACACCATGACCAGAGAGGACCAGGGCAGGGATTGTATGTGGAGGCTGCACCGAGGTGTCTACCAAGGGGCCTGAGGTTGTAACAGCTGCTGGATGTACAGTGAATGAGAGGTTGAGAAGATAAGTTTCATAATGGAGCTTTATTCCCAAATGGGATGTTGCACCCTCACACCACGCTCACACAATGGGAAAAAAAGCACAGGACAGGAATTCCAAGATATCTGAGTCACGATATTCTCTTTATCCAAGGGCTGGCCCACCACAGCAGTTAGCTGACATGAGGTGAATCCTCTACAACAGTTGCCCCATACCTTGAGTCTAGGCCAGAAAGGAGATGAACAGAACACTTACCACAGACAGTGCCAGCACTCCAGTCTCCGAGAGCAACGCCTGCCTCAGCACAGGCTGCGGCGTAGGCCCCCAGGTCATTGCAGAGCTGCTCCGCGCTGCCATTCGTGGCACACTGGTCAAAGACACAGCTCTCAAAGTACGTCTCGGGCGGCAGAACTGCATGGCACGGCCGGAAGGGGCCACCCAGTTGCGTGAGGATTGCACACTGCTCCTTAGCTGCCTCCTCCTCGGAGGGGGAGCAGGACGGAGGTGGGCTGATGGCTGGGTCACACCTACAAAGCAGACAGACTGCCCTGAGCTCACAGCAGCCTGTGGACCCCTGCCACACCGCTTTCTGACCTCCTGCCCAGACAAAACCTCAGCCCCCGGAGCCCAGATCCCTCGCTAAGACAAGGCACCCATGGCTGTCACTTGCAAGGGTGGGCAACGAGGCCCAGGGCCACCGTTCCCCTCTGTGGCATCAGGAGGACGGAAATGAATGGCCAAGGCAGTTGCGATCGCAACAGCTTGCGAGAAGCATCATGCCAAGGCCCCGGCCCACTCTCTCTGGGGTCAGGAAGAGCGAGATGCAGCGTGTGGAGTGGGATGGCAGGTCCTGCACAGAGGTCACTGAGCACCCCAGAGCACAGCGCCTGGGGGGAGAGAGCACCGTGAACCCTGAGGGCAGGGAAGGGCCTGGACACTGCCACAGGCAAGCCAGCCCTGAGGGGAAGGGGGAAACGGCCACACGCCGGGCACTCAGTTGCAGGCAGCACAGCCCACTGGTGGGTGAAGCAGAGAGGCGAGACGCAAGGACGACACGTCTGCTGCTGTGGAGCCTCTACGCACTCGCACACGCATTCCCACAACTGCCTGCCTCCTCTCCCTCGCCCCATGCCTGCCATTACCAGCCCTCCCTCCATGTGGCCCTCGCAGCTCCCCTCTAGCACGCTCCCTTTTGTCCGTTGTCTACGCCACGGAACAAGGACTCACGGCCACTCCTCGTCCGGCACCATCCAGCTGGCTCCAAAGTCGTTGAAGCTGGGCACGACAACCCCATCGGGTCGCATGAAGTCGTCCTGCTGGCTCCCCGTGTACGTCCCACACAGCCCACACAGCTTGCCCTTGTGCTTCTCAGACACCTTCACTAGGAGCTCATGGTCCCCATTGAACTGCAGCTGCAGGCCCAGCTTGGTAGAAACCCGCACGTAGGAGCCGCTCAGGGAGATGTTCACACCGGGGGCAGGAGAGGCCGGCGGGGAGGCCAGAGCACCGTTGATCTGAACGAGGGGGAGAGAGGGAGACAGAAGCCTAAAGAGATGCCCTCCACAGAGAGGTCAGTGTTCTTCACCGCGACGGTGCCAGGGCCCAGCGAGTCACAAGCACTGACGGCGTGAGAAACCCTGCCCAGGCCTGCGAGAACAGCAGCTACTCTACACACGGCACTCCGAAAGCTCAGGAAAACAAGCCGAAAATCTGTTGCTGCGCAAGCAGCCGTATCTGCCCCGCTCGGAGCCTCGCTGTGCTCTTCTGTGAGCGTGCCAGCAGGCTGAGGGAATATCAAGCTCTTTCTGGGGTCAGAGGGGTACTTAATGGTGCCTAGGGCACCTCTTGTTCCCAGGTGTAAAAATGAGGGGGAGGGGCTTACGTAGACCGCCTTGTTCTTGCGCAGTGCAATGTGGAGGCCTTCCATGGACAGTGCCACAGAGTCCAGAGCTGTCCAGCTCTGGCTGCCGCGATGTTGGTTGCGGGTGGTGACACTGAACCCAACGGAGGAGTTGTCGCAGCCCGTCACCACCGTGTAGTTGCAGGAGCCCTGGAAGTGGTGAAGCTTCCCATCGAAGGTGCTGTAATGCGGGTCGCCGTAGATGTGGCAGAGAGCAGTGCTGGCTGCGTAGCAGCCCCTCTGGCCGTCCTGGACCTTGCAGACCTCGTCCTCAGCACAGGACAACGCAGAGCAAACCATCTGGCCGTTGGCCTCACACCGGCACTGGCGAGTGCAGTTCTCGCTCACAGAGTACTCGCCTTCCTGCAGGCAGAGAAACGCCGCGCGTCAGCGCATCAGGCAGGAAAGCAGAGGCAAGAGAGTGCCGTGGGAGGGGTGCAAGCCAGCGCAGGGTTTTCACTCACGCTGTAGTAGTTGTCCTCAAAGAGGCAGCCACAGTTGGCCTCGGGCACGCAGGTGTCTCCGCTGAGGAGGAAGCCAGAGGTACACGCACAGCCCTCCATGCAGGGCCTGGAGCAGTTCTGCGGGGCTTCTCGGTCAACACAGGTGGCAGGACAGCCAGTCATGCAAGGGTCATAGTAGCTGTTGGCGGGGCACAGCAGGGCTGCAACGGGAAGGGGACAGTTAGGACCAGCAAGCCTTCAAGGAAGGACGACCTTGTAGGAAGGGGAAGACCAAAGACCATAGGCTTGGCTTTGGCCAGAGGTTCTGGGCACGGGGAGCGGCACATTTCCCTTCTGGCAACTGCAAGGCAGGTACTCACGGCAGAAGGTGGCATTCCTCCAGGGAAGGAGAGTCACGCCGGCTGCCTGGCATGCGTCAGCGTAGGCCTCCAGAGCAGCACACAGGAACTCCTGGCCACCGTTGAGGGCACAAAGGTCATAGGAGCAGGTCTCAAAGTAGCTCTGGGGGTTGATCACGGCGTGGCACTGCTCGAAAGAGCCGGGCCTGGCAGTCAGCATGCCACAGAACTGGTCCGATTGGTAGAGCTCCTCTTCTTCTGCACTGCAGGGTGGGGAGGGGTCGGGGACACCGCAGGAGGAGTCGTCGTCTGGGACCTGCCAGCTCTGCCCCAGCGCATTGGAGTCTGCGGCTTGCTGCCCATTGGGCATCATGTAATCGTCCTCTGGCCGGCTGTTGAAGTTCCCGCACATGCCACAGGTCAGGTTGAAGTAGGTGGTGGGCACCTTCACCTCCACCGAGTGGTCAGTGTCGTAGGACACTCGGAGGTTGAAGTCTGTCTCCAGCATGATATAGCGGCCGCTGCTGCTCACCGTGATGGCACCTCCCGCTGCTCTCACCGGCAAGGTCTGGCGCACGTTGTTCACCTAGGGCAGACACACCACAATGGGCCCTGGACTTGTCCCTGGCCTCCCTGGGGTCTCCTGTCCCAGGGAAAGCAGCTGCCGGGCAGGGCACGGCAAACCGGTGCCCGTGATGCCCTCATGCAGAGACAGCCCAGTGCCTTGCAGAGCCACGTCTCTGTTCAGCACTCTGCAGAGGCCTCTGTGCAACACTGGCCACATTCCCCGTTTGCCTCTTCCTCCTCCAACCCCTCCAGAAAGGGAAAACAAAGCATCCCAGTGGCTTCAGGGGAGCCCACCCGGGCCTGGGCCAATGGAGATGTCTGGTACATGCCAGGCCCTGCCAGCAAAAGCCCGCCCTGCCTTGCAGCCACGCCACGCTCGTGCCAGCCCCACTGCCTACCAGCACTTGGCTCTTCTCCTGCTTGACAATGGCAATGCGCAGTCCGTACACCTCAACCAGGACTTCGCGCACATAGGACACGCTGGTGCTCCCACGATGCTCGTTCTTGGCCTCAACGTTGAAGTAGGGCAGGGAGGTGGTGTTGGAGCACACTTTGGCCAGGGTGTAGGTGCAGTTGCCCATGAAGTTGTGCGTCACCTGGTCAAAGGTGTTGTAGTGAGGGTCACCGTGGACATGGCAGATGCCGTAGGATTGTTCGAGGCACTGAGGTTTCCCATCCTGCACCCCGCAGTACTGGCCCGCGGGGCATGAGGCATCGGAGCACTGGACTTTGCTTCCCCGCGCGGGACACGTGCACTTTGAGGAGCAGGTGTTGTCCGTCCAGAACTCTGAGCCCACGGGGTAGTGCTGCCCATTGTGCCAGCACCCGCACTGCTGGCTGGGCACGCATTGGTCATTGTAGAGCAGGTACCCACTGTCGCACACACAGTCCTCCACGCACGGCAGGCTGCAGGTAGCAGGAGCCATCGGGTCGACACAGGTGGCAGGGCAGGCTGCAGCACAGGGCTCGTAGTGACTGTTGGCCGGACAGGTGATGGCTGCCGAGACAGAAGACATGGCCGTTACTTGGTGAACGCTACACTTCTTTGCGCTATATTTTCCCCTTTGGAAAATTAAGAGTCTGTGTTTCCTCTGTGGTCTGCTTGGCTCCATGGGTATTCTAAGTCATACCTAGTGCAATGGAACCGAGAATGATGCCTCCAATACTGACAGCTACCTGTACATCGCCACAGCACACAATAAAAATATTTCTTATTCCCCACCCCGCTCTTCATTCCTATCCTGTGTTTTCCTGTGAGCAACGATCCGGGGTACTGCGTGTGGACTTACGGCAGAAGGTTGTGTTCCTCCACACAGGGATCTTGACACCAAGCGACTGGCAGGCATCTGCATAGGACTGCAAGCTCTTGCAGAGGGCCTCGTGGTCCAGCCCCAGCTCACACAGGTCATAGAGGCAGGTGTCAAAGTAAGCGCTGGGGCTCAGCACAGCATGGCACACCTGAAACGGGCCGCTGGTGTCAGTGAGGAGCCCACAGAAGCGGCTGCTGGCAATGGCTTGCTTGTCGGTCTCATTGCAGGCTGGGGTGGGGAGCGGTCCGGCTGAGCAGCTGTGGAAAGACAGGGAGAAGGGCTGCTGGGTCATCTGTGGGCTTCTCCTGGTGGCTGCGCCTCCCCTTGCCCGACACGTCCCCAGGCCTGCTGGGGAGCTGCACACACCTGCTGTCGTTGGACACCTGCCAGCTGTTGCCCAGGCTGGTGGAGTCTGGCTCCAGCACGCCTTCTGGGTTCAGGAAGTCATCCGCTGCCATGCCGTTGTAGTTCCCACACATGCCACAAACCTTCTGCCCAAAGGTGCTTGGAAGCGTCACCTCTACCCGATGGTTCCCATCAAACTTCACTCTCAAGCCAAAGTCTGTCGTGACCACTGTGTAGAATCCGCTGGACGAGACCTGCACGCCCGTGGATGGGGTGCAGGGCAGGACCTCTTCCACTCCGTTGACCTGGAAGGACGGAAACAGAGACACGGTTGGAGCAACCCCTTTGGCACAGCGCTCTCATCTAGCACAGCCCCACCGCCTCTCCCTTTTGCGCTTACCGTCACCCCTCCACCCTTCTCCAGCCTTATCCGCTGGCCAACCACATCAACATCCACATATCGGACATAGGACACGCGAGTGTTGCCTCCCCTGTGCTCGTTGGCCGCTTCCACGTTGAAGTAGGGCAGCGAGCTGTTGCTCTCGCACAGCTTGGAGAGGGTGTAGGTACAGGTGCCCATGAAGTGGTGTAGCTGCTTGTCGAACGTGTGGTAGTGAGGGTCTCCTTCCACCACACAGGTCCCTGACAGCGGAAAGACCACAGGAAACGTTCAGTTAAGCACCTCCTGCTGTCTCCGCTCCCCAGCCCACGCTGCACAAAGGACTGCGGCTCCATGACGGGTCTACTCTACTCACCTGAGCCTGGCACGGGTTCTGGCGTGGTTTCCTCTTTTGAAGTTGTGGCGGTGGTGGTACTTGTTGCTGTCGGAGTCGCATTGCCTACGGCAGAGATAACGGTACAAGCAAATCAATCCTCTATGACCACCTCTGGTTCGAGACAGCAACTGCATTGAGCGCCACAAGAAGCACAATGTTCCTCAAGCTGCCCTTCCCTAAGCCTTGTCCCTTAGCCAGTCAATGCTGCTGTAATCTGCCTGGACCCACTCACAGAAGTCATCGTTGAATGTGCAGGTGAAGTTGCAGTCTGTTGGGGGAGCTGGGCATGGTGCAAAAAGCAAAGCAGTGTTTCCAGAGTGAGGGCGGGGTCACTTTTCCCTGTGTCCCACAGGGCAAACTTACATCCCTGGCATGCTCATGGCCGGGTGAGGATGGCCAACCAAGTGGAAGTAGGCAGTATGCTGGCGTATCGGAGAGTAACCTGAGGACAGGCAGGCTGAGGAGTAAGGTTTTTCCCAAGGAGTCATCCCCATTCTGCGTATCCTGTGTTGTACATTAGTCAAGGCTTGTTTCTTTCTCCTTCTCTCACCTCTGGTCCCACTTCTCTCCACTTTTGTGCGTGGCACCTTGCTAAGCCTCCCAGCAGGTCAGGGGCTCTGTCTTGGGACGGATGCTACCAGTCGTTTTCTATAGCCCAAGGACCTTTCTGGCTGCTTCTTGAAACTCTACTTCCCGTACAGGGAAGGGCAGGACCCAGTAAAGCCTTAGGCCCTCTTGACTGGCAGTGCATTGCTACGCCCCAACACTTCTCAGGCAATGCCTGCCATCGTACTGCAAAAAAGCTGCTGATACAGCACCCTGGCCACGCCAATCCTGTGCTCAGGACAAACAACACTGCTCAGAACACATTGGGCAGGACACCTAGGAGAATAGAGGTAAGGCCGCTGCGGACTGCCAGTCTGGAAAGAGCTGTGCAAACCCAGCAGATTGGCTATGCGATTTTGAGGGGCTCCTGAATCTTGAACCATAGGCATAAGACCTAAACTCAAAGAATGTACAAGAAGAAAAGAACACCCAGCAACTGCTCAACTAAAGGAATGACTACCGTTCACTTCCTCAGAATACGTGCGCAAAGATTGTTACAACTCATTCATGAAAACAGATCCAAAGCTGACACTTACCACAGACAGTGCCAGCACTCCAGTCTCCGAGAGCAACGCCTGCCTCAGCACAGGCTGCGGCGTAGGCCCCCAGGTCATTGCAGAGCTGCTCCGCGCTGCCATTCGTGGCACACTGGTCAAAGACACAGCTCTCAAAGTACGTCTCGGGCGGCAGAACTGCATGGCACGGCCGGAAGGGGCCACCCAGTTGCGTGAGGATTGCACACTGCTCCTTAGCTGCCTCCTCCTCGGAGGGGGAGCAGGACGGAGGTGGGCTGATGGCTGGGTCACACCTACAAAGCAGACAGACTGCCCTGAGCTCACAGCAGCCTGTGGACCCCTGCCACACCGCTTTCTGACCTCCTGCCCAGACAAAACCTCAGCCCCCGGAGCCCAGATCCCTCGCTAAGACAAGGCACCCATGGCTGTCACTTGCAAGGGTGGGCAACGAGGCCCAGGGCCACCGTTCCCCTCTGTGGCATCAGGAGGACGGAAATGAATGGCCAAGGCAGTTGCGATCGCAACAGCTTGCGAGAAGCATCATGCCAAGGCCCCGGCCCACTCTCTCTGGGGTCAGGAAGAGCGAGATGCAGCGTGTGGAGTGGGATGGCAGGTCCTGCACAGAGGTCACTGAGCACCCCAGAGCACAGCGCCTGGGGGGAGAGAGCACCGTGAACCCTGAGGGCAGGGAAGGGCCTGGACACTGCCACAGGCAAGCCAGCCCTGAGGGGAAGGGGGAAACGGCCACACGCCGGGCACTCAGTTGCAGGCAGCACAGCCCACTGGTGGGTGAAGCAGAGAGGCGAGACGCAAGGACGACACGTCTGCTGCTGTGGAGCCTCTACGCACTCGCACACGCATTCCCACAACTGCCTGCCTCCTCTCCCTCGCCCCATGCCTGCCATTACCAGCCCTCCCTCCATGTGGCCCTCGCAGCTCCCCTCTAGCACGCTCCCTTTTGTCCGTTGTCTACGCCACGGAACAAGGACTCACGGCCACTCCTCGTCCGGCACCATCCAGCTGGCTCCAAAGTCGTTGAAGCTGGGCACGACAACCCCATCGGGTCGCATGAAGTCGTCCTGCTGGCTCCCCGTGTACGTCCCACACAGCCCACACAGCTTGCCCTTGTGCTTCTCAGACACCTTCACTAGGAGCTCATGGTCCCCATTGAACTGCAGCTGCAGGCCCAGCTTGGTAGAAACCCGCACGTAGGAGCCGCTCAGGGAGATGTTCACACCGGGGGCAGGAGAGGCCGGCGGGGAGGCCAGAGCACCGTTGATCTGAACGAGGGGGAGAGAGGGAGACAGAAGCCTAAAGAGATGCCCTCCACAGAGAGGTCAGTGTTCTTCACCGCGACGGTGCCAGGGCCCAGCGAGTCACAAGCACTGACGGCGTGAGAAACCCTGCCCAGGCCTGCGAGAACAGCAGCTACTCTACACACGGCACTCCGAAAGCTCAGGAAAACAAGCCGAAAATCTGTTGCTGCGCAAGCAGCCGTATCTGCCCCGCTCGGAGCCTCGCTGTGCTCTTCTGTGAGCGTGCCAGCAGGCTGAGGGAATATCAAGCTCTTTCTGGGGTCAGAGGGGTACTTAATGGTGCCTAGGGCACCTCTTGTTCCCAGGTGTAAAAATGAGGGGGAGGGGCTTACGTAGACCGCCTTGTTCTTGCGCAGTGCAATGTGGAGGCCTTCCATGGACAGTGCCACAGAGTCCAGAGCTGTCCAGCTCTGGCTGCCGCGATGTTGGTTGCGGGTGGTGACACTGAACCCAACGGAGGAGTTGTCGCAGCCCGTCACCACCGTGTAGTTGCAGGAGCCCTGGAAGTGGTGAAGCTTCCCATCGAAGGTGCTGTAATGCGGGTCGCCGTAGATGTGGCAGAGAGCAGTGCTGGCTGCGTAGCAGCCCCTCTGGCCGTCCTGGACCTTGCAGACCTCGTCCTCAGCACAGGACAACGCAGAGCAAACCATCTGGCCGTTGGCCTCACACCGGCACTGGCGAGTGCAGTTCTCGCTCACAGAGTACTCGCCTTCCTGCAGGCAGAGAAACGCCGCGCGTCAGCGCATCAGGCAGGAAAGCAGAGGCAAGAGAGTGCCGTGGGAGGGGTGCAAGCCAGCGCAGGGTTTTCACTCACGCTGTAGTAGTTGTCCTCAAAGAGGCAGCCACAGTTGGCCTCGGGCACGCAGGTGTCTCCGCTGAGGAGGAAGCCAGAGGTACACGCACAGCCCTCCATGCAGGGCCTGGAGCAGTTCTGCGGGGCTTCTCGGTCAACACAGGTGGCAGGACAGCCAGTCATGCAAGGGTCATAGTAGCTGTTGGCGGGGCACAGCAGGGCTGCAACGGGAAGGGGACAGTTAGGACCAGCAAGCCTTCAAGGAAGGACGACCTTGTAGGAAGGGGAAGACCAAAGACCATAGGCTTGGCTTTGGCCAGAGGTTCTGGGCACGGGGAGCGGCACATTTCCCTTCTGGCAACTGCAAGGCAGGTACTCACGGCAGAAGGTGGCATTCCTCCAGGGAAGGAGAGTCACGCCGGCTGCCTGGCATGCGTCAGCGTAGGCCTCCAGAGCAGCACACAGGAACTCCTGGCCACCGTTGAGGGCACAAAGGTCATAGGAGCAGGTCTCAAAGTAGCTCTGGGGGTTGATCACGGCGTGGCACTGCTCGAAAGAGCCGGGCCTGGCAGTCAGCATGCCACAGAACTGGTCCGATTGGTAGAGCTCCTCTTCTTCTGCACTGCAGGGTGGGGAGGGGTCGGGGACACCGCAGGAGGAGTCGTCGTCTGGGACCTGCCAGCTCTGCCCCAGCGCATTGGAGTCTGCGGCTTGCTGCCCATTGGGCATCATGTAATCGTCCTCTGGCCGGCTGTTGAAGTTCCCGCACATGCCACAGGTCAGGTTGAAGTAGGTGGTGGGCACCTTCACCTCCACCGAGTGGTCAGTGTCGTAGGACACTCGGAGGTTGAAGTCTGTCTCCAGCATGATATAGCGGCCGCTGCTGCTCACCGTGATGGCACCTCCCGCTGCTCTCACCGGCAAGGTCTGGCGCACGTTGTTCACCTAGGGCAGACACACCACAATGGGCCCTGGACTTGTCCCTGGCCTCCCTGGGGTCTCCTGTCCCAGGGAAAGCAGCTGCCGGGCAGGGCACGGCAAACCGGTGCCCGTGATGCCCTCATGCAGAGACAGCCCAGTGCCTTGCAGAGCCACGTCTCTGTTCAGCACTCTGCAGAGGCCTCTGTGCAACACTGGCCACATTCCCCGTTTGCCTCTTCCTCCTCCAACCCCTCCAGAAAGGGAAAACAAAGCATCCCAGTGGCTTCAGGGGAGCCCACCCGGGCCTGGGCCAATGGAGATGTCTGGTACATGCCAGGCCCTGCCAGCAAAAGCCCGCCCTGCCTTGCAGCCACGCCACGCTCGTGCCAGCCCCACTGCCTACCAGCACTTGGCTCTTCTCCTGCTTGACAATGGCAATGCGCAGTCCGTACACCTCAACCAGGACTTCGCGCACATAGGACACGCTGGTGCTCCCACGATGCTCGTTCTTGGCCTCAACGTTGAAGTAGGGCAGGGAGGTGGTGTTGGAGCACACTTTGGCCAGGGTGTAGGTGCAGTTGCCCATGAAGTTGTGCGTCACCTGGTCAAAGGTGTTGTAGTGAGGGTCACCGTGGACATGGCAGATGCCGTAGGATTGTTCGAGGCACTGAGGTTTCCCATCCTGCACCCCGCAGTACTGGCCCGCGGGGCATGAGGCATCGGAGCACTGGACTTTGCTTCCCCGCGCGGGACACGTGCACTTTGAGGAGCAGGTGTTGTCCGTCCAGAACTCTGAGCCCACGGGGTAGTGCTGCCCATTGTGCCAGCACCCGCACTGCTGGCTGGGCACGCATTGGTCATTGTAGAGCAGGTACCCACTGTCGCACACACAGTCCTCCACGCACGGCAGGCTGCAGGTAGCAGGAGCCATCGGGTCGACACAGGTGGCAGGGCAGGCTGCAGCACAGGGCTCGTAGTGACTGTTGGCCGGACAGGTGATGGCTGCCGAGACAGAAGACATGGCCGTTACTTGGTGAACGCTACACTTCTTTGCGCTATATTTTCCCCTTTGGAAAATTAAGAGTCTGTGTTTCCTCTGTGGTCTGCTTGGCTCCATGGGTATTCTAAGTCATACCTAGTGCAATGGAACCGAGAATGATGCCTCCAATACTGACAGCTACCTGTACATCGCCACAGCACACAATAAAAATATTTCTTATTCCCCACCCCGCTCTTCATTCCTATCCTGTGTTTTCCTGTGAGCAACGATCCGGGGTACTGCGTGTGGACTTACGGCAGAAGGTTGTGTTCCTCCACACAGGGATCTTGACACCAAGCGACTGGCAGGCATCTGCATAGGACTGCAAGCTCTTGCAGAGGGCCTCGTGGTCCAGCCCCAGCTCACACAGGTCATAGAGGCAGGTGTCAAAGTAAGCGCTGGGGCTCAGCACAGCATGGCACACCTGAAACGGGCCGCTGGTGTCAGTGAGGAGCCCACAGAAGCGGCTGCTGGCAATGGCTTGCTTGTCGGTCTCATTGCAGGCTGGGGTGGGGAGCGGTCCGGCTGAGCAGCTGTGGAAAGACAGGGAGAAGGGCTGCTGGGTCATCTGTGGGCTTCTCCTGGTGGCTGCGCCTCCCCTTGCCCGACACGTCCCCAGGCCTGCTGGGGAGCTGCACACACCTGCTGTCGTTGGACACCTGCCAGCTGTTGCCCAGGCTGGTGGAGTCTGGCTCCAGCACGCCTTCCGGGTTCAGGAAGTCATCCGCTGCCATGCCGTTGTAGTTCCCACACATGCCACAAACCTTCTGCCCAAAGGTGCTTGGAAGCGTCACCTCTACCCGATGGTTCCCATCAAACTTCACTCTCAAGCCAAAGTCTGTCGTGACCACTGTGTAGAATCCGCTGGACGAGACCTGCACGCCCGTGGATGGGGTGCAGGGCAGGACCTCTTCCACTCCGTTGACCTGGAAGGACGGAAACAGAGACACGGTTGGAGCAACCCCTTTGGCACAGCGCTCTCATCTAGCACAGCCCCACCGCCTCTCCCTTTTGCGCTTACCGTCACCCCTCCACCCTTCTCCAGCCTTATCCGCTGGCCAACCACATCAACATCCACATATCGGACATAGGACACGCGAGTGTTGCCTCCCCTGTGCTCGTTGGCCGCTTCCACGTTGAAGTAGGGCAGCGAGCTGTTGCTCTCGCACAGCTTGGAGAGGGTGTAGGTACAGGTGCCCATGAAGTGGTGTAGCTGCTTGTCGAACGTGTGGTAGTGAGGGTCTCCTTCCACCACACAGGTCCCTGACAGCGGAAAGACCACAGGAAACGTTCAGTTAAGCACCTCCTGCTGTCTCCGCTCCCCAGCCCACGCTGCACAAAGGACTGCGGCTCCATGACGGGTCTACTCTACTCACCTGAGCCTGGCACGGGTTCTGGCGTGGTTTCCTCTTTTGAAGTTGTGGCGGTGGTGGTACTTGTTGCTGTCGGAGTCGCATTGCCTACGGCAGAGATAACGGTACAAGCAAATCAATCCTCTATGACCACCTCTGGTTCGAGACAGCAACTGCATTGAGCGCCACAAGAAGCACAATGTTCCTCAAGCTGCCCTTCCCTAAGCCTTGTCCCTTAGCCAGTCAATGCTGCTGTAATCTGCCTGGACCCACTCACAGAAGTCATCGTTGAATGTGCAGGTGAAGTTGCAGTCTGTTGGGGGAGCTGGGCATGGTGCAAAAAGCAAAGCAGTGTTTCCAGAGTGAGGGCGGGGTCACTTTTCCCTGTGTCCCACAGGGCAAACTTACATCCCTGGCATGCTCATGGCCGGGTGAGGATGGCCAACCAAGTGGAAGTAGGCAGTATGCTGGCGTATCGGAGAGTAACCTGAGGACAGGCAGGCTGAGGAGTAAGGTTTTTCCCAAGGAGTCATCCCCATTCTGCGTATCCTGTGTTGTACATTAGTCAAGGCTTGTTTCTTTCTCCTTCTCTCACCTCTGGTCCCACTTCTCTCCACTTTTGTGCGTGGCACCTTGCTAAGCCTCCCAGCAGGTCAGGGGCTCTGTCTTGGGACGGATGCTACCAGTCGTTTTCTATAGCCCAAGGACCTTTCTGGCTGCTTCTTGAAACTCTACTTCCCGTACAGGGAAGGGCAGGACCCAGTAAAGCCTTAGGCCCTCTTGACTGGCAGTGCATTGCTACGCCCCAACACTTCTCAGGCAATGCCTGCCATCGTACTGCAAAAAAGCTGCTGATACAGCACCCTGGCCACGCCAATCCTGTGCTCAGGACAAACAACACTGCTCAGAACACATTGGGCAGGACACCTAGGAGAATAGAGGTAAGGCCGCTGCGGACTGCCAGTCTGGAAAGAGCTGTGCAAACCCAGCAGATTGGCTATGCGATTTTGAGGGGCTCCTGAATCTTGAACCATAGGCATAAGACCTAAACTCAAAGAATGTACAAGAAGAAAAGAACACCCAGCAACTGCTCAACTAAAGGAATGACTACCGTTCACTTCCTCAGAATACGTGCGCAAAGATTGTTACAACTCATTCATGAAAACAGATCCAAAGCTGACACTTACCACAGACAGTGCCAGCACTCCAGTCTCCGAGAGCAACGCCTGCCTCAGCACAGGCTGCGGCGTAGGCCCCCAGGTCATTGCAGAGCTGCTCCGCGCTGCCATTCGTGGCACACTGGTCAAAGACACAGCTCTCAAAGTACGTCTCGGGCGGCAGAACTGCATGGCACGGCCGGAAGGGGCCACCCAGTTGCGTGAGGATTGCACACTGCTCCTTAGCTGCCTCCTCCTCGGAGGGGGAGCAGGACGGAGGTGGGCTGATGGCTGGGTCACACCTACAAAGCAGACAGACTGCCCTGAGCTCACAGCAGCCTGTGGACCCCTGCCACACCGCTTTCTGACCTCCTGCCCAGACAAAACCTCAGCCCCCGGAGCCCAGATCCCTCGCTAAGACAAGGCACCCATGGCTGTCACTTGCAAGGGTGGGCAACGAGGCCCAGGGCCACCGTTCCCCTCTGTGGCATCAGGAGGACGGAAATGAATGGCCAAGGCAGTTGCGATCGCAACAGCTTGCGAGAAGCATCATGCCAAGGCCCCGGCCCACTCTCTCTGGGGTCAGGAAGAGCGAGATGCAGCGTGTGGAGTGGGATGGCAGGTCCTGCACAGAGGTCACTGAGCACCCCAGAGCACAGCGCCTGGGGGGAGAGAGCACCGTGAACCCTGAGGGCAGGGAAGGGCCTGGACACTGCCACAGGCAAGCCAGCCCTGAGGGGAAGGGGGAAACGGCCACACGCCGGGCACTCAGTTGCAGGCAGCACAGCCCACTGGTGGGTGAAGCAGAGAGGCGAGACGCAAGGACGACACGTCTGCTGCTGTGGAGCCTCTACGCACTCGCACACGCATTCCCACAACTGCCTGCCTCCTCTCCCTCGCCCCATGCCTGCCATTACCAGCCCTCCCTCCATGTGGCCCTCGCAGCTCCCCTCTAGCACGCTCCCTTTTGTCCGTTGTCTACGCCACGGAACAAGGACTCACGGCCACTCCTCGTCCGGCACCATCCAGCTGGCTCCAAAGTCGTTGAAGCTGGGCACGACAACCCCATCGGGTCGCATGAAGTCGTCCTGCTGGCTCCCCGTGTACGTCCCACACAGCCCACACAGCTTGCCCTTGTGCTTCTCAGACACCTTCACTAGGAGCTCATGGTCCCCATTGAACTGCAGCTGCAGGCCCAGCTTGGTAGAAACCCGCACGTAGGAGCCGCTCAGGGAGATGTTCACACCGGGGGCAGGAGAGGCCGGCGGGGAGGCCAGAGCACCGTTGATCTGAACGAGGGGGAGAGAGGGAGACAGAAGCCTAAAGAGATGCCCTCCACAGAGAGGTCAGTGTTCTTCACCGCGACGGTGCCAGGGCCCAGCGAGTCACAAGCACTGACGGCGTGAGAAACCCTGCCCAGGCCTGCGAGAACAGCAGCTACTCTACACACGGCACTCCGAAAGCTCAGGAAAACAAGCCGAAAATCTGTTGCTGCGCAAGCAGCCGTATCTGCCCCGCTCGGAGCCTCGCTGTGCTCTTCTGTGAGCGTGCCAGCAGGCTGAGGGAATATCAAGCTCTTTCTGGGGTCAGAGGGGTACTTAATGGTGCCTAGGGCACCTCTTGTTCCCAGGTGTAAAAATGAGGGGGAGGGGCTTACGTAGACCGCCTTGTTCTTGCGCAGTGCAATGTGGAGGCCTTCCATGGACAGTGCCACAGAGTCCAGAGCTGTCCAGCTCTGGCTGCCGCGATGTTGGTTGCGGGTGGTGACACTGAACCCAACGGAGGAGTTGTCGCAGCCCGTCACCACCGTGTAGTTGCAGGAGCCCTGGAAGTGGTGAAGCTTCCCATCGAAGGTGCTGTAATGCGGGTCGCCGTAGATGTGGCAGAGAGCAGTGCTGGCTGCGTAGCAGCCCCTCTGGCCGTCCTGGACCTTGCAGACCTCGTCCTCAGCACAGGACAACGCAGAGCAAACCATCTGGCCGTTGGCCTCACACCGGCACTGGCGAGTGCAGTTCTCGCTCACAGAGTACTCGCCTTCCTGCAGGCAGAGAAACGCCGCGCGTCAGCGCATCAGGCAGGAAAGCAGAGGCAAGAGAGTGCCGTGGGAGGGGTGCAAGCCAGCGCAGGGTTTTCACTCACGCTGTAGTAGTTGTCCTCAAAGAGGCAGCCACAGTTGGCCTCGGGCACGCAGGTGTCTCCGCTGAGGAGGAAGCCAGAGGTACACGCACAGCCCTCCATGCAGGGCCTGGAGCAGTTCTGCGGGGCTTCTCGGTCAACACAGGTGGCAGGACAGCCAGTCATGCAAGGGTCATAGTAGCTGTTGGCGGGGCACAGCAGGGCTGCAACGGGAAGGGGACAGTTAGGACCAGCAAGCCTTCAAGGAAGGACGACCTTGTAGGAAGGGGAAGACCAAAGACCATAGGCTTGGCTTTGGCCAGAGGTTCTGGGCACGGGGAGCGGCACATTTCCCTTCTGGCAACTGCAAGGCAGGTACTCACGGCAGAAGGTGGCATTCCTCCAGGGAAGGAGAGTCACGCCGGCTGCCTGGCATGCGTCAGCGTAGGCCTCCAGAGCAGCACACAGGAACTCCTGGCCACCGTTGAGGGCACAAAGGTCATAGGAGCAGGTCTCAAAGTAGCTCTGGGGGTTGATCACGGCGTGGCACTGCTCGAAAGAGCCGGGCCTGGCAGTCAGCATGCCACAGAACTGGTCCGATTGGTAGAGCTCCTCTTCTTCTGCACTGCAGGGTGGGGAGGGGTCGGGGACACCGCAGGAGGAGTCGTCGTCTGGGACCTGCCAGCTCTGCCCCAGCGCATTGGAGTCTGCGGCTTGCTGCCCATTGGGCATCATGTAATCGTCCTCTGGCCGGCTGTTGAAGTTCCCGCACATGCCACAGGTCAGGTTGAAGTAGGTGGTGGGCACCTTCACCTCCACCGAGTGGTCAGTGTCGTAGGACACTCGGAGGTTGAAGTCTGTCTCCAGCATGATATAGCGGCCGCTGCTGCTCACCGTGATGGCACCTCCCGCTGCTCTCACCGGCAAGGTCTGGCGCACGTTGTTCACCTAGGGCAGACACACCACAATGGGCCCTGGACTTGTCCCTGGCCTCCCTGGGGTCTCCTGTCCCAGGGAAAGCAGCTGCCGGGCAGGGCACGGCAAACCGGTGCCCGTGATGCCCTCATGCAGAGACAGCCCAGTGCCTTGCAGAGCCACGTCTCTGTTCAGCACTCTGCAGAGGCCTCTGTGCAACACTGGCCACATTCCCCGTTTGCCTCTTCCTCCTCCAACCCCTCCAGAAAGGGAAAACAAAGCATCCCAGTGGCTTCAGGGGAGCCCACCCGGGCCTGGGCCAATGGAGATGTCTGGTACATGCCAGGCCCTGCCAGCAAAAGCCCGCCCTGCCTTGCAGCCACGCCACGCTCGTGCCAGCCCCACTGCCTACCAGCACTTGGCTCTTCTCCTGCTTGACAATGGCAATGCGCAGTCCGTACACCTCAACCAGGACTTCGCGCACATAGGACACGCTGGTGCTCCCACGATGCTCGTTCTTGGCCTCAACGTTGAAGTAGGGCAGGGAGGTGGTGTTGGAGCACACTTTGGCCAGGGTGTAGGTGCAGTTGCCCATGAAGTTGTGCGTCACCTGGTCAAAGGTGTTGTAGTGAGGGTCACCGTGGACATGGCAGATGCCGTAGGATTGTTCGAGGCACTGAGGTTTCCCATCCTGCACCCCGCAGTACTGGCCCGCGGGGCATGAGGCATCGGAGCACTGGACTTTGCTTCCCCGCGCGGGACACGTGCACTTTGAGGAGCAGGTGTTGTCCGTCCAGAACTCTGAGCCCACGGGGTAGTGCTGCCCATTGTGCCAGCACCCGCACTGCTGGCTGGGCACGCATTGGTCATTGTAGAGCAGGTACCCACTGTCGCACACACAGTCCTCCACGCACGGCAGGCTGCAGGTAGCAGGAGCCATCGGGTCGACACAGGTGGCAGGGCAGGCTGCAGCACAGGGCTCGTAGTGACTGTTGGCCGGACAGGTGATGGCTGCCGAGACAGAAGACATGGCCGTTACTTGGTGAACGCTACACTTCTTTGCGCTATATTTTCCCCTTTGGAAAATTAAGAGTCTGTGTTTCCTCTGTGGTCTGCTTGGCTCCATGGGTATTCTAAGTCATACCTAGTGCAATGGAACCGAGAATGATGCCTCCAATACTGACAGCTACCTGTACATCGCCACAGCACACAATAAAAATATTTCTTATTCCCCACCCCGCTCTTCATTCCTATCCTGTGTTTTCCTGTGAGCAACGATCCGGGGTACTGCGTGTGGACTTACGGCAGAAGGTTGTGTTCCTCCACACAGGGATCTTGACACCAAGCGACTGGCAGGCATCTGCATAGGACTGCAAGCTCTTGCAGAGGGCCTCGTGGTCCAGCCCCAGCTCACACAGGTCATAGAGGCAGGTGTCAAAGTAAGCGCTGGGGCTCAGCACAGCATGGCACACCTGAAACGGGCCGCTGGTGTCAGTGAGGAGCCCACAGAAGCGGCTGCTGGCAATGGCTTGCTTGTCGGTCTCATTGCAGGCTGGGGTGGGGAGCGGTCCGGCTGAGCAGCTGTGGAAAGACAGGGAGAAGGGCTGCTGGGTCATCTGTGGGCTTCTCCTGGTGGCTGCGCCTCCCCTTGCCCGACACGTCCCCAGGCCTGCTGGGGAGCTGCACACACCTGCTGTCGTTGGACACCTGCCAGCTGTTGCCCAGGCTGGTGGAGTCTGGCTCCAGCACGCCTTCCGGGTTCAGGAAGTCATCCGCTGCCATGCCGTTGTAGTTCCCACACATGCCACAAACCTTCTGCCCAAAGGTGCTTGGAAGCGTCACCTCCACCCGATGGTTCCCATCAAACTTCACTCTCAAGCCAAAGTCTGTCGTGACCACTGTGTAGAATCCGCTGGACGAGACCTGCACGCCCGTGGATGGGGTGCAGGGCAGGACCTCTTCCACTCCGTTGACCTGGAAGGACGGAAACAGAGACACGGTTGGAGCAACCCCTTTGGCACAGCGCTCTCATCTAGCACAGCCCCACCGCCTCTCCCTTTTGCGCTTACCGTCACCCCTCCACCCTTCTCCAGCCTTATCCGCTGGCCAACCACATCAACATCCACATATCGGACATAGGACACGCGAGTGTTGCCTCCCCTGTGCTCGTTGGCCGCTTCCACGTTGAAGTAGGGCAGCGAGCTGTTGCTCTCGCACAGCTTGGAGAGGGTGTAGGTACAGGTGCCCATGAAGTGGTGTAGCTGCTTGTCGAACGTGTGGTAGTGAGGGTCTCCTTCCACCACACAGGTCCCTGACAGCGGAAAGACCACAGGAAACGTTCAGTTAAGCACCTCCTGCTGTCTCCGCTCCCCAGCCCACGCTGCACAAAGGACTGCGGCTCCATGACGGGTCTACTCTACTCACCTGAGCCTGGCACGGGTTCTGGCGTGGTTTCCTCTTTTGAAGTTGTGGCGGTGGTGGTACTTGTTGCTGTCGGAGTCGCATTGCCTACGGCAGAGATAACGGTACAAGCAAATCAATCCTCCATGACCACCTCTGGTTCGAGACAGCAACTGCATTGAGCGCCACAAGAAGCACAATGTTCCTCAAGCTGCCCTTCCCTAAGCCTTGTCCCTTAGCCAGTCAATGCTGCTGTAATCTGCCTGGACCCACTCACAGAAGTCATCGTTGAATGTGCAGGTGAAGTTGCAGTCTGTTGGGGGAGCTGGGCATGGTGCAAAAAGCAAAGCAGTGTTTCCAGAGTGAGGGCGAGGTCACTTTTCCCTGTGTCCCACAGGGCAAACTTACATCCCTGGCATGCTCATGGCCGGGTGAGGATGGCCAACCAAGTGGAAGTAGGCAGTATGCTGGCGTATCGGAGAGTAACCTGAGGACAGGCAGGCTGAGGAGTAAGGTTTTTCCCAAGGAGTCATCCCCATTCTGCGTATCCTGTGTTGTACATTAGTCAAGGCTTGTTTCTTTCTCCTTCTCTCACCTCTGGTCCCACTTCTCTCCACTTTTGTGCGTGGCACCTTGCTAAGCCTCCCAGCAGGTCAGGGGCTCTGTCTTGGGACGGATGCTACCAGTTGTTTTCTATAGCCCAAGGACCTTTCTGGCTGCTTCTTGAAACTCTACTTCCCGTACAGGGAAGGGCAGGACCCAGTAAAGCCTTAGCCCCTCTTGACTGGCAGTGCATTGCTACGCCCCAACACTTCTCAGGCAATGCCTGCCATCGTACTGCAAAAAAGCTGCTGATACAGCACCCTGGCCACGCCAATCCTGTGCTCAGGACAAACAACACTGCTCAGAACACATTGGGCAGGACACCTAGGAGAATAGAGGTAAGGCCGCTGCGGACTGCCAGTCTGGAAAGAGCTGTGCAAACCCAGCAGATTGGCTATGCGATTTTGAGGGGCTCCTGAATCTTGAACCATAGGCATAAGACCTAAACTCAAAGAATGTACAAGAAGAAAAGAACACCCAGCAACTGCTCAACTAAAGGAATGACTACCGTTCACTTCCTCAGAATACGTGCGCAAAGATTGTTACAACTCATTCATGAAAACAGATCCAAAGCTGACACTTACCACAGACAGTGCCAGCACTCCAGTCTCCGAGAGCAACGCCTGCCTCAGCACAGGCTGCGGCGTAGGCCCCCAGGTCATTGCAGAGCTGCTCCGCGCTGCCATTCGTGGCACACTGGTCAAAGACACAGCTCTCAAAGTACGTCTCGGGCGGCAGAACTGCATGGCACGGCCGGAAGGGGCCACCCAGTTGCGTGAGGATTGCACACTGCTCCTTAGCTGCCTCCTCCTCGGAGGGGGAGCAGGACGGAGGTGGGCTGATGGCTGGGTCACACCTACAAAGCAGACAGACTGCCCTGAGCTCACAGCAGCCTGTGGACCCCTGCCACACCGCTTTCTGACCTCCTGCCCAGACAAAACCTCAGCCCCCGGAGCCCAGATCCCTCGCTAAGACAAGGCACCCATGGCTGTCACTTGCAAGGGTGGGCAACGAGGCCCAGGGCCACCGTTCCCCTCTGTGGCATCAGGAGGACGGAAATGAATGGCCAAGGCAGTTGCGATCGCAACAGCTTGCGAGAAGCATCATGCCAAGGCCCCGGCCCACTCTCTCTGGGGTCAGGAAGAGCGAGATGCAGCGTGTGGAGTGGGATGGCAGGTCCTGCACAGAGGTCACTGAGCACCCCAGAGCACAGCGCCTGGGGGGAGAGAGCACCGTGAACCCTGAGGGCAGGGAAGGGCCTGGACACTGCCACAGGCAAGCCAGCCCTGAGGGGAAGGGGGAAACGGCCACACGCCGGGCACTCAGTTGCAGGCAGCACAGCCCACTGGTGGGTGAAGCAGAGAGGCGAGACGCAAGGACGACACGTCTGCTGCTGTGGAGCCTCTACGCACTCGCACACGCATTCCCACAACTGCCTGCCTCCTCTCCCTCGCCCCATGCCTGCCATTACCAGCCCTCCCTCCATGTGGCCCTCGCAGCTCCCCTCTAGCACGCTCCCTTTTGTCCGTTGTCTACGCCACGGAACAAGGACTCACGGCCACTCCTCGTCCGGCACCATCCAGCTGGCTCCAAAGTCGTTGAAGCTGGGCACGACAACCCCATCGGGTCGCATGAAGTCGTCCTGCTGGCTCCCCGTGTACGTCCCACACAGCCCACACAGCTTGCCCTTGTGCTTCTCAGACACCTTCACTAGGAGCTCATGGTCCCCATTGAACTGCAGCTGCAGGCCCATCTTGGTAGAAACCCGCACGTAGGAGCCGCTCAGGGAGATGTTCACACCGGGGGCAGGAGAGGCCGGCGGGGAGGCCAGAGCACCGTTGATCTGAACGAGGGGGAGAGAGGGAGACAGAAGCCTAAAGAGATGCCCTCCACAGAGAGGTCAGTGTTCTTCACCGCGACGGTGCCAGGGCCCAGCGAGTCACAAGCACTGACGGCGTGAGAAACCCTGCCCAGGCCTGCGAGAACAGCAGCTACTCTACACACGGCACTCCGAAAGCTCAGGAAAACAAGCCGAAAATCTGTTGCTGCGCAAGCAGCCGTATCTGCCCCGCTCGGAGCCTCGCTGTGCTCTTCTGTGAGCGTGCCAGCAGGCTGAGGGAATATCAAGCTCTTTCTGGGGTCAGAGGGGTACTTAATGGTGCCTAGGGCACCTCTTGTTCCCAGGTGTAAAAATGAGGGGGAGGGGCTTACGTAGACCGCCTTGTTCTTGCGCAGTGCAATGTGGAGGCCTTCCATGGACAGTGCCACAGAGTCCAGAGCTGTCCAGCTCTGGCTGCCGCGATGTTGGTTGCGGGTGGTGACACTGAACCCAACGGAGGAGTTGTCGCAGCCCGTCACCACCGTGTAGTTGCAGGAGCCCTGGAAGTGGTGAAGCTTCCCATCGAAGGTGCTGTAATGCGGGTCGCCGTAGATGTGGCAGAGAGCAGTGCTGGCTGCGTAGCAGCCCCTCTGGCCGTCCTGGACCTTGCAGACCTCGTCCTCAGCACAGGACAACGCAGAGCAAACCATCTGGCCGTTGGCCTCACACCGGCACTGGCGAGTGCAGTTCTCGCTCACAGAGTACTCGCCTTCCTGCAGGCAGAGAAACGCCGCGCGTCAGCGCATCAGGCAGGAAAGCAGAGGCAAGAGAGTGCCGTGGGAGGGGTGCAAGCCAGCGCAGGGTTTTCACTCACGCTGTAGTAGTTGTCCTCAAAGAGGCAGCCACAGTTGGCCTCGGGCACGCAGGTGTCTCCGCTGAGGAGGAAGCCAGAGGTACACGCACAGCCCTCCATGCAGGGCCTGGAGCAGTTCTGCGGGGCTTCTCGGTCAACACAGGTGGCAGGACAGCCAGTCATGCAAGGGTCATAGTAGCTGTTGGCGGGGCACAGCAGGGCTGCAACGGGAAGGGGACAGTTAGGACCAGCAAGCCTTCAAGGAAGGACGACCTTGTAGGAAGGGGAAGACCAAAGACCATAGGCTTGGCTTTGGCCAGAGGTTCTGGGCACGGGGAGCGGCACATTTCCCTTCTGGCAACTGCAAGGCAGGTACTCACGGCAGAAGGTGGCATTCCTCCAGGGAAGGAGAGTCACGCCGGCTGCCTGGCATGCGTCAGCGTAGGCCTCCAGAGCAGCACACAGGAACTCCTGGCCACCGTTGAGGGCACAAAGGTCATAGGAGCAGGTCTCAAAGTAGCTCTGGGGGTTGATCACGGCGTGGCACTGCTCGAAAGAGCCGGGCCTGGCAGTCAGCATGCCACAGAACTGGTCCGATTGGTAGAGCTCCTCTTCTTCTGCACTGCAGGGTGGGGAGGGGTCGGGGACACCGCAGGAGGAGTCGTCGTCTGGGACCTGCCAGCTCTGCCCCAGCGCATTGGAGTCTGCGGCTTGCTGCCCATTGGGCATCATGTAATCGTCCTCTGGCCGGCTGTTGAAGTTCCCGCACATGCCACAGGTCAGGTTGAAGTAGGTGGTGGGCACCTTCACCTCCACCGAGTGGTCAGTGTCGTAGGACACTCGGAGGTTGAAGTCTGTCTCCAGCATGATATAGCGGCCGCTGCTGCTCACCGTGATGGCACCTCCCGCTGCTCTCACCGGCAAGGTCTGGCGCACGTTGTTCACCTAGGGCAGACACACCACAATGGGCCCTGGACTTGTCCCTGGCCTCCCTGGGGTCTCCTGTCCCAGGGAAAGCAGCTGCCGGGCAGGGCACGGCAAACCGGTGCCCGTGATGCCCTCATGCAGAGACAGCCCAGTGCCTTGCAGAGCCACGTCTCTGTTCAGCACTCTGCAGAGGCCTCTGTGCAACACTGGCCACATTCCCCGTTTGCCTCTTCCTCCTCCAACCCCTCCAGAAAGGGAAAACAAAGCATCCCAGTGGCTTCAGGGGAGCCCACCCGGGCCTGGGCCAATGGAGATGTCTGGTACATGCCAGGCCCTGCCAGCAAAAGCCCGCCCTGCCTTGCAGCCACGCCACGCTCGTGCCAGCCCCACTGCCTACCAGCACTTGGCTCTTCTCCTGCTTGACAATGGCAATGCGCAGTCCGTACACCTCAACCAGGACTTCGCGCACATAGGACACGCTGGTGCTCCCACGATGCTCGTTCTTGGCCTCAACGTTGAAGTAGGGCAGGGAGGTGGTGTTGGAGCACACTTTGGCCAGGGTGTAGGTGCAGTTGCCCATGAAGTTGTGCGTCACCTGGTCAAAGGTGTTGTAGTGAGGGTCACCGTGGACATGGCAGATGCCGTAGGATTGTTCGAGGCACTGAGGTTTCCCATCCTGCACCCCGCAGTACTGGCCCGCGGGGCATGAGGCATCGGAGCACTGGACTTTGCTTCCCCGCGCGGGACACGTGCACTTTGAGGAGCAGGTGTTGTCCGTCCAGAACTCTGAGCCCACGGGGTAGTGCTGCCCATTGTGCCAGCACCCGCACTGCTGGCTGGGCACGCATTGGTCATTGTAGAGCAGGTACCCACTGTCGCACACACAGTCCTCCACGCACGGCAGGCTGCAGGTAGCAGGAGCCATCGGGTCGACACAGGTGGCAGGGCAGGCTGCAGCACAGGGCTCGTAGTGACTGTTGGCCGGACAGGTGATGGCTGCCGAGACAGAAGACATGGCCGTTACTTGGTGAACGCTACACTTCTTTGCGCTATATTTTCCCCTTTGGAAAATTAAGAGTCTGTGTTTCCTCTGTGGTCTGCTTGGCTCCATGGGTATTCTAAGTCATACCTAGTGCAATGGAACCGAGAATGATGCCTCCAATACTGACAGCTACCTGTACATCGCCACAGCACACAATAAAAATATTTCTTATTCCCCACCCCGCTCTTCATTCCTATCCTGTGTTTTCCTGTGAGCAACGATCCGGGGTACTGCGTGTGGACTTACGGCAGAAGGTTGTGTTCCTCCACACAGGGATCTTGACACCAAGCGACTGGCAGGCATCTGCATAGGACTGCAAGCTCTTGCAGAGGGCCTCGTGGTCCAGCCCCAGCTCACACAGGTCATAGAGGCAGGTGTCAAAGTAAGCGCTGGGGCTCAGCACAGCGTGGCACACCTGAAACGGGCCGCTGGTGTCAGTGAGGAGCCCACAGAAGCGGCTGCTGGCAATGGCTTGCTTGTCGGTCTCATTGCAGGCTGGGGTGGGGAGCGGTCCGGCTGAGCAGCTGTGGAAAGACAGGGAGAAGGGCTGCTGGGTCATCTGTGGGCTTCTCCTGGTGGCTGCGCCTCCCCTTGCCCGACACGTCCCCAGGCCTGCTGGGGAGCTGCACACACCTGCTGTCGTTGGACACCTGCCAGCTGTTGCCCAGGCTGGTGGAGTCTGGCTCCAGCACGCCTTCCGGGTTCAGGAAGTCATCCGCTGCCATGCCGTTGTAGTTCCCACACATGCCACAAACCTTCTGCCCAAAGGTGCTTGGAAGCGTCACCTCCACCCGATGGTTCCCATCAAACTTCACTCTCAAGCCAAAGTCTGTCGTGACCACTGTGTAGAATCCGCTGGACGAGACCTGCACGCCCGTGGATGGGGTGCAGGGCAGGACCTCTTCCACTCCGTTGACCTGGAAGGACGGAAACAGAGACACGGTTGGAGCAACCCCTTTGGCACAGCGCTCTCATCTAGCACAGCCCCACCGCCTCTCCCTTTTGCGCTTACCGTCACCCCTCCACCCTTCTCCAGCCTTATCCGCTGGCCAACCACATCAACATCCACATATCGGACATAGGACACGCGAGTGTTGCCTCCCCTGTGCTCGTTGGCCGCTTCCACGTTGAAGTAGGGCAGCGAGCTGTTGCTCTCGCACAGCTTGGAGAGGGTGTAGGTACAGGTGCCCATGAAGTGGTGTAGCTGCTTGTCGAACGTGTGGTAGTGAGGGTCTCCTTCCACCACACAGGTCCCTGACAGCGGAAAGACCACAGGAAACGTTCAGTTAAGCACCTCCTGCTGTCTCCGCTCCCCAGCCCACGCTGCACAAAGGACTGCGGCTCCATGACGGGTCTACTCTACTCACCTGAGCCTGGCACGGGTTCTGGCGTGGTTTCCTCTTTTGAAGTTGTGGCGGTGGTGGTACTTGTTGCTGTCGGAGTCGCATTGCCTACGGCAGAGATAACGGTACAAGCAAATCAATCCTCTATGACCACCTCTGGTTCGAGACAGCAACTGCATTGAGCGCCACAAGAAGCACAATGTTCCTCAAGCTGCCCTTCCCTAAGCCTTGTCCCTTAGCCAGTCAATGCTGCTGTAATCTGCCTGGACCCACTCACAGAAGTCATCGTTGAATGTGCAGGTGAAGTTGCAGTCTGTTGGGGGAGCTGGGCATGGTGCAAAAAGCAAAGCAGTGTTTCCAGAGTGAGGGCGGGGTCACTTTTCCCTGTGTCCCACAGGGCAAACTTACATCCCTGGCATGCTCATGGCCGGGTGAGGATGGCCAACCAAGTGGAAGTAGGCAGTATGCTGGCGTATCGGAGAGTAACCTGAGGACAGGCAGGCTGAGGAGTAAGGTTTTTCCCAAGGAGTCATCCCCATTCTGCGTATCCTGTGTTGTACATTAGTCAAGGCTTGTTTCTTTCTCCTTCTCTCACCTCTGGTCCCACTTCTCTCCACTTTTGTGCGTGGCACCTTGCTAAGCCTCCCAGCAGGTCAGGGGCTCTGTCTTGGGACGGATGCTACCAGTTGTTTTCTATAGCCCAAGGACCTTTCTGGCTGCTTCTTGAAACTCTACTTCCCGTACAGGGAAGGGCAGGACCCAGTAAAGCCTTAGCCCCTCTTGACTGGCAGTGCATTGCTACGCCCCAACACTTCTCAGGCAATGCCTGCCATCGTACTGCAAAAAAGCTGCTGATACAGCACCCTGGCCACGCCAATCCTGTGCTCAGGACAAACAACACTGCTCAGAACACATTGGGCAGGACACCTAGGAGAATAGAGGTAAGGCCGCTGCGGACTGCCAGTCTGGAAAGAGCTGTGCAAACCCAGCAGATTGGCTATGCGATTTTGAGGGGCTCCTGAATCTTGAACCATAGGCATAAGACCTAAACTCAAAGAATGTACAAGAAGAAAAGAACACCCAGCAACTGCTCAACTAAAGGAATGACTACCGTTCACTTCCTCAGAATACGTGCGCAAAGATTGTTACAACTCATTCATGAAAACAGATCCAAAGCTGACACTTACCACAGACAGTGCCAGCACTCCAGTCTCCGAGAGCAACGCCTGCCTCAGCACAGGCTGCGGCGTAGGCCCCCAGGTCATTGCAGAGCTGCTCCGCGCTGCCATTCGTGGCACACTGGTCAAAGACACAGCTCTCAAAGTACGTCTCGGGCGGCAGAACTGCATGGCACGGCCGGAAGGGGCCACCCAGTTGCGTGAGGATTGCACACTGCTCCTTAGCTGCCTCCTCCTCGGAGGGGGAGCAGGACGGAGGTGGGCTGATGGCTGGGTCACACCTACAAAGCAGACAGACTGCCCTGAGCTCACAGCAGCCTGTGGACCCCTGCCACACCGCTTTCTGACCTCCTGCCCAGACAAAACCTCAGCCCCCGGAGCCCAGATCCCTCGCTAAGACAAGGCACCCATGGCTGTCACTTGCAAGGGTGGGCAACGAGGCCCAGGGCCACCGTTCCCCTCTGTGGCATCAGGAGGACGGAAATGAATGGCCAAGGCAGTTGCGATCGCAACAGCTTGCGAGAAGCATCATGCCAAGGCCCCGGCCCACTCTCTCTGGGGTCAGGAAGAGCGAGATGCAGCGTGTGGAGTGGGATGGCAGGTCCTGCACAGAGGTCACTGAGCACCCCAGAGCACAGCGCCTGGGGGGAGAGAGCACCGTGAACCCTGAGGGCAGGGAAGGGCCTGGACACTGCCACAGGCAAGCCAGCCCTGAGGGGAAGGGGGAAACGGCCACACGCCGGGCACTCAGTTGCAGGCAGCACAGCCCACTGGTGGGTGAAGCAGAGAGGCGAGACGCAAGGACGACACGTCTGCTGCTGTGGAGCCTCTACGCACTCGCACACGCATTCCCACAACTGCCTGCCTCCTCTCCCTCGCCCCATGCCTGCCATTACCAGCCCTCCCTCCATGTGGCCCTCGCAGCTCCCCTCTAGCACGCTCCCTTTTGTCCGTTGTCTACGCCACGGAACAAGGACTCACGGCCACTCCTCGTCCGGCACCATCCAGCTGGCTCCAAAGTCGTTGAAGCTGGGCACGACAACCCCATCGGGTCGCATGAAGTCGTCCTGCTGGCTCCCCGTGTACGTCCCACACAGCCCACACAGCTTGCCCTTGTGCTTCTCAGACACCTTCACTAGGAGCTCATGGTCCCCATTGAACTGCAGCTGCAGGCCCAGCTTGGTAGAAACCCGCACGTAGGAGCCGCTCAGGGAGATGTTCACACCGGGGGCAGGAGAGGCCGGCGGGGAGGCCAGAGCACCGTTGATCTGAACGAGGGGGAGAGAGGGAGACAGAAGCCTAAAGAGATGCCCTCCACAGAGAGGTCAGTGTTCTTCACCGCGACGGTGCCAGGGCCCAGCGAGTCACAAGCACTGACGGCGTGAGAAACCCTGCCCAGGCCTGCGAGAACAGCAGCTACTCTACACACGGCACTCCGAAAGCTCAGGAAAACAAGCCGAAAATCTGTTGCTGCGCAAGCAGCCGTATCTGCCCCGCTCGGAGCCTCGCTGTGCTCTTCTGTGAGCGTGCCAGCAGGCTGAGGGAATATCAAGCTCTTTCTGGGGTCAGAGGGGTACTTAATGGTGCCTAGGGCACCTCTTGTTCCCAGGTGTAAAAATGAGGGGGAGGGGCTTACGTAGACCGCCTTGTTCTTGCGCAGTGCAATGTGGAGGCCTTCCATGGACAGTGCCACAGAGTCCAGAGCTGTCCAGCTCTGGCTGCCGCGATGTTGGTTGCGGGTGGTGACACTGAACCCAACGGAGGAGTTGTCGCAGCCCGTCACCACCGTGTAGTTGCAGGAGCCCTGGAAGTGGTGAAGCTTCCCATCGAAGGTGCTGTAATGCGGGTCGCCGTAGATGTGGCAGAGAGCAGTGCTGGCTGCGTAGCAGCCCCTCTGGCCGTCCTGGATCTTGCAGACCTCGTCCTCAGCACAGGACAACGCAGAGCAAACCATCTGGCCGTTGGCCTCACACCGGCACTGGCGAGTGCAGTTCTCGCTCACAGAGTACTCGCCTTCCTGCAGGCAGAGAAACGCCGCGCGTCAGCGCATCAGGCAGGAAAGCAGAGGCAAGAGAGTGCCGTGGGAGGGGTGCAAGCCAGCGCAGGGTTTTCACTCACGCTGTAGTAGTTGTCCTCAAAGAGGCAGCCACAGTTGGCCTCGGGCACGCAGATGTCTCCGCTGAGGAGGAAGCCAGAGGTACACGCACAGCCCTCCATGCAGGGCCTGGAGCAGTTCTGCGGGGCTTCTCGGTCAACACAGGTGGCAGGACAGCCAGTCATGCAAGGGTCATAGTAGCTGTTGGCGGGGCACAGCAGGGCTGCAACGGGAAGGGGACAGTTAGGACCAGCAAGCCTTCAAGGAAGGACGACCTTGTAGGAAGGGGAAGACCAAAGACCATAGGCTTGGCTTTGGCCAGAGGTTCTGGGCACGGGGAGCGGCACATTTCCCTTCTGGCAACTGCAAGGCAGGTACTCACGGCAGAAGGTGGCATTCCTCCAGGGAAGGAGAGTCACGCCGGCTGCCTGGCATGCGTCAGCGTAGGCCTCCAGAGCAGCACACAGGAACTCCTGGCCACCGTTGAGGGCACAAAGGTCATAGGAGCAGGTCTCAAAGTAGCTCTGGGGGTTGATCACGGCGTGGCACTGCTCGAAAGAGCCGGGCCTGGCAGTCAGCATGCCACAGAACTGGTCCGATTGGTAGAGCTCCTCTTCTTCTGCACTGCAGGGTGGGGAGGGGTCGGGGACACCGCAGGAGGAGTCGTCGTCTGGGACCTGCCAGCTCTGCCCCAGCGCATTGGAGTCTGCGGCTTGCTGCCCATTGGGCATCATGTAATCGTCCTCTGGCCGGCTGTTGAAGTTCCCGCACATGCCACAGGTCAGGTTGAAGTAGGTGGTGGGCACCTTCACCTCCACCGAGTGGTCAGTGTCGTAGGACACTCGGAGGTTGAAGTCTGTCTCCAGCATGATATAGCGGCCGCTGCTGCTCACCGTGATGGCACCTCCCGCTGCTCTCACCGGCAAGGTCTGGCGCACGTTGTTCACCTAGGGCAGACACACCACAATGGGCCCTGGACTTGTCCCTGGCCTCCCTGGGGTCTCCTGTCCCAGGGAAAGCAGCTGCCGGGCAGGGCACGGCAAACCGGTGCCCGTGATGCCCTCATGCAGAGACAGCCCAGTGCCTTGCAGAGCCACGTCTCTGTTCAGCACTCTGCAGAGGCCTCTGTGCAACACTGGCCACATTCCCCGTTTGCCTCTTCCTCCTCCAACCCCTCCAGAAAGGGAAAACAAAGCATCCCAGTGGCTTCAGGGGAGCCCACCCGGGCCTGGGCCAATGGAGATGTCTGGTACATGCCAGGCCCTGCCAGCAAAAGCCCGCCCTGCCTTGCAGCCACGCCACGCTCGTGCCAGCCCCACTGCCTACCAGCACTTGGCTCTTCTCCTGCTTGACAATGGCAATGCGCAGTCCGTACACCTCAACCAGGACTTCGCGCACATAGGACACGCTGGTGCTCCCACGATGCTCGTTCTTGGCCTCAACGTTGAAGTAGGGCAGGGAGGTGGTGTTGGAGCACACTTTGGCCAGGGTGTAGGTGCAGTTGCCCATGAAGTTGTGCGTCACCTGGTCAAAGGTGTTGTAGTGAGGGTCACCGTGGACATGGCAGATGCCGTAGGATTGTTCGAGGCACTGAGGTTTCCCATCCTGCACCCCGCAGTACTGGCCCGCGGGGCATGAGGCATCGGAGCACTGGACTTTGCTTCCCCGCGCGGGACACGTGCACTTTGAGGAGCAGGTGTTGTCCGTCCAGAACTCTGAGCCCACGGGGTAGTGCTGCCCATTGTGCCAGCACCCGCACTGCTGGCTGGGCACGCATTGGTCATTGTAGAGCAGGTACCCACTGTCGCACACACAGTCCTCCACGCACGGCAGGCTGCAGGTAGCAGGAGCCATCGGGTCGACACAGGTGGCAGGGCAGGCTGCAGCACAGGGCTCGTAGTGACTGTTGGCCGGACAGGTGATGGCTGCCGAGACAGAAGACATGGCCGTTACTTGGTGAACGCTACACTTCTTTGCGCTATATTTTCCCCTTTGGAAAATTAAGAGTCTGTGTTTCCTCTGTGGTCTGCTTGGCTCCATGGGTATTCTAAGTCATACCTAGTGCAATGGAACCGAGAATGATGCCTCCAATACTGACAGCTACCTGTACATCGCCACAGCACACAATAAAAATATTTCTTATTCCCCACCCCGCTCTTCATTCCTATCCTGTGTTTTCCTGTGAGCAACGATCCGGGGTACTGCGTGTGGACTTACGGCAGAAGGTTGTGTTCCTCCACACAGGGATCTTGACACCAAGCGACTGGCAGGCATCTGCATAGGACTGCAAGCTCTTGCAGAGGGCCTCGTGGTCCAGCCCCAGCTCACACAGGTCATAGAGGCAGGTGTCAAAGTAAGCGCTGGGGCTCAGCACAGCGTGGCACACCTGAAACGGGCCGCTGGTGTCAGTGAGGAGCCCACAGAAGCGGCTGCTGGCAATGGCTTGCTTGTCGGTCTCATTGCAGGCTGGGGTGGGGAGCGGTCCGGCTGAGCAGCTGTGGAAAGACAGGGAGAAGGGCTGCTGGGTCATCTGTGGGCTTCTCCTGGTGGCTGCGCCTCCCCTTGCCCGACACGTCCCCAGGCCTGCTGGGGAGCTGCACACACCTGCTGTCGTTGGACACCTGCCAGCTGTTGCCCAGGCTGGTGGAGTCTGGCTCCAGCACGCCTTCCGGGTTCAGGAAGTCATCCGCTGCCATGCCGTTGTAGTTCCCACACATGCCACAAACCTTCTGCCCAAAGGTGCTTGGAAGCGTCACCTCCACCCGATGGTTCCCATCAAACTTCACTCTCAAGCCAAAGTCTGTCGTGACCACTGTGTAGAATCCGCTGGACGAGACCTGCACGCCCGTGGATGGGGTGCAGGGCAGGACCTCTTCCACTCCGTTGACCTGGAAGGACGGAAACAGAGACACGGTTGGAGCAACCCCTTTGGCACAGCGCTCTCATCTAGCACAGCCCCACCGCCTCTCCCTTTTGCGCTTACCGTCACCCCTCCACCCTTCTCCAGCCTTATCCGCTGGCCAACCACATCAACATCCACATATCGGACATAGGACACGCGAGTGTTGCCTCCCCTGTGCTCGTTGGCCGCTTCCACGTTGAAGTAGGGCAGCGAGCTGTTGCTCTCGCACAGCTTGGAGAGGGTGTAGGTACAGGTGCCCATGAAGTGGTGTAGCTGCTTGTCGAACGTGTGGTAGTGAGGGTCTCCTTCCACCACACAGGTCCCTGACAGCGGAAAGACCACAGGAAACGTTCAGTTAAGCACCTCCTGCTGTCTCCGCTCCCCAGCCCACGCTGCACAAAGGACTGCGGCTCCATGACGGGTCTACTCTACTCACCTGAGCCTGGCACGGGTTCTGGCGTGGTTTCCTCTTTTGAAGTTGTGGCGGTGGTGGTACTTGTTGCTGTCGGAGTCGCATTGCCTACGGCAGAGATAACGGTACAAGCAAATCAATCCTCTATGACCACCTCTGGTTCGAGACAGCAACTGCATTGAGCGCCACAAGAAGCACAATGTTCCTCAAGCTGCCCTTCCCTAAGCCTTGTCCCTTAGCCAGTCAATGCTGCTGTAATCTGCCTGGACCCACTCACAGAAGTCATCGTTGAATGTGCAGGTGAAGTTGCAGTCTGTTGGGGGAGCTGGGCATGGTGCAAAAAGCAAAGCAGTGTTTCCAGAGTGAGGGCGGGGTCACTTTTCCCTGTGTCCCACAGGGCAAACTTACATCCCTGGCATGCTCATGGCCGGGTGAGGATGGCCAACCAAGTGGAAGTAGGCAGTATGCTGGCGTATCGGAGAGTAACCTGAGGACAGGCAGGCTGAGGAGTAAGGTTTTTCCCAAGGAGTCATCCCCATTCTGCGTATCCTGTGTTGTACATTAGTCAAGGCTTGTTTCTTTCTCCTTCTCTCACCTCTGGTCCCACTTCTCTCCACTTTTGTGCGTGGCACCTTGCTAAGCCTCCCAGCAGGTCAGGGGCTCTGTCTTGGGACGGATGCTACCAGTTGTTTTCTATAGCCCAAGGACCTTTCTGGCTGCTTCTTGAAACTCTACTTCCCGTACAGGGAAGGGCAGGACCCAGTAAAGCCTTAGCCCCTCTTGACTGGCAGTGCATTGCTACGCCCCAACACTTCTCAGGCAATGCCTGCCATCGTACTGCAAAAAAGCTGCTGATACAGCACCCTGGCCACGCCAATCCTGTGCTCAGGACAAACAACACTGCTCAGAACACATTGGGCAGGACACCTAGGAGAATAGAGGTAAGGCCGCTGCGGACTGCCAGTCTGGAAAGAGCTGTGCAAACCCAGCAGATTGGCTATGCGATTTTGAGGGGCTCCTGAATCTTGAACCATAGGCATAAGACCTAAACTCAAAGAATGTACAAGAAGAAAAGAACACCCAGCAACTGCTCAACTAAAGGAATGACTACCGTTCACTTCCTCAGAATACGTGCGCAAAGATTGTTACAACTCATTCATGAAAACAGATCCAAAGCTGACACTTACCACAGACAGTGCCAGCACTCCAGTCTCCGAGAGCAACGCCTGCCTCAGCACAGGCTGCGGCGTAGGCCCCCAGGTCATTGCAGAGCTGCTCCGCGCTGCCATTCGTGGCACACTGGTCAAAGACACAGCTCTCAAAGTACGTCTCGGGCGGCAGAACTGCATGGCACGGCCGGAAGGGGCCACCCAGTTGCGTGAGGATTGCACACTGCTCCTTAGCTGCCTCCTCCTCGGAGGGGGAGCAGGACGGAGGTGGGCTGATGGCTGGGTCACACCTACAAAGCAGACAGACTGCCCTGAGCTCACAGCAGCCTGTGGACCCCTGCCACACCGCTTTCTGACCTCCTGCCCAGACAAAACCTCAGCCCCCGGAGCCCAGATCCCTCGCTAAGACAAGGCACCCATGGCTGTCACTTGCAAGGGTGGGCAACGAGGCCCAGGGCCACCGTTCCCCTCTGTGGCATCAGGAGGACGGAAATGAATGGCCAAGGCAGTTGCGATCGCAACAGCTTGCGAGAAGCATCATGCCAAGGCCCCGGCCCACTCTCTCTGGGGTCAGGAAGAGCGAGATGCAGCGTGTGGAGTGGGATGGCAGGTCCTGCACAGAGGTCACTGAGCACCCCAGAGCACAGCGCCTGGGGGGAGAGAGCACCGTGAACCCTGAGGGCAGGGAAGGGCCTGGACACTGCCACAGGCAAGCCAGCCCTGAGGGGAAGGGGGAAACGGCCACACGCCGGGCACTCAGTTGCAGGCAGCACAGCCCACTGGTGGGTGAAGCAGAGAGGCGAGACGCAAGGACGACACGTCTGCTGCTGTGGAGCCTCTACGCACTCGCACACGCATTCCCACAACTGCCTGCCTCCTCTCCCTCGCCCCATGCCTGCCATTACCAGCCCTCCCTCCATGTGGCCCTCGCAGCTCCCCTCTAGCACGCTCCCTTTTGTCCGTTGTCTACGCCACGGAACAAGGACTCACGGCCACTCCTCGTCCGGCACCATCCAGCTGGCTCCAAAGTCGTTGAAGCTGGGCACGACAACCCCATCGGGTCGCATGAAGTCGTCCTGCTGGCTCCCCGTGTACGTCCCACACAGCCCACACAGCTTGCCCTTGTGCTTCTCAGACACCTTCACTAGGAGCTCATGGTCCCCATTGAACTGCAGCTGCAGGCCCAGCTTGGTAGAAACCCGCACGTAGGAGCCGCTCAGGGAGATGTTCACACCGGGGGCAGGAGAGGCCGGCGGGGAGGCCAGAGCACCGTTGATCTGAACGAGGGGGAGAGAGGGAGACAGAAGCCTAAAGAGATGCCCTCCACAGAGAGGTCAGTGTTCTTCACCGCGACGGTGCCAGGGCCCAGCGAGTCACAAGCACTGACGGCGTGAGAAACCCTGCCCAGGCCTGCGAGAACAGCAGCTACTCTACACACGGCACTCCGAAAGCTCAGGAAAACAAGCCGAAAATCTGTTGCTGCGCAAGCAGCCGTATCTGCCCCGCTCGGAGCCTCGCTGTGCTCTTCTGTGAGCGTGCCAGCAGGCTGAGGGAATATCAAGCTCTTTCTGGGGTCAGAGGGGTACTTAATGGTGCCTAGGGCACCTCTTGTTCCCAGGTGTAAAAATGAGGGGGAGGGGCTTACGTAGACCGCCTTGTTCTTGCGCAGTGCAATGTGGAGGCCTTCCATGGACAGTGCCACAGAGTCCAGAGCTGTCCAGCTCTGGCTGCCGCGATGTTGGTTGCGGGTGGTGACACTGAACCCAACGGAGGAGTTGTCGCAGCCCGTCACCACCGTGTAGTTGCAGGAGCCCTGGAAGTGGTGAAGCTTCCCATCGAAGGTGCTGTAATGCGGGTCGCCGTAGATGTGGCAGAGAGCAGTGCTGGCTGCGTAGCAGCCCCTCTGGCCGTCCTGGATCTTGCAGACCTCGTCCTCAGCACAGGACAACGCAGAGCAAACCATCTGGCCGTTGGCCTCACACCGGCACTGGCGAGTGCAGTTCTCGCTCACAGAGTACTCGCCTTCCTGCAGGCAGAGAAACGCCGCGCGTCAGCGCATCAGGCAGGAAAGCAGAGGCAAGAGAGTGCCGTGGGAGGGGTGCAAGCCAGCGCAGGGTTTTCACTCACGCTGTAGTAGTTGTCCTCAAAGAGGCAGCCACAGTTGGCCTCGGGCACGCAGGTGTCTCCGCTGAGGAGGAAGCCAGAGGTACACGCACAGCCCTCCATGCAGGGCCTGGAGCAGTTCTGCGGGGCTTCTCGGTCAACACAGGTGGCAGGACAGCCAGTCATGCAAGGGTCATAGTAGCTGTTGGCGGGGCACAGCAGGGCTGCAACGGGAAGGGGACAGTTAGGACCAGCAAGCCTTCAAGGAAGGACGACCTTGTAGGAAGGGGAAGACCAAAGACCATAGGCTTGGCTTTGGCCAGAGGTTCTGGGCACGGGGAGCGGCACATTTCCCTTCTGGCAACTGCAAGGCAGGTACTCACGGCAGAAGGTGGCATTCCTCCAGGGAAGGAGAGTCACGCCGGCTGCCTGGCATGCGTCAGCGTAGGCCTCCAGAGCAGCACACAGGAACTCCTGGCCACCGTTGAGGGCACAAAGGTCATAGGAGCAGGTCTCAAAGTAGCTCTGGGGGTTGATCACGGCGTGGCACTGCTCGAAAGAGCCGGGCCTGGCAGTCAGCATGCCACAGAACTGGTCCGATTGGTAGAGCTCCTCTTCTTCTGCACTGCAGGGTGGGGAGGGGTCGGGGACACCGCAGGAGGAGTCGTCGTCTGGGACCTGCCAGCTCTGCCCCAGCGCATTGGAGTCTGCGGCTTGCTGCCCATTGGGCATCATGTAATCGTCCTCTGGCCGGCTGTTGAAGTTCCCGCACATGCCACAGGTCAGGTTGAAGTAGGTGGTGGGCACCTTCACCTCCACCGAGTGGTCAGTGTCGTAGGACACTCGGAGGTTGAAGTCTGTCTCCAGCATGATATAGCGGCCGCTGCTGCTCACCGTGATGGCACCTCCCGCTGCTCTCACCGGCAAGGTCTGGCGCACGTTGTTCACCTAGGGCAGACACACCACAATGGGCCCTGGACTTGTCCCTGGCCTCCCTGGGGTCTCCTGTCCCAGGGAAAGCAGCTGCCGGGCAGGGCACGGCAAACCGGTGCCCGTGATGCCCTCATGCAGAGACAGCCCAGTGCCTTGCAGAGCCACGTCTCTGTTCAGCACTCTGCAGAGGCCTCTGTGCAACACTGGCCACATTCCCCGTTTGCCTCTTCCTCCTCCAACCCCTCCAGAAAGGGAAAACAAAGCATCCCAGTGGCTTCAGGGGAGCCCACCCGGGCCTGGGCCAATGGAGATGTCTGGTACATGCCAGGCCCTGCCAGCAAAAGCCCGCCCTGCCTTGCAGCCACGCCACGCTCGTGCCAGCCCCACTGCCTACCAGCACTTGGCTCTTCTCCTGCTTGACAATGGCAATGCGCAGTCCGTACACCTCAACCAGGACTTCGCGCACATAGGACACGCTGGTGCTCCCACGATGCTCGTTCTTGGCCTCAACGTTGAAGTAGGGCAGGGAGGTGGTGTTGGAGCACACTTTGGCCAGGGTGTAGGTGCAGTTGCCCATGAAGTTGTGCGTCACCTGGTCAAAGGTGTTGTAGTGAGGGTCACCGTGGACATGGCAGATGCCGTAGGATTGTTCGAGGCACTGAGGTTTCCCATCCTGCACCCCGCAGTACTGGCCCGCGGGGCATGAGGCATCGGAGCACTGGACTTTGCTTCCCCGCGCGGGACACGTGCACTTTGAGGAGCAGGTGTTGTCCGTCCAGAACTCTGAGCCCACGGGGTAGTGCTGCCCATTGTGCCAGCACCCGCACTGCTGGCTGGGCACGCATTGGTCATTGTAGAGCAGGTACCCACTGTCGCACACACAGTCCTCCACGCACGGCAGGCTGCAGGTAGCAGGAGCCATCGGGTCGACACAGGTGGCAGGGCAGGCTGCAGCACAGGGCTCGTAGTGACTGTTGGCAGCGCAGGTTAGTGCTGTGTAAGAAAAGATATACCTATTTGTTAATTATTTTAAGCTGTTGAAATATTTTGTTTTATTTGTGGACGTCTTGCAATTCTGAGGCAATCTGGTGCATGTCTTTGCTGTCTTACCAACGTTTAATTTCTTTTGAGTTTTGGGCTATTCAAACTTTCCCTCGTGGAGAGAATTTCCTATTAGACTTCTTATTCCTGGAGATGATTTCTTTGAATTCTTGCACTGGGCTGAGGATATTGCTGTCATGTTAGTTATTTTCGTAGATGTTTGTCATATTTAAGTTATAGTCCTGATATTTAATTCTAAGCATATTGTAGCTTTGTATTTTTTCACTTTACCAAGGCCTTCAATGTTTGTCAAATAATCAGGATGTACAGGTGCTGTATTCTATTTTTAGATCTTGTTACATAGACAACATGTAGATACCAAAACTAATTAGAGGTTTTAAACACTGACATTTTCAGGTGAGAAGATGCCAAAACTGAAATTTCCTGAATAGTCTTTTTTCAGCTACTATGTGTTTATGTGATGCAGTTCAGTTTTTAAGGACATATTTTCTTACTCTATTTTTAGCCTTCTTTCCTATGAAGACAGAGATCACACAATTACATTGCACATTTCTCTGCTCATCTTCCCACTTACTAAATTTGACTCAGCTGACTTGTTGGAAATAAGTTGGTAAGGTTGGTAGAGGAGAAAAATATATTTAGGTATATATTAAATGAAAAAGCCACAAGGCAAGGAGGAGAGATCCTGTAAGCTTCTGGTGAGAATAGATCTGTTCTGGACTTTCAGACAGCATTTAAATCCCGTTCTAAAGACAACTTTTTTGTTGTTTTGTTTTCTGTAATGTATACCTGAATGCTTGAGAAATGTTCTTTTTTTAATCTTTACCAGCATTCACAGAAGAAAGGTCGTTATTCCCATTTAATCACAAGCACAGACTTCTGTCTATTACTTTAATACTTGACAATTTTTGTCTTATGCCTCAGTGTGGTTTTGTCTCTTCCCCACCCTCATTACCTTCTCCACTTCCATTAGTGTGGTTACAATCTCCATTGCACAGGCTTCTTACTCCAGTCCTGGCCTTTAATTCCAGGCTGCCTGCCTGTGTTGCCACCTCTCCCATATGAAACCCTGAATCATTATGTCTGTACAGAACACTCTGATGCTTTCCTCCATATCCATAGGGGTGAATGGCCAGTACTTCCTCCTCTCTTATACATATGGGAATTTGTGCCCCTGATGGTGTTTTCAATACTCTGCTTCTCCCTTTACCCCAGACCTCCCACTCCGCTCGTCAGATGTGTTCCTCCTTCATCCTGCTGTCTTTGCACTGCTACAAACTGGGTTTCAGACATCTTCTCTGTTCAATTTCAGGTTCATTCCTCTCATCAGCTCTGATTTCATTATTCCTGCAAGAGCAACAAGCTCTGACCCCTGAATCCAGCTTCCTTGTCCTTGGCTCTCTGCCTAGCCAGTTTCAACCTGTTCTTCCTCTTTTCCGTAGACTTCTAAGGAAATTATTTTTTTTCTTTCTGTCTTCTACTTGCTTTCACTAAATCTAGGGTCTTCCACTTAGCCTATTCATTAGTCCTCCCCAGTTCCTAGTCAAAGCTCCATTCTCACTGTGCCAGGCTGCCTGGATCCCTTATCTACAGCTCTGCCTTTCATCTGCTGCTCACGTCATCTCTATGTTCCTATAAGATATCTGTCTTGGTGTGTTTTTGCTGAGGTTGCTACAGGAGAAGAAGACACAGCCTCCCTTCTGTTAACTGGTGCCTGGCCACCATGCAAGGTAGAGAGGCTGGGAGCATAGAAGCAGGCAGCTCAGGCTTTCAGCAGAGAGGGTGGATAAAACTCTTACATGTCTACTAAGCATGTGCAAAATGAGATTTTTTTTTCTCAAAGACAGTTTAGGCATAGTTTCTTCAGAAGGTAAAAAACCCTCTAAGTCAAGTGTCCCTGACGCACTTAATAGACCTGAACAAAAATATAGGGACACTAGAGGAATGCAAAGGAAAAGCTTCCAATGCTATTTTAAGATGGACCAGACAATATTTTTTCCTTTCATCAAAAGCAGCTTAACTATCATTCACTAGAATCTTCCCAAAGGAATCAAACTGAGGACTGTATGTAACCCTGAAATCTTTAGCCTGATCAGTCAAGATTTCAATGTTATATGAATTCAATACAGTGTCTTGTTGTGCTGTGTCTTCATGAAGTCCTAAGTATAGTCTCCTGACAAGTGGTAATTTCCAGTAATCTTTGATACATACGACAGAAGGTTTCATTTCTCCATGATGTCAGCTGAACTCCTGCAGCTTGGCACGTGTCTGCATAAGCCTGCAGGTTTTGACAGAGGACTGCATTGTTCAAATGAAGTTCACAGAGATCATACTGACAGGCTTCAGAATAACTTTGTGGATCAATTACTGAATGGCAGTTCTGGAATGGACCATTAGGATCTGTGATCAGACCACAGTATTCATTGCTTTGGATCATATGTTTTTCATCAGCAGTGCAATTTGGAGTATGGCCATCATCTGGCAAGCACCTAGTGTGGGGAAAAAAAAAGTTGCGGAAAAATTCATGGATAAACTTCGGATGCACTAGCACCTAAGATGATTTTCAAATCATATCTAACAAAACTACAGAGCTGTCCTCAGGCTAAGCATGGCATATTTTAAAGTTCTACATTTCAAACACTTAGGATAGAAATTCAGATTTTAATATGATGTCCACCTTATAAACTTTGAGAGTCCTAGAAGAAACCCAAGTATTTATTCTGGCTTTCTTTTAAGTCAGGCTTTCTACATGGGAGATACCTAGGAAGGGCAAATAAAAGCAAAAGCATTCAAAGTTAAACCTCTACTATCACTAAATAGTATATTTTGAAATTATAAAAGAAATAGTAAAGTATCTCAGAAGAGTTGAAACAAGGTCTTCAAGCATTAGCATTAATACACTAAAATAATAACTGAAATCTTTGTGGGCATCTCAGTGTTTTACTCAAATTTTCTCTTTTTAAGCACAGTTAAATTTGCTGTGAAATTTTACCCAGATAGATAAAGTAAGTACACTGACAGGAATATATTTTATCCCATGTGCCTGACATTTTTGACCCACATACAACAGTTTCTTAAAATACTGGTCACTGCATAACCAACAGCTAAGGCCTAACATCCCAACTGGAGTACTACCTGGAGTCATTGTAAACCTGCCAACTGTTGCCAAGGCTGGCCGAGTTTGTTTCCATCTCTCCATCTGGGTTAAGAAAATCATCTGCTTTGTGCCCATTATAATTTCCACATATTCCGCAGACTTTAGACATATAGGTACTGGGAAGAGTGATTTCTGCTCTGTGATTTCCGTCAAACTTGACCTTCAGCCCAAAGTCAGTAGCAACGACAACATACTGCCCACTGAAGGAAATGCTGACGCCTTGTGCCAAGGTCAGAGGGAGCACTTGGCTGGCTCCATCAACCTGCAGACACAGAGAAGGAGAATCATTATAATCACTTCAAAACAAGTATTTTTAATGGTGACCCTGTTAGATCACATCCCTAGATTGAGCATAGGACTTGCATAGGGAGCCTGTAATAACAGTAAGAACTCGTATTGTGTTAAGCATTATTTAACATGAATGTTGTATACGGGCACATAATCTAGGGTCTCAAGGCCATAATAATGCAGCTACATAGCTTCCAGGTGCAGTCAAAGTGAGCTTGATGAACCAGACCCAGCTGGCAAAAATCCAGGACTTTGCATGGTCTGTCAGCAGTAACTGCTTACTGACCTATTTTTTATTTTGGACCAAATAAGATTAAAAAAGGGTAGTTAGAATGGATTCGGAGAAAACGTTCAGGATTGGACAAATCTTGAAAAAGCTTCTTTTTGCTTCTTTCTCTTTTAATTTTCACATATGAAATGCCAGACAATACCAAGTAGATGTCCAAGTAAAACTTTCAATTTATTTAAAGTTTACTAAAGTTAGCATCTACTCTGAAAATTTGTTCTTATTACACATGTAAGAAAGTTTGGTTTCCTTAGAAACATATATATAATAAAAATGGTAAATACAGGGGAAAGGTATAAAAGAGAAGCTGTTGGACAAGTGTGGATATACGAGATCAATATGTTTCTAAGATCAGGTGGGAAAGGTCTCGGCGTACATTTCAACCTTTATCTCCTGTCACATAAATCACTGTACTATTTTCTTATAAGAAGGCTGGTAATGAAGTAAGGTGACCTGTTCATTTATTGGGTGTTTTAATCAAGCATGTCTGCTATCTTGGCGCTTTATGGAAAGAAGCCATAAAGAAGCCTTAAAATACAATAGCTGGCCAAGTGACACAACCAGTGTGAGGAGAGTAATCAGATTGTCACTCTAGGACTTTCTTATCTGACCCTACATTATGGCAAATGCCAGGTGTTGAATGAAGTTAGCAGTGACATGGAATAACTAGAAATCAGGGATGAACATGCAGCTTTACAGGCTACCACACAGAATCAGGAAATAATCACCAGCATGGACTCGGTTAATGCAGGGCCTTTTTATTCCCTGATGCAGACCGTGCTTGAGTGTGGGGAGCAAACTAGAAAAGTAGGCTAGCCCACCAACCTCATGTGCGGTGTCAGCTCTAATCCCACTTCTTAGCAACACAATTTTAGCCTGTGTTTTCAGTCCTGAAATTCCAATGTTTAAGAACTCCATACTACTCCTACTCCTAAATATCTGACTGTCCCTCTAAATATTACTATATGTATGCTGGAAATTTGTAGTCATTGTACAACAACTTCTTCATTCACACTATGAGTTACTGATGAGAGACAGCGGGCTCCAACTTTACCTTGACAACTTTGTCTTTACCCAGATTGATCCTGTAGCCATACACATCGATGTCCACATATTGGACATACGATACATGAGTGTTGCTTCCCCTGTGCTCATTGGCCGCTTCTATGTTGAAATAGGGCAGCGAGCTGTTGCTTTCACACAGTTTGGAGAGGGTGTATGTGCAGGTGCCCATGAAGTCATGACGCTGCTGGTCAAATGTGTAATAGTGAGGATCCCCATGTATACTGCAAATTGCTTCTGGAGACAGGAAAAAGGAATATGTTCTCATTAACATATGGATACAACCAGAAAAGCCAACTCATTGTGCAGTGGGAAAACACAGTCATCCCCGTTTTATAGACTACATACAGAAAAACTGAAACAGAAAATCAGGTTTATATGGCATAAGGCAATGCCATAGATACCCAAAGAAACTAACTGAAGCAAATAAGTAGCACTGGTAGCAAAAAATTTAGTGCCCTTCTACAACCTAGCATCTGTGATTGGTTAAAATTACCTGTCACCAGAGGTGGTGTAGGTCCTGTTGGTGTAGGTGTTGGTGGTACAGGGATGATGACATCTTCTGTTAGTAGAAAAGACAAGGCAATACAATGAGTTATAACATTACATGGTGAACGCTACATGGATTTCCACTTATTCTTCAGCATCATAAAATTAGAAGTTTTTCACTGAAGCAAGTGGAACTGCCTATATTTCATAATGAGGATGTGTGGGTTCTTTTGAGTGCTTAAGATAGCTCATCTGATTGTTAGCTTGGTGGCAATGACTGAGCTTGTGCTGGCTTGCTTCTTTGGTGCTGGAAGTGTATTTACAATTGGATATGTGACTCCCTCTGGTGTGTATGTTAAGGCGTGAAGGTCATACTGTCTGCAAGTGTTGGCATGTCTGGAAGTGAGTAGCCTGCCAGATGATGCTATATACCAGAAGCAAATAACTCTCAGGGCATTGGTGGTTTCTAATCAGAGAGTTTTGTTGTTTCTTCAAAATTATATTTATTTCTTCGAAATGTGGCAGCTGTAAGAGGTTTCTACTGACAGACACAACAAACAGTCCTGTTGTGGTGTCTTCCCTCATGCCTGCTTCCACTTGTTAACACAGATTAGCATCTTCTCCACCTATTCATTATCCTTCATAAAGATATCTTCTAAAAGAAGATGTGTACTTCTACGCATGAGCTAGCAATACCAGGAGGAGTATTCTCCTGATGTCTTGTTCCTTCCCCTGGTGACATGTGAATGAGTAGTGGATCTGAATCTGTGAACGTACAACAGACAGACTGAAACCTTCAGAGCACACACACATTCACTCCTGCCCCTTTGCAGAACAAAGAGCAACTCCTCTCATTCAGGTACTCTTCTATTGCACTCCGCTATGCACTGAGTGTGTGGTAACAGTCAGTGTGCGAGGAGATAACCAAGTGATGAACTGATTCACAGAGAACAATGCTTCCCGACCTACTTAGAGACACACTATAGGTATATAGTCATACAAATGAATCCACAAGTAAGGCAGCTGGTCTTCCGTATTACTGACACTTCTAATGACATAATTTTTAGGGATTAAGTTGTAATATAGAAAACAAGTCATACAAGAACAAGATACAGATTTTTGAATAGTGGTGCAGTAACTACATACTGTGAAGGTACTGCTTTTGTGCTAACCATGTGATTCAAATTCAGCTCAATGTGGGAGATTTGCAAGATACTTATGATACAATATAGAAGAAGCCAATAGACTTCACATAACTTGAAGACTAGTGTATACCGATAAATCTGTGCACAAAATAATCCTGTTCACTTAATGAGCTCTAACTTCAAAGCTGAAGATATTTTGAAGTAATCTGCCTTCAAAATGGGATCAGTTCCTTTCCATGCAATAGTTTTGTGTACATGCCCACTTCTCATATGCTTCTTACACACCCACTTCTTCACATCAAGCTCCCTACTCCCGTATAAATGCAGTTTTTGTATATCTACCCCAGAATTGCTCTTTTTGCTCTTTCAACATTGCTGAAAAATTGTCAGGAAATCCTGAAAATGGCTATATTCCCACAATGGAGACTTCCCAACAAGTGTTAAGTTAACCTTGTCGTAGAGCTGATGAAAAAATAACCAGAAAAAAAATGTCTTCCTGACGTTATTGCCCCTTGAGATCTAAGGTGAAGTAGTTCTGCAAATGACAATATGAATATCAAACATCATAACCTAAAGACTGCTTGCTAAATTTTCCTTGGAAGCTAATTTTTCCATGTGACAAATGGACATATATTTAGTTTTTCATGAATTTGATTAAAATATCTATTCCTGTAGAACAGACAAAACATTCTTGTAGAAATAAAAGGTTGGGAGGACTTTGACTTTTGCCAGACCTAGCAATTCACTTCTTTCATTATATTAGCAGCCATAGAGTTGAACAGAAGGAGGAGCCCTTTTCTCCTGTCTCTTGGAGTTACATTAGTGCACCATCCAGTGGCTGAATCATGTGCTAATACGCCTGGGAAAATGAAGAACTGGCTCTCTCTAGCTCCACCAAAAAGGCCCCAAGTATTATTCACAGAATTTTTAAGGAAATTTTATGTTTTGAGGGTGTGGACCTGAAAGCAAATCTTCATTCTGGCTAGAGTAAATTTGAAACATTTTATTGTCATTATATGAGTAGCATTTCACAAAGAGCAAGGCCCATTAAGACCTAATGACACTTTCTATATCGTTTTCAGTAAGTTTCTTGTTCTATTCACATTTTATAAGTAATGCATGCTTGTCAGTAAAGATGGGATAAACTGTAATTCACTTCCAGATACTAGTCATCCACAGCTTGTGCCAGTCTTGGCTGATTTGTTATAGGGTTAGGGATCAAGCTCAAATTGCTGATTCATAGTCAGAGCTGATAGTGCAATTCAGCTTTATTGACTCACCATTATTTCTTTTGTGACATATGACAGTGCTGTGTATTTGCTGAGCTTGTATGAACCGAGATTTGCTGTAAAATCACGATTAGAGCATTTAATCTAGAATCCAAGACCAATGTCCATAGCCTTGGCTGGGTTTAGAGATCCACTTCAGACTTAAAATAAAGGTTAAGTTTGCTGGACCGTGTGAAAATGGTCACATTTGCAGAGAAGGGGGTAGCTTGTTCTGAATGTTTGAGGTGGTGAGGAAAGGTTTAGGAAGAAACTACAATGAAACAGATAACATTGAAACGAAGTGAGCTGTAAAGTTTTTGCCACTTCTGTTTTGTGGTTCAAAGTTATGAGGAGTTTCTATATTGTATGTGGAATTGAGTAACGGTCAACAGCTTAAAAAGAGATGAGGAAGGAGTATACAGTAAGGTGCAAACATAAACTTACCACAGGATCCATTCCTTACTCTCACGTTGTCCAGTGCCGTATCCGCATACTCTGTCAGTCCTCGGACAGCCTCAAAAATTACCTAGGCAGGATGCAAAGTAAATCACTGCATCAGAGTTGTTTAGGCAAATATGAGGCCATTCACCTTAGCATGTTTTCAAAACATTCTTTCTGGTCTATCTCTAAAGGCATCAAGTAAGCTAAGGCTATAACAGTTCTCCTAGCTTCCCTGAGAAGCCTAAAATATGTACTTTGTAATAAGGTAAGGACTTCAAGAAACATTGCCCTCTATTTTGCTGACAAATTATTTATGAGAATCAGTTTTCTGGATTCTATGGAGGAGTCCAATGTAAGCAGCATCTCAAATTTCAAACCTCAACTGCCTTCTCACAAACCTGCATTTAGTTAAGGCACCTAAAGTCCTTGACTTCATGATAAAATGAAGGGGGGAAGGAAAGAAAAAGAGAGGAAACTAACTATCTTTTATCCCCTAACAGTACCAGTTCTCTTAGCTCGTTGGCACAGAGCATGAAGCCGTTACATTTACAAAATATAAACCAAGTAAATCTTGCTTATATTTTCTAGCTTACATGGACAACCTTTTGCTGCCTGCAAGGGGAGAACAAATGCTGACACTGGTCAAAGAAATTTATTCTGAAAATATATTACCTTTATCTTACTCTGTGTTGGAAAAGTATGAGTGATGGCACCATAGATCCACAAGGAACTCTGGTTTCCCGTCCGATTCCACAGTACAGACTCCACTGTGCTGTTTTGGATAAGCACTCTCAGTTCATTCATGTCTTCTGACCCAAACATGTAGTACCAGAAGTCTATGCATATGTCTCCAGAAACCACAATATTTGGGCTTTCAAGCCGGTTAGTGTCGAATGGGATCAGATTACTTGCTTCTTGGTAGATGAAATAGCCTTCTGCAAAGTGAAAGAAATTAAAATATGGTTGAATCTTTGTAACTCCTTGGGTGTCATTTAAAACTGAAGTACAACCCAATTCTGGAAGAAATCCAGGGCATCACTAGCACTGCAAAGAAGCAAAGTAGAAGTTGTCTGGAATTTACATTGCAATGGTTAGCACCATGTAGTTATCCAAACTAAAATATGAGCTGGAGAGCAAAGCAAATATATCCCATCTCACATGAACAGGTCTTTTGGGATCAAGAATAAAGATGGAGGCCTCTTTCAAGAGGCAGCACCTCCAGACACAGTGCCCCACCAATCAATGTTCAGTTTCTTCTTTCCTCAAATGAAAGTAATGCAATCTGCTATACAGCTTCTCTTGAAGAACATTTTTTTTTTTCTAAAGATTTTGGTCTTGAGATGAGCAAATTCCTAGCACAATGAAAATTCCAACCTGTCAGCATTTTGTTTTGTCTCAAAATGGAAGAGATAGAACGCAATGTAGATATTTCCATCAAAATATTTAGGTTTGACATTATGAAAAGGAAGGAAACTTTCCAAAATTCAGAAATTCACAGTATTTCTTTCAGGATTTGAAATGTTTTAGTCTAAATTGGTTCAATATGAGATCACATTTTGCTTTACTAGGGCTGAAGTTTTTTGCTCCCCATGGGCTAAAGATCAAAGCTACTTTTCCCCAATGCAATTAAAGTCAAGTTTCTCCCATCTGACTATAGAAAGGAATCAAAACTAAGTGAATGACCATCTATATGGTAAAGCATGATTCCACATGTAGCATCTAACATTGTCATATGTTTTAGTTGACAAGAAAACTTTAAAAAAAAACATTTTTATTTGTGTGAATCCAAATTTAAAATCTTACATTTCTTCTTTCAACAGGCAATTTTAATTTCTATTATCAAAAAGCTAAAAATGCAGAAAATTATTTTGCAAAAATCCCAACTAATACTGTTATAATCTGCTTACTAACTGCGTCTGACAGTAGCTGACCTTTCAGTCTCAGGATAATTACGGAATGCAGTATGACTGCAGACTGATCCCCCCTAAATGGATCTGCTAGTGCAAGGATAGTGGGTCAAACAGATAGAGATGGAGCCATTCTAAGCACTTGTTTCATGATTTGACTACATTAGACTCCAGTTTTTCAATCACATGTAGTTGAAGACAAATTTTAAAGATATTCTTTAATTTCAGACTTGATCTTGTAACACTTTGCTAGCATGAACATTATCTAGTGCTAGTACAGCAATCATTGCATTTATTGCCATGAACTGGTATTGGTATAATTTGACGACAAGACCTCTCCGGAACAATGATCTGTTGCACATCACTGCATTCTCTGTGAGGCCTTAAGCATGACATCATTACCTTTCTTCTGCTTCCATGCACTGATACAGATTTCCAACCCACGATGTGGCAGCCCAGTTTAATTTACTCTTAACTGGCACAGGGAATACTCAAAGACAGGTGTCAGCATGAAACAAAACTGACACATTTCAAAGGGCTTCATGAATCTCTTTTCTCTTTCAAAGAAAGAAGAATAAAGACAAGCTGTCTTCAAAAGGAAATCAACAATGCCACAACCAAGAACCTACTTCCATCAGGATAGTCTCCATCAGGACCCGTTCCATCAGTCGGAGTGTCATGCTTGGTTCGTATCCATGCTCCCTGGTTGGCATTGCAAGGTTGGGTCCAGTCACAAAATGGTCTTGAGTTGTTGTTAAAATCACATCTGGTGAGGTAAGCTGAAATACAACACATTAAAGTAAGGAAGAGGAGCTAGTATATTCAAAATCTGCATTGGATGTTAACAACACTAATGACATACAGTTACCTGTTTCAGGATCCCATGTTCTCAAGCCACCAGTTGGTCTTTGCTTGATCCTGCCAAGAAAAACAACACAGTGAAATCCTTGTGGAATTAGTGACTCAAAAACTGTTTAAGAAAGAATGTTGGGACCTTAACATAAGTCTTTGGGCGTTTCACTGAATAACTGAATAAATACAGGCTTTCATAGAATCATAGAATCATTAAGGCTGGAAAAGACCTGTAAGATCATCAAGTCCAACTGTCAACCCAACACCACCATGCCTGCTAAACCATGTCCCGAAGTGCAATATCTACACATTTTTGAAACACCTCCAGGGATGGTGACTCCACTACCTCCCTGGGCAGCCTATTCCAATGTCTGACCACTCTTTTAGTAAACAAATTTTTCCTAATATCCAATCTAAACTTCCCCTGATGCAACTTGAGGCCATTGCCTCTCATCCTATTGCTAGTTACCTGGGAGAAGAGACCAACACCTGCCTCACTACAACCTCCTTTCAGGTAGTTGTAGAGAGCAAAAGGTCTCCCCTCAGCCTCCTCTTCTCCAGACTAAACAATCTCAGTTTCCTCAGCTGCTCTTGACAAGACTTGTTCTCTAGACCCTTCACCAGCCTCTAGACCCTTCACCAGCCTCTAGGGATTCATACACATCTGATTCTTTCTCTTCCCTTATGTACTTACTCCTTCAAGATAAAGCTCTGAGTCAAAGGTGGGATATGTTCACTTCATCTAGTGTGGAAGGATCCTCTGGTCTGTATCCCACTGAACTGAAAGAAGACCATCTCTCCTATGTACAGGGAGCTATGGAAGGAAGGGATGGAGGGATGGAGGGATGGATGGATGGACGGATGGATGGATGGATGGATGGATGGATGGATGGATGGATGGATGGATGGAGCTCAGCTCAGACAATACCAGGATAATAGCAAAAACTTGCTATTAATTTGCTTGTGGCATTGTCATCCCCACTGCTTCAAAACAAACCATGTAAATGCTGGTAAACTAGTGTACCATGTTATTTATTGGAAGGCTACATATTTCCTTTAACCCTTGCGAATTTCTTCATGACACAAAGCTGTCATCTCATTCAGCTCTTCTAATTTACCCTGAAAAACTGCAGAAAAAAAGCAGTTACAAATGTGTAGTCCTTGTGGTACTACAAAGTCATGCAGAGATGAGGTGACACAAGATCAAAACGTCACTGCAGATCACAGCATAGAAGGCTCTGCTCTTTGGATGTTTTGCATAGGGAAGGCATTTCCAGGACTGCAAGGTTACAGTAGTAGTTCTCAGCATGCTCTGACGGTGGCCCAAATTTTCAGGAGGCAGGATTTAGTTCCAACCTCTGTGGTGCCTCCTCCTTAATTATCCTTATTTCACTTGACACAGTATAGAGAATCTGTCCTTAAGTGAATGCATCGCAGTGAATGTCCACACCGCCCCTCAAAATCTAAGCAATGGCATTCAGAGAAACCAGGGAGATTAGAAGCAAATACCACACAATCAAGTCATCGATGAAATGCAGCAAGCAACTGAGCTAAGGACAAGGAGCAAAGAGAATATGGGAAGACAGATATAGTAAGAATATTTTCTTCACTGTTCCTTCCTGGATTTCTTGTTCTACAAGAAAGGGGAAGCTGCGATGAGTTGCCCCTTGGTCTCTATTCAGTGCTATCTTTAAGCTGTTACACATCAGGCAAATCCTAAGGCAAAGGTTACTGTAGGTATATTCAGCGTCAAAAGTGTTTTATAATTACTACCAACATTTTGTTAAGATCTCTGCTCTTCAGATGTGCCATTAAAAATCCACATGTTGCAGATTTCTCTCACAGACAGGAGGCAGTGCAGAATTAGGCAACAACAAAATTAAATTACTTCTTCTTTTTAAAAAAGACAGGGTTCAGTTGTACAAAATTCCACATTTAAAAAGTGAAGAAACATACCACATTTAAAAAGTGAAAAAAGGATACTTATCACTAACAGCTAATCTTCCTGAATTAAGCTACATTCAGTACTGTGCTACTTACCCTGTGGTATTCAGCACTGAAATACAGAATAAAATTAAAGTGTATTGTAAGTGCCAGAGGGTCCCCATCTAGAAGACAGAGAGAAGTCTTCTGTGTGGTACAGTTTGCATAGTAATCCACCAGCTGTACTCAGCAAGGAAGAAATGAGACCGAACTACAGTGAGACCGAAGGATATATTGACCAGAGGGTGGAGGCGATTATAAAAATCTCTCCAACCATGTACCAGTTATGTTTGCTGGATTATCTACCTTGAGAAAAGGACATATCAACCGAAAGCTCATATTACGTGTCACTTGCTTTGACAAACCCTTAGTTGTTTGCTGGAGAAATTGATTTGATTTTGGCAATTTTTGTTGCTGCTGCTGTATATTAAAAAAAGTCTGCAATTTTAAAGGGATTTTTTCCTCACATTGATAGCAAGACAACTTCATTTTAAAACTCCTGCCCAGCTTTCACTGCTAGTATAAGTGAGATTTCTCATACTGACTGAATTTTCTCCCTTTCTGAAACTAACATTCAGCATAGCAGATAACAAGCTTTCAATTTACTCAGAACAGTCATGTTGTCATTGGCAGAATTCAAGAACTTGCTTAAATATTGCTGCTACCATATTGCCCCTGCTTGAAAAGAAAAGGATCATTTTCGGGGCTGCAACGAAGACTCTGTTGGTTGCTGGCACAGAAAAAGGAGGCAGATCATTCCCACTGCCACTTGGGCCTTTGCTGTTCCTTTCTTTTGTAGCATTCCTTGCACTGGGGTCTGCAAAGAAAGGACTCAAAGGCAGTCGGTTTTCCTCCTTCACCTGGATGTCATGAGTGATGAGAATCAAAGGAGTATCAGAGAGTGTACGGTGTTTCTTTGCATTGCCTGGAAACCCCAGACCATGGCTCTTTTTGTGTCTAAAATGAGGATGTCTCTGGGAACAGGGCTTTCTGCAAAAGTAGCCTGTTAGTTACAACCACTTTCCCTCTGTGATTATATTCCAATACTTAAGGTCACTAAGGTTTCATAATTTCAGTCTGGAATGTCTTCATCTCCCTTTCCCCCTGCTCAGCATAAAAAAATTTCACTTGTCATTAACAAATAACTGAGGAGGCTGCTTACAGAGACAAGAGAAATAAGGAAGGATTCAGGGAGGCTAAGCAGAAACACAAATATATTTCAAGTTAGATGTTAACTGATGTGTTGACAATGGACCTGGGCTGCATTCTGCCACAAACTCATGCCCCACACAAGTCTCTCCAAAGCCAGAGGGGGGATGTTCACTTGACTGGTAATTATCCCTCTGCAGTGAAAATGCTTTCCTAGGAAAATCAGTGTATTTTTGCCAATCAGTAAACAGGGAAGAGGATTTCTGTGATTTAGAGACAGAAGAGGCTCATTCCCTGCACAAAAATTGACCATACTTTTCCAATTCAGTTGAGAAGAACTCAGTGTGAGAATACAAGTGGCCTTCAGATAAACGTTGCATTAAGCACACCGCATTTTCAGCAGGGCTGCTGAGATGCTGGTCCAGCAAGTGGTAATCTGGGCAACAGCTGTCCCTAGCACTGTAATGGGTAGTAAGAGGCCCTCCGTGTCTGGACATGCCTTCCTTCTGCAGACAATTTAGGGACTCCTCGTGAATCTGATACTGCTCTGGATGATTCTGACAAGAAAATGTAAGTCCAGCTTGGAAAGAAAGCAACCCTCTGGTAAATTGACAGAGCATGGGAACAGGCTGCCCAGAGGGTTTGTGGAGCCTCCTTCTCTGGAGTTATTCAAAACCTGCCTGGACGAGGCCCTGTGCAACCTGATCTAGGTGACCCTGCTTTGGCAGGGGTTTTGGACTAGGTGAGCCTCAGAGGTCCTTTCCAACCTCTTCAATTCTATGAAATCCGTCCACCCAGATGATGCACTGTCTTTGACCCCTCCTCACCCATGGCAAACACGAGGCACTGCAGCATCATGAACACTCCTGTCAACAGAGCACGACACGCTCTCCAGCCATGCTGTCTGAGCTGTTCTGTCACTTTGTCACTCCTGTTCAATGACAGCTCAGGTACTCTGTGAAAGGTGAACTGGAGTACTGGTTAGGGCTTTTCAGCGAGGGACAAATAAATAACCTCCTTTACATATGGGAAAGATGACAAGAAAATTACTTACCACTTGATTCCAGTGGCATGTGACAGTATCCTGCATTCCTGACAGTCAAACTGATCACCTTGCAGGCCTGCTATTTCTCTTCTCCATCTGCATGCTTTGTATCTCTGACAGGTGCCTGGGAGACACTGCCATTTGTATAAAGATACCAGTCTGGACTGCACAGCAACCTGGGGAAGAACAGCAGTTCTTAATTTCTTATACAATGAAGCTAAAATTCCAAGGGAGGGCATTTGGAGACAATCTTCCAAACAAGTTGATTTACTTCTGCCTTAAACCAAGGATGCAAGTGATGCACACCTGGCAGCTAATCCCTATGACCGGTTTCGTAGCGCTCTGTACTGCTGTGTTTCTTTTTGAAACCAGACACCACATTTCACCCCATCTGCAGTCAGTATTAGAAATTCTCCTCACCTGCCACCTGTTGACAAGGCACACTGAGGCTACTCATAGGAACTAATTTCCTTTCGGTGACACAAACATACTTCCCACATAAATTCTGCAGAAGATGCCAATAGTAGGGTTGTCAATGAACAGTGTGACGTGCAGCATCCTCGAAAGGACAGAGACAATACTGCATACAACTTCATTTCTGGCTGGTGGTCAGAAAGGGGCTTCTAAAGAAACTGTTAATTTTTTGCAGAATGAAGTTATGTTTCCCAAGAGACAGAATCAGCCTGATATCCCTGCAGACACACAACACAATGAAGACACAATCAAAAAAAATTGTCCCAAACAAGACAGATCAAAGAGTAAAAGCAGGAAACTCAGCAGTTCATTCACTCTGGTGAGTGCTGCCTAGTGCAGATTTTGCTGCACAGTTATTCTAGCACATATAATTGTCCTCAAGCATCTAAATCTGTTTTCCCCATTTTCTCGAATCCAAGAGTTCTCTGATGAATCACAATTGCACTTCACTGTGTTGCTAATGCTCAGTCTGTGGTGTTGTAATCAGTAGAAAGATAGGGAGCTTGGCAAACTAAAGAGTGGGGAAAACGGTACAAAACCTCATTCTCCTAAGCCATAGGTTTGTGGCTAGTTGAGCCTCGTAGTGACACCACAGGAGACTGCCACACTGCTACCTAGCACAAAGCAGAGAGGTCACTGGCTGATACGAAATGCTGATGTCTTGTTGGGATACACTTGCAGCACATGTATATCCCAGGGCCTGTTCTGTCTGAGGCTATATGCAGAAGAACTTTTAATTGAAGTAACCAAATGGCTGTTCTTAAATGGCAGAATTTTGTGCAGATTCGCTTAATTTGGAATACATCAGGTTCAGTAAATTTGCACATAAAAAATAAATATCTTTATCTGATTTTCAGACAATATGAACGTATCTCACTGGGCTTTGCATAGATTTAACTGCACTGGGGTTTTGCATCAATTTTGGTTAAATTGATACAATTTGCACGAGTAAAAAGATCCCTCTGTTGTTTCTATTCAGGTAATTATTAAGTTCTTCCTCTGTCTTTACAATTACTGAGTCAGCTTTTGCAGCATGTAATACCTCTGTCACTGTTCCTGGAACTCCCAAGGCCCTCTGGGCTCCACTCTGCATTTACTGACATTGTGTACGAAAAAGGATTGCCAGATCTCTTGTTGCTTCTGAAGTCTGTCTGTGCTGGACTCTCATTGGAGCTACTCACAAGTCATTGCTCTGGTCAGCCTTCACTAAGGAGTTATGAAACAAATAAATCAGCACCCATAAATCCATAATCAGTTAAATTTAGATTATACAAAAGTGCAACTAAACCCACCTTTGCTCTGTTGACTAATCTGAGGACAATGTACACAAATCTCTGTTGCTAGAAAATAAATGGATGTTTCTTTGATGAGTAAAGTGTACTTGTGTTGTGTTGAGTGCAAGCTGAGGCTGTTTTTCTAACTGCTGGTTCTCCAGACTGAAGCTTAGATTTGAAATTCAAGCTGTGTTTTTCCTGGTCTGAGAGCTATAATGATTTTGAAAATGGAATGCAGCATTCTTATTAGAGTGCAGGTGCCAGATAGAAATTTCATTCTCTTTCTTATGTTTTGAACAGTGCAGAGATAACAGAAGTAAAAAGACAGCAGCTTTTTGGTCAGTATTCTCAGTTGTCAATTGCCTACAGACAAAATTCCTGCGTGTAAATAGTAGTCTTATGCCATGACCTAAACCAAATGCATTTTCAAGGTAAAATTCTTAAGTTTATTAGGTGCTTACAAACGTGCACTGTATGGATAATGTATTACTAAAATAATAACTATTAAGTCCTTTCTTATCTTTGAGTTGAAATACACTCGCAATGTATTTCATTTCCAGCATACCAGGGTAAAGACCAAAACATTCCTCCCAATTAATGCAATAAAGAGCTTTTGCTAGCATTCCAATGGATATTTAAATAAAGACCTTCATAGGCAAAACTACTTTCTTCTTAATTTTGGGGTGCTACACTTGCAGTCATGAGATCAGTAAATCAGTTCATAAAAGCTTTTCCAAGTCTGTGTATTAATAATAGAGGAGATCTGAAAGACAACTTTGTGTATTTTAGGAGCAGATCTCTGGCAGGAGGAAACTGCTGATATTTATCTCTTTAACTGCCTTCTTTATGTAGGGTTGTTATTTTTTATTCAGTGATAATCTAATAACTGCTTCTGGCTCACTGAAGTTCAGCAATTTCGTATCCGCATCTTGATGTATTTTACATTTATTGGCTTGGATCTACAATGCACAGCAAACTGGGGTTTTTCTAACAGTAGTTTCTTTCAGAGGCAGAGTGGTGCTTTCTATTTCTATCAATGGATTTGTAGAACCAAGCTACCTACAGAGATAAAGGATTTAGACAACTCCAAAGGTCTGATTCTGTTCTTGCACTGTTTCAATTCCAATATTCTGCTGTAAAAGTTGGTGGTGCTGTTCGTAATTCATTCTAGTGTACACAAAAGGGACTCCTGGCTTATTCTCTATAACATAACTGGTATTACAGATGCATCTGTGTCTAAAATTAGAAATCTCAGGTTTGGCTTAATGAATGCTGAAGTTGGTTTGAATTTTCAGCTCACCGTTGCGCGCTCCTTTCATGCTGATGAAGTGTGCATTGTCCTTCCCATCCTCAGCACTCTGACATTACCAAGCCTTTCACTTACTTGAACCCCATTTTAAACAGCTGTTTGTGCCCGCTTGATTTTTTCTGCATATCCTAAATGAATTGGTGCAGTTCTTTGCCTTTCAACCAGATTCCTCATGTCCTGAATAATCCTGCAAACCTCTTACCTCTTCCTGGTCATTTCAGGAAGGATGACTTCTCCCATCCATTACCTCTTCGATAAAGCTGCTTCCTCTCAAGATATAGTCCTAAGGTATGGTCATTTCTTACAGCAAGACAGCCTTCTGGATATCCAGTGGCTCCTGCAATTAAGCTATTAAACCTTTTTATTACAGTTGCTTCACAAAAATTCCTAGTACAATTTGCTTTTTATGTAAATATATAAAGAAGTACAATTATAAATTACTTAAAAATGAAAAAACTTGTCAACATCTATTCATATGGCCTTTTCTCATCTAAATCCTACACTTCCCATGACTACTGGAGGTATGTACTGCTCTCCATTACCTAGATCACACACACCTCCCTGCCCAGTCTACAGGAAAATCCACTGAGAGGTGACTGAGGCGAGCTAAAAAAAGTCCCAGTCTGGCAGCTGCTGCCACTTTCACAAGCAGATAGAGGCAGGAAAGTTAGCCTGTTGCTCAGTCTGTCCCCAGATCACAAGCTAAACCCACTCCAGACCCTAGCAAAGTATGAAGCTTTTGAAACGCATTGCTATTTGTACTTTGTTCTACAAGCTCTACATCTAAAATGAACTAAACTGAAATTAGGATCACTTGTGCCATTGACAGGTCCAGTGTGAGTGATCAGCATTCTGCTGTTTGCTTTGGAGTGAACCGTGTTTATAAAAAAATACTTGAGGTTTGAGCTATGCAGGAAAATAAGGCTTATATCTCAGGTGGTAAGCAGGGTTCCTTATCAGTAAAGCATTTAGCACTCTAGATGACATCTGGGTGTGTTTGCATACTTATATATACATAAAAATTTGTGTGAACAAAGTCTAGGAAATACAGCTGACCACAGGAGATGTTTTTATGTCTGTGATTTCCTTTTCCAGAAACCAAAGACATTTGGCTAGCGTTTTCTATCAGATTGAGTCTGTTCAAAGCATGACATTCTAGAAATCATTCTAGTATTTTAATCAAGCTAAAATGCATTGGTTTAGGTTCTGCCAGTTAAAATGCAAACTTTACACATTTCAGACCTCCAAGCTTCCTCTTTGCCACTGAATCTTAAAACCAAAGTCAAATACATATAGATAAAAGATGAAGAATACCAACTACCATGCTGCTATAAATTGAAATGTTGATTATGAAACAGAACACATGCATAAGATTGCTTTCATGGTCTAAATTAAGAAATGATCTTTCGAACTTCAAATATAATATCTCTTGAGAAAGAGTGCCCACAGCAGTGGATATGGACCCAAGGGGAAAGACTCTGGATATATTATTTTAGAGTTCAGTAGGTAGAAGGGGGTGGCAATGTCACCTCTGACTGCTGAAATAAAGAGCCTGAGTGGAGGATGGGACCTGGGAAATGAATACCAAACCCAGGAAGTGAATAGTTCTTGGAAACAGGGATGCCAAAGCTGTTGCCAGCCAAGTCAGTGATTTGTTAGACATCAGTTCTTGTCGAGCATCACTGATTTGTGTTTTACTGAGAAGAGTAAGGACATGAGTGGCTACAAACATGTTTTAGAAAGATAAAATATATTACCACTATACGAAAATCATACATGACACCATAAATCTAGAAGCTTCTACAGAAATAAGCAACCTTTGCACATTTAACAATGCAGAGCTGGAATACACTTTCACTAGGCCCCCACAGTGACGTCTCATTGAGAACAGATAAATCTGCCACATACAATCTTCCTTCTTCCCTTTTTTCTTTTGCATAGTGAAACTGATAAATAATACTATATTTTCCAAAGCAGATCAATAATATAATAATATTCTACCCTTATTTCAGGATAGTATGCCCATGTGTGTAATTGTATGAGTAAAACCATAGCAATGTTTTGATTCATCTGGAATTATATTAGCCAATATTCCACAGCTGGACAGACCCATGGCAATGCAAACAAATTGCAGAATCATACAATAATTAAAGGAGGAAGGGAACTCAGAAAGTTACCTGGTTCACACCCTGCTTAAAGTCTAAGAAACTCCATAATTACATTAAGTTGGTCTAGGCCTTGTCCAATCACGATGGAAAGACCATGACCTCTTTGGGTCCCTCTCTGATTGCTGTGTTTGATCACCTCCATTGTGAAGACTTTTTAATACAAGACCCATCATGGAATGAGCTTCTCTTCACACCTGCATTCAGGAATGTGTGCTGAAGTGCCTGTAAATATGTGCTAACCATGAATAACATGCTACAGAGCAGACAGACCTTCATTTGATAGCGAAACCAGACAAGACAGAACATATGATTTACCTGGATGGTACATACTGCATCAGTCCCATGAGCAGCACTTAAAACTGTAAGTGTTGAAAATTCATGTTAGGCTTAAGAAATCATCTTGTGATGGCTTCAAAATCACAAAGCTCACATCTCTACTTTTTCTTGACTGCCCTAAGAGCTCCAAGCCTCTGGGTCACCATCAGGTTTTGTTTTCAGGTTTTCAAAGAAGTAGAATGCTTCTCTTCCTTGTTTGTTTTTAAGCAAAACACCATCTGAGTCAAAAATATCCACTTAACATGTTTAAGATGATGAAAAAAAATTTCTTAGGATTAGAATCAAAATGGGAGAATTAGCAATGACAGAGAAACATCTGAATAAAGCTGTGAGACAGAAGGAGAGGCAATTCCCTTCACATTGTCAATTATGTAAGTACAGGGCTTCCAAGAGAGGCAAAACTGTAAATGTTCCCTGTAGGTTTGAATAAGGCTTTTAGAGATAAAGTGTGTGACACCCTCAAGTCCTGGCAAATTCTCTTTATTCTAGGTCTGCTGCACAAGGATTATAGCAAAGGATAATCTGCAAGAAAAGCTTTGTAAAAAAACTCAAACATAAATAAAATTAGGTATACTAATCAGCTAAGATTTTACTATGAAAAATATATTTCATTTTATCCCACAGTTCTTCTATTGCCTTATGTTAACATGTAAATCCAGAAAAGGAATAAAATAAAGAAAGTAATACAATAATATACTTAGAAAAATCTTGTAAGCAACCACAGGCTGTAAAGCATGGCTCCAGGCTCTCTTTGCATACAAACAGCTAGGAACAGGTTTCCAGACCACTGTGCTGGAAGGACCAGGTGCAATAAATGACTGTAGTTGCATTCACTCAGTGAAGCCACATGGGCCTGCTCCTTATTTCTGACAATTTTTCCCCAGGCTCAAGTTTCAGACTTGCTGGTTTGTTTCCATTTCCCGGGGTGGAAAAGTATGAGATGACAGGACCTGCCAGAGGTCACAGAGTGAAAAGGAAACCCAGTCTTCCCTTATCTCAAACATCTGCTCTGCAGCGTGAGTGCTTGCACCTTGGTCTCCCACATCCCACATGAGTCAGCCTGTCTTTCTCTCCCAGGGGGTATTTAATTTTTCACAGAAAATTAGCAAGTCCAAAGAACAAAAGTCTGAGTGGAATTACCTTGTTATCTCAGGGACTGGAGCGCTCACCTGATCTGTAAAACACCAAAGTTTCACCAAAGAGTGGCAGTGATGAAGGCTACAGGTAGACAAGCAGATGAGCAATCCTGAAGACATGAAGGTGGTCAAATCGCATTGTGTTAGCCATCTAGGACAGAAAAACCTGTGCCTTGGAAAGTGCAGTGATGGATGAGGCTTCTCCTTGGAAGGCAGGTAGCTGAGACACTGCTAAGCTTCCCTTGGCTTTTGAAAATGCGGTGTTGTGCTTTTGGTGAGATGATGCTAAATCGCTTTTGGGAGTCGCCATGGTAAGCCACCGGGACAGCTGGCCTCGCTAAGGACATTCCCCTGTGCCTGCCAGCAGGCTGAGACCTGTGCCAGAAATGCGGGTAACAGATGCTCACGGTAAGTAGGGGGTTAAGTTTTGGTACTTAAAACCTGAACTAAAAAGCAAGAAAATCTACGCTGGGCACAAGGTCAGGGCACTGGGACCACTAAGAGACCAGCCTTACGTGGGGCCTCCACGCACAGATGCTGCCCAGGGCCCCCATTTCAGGCCAGCCTGGGGCCGCTCTCTGGCCTCGCTGCAGCCCTGCCGGGCCAGGGGCCCTGCAGGCTGGCGTCCCGGCCTGCCCCCATGGCCCCAGCCATCCCAGGCTGTGCCGGACTCCGGTTCCCCTCAGCAGGCCTCATCCCGACCCCCACGTGGGCTCACGCCTCGGCCTTGGGGGGCTGGCCCTGCCCCAGGCTGGTCGTGGGTGGTTCCGGAGGAAAAGGCTGGTAGGTGGATGGAAGACATGGCGGGCAGGACCCCAGCGCTTCGCACCGCCTGACTCCTTACAGAAGGAGATTCTCCGGGTTGAGATTGTTTTACTCCCTACACAGTCCCTGATGGGCTTTACGTATCAGCGGACCACGCAGTAATGTCGTTTTCTATTCACGCTCGAGTCACTTTTTAGTTTCATTTCCAGCATGCAGTCAGATTTTGACCTATTGTGTTAGTTCAGCTCATGGGGAAGTCAATTGTTGGCCAAACACCGAGACGGTGATTTCTTCCTCGAGTCCAAACTCCATCTTCACCACACCTGGTGTTTAACAGGGTGAGCTTTGACATGGACCGTGACAGCACGGCCCAGCACGTAGCCGGCTGGAATTCGGTACCTGCTTCTGTTTGTGGACCTGCTGAATTAGCTCTTCATCACAAGCTGCTTCATCTTATGCAAAGTTGTCAACTGCTTTGATAGCTGCAGATAAAATGAGTAAAATGAGAAAAGAACTAGGGTTTCAGTTATCCCTCTAGATTTTAATGTCGGTATTCGGTTTGGGTAGACCTGAAAAGCATGGGTAGTTTTCAAAGGTTAAGTCAAACAGCCAGCTCTCATGACCTTTGCCTTTGGATTAATTTCCTGAGACTGGATAACATAGCATCCATTTTTTTGCCATTCAGACCCACTTGAATGAGACATTTAAGAACACTTTCTGGCAAGGATGTGTTTTGCCCTGTCAATCTCAGTGAGCCTAGCCAAGGCCTCAGGTGCTTTTGAGCTTTCTTGGGCATTTTGCAGACTCCAGCCCTGGGATGCTATGAAACTGAGGATAAACCTCCTCAATGTTTGGCAAACATTTTTGTTTCTGCACTCCTGCATATCCTTAGGCACAGTTCTCTCTTCTTTTCCTTCTAAACTTCAAGGCTGAATTTCACCAGTAATTTTCTCTTTTGAACAGACTGAAGCAAAATCCATGGACTCAAACACCCTGCATCATAACTGCAGATAGTAACAGAAGAAAGACAATCATTTCTCTAGTCTACTTGTTTGATGCTCTTTCTGCTCATTTTTATCACCTCTGCTGTCTCTGGAGACCACCAGACACCAAGGACTTGGCGTAAAATAAAACAAGGATAAGAGCATGGGCAGGGGGCATCCATTAGGGCCAGTCTGCACCAATCCCTGGATAATCCCACCACTGCAGAGGATGGCCACTGCTGAACTGTGCTGTGGTCCTTTAATTAGAGACTTGCTGATGCCTTAGGCTGTAGAAGAGATGTCTAAGCATGTCTCCAAAGACACACTCTGCTTCTGTAGGTGTGACATCTAATATATATTTGCACGATCATTCACATGCGGTGAATACTTGAATAAACATTTTAAGTATAGACACTTGTATATGGTCCCTACATGGTAGCCAATGGAATTTGAAGTAAATGCAATCCTCTAGCAAAGCTGCTCTCTATGCGCTATACAAAACGTTTTTGAAAGAACAAGTTTTAATTTTTGAGGAGTTCCTGTTCCTGCTCTATTATTTGGTAAATCCCAGTGGGTAACTACAAACAAGAGATTATCTATCACAGTCTGGGTGTGTTTCCCTACACAGTCTAGGTGGGTAGCTTGTGCTCAGTTCTTGGGCGTATGCTGCTCAATATTCTCAGAAATTATGTTGAAGACACCATAAAATCATGACTGTTGAGATGTTCAAATGACACAGATTTATGGACATATTAGATAAGCAAGCTTATAGAACAGTGGTACAGAGATCTGTAGTGCTTGTAATATGCATGCACATTCACTTAAGGTAAATATACAGTCATACTTACCAAAATACAGGCTATACTTAAAGGAAGGTGACAGGGCAAAAGAATTCCAAAAGACTGGGTGTTTGCAGTGTACAATCAGCAGAATTCAATATAGTGAGCAGAAGGGCTGATCTGATTTGGGGCGAACGCTGAGTCAGCTATGGGAGCTATAGTTGGCTAAGCTTTTTTGCTCATTTGTAGTATGTTATTTTAGTCTGGAGTTAAAGATTCAAATAACCTTCTGAAGATAATGAATTGATAATGGAAGAGAGCAGGTAGAAGAAGCTTAGGATATTGAAAAATGTTATATTGTTGGAAGAATAATATGTGAAGATGTGCTTAAATTTCAGAATGCCTACAGAGAATGAGTGAAGGAAAAGGTAGTTTTAACTTCTGTCACTATGAAATTACTGAGTCTTGGATTCTATAAATTGTATAAGGGTGTGAGTTTGGTTTGTTTTGGGGTTTTTTTTTAACACTCTTCTGTATGTGGTGGAGTAATTTTCTTGTGTGTCGTAATTTCTACTCTTGTTAAGAGTACACTAAAAAGAGAAATATTTCTTCAGGTTTGTAATGATAACTTAAAGTTACCAGTGAGGTGGAGCTTGTTTGATCTGCTGCCTCATGACATTACCAGAGGCTTTGATTAGTTCCTCACACTTTGGCTGTTTCAGTACTTGCAGATGATCTATTTGCTGTGCCATTGCTTTTGCTGCTGCTTTCTAGGAGTAGAGTGCAGCAGAGCACACCACTTTCTTCCACCATCTGTATGGCTGAGCCTTCCTGCCCTTCACTCTCCCCCAGGCTGCTCCTTCCTGTCACCTTACCAGTTCCAGACTCCTCTCTCAGATCCTGTCCTCACTTCTTGGACTTCTACCCCTACGTGCATTTTTCTTGCTCTCTCCCCAGGATCTGTTTACCTCTCCTGGTTCTGTCTTTGCAGTTTCTCCACAATCATATTTCCAACTCCTGCTGCTTGCAACTTCATTTCCTTTCCTACTGCCACTCTGGTCTCTGCTCCAATATGCCTTTCACGTGGCTCTATGTCCAGATCTGAACTGGGCGCTGTCATTCTCCTATTCGTGCCCAGTGGTGTTGGGACAGCAGCTTGGCAGTGAAGAGGAAGTTGGATGACAGATCTGATTCCTTATAATTTACCTGTTTAGTCCCTTGAAACACTAAATGAGGCTTTGCTCACGTACAGTTGGTCTGGATTTTGCTGCATGCACCAGAACCGGGAATTTAGTTATAGTGATCTGGCCAAAGTGTATTGTGGCCAGAAGTCTGATTCTTTGTGAAGTTGAACAGACGCAGCGTCAAAAAGAACAGTTTTGGTAAATGCAGTTCCCTCCAAGCAAATTATAAGCCTATTTTTTTAAAGGGAGAGAGCACTAGCCTCTAATGAGGAGAAGGGCCCTAGAATTTTAAAATACAGACCAAATAGAATTATTGTCTCATTTTGGGGGACTTTCTTCTAAATGACCAGTGTTCTGGTTGGAGTACACCAGGAAAACTTAATGGAAAATACTGTCCCAAACTGTTCGGTTTACCTGTATCATTAGTAATTGAAGACAACAGTAGAGTCCTACTTTAAACTGCTCAAATTCTCAAAAATAAGTAGTTATTCTGACTGCCTCCATTTTAAGACATTCAAGTGCTGAGCTCCTGATGGCCTCTGAAAACCAAGCTTCTGCAAGGTAATTTTAAGCTGGGCAGGAGAAGTTAAGTGTCCTAATCATCGGACACTTTAAAATGGAAGGCTTTCAATTTCTACCAGGTATCTGTCGGTCTTTTAGGCAGCCTTTGACCAGGAACTACAAAAGGGTGCCTTTTAAATGTTTGTCCATGCATAAAAATATTTTAACTCTTCCCACTTAGCTAACATAATCTCTGAAGGCACTGAAAGATCCAAACTATTGTAACAGAAATCTCAGCATGATCTTTTTTTTTTTTTAGTGACTCCCGTGAGTCAGGGCAATTTCCACTATGGGATGAATCAGTGGTAGACTGAAAATCTCTGCATTGCACTGCTTTATGAAGACATGTCCTGAGTCATGTTCTTTAATTGCCTCACATTGCAGCTGTAGAAAGTACAAAGATGAAAAGAATCCTCCACAGTAGCATTGACTATCTTAAATGGTGCCCTTTGACATTGCGTGACTGAGAGCATAGTGTAAATGAAATCTTAGGACTTGTCTGGTTCTCAGGTTAATGGAGCAGAGTAGGGGCTGAACAGCGGTCCTGTAGTCATTCAGGTTTGAAAGTGAAGGATGGTGCAGTTTAGGCAGCTTAAATATTTTTCAACATTTCCAGGTATGTCAAGGTAGGGTCCTTAGCACGGGAGCATCTCAAATCATTAGCCCCTCCTGAAACCTGCAGGTAAAATCTAGTCTTAATATGGAAGAGACATACTTTGAGATACATATGGATGAAAGATGGTATATAAAAGATTCTTTAGGAATATAGAAGAAATCTACAAAAGACCATCTAGGAAATTCACTCAAATTTCTGGAAGGGTTTTAAACTTCAAGGAAAATTAACTTTTTCTCCAAGCTTGTTTCTTCATCTCTTTAGATCAGGATTCTTCGAGTGACTTACGTGGTGATGGATGACACTGAACAATGAAATCTATTTATCTAATTTTATGGCAGTGATTGTGAAAGAAGCATCACAGTTTCACTGCCCAGCTATTGCCAGCAATCTCCCTCAGACGAAAACAAGTTGACGGTGAAATGATTGTAACTAGGTACTCCCCTCTGTCAGCTCTTCAACTTTGAAATACTGGAGTCCAACTTGAAAGTTTGCCTTCAGTTAGATACTGGGCAGAAGACCCAGGGTTAAATCTTGGTTCTTACAGCCTGTTGACACAGTGATGGGTGGATGTTCCAGTGTACGTCCAGATGTTCACTTGTCCATGCTAACTTCGATGCAAATAAATTCAAAGAAACTGGGGAGTGGAGAGCCAGACTGACTGTGTAATCACCAATCTCAGTCTCGAAGTAACCCAGCCACACTCACAGAGCACAGATCTGGTAAGTCAGGATGAGCAGTGTGTTAGCTCAAGGCAATGTCATAGGGTGCTGCTCTTGCCTGTCCAAATGGTGATTTTTAGTAACACCAGGCTTTATCAGCTGGTTCAGAGCCCTGAGTGGCAGTGTACAGTTTGGAGGTACACCTGCTCCATTGTCTGTCTATAGCACAGAGACAAAAATCCTTTCTTTCTCTCATCTTCATCTGTTAGGACTGCAAGGTCTTTCAGGCACTGCCCATCTGTCAAAGCACTTTCGTACTACACCTTTTCTGACGTGAAGCCTGATCTCAGCAGACACACAGTCTGTGGGTGGCAATAAAGCCTTGTCTGACAAGTACAATTTTGCTGCAGCCTGTCATGACTCAGGAAAATGCACTGGTTTCCAGTTTGCTAGAGGTTTACTCACTGACTTTGACCTAAGAAACCTTTAGGACCTGACCCATTCTGCATTACTGAGCCCCTCTCTACCAACGCGTCATCACATCAGAGATCAAGCAGAATTTCTTCTCTAGACCTGCCCACTGGGGAACCAAAAGAATTACTGAGAGTGCTGCCTTTGACCATGAAATCTTCCCTCAGTCTAACAAGACTGTAGACTGGAAAGACAATGAACATGAGTTATACTTTGGGTGAGGCTTCTGCCTGAGGGTGGGGAAGAGCACAGGTCACTGGGTGTGAAGAGCTTATTATTGCAGCCAAATAAATGTTAATATATAAGTGGGGATTATCTTGCTCTATGAGCATAAAAATGTTCAACCGGCAAGACAACTCAGTAAACAAAGTTTCACTGCCTGTCAAGAAATTATGCCAACAGGGAAGGAGGGGATGACAAAACTCATTGCCTAAAGATGAGGAAGGTACTAAGTCCTTGCAGCTGAAGGTGCTGCCAGCTTCCACAAATTCCTCTCTGCCCTGGAAATGACCCAAATCAGAGAGCAGGAGCGCACAGCAGAAACAGGAGCTCTTTACTTAAGGAAGTGACACCAGATGAGGCAGACAGGAACTAGTCGCTACCGTGGGGCAGAGAGCTGCAGCACTGGTATAGGTGTATTTCCATTGACAGCAGCATGTGTGGTGGGGCAGCTCTTGGCCACCTGTCTCTCTGCTGTAAGGATTCCTCATGGATTTCCTGTGTGGCAGCTCTGGGAGAATTCTGCTATCTCTTCAGAAATTTCAAACCTCACCACATGGCTGCTGCACACAAATCAAGGCACATATTGATGTTATTTCTGTTGTCTGATGGTCACCACCCCACAGCAGTTTTGCTTCATCCACAACATAAAAAAAAATATCTAAAAGCCTTACGTCTTTGGGCTTCATTACATTGGTCTCTGTTCAGACAGACTGGACAGAAGATGCATGTTAAACAAATCAGAAGGAATGTCTGAGTGCACTCAAGTGAAACAGATTTGTTTTCCAAGTATAAAAGAGGTTTTTTATCACTCCTGGCACATACATTTCAAAAGTGTTATACTGCAGGAACTCTTATTCTAAGGCTTCTTTGTAGCAGTAGTTGAAGGATTAAGGGCTGCTTGTTAGAATATATTTTCCTCTCAAAGAAAGTTGTAATCATAAGAGAATGCTGGCTGTATAAGCCTTTGGCAGAAGGTGCACATATGCAGTCAGGAAATCTTCTGTCTCTCAGATCCCTAGTGGGAGATGTCAGCTCTCTCAAATAACCTCTGTTCTACAGCCTTCCAGTTAATGACTCTTATCGAATAATGAAATAGCAAAAGCAAGGCACTGTTTAAATATGGCATGTGACCATCCCAACCTCAGCCGGGCCTGCTGATCCTGCAGCACAGATGTATGGTGGTGGATAGCTTCCTCTGTGTCACCGTGGAGGATAAAAGGCCAGGCGGATTCATTCACTCACAGCAGCAAAATGGGGATGCACCGAACCAGCAATCTCCTCTGAATCAGAAGGTGGGGTCTCCTAGTAACACTGGTGTGAAAGGGGTTCATGAACTCAGCCCACTTCCAACTAGGCTGTGGTCATCCCACATCCCCTGACTGCCCCAACCAGAATGTCTCTTGAAAATATGGACAGAGGGGTGATAAGAGTCCAAACTGTCGCCACTCTGTAGCAGGCCAGCATGTTTTCCAACAGCTCAAAACTGCATGAATGCTCAGGGACCACTTGTGGGAGACCATTCACCAGATAGATGTAGCCACCATTTCTATTTGCCTCAGACTGCAAAAAAGCACATTCGTTATTCTGAAAAGCCTGTTGCCATTTCTCCTTCTGATTATAATTTTAGACAAATAAAAGATTTTTCCTTTCCACCAGAGCTCATTTACCCAAGCTGCTTTTAATGCTCTAGTGCAGACTAGTTCAGCTCCACTGTCTGTGATTTTAATTTAAGGAGGACTGGTAAGGTCTTTCCCCCAGGACCCCCAGCAGCACCCAAACCACTGCTCTGGCTGAGCTGCACAGGGAGGTGCTGGTGTGGAACCCAGTGGGGGATGCTGCTGGCTGCGCCGGCGTGGCCTGCACAGCAGTCGCCACGACTGTTGACTGCCCGGGGAGACAGCCAGCCCTGGAGCCCCTATAGAGTCATAGAACTGCTTGGTGTGGAAGAGACCTTTCAGGGTCATGTAGTCCAACCCCCTTGCAGTGAGCAGAGACTTCTACCACTAGATCAGCTTGTCCGGATCCCCACCCAACCTGACCTTGAATGTTTCCAGGCATGGTGCATCTACCACCTCTCTGGGCTACCTGTTCCAGTGTTGCACCATCATCACTGTAAAAAATTTCTCTCTTATATCCAGTCTAAATCTATCCTCTGAAAGGTGACTCCCAGAACAGCAACAACAAAACCACAAACAATGTTTTTGGATTTTAACATAGCTCCATTCTTTCTGGTCCATAGGATACAGAGGCCAATAGTATTTTCTTCTCCAGTCAGGAGCCTTGGCTGTGTCTCTGGATGTTGCTACTTGTATCAGCCAGCATCTCTCTTACCTTGCTGGCAGTGATGTCGGTGGTATTTGTTAGGCAGGTTTTCTGGTTGGTGTCTGCACAGAGCGCTACATTATTTCCATTTAGGCTAAGAGCCCACCTGTAAGGACTATTTCTGCCTTCACACATTTCCATATTGTGATCCTACTAGTCTGATCAGTTCTTGGCTCCTCCACAGATTTCCAAATTCATTATTTTCCTTGTCTGATCAGTTCTTAGTACTACAGTCCGATACTGAAATAACACCTGCTTTGTCTGAGGTGTTATCATTACTATTTCCTGCCACACTTCAGCATTTATGTTGTAGAAGGGACTCACTTTTGATGTGGCTTGTGATCATTTGGGACCTATCTGGAAATGTCAGTGTCAGATCAACGGCTATAGATAGGTTCAACAGACTCAGTGCAGCAGGCTTGCTGCTTCTTGCCTTCGCTGGTCATTACCTCTAACACTTCACAGTTAGTTTGTTATGTTGAGAACTTGCAAGCTTTACAAACCTGTAAATCACAATTTTGTTTATCTGGAAGCATAGAGTTGCTACTAAGCTACTTTATATCTTGAGCTTTGTATCTGCAATAAAGGAGAGTGACAATGCTATCAGCTATGAAGTCAGTCTATTCAACCATAGACAAATTTGGTTTTAAATAATAAAAAATGAAAATGCACAAAAAATTAAGGACCCTTTCTTAGAGCAAAATACTTCTGAGCTCAGTCCAGTGACCAAAAGATATTTTACTGGCTTTTTCTAAATCATAGGCTCCAAGATACAGCTTTCAGTACACCACCCTTTGGATGCACACTGACTACTCTGATGCATTCATGAGAAACAAACGTAACACAGAAAACCCGAATGCAAATCAGACATAGCAGAGCAGTTGATTGGTGTCTCAGTCAAGACTTGTGGTTCATGCAAGGTAGAGTATTTGTAGAATGTTGTCAAGAATTCAGGAGTAGGTTTTAGACGCCCACTGCTACAGTTCGGGATGTCTAGGCTCATTGCCCAAATCTCGTTATTTCTCAGTAACAGAAAAAGGGACACAGATCTGGAGGGAGCCCGACAGTGACCAAACTCAGTCCCTCTGCAATCAGAGCAACTAGGCAACCATTGAGATACGCAGTCTCTGAATCCGCCTCTGTTAGGAACTAAGAAGACAAAGAATCTCTTTTTCATCAAGGAGAAACCTCACTTTACCAAGTCTCTCTCCTCTGACTTGGGCACCAGCTGGGCTGTTAAGAGAATGCCATGATACTTTGTTGCTTATTTTCGCCATTGGTACTCATTGGGAAGGGGGAGGGAGAAGCAACAGGGTAGGTCTTTTTCCTTGGCAAGAGGAAGGTAAAAGCTCTCACAAGTATCTTCAGTGTATGGAAGTGCTTATCTCCTGGTGAAAAATATTCTTTTTTTTCATCAAAACTCCACAAGCAAAGTCTAGCATTTTGTACTTTGGCAATTGCCAGTTTCCTTGCTTAAGGGTAAGGAGAGAGCTGGTCACAATTTTTCAGAGGAAAGGAAGAACCTTATTCATGAGAAATCCTGAAAGGAATTACTGCAGGAAAGTGAAGGGAAATGGTGTTATTCCTCAGCTCTAACAAATCACGGTGAGGTGATTTCTTTCAGTATTGTACAAGAAATAGGGAAATTCATACCAGGGCTACAGCAGATTCATGCCTGTCTGTACCAAAGAGTTTCTACACAGAATCTCCTGTCACAAGGCATAACATCATGTGGTGTACATTTATTTCTTCCCAGCAATATCCTACAGGAATTTGAGGTACAAATGGCTAATGATTCTAGTCACTGCTCTGGGAAATAAGTGTGCTCATCCCAGAAGGACTTCTGTTCTTTTTTTTTTCCTCAGGTTGGAATTTTCTAGAGAAGTAAATGACTTTACATCTCTTACTCAGTACTGCTTGACAAGCTGCAACAGATTCTGCTTGTCCTTCTCGTGCCGCTAAGGCAGGAACTGCCATGCTCAGGACCAGGAACGTAGTCTTACCATGGAGAAAAAAGCAAGTAGTGCCTCCAAAAGCCACCGGTGCAAATAGCACCCAGAGAGAAGCCAGCACAAACTCCTTCACAGCAGTCCTGGTGCTGGTTCTGACCACAGCAAACACTGCAGGAGACTGGATCGAGAGCTTGATGGATGGTGATCTGGCTGTTAAAGCCACCCTGAGCTCTGAACACCAGTGAAGTAGCCCTGAACGGTAGAAATTAAAGATTCAAAATAGATTTGTCAGTATCACTGTAACTAAATAATAGGGAAGAATACAGTTCTGCAGGAGATGGCTTTGGCACACTGCCTCTCTGCTTGCTCCAAACCCCTGGCAGCAGGCTGGCTGGGTTACTTGAAGTGGGATTTGATTACAGTCTGCCAGCCAGAGCCTCTGCTGCTCTGCTTGGCTGCACAATGTGAGTGTGTCAGGACAAGTTCACTGCAAGGAAAACTCCACTGAAGTCAAGAGACTTGTACTAAGAACGAATCCAGCCCAGCATTAGGCTTTTTTTCAGCGTGAACTAAATGCTGATGCAAGCAGGCACAGGTCCCACTTGTGGTTGGCAGGAGACTGTTCCGTGCTGCCCTGCTCTGGGACCAGCCAAATTGTTCAGTGCTTCTTGCCACATGACATTCCTCTGCAGGGGGAGATACAGTTAAGGACAAGTATCACAAGTACTTACAGGTGTGGAGAAAACCGGAAATCTAAGAGGCATATATGTCACTGACAAAATATTTTCCTGGTACTGCAGACAATGTGGGCAGCTAGTTTTCAGACACCTGCAGTTACCACAACCACATTACTACTGTTACTACCATAGCAGTGCATTTGTCAGTTCTGTTTTGCCACTGATCATATTACAGAAGCATCCAGCTAATTTACTTACCTCATCACCCCAAATTGCCCGCTGTGGCAGTCTGGCTAGCACTCATTGTCTTCTCTTCCCACTGTTCCCAGTGTCTCCAACTGTGACAGCTTCTGCAGCCCCATGCTGAGCTATCGGCATGGAGATCAACACATGTGAAGCTGAATAGGTGGAGTAGAGTCTAGTAAAATCTGATTTAAAATAAATAAATTCAAAAAAATAGCACAGACACTTCTCCAAACATTGCATCATTTGTGGTAACCATTTATAGAGGAGAAACCTCCAGTTTTCAAAGGTATTTGCTACTAATTTTTCAGGCTGCTGCATTGATCAGATACAGAAATCAGAGGGCCTGGCTGCAAAATAGATGCTCAAAGTTCTCCATGAGGTCCTCAGAATTATCCCAGGTTTTTGGAGGTTGTCTTCCAGGATTATTTTTAAGATTTTTCCCCAATTTTCTTCTCTTTTGCAAAACACTGGCTGAGGCCAAATGTTCAGAAGAACCAACCTCACTGCAGGATCTCTGTCACCTAATATACACCAGCACAACTGCACTGCCTCCCCTGAGGCAGCAGGAGCCACCTCCAGGCAAATGTCTGGATAGGTGTGGTAGAAAAGGTACCACTGGAATGGCATTTTTCCAGACTCCAGCAGCAAATTCGATATTGGTGTTTTTAGTGGTGGTGGACATAACATTTTGCTGAAGATAAGTAAGGCAAGGGGAGGTTTCTGTCGTTTGGTAATAATAAACCTGAAATATGTGTCACAAAACACACAAAAAAGCCCTTCCATAACGTGCTTTACAAAACCTAAGGGACTTCTCGTGCAAACACTGGCTAGAAACTGTGCCCATGGGCTGTACAAGCCTCTTGTTTACAGGCAAGCTCACCCCTTGGCCATAGTACCTCTGGAGTAGAACTTCTGCAGTTACTCAGGGCTGTCACTGCAGACACACTATGCTACGGTTTTTTAAAGGGCACAAATATATCTAAGTATTAATTCATAAACAGCATTGACATATCAGCAATGTGAGAAATCACCGATGTGTGCCTGTGAATGGCTGAGATTGTACATGCTGATGTGCACTCTCTGGCACTTGGGATTTCTGAGAGAATGTTGTTAAAAAAGGATCTTATTATTCAAACTAACTATTCCTTCACAGAGCAGGGCAGGAGGGGGTGGGAGTGTTCTCTGAATGTAGGGAAATTCAGATGGTGAGTAATGTGTGATGGAGAAACTGCAAGTGGAACCCAGCCAGGTTTTGATTATGCCAGTTCAGATCAACACAAAAGAATCAGTGACCTGCTGGATTTAAATGGTCAGCTTTAGTGGCCTGATTCTACCTATTATGTTAAACCCCATCAATGCTTCTTTTACGCCACTTTATAAGCCCTTTGCCTGATTCAGGCCATACAGAGTGAGCCAAGCACGCACTGTGGCTCAGGAGACACAGCACTGCTGATGTCAGGGAAACCCTGTCCACTCCTCCCAGTCCAGGATTTGGCCCTGGATGTCCATATCTGCAGGACAGTCCTGGGAGGTGGCAGCTTTCGAAGATGCACTGATTCATGTGTAAGCATCTGTCTCACCCAGCTGCAGCCCCAATCAGCTGTTAAGCTAGGAGACATGTGGAGGTGGGCAGCAGAGCAAATAAATGACAGAAATACATTTGCTTAGACATGTGAATACACAGTACCCAGCATACGTGTAGTGGATGCAGCTTCACCTGCAGGGACTGATAGGACAGGCTTGAGAGACACTGAGACCTGTTCTGCATTGTCACTGACATGTTGTATGACCACAAACAGATTGCTTTACGTTGCTTTTTCATATTTTTACCCACCTGTAAAGTGGGATGTCTGTGATCCAGCTGTGGGAAATTAGGGCTAGGAGCAGGCCCGAGTCACTGAGTACAATTCCCCGGTAGAGCAGGTGGCATTAGCTGTATACTGACTTTAACTCAGCTTCCAGCTCAGATGAGTAAGAAGGCCTTCAGCTTCCAGTAACCTAGCCATTGCTCCACGCACTTCCCTTGCCCTGGGATGTGTGGGATTTGGAGTTTGCGTTGTGCCGTATATATATATGTACGTTCTCTTTTGTTTTATTAACTTACATGAAACTTTTCTATGTTTATACATGGTTGATGCAACTGAAGAACAAGTAGTAGGATAAAATAGTAAGTTCAAAGGACTGTGCATTTAAATAAAGACAAGACAGCTGGTCTCAGACTGAGCTTAGGCTGAGTTCCCAGTTCCTCTTGACTCTGTACAGGGGCTATGTTTTAACAATTTTCCTCTTACTTCTGGCTTTGAACAAGATAGCATTTCTGAGGCTGCTTTTATAATATGAGGTAAATGTATTAATTCACATACTTTACAAAGTCTAGACTGATTCATACCCAATGAGATAGAGGGAACAGGTTAGGTGTAAGTTGTTTTACTGACAAAGAGGGTTAGAATGGCATGAATTTACATGCAAACTTGCACGTATGCATAAATACACACATATACAGCTACTGCTCACAGCACAGAAGGGAAGGATGTGGCATAAGTGTATTTCCACAAATAAAGATGAAGACATTTTTTTAAGCTTTCCATAAATAAACTACAACTGGGAGCAAAGAAAAACACCAGAATTTCATTATAAAAAGGATTAATTTTCTAAATCTCTGAGGAGAATAAATGGAGTTGTTCTAGACATGGAAATGAATTTTATTACTATTGCACTTGCTATATTAAGTGTAGTTGGATCAATATGATAGGCTCACTTGTAAATATAGGCAGTTCTTGACTGTGCTTTTCTGTATTTAGCTATTTTGTGCTGTGTGGTGTTTTGAATGCAAATATATGGCCAGATACGTAGCTAATGGTATTTAGTGATTGGTCTAAAAAGCGCTGGAAACTGTCTTCCCAGTATCTGAGTTATGGCTGTGTAAGTCAGAAGGATCCCCAGCTTATGAATGTCCCTTAAGTCCAGCAGGTCTCCCAGCAGCTTTGCTGTTCATGAAATCTGTCTTTGTCACAAATAGCAAATCTTGAGCTATGGAATATCACAATCTCATTATGGGATGTCATCCCATAGCACAAATACATTATTCTCAGTGGATTTACAAACAGCGTAGCCAACACTGCCACACAGACATGACAGATGTACTAGGTCCAGATTTACACCCAAAATTGATTTACACTTGTCAGGACAGTGGAAAAAACAGGCTGCAGAGAAGACTAGAAATACTGTCGAGAGAGTTTCTCCTTCATGGTTCCTTAGACACCATAATCCCTGTCCTGAAGCATGAGGAGGGGGAGGGAGTGGTTCTCCCTTGCTGTTTCAATTACAGTTGGATGCAGGGAATAATATTCTGCTCAGATTTCTGTCTTCAGGGTCTCAGCTGTGCTTTCCACCTGGGGGAGCAAAGTGTGTTACCCCCCACAGATAAATAAGCCTTGTAATGTCCTTGTCAGCCCAGTCCATGGATCCTAGAGATGTATCTTAGAGGGTGAGGGATAATGTCTGTGTCTATTCGACTTGCGTTGACTTCAATGCAAATGGAGAATGGATTAAAGATGCACCCTCCCTCCAATTGCTCCGTAGCAGCCCTGGGAACATGTTCGTGTCTCCCTTTTGATCTACCATTCCTTGGACCCGCATCTAGTGAACTTCTGTCCAAAGGGCTCAGCCTGTGCACGGAAAGCAGGGAGAGAAGGTTAGAGAAGGTTGTGCTGGCCTGTGCAGACTGCCTGCTCCTAGGCAATTCCACACTCACAAGCACGTGCCCTTCTCCAAGGCTTTACAGCAGTGTGCAGTTCCCATTACCCAATTGCTACTGGTAGCAAAGCACTTCCAGTGCCATGTAGGGAATGACAAAAGGCTAGAAGCTGAGCTCTGCAAAGGAGAAACCCTCTGGGTTTCCACTGCTGTGGGGCTATGGGAATGGTCTGGAAATTCACTAAATGAGTTGCTATGTTGGGTTGTCAAAGGAACCAGATTAGGCAGGAGACAGCAAGGGTTTTTTTCACTCGGGAGGCCTCAAATTGTACTCTCTGTGAAGTGTGTCTCAGTACCACCCTGCAGTCCCAGGGGAACTACCCTCAGTGGCTTTCCAAGTCCTCCTTACCTGCCAGAGCAAACATCCCTTGGCCACACTGCTCCCTGCTTGAAGAGCTGTTGGCTTCGCTGATGCTTGAAATCCATCCTCCAGCTCAAGCTCTGTGGGAGCCTGCAATCCAGACCTGAGCTGCACAGGCATCTGTCCTCACAGCATGTTTGTTTACCTAGTTAGGGTACCGTTTCAGTCGTTTATCAGTTTACTGATGGAGGCAGGCTATCCAGCATCCCAGCGAATGACAAACAAATGCTAATAACAAAAATAATACCAGCAAGAACAGGTTGGTTTGATTTAATCCAAGAATTGGCCTCCCTAAGAAGGGGAAACATAATTGTCTGGGAATTAAGGTGAATCAAACTGAAACAGGGAAATTGACTTCACCAGAGCCTAAAATAAATGTGAGCAGACCTCCAGGGTTCTGTGAGATGAGACAAATGAGAGAGGAAATGATCCACTTAGAGCTAGAGGAGTCCAGATATATTAACATAGAGGGGACAGCAGGAAAGGCCTTAGGGGATGTCTGCAGAGCTCTGTCACCCACACAGCCAGTGGGACTGATGCTACTCAATATTATGGCAACCTGTGAGACGAGCAGGGACTCACTGTTTTTAGGGCACAGGGAGGAAACTTCCACTGTTTCTTAATGAAGGAGGCAATCAGAACATCCTGGCATGTGCATATGGGGCAGGAGTGTGGGGTGCTGCTGGGAAGTGGACATACTCTGCTTTCTGGAGGTAAGAGAAGCAGTGTGGGCTGCCCTGAGGGAGTAGGGAAGGAAATGATCTTGGCTGGGATGCAAGCAGAATTTCGAAAGAGGAGTATGAGTCGTGGGATCACACCATCACCCTGCCATCTTGAATGGGACCTGATTGTGAAAAAGGGTACTCTGATATTTGCCTAGGATTTGTACTGTACATCCCTAAAACACAGTACCCTTTCACATGAGCAGCAGGCTGCAGTGAAGTGCTGAAGTGAGCTCTTGATCCAACTTCAAGGCTTCCTGGTGTCAATGATCCTCTAGCCCAGAAAAATGGAAGCAAAGCACAACAGAGCTGGCATATCTCCAAGCAGCAACTTACAACCGGATTTCCATTTCTCAGCTATGGGCATTTTAAGCCCAGAGCCTTTCTGAGTAAAGAGTCTGTGAAAATCAGGGCCTTTCCAATCCGGAGGGCTTGTTTATAGCTCAGGTCTGCATGAGTCTAGTGCTTGAATTTCCCATCTGTGAAATTTTAATGGGTGAGCTGTAGAAAGAAGAGTTCTGCATAGTTTTGCAGTAAAATCACGGATTTATGTTTTAAGTATGAGATGTCCACTGTACAAAATCACAGTCAGGTACAAGGAGAGTAAATGAAAAAGTGAACAGAAAATGAAAACTAAATGAAAAAAAATACCTGCATAAAAGTGAAAATCTGTTGACAGATTATAGTTATGTTCCTGTGGTCACCAGAGCAATTAGTCTCTCTCTTTGCATAGCAGTTAGGAAGCTAGATGAGAACTTATCTCTTCATTTCTACAGGAGATACCTTTTTTTGCATAGTTCGTGCTAGCATTGATTCATTCTGAGCTTTAACTATATGAAAAAAATGGAAGTGACTGTGAAAATGCTGGAGAAAAAATTCGTACAGAGGACAAATTGATAGTGTTTCCTATGCAATGGCAATGTGATGTCCATTTATGAATTATGTGTATCAGACACTGCCTCTCCCTAAAACAGAGTAGGTTTGAAGTCAGTGTATAATTACATTGTTTTTCCAACCCAGGGAAATGGGAAATCACATGCCCACCTGGGAAATGGGCACCTCTACTAACGAAGCAGCTGCTGAAGCAGCACACAGACATTGCTATATCTCATTAGGTCAGATGAGTGGGGGAAATTCCCCAAATTAAATCTCTACAGCCAGTATTGCAGCATGATTGGTATGGGTCCTGATGCAGTGAACAAAGCGGGGATCCTATCCAGCTGTCCCAGTAGTCAACTCCCCATTTGTCATTTTCTTAGGCCAGCTGCTGCACTGGGTGTCTTGTTGCTGTGTGCTTCACGGCTGCGTCCTCCCACACAGCTCTGAAATTTATCTGGACCGGTTTCTTTTGACAGATCAATAAAATTTCTTCTGAATGCGAAGATACACAAGATATAGCTGTGAATAACAGCTACCCTTGAGCCCAGTATTTCACCTCATTGCCTAATCAGTTGGAAAGAGAACCAGGAGCCTTCTTGATGGTCGAGGTACTGAAATATCGATGCTTCCGTGCTGAATTCACCATATATTTCACCATATATTCACTTCACCATAGCCTGTCTCTGAGCCTGGGCATTTCTGCGCCCCCAAGATGTACTCACATGTACCTTCTTAAATCTATTACTCTCTGACTGTCCATGGGAGCAACACCTCTTGAAATTTAGATGATTTAAGTAAGTATCCAAGTATGAATGTCCTTTTATTTGGTTTCATAAAATGCTTCAGGGTTGCCCAGAGGGAGACACCCTGCTTTTGGGTTGCCAGCACTTCCACCTGCAGTTAATCAAGAATGGTTTTCCACCTTCACTCTGCAGCTTACCACCTTGCAGACTGCCTTTCAACATCTCACTGGCTAGCAGTTCCTGAGCTCATGCACTACATCGTTACCAGAACAAGGGCAAAGACCCAGAGCAGGGAAGAGTCCTGTGAAACCACTTGACCATGAGGCCATAGGAGATGTCTGCTACATTGCTCAAGGCTATCAGTTAGACACCAGTTTTCTTCTGCAATGAACCCTAGTCTCATCTACATCCTGCCTGCAGTGCTTTGCCAGGAGCCCTATTTATCCCCTTCTGTTATGCTCCGTCAATCATAACAGCACTCTGTTACTTCATCCTGGGTTCTGCCTCATGAGAACCCATCCATGCCAGAGTGCAGCCAATGAATGGATTTACCTTGATTCTTCAGTAGTTGTTAGATCAGCTCCAAAGTGTACTGGTGTCCTCTCCTAAATAACATTTTAACTTTGCCAGGCAACCTTTCCAAGTGTCTCTGCTTAAAGTTAGTCTTTTAAACCCCCATTTTGGCATCTGGCTGAAGCACCAGAGCCTACTGAGAGCTTTAGCTGAGTGACATTAGTGACACTACAGCTATGTCTCCAATATGTCAAAATACACATTTTGTTTGGAGCAGGAAACTGTTGGGCTGAATTAGTTTGCAGCAGGAACAGAGTTTTGCTATGAAGTTTGTAGTACAAGGAAAGGTTATATTTTAGTTATGGGTGATAGACCTGTGAATAAATACATCATTAGTGCCCATAATCCCAAGATTTACTTCCGCTCTACAATAAAAGTGAAGCATTTCATCACAGTTAGAAATATGGCAAGACAAATATTGGCCTTTTGAGACTGGAAAACTTCATAGGTCCTTCACTCTGTGTGTATGTGTGTGTTTTCTCTGGCCGTGGCCAAAGCCTGGTTCTGTTTCTGTAGCTTTCTGTATTCGGCGTTGAGAAGAGATGAGAAAAATGTCTGTGGAGTTATGCAGCCTGGTCAAGGATAATCAGATTCAAATACATTCAGACTACAGGAAAATGCCTACCATGTCACTGTTGCTTTGAGTCTCACAACAAAAGGTTTAAATAGGTTGCAGGGTCCACTGAAACCATGCCAATCAGCCTGTGACAGATGATACAAACCTGAGATTTCTACAGGCCTTCCACACAAAGGGAGGAAAAGAAAATAAACTTGTGATTTTCACTTCTGTGAAAGTCTCCTTTCCTGCAGCATCAAGAGGAATGTGATGCTGGGTGAATGTGGGTGCTGGACTCTCCATCTGCCATAGTGACCAATAGTGCCTTGTTTCTGTGTTTCTTCACAGACTTCTGCTCATGTGAAAGCTCTCTAAGGCAGAGATCCTTTTTTTTTTTTTTTTTGGCACAGCATCTGACACAGTAAGATTGGAATTCATAACCAGCTCTTGTGTGCTAGCATAAAACATTGCTGACACGAGCACTATTTAAGAACAAATCAGACTTTTAAAACCGCATATTGTTCTTGTGCTAGGCTTCTGTGTACAGGTGAACTCAATGCTTTGAGATCTCATTATGTGGCAGGGTTTCGTGCTCTGAAGATGTGGCAAAGGAAACGATTTAGGGAATTGTCATGCCCTACATCGCACCCCACCTACCCACCTGGTTTTATCAGTGCAACTGTTTCTGAGGCCCATGCTAAGAACCAGAATAGGGAATTGATCTGGCTTTATGAAGAAGATAATGGCTAAAGAATGAAACTGTATATTCATTGCTGGCACACGAAGCAAAGTCTCAGTGCCTTGTACAACCAAGGGAGTTCATTGCAGTAAGTGAATAGGAACCAGCAGCAGTACTGGGTTGAGTGTGGGAACCAGTATGGCTGCTAAATGCTTGATATGCTGAAATGCAGTCGGGAAGTGATGCTCTGAAGTCTTGTCTTTCTTTTTCACCCCATTAAAGTAATAAAACCTCCTATCCATTCATTAAGAGCCAGCCACCTCTGCTCTTAGGGCAGTTGTTAGGCAGGAGAGAGTAGGAGCACTGAACTAATGCTCATTACCTGAATTGGCAGAGGTGCAAATTTGGGTCAGCAGGGAGCGGTCAGGCCAGGCCAGGCCAGGCCAGGACTGTTGCAAGACTGTTTCAGTGCTACACTTAGCTCCTCTGTTTCACAAGCACTGATCTACTTGCTTTTTCTTTCATGTTGTGCAGAGCACAGAGTGCAAGGGGACAGGTGCTCTGATTCCTGTGATGAGCTGAAGTTGATGACTCCTGGTTTGCTCATCTGTGCAGTAAAGAAATCGGTCAGTTGAGGTAACACACTGGCATGCATTTTGCCCCAAAGCCTCTCCAGCTAGAGCTGTGAGAATGGCTTTTGCTCTGCCACAGTGGAGAGGAGAAATCTCATGTATATTTTAAACAGCATGCTGAAAGCAAGGACTGATATTCCTTGCTAAATCCAGAGAAATTCTATTGAAACCAGTGAAAATTGCACCTAAAATCTCTCAGAGTGGTAACAGGATCAAGTTTTGCAAGCTCTCTGTTATGCCTAAGGGTTAATTGCCATTAGCAAATCAATTTTCATTTGCTTCTGTCTAAATGAGCCATGAGAATCCAGCCATCATTACAAATAAGTGTACTAGCACTGGTAGCATTGTCCTTTCCTGTCTACTGCTTCGCTCCTGTCCTGAGTTGATCTGGACACAAGTGACATCAGCTGCTTCCTGAGCGATTGCAGCCAGGGTAAGTGGATGTGGCAGAGAAAGGAAATTGCAGGAGGACCTGACCCAGCAGAGAAGCAGGGAGACACTGCCACGAATCAGTCTAGGAGGGGATTGTGCTCACCTGCGAATCTAAAGGAAGGAAGGATGTGATTTTATGGTGTCACTAGTAATGCAAGAGACCGTACATTCATCTGTAATCCAAAGTGGACTAAAAATTTCAGCAGATTGTTGATGCAGGATGTGTCCACTTACCTCATGCTCTTACCTCACATATAACTACAGAACATCTGATGGCTCCTGGGTATGAATAAAATTGGCAGGTGCTCTTGTGTTGTCATTGTCTGACTCATCATTATAGCTACAGTTCCATCCCATCCTTAACTTTGGTAACTGAGCAGGTACAAATTCTTGCATCTGCAAGGATTTACACACACAAAAGTGTATTTTAAATTTGGAGGCCTCTTTTCACCCTCTGCTTTCGCCGGAGAGTGCATAGTTGCTGACTGTGTTCCCTTCTGGGGTGGAGGACCCCCAAGCAGACAGACAAGCAACTTTTTGAAATGTCTTTACATTGGCGGGCTCACACAGATCTGCTTGAGGAAGTCACACTGCAGTGGAATGTCCCAACACAATGTAGGTTGGTTAGAAAAGGCAAGCTGATATAGTTAGAGAAACCTGCCAGCAAGAAAATGAGATTTAACTTACCCCAGCATCTTCATTGTAGGGGGCTATGTGGGGAAAACTGTTGACAGCTACCCAAATTTTACAGTAAATTGTGCTGGTGTTACAGAGATGGACAGACAACTGACTGGCTGACCAAACTTTTGGCTTTAATACACAGTCATCAGCATCGACTCCCCAACATGCTGCAAGGCACAGTTTCTATTACAGCCTTCCTGCTGGAAACTGAGTAAATATACTTAAAACAAAGCAAACTAAAAAGTCACAGTCCATTAACAATGACTGAGCAGAACTGAGAAAGGAAGAACAGCTCAAGGAGTCAGGAGCTAAATTACCTGTGGAAAGCGTAGATAGATAGGGATACACAGATCAGACAGTACTATAGTCACCCGCCACTGTGTACTACAGCCAAAATGTTTGCCAGCCAGCCATCTATCCATCTCCATAACACCACTGCACTATGGATCTGCCCACCTCTGCTTGCCTGTTACACGCAATGCAGTGGGTGTCTCAATGACTTTTGCTTCTAATATACCTGGGCTGGCCTGGCTGAAGGTATGATTTATTGCAGTTTTTATCCATAACATTTTGCAAACTGTTCTTGTGACTCTATTTTGCTCTTCCATGAGCAGCTGTTAATATCTTTCTTCTGCATACTGAAAGTCTTAATTTTCTTCTCCTCTAGCAACATGTTGTTGACATGCCCTGACTGGAGTAATCAAAGGAACTTGAGAGATGGCCAGTTCATTCAGTTTGATATACTGCATAAAGGTAGGTTCTTTCTTTAAACCTTGGAGTAACATTATACAGGCTTCCTCAAATCTCCCTTTTCCCAAAAACAAGCAGCCAGTTTTGCCCAGCTCAGGATACTGTTTGAAGTCAGATTGTAGCTGTCTATACATCAGTGGAAAACACAAACAACTGCGCTGAATTGCTGTCACACTGGGCTCACAGCCACTGTCTAATTTCATCCACCTGCTTCATCTACTTCAGTTCAGAGTTCTGTGGATGAGAAACTCCTTTTATTTCCTGCATCCATACAGTCTAGCTGCCATACATTAATCTAATGCAAACCATAAAAACAAAGTACAATTTACAGCTAAGTTGCTGAGGTATCTAAACCTGCTCCAATGGATTTCCTGATGTTGAAGCTCATGTTTGTTTTAGCAGATCTTTTGTTGTAGCTGTACAAAAGCATCTCTGCGCTATGAAAAAGATGTCCTAAGTCTGAGACAGCTTCCCTGCCCTGCCCTTATTTCAGGGTATAACCACTTGACAAGTACATGGTGGAGGAAGGGAACGTGTTGGTGACATCTGGTTACAGAACATAATGCCCACATTCAGGACATGCCATTGTCCACATCTGATGTGATAATGGAGACAGGCAAGCAAGCCTATTGTGTTTAATCAAACATGTATACATACCGTTGTTTTAGTCACAAGTGTGACAAGATGAAACCATGGGGACCTTCCAAGGTCCTTTGTAAGCAGTAGCGTTCCTCCTTGGCAAATAGATTGGGAAGCAGTCCTGCAGACTTCTTTCCTCATCATTTTCTCAGATGAAAGGAGGCAATTTCTCAGCTCTGGGATGTCTTCTGGAACATATCAGCTAGCCGTTGCTCTGTAGTTACTCCTGATGCACTTTCAGGACTCCTGTCTCACTTTCGATTTCCTCTAAACTGCACATAGTGAAAAAGTGCAGGAGAATGAATGAATGCTGTAGGAAGGTCCCATGGATCCTAAACTTTACGAAATTCAGGCTGGTGAGTGGGCTGGGATGCTGACCTTGATCATATTGAAATCTTGCACTTAGCTAGAAGTTTAGGAGCTAGCAACTAGGACTGACAGATTAGATTATTTGCTATTTCTCAGGCAACAGCTACCAGCCTCCAGTGTGCATTCTCCTGTACCAGAGAGTTTTGTGATGTTCTGCATCCATTTATTCATGTTTATTGTCTGTCATCTGGTCTGTCTGCAGGACACAAACAGCACAGTGGACCTGTTTCTTGTGGCTTTCTCCTACTCTGACCATGTATGCCAAAACAAGTTTTTGGAAGTACCTCCTCCATAGGCACCTCCACCCCTGCACATCTGCAACATGAGCACCTACTTGGGCTTCTGAGCTCTAGAGCAAAGCACAATGGGAGAAAAGGGCACACAGAGGTATTGTTAGACACCTCGTTATTCCCCATGCTCTTGGCCTGAACAGCAGCTAAAGCAACAGAGACCCAGGCTATGAGATGGACAAAATCGCACTGCAGAGGAAGTGTGTACAACCACATGCAGACAAGGCACATGGACAAGGTATCAGGCTTGGCGTCTTGCATGAATGGGATAGGAAATTTCCTTCTCAGTTTGCAGCTTCTCTCCTACCTTCACTGCTAGCATTCTCTGCTGCTTTCCCGTGTTTCACTGGTGGACAAGGTTATTCCTTCCCCCCCCCAAACCACATCACATGACTTGAGCCACCACTGAAGGAGGACAGACATGGGCCAACGCACTGCAGACCTGCATGGGATCTGTGCCAGGCAGTGGAAGGCTTTCCCGTACAAATGCACCATGTCGTTAGCTGAGGACTTCATCTATCAAGGGATTCTTTATGGTCTAGTGCCAGAAAGTAATGTGGAAAAACACAATTAAAATGAATACTTCTCTGAGATACGTTGTGCAAGCCAACCTGGAGAGGAGAACACTGTAATCTTTTTGGTGTTAGTGTAACATATTGCCCTTAAGGAATAACAAATATCAACTTCAAATTAACTGTGATACACACACCCAAAGCTATGTGAAGTGAATGAGGAAGGACCAGAGATAAAACAGGCAGCTCTCCAGATATTATTCTGAAAATTAAAGTGAGTGGATGGAAGATATATATCACAAAAATAATCTATTATGCTCAGTGTACTAGAGCAGAACTTTCACCCTTTTAAACTCTCATTAAAATGCAGCCATTTTTGTTTCAAAGGATTAATACATTGGCTATAAAGAGAGAAGAAAAATGTGATTCATGGTGTGCCTGGAATTAAATATTGTTAATTGAAAATAACCCTAATCACACAGTTCTTTTTCAGCTCAAAATCTTGAAATCAGTTTTTTGTGTGAATGAAATTCATTCATGTATAGGGGCTGCTGAAAGACTTACGTGCAGCAAAAATCTCACCAAAAAGTACTGTGGTAGCTCTTGTATGCTTACACTGTGCACTGAGGCAAACATCACCATTGAGCAGCGGGCTTTTGAACATGTAAGGACTCACTGTTACATGGGAACAAAACACCTGTCTGTAAAAATAGCAGGAAATTATTTATGATGGTTTGGCTACAGCTGAATGGATATTTGTGTAGCTGGCTAAAAACAGCCCCCTGGAAACTCTGGAAGAAGCACACTGGTGCAGGCTGACTTCTGTCACTCTGAACATGGAAAAATATTTATTGTGAAATGGGAACCCACATCCGTGTGCAAACTCCTAGTCAAAATGAATGTAGAGAAGAAATTATTAGTGGTGGTTGTTGGCCACAGTGGACTTTCTGATGCTCTGAATCCTCCAGTATAGCAGGGGGGTTCAGAGCATCAGAAAGTCCACTGTGGTCAACAGCTACAGCAAGGTTCCCCAAAGGACTTCCACAAGAGCTCATAGGTAGGCAGACTGTTAAGGGACTTGATGAATTGGGGTCAGCAGCACTCAACTCACCTGCACAGCAGATAATGTTTCCGCTTGACAAGTGGGGAAACAGGCACGCACAGTGTGGTGGCTTGCCTAAGGGTCACAGAACACTTTAGTCCGGAGTAAAATGAAAAACCTGTGAGTCATGTCCTTTCCCCCACCCTCACAGTGTAAAATGAAGAAGGAGCACCATTCATGAGTTATGGTAATTTCATAAAGCATCAAGCAAAAGCCATTAAAATTAATAAAAGCAGAAACAGCTAATTCAGAGAGTGCTTTGTTCTTCTTTGGTCTCTGGAGTATTACAATGACATTCTGTAGTGGTGCTGTGAAAATTTATTGTTTACTTGCTTGTATAGTACTGGCATTGACATGTTGGAGTGAAAATTTAGCTTTGTAAGGCATTTTCTTCTAAACTCATTGCAACCTACTAAAAGTTTGCTGCTAAGTGGCTGGGATATAGAGTGGCTGGGACAATGATGTAATCAAAGTCACACTTTGGTACATGGAGGCAAAATAGGTCATTGGTATCAACACTAGGACAGGAAATTTTGCAATGCATGACGAGATGAAATAAATCACTCTGGAATAAAGATGAAGAGGGCACCATGCACTGAGAGGAAGGTTCTCTTTGCAGTGGAGAGAGCAGAAGAACATTCTTCATGTGGCTAATTGATGCAGTAATTTCAGCAGGAAGTCTTGTTACTGATGAGTGTATTCGACACTTCCGAAACGCCCCTGGGAAGCAGAGGTGATGAACATCTTTGATAAGCCATTTTCAACAGGCTTCCATTCTTCGCTAAGACAAGGGATGGCTTCTCACAGCACTCTTAGCCCCTAATGACATTCTTGTACTATCAGATGGGTCTGCCGTCTGCAGCCCCTGGAAATAGAAAGAGCTTCCTTTCACACGGTGTCTGGGAGGCAGATAATGAGACTGGAAAAGATACAGATACAAGAATCAGTGAAGACATCTAAATCCAAAGTGCTATATTCTGTACCCAGCTTTGGCTCTGGCTTCTCCAAGGAAGAGCAGGCTATAAGCTGCATGTAAAAGGCCAATGATATTAAAACATTTGGCTCTGAAGAGGTCTGGCAATGAGAAATGTCACACAGTAGAAGCTATTCCTGTTGTCATTTTATGATGAGCAGTTTGCTGTCAGCCTCAAAGACTGGTGAAGGAGAAGGGTGGAATGGAGGAGGCTGGAGGAGGAACCATTAGGATGGCCAGAGAGGGCACTACCTGGAGTGGGCTCATGACAGGGCTATGGACAAATCTCTTATACCAGAAGCCCAGGGAAGTGGGAAAAAAAAGCTCTTCTTGTTGTCAGCAAGGTCAGGATTTCACAGAGACCTGACCCTCAGCTTTATGTAGTCCAAAGTATAGGTCACAGCCTCACAAGGGTAGCTCCAACAAAGCATGGTACAGGAGTGATTTTTGCCTTTAAGCTCTGCGATATGTCACCATAGCTTTTATGACCCATTCTTCTCTCATATGTGTGACCTCTTCCCACTGCTCCGCAGTGGGTTCCCTGCAGAGGTCATTAGTGCCTCTTCTGCAGCAGCAAACGTGGAGACAAGGGGCAAAGAAATATTCGTGTTTCACAGAAGCTCAGCACAACATTTGAGAAACATCGTCTCTGCTTCCTGGACAAGATATAGGTAGGCACAGAGCTGAGTTGGCCCTCAGACAGCTTTCCAAGCACACGATGGGAAAAACACTAGTGGTGTTTCAATTAGCACTCTGCAGCTCTCCAGACATGCCGTGGTTCCCAGAGCTCTGAGTTCACTGCAACAGCGAGCCTCCATGTGTTAACAGAGTGGGACCTGCTGCTGTGTGCAATGCCTCCATGAGGCACACGTTCCCTGCCAGCCTAGGGGGAAGAAGCAGCAAAATCACTGAAATTGTTTGGCTCTAGCAGAAGGTGGAATTTGATGTCCTGTTATAAAAATCACAAACAGGGAGCCTAATCCTTGGCCCTCACTGTCTCCTGAAATTAAGTAAATTCCCCACAGAAATGACAGGAAATTTTATCTGTAGAAACCTCCAGAATTTACTGGCTTTACTTTGCCTGAGTAACCAAGGAGAATTTAAACTGATCCTCTATTTTCCTGTGGAAAAATCCCATGCATTGTAATAGAGGAGACCCTGAAAGGCTTTTATCTTAATTACTGCAGAAAATTACAGAGAATTAGATCCTTTCTAATGGTTTTCTGAATCATCCTTTGGGATTTGATAGCAGGAATGTAATTCGCTATTGAATTGTATAGACTATTGGAAAAACAATGTCTATAGAAAAGTGTTCACTATCTATTAATGTCTATAGAACTTCCCTATAAAAGGTTTCTAAAAGCCTTTTATTTACAAATACGTCCAGGGGGTTCTATTATGCTGTACACCTCTGTTTATAATGCGCACTCATTAGAGTAAGAGAAGCAAAAAAAAGACAGCGGAGACTAGTGATCTGGTTTCTGGGAAAAAGGGCAGTGTGAAATCACAGGAGACCATCCTCATAACCCCATGAAAATGCATCACATAGCCAGGAAATGCAGAAAGAAGCTCAGGTTTTGATCCTGCACGGAGCTCCTGCTGGCAGACTCTTGTTCCCACCTAAACTCTGCTGCTCTAGGGAGGTGCAAAGAGCTTTACTTTGGATTACAGCTTCATAGACTAACACTGTAAATTGATAATGGACTTTGATCATACCCTGGAAGCTTGCATGCAAGAAACCATGACTGCATTTGTAATGCAGCAATAACTGATCAATTCCTTGTTTACTTCTTCTAGCTGCGCCGCCTGGTCTTTCAATTGCAATCACAGACCCCTCCTGCGCAGTCTGTGCTGTACACAGCCTGTTTCTTTCTCCTCTAGTACTTGTCACACTAACAAAATAGGTCTCCCCGAACCCTGCTCCGCACCCTCACTCCCACCTTACAGACACCAATGCTGTCACATGGCTGTAAACAGAGCTGGGTCTTAGTTGTGCAGTTGTTTGCTATAGGTCTAGTTCACAGTTAACATGCTTCAGCTTCTGAGGAATTCTTGCATTCAGAGCATGCTGTCATGCACTTGGTTTATTTAGGGGGTGATGCTAAGCTCCTCTTCCAAGTCAACAGGCTTTAAGTAATGGCTACACAATATCTGCTTTGGGACTTTTCCATTTCTGATGCGCATTTCTGTTCCTTTTTCTGCTTACGCTAACTGCTTTTGCTCTGTTTTTATAGAACCTTGAAGGAAAAGACCTTGCTGAGTGTAGCTGTATGCTTTTTAACAGATTCGTTATTCCACCACCTGATGGGGGACATGCTGCACAACGCCTGACACCAGCGCTCTGTACCAGAGTTCCCCTGAGTTTCAGCAGTAGAGCTAAAGCTGCCAGATGCAAGTGTTTGTGGAGCCGAGAACAACAGAAGTCACAGCAAATGTCTAGGCATCTATCCTCATTCACCTCTTGCAAGTTCATGGCAGGGGAAATGGAAGAAAGATGACAGCAGCAACATCAGGATTTGCCTGTGTCTGCAAAAGAGCTGAGGAGGAAAGAGGAAATAGTGACTTTATGTGACTTTCCTCCCAGGTGACAACATGCCAAGCTTTCAGAACAGGAGTCAAAGAGGGATTTTAGCACCAGAGGATATTGTGGCTTTTTTTGAGAAAAATTAAATTAGGACAATGTTACAAAGGTCCTTCTGTGGCAGGTATCCCAACATTGCATCGCTCATTGAAAGTCCACATGACAAAAGTTATTTGATAATCTCAGACTAAAGGATGTCTTTCATTTCCCAGAGACCCATTTATATGTCAGGTATTTGTATGTCAGCTGCTAGCACAAAACACTGAAGAGTAAATACAGATCATTCCAGCAAGCAGAAAACTGCACACCCAATACTGGAAGTAGAAAATAAATTATTTTAGTTATAGATTTATAAGTTGAACTAAATATAGAAAAACACATTCATGCATGTTGCAATTCTGGCCAAGTCCTGGCTCACATATATCTTTCTTTTATGGAAAGCACAATTCACTTGATTTTCCATAACTTTCCTCCCTCCCCCCCTTCCATTTTTTCATTATTTTTTCATTTGCAATTGACTGTCTTGGCAGACAGAAAAGTCCTGTGTTCAGGACATGAATTCCTACTCCTTATTATAGATCACTAAAATGTTTTATCTGACACATTTGCAGTCTGTCACAAGCATCACAGGAGAATTTTTTCATTATAGATTGTTGCTGCCTTTTGTTTATCCATCTCAGGTCTTCCCTTCCTCAGATATGAACCTAGCTACCAGCCAGAGCTGTGCTGAATGCTGCTTCTCAGCAACACAAAAAACAAGCTCTTAAAAATCAGTCTGCAGTGGCCAGGGTACATCCCTTTTGCCATTAGATGCAGAAAGGTTTTTAGTGAAGTAGGGCAGTTAAATACAGTAGAGAGCTCAGGCCTCCTGGATTTCCTTTTATGTTAATGTATTTTTATACAAAGACACTCAGAAAACTCTTAGATCTTCATGTTAATGAAAGGGAAATTGATATAGAAGTCAGTGGTTTGACAATCAGCTAAGGATTGGGATATTGCAACAGGAAGCACAGTGTGGGGAAAGGTGGAGGAAAGGGACTATTTGCTTTCCACACAGGACAAAGGGACTGTGTTTTGTCTTTGTGTGGATGCTGCTACAGGGAATTGCAGCATTTTCTGCAATCCTCTTTTTCCCACTGCTTTATGATAACTTGTAAGAAATGTATTCTCCAGGGACATAGGAAAGAGCGTCAGGGCTGGAGACTTTGTTGTTTTCAAACATGGAAGAATACACATCTTTTACAGCTACAACCACTACCCAATGGTCTGCAGACCTGAGTCATCTGTGAACTCAATGTGAGATCTTAAATAACAAATGGTGCTGGGATTGGTATGTTATGAGGCTGAAAAGAAGTAGCAGGTATGTTTAAATCACAAGGACAGTTGCTATTTAACAAAGTCTGCATGAAAAGTGCCATGTTGAAATCTTCTCAAGACCTGCAGAATGCGATGTGGGGGTTAAACCGCTGCTGGCAGCTGCCTTGTGAGCAGAGGATTGGCACAGGAGAAATGATGTAATTGGTTCTTCTCACCCTGGATCTACACATCACCGCAGGCACAGACCCGCTGGTAACTTTTCTAAGCTCCTGGGTAGGGAGAGAATTGCTGAGTGAGGTCTCTGAGTATACAGTGAAATGAAATAGAAGCGCTAATGACCAGTTCTTCATTATGTTTATATCTGGTTTCCAGTACAATAGGGCCCTGATTCTCATTTGTGGCTTTTGATATTACTGTAATACAAGTAATTAGCTACAAATTAACAACAGCAATGAGTGTAGTCAAGCCATACATAATGCATGCAGCCATGTAAGCGAGCGTGTCTTGCTGTTTGTATTCTCCAATCTGCCCCACCAGAGTTCATTTATTATATATGGAACTAAACCCAAACACCAAAGCTGCATTCTCTCCATGGAGGGGGAATCTGCACACAGATCAGGGATGTCATGTTCTGGCCATATCCCGGTACCAGAGCATTAGCTCCAGTGCAGCACTGCAACACTCAGCACTGCTCAGATCTGAATCCAGGTTTTATTACTTGAGATAACCGCAATTTAAAAATAAAACTAATGACAGAAAATTGACATAAGCCCAGGAAATGAAGAGCAGAAATATTTCCAAACATTGCTTACAGAGACCCTGAGCTAACCCACTTACAGACTATGAAGTTTATCAGATCAGCTTCAAAGGTGTCTGTATACAATCTAATTACAATTAACAATAATGAGATAAACAGATCACCAGTACATTTTCACCAAAAAAAAAAGGACACTGAGGGAAGAGTAGTAAATGATCTGGCTGGAGTCATTGAACAGTGAGTGTCTGAAGCTGGCTGAGAATCAGGAGCCTGCTTCTTAGAACCTTACTTCAAAAGCCTTGGTGGATATACAAGCTGCAATGATATATTTCTAGCTTGGGATATGCACTAAGCATCTGCTATTCTTTGAGAAAAATGTCTTAGCATCCTGAGTAGGGGTACCTTGAGGCTGGGTATGACAGGTGCAATGCCATTGTTTCGAAAGATTTTAATGAGCACAGCTCCACTGCCATGTGGATGGCTCGATGCTGTGTTCTGCTGACAGGATGTAGGAGATCAGAACTCTTCTCAGAGGGAGGCACTTATTTTTTTTAATCATCTAGAGGAAAAGTTTGAGTCTGTCAAGGAGGCAACACACTCCTTTTTAAAACTGTCTCAAGATTGTGGTGTGTGCTGGGTGCTGTTGATCTGCCATAAGCCTTTGTATATGGAAATTATGCCTGTAAATCACCCAGATTATTATTTACAGACACTAATTTAGACAAAGTCTCTGGTGACTGGAGGGGGAACAAGGGCAGGCAGAGCTTCTCATGGTCTCTGGGAAACATCTGGGACTCACTAGGTGTTTGGAGAGGGACAGAGTTGAGTATAATCCATGCTGCTTTGTCTGGCAAATCTCGCAGCTGGTACCACACATGTCCCCAGGAGAAGACAGCTCCAGGTGGTGAAATTAATGGCATCCATGGGCCAGAATGGGACTGGCTTTCCTGTATAAATGGGGGCACGCAAGGTGGAGCCCTGGGTACAGAGCAAGAGCCCAATCCCTTGCCAGCTCCAGATCTCTGGAGTCCGGGAGTACTCTAGTGGGACTATGTGACTTTATGTTCACTAACAGTTCCTTCAAGTCTTACCCCTTTAAAGCACACAGCTTGAACAGAAGAGCCAGGGAGAGACCATGAGCCCAAACTTCATCTGACAGACTCCCTTTGCCCTAAGTCCGCACTAAACTCAGCCTTTGTTGATCCAGCCTTGTGGAACCTGAAAGCTGCTGTTTTGAAGACATTTTTTGTGGTGTGTGAAATAGAGGCAAAGTTTCTGTCACTAGAATGAGGGGAAGTCCTGATGCAGAGAAGCACAAGGAGTACTTTGGTGACATCATGGCGTGCTGTGACATTCCAGTCCTGACAGGGAGTCTCTTCTCTCTGTGCCTGGGAAGATCATGGAACAGAACCCCCTAGAAACTATACTAAGGCATATGGAGAACAGGGAGGTAATTTGAGACAGCTGGCATGGCTTCACCAAGGGCAAGTCCTGCCTGACCAACCTAGTAGCCTACTAAGATGGAGTGACCACATCAGTGGACAAGAGAAGAGCCACAATTGTCATCTATATGGACTTCTGTAAGGCCTTCAATACTGTTCCCTACAACATGCTTCTCTCCAAATTGGAGAGATATGGATTTGATGGGTAGACTGTTCAGTGGATGAGGAATTGGTTGGATGGTTGCATCCAGAGGGTAGTGGTCAATGGCTCAATGTCCAGATGGAGATCAGTGAAAGTGGTGTCCCTCAGGGGTCTGTATGGGGACCAGTACTGTTTAATATCTTCATCAATGACTTAGTGAGATTGAGTGCACCTTCAGCAAATTTGCAGATGACACTAAGCTGAGTGGTGCAGTTGACACACCTGAGGGATGGGATGTCATCCAGAGGGACCTGGACAAGCTTGAGAAGTGGAAAAGCGGGCCTGTGTGAACCTCATGAGGTTCAACAAGACCAAGTGCAAGGTCCTGCACCTGGATCAGGGCAACCCCTGACCCTATCAAGAGAGGCTGAGGGATGAAGGGATTGAGAGGAGCCCTGCCAAGAAGGACTTGGGGGTACTGATGGATGAACAGCTGGACATGAGCCAACAAAGTGCGCTCGCAGACTAGAAGGCCAGATATATCCTGGACTGCATGAAGAGAAGCACGCTGGCAGGTCGAAGGAGGTGATTCTGCCCCTCTACTCTGCTCTGGTGACACCTCACTTGGAGTACTGCATCCAGCTCTGGAGCCCTCAGCACAGCAAAGACATGGACCTGTTGGAGCGGGGCCAGAGGAGGCCACAAAAATTATCAGAGGGCTGGAACATCTCTGCTATGAGAAAAGGCTGAGAGAGTTGGGGCTGTTCAGCCTGGAGAAGAGAAGGCTGCGGGGAGACCTGATTGCAGCTTTTCAATACTTGAAGGAGGCCTATAAGAAAGAAGGGGACAGACTTTTTAGCAGGGTCTGTTGTGATAGGACAAGGAGTAAGGGTTTTAAACTTAAAGAGGGTAGATTTAGACTGGATATAAGGAAGAGGTTTTTTGCAGTGAGGGTGGTGAAACACTGCAATGGGTTGCCCAGAGAGGTGGTAGATGTCCCATGCTTGGAAACATTCAGTGTTAGTTGGATGGGACTCTGAGCAACCTGATCTAGTGGTAGATGTTCCTGCTCACTGCAGGGGTATTGGACTAGATGACCTTTAAAGGTCCCTTCCAACCCAACAGATTCTGTGATTCTAAAACGCCTCACTCCAGAACCAGATGAGGGACTGCTAGTGGAGGGACAGTCCTGAAGCTCAGTGAAGCAGCTGAAGCACATAAGGATATCACCAGGGTAGCCTAATGGTGCTACTCTGGGCTCTTTCCTCCTGGGACCGTTGCAGATCTGGGAATTAAGGCCACACGGAGAAAGTGTATAGGGAGGAGAAAAATTAAAGGGGGGAAATCTTGGCCGGGGTTCAGCTATCGGTGGGAAGAGCAGAGTTGGGTGCAGAGCCAGCGAAGGGGAGGGAGGCGATGGCACAGCGGGATCCTTGGTCTGCCACTGAGCGACTCCCTCCCTGTGTGCGGCTCACTTCCCTGCTCTGTGTCACTCTTCTTATCTGCACAGACAGCCTGTTCTGTAGGCCAGGAGCAGGTTTCTGCAACAGAAGGCACAAAGGACTCTTGAACAGCTTAGAAGGTACCGCAACAATATGAAGCAGAAATTGCAGCTACTAGATTGGAACTTTCAGTGAGTAATTTCATTCCTGGTGAAGCCCCTTGCCACATGAAGCTTTCAGCTACAGCTGCCTCAGCGCTAAGTACAGAAAGGGAAGATGTTTCTTGAGTCTACTTTTAGCCTCAGAAAATATGGGTACAATTTCTACGAAATGAGGGATGAATCTAGCTCATTCTGTGTCTTACTCTAATTACCAGCTGCAGTGAAATATCCCAAGATGATGTATCTGAGGCTCCATCTTAGTTCTGGATCTTGTTTCAATTAATTCTCCCTACCAGTTTCCAGCATCTAAATGAGATGCACTGAATGTCAGGCCCTGGGTTGCCTGGTCTTTCTCCCTTGGTATCCTGCGCAAATTGCTCTTCACAGCTACTGCAGAACTGTTTTGCCAGTCTTAGGATAGTGGTATTAATATGAACTTGCTATCCAGCAGTTTTTTGAGACAGTCAATTCAAGTGTGAAAAGCATTTTGAGGTCTCAGGTCATGCTACAGAAGTGAGAACAGTTATTTCTTCTCTTTCGCTTCATTTCTCTGTGGCCTGTTCCATTTCTAAATGCTGGAAGTGGCACTGAGCAGAAAAGAGGATATCTGTTCTGCAGGAGAAAAAGAAGAGGAAGTCTGTTTTGCAGGAGAACAAGAGGAAGACACCTTGAATGAAAGAGAAAACACATGGGAGAAAGGAAGAGTGCATGTGAGAGGGAGGGCACAGATTCCAGTGCAGGTGAGAAACAGTCAGGGTGCTCAATCCCTACCCCGAATAAGGGGAATGGCAGAGGCCATAGATTCCTCCTAGGCCCCACATAATGCTCACAGGAGATACTTTGAGGATGCTGCAATGTGTCCACAGAGTTCCATTTCAGAGAGAAAAAAGATTTGATAGAAAAACTCCTGGTGATCCGTACTTGCAGCTTCATTTCCATTTATTTGCTCAAGTAATCCCCAGTGCTTGATTTACGTAAGACTTGAATTAACTTTGTATTTATTTAGAGATCTTAAATTGCATTGATGTGATGAGGTAAAATTGCAAGCTGATGTAGTTTCAAGGGTATTAACAAGCATATGACAGTGCGGCAGATCCCACTTGCCACTGAGGGACCCAAGCCGACTCAAAGTTTTCCAGAGAAGGTCGTAAAAAGGCTCCTTCATTTGCAAGTACAACTGCTTTTCATGAAGGAGAATTTCTCTTAGCGCTGAGGTGGGGCAGAGAGGTACGGTACCTGTCAGAGGCTCCTGATGAAAATCAAAACTGTTTGCTCAATGGCGCTCTTGGTGAACAGTGTTGTTTTGGGCTCACAGACTAAATGAAGTACATTCTTTGGTTCTGAGCAATTTCTGAATAATGCATGATACCAGGAATAAAACAAACTCCAGATGAGCAAGAAGCATGGAGCAGTTAAGACCCTGATCTAACAGAAACTGTCTGCAAGTATGAAGGCGACTAACTTCAAGCAAAGGTGCCATTAAAAAGGCAATCAAACTGAAATCTCCATTGCTTCTGGCATTAGCTGTTTCTGAAGCACTTTGTGTTTCCAATAGGTGTTCAGTGAATTCTGGCAATCAAGGCTAGCTATGAAGCTGTTACTGAATGGGACTGAAACATTTCAAATGAAGAGGGGGAAAAATTATAATGTAAGTCTGTGCTTGATGTGGGTGAAGAGTCAGTCACCATTTGGAGACCCACTGAAAGACAGAGCCGGAGACAAAACGCTCACAAAGAAACTACTGGTCACAGTATTGAAATAGGATGCACCAAACAAGATGTGGTTAGGAAAGAAGGAAACCCAGCCCATGAAGCCTGTGGAGAACATCGGCTTGGAAAAGATGAGGCAAGGGAGTTGGGGATGAAAAGTGTAGCTGCTATCGGAAGGTCCAGCTACTTCGTCAGACGGTGCCAGCGATGCAATGCATCATAGTTGCCAGCAGTCTGCACCATGCAAAGGTGAAACAAGGACACCCACACAGCTAGAGCTGGTTATGGCAGGCACCCAGGGCACCCACCGCTGTGCAGAGGTGGACAGGGCAAACCAGCGGGTCTCGGAGCGGTTTGGGGTTCGGGAGCTATCACAAGAGGGAGCTGTCCGCCTGTGTGACATTTTTCCCCCCATCACCCGGCAGAGCCACGGCGCAGGGACGAGCGGCGGGGCTGGCAGACCCCGAGCGGGCAGGAGGCCGGGGGCCGGGCCCTCGGACAGCAGCAGGCTGGCCCGGGAGGGCACGGGCCGAGCCGGGTCAGCAGAACTCATCCGCCGCCGGACTCCGCTAACCGCTCTGCTGCGTTCTGCCAATGTCACCTGCTGATTGGTTTTATCTGTAGGCTTTGCCGGGGAGGGAGATGGAAGAAGGGTGCTTGGTCAAAGACAACCATGGTGCCGGGCAGAGGTTCATGTGACGATGCAGCTGATCGCCAAGGCTGCGAGATGAATGGAGTCGATGTGTCGGAGGCGGCTGTGAGCAGTATCTGGACACAACGGGGCCTGTGTACCCGGCAGAGGGCATGTGCATGCACGCACACGCAGGCCTGCCTTTACCTTTGGGACATCATTTCTCAGATAATGAGCACATCAGTGCCCTCGGAAGCTCTGTAAGTAGATACGGGACAAAGCCAGAGGCATCACCCATTCTCCTTTGAATAGGCTCTGGTTTCTGTTATAGGGTCCAAACCTGCCCTTGATTTTCACTCTTGTTTCATATAAGGTCCCACTGCAAGAGGTGCTGGATGCCCATTTCTGATCAAGATTAGCAGTCCAGAGGAACCAAGCGACATCCCTGAGCTCAGGTCTAAACACTGACTTCTGTGTATGCTACACATCAGAGAAAGCAGCCTGTAACCTCTTCGCACTGAGCTTCATTTCACCTCCCTGTTTTCTCTCTGAATGCCTCATGCCTGATTTTGGTAGACACATTTTACGTAGTCTGGGACTGAGTCGAAAGCTTTGTTTCCTGCCAAGAATCTTGAGAGCATAATACATATCCAAGCAGCCTGCATCAGTGCCACAGCATCTGAAATGCCCCGTATTAGGCTAACACAATACATTTGCACACTTCCTGGGCAGGAAGGCAGACAGTTCTTCCAGTGGATGCACTAAGGGAAATAACAGGTTGTGCCATGTATGCTCAACGATGGGACAAGGCACAGAAGATCAGGCTAAAAGGGAGAAAACCACTCCAGGCTGAAAAGTTAGAAGGTATTAAAAATACATACAGAAGAAAAGCATGTGGTCTTGACAATGGGGCAATGGATGGAGATCAGAGGTCTGGGCTCCTTGCCACAGGCTGCTTGACTTCAGGCAAGTCTTCCGAGATCCCATTTCCCCTCCTGCCCTTTGTCTATGTAGCTCCCAGGAGCTTCTAGGCAGGGCTGGTCTCAAGTACAGCAGTGAGGACACTTTATCTTGGTCACCGCTTCTAAGACATGCAATAAAATTACTTCATATATATATATATATAAAACAATCTTCAGGATGCCTTACGGAGAAAAAAAGGAATAAATGCAGAAAGCCTCAGGAACGTGTGGGAGGAGCAGAGTTCCCCGCCGGTTATTAATCCACTTCCAGGACAAGGCTTTTGCTGAAGTTTAAAATTAAATTTAAAAAAAAATAAAAAGGCATCTCCTCCCGAGCCAGCGGTCTGACTGCAGCCTCAGCACCCGCCCGAGCACCCCCCTCGCGTCCCCGGCGGCGGCGGTGGAGGGGGAGGACAGAACGGGGGGGGACGGGGCGGCTCCGCGGAGCCGCGGGCGGGGGCTCAGCCGGCGCGGCCGCTTGTTGATCCGCGCCCCCCCCCCGGCCCCGCTCCGCGCCGCGCAGGCGGCCCCGCTCCGGGCTGGCCGCGCCGTGCCGTGCCGTGCCGCTGGCCTCCGGCCATTGCAACGCTGCGAACCCCTCCTTTCTGCCGCTTTTTTTTTTTTCCTCCCCTCTCTCTCCCTTTCTTTCCTTTTTTTTTTTTTTTTTTTTTTTTTTGCATGAAGATGGCGGCGCCTCTCGCCAGCAGCAAGGCAGGGTCCGCCGGCACCGCCAGCAAGCCTCCCTTCCCGGAGCTGGATTTCCGATCGGGAGCCAGGGTGGAGGAACTGAATAAACTCATCCAGGAATTCACCAAGCACGACCAGAGGGAGTACGACGACCAGCGAGCCCTGGAGATCCACACGGCCAAGGACTTCATCTTCTCCATGCTGGGTAGGGCAGGGAGCGGGCGGGGCGGGGCAGGGGCGATGCCGGCCGGGGACCCCGCAGCGGGGGCTCCCCGACGGTGCGGCGCCGGCCAGCCCTTTCCCCCCGCACCGGGCTGGGAGCCTGCGGCCGCAGGGCGGTTCTCACCCCCAGGAAACTATTTTTCCCCCCCGTTCTGCCCACCTCGCCCACAGCAGCGATGCGTGTGTCAGCGCCGTGGGAAGGCTGGGTGGCAGGGCTGGCCGGTGCCGGGGAAACGCGCCGAGCCGGCGGGGCTGGAGGTGGGGTGAGCCCAGCCCTGCGTTGTTTCCCCCCCCCACCCCACCCCCCCCCGACTATCATGTCTGTAGGAAGCACAGGTGGTTTTTTTTTTCTGGACCGCTTATTTCGGCTGTCAGACCGGCCGATGCGCGTACAGGAGCATCCTCTGAACTGCGTTTCTCGCTGAGGTTGCAAAACTTGCTGCGAGTGGAGCAAGTCGGGTTGTGGCAGGGGAGTCCTCGTCTGCGTGAAACTTTGAATCGCGGGCAGGGATCCTTAAACCAGGGTGAAACGGGTGTTGGCCCTGGCAGAAATCACCTGGGCTCTGGCATGACTAAGGCTTCTGAAGATTACCAGTGAATGACTAACAACTCTGATTCTCTAGGTAGTCAATTCCTGATAAATATTTACCTTGTTTTGACTGAGAAAACAATCACACGAAGGAGAGCCTGCAGGATACGAAAGGATGTGCTTTAACATGCAGGTTGGACCTTGAAATCAGTCATTCGGGTTTGAACCAATATCTCAGGCATTTCTTCGAGCAAGATAAGGACATGGGTAAACAGCAGGTGTGGCAGGTGAATGGCTCTTTATAGCTCAGAGGTGCATATACACCCTCGAAGCATATTTGGCACAAACCAAATGTATGGCCTGCGTGTACACGGTGAATAATCTACATCGCTTTTCTCATTCAGAAGCACAGAGCTATCCTATTGCAATAATAATTTTTGTTCTGTATCAGGGGGTAATCACTATAATAGACCGCTTCCTCTATAGCCATGAACACACCTGCACTTGCCAAATGAGAATTTACCTGTCCATCTGCTTATCTTGTAAGGTACCTGGGTAAGTATAGTTGCCTGCTGTGGGATTTGCAACAATTTTGAGCGTGTATTGCTTTTTCACCAAGGGCTGACCAGGATATAGCATACTAAATTTAGCTTGAGAACAAGGACAAGTTGAAAAGTCAGTTACATGTATATTTATAGTTGCTGTTATAAATATTTTTCCCTTCCTGTTTAAAAAAAAAATGACGTGATGAAGCCATGGTTGTATCAAAGCCTGTAGGATTTTTGTTCTTGAAAACCTGATCCTGTGGAAGTCATCCACTGTTGTGATCTGATGCATTTTTCAATCAGGGCTTTAAATAAGTGGCTGAGGAAGCAGGGCTGGATGGGATGAAGCAAAGAAGAGTGGAGAGAAAACAGCCAGAGCAGCAGTTCTGGGTGTGCAGCTAGAAAGGAGAGAAAGCTTTATATCATCCTGTTGAAGCATTACTGGTCTTTGCAGGGGACGGGGACCACAGCATTTCTTCCTGCCTCGTGTGGGAGAAGGCAACAGCAGAAAGACAGAAGAAGGGGCTGGAGCGTGCCTTCTATTTCTGCAAATGCACCCTAATGCCTTGCTGTTCATGAAAACAGGGAGCCTTAGGCTGCTTAGAAACAATGTAAATTAATGTAGCTGTCTTTGTTAATATAATGGCAGGGAGATGAGTGTTCTTCAGTTTTAAATGTATAGGCTAAAAATGGGGTTTAAACAAAAGATGTATTTCTATTGAAGTTATGCCTGGCAATTTTCAGTGAGACTTGTTTCTGGAAAAAAAAATAGGAGATTTAAGGACCAAGCCCAGGATAGAAATGGAGATGGGGTGTCTCGTTTGTCTTCGTTAGACTCAGAAGTTGTGTTTGTGGATCAGACCCTTCTTAGCCAGAGAGGCTGTTAAATCTAAAAGGATTTAATTTATTAATAAATAGCTCTTTCCCCCGTGCCTGATCCCTCCCATACGTACTGCTCTTATCTCATCGGGTGATGATAGGAAAATTAACCGTAGCTTTCCTGATTTAATTACATTGGTGCATAATTGGTGGATGAATGATAGGCGAGGAGACTTTGTGGGGATTCTCGGATGTTTGTACTCTGCATGGCTTGCCCTCTAGGGCAGATCTTTTCTTTCTGTTTGTATTAACTCTTTTTCGTCTGTGTTGTCTTGCCCTGGCTATTAGTGACTGAGAGATCTCAAGAGCTGGGCTATGGTAAAATTAGGGAGAGGTTCTGCTCGTTATGCCTTTGTCCAAAATCTTGTGCCCCAAGCATTAGAATAGGACTGTAAATGACCTACCTATCTGGTGGGGCAAGTGAGTATTTTCTGAATGTGGGCAGTTCCTGGGCATCCCGTTCGCGGTCACCAAGACCATGTGGTCTTGCTAACATCCTACGCTGAAACAGCCAGTGTCTTTTGGTGCCTTTCCTGAGTAACTGTCTGTACTCGCACTGAACTGTGCCTGATCGTTACTTGTCTCTGACACAGGTGAAACTGAGCCTCCAAGAAGAGAAAGGCCACATTAATCAAGAAAATGAGTGGAGAACTGTCTTGCGTTCTGGGCAGCGGGCTGACTAGGATTGACTCGGAGACCAAGTCTCCACCTGCCAGTTGTGAAAGGAGTGAGTTGTTGTCCCTGTGACTCGGTTTTGGGTTTTTTTGTGCTTAAAGAATCATAAAGGACTATTTTTATCGAGTGATGATATTACAGTCAGTGATATTTTGATTTTTAAAGCACTTGCTGCTATTGTGATGAGAGGTGCATAGCACACATATTACAAGACCTGTTAGGGGTCCTTGGCCTAGCGAGTATTGTTGCTACAGTACCAGTACTTCCAGGAAACTTCTTTAATAAACACTACCCATCTCCTTCTGTTCAGCACCTAAATAAAAAAGTGTTACAATGCACAGAGCGCTAGGCTTAAAAAAAGCCAGATAATATGTTGTTGGGAACTAGAACATTGCATATTAAACAGCCCCTTGAAATTTCTAGTGCTACTGTTGCCTTAGACCAGATCCTGTTATTAGGGATCCTGACTCTTGTGTTTTTTCTTCTCCTCTTGTTAAGAAGTAAGATCGAGGAGGTATGAATAAATACAGACAATACAGAGCTATTTCATTCACTCCAGGCACACACTGGTGTTCAATCTTCTAGAGCAGTTTTCAAGCTCTTCATGTTGGCATTTTGTTTCCCTTTCCTATCATGAGACATTTTCTTCGCAGTAGAGTCGGAAGAGGGATGTTCAGGACTTTTCATGCCATTCGCTATCACAGAATCACAGAATAGTAGGGGTTGGAAGGGACCTCTGTGAGTCATCTAGTCCAACCCCCCCGCCGAAGCAGGGTCACCTACAGCAGGCTGCACAGGACCTTGTCCAGGCGGGTCTTGAATATCTCCAGAGAAGGAGACTCCACAACCTCCCTGGGCAGCCTGTTCCAGTGCTCCGTCACCCTCAGAGAGAAGAAGTTCCTCCTCATGTTCAGACGGAACTTCCTGTGCTTCAGTTTGTGCCCATTGCCCCTTGTCCTGTCACTGGGCACCACTGAAAAGAGCTTGGCCCTATCCTCCTGACACCCACCCTTCAGATATTTGTAGGCATTTATAAGGTCCCCTCGCAGCCTTCTCTTCTTCAGGCTGAACAAGCCCAGTTCCCTCAACCTCTCCTCGTAGTGGAGATGCTCCAGTCCCCTCACCATCCTTGTAGCCCTCCGCTGGACTCTCTCCAGTAGCTCTTCATCCTTCTTGAACTGGGGAGCCCAGAACTGGACACAGTACTCCAGATGAGGCCTCACCAGGGCAGTGTAGAGGGTTCCTCTCATTGCCCTCTGCCTTCCAAATCAGGGGAAGAGCTGGTTTAAATTGGTGCTGCAGTGGCTTTTTTTTTTTTTTTTTTAAGGCCTGTAGTATATCTTTTTGTCACTTCAGTGGTTACATCTCACTTCTGTGGGAGAGGACTGGAGCTGCCCACCAGGACAGGCCACACTTTGAGGATTTGCAGCCAGCTGCAACTTAGAGCTGTTGACAAGACCTCTAGAGAGCTTGTATCAGCACCTGATACAGGAGAGGTGGCGAGCCTGTTCTGAGAGCCTTTCCCTTTTCTCTGGTGTCTGCCCAGTGCTGAGCTGGGTGTGCTAACAAGTGTTTGTGATAGAGGCAAGTCTCCTAGTGGAGGCAGAGCTGGCATCAGCAAAAGATTTCTGCTGCCAATACCAGCTTCCCAAACAGAGTGAGTTACCCTGCTGGGCCCCTGCATCTGTAGCAAGACTTCCAGCTGTTTCTTGGACTGATGGGCCCCGAAAACATGTGCAGTGGAGGTGCAGATTGCTGTGCTGAGAACACAGGTGTCCTGACAACAGCTTGCTTTTATTAGCGTCTTCGACAAGAGGAGCATTTCATGGTTCTCCCTTGTACTGTAGAGCAGAGCAGCATTGGTAATGTGGCTCTGTTGTGTGGGTTTGTGCAGCATTTTTACTCCCTTTCCCTGCCTGGCGTAACTTGCTGATGATGCCTTCTAATGTAGGTTAGATTTCAGGCATTGTTGGAAGTGTTACCTGTTTGCCTATGGTACCTCACGGAAATTCTCTGGTTTCTGTTGTGGTGTCGAGCTGATGAAATAGCAACAGCATTGGAGTGATCCCTCTAGGGTTAAGTCTTTTGTGTGTGTGCGCCTTTTCTCAAGAGAGGCCAATCATGATAGGAGCACACTGTACTCTGAGGCCTATGTTAATAAAGGCTCCCTGCTGGTATCCCCTGTGCTGCTGAATGCATAATGCACAGCTGTTAAAAACAACCTTACTGTATTGCAGATTTCATTTCTGGCTTCTGTTGGGTCTCCTCTCCCTGCAGGCTGCATGTTTCCGTATTTGCCTTTGAGGTTGTGGGGGTTTTGTGTTGGCTTTTTTTTTAAGGGACGGGGTGCTATGCTGGTGAAGTAACCTAGCAAGGCATTGGTAGCTTCTGTTTGGTTACAGCCACCAGAAGTCAACACATTTCATCTAACTGGAGATTCTTTGTGTGTAACTAATTGAAAAGGATCGGTAGCCCCCTCTGTGTCTTTGTTCAAAGGGGTTGGTTCGCCATGTACGTGTGCAGTGAAAATAGTTTGAGGATCTTTCTCTCGGTTTGTTTTAAGATGCTGGTACTCTGCTAGCTTAACTACTGTTTTGAAACATTAGGCTGTGATGCAAAGTGTTTAGTGTAATAGCTAGGAACATGGCCTAAGGGCACAAATTCTCATGGCAGGCTTGTCAGACTGCCCACTGCCTGTTCCGTCAGTCTGTGGAAATATTTGTTAAAGATTTGGGTGAATGCTTGCCAAGCCCAATTATGCAATTATGTTTTAAGGGCAATTTTATAATTATAGTGGAGGATGGTAACCAGGATACGTGAGTTGTTGGGCTTTTGACTTTTCCTTTTTTCTTCCACATGACTTTGCATGAATGCTAAATCATTTGGAGCAATTCTAGTCAGAAACCAGTTGTCCAACTTTCTTCTAGGCAGCTGGCTATTTTTGTAGGTGAAGCTAAATTAAAGGCAAATGCAGCATTGCTCAGGAAGGCTGGAGGACATGTTTTATTATAGCTTTGGTGATTTATAAGATGGATGTGTACTCGTAGAGCTGTCCATAAGCAGAGTCCAGTCCAGAGGATGCTCAGGGTGTAATAGTCCTGCTTGGACTTCTCAAAGGGAATCTCCAAGCTGTGCAAGTCTTTTGGATAGTTGGGATTGTCTTTCTTAATTTTTTTATTCGACAAATGCTAGGTTCCTGCTGTCTTTAACCATCTCCTGTACAGCTGTAACTTTGGTATCTTTTCCTGGACCTTGACATGTACGCTCTTGCCTCTGTGGGTTCCAGTCCTTTTGCTGCGAAGATAGTTTTCCCATCTCTGAAACCCTTCCCTGCATTCTCTTCTCTGTCCAGATCAGACTTTAGCTGTTTGTACTTTGCAAGATCGGTTAGGTAAGAAAGTGCCAGGAAGAAATGTGGTTAAGACGGAGAGATTAGCTCTTGCCTCCAGCCAAGGGGGCTTCAGTTGCGAGGGCTGCTTCACCATGACTCTGTGAACAGTGATTGAGATGACAACTGCGTCTCCAGGCACGTCTGTGTGAGACCCTGTGGTGGCAGCTGCACGTAGAGGCTCTGGCGTGGACCTCTCAACTCTCTTTGAGTCTAAGAGGCATGACCCGTCACTGAGTCCGTTACCTATGGCTGGGTGATGCTAGTGTATGGAACTAACTTGAGAAGCAAGAGCTGTAGTTCATTTGCTATGGAAAGAGAGGCGTAAGAATTGAATGCATTATGTAGTGTGACACACCTCCTGAGCCAGGTTTTCCCTTAGCAACTTACAGCTGGGGTGGGTTAAGTTCCATATCCTAAAAGAAAACTCTTAATCCTGCCCATCGATAGCTTTCCCTGCTGTCCTCTGAACAAGCAGATAAACTTCCCTGAGGGTAACAGTCCATTCATCTGCACAACATGCTGCATTACATTTAGACTGTCTTTAATTTGCCTGTCTTTGGAGTACGAAACAAGCAGTAGAGTAGATGGAGTTCTGGCGAAGCAAAGAAGGGTATCTGCCCTGCTGTTTCCCTCAGAAAAGCAGAGGACCTATCATGGGAGCCAAAGCAGAAGGCAGCTTTGGATGCTGTGCTCGCAGAACGTCCCTTATTGAGAAAAGAGGAGTGCGCCTGCATGGCAGCGAGAGAGATGAAAAATGACCTTTCAGTGGATGTCTCAAGTTATTTGCCCAAGTCTTGTTCTGATCACTGGTAGTGTGATGTGAGTTTGGGAGACTGAACTGTAGCTTTATTGGAACTTGCAACTATACTTTGTAAGTTCCTCATCCTAACCATGGATTTTATATCCGGTGAAGGTTTGTGAGTTCTGTTAGCACAAACCTGTCTGATTGTCTGACTAACAAAAATGAGGGTTGGCTTCTTTTTTTGCTAATGCAACTGGAAGGCAGCTTATGAGACATTCAAAATAAATCTTTCAGCAGCAGCTGATGTTCCAGTTGACAGATGCTGCTATGGATTTTGTTCTCTTTAATAAACTGTACTGTTTCATTTCTACCATTCTGTTGCATTCCTTTTTACTGCAAATAGCGATTGTCCTGGAGTGAGTGGATTAATCTGCACCTTAGTACTTCACCCAACTTGACAGGTCTCTGAATCATGTACTTCTGCAGTTCTTTCAAAGCACCATTTCAGTGACTTTCTGGTTGTAAGGATATCAGCATGTGCTGTAGCATTCAGTTTGAGGAAGATAGATTCCCTTCTCCCCAACATATTTAACTTCTGAGCTTTTAATAAACACTTGATGCCAAGGAAGTTAGAACAATCCTGTTACTGCATTATATTTCACCTGTCAGACAGTAAGATTTTAATTGAATTTAAAGCATTTAATTAGACGGTTGTTAATGCATTTTGTTACGAGCATGCTGGTGTCGAAAGTACAATTTGCTGAGCACTGAGTGGGGGTGATTAATTGCTTTAAGGTTCATAAGATCTGTATCTTTGAAACAGCAGCGGTAGCTACTTCAATCCACTCGTGTCTAGGGCTGTGGCGGAAGTTTGCACAGCCCTGGGTGGCTTCGGTTTGTAGAACAGGAGGTGGTAGCATCCATTCCACCCTAAGAAAATCACTTTGCAGGCAGAACACTGAGTCAGGACACCCCGGACCTATGTTCCATTCTGAGCTCCCCCCAGGTTTACACAGACCTGCACAAGTTTCTGAACACATAGTGGGACCTCAGTACTACCAGAAGCCTTCCTTGTCTCCTGTGTGTCAGCAATCTGTGAAAGGTGGGGTGGTACCAGAATAGTGGAACAAAGTAGTGTTGCTGCTCTTCATGGTAGGATGCAACCCTCTGAGACTGAAGCTGCTGGAAAAGCAAGTCTGTTTTTGAGAGTCTAGCTTCAGAAAGTATTGAAATAGTGAAGGCAAATAGCTGCTCTGTCATTGGGTGTTGATCTAGTGGCATCGAGATCAAGTACAGTTCAGCCTCTGAGAGAGAGATTACAACCTGACCCAGTTAGACAGTTCTAGCAAGTAATCTCATTTTATACTAAAGGGATCCCAAAGCAAAATTGGGACAAATTAGTTCAAAGAATGCATCCTGGCCACAGTCTGCACGCTGATGTAATTTGGCAGAGTCAGGCAGCAGTTTGGGACAGAAAGCAAGGGAAAAATACAAGACATGGCCAAAGCTAGAAATCCTGCTGGGGTAGCCATAAGGAATTGACAGACAATTTTTTTTTTTTTTTTTTTTTTTTTTTTTTTTTGTCCGGTGACACCTTTCTAAGTTCATGATTTAGATGAAAAGTAGAGGTTTATGTGTGGGATGTTGTTGGTCTGCTTAGATCTCTACTGTGGCTTGCAGTCAGATCGTGTGGAATTTTTTCCACCCACTGACGGAGTGGGAGTTCATAAAAGATTTGGTCCAGAACTGCTGAGCAGCTAGGGAACACTTGCGGTTGTATCTAGAAATAACAAAGTTGGTTCTTGCTTTACTGCATAGTCTGTTAGGCCATGTGCTTCTGTTCTTAAATGTCTTAACTCTTCTGTTCCTGTTGTAGGATCTTTTGACACTGCTCTACACCCCTCTCAAGGAAGGATGCTTTTATTCAGTGGTGCATATATGACATGCTTAGAAAATGAGGTGCTGAGGTTGTGAGGAAGGAGTTGTATTAAACAGCTATCAAAAATGCTAAGACAAACGCTGCAATTAGCTTCTGTGCGTTTTTCTTCCGCACTTCTGCTCTTTGCATTTTAATGGATCTCTTGAAGAGCTGGTGGTGCTTTGAGTGACTTCTCTTGGAAATGAATCCTGTGCTAACAGCCCTGACTGGGCCTGATCCACAGGCAGATGCTTGGAGATATTTCGTGTTTGTTTTGTAGCTCACTAATTAATATATAACTTAGTGGTAGAACAGCAGGAAAGCTGCATTTGCTGACACTTCATGATATAATGATTTAATCCTTTGTGACACATTCCTGCTGAGTGTCAAAGCTGATAACTCTAATCTCTGTCCCTAGCCCAGTGCGACAGGAACCTGGTCTAGAGGGTATTTTGCAGGAGCGTGCAAGCCCTTGTAGGTACTTTGCGACCAATTCGTGTAAACTTTTTTTCGTACATTGCCACTCTTGTACGTGATTGTACAGCATTGCCTGGTGCGCTGAGGAATCTGAAGTTGAGTGCAAACAAAGGAACTAACTGACTGCATTCAAATGAAATAAGGCTTGTCCTGGGAGGAGGGGAGAAATGCCCTCATCTCTTTCTAAATACACTTCTTCCTTGCCAGCACTATGAGTGATGTGGTTATATTGATTCAGCGGTGCCTAAACCCATGGCTCTGTGTTACATACGATGCTGAAGCCTGGGTATGGATGCAGATCTGTACACAGGGATAGCTGTACAGCTGCTCTCCAGTGGTTATTCCTTGCGATACAACCAGCAGAGCTTGCTTCTGTTCCAGCACGGACAGTGAATTGCTGTTTATTTTAAACTTTTGGTTGAATGGTATTCATAAAACAATTTGCAGCTCTGCAAATAGAGGAGGGAATGTCACTGTAACAATGCTTCAGGGGCTCTGTTGCCTTCTGTCTCTGAAATTTGCCTTTTGAAAGTTGCATACGGTGTGCTGAATGGCAGATCAGGTATTGATATTGGCCTCTTGATACTAGGGCCTCAAAGCTCGAGCTGCTGGCATGTCTGTATTTCATAGACTGTAGGGCAACCAGGTGCTAAGCAATCAGTTACCTGAGCAAAAGAAAAGGAATGGAAGTCTCTCTGCAAGTGCAGCAAGCCTCTGAACAAGCTGCACCTTCTGAATTAAATGCCAGGGTTTTTTTCCAATGTGCAGACTGTGATGCACATCTAAGTGCAGCATTGAGAAAAAGGAGCTATTACTTTGACTGAGCATCTGTCAGGTGCTTGTTTTATGTGCTAAATTGTCTGTAAAAGCCTGACCCCGTACCCCCAATTTTTCCCAATATCCTGTGAATTTTGTGAATGTGCAAAGCATGCAGTTGAGGCAGCAATCTTATACTGAAAATGACCACTTTGACACAGGCTTGTAATATCAAAGAGTGACTACGTCTGTGCAGTTATTTCAGTTGTCCTGGGGAGGGATTCAAATGTGCTATGTAAAAAATTAACAAAACTACACATTATCAGAGCTGCAGAGTTAAGTTACAAGTTAGTCTGGAAAATCAAAGTTAAAAAAGGTGATCTTGAGCTTCTTAAACCTAAATTGTGGTTCTGGAAACATAAGGCACTCCTGACTTGCTTTAAGATCTAGACAATCCCTCTCACTCCTTCACCCAAGCTGTAGAAAGGAGGTTTAGAATCATCTTTTTATCTAAGCTGCTTCTGCTTAACAATGCAGGTAAAGAAATCGGTGTCTAAAAATCTGCTTTTATACTGAGACCAGTCTTGTAAGACATCGCTTGTGTATATGAATCACTCTATTGTGCTAGTGCTTGTCACTCTGAGCTCTCAACCGTTTTTAACTAACCCTTTCTTTCCACTGAACCATGTATGCGCCTTTATTTTATTCTATTTTCTGTCTTACTTTTCTCCAAACAAATAATTTAGGTGGAAGATACTTGCTGTTCAAGGGCAGTGATGACAGTGCTTTAGAGAGTAGGAGAGTTCTATTGAGAAGTGATACAAGTGAGGTCTGCAGGTGGAGGTCTCATCCCCTCCGGGAGAGCTGTTCCACGGCGACAGGCTTCGCTGAGCCGAGGCCAGCCCTGCGGCGAGGGTTGCAGGAGTCCGATGGAAGAGATCTCTGTCTGATGGAGACAGGAGTGGGGGAGACAAATAAACAAAATCCCCAGACCCACAGCGTGTTGATAGACCTCCTGTTGTTCCTAATTTGCGTCTGTAAATGGCACTAGTTTCTGCTGTTGTGCACCAAGACAATAATAAATAACAATCCTTAGAGTTTATATACCACTTCACAATTTTCAGTGTTCAACACACATTAACTAATTCAGTTGAGATGCAAATACTCTGTGAGCAAAGCTACTGTTCTTGCTGCCCAGGGGAACGTTTCATTACAGCTGGGACAAGGCTTTTGTTTTTCCCCATAGCTGGAACTGTTGGCAGGAATGTTCTATACAGGGACAGTATCTTTCTTCCTGAAGTTTTTAAGCCTTTGCATGTACCCCTGTTTGCACAGGAACTGGACTACTCCCAAGTCATATGCGGTTCTGTGAAGAAAATTATGCAGGAGACTTGCTGCAAATATGCAGACTCACAATTAACAGTTTTGTGGCTTCAGAAGCTATTGAGCTAGCAAAGATGTTGATGCATTAAGTGCATCTTTCTGTGCTTACAGAAGGCCTTGGGGGAACACCATCTCCAGTGGACCTCAAGGCCCAGGAGGAGAATAAACATCTGTCAGTTCTGACGATGATGGATCGTCAGACCATGTGCTGAAGAGAATTGAGGATGCTTGGTGGATGGCTTTGGTCCATGTTTCACTAGTTCCAGCACCTGCTAGAGCACCAGTCTGTCTTTTGGAGCAGGAGAAAGCCCAGCAGAAGGGCTATTGCCAGGCAAGAGATGTGTTTTGGGGGCGATTAAAGACATTGTTATAAATGCCTACAAATATCTGAAGGGTGGGTGTCAGGAGGATGGGGCCAAGCTCTTTTCAGTGGTGCCCAGTGACAGGACAAGGGGTAATGGGCACAAACTGAGGCACAGGAAGTTCCGTCTGAACATGAGGAGGAACTTCTTCTCTCTGAGGGTGACGGAGCACTGGAACAGGCTGCCCAGGGAGGTTGTGGACTCTCCTTCTCTGGAGATATTCAAGACCCGCCTGGACAAGGTCCTGTGCAGCCTGCTGTAGGTGACCCTGCTTCGGCGGGGGGGTTGGACTAGATGACCCACAGAGGTCCCTTCCAACCCCTACTATTCTGTGATTCTGTGATTCTGTGATTGTGTCCCATTGTTCACAATCCTGAATCCCAGCCATGGAGTAATACATGCATTGGCAAGAATCTGCTTTCTTTGGCCTTCAATCACTTTCTGCCTTGGCATTTTGTGTATGTGTGTAGAGCTGGTAAGAGGCAGTTTAATGCATCTCTGGCTATCTTTCAGTTGGGCAGGATTGGTTCTACTTTCCATTTGCGAGAAAAGCATCTCTTTTTAGCATTCCATTAGGGTGACTAGAAGATAAGCATCTTTTTTTATCAGGTCACATAATAACCTGGCTTTAGTGGTTTACGTTGGAAACAACTGTTTGGTAGTCTTTGGTAATGCCTGGTGCTGTAGAAGTGCCCACATGCTTTGTAGTTACAACCCTCTTTCTAGTCTGTGAGGTTTAGTTGTAGCTAGGTGTTGGCACTTCTGGATTGCCTCTCTGTCTAACCTTTTGGTAACTTGCTTTTTTAGAGGTGATGCCTGCAGGTTTGACCTGAAACTGGTTATAATTTTCATATAAATGGTTATGTGAACAGGAGCACCATTAGCCTCTTAGCAACCTAATTACTCAAGGAGATAGCAATGCATTTTGAGATCAAAACTCTGATCTTGCCATAGCTTTCCCTTCAGCTGGCAGTGCATGGGAGAAGAACAGCATGTTTCTTGCAGGTGATGATTTCTCTTTCAGTGGCTTTGATATCCTCATTTTCTGTTTGAAGTTAATGTGCAGATTACTAGGTGGCATCGCTCAAAGTGACTGACTGAGCTGCTGTTGTATGTGAAGATGTCTCCAAGACAACTAATTTCCTGGTCAAAAAGCACATTGGCTTCTGCCACAAGTCATTTCAAGGGAGTTGGTCAGCTGAAGGAGCAAGATATTTTAACGGTTTATTATTAGCACTGTAGCTGCCAGATGCAGCTTGGAGTCTAAGGCTGAAAATGTTCCTGTTAAACACTGCAAATGAATAGCTTGAAAAAAGGGTTGTGTGATTTGACTAGCAAACTGATTTGTCAGAGAATTTCTACCAAATAATAGGAATTAAATCTCTACATTCACAGTTCATTTTTTCCAATTGCTATATGTGTTCCTGTGCTAGAAGCATAGGGAATTTGGGGACCTTCTTTCACTCTTATGTTTTATTGGTTTATGTCCAGACTTCCCTGCTGCATTTCACCTCTGCTTTTTTAGTGTTGGTGTGCCATATTTTTTTCTAAAATATGCGCAAAAATCAAATATTTGTTTCCATTTCTTTTCTGCTTTAAAACTCAGAAAGGTTTAGTGACTCCTTCTTGTTCTGAATTTAGGATAAAACAAGCTTGAAGCACTGGATTTTTTTCCCTGTTTTGTCCCCTCCTCACAGTCCCCTTTGTCTCCAGAGGAGCAGTGGTACTGGACAGGTGTAGAGCATTTACAAGTATTTTTCTTCTGTATTTCTAATTTTTACTGTTCTTTATAAAATATTCCTGTGCCCATCCTGTTTCAAGGGACTCGGTCCAAACCAAAATCAAAAATACATTTTTTCCTGCCTTCCTTGAAAGGCTTGGCTGTACCGCTTAGCTGAACAAACCCCACCTTTGTCTTCGCTTTGGAATAAGAAACAAGCAGGCTTGTTGATTCCCACTGCATTAACACTATCCTCATCCCTCACACTGATGTAGTGGTGTGGTTGGTTATCAGGGGGTAGGGTGGAAGCTGCTTGCTGCTGTTTTCATGAGACCTCGCAGGAGGCTGCTGCAGTGGGGATCTCCTGCACTCCAGCCCCAGAGACCTCACAGCACTTAGGCTGTAATGATTGGAGGAACGCAAGCAAAACCCCTTTGTGCACTAGCGGGTGGAGAGAGGACACTGTAGATGCTATGCTGAGAATGCGTGAAAATTTTCGAATGAAAGCCAGGGAGAGACAAGGAGCTATATCCATGCCCTGACCTCCGTCCCATTGCACATCTGAACCTGAACTCTCAGCTAATAACCCCTGAGCCACTAAGCTGCCTTCCCTGAGCATGCCTGCCTTCGCTGGGGAATTCTAGGAATGCGGACTTCAGCACGGTGTGGGGTTGTTGCTGCTCACCCTCTGTCCAACCAAATGTTTACAAGCTGCAGTGGGGTTGGTATTGCTACGATAAAGCCCCATTGTGGGTGTTTGCAACATTCTTTAACTAAAGATTTATTTTCCCGGGTAAGGTTCCATTTGAACAGCAGGAGCCAACATCAGAGAGCTGGAGAGAGGACTTGCTCCTTCCCTGGCACAGCGCACCTTCACCCCTGTCCCTTCACCATCCCCTCTCACAATCCCTTCGTTTTTAAAGCATTCAAGCATTAGTGACTGGCATATCGAAGAGGCTGTAGTTAGCGGTGTATTGCCTCAAATTACAGGGGCAATTGATTGAAGGAGTTAAGAGGAGAAAGTCTGTGGGAGGATGGAGCTGGTATCACTGACACAAACCTCTCTCTCTTGATCTCCTCTCCGTGCTAAAGCAACCCTGTCTTTAGCCTCCACCTACTTGAATTTTTCCTGTTGGAGGATGTGGGAGGTCTGCTGTTGACCCGTATCCGAGGAAGATAGGAACTAAGCTGGTCTTATGGGCCCCACTGCCTGCTTGGCCTTGTCCACAGCTCTGTGTCCTCTGTGTCTTTGCTGTGTGTGTGTCTCACACAGCAATGCTGCCCAAGTCTGTGGGTTTGTTTCTAGCAGGTGTGGTAACAAGGAGTGAAGGAATGCACTCCTCAGTCCCTGTCTGCGGGGGACAGTGAAAGGTCATCCTATTTCCTTTGAAAACCTGCTGACAAAGGAAGACAGTGCAATTAGTGTCCTCAGTATGGCAGAACAACCATGTGACCAGCATCTCTGAAAGATCCCAACAGTGCATCTTGGAGTCTCATCAAACTCTGTTCGCACGCAGTTCCTACAGGTGCAGTCATAAGTGCCACATTTCATAACTAGGCAGTGGTTCACAGAATCACAGAATCACAGAATAGTAGGGGTTGGAAGGGACCTCTGTGGGTCATCTAGTCCAGCCCCCCCGCCGAAGCAGGGTCACCTACAGCAGGCTGCACAGGACCTTGTCCAGGCGGGTCTTGAATATCTCCAGAGAAGGAGAGTCCACAACCTCCCTGGGCAGCCTGTTCCAGTGCTCCGTCACCCTCAGAGGGAAGAAGTTCTTCCTCATGTTCAGACGGAACTTCCTGTGCTTCAGTTTGTGCCCATTGCCCCTTGTCCTGTCACTGGGCACCACTGAAAAGAGCTTGGCCCCATCCTCCTGACACCCACCCTTCAGATATTTGTAGGCATTTATAAGGTCCCCTCGCAGCCTTCTCTTCTTCAGGCTGAACAAGCCCAGTTCCCTCAACCTCTCCTCACAGGGGAGATGCTCCAGTCCCCTCACCATCCTCGTAGCCCTCCGCTGGACTCTCTCCAGTAGCTCTTCATCTTTCTTGAACCGCGAAGTGCAGTATAAGAAGCAACATGGACACAAAAGAGAACCCAATGTGATTCTGGAGGAAAATATAAGGCTGTTTTTAGGGTTATTCCTATTCGGTTCTGCACCGAGGAAGATAATGCTCCAGTTTTGCACTACAGTTCGGCATTGTTTTGCCTTATTTCTTGTTTCTTCGTCCCATCTATTTTAACTGGCAAATACTGGTTGCTTCAGTACATCCTTTCCTGACCTGAGATGTCTGCTCATCTAGGTGCTGGACAAAGCTGTGGTTTGAGACAATCCAGGGCTTGCGCTCTCTACAAAATACACTTAAAATTGTTCCTGGCTGCCTTGCAGCAAATCTATTTCTGCCCTGCTGATGGCTTGACTTGCAAGCTGAAAATGTCTGGATAGGATTTATTATGCTCTGACCATTAAATTTTAAACTGCTTTTAATGGTAGATGTTGAATCACTGCTGTCCCAGTTCTAAGCTCTGTGCAAAATTTCTGACTTCTTAGGAAGGCCTTTCTCCTGCCAGCAGCCTGTGGCAACCTTTGGTTTCTGAGAAAGTCAGCGAGTTACAGGGCTGTTCACAGGACAATCAATCAGTAGTTTGGTGAAGGACCTGTATGCTGGCTGATGTCCAGGCATCTGTCTGGCACTAGAGAGCAGAGCCAGGCAGACCTGGTATGGTTGTGATGGGAACGAGAGATGTTTGTATTGATGTCTGGGTGCAGACACTCCACTGGGACACAGCGACTGAGTGGGTCTGTTCTTGGCTTTGTTCCTCCCCGATTCAAGCATCTTTGAAGCAGCAAGAAAACTGAAATTCAGTATTTCACTACTGAGCTGCTTACGGCAATCTAGTTTATTTTTGTACTTGTCTGATAAATACTGAACTGTTCAACATTGTCACTCAATGTGGCTTTGTCCCTTGCTCCTAGGAGCCTCTGTGTAGATTTCCCTTGAGACTGGCGAAACATAGCCATAAAGTCCTGTGACTCAGTGTACACTGCAGGCCGCCTGCTTGAGTATGACATGAGATGCGCACGCTTCGGGCTGAGACTGTTGTCTGTCACCTTTGCCTGGAGAGCACTAAAAGCAATAAAACATAATCTGATGTTTCTCAAACCACTCAATAGTCTCACAGCCCTTTTCAACTACTTGCAAAGACAGCTGTGGCAGGTGGGCAGGAGATGGCTTCCTTGCCAGGGAGGGGGAGATGCTGCCTTCTGTGTTGCGGTGTGTTTGCAGGGGAAGCAGAGAGCCACCCAGGGCTTCCCACTCTCAGGCCTGTGCATTTCACGCGGCTCCATGATCCTCACAGTAGCCTAGCACAGGGCTCTCCTTTCCATCAACAGTACTATTTAGTGTGGTTTGCTTTCTTTATCCCAAAGTTCGACATCATACAAAATAGTCATCCAACGCTAGGCTGCTGGGAAATGTTTGAGATCAGCATATCAAAAAAGGCTGCAAAATTTCACGGTATGCTGTGGAAGAGTTTTCTAGAGATTGTGCTTGACCGAAGCAGGATAACCCCAGTCCTCAACAAAATGTTTAAGGCCACTGTTCATAGCAGTGCTTGCAATGGTGGTAGCTAGAAGCAAAGGTCTGGACAAGAGTAGCCAGAAGCTTAAAATCATCTTGTATTTGACAATTTTCCTCTTCTGGATATCTGTGCTTTCTAACTCTGGGGTTATTTTACTTCGCTTACAGTGGGAGAGGCAGGCTATCACCAGTAGAGACTGGTGATACTGGACCAGGGGTTTAAACAAAAACACTTTCAGCAAGAATGATTTCCCCAAATGGATTTGCCTGTCTCAAGATGAATGGGGACTCTGGCTTTTTCTATGCATGCTCTCACACCTGTGAAGTTTGAACAGACCCTTTTAACGGTGCTGCCGTATGGCTTCTTCCCGTATTAGAAAGGAAGGTGCTGACTATGGACATCCCAGTGTGCATGCGTCTGTCTGTCTGGACCTGTCCCATCAATTAAACAGGAGCTGACGTCATATTTGAAGGTCAGCTGTTTTATAACCTAATATTACCATTTTTTTTTCCTCTGGGTTTATTATCTCCCTCCAACCTGCAGCTCGGCACCATCTGGTGCAGGCACACAAGGGAGATAGATTAGAGGAAAGTAAAGCAGCTTTGTTCGCTTCCCCCATTGCTTCCGATGTACAGAGGAGTCGGCAGTCTCTTACAGTACTGAATTTTAAGTGGTGGGAAGGGCTGGATCCTGTTAGCTGTCTAAGGGAGGGAGAAATAGTCTGTGCTTACCAGCAATCTGTCAGGAAGCGTCTCATGCTTCCTAAGGGACTTACTGTGGCCACAGAGTGCACTTTGCTGTGTTTTATTTTATTTTATATTTAAATAGTCTCATTTTTTTAATGACCTGTTTTTCCCAGCATCCGTATTTTATTTACCTATAGATTGCCAGAAGCACTCCTAAATGAGGTGCCCCCACAGTGCGAACCCAGACAACAGTCTGCTTTGGTAGTGAAGTGCTCTGAACCCTTGAAGTGTATTTCCACCTGGCAGAGCCACCAGACTGACACACCACAAGCATGTTCTGCCACTCACAGAGAGCTTCATCTTCCCTGGTGGCATCTGTCTGCACAGAGCCAGGAGGTGCATGTTTAGTTGTCCAGCCTCAGCCTACAGAGACAATGCACTGGTTGTTTCCATTTCAAAGGCAGGGTTGAGTTTGCACTCAAGCTTCACCCACTCTCCCATCCTCCCTCTGTTTCTTCATCTGTCTGGAGGTGTGATCACTCTCTGTCCAAGCTGCATGATGATTCTTTTCTGTAAAAGCAAAGCTCTTTTCAGTAATAAAATGATAATAATTCAGGAACGCTGATCTCGTAGGCCAGCAGGATTACTTGTAAACTAAGATCTTGTTGTTTCGCTTCAATGTTGCACATTTTGCATTGGCTGTTTTGAAACAAAATGTCTCTAGCCATAAATAACTATTGTGTTTAGCTATTTGGAAGAGACGGCAATTGGTGTGCTCTGGTTGGAGACGAATATACAACCCAAGTTACGAAAACCTTTGGTTGGCTGTGATTCATGGTATGTACGTGGCATTGTACCATAAGGCATATAATGTGCGTATAGACGCTTCTTTGTCCACCTTTTCTTTGCTGCTGTGAAGCATTCTTCTAAACTGTGATTTTGCCAGGCCAAGGACACTTTGTACAAATTCCTGATTCCTGGAGAGAGGGTAAGCTGAGGCTTCGGGGGAGGTTTATTTTTACTTTTTAAAGAAAAAATAAAATTAGTTTCTAGCCCCTCCCATTATATAAAGAATCTTGAGCTAACCGCAGTAGACGTGCAAAAGAGGAAGATTTATTTGGAAACGAGGGAGTTCAGGGCTTCCCAGTGCTTTAGGTTTAGGTCCAATTTGTAACAGAAAAGCGTTTTTCTCCATTCACACATGTTCCGATGCAGTTCTTTCCACTGTAGTCTCTGAGGATGGGGTTGGACCTTTTTCCTCTTCTAAGTCAGTGTAACATACAGTGTTTCTTAAATATTTGATTCAGCTTTTCCGGTCCCCAAAATCTTGATTTTACAAGGTTCTTCCTAGGGAAGATCCATAGTAAACGGAGCAACGGTTCCAGCGTCTCTTGATAGGTTTGCAAGTTTGTAAAGTGCACTTTTCCGAGTAGTGAGACAAACTGAGGTCTCTGCACGTGACAGCAAAGAGATGAGAAGGCAGATAGATGCACGCAACAGAGAGCCTGACCGAGTCACTGCAGTCTTCTTAAGGTGAAATTTTGCTGCCTTGAACTGAACTTGACAATGGTACTGTAGTTTCTCATTTGCAGCTGAAGTCTGAGACCAATTGTGGTATGTCCTGTTATTGCCTAGAAATTGCTCCCCCGCCCCCCCACGTTTTGTTTTTAAGATCATTCTTGGAGTAATTTTGATCACTCTGTCCACAGCAGTTTACAGCACATTTTGTTTCCTGGCCAGACTGGCTCAGATTTCTCTGTACCTTCGCACTGTGTAAGTGGAAGAGAAAAACCCCTGCTTTGTGCTAGCTTGCCCTGAGGGAAGACTAGGTCTAGATGATACTGAAATGGTGGTTGAGGAGGGAGAAGGAGTGCAGATCGAAGGTTTGACTCATTTTTGCAGGTTTGCTTAGTTGTTTCTAGTGGCCAAGAGAAAAGGAAGGAGGAATTTTTTATTATTCAGGTCATAATGTGGCCTTTGCAACCTAAAATGCTCCTAGACATACCACTTTTGTGCTTCTAGCGCTCTCTCTGAAAAGATCTCTCACTTCACTTTTCAAGGACAGCAAAAGACAGCAGTGCTTGGCATGGAGCATTGTGAAATCCCCTTATCTGCCTGTTCTCATTTTATTTTTCTTCTAACTCTTGTCTTCATTGGTATTGAAAGTATGCAGTCAAGGTTGATGAGGACAAAACTTAAGCTATGGTCAGTCTCTGCTTAACTCTTTGCAGCTTTTCTTTAAGCAGGAGTGTGAATGAGCAAAGCTGTTAAATCTCTGTCTTTTTTCTTTGTTTTTCTTTCTGTCCCAGTGCAGCCTTTTGAAGAGCTGAGAGCTCAGTCACCAATCTGAAATGGTGTACTGTGCCTGGTGGTACTGAGCAGTCTGCAAGGAGCTTGGGTTCCTCCATCTCTTAGTCTTTTCTTCTGGGTGTCAGGAGATGCATACACCTTATGATTACCGCAGGCGAGGTTGTACATGCCGGATTTCCAAATGTCAGGCTTCAGAAAAGAAGCAACATGATGGCTGGCTTTGCTACCCGAGATTTATGCCCCGGAAGAGTATTCTGTTGACAGACATCTTCATGTAGCTTCTGGTGCTGTGGCCAGAGAGGCACCCACACCATCTGGTGAAGTCTTGGCAGGGAATGGGCCAGCAGTACAGTTACGTCTGATACACCTCCAGCAAAGCCATCCCAGAAGTGTACAAGTTTAATGGTTGGCAGTAATACTTCAGCTAGCATTTCATGTTGAAACGGAAGCTTTTGGTTTATGTTGCTAGTACCTCTAGGAGCCCTTGGCTGGGGACAGAGCCCTGTAGTACTCAAGTAAGTGCAAAGATTAATAGAAAACTGCGACTTTTGCTTTGAAGGTGTCTTTAGGGTATAAGTAGCAGAAGCATTTTAAGTAGTCTATGTGCCTTCTGCTACTTTGTTAACTTTCACTTTCATTGGGTTCTTTTAACCATTGACTGAACTGCTTGCGGTTGTGTGGGTTTTTGATTGCTCCTTTTTGCATCTCATCAAAAATCCCTGCTGATCATCTTTAAGGGTTTGGCTTGCTTGTTCCTGGAAATTCCCCTGTTGAGCAGCTTGGCAGGGGTTTGCATACTGTCTCTAGCACTAATTGAGCTGGTTTAGTGAGTTATGGAGAATAAAGTGGCTTGATTTCCCTTTTGCAGTCTGGACTAGAAAAGCTGATTCCCTTGGTCTGCTGCGCACTCAAGGCCCCAAGCCAAGCTGTTATCAATTTTACCTTCTCCTCCTGTGAAATTGCTAAAGAAAAGATGCTTTCCAGATCATGTGTGTGGAACAGATGTGGCTTGTATTGCTAGATGATTCAGCTAAAACTGGTGCCAAAACATCTTCCAGAACTCTCAGCTGGCTGTTGGGTTGAGAAAAGGAATAACTTGATAGAAATGCTGGGCTGGCTCTGCTGTCTGTGTCTGTAATGGCAGCCATGGCAGGTGCGGTTCCCTTTGATTCGGCAAAGGTCTAACGGAGTGATGGGATGAGGGATGTATACAGAGGTCTTGTGCCGTGAGCTCAGGGAGGCACTGGAGATGTGTGTCCAGAACTGGGTGCTGCCAGCCTGGGAGCATGAAAGGAATACAGAAATGCAATTGCAATAGGCTTGGTTAATATGTGGAGGTGTTTACACACAGCCTGCGCCCAAATTACACATTGCTTTTCCCATTCTAAGTGTTCCTTTATTGTCAAATACTGTCAGCATAGAGATCACAGGGGTCTTCTTGGCCAAATATATTTTTTTCCACCTTCTGCTGAGGTGGAGGAAATTCTGTTTTCATAAACAGGAATGTGATTAGCTCACCTGTTTTTTTCCCTTTGCAGCCACACTTGGCAGTCTCACAGAATGCCACTGGAATAAACTTTTTTGAGGCTAAATGTATACAAACTCATGCCAAAGATGGGACGGGGCAGTTACCTGAAGGTCTAGCACTGTAAATGCTCGTTTGTTTGTTTAAAACTTGCTTATATGTAGACTGAGAAGTGCAGAGGAGGAACAGAAGTGCTTGATCAAATTCAATCAATGTGTCCTAGCAGCACAGCTCTTTGGACTTTACTGTTGATGTTGTAAATCGGAGCACTTTAACCCTAAATCAGGTTAAACTTTTATACATGGGTGAAGTCCAAGTGAAGTGTGCTGCTGTTGGTGCCTGGGGAATCCAGCCCGAAGAGCAGAAACTGGCTGTTTTGTAACCCATAATAGGGAACTGTTAAGGTTAGCCGACGAACAGCTGAACCAGATATGTTTTTTATGGCATGGAGGACATTTATAGTGAATACAGAGTAGCAAGTCTTGGCACTGGAGTATGTGGAGTCTAGTGTTGTGTCTGTGGCTGTCAGAAATCACATTTATGCAGAATGATTGCAGGGTACCAGCTGCCTTCAGGAGCTGGAAGATGGGGTGCTAGTAGCCTCGCTCATGGATGCATCAAAGGGAGGAAATGTCTACAGGTGGTGGTGGAGGAGGGGATTGTCTCCCCTCCCTGTTCCCAGAAAAACTTAAGCTCTGTCAGAGTCTTCTGCATATATCTACACCACATTCTGCATTAATAAAGAGAACTGACTGTAGGAAAAGCTGTGGTTTGTTCCTGCGACTGCTGAGTCAGGAGGGGATGGAGATGAGAAACGTAGGGTTGTCGTTCTGTTCCCATGGGAAAGCAGCTCGCATCTTGGCACAATAGTTCCCCTCAGCATCTGTCCTCAGGGAGCTCTCTCTATGGTTCAGCAGCCCTACCTGCCTTCCATTAGAAATCAGAATACCTCCCTGTTGTTGCTTGGTTCTGGATTGTAGTCTATAAAACAGATCTCCAGTGACAGTGAGCAGAGCAGCTGGAAAATCAGTCTCTACTCAGTGCCCCTGGTACATCTGGGAATTTGGGAGAGGTCTAGTGTGGCACGCTTGGGCTGCTGCGTACTATTGGGTGTAGCCTTGGGGTTCCATGGGAGATGATCATCCTTTAAATGGTGGGTGGTGCTCCCCATGCTCTGTGCCTGTCATGTCCAGCTGCGTGGGGAGGGGACACTGTTTGCACAGTATGGCTTACCTCCTTCTGTGCAATTATTAAACATGGCATTTGGGGTCCCAGCTGTGCCTCCCTGGTTTCTTTTGTCTTTGGGGTTGTGTCTTCTGTTCTCTACCCAGCCGCTGAAGGTTTCGTGCAGCTCAAAGGGAAAGGGCTGGTGCTTTCAAAGCAGGAGGCTTGATGTCCTTCCAGGTTAGTAAGGGCAGGCTCTGTCAGCAAAATCTTGCCAAGGTGCTTGTAGTTTTTGCCAGGAAGGCTCTTTCCTACCTTTTCCTGTGTCTGAGCAAAAGGCAGCACTAAGTGGCAAGCAGACAGGGCTCGTGCTGCAGGGGTTCAGTGGCGACGCTTAGCTAATGAGTTGCATCTCTTGCACTTCTTGGCAATTCTGACAGAAGAGCTTGCAGTAGAGGCTGGGTTAGTAGCACTTTCGTGTTGCTATGAAATTCTCTTTAATGACAGTCTACTTTGTGGTTCCTTGAATTTCCTTCAGAACTGCGTGCGTGCTTTGGTGCTAAACAATAAAACGCTGCATATTGCAGACTGAGGGGTGCCTTGGTTGGTTAAAAACCACCCAGTAAACACAAACCCAAGCCCAGGTGGATGCAAAGATGAAGGAAAATGCATTTACCAAGCTTTTATTTACTTTTACCACAAAGATTTTAGATGGAAGCATGGGTGCTAATTGGATTAAGAGGCTGTTTTGTGTATTCAAAGTGTAAAAGTTTTTAGTCACTTGCACTCTGAACAAGTTGCTGCAGTATCAGAAGTTTGCACTTCCCTCCCTAGCTCTGTGACTATTGAATAGTGGAGAGGATACAGTAGACTAAAAACATAATTTGGAGGAAATTAATTTCTCTCTGTTCCACCTCTTCCTGTGGGCAAAAGGAGGCGGAAGGCACAATAGAGACATCTGTTCCTTCAAACTCACTCACAGACTTGCTGGGTAATAAACCGGGGGACAGGAGAAGAACCTATTGCTGCTGTGCAAGTGGCTGCTAATCGCTGATTGTTGAGTACTGAGAGGGTGAGCTTTTAGCATATTGACCTTCTTAGGGGATATTGAAAAGAAGCTGGCACTGACCTCTGCCAGGATTTAAATCCAGGAGACTCAGAATCCCTTTGTGCCCCTTTCAAAGAAGAGGCAAATCTCCGTGCTAGCCACGCTCTCCCCTCCACCTCAGGGTAGGTATCTCTGCTGTGCTGACCCAGATGCTGCACTCTCCTCTCCTGGATGAGCCCTTCGCTGCTGGTATATGACCACGATCTGGGCTGCAGCAAGCTAAACAGGAGTCCTACAGAAAAAACTTGTCCCCTGGACTCAAAGCACGTTTTGCTCTTCTTACGTGCGGTGCTTGAAATCTTGTGGCCTTGAGCACAGGGCTGTGGGGTCCTCCCCATCCCCCAGCTCCTCCTTCCTGATCTCATTGTGCTGCTTAGTCACAGCCAGGACCACTCTAATGGGTTTAAGTGGCCGTGCTCCTGGCTGGTGTGTTGTGCTTTATGTTCAGCCTGGGATGGTTGGTGTAAGTAAGAGATCAGGTTGCACACATCTACTGCTTCAGAGACCCCCTGTTGTGTCAGCAGGTGCATGCGTGAACATTAGGTTTCCCTCTGAGCATCATATCTGGAAACAAAAGGCATGTAGTAACCAGCATGTTAAAAAATTCCAAGGGGGTGATACATTGATCTCAAACTAATAAAATGTGGCTGACAACCCTTTGATGAGCTCAACCACAGAATGCAGGGGCAGATGGTCCCTTCAGAGTTTTCCCAGGCCCTTAGAAGTGCCTTAGGGCATAAATCAATGGTTGTGGCACCCACTGGCACCAATAAGGTTGATGGGGGACATTCTTAAGTTGTGGAGTTTGAGTGTCCTGTGTATTCTTCTACGACATTCTCGCTTAGCTAGTGAGCAGCTGTCAGAGAAATGGCCATCTGGGAAATGGTGTAAAGTCTATAAACCTGGGATCTTTGTTTAGAGTGAGAACGAGTCTGCATTAACCAAAGGTAACAAGCACGCAGCTGCTGGAGAGAAGAAAGATGGCTTTGTGCAGTGATGTGAAAACTGTGAGCCAGGAGCATGCTGGCAGGTATTTGCAGAGCTGACTGGCTTGGACAGGAAAAGTCTCTTAGGGGTGTGATGGACATGGAGGTATCTCTGCAGTAGTGAATGGGATGGAAACCAAGGCTGAGCTGAGAAGAGGCATTCAAGATGAGAGAAAAGTTCCAGGGCACTGAGTGAAATGGCTGATGTCTTTGTGAATGCATGCCTAGTGATAATGGCTTTCAGCACAGCTGAGAGCTACAGATACACAGTCCTTCAAAAAATTCTCGTACAACCTCATAGAAAGAGTCAGAAATCTCTCTGGCCTTTCAGTTTCTCTCCCAAGGTGCAAGTTTGATGAACCCACACAGTGGAGGAGAAGGAGGGACTTTGTTGTTGTAGGTGGCACTGGAGCGTGATGATGTGATTATAAGTGATGGGATTCTCTAATTTGTGGCTATAAACTATAGGGACAGACATATGGTGTTATAGAGGTGAGAAAGGAGTACAGGAGCCCCCAAACACCTCCCTAAACTGTGATGGGTGACGTAATGTGAAAGGAAGAGACGGCACCACGACATAACACTACGTACAGTGTGGCCTATGAAGTTGAGCAAGCTAGCAGGGCTAAAATGCTGCAGTGGCCTGGAAAAGGAATGTGAGCACCAAACCTTGACAGAAGAGAGGCAAGTGAGGCTGGTACTGAATTAATCTTATGAGCTAAATAGTAGTTTGTTCTGGAATTAATCACTTCAAATATTAAGCAATGAAGGCTGCTAAGGTGTTAAACGCAGTGCCCCTAGTAAGCACAATTGTCCCACACCTGAGGGACCCTGTGAGTGCAGGACTGAAAAAGGTAATTCACAAGAAAGAACCCTGTGTTTCTCTACCCAGTGCTTTTATTTCCCTTCTCTCTCTTATGGCATGGAGCATGCTGAGGTGCTGGAAAGAGTCTTTGGGAACACATTCACCCTTAGCAAGAGGAATAGGAGGGAAAACCCAGCACTTGTACATCACTAAGCTCCAGAGGAGGCAACAAGTGCCTCTAAACAACAGAAGACTGCTTGATGCCAGCACAAAAGGGTGTAATACGTACAAGAGCTCATCAAGGGAGGGGAACACAAAGCTGAGGATGTAGTTGATGGGAGGCAGTCCTCAAAAATGGCATGTGTGTACTAGTCTGGGGGTGAAGTGAGCAGCTGAGTGGAAGAATGATGCTGCAAGGAAACCTTGTGAGGTCGGGGAATGGAGCTGCTCTGTCATTAAATATGTGATAGTACCACAAGCTGATCTGATTATGCAGGTGCCTACTCTAGCAGTGTGTTTGCTTAGTTTCAGTGCAAAGCTATAAGGAGAGACAAGCGGGAAGGAAGGAGATGAAGGTCAAAGTAAGTTCCTTTATAATAAATTCATTAAGGTGGTTAAAGGGGAGTGGCAGATCTCAGTAACAGGTTGCAGCACATCCCCTAGGCTGCCTTAGTTTTAGTTTTAACAGAGACAGAAAAACCGCAGAGCGAAAAACACAGGTTAGCTAAAAAGGGATACTCTGTCTACCCTGTAAGTAGGAATTCAGATGGATAGACTTTAATGGGGTATCTGGGAAAGGTTTGATCGTATGTGCTAACATCAGGAGCTCTTCTTGTCCTTGAAACACATTGCTTATCTGGAGAAAATGTGAACAGGAAAATGCAAAAGTTAACCAGTTTTACTCATGTGTCACGGCACTAGATGGGAACAGACCTTACAACTGTATTTAGAGGAGGTCACAAGACTGCCTAGCAGAGGTTAGAATACTGCCCAATCACCTTCATGGAAAAGAGGTTTTTATACTGCAAGGTAACTTGAATAAATGATTTCCTTCACTAAAGCAGCTTTTCTGGCAACACAGACATTGTGCAACATGATTGTACAGCATGGTGTATTCTATCCTAGAGGCAGAGGAAAAGCCACCATGGATTTGGTTAGCATGGTCATGTGGGGGTCTTCTAAGTTGACAGGAACACCAGGAATGCAGACTGTACTGAGAGTTTGTCTGGGAACAAGCCAGGCTTGTTCTTTCTTTTCTCTATCAATCCCTAGCCAGTACTGAGTTGGTAGGTAAGATTAGTATGCACCACTAGTAAGTGTGGACTCCACTGTGCGCTGGAACTTAGAGGACACTTGAAAGGAAAGGCTGAAAAACAGAACCCGTGAAGTATTGTTCTCCTTTGTCCTTTTCTTGAAGTGCTAGCCTTGGGCCTGAAATGTCCTGGATGGAAAAATTGCTTCTAATAACCCATGATGCTACTGGCTTCATAGAAATGAAATCTTTATGTGACACTGTTCTCTCTTCACCATTCCTTTCAAAATAGAGTTTGGTGCAGACCCCTGTGGTGCTGCTAGAAAGAGCAAACAAAGGGTTGCAGTAGTGTCCTGGGAGCCACAACTTGGCCTTGCCGTAGTCCAGCAGGCTGAAGGCAGGGATCTGAAACCGTTCACTGGGGCTCAGTGTGCTTTTGCTGTTCGCACTAGCCAGCGTGTGGTGGGCAGAGGGACATCTTAGTACCCTGCTTGCTGTTTGGGTAGCTCTACGGAGGATGGATTGTTCCTAATATGAGAGTTGTGCTGAGTCTAGAGTTGTTTCTGGAATTGCTTCCCTTTGCTTGGCCTGACCCATTCAAGGAAAGCGCTGTAGCGCAGACAGACTCAGTCAGGAGTCAGGGAAGTGGACCCTGAGAAATAGACCTTAGATCTATGATTCTGCTTCTACAAAGAAGAAAAAAACAAGTGCTATGAATGTCCTGTTAGGGCGCAGATTATTGCCCACAGATTTCTCTCTAGTTGGCAGCAGAGCCCACCCTTGGGAGCTTGCACCCACATAACCGGTGAGACCCATGTCAGCTGGTTCCTCAGGAACGTGAGTAGCTGCTGTCCTCCGCAAAGCAAAAGTTTCCAGCCACTGTGCAGGGAACCGCAGAGCTCTGGGGCCCTGCTTTGGATGATGTTGATGCTCAGTGCTGCTGTCAGGGTGCCTGGATTCCAGGACGGCGGCAGGCTCTTGGGAGTGCCGCCACCCCACAGGCCGCAAGGAATAATCCTTTTCTGGTGTCTCGGGGCATTACAGTTAGAAGAAATGACAGGGTCTTGCATCCTCTCCTGAAACAGCCAGACAGCTGGTTTTACAGGGAGAGTGGTGGACTTAGTAGGCAGTTGCTTCTGCTCTGAGATGGTTGTCACTCTAGTCTGACTGATGCCTAGCTATCTGCAGTGTGGCACGGACAGAGAAAGTATTTTTTGCTAACAAATCCCGATATCTTCCCTTTTGTCCTGAGATCATTCTTCTACTATGGCTCTTCTTACTAATCGCCCATAGATCAGCTTTAATTTAGCATTGCACAAACCAGACAAAGGTTGTCAGTTCTTTCCCCTGGAGCGGGATTTATTAGCCAGCAGTGCTAGAAGGGATGCGTGTGCCCTGGTGCCTGCCTGTCTTTGCCCCAGTCTCTGTTACGCAGTGGGATTGGTCTGGACTGATAATACTGATATCATGTACAGGAGCACTCTGCCCAGGCCTGTCGCTGGCTGGTAGGGAAGCTTTTTTTTCCTGATCATCAGGTGTGGGCCAGGATATAATCTCTCTGTTCCTTATAAAGCAGCCATAGAGCGGCCCAAACTGTTGAGATAATGCTCTGGGAAAGACAAAGCTTAAAATAATGAACTCCTGACCCGTGGTATTTGCTATTGCATTTTAAGAAGAGTCTCCTCTTTGTGCTAACCTCCTTTTCCCCTTGATGGGAATAGCAGTGAGTAGGATGGAAAGAGATATGAATTCTGGTTATCTTCCATGCTGCAGAAGAATTACAGGCACCAGTAAACTTACCGGGTGGCCACTGCAATGCAAGTATTTCCCATGACCCATAGTTACAGCATGGAGCTTGTTGCCCCATGACACATGAAGGCCGAAATTCAAACGGGTTTAAAAGGAGTTGTGCAAATTCATAGAGAATTTGTCTGTCGGTGGCTATTTAGTGTTTGCAAGTCCACTCCAGAAACATCTCAGCCACACACTGCCAAAAGCTGGGGAAGGTGTATCAAAGGAGGTATTGCTGTAGGTTACTCTGCCTTTTTACGCTTTCCCCTGAATTTTCTACTCCTTGTCATTGCCAGACAGGCTGTGGTACATGAACTGACCCAGGACTGATTTTTACTGTTGTTGGACACTGACTGTTGCTTTGTCACGATCTCTCTCCCACCCCTGTCATTTTTGCCTTTTGCACAGAGACTTGTCACGCAGGCATCCCGGTCGGAGCCTGCTTGCGTGGGGCAGCGTCCTAATGAGCGCTGGAGCTCAGAAGTTCCCTTTGCACACAAGTAGGGCAGCTGCTCCAGTGTGGGTGAGAGAGAAAAGGCAGACGCAAGTATCATGAGCAATGAGGGTGTTTAAAAATAAATGGCACAGCAGTTCAGTTGTGCAGACAGATCAGCCATTTTGCTTTTTTCACCTGTGTGAGCTTCTCTGATGTGCCTCCCGTTGTATTTTGCAGCTTGATACCTTCTCATTCCTCCTTTGTTTGCTGAGCCCTTGTCTCTGGCACTTTGACTACCAAAGATCTGTGAAAGTATGTTAAAGAGATAAATGCATCAGTTTTCTGGCATCTTATACTATCCTTGCTCACAGCAGTGGAATATAAAGTATATTAGCCAACTCCCTTTTCAGCCTTTCTTTTTCAAGGGGCCTGGATATGAAACCCAAGAGTTTTGCTACTGTGAAGGTGATGCTGATTTGTGTTTGACTAGTGTCTGGATGGGTGGCTTGTACATCACAGGTCCATCTCTCTGGGACCTGCCAGGGCTGTGCTCTGTACCATACTGTGGGGCATAGGCTTTCTTAAGGATTTGCATCCAAAACATGTAATTCACAAAGCTTGTCTTGCTGGAACAAATGTTATGACCAAACCTGAACAGTTCTTAGTTTGTGGGCCTCATTGGCTGTGTGTTCTTCTGCCTTCCCCTCCTCCACCCGCTGTCCCTCTGCTAATTGCCGTCAAGTTTATCTGATATTTCTTAGTAGACAGGAGTATTGTCAGCCATTCATTAGATGCTTTGGATCTCTGTCAAAATGGCTTCTCCCTAGCTGGGGGCTCAGGCTTTGGTGTCTGTCCTGCAAATCTTTGGGGTAGAGAGAGACTTGTCGTGTTTGAAATGCTGGTCTGTGAGCCATTACCTGCTGCAGCTGGATGCCTCTTGGCCTGGACTGCTGGGTGAAGGCACCCAGACAATGTTCAGTGCTGACTTTTTCCCTGCTACCAAACTCTTCACACAGCACATGAATGTTGCTGGGTTTCTGTTCCAATTTGCTTTCTGATTCATGCACCTCCCTTTTCCCCAGCCCTTGCTCTGCTGCTGTCACCTTAGCACCCAACATGGGGCTTTGGGTGAGGCTCTCAAATGCATGCTAGGTCAGCCTCTTGACCTCTAACAGAGACAAATGGCTGGGTTGATTTTTAAGGCCATACATAGGTCTTAGGTTACATTACTGTGTTTCTGTGCCTTTAGGGAGCCTATGTGCTCGGAGGTAATACAATGCTAGTCTATACACTACAGAATTTTGCAACTTAAAGCTCTTTCATTAAAGAAGAACTGTTGCATTCCTTTAGGACTACTTGCATGTTTCTCAAAGCATCACGTCAAAACGTGACTGTTCTCAAAAGCTGCATGCATAGCCTTTCTGGCATATGCAAAAGAGGTGCTATTGGTTTGACCTTAGCTTTATTCCCTAGCTAGTCACGAGTTCATTTATTTATTCATATTTATTTATTATTTCTGATGCCCAGCTTCGTAACCTTGTTGCTGACCCCATTCTGTAATCAGTTCTTCCCGTCCAGTAGGAAAGAAAATAAGCACATACTGCAGTTTGTGTTAGAAATTGCTAGCGTGCTTGTGTATCTCAACATTGACCGTGTAGCTGTGCTGCGTCTTCATGTCTCGTGAAAGCTCGCAGAGTTAATGTTTTATAGAATCCAATCCAATTCCCACTTAATGGAAAAAATCTTATTGGTTTCAGTGGTATATGGTTTGGTCTTCTAATCCTATGAATGAATGTACCTGTATTCTTTTGTGGATTTTAGCATGACTATATGCTGAATGACATAATGACTACTGCAGTATTAGCCTGCATATTTTCCATTGGGGTGTGAAATCATCTTGATGTTTGGAACTGCTCAGATATTTTTCTAAACCATTGCTTATCTCTGCATGGGAGCACTGTGCTGTAATAGCCTCAGGACTGATTGAATATTGCATGCTACTGGACTGCGAGTTCCCCCTTAATCCAGGGGATTCCTACAGTCTTTTTGAAAACTAGAATAGGGAAAGGGGAGGAGGATGTGAGAAAGATTTAGAATGAATTTGTAATGAACCTTTGCAGACAAACAGTTAGTTATTACAGATGTGTTAGTATGGTTTCCTGTGCAAAATGGCTGATGTCTTAGTTTGAAGCCATTCTGTAGATTTCCATCATATTTTTAATCTTTGCAGCATAATTGAAACACGTCTAAATGCTATTAAGAAGTTTTCACTGACTTGTGGGGTCTCTGACATTGTTTCAGTGTAATATTTAAACATTTTCGTCAGGTTTTGTGGAGTGCTGCATATACACAGAGATTTAGAAAGGAGTTTAAAAATAATTTGTGTGTGTTACTAACACCTCCTGTATCGAGACACAAAGTAGAATCCTATACGGTGGGTTTTCTTTCTTTACGCTTCCAGGTTTAACTTGCTGTACTCGATTCATCCTGAGGAGTTCATCAGACACCGGCTACTTTCTCTGCTTCTACGTTGAGCCTGTTGCTTTCGTGCAATGCCGGAATGGCTGCAGATATTAACATCACATTTTCTGTAAAGAACAGTCTTCTTAATAAAACCAAGACCATGCACTTCCCCTTCTCTTTCCTCTGGATGTAGCTTTTCTTCTCCTGTCTGTAAAAGCTGGTTAACTTTTAACCTCATTTAGTTTTTCTTGGAACTGACGGCTCCCACTACTGATGTGCTGTTTCCCTGAAACAGCTTTGCAAACCATTTCCTTTACGTGGCAGAGTGGATGCATGTCTCTTCACGGTGGTGAAGGGCACAAGCTGCAGTAGGGTGGCTGCCTTGTTTTGGTTCCTGTTTCAGGGGGATTTTTTGCTGTAGTGTTGCATTTCTGCAGACCACTTGTCAACCTTCTTGTATCCTTTTGCATGGCAGTGTAAGAGTCAAATGCCGCTGAGTCAGAGGGTTAAACAGATTGTGAGGATCAGCTGCAATGGCTGACTGGGGCACCTGAAGCCTTTGGCTGAAAATTTGGTACCCTGAAGTCTTAGTGACCTTGTGAAACACTATAACAACTGTTTTTCATTAGAGGATTTACCTTTCTCCTATGGTGAAATAATAGCTCCTTTCATGGGCTCATCCCAATATGCTGATAGCATCAGGACAAGAAGATGTGCCAATAGTGTCTTCCCAGGCCTTGCTGGCGTGTGAGAGCAGACCTTCCTTACGCAATTCTTGCTTTTTCTGGCTTTTGTTGCTCTGAGAGACCTATCTACCCAGCAAAGGCAATGAGCTGCAGAGCCCTGCCGTCCATCCTCTGTGTGGATGTGGAAATAGCAGCTTCCAGGGCACCAAAGGTGACAGCTTGGGGAGAATTGTCTTGGCACAGGGAGTGGAGCGCAGAAGTGCTTCACTTGTATTTGGTGCCAAATGTCTGCCTATTTCTGGCTGCTGGAGTAATACTGACTCTGGGGTGGGTGTAGAAGAAGGGATCTGAGCAGTTAAAAGCAGGGTGGGGAAGAGGGGTCAGGCCTGGCTGCTTCTCAGTGCCTTACAGGATCTTTAGACAGCAGAAGCCTTAAGGGGCTGAATGTCTTGCTGCGACATCCATGGGCAGCCTTGTGGTCTGTCCCTAGTCTCACTCGTAACTACTCTCCTTTTTTTGACATCCATGTGAAATATCTGGGGGTCTGGCCTCACACGTGCTTGGCATGAACAGAGCCAGAAATATGCCTGCCAGGGTGGGAAACATGCTCTTCCTGAGAAGTCTGGCCGGGAATGCAAGTGGAGCAAGTCAGATATGGATCACAGGGTCAGGATAACGATTAGTCCTACCCTTCCCCCTAGTTGCAATTAGCTGTGGTGATGTCACCCTCTGTTCTGACTTCTCACTGGCATTAATTACAGAGCTGCAAATTTCCTGCCTTTCCTTTTTAATTGCGCCCTGGGAAACTCAGTTTACACCCTCTGTTTAATGCCTGCCAGCAAACTTCCTCATTACATGCTACAGGGTGTAACCTCTGGCTTGCAGCACTGCCTGGAAGTAGGCTTGATTGGGGTGCTTGCTCAGGTGCCCTTCTGAATGAGAACACTTCTGGGTTAGGAGTGCTCCCTCTACTTCTCTTGAACTTGTGTCCTTCCATCCCATTTCATTTTGGATTCAGTCCTGAGGAGCAAGAGAGGTTTAAAACCCACAGTGATGTTACCCCTCCCTTTAAGGGCATTCTGTCCTCTCTAGGAAGTGCAATTTCTCCAGCTGAACTGAACTATAGCCTTAATGCTAGTGACTGAGGAATTGGAGTAGGATGAGCCTGTTTCTGTTGGAGGTATTCTCTCTGCTGGTGGGACAGGGTTCAGAAAGTCTGAACTGGAGCAGTTCTGCATTGCTTGAGTGGCCTGGGATCTGTCCTAGGCCTGTAAGGATGCTACAGCCCTCTGCTTGGACTGCACTGCTGATGGACTCTGCCTGTGCAGCTTCAACCCTGCTTCAGGGGCTCTGGCTTGAATCCAGCCTGTAGTGGCTTGTAGGACGTCTCAGTCACCCATGGACCCTCATGAGCTCTATGCAGCCTCTAATTGTTGGGGTCAAATGGAAAGCATAGGAGAGTACTGCTGGAGGGATGCAGGTAACAGGGATTGTCCGAAGAGTTGTTGGGGGAGAGAAGGACTCAGACTGTTGAGGGCAAGTGAAGGCCTGGGGGCCGGGAATGTCAGCGTCAGCTGGCTGGATTTATAACCAGTTCAGAGTGGGCAGTACTGGTTAAGTGCTGAGGCTCCAGATCTGGTCTGTCAACCCCTGAGCCAGGCTGGTGCTGAGAGAAGGAAGGGGCCTGTCTTGTCTGTTGGGGTGCTCATCTTAGCATACAGGTGTGCAGGGTTGCCTGTATCCCCAAGCAGGGTACCCTAGGCAGCTTCTGTGCTGTACGTAGAAGCTGACGCGGGATTTGGGGAACCAAGGATCTGCACTAATACTCTTCCATTTAGAGAAGATCATAAAAATACGGTTCAGATCCTGTTCTGAGGAACTTAAATCCAGAACATCTGTAGTGGCATTTGAAGGGTTTATTTTGTTATTGATGGATGATATTTGCCCCTGATCTTCATACTTGTTTTACAGCCACTTACTTTTCTGGATGACATCTCAGCCTTGTGCGTTTTGCTCTGTACAGACCTCAGCAAGGTGGTCTCGTGGCTCCTTCAGTCAAGCATTTCCCAGTCAATCCTCCTTTTGTTTTGGGTGTCTCATCCCTTTGAAGTGGGGTGCGTCTATCACAATGGATCCATCAGTAACGTGAGGGGGAACATATCCCATAATCAGGAATGTTCTGTCTAGAGAGAAGTGTTTTATTATACACAACTTGTTAGGGACTGTCAATCAACCAGGCTCCCTTTGTTACTCCATAATGCATCATTAATGATGGCTGCTGCTGTGCATTTAATTTCATTGCACACAAGGGCCTTGTCTCTGTCTCACTATCCCCTTCCTCTTTATAATCACCAGCACAGAAGAAATTAATAAATTGATCCAGGGAAGGAGAGCTACAGGCTTGCTATAGGCAATGTTCAGTGTCCTTACTCTCACAGAGTTGTACCTTACTCTTGGAGAAATCTCTTGAATGTCAGTGGAGCTATTTTGCGATTACTACTTGCTCCACATCCCAAAGAATGGGATTGGTATCTGCCCTCACACGTCCATGAGCATGGATAACACCATGTAAAGAAGGGCCAGAAGTATCTCAGGAAAGTGGTCTATTGAGTGCTGGGGATGGATACACCACATCCTTTTCATTTCTGCCCCCGACCCTCTGGGTCTTTGCGCCCTGAGAATATGCTGATGCTTTGCTGATTGTCATTTTGTTCATTTAGTCCAACTCAATTAACTTAAAAGAAGAAGAATATTCAACTCCTCCAGGGCTTGTGAAAGGTGGCTGGGAGAAACAAGCTTACTGGAGGCTATAAATTCACCAAGAAAGCCAGTGTCCCCCCTGGAATTTTTTAGGAAACCACACATAGTAAAAAAAGCCCAACCCTGAAAATGTCCAGTTAAGACTGATAAGAGAAAAGGCTAGCTGTAGTGTGTTTTGTTTGTTAAATGAGTCTAACTATGTGGTTTGGGATTGGACTGTTGGAAGCCCTGAAGCCGATTTTCCTCCGCTGTCAAAGCATGCAGCCTTCATCCACAGATGAAATTCAGGGTGCCAGTAATGGCTAGGGTAATTCTGCCTTCTGGCTGGAGTCTGCTAATTGGTTTTGGTTGGTCTCCCTGTCTCATTTTTTTCTGAGTATCTCTAGGGCTTTTTTTGAGCGGGGAGGGCCAAGCCCTGGTGTGAGCTGTGGATACCAAACTCTTGTTTCTGTTGCACTTTCCAGGATTCGAAATTACTTGGATTGCCTGGGTCCTTTCCTGCTCTGTGGAAAATCCAGTCCTGTTTTGTGGTCCTGAACCAGCTGCCTGGTGTCTATCTCGGTACCAAGTCTTGCATAAGTCCTTATGTGGTGCTGCCTGCTCTTACTGTATGTCGCTTAGGTGTGCAAGACACTGACGTGTTTGTTCATGTGGAAACGGTGGTTTGTGTAGTCATTCCGGCACGAAACCAAGGAGTGGCTTGTGCGGAGGGTAAGACACCCTCACAAATATTTCTGCTCCATTGTCCTGGGTTTTTCCAAAGGAGGTCCCCTTCTTGTCCTGATACCTGTTTCACAGAAAGACCTATAGCTACTTCCCATCGTTCCTGAAAACACTGCATAGCAACTGGAGGAGAAGGAGATCTGGTTAACTTCAGATGGACTTCTTTAATTCTCTCTCCCCACATCCTTGGCTCCAGGCCGTAGTCTTTTGGGATTTCCCCCTGGCAAACATCTTTGGCAGAGTGCTTCAGGCTGGGTTCCAGCTTGTTCGCCTTTGTCCCGTGTGTGTTGGGGCAGCCAAGCCTGGCTGTGGGTTTCCGGTATTGCTGGATGGGATCCCACTCCTGTCCATCTACATGCCCACGACCTCTCCCTCACATAAAAGCGAGGGAGGAGGAAGCTACGCACGTGTCCTCCACAGGTTTACAAGAGGGAAAAGCTTGCCTCTGCTGCTCATGGCCAACAGTTTGGCTTTTCAGTCAAGAGAGCATCCTGTTCTGAAAGGCAAAGGCCATGAGTGGAGCAATTTTAAACACCTGGTAAGCAGAGCTGCTGCAAAAACCTTTGATCATTTTCCAGCTGAAGGGAGGAACTCACAAAACTGCTTTGCCTCAATTTTCCATTGTAGAGGAAAAATAACAAGATTTGATGTTTCTTTTCTGGAACAGAGCACTTGAGCTTTTTTCCAAATGTTTTGCATATTTTCTATTTGCTGTTCCTGTACCCAACTATCTGAAATATTTTTAGATTCTTACTCTTGTGAATAATTTTAGAGGTTTTATGGCCTTTGTGTCAACTCAAAAGGAAGTCAGATTTCAGAATGTTTAAATCCTGGTCATAAGATTTCTGTCTTCTGTACTGCTCTGTGGATTTGTTTGATATTTAGTCAAGACAGAATTTAGCACAGAGGAGGACCCATTTTACCTTTGGTTTCCAATTTTTTTCTAAGACCCACCACTTCACTGGAGTCACGTTTCTGGAATTGCTTTCTCCACTCTAAGGTTACTTTCTTGCTCCACTCAGCACTAATTCTGAGGGCTCCAGTGGCCCACCAGTGGAGCAAATGATCTATTGGTGCTGTGCTGTTAACCTGCTTTCCCAGGGTAAGAACTTGGTTAAGGTTAACTTAGGTTAAGGAAGCGACCCTGCATTCACCGTGGTGCTGAGGGCACAAAGTGACTCTCAGTGTGATAACCTGTAGGGTTGGTACCATTTGGCAGAGATCTTAAGTGCACGTTACTGGAAGGAAAGAATGAAGATGTAGTGACTAGCCTTTTCTAAAAGAAAATGAAATTGTTGCTTTAAATTTTATCGTACTCTTTGGTTTGACCCTGTAGGCTGAATTCAGCCCTTGGATTTCAGTAAATGTATCTAGTAAAAGGGATTTACCAATTTACCTGTTAAAACTTCTCCTTTAGTGGTAGGTTCTTCAGAGAAGACCTTGTTATGTGATAAACGAGTGATGAATTTCACCTACAAGACAAACTGCATGAGAAGCTTGACTGTCTAGGTCTTTGTGATGGTAGGAGACTGAGCAAAAAGTTGGTATGAGAATGAAGTTCTCAACTTCAGAGTCTGAGTTCTTTGCTGAATTTTGTTCCTTTACGTCCAGTGAATTTTCAGACTTGCTTTATCTTGAGGGTAGAGCTATAAACCTTAGTACTTCCTCCCTCGTTCATGGCTTGTGTAGAGCAAATAATTAATTATGGAGTCTTAAATCACTGCTTGAAGCTGTAACATCAGATCATCATTTCCTTTAAATGTCTCTGGCACAGGCTCACTATCTGTGATTTTCATGTCTCATCAGTTGCTATTTTTACATGTTTTGTATGGAAGAGGCTGCAGCAAATAAAGCTATGTGTTATAGTGAGTGCTTGTGGACTTTAAAATGGCTCCCACTCTGTTGTGTGCTGTATAACCTGAATTCCCGGCTCAGCTTTTTCTTCATGCCAGGAAATGTCTCCTGCCTTTGAAACTCCTCTCGAGAGATGAAAGATAAGCTTCATGCTGTCAGGGTTGTCATTTCAGGCAATTAGAAATAGATCAGCTGACACCTGATAGTTTTGCAAATAACTTGCTTTCCTGCAACTGCTTCATTTCTGGCTGGTTTTGAAGATTACGTGCAGGGTATCTCTTCCTGATTACCCACGTGCACTCTTTGTTTCTGGCTGCTATTTTCTGGCTGGTTTTTCACTGCTGGTGAAGTTTTTGGTAGCTAGTAATGCCGCTGTGAGGTAGCTTTATTTGTGCTATAAGAAGGGTGAAAATGGCAAATTTCTCCCTCCTAGTTAACCCAGTTTCTGAAGAAGGAATCAGAGAAAACAGAAGTTGTTATTGCTGAAGGCAGAAGCAAATAAAAAAGCAGCTTTTATTGCCCTGGAGATCTGTCCTCTACTAGGACTGGGAGCAAACATGCAGCAGGAGCTAGAGAATTGCATTGACAGAGTGAAACTCTTTGCATGCCCTTCGGCTACATCTTTCATTAGGAAGCGCCTGCCAGCCCTCTGCTGAGCACTGATCCCAACCCACCTGTCTGGTTTTGTGCTCTCTCCATATAGGTGTTTCTACTTTCATGTATTTCTAGGTTAAATATTGCTACCTGAAGTATGCAGTTCCCAGAGGAGACGCAGCACATGTTAGCAAAAGGCTAGAATCGGCTTCTTTGCATTTTAGGTTGAATTTGGATTATAAAATCGGTGTGGGAGAGTGAGGGGGAAGCTGACCCATGGCACTACGAGGAGCACAACCCTCTTTGGTGACCTCTGCATTGCCTCCAAAGCATCCTGTATGTATGTGAAATAACAGACTCCAGGGCTTGGTTATGCTGCCAGCTCCATTTTGGCTTTCTCCTCAGTCTCTGAGACTGCATTTTATCTGAAGTAGAGCTAGCAGGCGGTTAACCTGAGTGCTGTACCTTGGAGATGTGCTACCCTAGATAATAACGTAGTTTCTACCAAACTGTTGTTTGAATGAGGTCTCCTTGACAACTAAGTTTCTTGACAGGGGTGTGTTATCACTGGATGGAAGCTAAACAGAGAGCCTGGAAGGTAACCAAATGCCAGGAGCTGGCCTGTCTGCTATGTCAGACATCTTCAATGGCAAAGGCAGAGGAGGGTCTGCCCGCATCCAGAAATAGCGAGGCAGTGAGGCTCTTGGCTCCCTGCGTGCACGGGGCGGGGGGGGGGGGGGAGGGACGGGAGGAAAAATAAGTGGTCTCGAGGAGCATAGTATTCAAAACTTTGTTTTGTTCCAGGCTCTGAGCCCCTGGGTGAGCCTTCTGTGAGAGGATCTGAAGGGTGGAAGGCTCTGGGGCTGAGCAGCTGCCCCTGATGCATCAGCTGAGCACTTGAAAAGGCCAGGGCTTGGACAGATGGGGTAACGGGGATTGGAGGCGGGGGAGCCTGGCCTTGTGCCAGCTGTGGAGTGGGATGGGCAGATCACAGCGAGGAGCTGGAGGGGGGTCCAAGGAGGATAATCCTCGAGCGGCAATGAAGGCTGCGGCTGTTGGTGTTAGAGCATGGCATTGCAGAGGTTTTCCGCTGTTGTGCTGCGGGTATCAGCAGAAGTCTGCCAGCCCTGAGAGCTGGGTGAAGTGGGGTGCTGACGGGCTTGCCCCCTTCCTTTGGTCGGTGTCCCAGGGGATGTTCTGGGATATTCAGCTGGAGATGGAAGAGGCTGGAGGTGTGCAGAGCCTTGTCTGGCGTGGAGTGGGATTGTAAGACCTATGGCTGCAGCTGGAAGGGAAGGCAGTGTGCTGCTGGAGCTGGCATTTGGATACGCTGGTGTGTGTTGCCTTAGAATAACTGTTGAGCTCAGCTTGCATTTTTGTCCTCTTTGCAGCAAGTCACAGCACTATGCCCTGTCTGAATGCTTCTTCCCAGATGCCCCAGTGGGGCAAGCGAGACACTCTACTGGGAATGATCAACTCACGCTGAGCAGGGAAGCATGTGAGGAGCCCACGAATAAAGCTGATGAGCAAGTGAGGGCTCTCCAGGCCCCTGGAAGCCACTTGTCACTGTCCCTGGCAGAGGCACTCAGATTGTGCTGCACTGCAGGCAGGCGGTGGTCCCTGTAATAGAGCCTTTTGCTCTTGCTCTTGGTGGCGTTTTGAACTCCTCCAGTACAAGTATATGTTGCTGCTGGTTTACTTTGAATCTGCAGAGAGTTTGGCTGGGTGGAAGATGTGTGAAGGGAAATTAGAAAATCCAGCAGAGTTCCTGATGTGAAAGTGGGGACCCAGAAGATCCCAGCAAGGCACGGACCGTTACGTGCTGGGAAAAGGTGCATCGCATCCCTTCCCTCCACAGAAGGGAGCTCTCTGCCCTGGGAAGAATCTGCCCTGCCCTTGCCATCCCTCAGGCTGCAGGCAGATCCCTTTTTGGGGTGTTTTCCTGGGACATCACTGTCCCAGGGAAGAATACCTGGGATCCTTCTATCCCTTTCCTAGCAGTGCCACGTCTCCACCTCCCTATATGAAGCCCAGTGGCTTTTATTTTGCCATTGTTTTACCCAGTAAATTTGTGGAGAGAGCTGACGCCAGCCATCCAAGGGGAACCTCAGAGAGAAGAGCAGTGAGCTGGTTTGCTAAACTTGAGGCACTTAGAAGCTATGAGTTGGACTCTAAAAATAAAAACTCTTGATGTATTTTTATTTCTGTTCTGTTTTCTTCAGCTTTTTAAGTCTTTCTGAGCCTCATCTCGTTCAGGGTATTTTCGGTTATTTGCAGCTGTGGTGGATAGGAATTGCTCATTTCTTTTCATAAATTTAAGCTGAGACTTTTGCCCTGTCTTAGGACTCAAGAAGCTGGGGTCTTCAGCAAAAAGACAGATGCAGAAGACAAGTAAGAATTGGCAGTATGGCCAAATGCTGAGTACTGAACACTTGTGAAGCGCCTACAGTATGTCTTTGCTTAGTACCAGGACCTGAATGCAATACAAACACTCATCTGTGGCTCAGGACTTGGAGGCTTTGGAAGGCACAGGTCTGTGGGCATCTGTTAGGTTGATAAGTAGGGGTGATGGATGAGAATGGATCTTCTTCTGTGTCATAGCCAAAAATAGTCTGCAACAAAACAGAACAGTCATTATGGCCCAGCTGGAAGGGGCTGTTGATGGCTACTGTCTTCAAAAGTGCAGACAGGTCTCCATTTTCTCTGTTCACTGGGCAGTCTGAGATCTGGCTCAAACTCTGCCAGCAGTTCTGTGCGGGAGCTGTCTAAGACCAGCTCCAGCCCTGCTTGTTCTTATTCTGCAACTTGGGATGCGCTGGAGCAGGCAGATCAAATAGTTACGAGGGGTGTGAATAAGCCCTGGGAAAGAGCAAGCAGGCAGCTTGTTTTGTGTTTGCTTCCCTGTGTTTGTGTGAGTCACGGAGCTGGCGGTGGTCCTGCTTTCACCTCGCAGAGAGCAGAAGTAAGTGTGTAAAAGCCCCAAGCTAATTTGCTGAAAATAGGTAAAAGCCAAGCTCTGAAGGTACTCACAAGAGGTAGCAGCTCCTCTGTCCATTGATTCTTTTTCTCCCCCCTTCAACTTAACAGCTTTTAGAAGATAGTAAAACAGGGGGAGAGCATGCATGGAGTGCCTGGCGGTCTGTCCCAGCCCTTACCTGTACAGCGCGTGTGTGTGTGACCTTTCAGGGTGTGCACGAGTGACCATAGGGCAGTCGGTGGGATGGTGTGTGGAGACAGACATTTGCGGCGACAGAGAAGAGGTAATAAATGTCTTCCCCTGTTAACCTGGAGGCTGCTGGCATGCCGTACTGCTGTGACAGCAGCAGAGGGTCTGGCTCTTCACCATCACACACCAGCTCTGCCCTCAGCAGTCAGGAGCCAGGGTGGTTTACACCTGAGCTGGTGCAAGTCTCTGGCGGTTGTGGCACATCCCTGCCATTCTTCAGTTGCAGGGGGCAAAATACCAGTTGAGTGCCTTGTGATGGTGCCAACTCATAATTGCATTTTTTGTTTCTGTTTTTAATCAAGAGTGATGTTAAGTTTTATACTCTCATTAAAGCTTCAGCTTCTGGAGCCAGTAGATGATGCTGTGAGAATCTCAGCTTTGTTTCTGAGCAGGGGAAGGAAGTCTAGAAAGGCAGTCTGGCAGCTTGTAGCCTAGGGGCAAAGGTAGCAACGAACCCCGTGTTCTTTCCATGTTTCCATGGGCCAAGTCCATACCTGAGCTCTTGTTACAGGTTTTGAACACAAGTGTTGGCAGAGCAGCCTCTGATCTAGCTGACATGTTGGGAAAAGCAGGAAGAGCGTTTCAACTTGCAAGGGGTACAAGGCTTGCGTGGTGGCCACTTATTCAGGTCAGCTCAGCTGAGCAGAGGGGGAGGTAAGTGCGAGAGGTTGCTGTCACTTAAGCCATTGGTGTGGGGAATGCAGCTGAGGTTTGGGGGCTCACTAAACCAGAGCTGTTTGCGTGCTGAGCATCTCAAGCAGGCGAGAGTGCCAGCCATCTCCTAGCATTTGTGCTTCATGCAATCAAGTGGTTGTTCTTTAGCAACACAGGCTCCCCTGAAGCCCAATTCCTGCCTTTCCTCTCTGCCTTAAGCAGTCTTTGCTTCACTTATTTCCACATTTGTTTCTTCTGTTACACAAACTCTCGTCTCAAGCCTCTGAGCTGAAATACTCTGGGCTTTCAAAAGCATGACTCTGAATTGCAGAGTCTCTGGCTCCTCTCCGCTGTGTGCCCAGCTTGTCTTACCCTGGGTAGAGTGAGCAACAAAGTCAGGGAGCTGTGGAGTGTTGCTGTTCACTGCTTAAAACCCGTATGTGTCTTCCAAACTGCCATAATTTTGCTTTAAACCCAGACTACTTTCCATTGGATTTAACAATTATTCCTTGGCGAATCTGCAGGTTTTGTGGCCATGTGAGGGCTCTGTTTGCCACATTCACTGCTTCTGGTTCCCTGCTGTTTTGCGGATGTGTGCCTGTCCTCAGGTCCTTTGTTGTCCCTGCTACCCTGACTTCCCCAAAGGAGAGGATTTCTTCCTGTGGTCTGTAAACTACCCATCTACCCAGCCCCCTTGCAACAAGTGAACTGCCCCTCATGCTGTCTGACTACTGGGGCTGGGCAGACATGCCCTACACACTGGAATGGGAAAATGGGTTTGGAGATTCAGGGATATCCATCCACTATCCTGTTTTGCGCACTCCTGACTGAGGATGGGTTGGGGTGGAACATGACCATGACAGGACACCCTGCATCCTGCCCTGGAGCATGAGTGAACCTGTGCCATATGGAGTGTTGTCCAGGGGTTAAGTTCAAACACCTAAAAACCAGTTCTGGAGCTTGAAATGTGCATGCTGGTGGGTTGCCTTGGAATATGTTTGCCTGGAGCCAGCAAGAGAGGTGTTCCAGCAGTTATCTCCCATGAGAGCCTCTGAGTGGTGCTGCCAGGGTGGGAGGTGTTCTGGGGTACGTCTGCTAATGAGAAATACGCGTTTGTGTCATCCGCTAAGGTTTCTGCTGGCTTACACCTAAGGTGTGGGTGTGACAATAGCGATTTAAATGCAGCTTCAGAAGTGTTTGTAGGAGATACCCAGCATCCCCCGGGAGCGGATTGCTGTTGCTTGGCACGGTGCTATAGTGCGTGCGGTGGCAGCATTACGAACACATTGCTTGCGGTAGCTAGTTTGCTATTTCTGGAAACTCAAAGGGTACTTGGTTTTGTTCCTTCAGTGCTCCCTCATCCCAGCTGCGTTATGCATTGCCAGCTGTTCACAGCTGTCTGTGTTACAGCACACACGTCTAAGGCTGCAGTAAGTGTGCCTGCTAACCACTCTGGACTTGTTCCTTTGCTTGCCTGTAACTCAGCTGACACATGGACAGTTTGGTGGATCTTCATATTACTGGTGGAGTCATGCTGTAACCTCCTACCTATTCTACAGCACATTGCTCTCAGCAGGGGTCTGCATCTTGAATCTCTGAGGAGTCACACAAAACAGGAATAAAATTTCTTTGAGTAAGAAGCTAGTTCTGGCTTCCGAATGTATTTGCTGTTTAGGTCCGTTTTAAATTTATTTAGTTCAGAAATTTTACACACTGGATTAAAACATGCAAATCCCACTTTACAAGAACACTGTTGGTTTTTTTTTCCTTAGTGCTTTCTTCCCCTCCCCTATCTCCAGGTAGGCTCTCCATTTATTGCCTTGAAACAGCTCCAAAATCCCAGTCCTGCTCCTCAAATATATGGCGTGGAGGTATGTGCATTCCTGGATGACCCTCTTTGCGTTTAATTCTGAATGCTTCTAGATTAGTTTTGTTGTATTCACTCTGTTGTGAGGATGAAAATAAGTAAGGGAAACTGATTAGTTAGGCGTTGATTTCGCCTTCTCTGTGATCAGTCCGACTCACCGGAGGACTCGGTCCTGAAAACGAATACCTGCTTGCAGTCAGCACAGGAACTGCCCCTCTGCCTGTGTGCAGGTGTGTGCTTGCTGTGAGTTTGCATGCTTTTCAAGGAAGAAATAGAAAATCTAAATTTCAGACTAAATTTGCCTGCAATGATTCATTCAGAGCACTGCTCTTTTCGTAACTTATTAAAATGCATTAGCAATAAATTCTTAACAGGGCTTCTATAAACAGAAATTGTTCTGCTTTGAAGCCGTGATGCACAGTGCCTGCTCAGTTATGCTGCTGTGTAAAGTGACATAAATACTCACAGAGAAACAGCACAAAAGGAGCACTGTACAGATGGCTTGGACAAAATGCTGGCCTTTCCCTTCACTCATCACAAGCTGGAAATCTGGCATTAAATGGGATTTGTAGGCAGTTTTGGTGTCTATCTTCTGGCTTATCCCCTCTTAAGTTTACATCTTGCTCCCACCCCATATACTGTATACCATCGGAGGACTTCTGACATACCCTAGATTAAAATGATGCACCAAATCTGGTTTGATAGAAGATAGCCTGGTTCTGGAGGTTTCTTTCCTCTCGTAGCAATAATTGTGTCAGAGCTGGCCGCTTCTTCACTGTAAACCCTAGCAGGTGGCAGGGAAAGATGTTTGTAGGGCTGCGTGTGACTTCTTCCATTGCCCGTTCTGCAGTGTGGAAACTATTGCCTTTTGTTGTGAACGGTTCGTTTTCTCTCCGCTCGCAAACCCCCTGGGCCCGCTGAGCTGTGCAGCCCAGACACACTGATGCGTTCCTGCCATCTGCTGACACAAGGGATGACTGCAGGTACCAGTTTTGCTGGCGTTTTTCACAACTTCTGTGGGGCTCTCATACACAACCGGCCCATAGCAAGGCGGAATGTTTCTTGTCTTCTTGTGAAGGTGGCTGGGTAACTGGCAGTAAAGTTTAAAAGAAGATTTGGCGCTCAATATTATCATCTAAAGAACCAGCAGCAAAACAGAATGTTCCAAGCTCGGGAAAGCAAAGAGTTGTTTTAGTAGCATCATGATTTCATAAGCCATCTTTCTAGGAAGAGGTAAAATGGTGCTTCTTCCTCAAACCCAAGGTTCTGTGGAATATTTCTTGGTTAATATTTGAGTACTCAGAATATAATTCAGGGCAGGGAGTTGTGGTTTAGCAACCAATTATACTTTACAGGGTCCTCCTAGTGGTGCCCCTGTCTGCAGGCAGTGAGTGCTGGTGACACATCTGAGCACAAGCAAATGTTGCCTCTTTGGGAACTGGGATACTTTTGCCCTCTGCTGGGCTATGCCTTTGGGTAAGGGCTGGCTGATGTCTGAGCTTAGCTTGGAAGTGCCCCAAACCCCGTTCAGCATGACACCTTCCGTCCTTGGTGGGGAGGCAAATCTGAGAGGTCTCTGCCTGATGGTGGGTTGTTTTGCAAGCCAGGTAGAGCAGAGCAGCAGGTATTTGGGTAGAAGAGCTCACTGGGGCCTCAGGTCTGGGCCCAGCCAGCCATACAAGGTAAGTCTACACGGGCACAAGCAGAACAACCCCAGTGCAGCTGGGAAAGGCAGTGCAGCTCAGTATACAGCATGTGTTTTGTTGCTGATTGGCTTCAGCTACAAATCAGTATTTCTCTGTCTCTGCCTCAGCCAGGCCCTTCCCCAAGTGCAATCAGGAACAAAAAAAAGTAGGATTGTGCTCAGATGTCTTGTGGGTGTGAGCTGTACATCAACTTTGGCTTCAGAGATGAACATCCTTGTTAAAGGGCCAGCTCATATCCTCGTATTCCCACTTCTGCCCTGTGCAATTAATTCTATAGACTGTGTTAGCAAATTTAGGAGGTCTGTAATCTTCTTTGTTTGTCCATTAATCTCAGGGCAGGGGGCCAGCTGTCAGTGGGAAACTAGAGGACAGTGTTAGTTGTGGCTTTCTGTGTAGCAGGACATTCCTGCTGTGCTGGGAAGTGTTTTCATGCCAGGGATCGCAAGCCCTGCAGGAGCTGAGCATCCACTGGGAAATTTTACAAAGTGTTTTCACAGCAACACCTATAAAATATAGGTGAGATTTCTAATTAGTAAATTCATTTGAAGGGTCTGTGTTCTCCATGTACCTGCCTCTTCTAAGCCTACCTTCTTTATCAGCACTTGTGAACAAAACTTTTTAGCATTTTTCATTATTGCTACAGATATATTAGGGAATTTGTAGGATTAAAATTCAAGATTATGCACTGCATAAGACAATAAAGAAGATAGTTTAATTTCTGAGAGAAACTTCAAATGCAACAGACCTGCTAGGACGAAATCTACCAGTATAGTGTGGTTTTCCTTAAGGCTTCTTACTGGAGTGATGTGAGATTCTTTATTAAATAAAGCAAAGTGTAAACAGGGCATTTCTAGTTCTCACATTTTCAAGGGAAAGCTAAGTGAAGTAAATGAACTTACTACGTTATCGGGTTTGAATTTTCAATGGTAGCTGCCTTTTCTCTGTCCTCCTTGCAAAAAAGTCTGGAGAAAATGAAGATACTGCTATGATTTCATGGCCTGTCTCTTACTTCATGGGTGTTTGGTTTGGGGACACTGCCTCTTAAAACTTGAGGGGATTGGTGAACGGGATCCTGCTCCCCTGACCTTTTCAGAGTCACCAGGGTGAAACAGCCCTGATAGGGGATGAGACCTGAAGAATGAGCTTTGATTGACATCAGCTTTCATTGCAAGAGGACTTTGAGTTCCTACCCCATGAGATGTTTTGCATAAGTTTCTGACAGTTCTGTGGACCCAAATCTTGCTTATGTCCATATTCTAGTAGAATTTTAGATGAGAAAGGACTTTGGAACTAGGCTATTGGAGACAGTGGCTTCCTGGAACATACTTTGTGAATTTTATATTTGATCAGCAGCAATTTTGCTGTCTTTTCTCTCCTTCACTTCACTATGTAACTATCATCCTGATGAGCCAGGAGGTCACCAGGCCTGCTGTAAATAAATGTCTGTGTGAGGCTCTGTTTCGTGCCAGGTAAGCACAGAAAGGCTTTGCGACAGACGTGGGGCTGGTCTCGTGGAATTTCTCCTGAGTGGGCAGAGCGGGCAAAATGAGATGAGAGTCCTGTGCAAAAGGCCCATGAGTGCTTCATGCCTGAACTGTTACTAGCACTTCAAGCCCTGTTCCTCGTAACAGAGAATGGCTCCAAAAATACAGCACTCATCTCACCTCACGCGCTTACAGGGCATCAGCTAGCTGTGAGCACTGCCAGCACCTGCCTCAGAGCTCTACCAGCTCCTCCTTCCCACCAGCCAATTCATGCCTTACACGGGAAGGAGGGCAGTTGCGATACCTGGATCTTGCAGGGCCACCTGGCTATGTGACTTCTTACTGCTGTTTTCTGAAGATCACAGCGCATTGCACCTTTGGAGTCCTGTGCCAGAGCGACTGGCATTTTGCGGTGTGCCTTCTTGCAAGGCGGCCCAGGTTCTGCTCTGCTGTAGCAGTGGTTGCTTTTCCCTGGCTATTTTACTCTTAATTGTTCCAGCTCCTGTGCTTCCTGGACGCTGCCTGTGCTGCAGGGGTAAGAAATCCTCGACAGCTGCTGGGGCCATGGGCTTGGTGCTCGATGGAGATAGAATCCATGCAGTACTTCCTGCTATGCTTTTCAACAGATGACAGTGCTCAGCTACACATAAATGACTGTAAAATCTGAGAATTTAAGGACTGATAGCCCTGTTAGGAACTTCTGCTGGCTTTTGTGCACTGTCAAATTTGACCTCAGCAAGATGAAGCTGGGGGCAGGAGGGTAGGAGCAATGGGACATGGGCAGACAAGCTTGGAGGGCTTAGGTTTTCCTGTGTCTGTCTCCCGTGGAAAGGGAGGAGGAATGCCCTTGAAATTTCTGCCAAGTGTTCCCACTCACTTCAGGGGAGCGGCTCTGTTTTCTCTAGCAGAATATCTGGCCTACAACTTCTTCCCTTGGTGATGTGGACAGAGGGGAATTCTGCATGAATGTCAAAGCCAACCAGCACTTCTCATACAGCTGATGGTGTACGCGGGGCATTAATGAATGTATTTCATATAGGTGACTTGATGTGGCTCCACATGGCTTTTGCAGTGTTCTCAGTGGTGGGTGGGAAACTGGCTAGTACTGCTCTTAGCTTCATGATCTCATCCACAATTGTATTGTTTAAGCGTTTTTGATTCTAGCACTTTCTGACCAAGGATCTGCATTCCCTGCCTCATCTTGCTAGTCCAATCCATGCTCATCTGCAAGGACAGAGAAAAATGATATTGTGGTTCTGGCATTGAGTGTCTCAGCTGCATTTGGCCTATCTGTCTTGACTTCCCCCAATGTTTGGATATAGGATCTGTCAGAGGAGCCAGGGCAGGGCTGTATGAACAGAGTCCAGTGAATTCTGGTGCTGGAGAGAGGATTCGCTTCATGCTTTCTTCTCTACCAGATGCCTCAGAAAGGCTTCTGAAGACACCTACTTTCCTTCTACGCTCAGAGAATGGATATCCCCTGTGTCCAGCACTCTTCTGGGGCGTGGCTGGTTTCCTGGAATCATCCTTCGTTCCCCCTTTTTCTGACCCATCCCATGGTATAAAGCTAAACAGATTTAGTCATTGGTAGATGGAGATAATGGAAGTGGTTGAAGGGGATGCTATTCTGATCATGTAATTGACCCCAGAAGCCAAGTTTGATGGATTTTAAGGGAAAATAAAGAACATTAGATTAAATTACAGCTGTGGTTATCTGTCAACTATCTGATGGCTGTTTGTTGCCATGTATACTCCACATGTAGGTTTTAGCTTTGCTGGATGATGTAGTGGAGAATTTTTGAAGCAAGGACAAATCTCGTGCTGCTCTGCAGCGAGGTAGAGCTGTTATCAGAGACAGGCAGGCACTGAGGGTGGGCAGGTCAGGCCCAGTTTGTAAGGAAGAATGCTGTGATTTGCTCTGGCTGTGACTTGTCATTGTAGAAAGCAACTCTGCTACAGGAACAGACAAGCTGGTGGTTAAGCAGCTGTGGAGAGACTTTCGAGCATGTTGAATAACTGTAAGCAGGAGGCCTGGCGGGACAACTCAAAGTGCATTTATATGGAGACTCTTGTGCTATTTACAGGATTCGAGGGTGTGGTGGTATTCTTCTGGTCATAGTCCTCTGGCTGGTACCTAAACATAAAGTGGTGTAGCAACTTAGCCCTTTTAGGACAGGCAAACAGATACTAGATAGTAACTAAAAACAGAAAGCCATCCCAGAGGAGCCCAAAGTGCTTTTGCAGCCTTGGAGTCAAGTTCTGCCTGACATATACATGTGCCCCTCTGCCTGACTTGGAGCGAGAGGAGAGTGTGTTCCCAGGTCTGGAGGAAAACAGCTTTGCGCATCGCTGGAGAGCTGCCACGTGTCTTCTGAGAGAGGCACCTGGTGCTGACTAGTCAGATTGGGATGAGAGCTTGAGGGAGCCTTGAGACTTATTTTCTCCTGTGCAGCTTCCAAAACGTTCCCTTGTTCTATTTCCAATGTTCTTTTCCAGTGTGGTCACTGCCCTTTGTAAAGTTCTGGGATTGGTGCTGGCTTCTTTGGGAAGAATATCCTGAAGGTCAAATTTTGGGGAGGAGGACTCCATTACATTGAGCAAACCATCAGTGGAGTGGGGCTAAGTTAGCAAGCAGGGCTGCTGAGGTATTTCTAAGAGGACTGTGAAGACGTCCACACAGAAGTCACCTTTTCATGCAACATGCAGTGTTGACCACCTCATTCACCTAGAGTGTAGCAAGACTAGGGCCCACACAAGTGCCGAGAAGGACAATTGGGTATATAAAGTTTAAATAAGTTGTTCTTTTCAATGTGGAAGAAAGATGACTGACTAAGCCCTGTCAAATCTTGAGTGATCTGTGGAAGGTGCCATGGTTGGGTGAATTTCTTCATTTCCTAGCAAGCCAGCAATAAGAAATACTTTTTGATGCAACATGTACTTTGTGAAACACGGTGCTGCAAGGCACTGACTATACCAAAAATATAAATGATTTAGAAAGCTATGAGAGACATTCCCAGCAGATAAGTCCATCAGTGCCATTAAAGACAAAGCTGCAAATACTGCGTCCAGTTTAGGAAATCCCAAAGCCAGAGACTGCTTGGAGGTCTCAGAGGGAGAGTTAGTATGCTGTACTTTCCTTGCTCTTATGCTCTTCCCCTGAAAGCAGTCAGCAGCAGCAGTTGCCTGAGACAGGATGCTGGGATAGATGGACGTGTTCTGTACCTCACTGAGGTTGTTAACGCTCTTGTAAAGAGCACAGTGGCAGGGAAGGGACTAGGAAAACAAGGGCAGAACAGCCTCTCCTGCACAGAGCTGTGAGTTTTGCGCTCCAGAAGCGTGACCTGGTTTGTGCACGCTGTTGTTACCTTGTAAGCAGATCTGAGAGAGGAGTCCAGGTGAGTGTCCCTAAATGTAACATCTTGCTGAATACTTAGCAGCGCTCTGTAAGGGTGTGAGCAGAAATGGCCCATCTAGACCCCGTGTAGCCCTTGCCAAGTGTATACTCTCAGTCCCAAGGGGTGGAACTGATAAAGCAATCTGTCCCCTGACAGATTTTATCTCTGGGATTGTGGTTCCAGGAGAAATGACATCTTGTGCCATTTCCAAAGGGAATTTTATGTGTTATGCACACTTGAAAATATGGACACCGTATGGACACAGTGTACAGTGTTAAGCAGGGTGTAGCAGCAAGCTGTTCTTACAAGCACAATTTCTGCCCCTGCTTCCTTCTGTGCAGCTTTTCAGCTGCTCTCAGACCTCATCACGCATATTCTTCAGACCCTAAAGCACCTCCTTGACTTGCACTTGGTATTCTTTGTAGGCTTTCAGCTTTCAGACACTCTTGTCTTAGTTTGGCTGATATGACTCTGGAGTAGTGCATTGGATAAGCAAACTGGCAGGCTGGAAACCTGACATCAGTTTGGAGGGTGACTCTTAAACATTTCACTGTCCAAAGCAGAGTTGCACGGTGGTGTAGGGCCTCCCTCTGAAAGTTCCAGCTCTGGAAGCATCCTAGCCCTGATATTGTGGTCTCTGAGACTTGAGTGTTTTAGCCAAGCCAGTCACTGCAGTAACACCACTGCTGGTTTCGGTGCCGAGGTGGGTTTGGCTGTTTGTGACAGCATCGCCTTCCCTGTACAGGCACACCCTTTGAATCAGGGCTTTTTCTTTCTTTTTTTTTTTCTTTTCTTTTTTTTTCCCGTTGCATTATGAAATACCCCTCTCCTTTGGCACGCAGGATTTCAGCTATCTGGGTGGCTTCCACAAGGGCACGTGGGAACTGGAAAATAACTGGGACACTACTTTTGAGATTGATTTTAAAGAAGACTTTTGGAGAAAGAAGCTGATTTCTTTTACAGGGGGATGCTGGGTCCCTGCAGTGTGTTCTGTCATCATATCACAAGATTTCGAAAGGAGCAGAATCAGTAGGACACTGGTGTATCAGTCTGCAAAGAGCAGCTTTCTTCACTCACCTCCCAAATTTGTCTAAACTGGTATCACGCAGTTGAGTTTCCCCACTCACCTCCCACCCCCTGCCTGCTTTGGCTAACAGTCCTCTCAAACTGGGCTTTGTAACTAAAGGTTCTCCGAAAGAGCTGACTCTTTCAGTTCTTCTGCGTAACAAAAACTTGTGCTGCTCATAAATAGATTTTCAATTACCAAGGGAAACAGAAGAATCAGTGCAACCCAGCTGCATCAGAGCCGGCCTCCCAACCCTGTCTTAAGGAAGCCCCTGAAATTCAGCACACGTCACTCGGGCATAGCTGGGAGACCTTTTCTGTCCTTTGAACAGCATTCCTCTGCTGCAGGATCTGCTGTTTGCAGCAGAATTGTTAAGGAACCGCAGAGTGCCTGTCTGGTGTCTTTACAAAAAGTGACAAAATCTTTTTGTTTTTTGACTAGCCTGGGGTTTCATGTATTTCTTACAGCAGTCATGGCTAAGAATTGCCAGGGCAAAGCGAAGGATCCTGAGACTTACAAACTGGTTCTCTGCTAATAACATCTGGTGTGTTGTTAGTGCCATCTGAGCCATTCCAAGCACTCTGAGCATCCAGGAGATCAAATTTCTTAGATTTTGGGGCTTGCAGGAGGACAGTGATTTTGTACAGAAGAAAAAAAGGCATGCCCAAGGTTATGCATCAAACTGGGTAGAACTGGGAGGGGAGCTCAAGACCCCTGACTGTGCTGGGTCCTGTGGAAGTATTAAGCAGTACAAAGGAGGGGGGCGATGGTATATGTGGGTGATCCCTAGCCTACCCTACAGAAGAGATCTGTACAATGAAGATGCCTTCTATATGTCTTCTCCCTAGGCTGCCAGGGATCATGAGGGGGGCATACACCCAGCTTAGAGTTTTCTGGACACCCTGATGATATGAATGGTAACTACTCTTGCCTTCAACAGTGGGCATGTCAGCTCCCTGCAAACCTGGGTGGGCTCAGCTTGTCTTCGATCCTGGGCTCAGGCTCTGCATCCCTGCAAAGCATGGTTAGTTTCCCAGTGACTCATTTCTGCATATCCCAGAAAACGTGCCTGGAGCTGGGGCATGCAGAGCCACAGGGCAAGCCTCCCTACAAGGGCTCTGTGCTGCTTCTTGCTGGAAGTGCTGAACCAATGAGGGCAAATCAGATCTGTTGAATCAAAAGCAATTCCCAGCATTTTTGGTCTCCTCAGAAATGTAATTGCTTCCTGGAACCCCTCTGGAAAGGAGAGCTTTCCTGAATGGAAGGTCAGTTGCCTCAGGGCCTCAGATGGGTCTATGGGGAATTTAAACATACAGCCCTATTGATGTCGGTAGGGACTTTCTGATTTTTATGAAGAGGTATGTACCTATGTTTCTTCCCAGGTGCTGGGGGTGCAATAGCAGCAGCATGATGCTTGCTTTCTTTCTATATCATTAATAAAAAGTGTTGCTTAAGACAATAATCAGGTCTGTGCAAGACTGGCTGCAAGTAACAGGAGACTTCTGCTAGACCACAAGCTAATGCTTTGGAGAGGGCACACTTAAAATGCAAGGTCAGCTGATGATCAGTGCCAGAACATCATTGCTATTGATTGAGGAAATGAACATCCAAACCTCTAGTTTTGTGAAGATTAAGTTACCTGCAAAGTAAGGAGGGACAGAGGGAAGAAGATATCAATGAGAATGTCAGCTCATGTGTTGGATTTCTCTAGACAAAATCTCAGTTTTAATTTTGTAGGCCTTCTCCTGGTTTGTGAGGGAGAGAGAGGAACTGTCAGAAGGACACTTCTAATTTTGTCCCATTCTCCTTCTCCTCCCTTCTGTCTGCGTTCATGTGTTGAAGTGTGTAGAGCATCCGAGTGTCCCAGTTCTTCTGATCCTTCACAGACAGCACTCCGTCCGTAGGCTGAACCCACAGTGCTTTGGGTTTTTGAGCGGGGTTGGAGAGGGTACTCTGGCATCTTCTGAATGCCGGTGTGGGGCTGAAGGGCAGGGACTGGATGTGTTTATTCTGTGCTGCAGCTATTTTTAACAGCTGATGTTACACAGACTTTTGCTGCTTCTCAAATCAGATTAGATGGCAAAGTCAAGAGGTGAGCAGAGAAGTTCAGTAATGAGGAGCAGCAGCTAACATCACTTTTACTTGCTGAATGGCACTGCACAGCTGCCTGCAGGCTGCAGCCAGCCCCTTGCCATTAACCTGGGGTCTTTTCCTTCCAGAGAGAAGGGGCGAGCTCCTGGCTGTGTACCCCACAGATAAGCTTGTGTGCATCATTTAGACACATCTGGGGATCCTCATGCCCCTAAAGGTCTTCAGCAGCCTGGCCATGGTATCTTTATGGTTTAGTACCCTCTTGCTTGCCTCCTGTGCTGGTGATGTATGGAATACATTGGTGATCTTAAGAAGTAGAAGATGATCTCTGAGGGACTACATTAGCTTTCTGAGCCAGCGTGCAAAACCTTCCTGGCACAAAAGTCTGCAAGGACAGGGATGCAACTCGTGGTTCCAGCAGCTCAACAGGGAGCCTTGTAGGCTGTGCAGGAGGAGTGGGTGATGCAGAGGTCAAGGAAGAAAATCAAGGCTGTGCACTGTGTGGACTGTCTCCTCCCCAGCAGGCTGGTGGAACATGGCAAGGCTACTGCAGATGCTGGGGTCTGGTGTGGAACGTGACAAGGCTGCTGCAGACGCTGGGGCCTAAGTTGGAGGACAGGAGCAGTGCAGAGCTAGTGCCTGGGTCTGGCTTGGCTCGTGGAAGAACTCCCGTGATATGCTTCTGCTGCGTGCAGTGTTCTGCAGATCCTCATTAGTGGAGCCTTTCTGAGCACCCCACTGCTCTTTTGACCTCTCTAGTCCCCACACAGTAGAAGTGTCCCTTAATTACAGAATCACAGAATGTTAGGGATTGGAAGGGACCTCTGTGGGTCATCTAGTCCAACCCCCCTGCCAAAGCAGGGTCTCCTACAGCAGGCTGCACAGGACCTTGTCCAGGTGGGTCTTGAATATCTCCAGAGAAGGAGACTCCACAACCTCCCTGGGCAAACTGTTCCAGTGCTCCGTCACCCTCAGAGGGAGGAAGTTCTTCCTCATGTTCAACTAGAACTTCCTGTGCTTCAGTTTGTGCCCGTTGCCCCTTGTCCTGTCGCTGGGCACCACTGAAAAGAGCTTGGCCCCGTCCTCCTGACACCCACCCTTGAGATATTTGTAAGCATTTATAAGGTCCCCTCTCAGCCTTCTCTTCTTCAGGCTGAACAAGCCCAGCTCCCTCAGCCTTTCCTAATTCAGTGACTGCCCTGAACATCACCCCGTTCAGTTTGATGAGACCAGGTTAGACTAACAGAATGGCATCTTCCTTTGCTTATGTTTCCTTTTCGCGGCAATGGTTGCGTGCCGAAGGCATCAGGAAGGAAGCCTTCAAGAAGGAACCCAAAATTAGGAAATGCGTATTTTAGAAATAAGTGTTTGTGTAATTTTTTTCTTGTGGTCAGTTCCTTCAAAGACAGGTCTGTGTGTTCCTCCTTTTTTACACAAAGCTGGCGATGAAATAGCAGCAGATCCCAAAATGCATTGCAATGGTCAGGAAATCATTTCATCTGAAATTTCGTAACGGATGGAAAGCACATTTGTGTTGCTTTTTTTTTTTAATGGGAAGAATAGTCTCTGTGTCATGTGCATCAGAGTCCCAGTTCATTCAAGGATGTATCCCAAATGTAGGTGTTATGTAAAAGTAAAATCTCTTTTCTCTGTCTTTTTTCTCCTTGTATCAGAGCGCTTGGAGTAGAAATCAATCCTGTTTTCCAGCCACTGAAGGAACAACAATAGAATGAAGTTCTGTCTGTAGAACTCATTTGCTCACCTGTGTTACTCTGAACTGTTTAGCAAACTAACCAGCTTTTCTCATGCTTGTAAGCATACTTACCTGTTGCGATGCCAAGTCTTATAGCTTGGGAAGGTCTTAAACTAGTTACACAGCTAGGAAAACAGAACTTCTTTAAGGTGCTTTAGACAGAAGTGGTAACTGAACACCAATCTCTTACTTAGCTAAACTCCAGCTTTGCCAAACAACCTTTTCAGAAGAACATGTCACACAAGATATGACTGTCAATTAAGTGTTCTGCCTGGCAGCAGCAAGAGACTTCTTAAATATTAGTGAACCTAGTTTGATGCCGTAAGAGCTGCTCCTTCAGCTAAAATAAATTTTATTGTGTTTGACTGGACAAATTCTGGGTTTGGTCTTTACAGACAACTCCACAGGGCTTCTACAAATTTCACAAGGTTATCTGTAACCTCTATTCCCTCCTCCTCCCAGGCAGTCCTGGTACTGAGATGGAAAGAAGAGAGCTCACATGGCCCACTGGTGCTGTTATCTGAAGTACTTGGGTCAAGTACCAATCTTGGTATTTTTCTTCTTTGCATTTGCACTTACATGTTTGCTGAGCTTGAGTACCTGCTTCTGTTGTACGTACACGTGGTTCTCTTAGCTTCTGTTTGGGCTTGTGAAACTTGGGATGAAAGTTTTGTGCCAGGGTAATGCATGCCATACAATGTTGGCTAATGGGATTCCTTGAAAACCCTTCATGTTTCAAATAGATTTATGAATAAGGGGGGGCAGATTGAACACATTGCAAACCCCTACAGCCTTAGTGAATCCTGAATTTGGCCATCGCAACTATTTATAGAACACTCTATGCCTATTCTAAATATGTTTCCCTCAAGGGGATCTCATCTCAACCCCCTGGCTCCACAGCTTAAATTGGATCAGCAATGCTGCTATGATCTGTTAGTAAAAACTCCTTCTATAGCTCTGTGGCAGAGCTGCAGGTGTTGCTGGTCTAGGCCTTGAACGGGAAATTCTGTGCCAGGCTGAGCTCAAGGGTTTGGATTTAAACTGCAGCCAGCCAGGTAGAGAGATATTGATGATATATTGGGTCATTTGCTGTAGCCATTGCCTGATTACTTTTTCCATTCCTCCTCTGCTGGTAGGTCTAGAGTTCTGGAGGGGGAAAAGAAGTGACTTATTGGCAGTGTATGGCACCTTTCCTTTTCAGCAGTCTTCAGCCTTGCAAACTAGGCTTAATGGTGAGCACGCAAAACATTTTCTTTCTAGAGGAAGTGTAAAGAGTATTCTGTGGGCAGAAAGCATTGCCTGTTGCAAGGATGCTTGAAATTGGTGTTTTGTTTTTCTTTCTGTGCTACAGAGAATTGTCCACACTGTGGGAGTACCTACATGACAGTGCTTGGAGAGCTGTACCTCTGACTCTACAGGATGGTTCTTCCTGACATGTTTTCCATGCACCAGGAGCAGAAGCCTCCTCTTTGCTAGAGATGGCATTTTGTAACCGCTCTGGCAGCAGGACAGGCTGTGCAGGCTTTGCCCAGTGCAGACATTGCTTTGTGTTAGTGAAGGCCAGGAGTACTGTAAGATGGTGTAGAACTAACATTGCAGGAGTAGCTGCTGCTCTCATCTGGCTTTCGGGGCTGATAATATGTGTCCATTTTTATTTTCCAGGCAGATAAGCGTGGGGCTGGAGTCCCGCTTGGTATTGATTGAATGGGGTCAGGCCGTCAACTCCATTGCTCCCACATAAGGACAGAGGATCTCTTCAGGCTGAGTACAGCAGCTCATCCCACAGTAGATTCCATAGTGGACAATCTCTACCTTTTAGAAAAATCGTACGATTTTCTTTTTCAGTCAAAGGCTCTGGCTGTACCATAAGATAGAAGTTCTGGTGCAAAGGGCACACTGCAGAACTTCACAGGACATTTTTCATCCTTCAAGTTTAAAAATATTTAGAAAAATACATCCTTTATTAAATTCTATAGGTTTCAACAGTTTCTTCTGTAGGACAGTTACATTCTGTCTGCCTCGCTCAGGAACATCTGCAAATCTGCATGGCAGATGCTGCAGATCACAGTCCCGAGTGCAAAATTGTGGATCAGTGTAGAGGCAGGACGGGCCGTCAGGACCCTACGTGTCCTGAGTAGCTGTGCTGCCCCACAGTAAGGGCCGATACTGACTTGTATGCTCGGAAAAAAGCAACTACTCCCTGTCTCTGTGAAGTGATTGACCCAGACTCTACTCCATGGGTCTTGGACTCAACTTGTGTAAAACACTAAGGCTGCTTGTACTGCTTTAAGGACAGGATTTGGAAGCAGTGTGTCAGTGCTGTCTCCAGAAGTCATGTCAGTCTAGGTACCCATTAGAAATCCCCTTCTTCTGGGTGCAATGAGGGGGTAACTGCTGCTTACTTGGCCTCAGGGACAGAGAAGCCTGTGCAAGGCTTTGCTACTCCATAGATCAGGGCAGCGTAGCTCACTGCTATCTAAGCCTCAGAAAATGTCTTTGAGGTTGACAGAAGCTTTTCTTGGTTATTACCCTTCAAAGATGAATGGGGCAGCATGTGGCAAGATCGCAGAATGGGATTAGCTCAGGACTTAGCTGGAAGAGTTTCTTAGCACTCCTCCAGAGCAATTTTCTTCTCTTGCAGCCTATGGAGCTGCATGAAATGGAAAGGGGTATGTCCTTGCCTGCCTGGCAGGAAAATCATCCCAGCCCTGTGCAGGAAAATGGACTGGGTCCAGTGCTGTTGGAAGCAATAAAACAGGTAAATTGCTTTAATATGGAATTTCACATGGAGAATTGCACCATTAGTGTGAACATTGTCCCAGGATACGTTCCCCTCCAGACACAGGACTCTTTCTACAGTCTCCTTGGCTCTTCCAAGGAATCGGTGTCAGCATAGCTTTAGATTTTGCTCTGGTCATGGCTTACCTGTGTGCATGCAGATAGCATTTCCTTGCCCCTGTTCTAGCATGTGGGACAGGAGAGGTGAGTCTCTCCGGCAGCACTGCAGTGGCACTCAGGCTAATGCAGCACTTGGTGCCTTGGGGTGCTGCTGCTGCTGCACTCTGCTAGGGATACCCGCTCAGTTGGGGCAGTGTCTGTGATCCTATCAGGGTGCATTAACTCAGGAAAGACTCTGCAGCACCTGGGACTGTGCCAGAATGGGTGCTTGGATTCTGGTGCTGATCATTCTTGTTAGCATTCCAGTGAAGAAACACTCCTAATGCATCTGTCTGTGGTTCCTGGTCTGACAGTGTGATTGGCAGCTCTCTGGCTCACCTCATCATGCCTCTGGCTGGTTCTCTTTAAGACAGGCTTCCTGGTAATGGAAGGTCTCCATCTGACCAGTTGATATCACAGAATCAGAATCACAGAATGGTAGGGGTTGGAAGGGACCTCTGTGGGTCATCTAGTCCAACCCCCCTGCCGAAGCAGGGTCACCCGTGGTGCCTTTTGAAAGGCAGAGTAAGTAACGCATGCCAACAAAACCTAGTATGTTTGTGCTTGTAAGAAATAATGATATATCCCTTTTGCAGTGCTTGTAAGAGATGTGGCTTCCCCATTCACAGTCACTGGCCGTAGTTCCCTCGTGGCCTGGGTGTGTTGTCTGAACTGAGGCTGGGAAGGAATCAAGAGCATTTAACCACAAGACGAACACCAGGAGTGAAACAATCCAGATAGCAGAAGCAGACTACAGAACAGTTGAAGTGCAGAGCTCAATTTTAAGCCTAATTTGAATATTGAATGAGGTGCTAATATCTCAGCTGCTGTGTGGAGGCTCTTCTCAGTCTGCTGTTCGCGTTCTGTGAACAGAGTATAGTGGTATATATAGAATACCCAGTGAAAAACTGGCTTTGCGCAACTGGTGCGGGCAGTGCAGGGTGAAGGAAAGTGTCTGGTTTTGGTAATGAAAATAAAAATGTATCTTCATGTCTGTGCTCTGGGGAGCTGGTCACATATTTTATGGCATGATACTGCCATTATAGCTTGAAGAGCCAGTTTCAGAGCTGGCGTCTGTAATTGCCTGATAGTTTAACCTGTCTCCATTCCCCCATGAGAGGAGGATGTATTGCCTTCATTCATGTTGCCTTGTTCATCAGTAAATATAAAGCAAATTGTAAAACCAGACCTTCTTGAACTAACATTTGTAGCTATTAGTTCATTCATGCACAGACCAACCACCTGATGCTGGTCTAGCTTTTTTCTTATGCCAGAGAGAAAAGAAGAACAGTGAGTCAATTAATATTCTCCTTTTTTCTGAAGTGTTGGGGAAGCATTTGGATACGATGGAAATGTGCAACAATGTGGTAAAAAACTGGTTTAAAAGGTGTTCAGGAAGTTAAATTTAATCCTGGAAGGACATTTGCTGTATTTTACCAGAGGCTTCTGCTTTTTTCCATTGCTTCCAGTATAATGTTTGGATGGACTTTACCCATTCCCAGGAGTGCAGGGAAGGCTCTGCCCTGAGTCAAGTGGGACTGAAGGTTGGCTGAGTGCTGGGCCTGACATACATTTGTGTCAGACAAACAGTGATGGATACCTCTGGTGGTTTTCTTTCCTGCTGGGCATGGGATGGGTTTTAAACTTGGCTAAATCCTGTATCCTAGATGTGTTTGCCTTCTCTTGAAAGGACTTCTCTTTCTCTCTTTTGCAGGTATGGTTCAGAAACTTGACCAGAAGCTGCCTGTAGCCAACGAGTACCTGCTGCTTTCGGGCGGTGTGCGGGAAGGTGTGGTGGACATTGACCTTGATGAGCTGAATGTTTATGCACGAGGCACAGACTATGATATGGACTTCACTCTGCTTGTGCCCGCACTGAAGCTGCATGACCGCAACCAACCAGTCACATTGGACATGCGCCACTCGGCTTTGTGCCACTCCTGGCTGAGCCTGCGTCTGTTTGATGAGGGAACTATCAGCAAATGGAAGGACTGCTGCACGATCGTGGACCATATCAATGGAGCAACCAATTATTTCTTCTCTCCAACAAAAGTTGCAGACTGGTTCTATGACTCCATTAGCATTGTCCTCTCTGAGATCCAGAAAAAGCCTCAGCGAGGGATGCCAAAGGTGGAGAAGGTAGAAAAGAATGGGACTATCATATCCATCATTTTGGGAGTGGGCAGCAGCCGCATGCTGTACGACATTGTCCCTGTGGTGTCCTTCAAAGGTTGGCCAGCTGTGGCCCAGAGCTGGCTGATGGAGAACCATTTCTGGGATGGGAAGATTACAGAGGAGGAAGTCATAAGTGGGTTTTACTTAGTGCCTGCATGTTCCTACAAGGGGAAGAAGGACAACGAATGGAGGCTGTCATTTGCCAGAAGTGAAGTGCAGCTGAAAAAGTGCATCTCCAGCAGCCTCATGCAAGCCTATCAGGCCTGCAAAGCTATCATCATCAAATTGCTGTCCCGCCCCAAAGCCATTAGTCCATATCACTTGCGGAGCATGATGCTGTGGGCTTGCGACAGGCTACCAGCCAACTACTTGGCCCAGGAGGATTACGCAGCCCATTTCCTCCTGGGTCTCATTGATGATCTCCAGCACTGCTTGGTCAACAAGATGTGCCCTAACTATTTCATCCCCCAGTGCAACATGCTGGAGCATCTCTCTGAAGAAACCGTCATGCTGCATGCGCGAAAGCTGTCCTCAGTCCGCTCAGACCCTGCCGAACACCTTCGAACTGCCATCGAACATGTCAAAGCAGCCAACCGGCTAACACTGGAGCTCCAGCGGCGGGGCAGCACCACCAGCATCCCCTCCCCTCAGTCAGACGGAGGGGACACCAACCAGCCTGATGACCGATTAGCCAAAAAGTTGCAACAGCTAGTGACTGAGAACCCCGGGAAGTCCATCTCTGTCTTCATTAACCCAGATGATGTCACAAGGCCCCACTTCAGAATTGATGATAAATTTTTCTGAGCTTTTGTCAATGTTTCTTGGGATTTTTTCTTTTGCTTTGTTTTTCAAAACTCTTGCAGTGTGCAGGTTTTTCCATTTGGTTTTCCTTGATGACTTAGTTTCTTGGTTTTTTACATATCCAGCGTAGATTGGATCTGTTGAGAAAAATCTGAATAAATTATAATTCCTGGTTCTGCAGGATGGTGCAGATGTTGAAACAGTATATTACTATTTCATATGCCGCTTTGTTTTTTTCACCCACCCAGCCCGATTGTCTGTGAGTAGTTTTTAAAGGAGAACATGCACCGTAAACATGCCGCAGTGTAATGTAGATTTTTTTTTCAAACTTCCATAATTTATGTACATTTTTGGGCCTGGGGAAGGGAGAACTCGCCTTCCGTTGCTTCGGAAATTCACTTCTTTTTTCATGAGCTTCCATCACCCGAAAGAAATGAGGAGAGACTTGGAAAGCACTACTGGTAATTTGACGAGGCCAAATCTACTGGGCTGAAGTCCAGTTCATCTGTTCTTCACACTTCTCACACTAGGGGAGAAAGCTGACTTTAAAGATGATGATGCAGCTTTTGGGGGAAAGAGTTGTTTCTGTTTTGATCTACTTTTTGAATGTAATTGTTCATAAATGGACCTTGTACAGTCCAGAGGGTTGTTTCTGCTGCTTTTCCATGCGGAATAAGGTTATGGAATGTTAGTTTTAGTGTGTGTAATTATTCAAAGCCTTATTTAAATTCTATTAAAGAACATACCATTATAAATGTTAATTGCACTAATGAAATCTCTGCCATTACCTCAGTCCCACTGTTTGTGTTTCTTTCATGAATTAGCATCTGTTATTAGGTCTCAGTATTGCAGATTGCTCAAGGACCGCTTGGGTCTCATGGTTTCAGGTGATTTCTTGATTGTCTTTCATAAAAGGCTCCTCCTTGTTAGCCCTACTATGTGTGGAAGTCAGATCTTTGCATTGGCGTATATCTTTGGATGCATATTGTGTGTTGCAGTGCATATTGCATTAATATGTATTGCATGTTGTTGAAACAGGTTTACCATTAGATAAGGATGTAATGCTAAAGCAGTGGTATGTGCAAAGTGAATCAGCCAGACCTCGAGCAAAGGAGCTACCTTGCTTCTGTAATGCATGTATTAGGCCTGATCTTTTATGGCAGTTACCATTCCCTTGACTCCTGTGGACTTTCTGACTTACCCTGGGACATATGAGATCTTGCTTTGGTCTCATGTTTGCAGACCTTGTGTTTGTATGTAAACTTGCAGTGCAACAAGTAGCCTTGAAAACCACATACGCTTTCCTTTTGTGTGTAGGATAAGATGTATGGTAACGAGGGTGAGTCTGAGCCAAAAATAATTCCAAGAGTTCAAGGACAGAGTGGCTTTTTGTGGCTGGCTGGCCAGTGACTGATATTTAGGCCTTAAATCAGCAGTTTGGGCTTGTGGATTATCCCAGAGAAGCTGTTCTGATCCAGACTTGATGCATGTTTTAAAATGTGATTATTAGAGCAGGTTGAAGTATTTTTTAAATATTTGACAGACAAATGAGGCGCATATATAGGAAATTCTAACAGATAAAAATTGTGTATGAAAAATGTCACCTTTTTAGCCCAGCCTGTCTGGTAAAGAAACCAGACTGGTGGAGCAACACACCACCAGCTTTGGAAACTGCTTTATTAGGTGGCAGGGAGGTTCCGATACCTGATCAAGTGTCCAAGTCATGTCTTAAAATGAAACTTCGGCTCCTCCATCTCTTGGGCATATTTGAAAACTTCACCCCATGGCTGTAGCCAAGATGTTCACATTTACCTGAATTTACTGGTACACACTTACATGAGCCTGAAGAAGCTCTCAGAAATTGCTGGTTAGATGGAGTGGATGAGGATTTAACTTCAAAGCACAATTGGCTAGTGATCCTGAGCCCTGGTGCAGCTGCGGTTATGGTCCAGGGAAGGACATGTGTTGACTGCAGCGGAAGCAGAACTGGATCCTACCAGTGTGGCTATTGCCAAAGATGTCTCCATTTAAACCTGTGTAACCTGCCGGGGGAGGCAGGAGAACCAACTGGGAATCCTCTCCAGAAGTGCTTGGAAAATGCAGATTTGTTGAAATGATCTTTTCCCCAGTCTGCAGGACTCCTGTCTGTTGGCAAAAGAGTCTGGGCTCCAGGATGAAGTTTCCCGTCACCACACAAGAGAGATCTGCTCAGCACAAAACAGCAGTAGCCTGGAAGGCAGAGTACTTTTCCCGGGAGTCCCAGTGTCTGTGCCAGTGCTCCTGAGTTATGCAGAAACACAGCTTCCTCATGCCAGTTCCATGGCCAGATGACCAGCAGTTTGGCTAGCCCATGTCAAGCTCTGGTGTATGCTCCTTTTTTTGGTTTTAATTAAAAAACATTTTGAAAAGTATCCCTCTTGTTCTTCCTGCATTGTGAGGAAAATATGTGTGTGTTGGGTTATTTTGTGGGGGAGAGGAGGTTTGGCTTTTTACTGGACTGGAAAGTGATTTCCCAGGTAGGTCTGAGAGAAAGTTATATCCTCTGCCTGGACCATCTGTCTTCCAGGGAGGGAAAATCCTGATCTCAAGTAGGTTTTGAATCTCGGTCTAGTATTTACTGCTTTCCACATGCTATAGCTCAACTTAATGAAGCAGGTTGACAGCCCAGAGAGGCGATGTGTGCTTTGTGTATTAGAGAACACTGAAGGCTCTATTTTCTTCCTCTCCTATTGTCCCCTCTTGCCTTTGAGTTTATACTGGGACAGACTTGTGAAATGCATAGGTCTCTGTGGGATTTCAAAGTAGTGGGTGGGTTTAGATCATAGAATCATACAATGGTTTGGGTTGGAAGGGACCTTATAGATCATCTCGTTCCAACCACTCTGCCATGGACAGGGACACCTTCCACTAGAGCAGGTTGCTCAAAGACTCATCCAATCTGGCCTTGAACAGTTACGGGGAGGGGACAGCCACAGCTTCTCTGGGCAGTCTGTTCCAGTGCCTCATGACCCCCATAGTAAAGTATTTCTTCCTTATATCTAATCTAAATCTACCCTCTTTCAGTCTGAAGCCATTACCCCTTGTCCTATCACTACATGCCCTTGTAAATAGTCCCTCTCCAACTTTCTTGTAGGCTCCTTCAGGTACTGGAAGGCTGCTATAAGGTCTCCCCAGAGCCTTCTCTTTTCCAGGCTGAACAGTCCCCTAAGAGAGTTCTCTTAGCGTTTCCTCATAGCAGAGGTGTTCCATCCCTCTCATCATTTTTGTGGCCTCCTCTGGACCCACTCCAACAGGTCCATGTCTTTCCTGTGCTGAGGGCTCCAGAGCTGGATGCAGGAATCCAGGTGGAGTCTCACCAGAGCAGCGTAGAGGGGCAGAATCACTAGATACCAGCGACCTATTAATCTTTACTACCCTCTGCAAGTTTCAAGGGGACTGCAGTGCTTCTCCCCTTGGGGAGCTCTTGAAAGTGCTTCACACAAGCATTTTAGAGCACCCAGCCCCGTAGGGTTAAGGACTTGGCAAACACTGGCGTAAGAGGGAATTTGCTTTAAACTAGCAATGTAGTCAGCTTCCCTACTGACATCAAGAGGAGACAGGTCAGTGCTGTGAGCCCATGTCTCAATGGGAGCTTCTGTTCCACACCCACTGCTAGGGATAAGAATTTTTTTTTGCTTTTGCCCATTAGCTACCTTTCTGCTGGCTTCTCCCTGTTGGCAAGTGATATTGCAAAAGGAGTGGTACAATTAGGGAGGGGTTGGCTGCATGTGTAAGAATGTAGATCTCTTTTATGTGTCTGCATATTACTGCCTCCTACGCTGTTAAAAGAGAGTCCCAGTTGAGAGGGTCTGGTCTTGCGGCATCAGAAAGGTGGGGAGGAAGAAAAAGTGCCCTTCAGAGGCTCCACTTCTCAGTGTGAGACATGCTCCTGAGGCATCCTGGCTGTGGTCCTACTCTTGGGACAAGCTTTTGCTTTTGCTCTTTCCATAGGGCTTCTGGCCAGTAGCACAATGGGAGGAGCAGCTAATTTGACTGGTTCCAGTTGTTGTCATTTCTGGGAAACTCTGAAGAACCTGTCCCTTCTTCAGGGGGACACCTGAGTGCTGCAGAGCTGACGACCACCAGCCAGCGAGGGGTTATTCTCTGTGCTGTGTTGGAGGGAGTACTCAAATGAGAGCAAAAGGGAACAACAGCCCAAGAGCTTGGTGGATGCCTGCAGTCTCTGCTTCTTCAAGCATGTTATGTGAAGCCTCAGTCACTTCTGGCTGGCTGTGAGAAATCGGTTTCTCCACGTTTTCCAATACTGTAGCCTGGAGAAATGTTGGTGCTCTAACCAGAAGACTACAAATGAGCGTCAGAGCCACTCTTCGCAGGAGATTCAACAAAATGCCAGCAAGACTTTAACCATCCACTGCCCAAAATAAAAGCCAGTCCCCAAAATCTGTGGAAAGAGCTGTTTTTTAATGGTCTGTCTTTCCTGTTGTCCTTCTGTCACTGTGAGAAATAGCTCTAATTTTGATCTAAATTCTTGGACTTTCACTGATTGCCTTGTAGCAGTGGTGAGCAATCTTGTTTTGGCAGCTTTAGTGGTTCCGGGCTCCACAGGGAGATCTGAGCTCTGTACCCTTCTACTTCTTGGTCTTCTCATGGAGAATATGGTACTCTATGAGACAGGCTTGTCTCTGCTACAAATTGACAGGTCAGTGGCTGAAACAGGCACTGAAAGACAGCAGTTGCTCTTGACAGGAGATGTGCCCTCAACTCAGGGTGGTTGGCTTCACGCAAGATGCTGTCCTGGTGCCGAGTATCCATGAGTAGCTAATGATCTCCAATCAGGTGTTTAAATTTTTTGGTAAATCTGGGAATACAGGGAAAAATGACTACTTAAAAGCCTTAGAAGGCCAGAGGTTCCTGAAGGTTGCATTGCTCTGCTCTCCGGAGGCTGTGACTGATGCTTGGACGTGGTTCCACTCAGCTGCAGGCCCTGAAGACATTTCCATAAAGCAGGTTTATTCAGGTGGCTCGCCAATCTGCTGGCTGTACAGTGATGAATGCACTTGGCAGCTGGGTAATCGGCCCCAAAATGTCCAGGAGGTGGTGGCTGGGGCTGGAGGATCACAGGACAGGGCCCAAAGCCCATTAAAGTCCATTGGGACTTGAAAGTGTGCTTGAAACTAAGCGTGTGCGCTTCTCTGGGTTGAGCTGATTGTGATCAGACCAAAAGTAAGCAGACATCTGTCGTATTTTATTAACCCATGTGTAAGGCCAGCAACTGTGCATCATGCAAGTGAATGTGGCAGAGGGAAAGGGAAAGATAGGCTTTGCTAATGATTATTTCTCAAAAAACAATTTTTTAAAGGTGTGCATGGTTGATGCCTAGAATGGCATAAAAACACCCATCTGTCCCTTTTTGCAGGTTCAGTGCTGGATACCTTTTGCCACTTTGTTTTGTATCGAAGCGGGTATGTTTGAAAGGTCACTGGGCAGCTGAGTGCAAGAAGGTTCAGATTCTCCTGGCATTGCTCAGTGATTAGAAATATTCAGCATGCAAATAGCTTGTTCAACTTCAGCAAGTACATCATCTCCCTCCTGCCAGCCTTGCTTGCGGTGAGCTAATGGACTTTTAACATTATACAGCTAAAAGAGTGACTGTCTATAATAGCTCTTGATTAAACTCTCCAGAAAGGCAAATAAGCATCATCGGGCAAAGGCTAAACAAGGGGAGGGGGGCAAAAAAAGCACAGATATTAAAAAGTTGCTGGCCAAGGGACTCTTGCTGACATGTTTTGTATTTAGGGAAATTCAGCATTATACTTAGCACATTTTGGCTTTTGAGAACTGTCTATCAAGTGGAGCCCAATTTATTTCCTCTGATTGCTTTTAGCATCCCTTCTCCTCCCCCTTTAGCCATTTATAATTTATTCTTTTAGGACTGCTCTGAGGAACTATTGTGTTTTCCTATTATCCTTGTCCCTGGCTCAGCACTGTGCTTCCAAGCTGAATGTAAGCGTGTGGGGGTTATTTTTATCTTACTGACCTTCTGTGGTAGAGAAACACGCTCTCATTCAGTCTCCAGACAGCCTGGTTTGCTGAGCAGAGAGGTGGGTGCAGATGGGGGGCATCAGGCTCTCTGTAAACTGACTCGGCCCTGTTTCTCCTTCTCGGTTTTTGTGTGTTAGGAATACCGACGTGGAAGACATGACTGAGGTCTTGCTAGGCACAGAGGAGACGTGATACGTGATTCTGAAGTCAAGCAAGCTCTGGTGCACAGTGAAATTTGACCCCAAACAGCACTTTTCTCCCTGATTCTTTCAGTGCTTCTGACCCCTTTGTTTTAGCTTTCTTTTTGGGAGGTGGAGAGGCGAGATATGAGCTGCTTTTGTCCACTTTGGTGGGTACAAATCATAGCTTTGTGTTAGGATGTTAGACACTTCAATCATTAATGGCTCTGTCTCCAGGGCTCCCTACTGCTTTACGCCCTGTCATGACATTGGCGGGATGGGAAGAGGGTTTTATGATCTGTTCAACCAATTCATAGCAGAACTATGTGAAGAAAGGAGTGGCCTTTTTTTTCATGAATCATAGAAGCATTTGGGTTGGAACAGACCTTTAAGATCATTGAGTCCGACCGTAAATCTAACATTGCGAAGTCCACTACTAAATCGTGTCCCCAAGTGCCACATCTACATGTCTTTTAACTACCTCCAGGGATGGTGACTAAACCATTTCCGTGGGCAGCCTGTGCTAGTGCTTGATAACCCTTTCAGTGAAGAAATTTTTGCTAATATCCAGTCATGAGTGTTAGCGACCTTGTGTCCTTCTCCTGCCTCCTGTGTGCCAAGGCACACGCACACAATATGTCCATAACCACTTTTAAGGGCTTCAGCTGATCAGAGAATAAAGGCCAATATGCTTCTGTGCAAACCAGCCAGCTCCCCTTCCTCGCCTTGGGCATCCCTTGCAGGGCAAGTCTACTCCTGTCTGAAGCCGGTGCTCCCAGAGCAGACTTTAGCTGGTTGTGTTTGCAGGGTGCAGGCTGGGTCTGCATCTGCAGATGTCGGCAGGCCGGGGGAAAGCTTTCCGCAACTGCCACATCAAGAGAGAACTCCATTTGGCTGATGTGAAACAGCACGGAGGAGAAAATCCTTACTGCAGGGAGGCCACTGCAAAGTCCACCCTTCCCCACCAGCAGAGGGACTTGCATGGTGACCAGGAGAAGACATAACCAGTGATACCATAAAGGCACTCTTGTGTCTAGGAGCTCATGAGTGCCACGCAGCAGCCACAGTCCCTGAGGTGCTGGGAGGGAGACCAGGACTCTACTGGGACCCCCCCGGAAAGGACGGCAGAGGGGCAGCTGGGGTGGTTGAGGACACGCTCTCCGCATGCTCTGACCCCCAGTCTCTGCACCACAATAACTACAGCAACTGTTTGCAGCTTCTACGGCAAGATACCATTTATGGAGCTTTCAGGAAGAGGTGCTGGATCTTACTTGGCAAAGACAGCTCTCCAGGGAAAGCCTGCAGCCAGCCCAGCAATTCCTGTGCCTCCCTACTCACTTATGGAAGGGCTCAGTGCATGCGAGGCCCTGCATTGTGCCTTACACCTTCTTTGCAGCCGTGTAAACTAATGTAGAAGAGTTGGGGCAGTGAGTTACAAGAACCAGTGAAGGACATGTTTTCCCTCTGCCTCCCATGGTGTCCAGTACCTGCGCATTCACCTGTGGTTGTCCTGTGAGGATCCTCCAAATCTTCCTCAACTGTTAATTATTGATACAGGACTCAGAGGAGCCATTTCAGTCATGGAGTTCAGCCACCACTACAGTCAAAAAACATCTATACTGGTGTTGTTGATGTTTAGGTTCCAGAGTATCCAATCTACCCTCAGCCACATACTTCTAAATGCTCTGTAATAGGCAAAAGGGCTATAGCAAGACGAAACCCAAAGCTGCAACTTTCATTTAGCTTCCTTCAGAGGTTTCCTCCACTTGCCAGTGGTTCTGGCTAGTCTTGGCTGATGTACGCAGTTCATTACATTATTTTGTTAACCACTGGTGACAAAACTGGGATTGGCAAGTGGTGTCTTTAATTGCTGGACTGCTATGAGCACATATAGATCTTATCTTGCTGTATACTTGAACGGCTGCAGTAACATCATCTCTGCTACAAATGAAAATGAAGAGAAGTTGCTACAGAAGTTGCTACAGAAAGCCTCCAGAAGAAGCAGGAGCCCATCGGTTAAAGGAAACTCTCAAAACTGAACCTAATGGTCCTGAATCCTACCAACCTGTTGTGACTAATGACTGATAAGTCCACCAGGGCATATGTTACCAGATTGGTAGTACAAAGCCAGTTCCTCACTTGTTCTTTCCCCAAGGCATGGCTCTGTTCAGCATCAAAACTCCCTGAAGGTAGAATGTGAAGCCCAGCCCACCATGAGGCATGGAAAGCAAATGCTGCTCAGCTGGTTTCTCCAGTGTGTTTCTCCATTGCACTCAGCCTGCCCCATGCCCCTCTCCAAAGCAGCTTTAAATACACTCTCCAGAGGTGTTCTGCTACACAGTAATGAACTAAAATGAAATAGGTGCTGCTGAAAGGAGCTGGATAAGTGCCTTGTCATATTGTGTTGTAATCACCTAGAGCAACCTCATCATCTGTGTCATGTGTCTCTCTGGATACTCGTGGAGCAGCAACATGGTGACTGTGCAAAAAAGGAAGAAAAATGAAAGTTCGTGTGAGTTTGAGTAAATAATTCAGAGGCACTGGCTTGTTGTTCTGATACACAGTGCTACCCAGGGCTGCCAGGGCATACTGTTCCAGCATGCACAGAAGTCATGCTCCCCCAAGTAAAAGTAAGCTATGGAGAAAACAGAGTGAATCTTCCAGCCTGTTAACTTTCCAGCTCATTGAGCAGGTGGAAACTCAATAGTGTGACTGTGTGGAGGGCTGGAGGAGGCTGCAGGGCAGTCAGTGCTAGAGTTTGAAAGCGATTTCTGAATAACAGCTCAAGAAGTAAAGGGCCAAAAAAACCCAAAAGACCACCTAAAAAGCAGTACATTATGCACAGCCCTTCCACAGAGCAGAGCCAAGAGTGTGGTAGACTTGGATTTCCTGCCCAGCTGCCAACTCACAAGGAACCTTACTGTGTCATGCTATGCCTGGAAGGGGATTTGTTCTACGTGTGCAGCTCTGATAACTTTGGAAAGATGCAGTCTTGGAGGTAAATGCAAACCTGTGTCCCACCGCTCCAGCTCAACACTGAGCATCAGGCACGGTGGTGGTTTGTGTGTGGCAGCGTATGTCAGATACTGCAGATTTTAGTCTTCCAGCTGCTTGCTATATTAGTGTCTTAGAAGTTCTCTCGAAACGTGAAGATCTCCAGGAGATGTTTCCCACCTTGATACTTCTGTCTGAAAATGTAAGGAAGACTGTACAATGCAAGGACAAGGCATGTTAAGTAATTCCAACATAATGTGCCAGGAGATCTTCATGGTGTTTGTAGACCAGGGTTCTGCTGTGTTTGCCTTTCCTGCCCCTCTGTGCCTTCACACCTGTGCACACGCAGGAGAGGTCTCAGGTGTGGGCTGGAGGTGTTTGGCACAGCTTCAGCTCCCCCTCCCCGACTGGTCGGCTCTGGGCTCAGCCCAGCAGAGCAGTGGGTGGGTCTGGGTCATGGGTAGGTCTGGGGGATCGTGTCTCTTTGGAGTCCAGCTGTCCCAGTGGCCACATCCCGTTAACTGCTCACCTTTTGTTTCAGGCATGAAGAACTCTGGCTATACAGCTGCGTATGCCTTGAAGAATTAAACATATCTTTGCACAAAGCTGAGGGGGTTATGAATTGCTGCGGTTTATGACTGGAGGTGGCATGTATTTATCACAAAGAACTGAGTTAATTTGACTATTTCTGCAACCAGATCTGAGGTCTAAGGGACCAGCAAGGTATTTAGACATCTGAGTCATGCCCCTCCTGCATCACTGGTGCTTGCTGGCACAGACCTGGTCCCTCAAACACTTGTTTAGTGGTATGATGCCATCGTCGTGCAAGAACTCGCCCCAGCAGCTGCCTGGGTCCACATGTAACCACATGTACTCCTCTGATGTGACAGCAAAAAGGTCCTTCAGATTCAAATGCCATTTATCTTTCAATATTTACCACCCTCTCACTGAACACTTCCCTCAACAAGTGCATCAGCAAGGCACCCTGCGAACCCGAAGAGCTCTGACAGGCTGTCATACAGCCAAGGACCCCGGCCAGCCGGCAGAAGGCGGGGTGCACCTTGCCTCCCCTGCCTTGCACCCTGTGCTTGTGTTCGAAATAAGACCCAGGTCTTCTACTGCGACATGCAGCAAACAGAGCAATGCGCCTGCACAGCCCAGTCCAGCCCTCGCAGGCAAGGCAGCTCTGCATGCAAGCCAATTTGCTCATTCCTTCAGTGGCACTAATTAGACCACGTGCAGCTCCTGTTTCTGGGAAGAGCTCTTTTAGAGCCAGCTCAGGTATCTCTTAACTGCACAGCATTTGCCAGTCTGGAAATATCCTTTCTGCTTAGAAAGCTAAATGATGTCTCACAGCAGTATTGCAGCCTCCCAGTTCTTACTGGAAATGACCTTCTGGTTTTGTCTGCCTGTGGCCTTGTCCCTTCACACCTCTGGCAAGATAAAACATCAATTGGAGGGTCAGAGTGGCTATGCAGAAGATATATGCTATTCTTAATTTTACACACAGTACTTCAGCAAATGTCCACATTTTCCAGCCCGAATTCAAAAGACAAAGAGAGGGACGTGAAGATAGAATGGAAACACAAATTCATGAATGTGTTTATAAAATGATCTCTTGCATGCATAACTCACTTTTAGTACCTGATTCTCAGTCTAGTCACAGAGAGATTACGTTGATTTGCACTTCTGCAACCACTGAAATTCCTTTGCAGTCTGTTAGAGCCAGGCATTTATGTTAAATATATAAATAGTATTTCTCCAGGTTCATTTAAAGAGACTAATAATCTATCATTGCTCCCGGTGGGGACATAGCTGCCTCCTAGCTTACATCTACTGACATGCGTTAGAGCTGGGCTTGAACGGCAGCGATCAATAGTGAGAAACGCAGCGTCTGAAACTGCTAAGTGCAGCTCTGATGTTCCTTATGCAAACATTAACACTCACCAGAGAGCGCACCCGCTCAAATGAGCAAAGAAACAAGACTGACTGTTCCATTTGCTAAGCGATTCCCAATATTTCCTGTTGGTTTTTTGTGGTTTGCATATCTTAAGAAAAAAAACCTGGTTGCTGAAACTGGAGAGGGTAGCACCAGCCAAAATTAAGAAAAGAACACCACTGTCTGGGACAAGTGTGGGCTGCCCACACACTCAAGGGCAGGTGGGCTATCCTGGGCTGTTTCCAAGCTCATCAGGACACGGTTAGCTGGGTTCTGCCCCCCTCATCTGCTTAGAGCCTGCAGATCCCTGTCCTGATACAGACCAAAGCAGGCACACGTGTCCCTGACTCAGCTCTCAAGCAGAACTAGTGCATGGGTGTTACAGCCTTCTGCGTAGCTCCTGGGCACTCCCGTGCCCCATCCAACATCGTTATCCACTGACCAGCCACTCAGCCTGAAGCTGGACGGGATTGCCCCAGTAGCAGAGCACCTGCTGCCCACACCAGGAGGGCAGGAGGAGCTGCGTGTCTGCAGGGTTGCCAGTGGCTGGACCTGGAATTTGCTCATGCTAAAAGCCAATTCATTTGCTCTGAACACACAGCTGATACATGGAAGGAGACCACTGTTATGACAGGCAGGCCCTGAGGGTCTGGGATCAGCTTCTTACTCCATCTGCAAGCTGGAGTAATTACAGTGATGACTGAGCTTCATAGCAGCACTGACCTTCTTCCCCCTCTGTAGTACATAGGAAAGTGGAATAGGAGAAGGAGAAAAAGAACTTAGTTTTCTTATTTCTTTCTTCACAGTAACCCTGACCTTCGTGGCACACCTGGGCGTTGCTGTGTCTGGGAAGGTTTGTACCCACCAGCTGGCCCCAGCACAGCTGACTGCTCAGCAGGGCGGGGTACGGTGGCAGCGCAGGTGAGGGGGATGCCCGTTAGCATCCATTGGGAGGAGCAAGGTTATAAAGGAGGAAAGAGGGCAACTTGGAAGGTTATGCTGATGGGTCTCTGAGGGATGATGGGATGGAGACTGCAGCCAGAGGAAGGTCAGCGATGGACTGAGAAGTAAGTGAGACTTTATATGGGACTAGTGTGGATTTGTGCATAAAGTAAGAAGCAGCTCTGGGTCTGGCCCCCTGAGGAGCTTTGGGCAGTCCTTGTGGTCAGGAGGGGCCTAGATCCTGGGTGTGAAATGGTGGAAAATGTGATCCCTGTCTTTGGGGAATGCGCGTACTTACCTTTCTCACCTTTCCATTTCTTCTTATTATCTAGAGATAACAGCAAAGCTACAAGCAAACTTGTGAGCTGAGTTAAGATGAAAGGCCAGGGCTTGCTTGTGCTTGCCAGGAGCTGGGGTGCCTGGAGAGCCCGAGGCAATGTTATGGGCATTTGAAGCAGGAGGTGTCCTGCTGCCTCCTCTTTCCCTAGGAAAGGAGCAAGGTAACAGAACGAGACATTGTTAGTGTGACTGCCTTGCAGATGTGCTGTCTGGAGAAGTTTGATTTGGGAGGAGCTGAGCAGGAGGAGAGATATGCGTGATCTCAAAGGCAAGGAGCCTTGGAAATTCTGCTGGGCTCAAGTTGTTTGAAGCTGTTGGTTCCTTGTGTGATAACAGCACTTGCGTACATTCATCTGTGGGGAAGTATGTGGTCAGACTGTAGTGAAAGGATGTATCCTGGTTCATTTACTACTACTATCACTAGTAAGCTAGACACCAACAGGTACTTATCAGTGGTTGTAAACCCTAGTGAGGTGTCATGGAGGGAAAGTGAAATGTTTCCTTGGCTTATGTAATAAATTTCTAGTAAGGATGCATTCTTTTACACTGTGAGTTGAGGGACCATAAGCCTGCTGAGCCTTGTAGTCTGCATGCTTTGTACCTGTCCTGCAGGGTGCTTACCTGAACACAGTTTGGGCGCAGGTATGTTGGAAGAGCCCTGTATCTGCTATGGCTTGGCGCATTGGGCTGCAGCACTGTTAGCCTTATAGGGGTGACTGCTGTGAAGCCAGAAGGTTGCCCCAGGTGGGAAGGCAGCTGAGCTCTCTTGATCAAGCAATTTCAGTAGCTTGGTTAGATCCTTACCTGAGTAGTGTGTTGTCTGCATGTTGCTTTTGTAATATCCCTGCCTGAAGTGCTTCCAATAGTGACTTCACTGGCCCAAACAGGGTGTGAGTCCTCAGTACAGCACAGGGGTACTTTTTTAATGCTAATGCCTGAGTGTCCCAGGCTGTATTTTCAAAGTCTGTATCTCCTCCACAAAGTTTCCAGCTTGTTAAAAGAAGAAACTGTGCAACAACATGCTCTCCAGTGTGCCACCACCAATGCAGCCTGATTTTGGCTTATTGTGTATTAAACTTTGTAATTCCTCACCAAGCTGCACCACTTCTTTACCTTTCTAAAGTAAGAAGCATAGAGTGGCAAAGCAATGTCCTGCTCTTGAGAAGGAGTATTGTTTAGACCACAATTTCTGTCCCATTGTTCTGCTGTTACAGCTCTGCTTGCCTATGAGCATAGCTAAGGGGTGTGATTCTACTACCTGTCTCCGCTGACCCTAGGCATGTAGATGAGAGCAGTTACTGCCTGGTTTCTTAGTAAAGCCTTCATGTGAGGTGCCTTGGGGGTGTGGACCCAAAGGAGAGCTTCCCTATGGTTAAGTGGCTTCTTAAAAATGCAGACAAAAAAAACCCCAGAGAGGCAAATCCACCAAGTGCTAGAGAGGCTGGTTCTGTTGGTCCTGAAGTAAGAGTTTTGGGCAGGTCTCTAAGCCACATGTGGTAGGTGCATTGTCCCTGCTCTTGGTGTAGCCTCATTAGCAATTCAGTGGAAATGGGCAGGAGCTGGAGTTCTCAACTTCAGAGTTTTAATGATAAAGTATGAAAATAAAAGCCATCACCTCCTTTTTCCTGTACTCTCCCTCTTATGAGGCTCTAGCAGTTGCCTCTAGACATTTTTTGGTGAATTTTTAGTTTTCCTTATGGGTATTTCTCTTACCTACTGGTTTCCATTATGGGTGGTAGAATAGGAGTTTCTCTTTTCTGGATTCCAGCCCTGGATTAATCTAAAAATCTAATAGGAAAGGTGTTTCTTTATCTGCTGTTGTTTTACCTGATGTGTATAAATAGATGATCAACAGTCTCACTATAAATGTGCTCACTTCTCGGTGTCTGACTCCAGCCAACTGCTATTCCTGTTTCCCATCTCTGATGTTCAGTGTATGAGGGCTGTTGATTTCCATATGGAGATGGGCTAAATCAGCAGCGATGCTTCAGATCCTGTGGATTTTGATAATTGCTGAAGGATTTGGTTATCCTGGGTAACAAGTTATCAGCTCTGGTGGGGAGATAAGATTGTTTCATGCAGCCATTTATATTCTTGAAATGATAGTGCCCTTTTACCTTTGAGATTTTTAACAATGCAGAAAGATAGTATTGCATGACCTTGCCTTTGGCAGTGACTATGAACTGGTGGCAGACAGCAACATTTTCATCTGTTCTCAGCTCAACTTCTTCCTTCCCAGTCCTCTTCTCCCTGTTTGCCCTTGTAATTGGAGATAAGCTGGACCCACATAGTTATGCAGCATCAGAAATGTAATCTAGACATCTCTTCTGTGAATCGCATTTCTAACATGCCCTTCAAACAAAAGTCAGATGGCTACAATCTATTTTCTGTGAGCTGCTTGGAAAAAATCTGAGCTGCAACTATTGATAGATATGTGTTTGAGGGACACCTGGAGGTGTCTGATGTTCTCACAAAAACAGCACAATACTTCACTGAAAAGCAGCTTTGCTTGAGAACGGCTTTATCCTCTTCCTAAAAGGAGATCAGACTCTTCATGGGAGGCCGGGCAGGGGCCACAAAGGACTTTGATAAGGTGATGAAAGCCTCTAAGTGATTCTTTTGCGGAGCAGAACAGGAGTTCAGGCTGTGCAGGTCTGCAGAATAGACTTTAAAATACCCTCTCATGCTGTCTGGGAACAATGGAGGACTCGGTGAAAGACCAGGTGCGTTTTCTGTCTTTGTGCCCTATCCAGGCCATTTTGTTGCTGAACAAAACCTTGCTTGCTGTGCGATGCAGCAGCTAGTCAAGGTTCAGATACCCAAAGCTGGACTTTCTTTTCAGAGCATCACTGAGCTCCTGCCTTCTGTTCCAGAATGATAAACTTGTAGAAACATGGGGATGAAAGTCTCAGCTAAGGAGAAGCAAGAGTGGGGGTGAGCAATTACATGCAGGTGATAGGCAAGAATCATAGAATCATAAAAAAGACCTCTAAGATCATGAAGTCCAATCGTCACCCCAAAACCACCATGCCTACTAAACCATATCCTGAAGTGCCACACCTACATGTTTTTTGATGTTTTGGCAATTCCTCTGAAGCCCTTCAACTGCAAGATAATCCTTACTTCCCTGTCCTCAGGATCTCCCTCTTGGGAGGCCTCGTGGCCACCTACAAGTGCATATGTTGTTTGGCAAGGCTAAGGCCAAAGAAATGGAAAGCCTGGAGGAGGGTCAAGGGAGGTATCCAGAGCAAAAAGAGATATTTGGACAATGCCATTGCTTTGAGACAGATGAAACTACAACTACCTGCTCCTGGCAGATGGGTTGGGGTCTTGAGGCTTTATTAAAAAAACAAAGGTGTAGATTCTGGAGTCTCTAAATACACAATGAGATGCTCAGATAAGTGCTTGCTCTGAAATCCAGGTTGTGTTGGATCTGGAGACTCTCAGAACCACAGCAGTTAAGCAAACTATTGCACTTGGCTGAAATTGTGAGTATGATCCTTATCCTTCCCCTCTACATAAGTCTCTTGGATGTTTGAATCCTTTAAGTGGTGGAAATGCTCTGGAATGCCCTGGCTGGGTGGTCAGTGAAATCCTGTGTTGTGAGGCCTGGTAATGCTGGGTTATCCAGATTAGACACTGCATCTGATTATCTTGAGATAATCCTGCCCTCAGTAATTTAATCAGGATGGGGAATGCAAGGCCGGGATTGGGCAGAAATAATGGGCGATTGCCCCCTTGTACATCTGTAGTACTTGGAACTGCTTGTTTGCGACTATATCTGTAATGCATTTAAATAAATATACATGTGTGGTAGTGCTGTGTTACCACTGGCATTGCAGCTGGAGTCTCCTGTTGTTTCTCACTGTATGTAGGTGAGAAATCAGTTACTGAGTGACTTGGAGTGACACAGGTTCCTGCATTTGCTGTCTTTGAATTCTCACAGTGTGTGTGTGAGGGAACCGACATGTGATGCCAATTTAAACAAATTGGGATGGCAAAAAGAATAATCCAGTCCAGTAACAAGAGCAGATGGTTTTAACCTGCCTGTCGGATAGAGGTAGGACTCCTTGCCTACTGCTATGGGAGAGCTGGGTGCGGTGATCCATGTCCTGGTCCCACCTCTGGCAAAGGCTCCCCCAGTGTGCGTTGGGAATGAAGGTCCCTGGGCATGTGTCTGTAGAAGCGCCTAAAGGGAGGCTGTGTTTGTGCTGTCCAATGTGGTCCAGAAGAGAGTGATCTAGACTGGCTGACACCTGGAGCACCAGGCCCTACAGAAAAACATTACCAAATGTATCTGTCTTCCCCAAACCTGAAATGAATGAAGACCTCATTGAGAAACCCACCTAAACATAAGCATGTGGGAGTAAGACTGCTAAAGGGAATATAGAAAGGCAACTTTCTCTGTGTATTCTATAAACCTGGCCCTCATAGCTAAGCAGAGTGTTAATCAAGGATGAATGGTGGTGCCTTGGGATTTGGGATGCATGCTGCAAGATACAGGCCAGATGATAATAGGTGCACTTGGAGCAGCTCCATGCACAGCTGAGCGTCACAATTTCTGTCAGGCTTTTACCACAGTGCATGTATGTGATCTATTGGAAAGGCACTTGAGAAATGCTAATATGCTTGGAGGTATAAAGCATGTACACTGTGCAGACCCGCAGCTTTGCAAGGACTGTTAAAATAAGCCTAGAGTGTATAAACATTAACTTTTGGGCTGTGCACAGCGCAGGGGACGGGATGACAGCCGAGCTCGACGCTTCTCGTTCCAGCCAGGAGAGGGCAGAGGTCCACGCACAGCCACGCGTGGGCCCGGGGGGTGCTGGTGCCCAGAAGCGGCATTCGGTGGGGGCTGTGGGGGCACCGGGGAGGAGCGTGGGGCAGCTGCGAGGCAGAGCGATGCTCCGCTCCCGCTGGGGAAGGCAGCTCAGCCCAGCGCAGGGGCGAGGAGAAGCTGAGAGTGGGTGAAGGAGGAATGGAAAAACCAAGGGAGAGAATGGGTGCTACAGGGAGGGGTGTGGGGGGGTAGCAGGTGGCAATGGCAAGCCTGGGTGCTGTGCAGGAGATGAGAGCTCTTCCTCCATGCAGCAAACGTGGCTCGTGTCTGTGTGTGGATGCCAGAATTGCAACGCTTCGTGCGTGTAGGAGGGCTGCAGCGGGGGAGCGGGGGAGATTGCTTAGCTGGAGCTCACAGACTGGGGGGAGCTGCCTTAGAAAGAGTCCGCACGCACTGGCCCAGGGTGTTTCAGTTCAGCATGGCTCCTGCCTGGTGCTGTCCCCTCAGAGGTGGCACCCTCAGCACTGCACTGGGGATGTAAGTTTGTTGCTTAGGTATTCATGAGATGGGGAACCTTCAGCATCAAACAGTGTTTCCAGCGAATGCTTTTATTTTGGAGCTGTTTGCAAGTTGATGCTTTCTTGGTGCTGGCAGGAAAACGTCTTCCCACTGGAAAACAACTCCATTGCTTTTCCCACTTGCTGTTGCTACTGGCTTTTTTTTTTTGCTGGCAGTTGGCTGCACATCCCATCCCTTGGTGTTTCTGCTGCTCTCAGCCTTGACATTGCATCTTCTTGTTTCCTTGCTGTTGGTCCTTTTGATTACTACAGCTGATCCCCTGTCATCCTGAACCTCTTGCCTTCTCATCCCATTGCAATGTGGAGCTTGTTGATTCCCAGTCCTGGTTCACTCCAGCCTTGGCTTCCTCTGCTCCTCTTACTTGGAAGATCTCAAACCCTATTGCCATGCTGATTGTGCTAAGCTGCTCCATTTTTGCCACCTTGCTGACTAAATAGTTTCCCTTCTCTAGCTTTCTCGCTGGCATGGGATTCAGTCACAACTGGCTTCCTGCCACCTTGAGTCAGTCCAGACCTTCCTCCTCTGCCTTCATTTCTTTTTCTGACCAAAATCTCTTCTAAGTTTAAAAAGAAATGCAAGATGATGTGCTCTCTTTTCTTGTCCTTGTCTCTTGAATGTGAGCACAGGCACCTCCTCCCAACTCTCAGACTCCCTGTATCTATTCCTGTCCATTGATATCTGTAATAGTTCTCCTCCAATTGCGTGTCCAGCTCTGCAATAAAGAATACCTGCTTAATAGTCTTCTGACTATTGAGTCTTTAACTCTGGCTTTTCATGGCATCATTTTGATGTTGTTATTCTCCTTCAGTCCACCCTTTCTTCTGGAAGATCTTCCTTACAAAACAAACTTCCTATTTAAGTCCCACATGATTCTCTAAATACAGCCCATGTCTGCACCTTGACTTGCAAAGTATCTTCATCAGTTGGTCCTTATTTCCTCTCATGTCCTTACTCTTATCGCCTGGGACATTCCTCCTCTGCTCTGCCCTTCCCTCCCTAGACTGTTTTCCACAAACTCTATTGGGGGGTGCTGTTCTTCTCTTTGGCCTTTTCCAGTCTGAACTTGTGCAAGTGTCCCATATCACTCTGTGCTTGGGCCCTTTCTCTTCTCCCTTTACACGTTATTTGACTGATCACATCCAAGTAGCAAAGTGTCTCTGTGGATGCCTTGTCACCTCTTCTCAGTCATACAACAGGAGGAGACAGGTGTATCCTGAAGACTTCTGTGCAGATCCAACTATCTGCTCAATCAGTCTAGAGCAGAGCTCTTCACTTTCCCCTCACCTCCAGTCCATTCCTGCTTCTCCAGTGAAAATGGCCATTGCCAACAGGCCCTCAGCCTGCATGTCGCTTGCTTTGGATGTGCCACTGGATTCTCGAGTCACAGCTATTTTAATGCATGCTACTGTGCAAGGTTCCCTTTTCCACACTGCACAAACCCTCCCTGGCATCTTTTCCACTGCTGACACAGATTTCCCCCCCAGGCGGGAGTGATCTCAGGCCCCTCCTATCTATCCAGAATGTTACTTCCAAGGTGGTCTTTTCCCTAGCTCAGGAAAATATTTCTTGGAGTTGGTGTTTCTGCCAAGTCAACCACTAATGCAGCAAATACTGTAAAACTGCCCAAGGAGCTGTTTTTTTTTCTTCCCACTATTCATTCTCTGCAGAGCTGCTTCTCTGGCAAGAGAGGAATGTCCTCTTAGCACTGCTTGCTAAAGCTGCTGCTTGGGTCTGGTGTTTTAGTTTTGAAAGATAACCACTTCGACTGAGAAACAGAAATACTCTTTTGCCTCACCAGTCAGCTAAGAAAAAGGTTCTAGAAATGCAGGGGAGGAAAGGCTAATTTTATATGCAGTAGAAAATGAAGTCTTGGTAAAGGGCTCTGAAAGGAGAGGTTAATGGTGATTCCATTCTGACCCTCATGAAGCACATGGAGATCAGCTTTGGGCATTGCTGGCGTTGGTGGTGGCAGGACTGTTCTCCTTGACATATCTTCTCATCTGGCTGTCATGGCCAGCTCTGGTCTGCATGGCAGATGCATACTACACTGACAGAGCCAAAAAACTCTGCTATTCAGGGCTTCTGGGCTGCAGCAGGACCTTCAAAGGCAAGGCTGGAAGACGGGCAGAGACGCATGAGTCTTTCTGACCCCATTTAGGTGGTAAATCAAGTGCTTTCAGGGCTTGAAAAGACCTCTGAAATCCCACCTGGACAGCTCTCCATGATGGGAAAACCACCCTTTTAGACTTAACGTGTTGGATTCTGTAGTATAAAGGAAGAATCTGCACAGGAACATGTGTTTCTTCCAACTCAAAGCACTGTGCTTGCTGCAGTCCATTTGAACCCCTGACTGGCAACAGGTTGCAAACGTTGCCCATGGTCTTAAAATCTTGCTTCATCCTTTGAAAGGTCTGCAGCAAAAGCAGAGATGGAGAACTGCTGGAGAGTGAACAGGATTTAAATAACTTGCTGGCTACACCGAGTGTAATCCCAGATTCTTCCTTGAATCTCCACTGTTTTCTACATTTATATTTAAGTGTCACTTGGAAAATTCCACTGCAATGTTTAGAAAATACTATAGATTAGTATGTTTACTCCACTTAGGCCAGAAGGAGGGTTGTACTTACCAAGTAGAGCTGAGGTTCTTTTAAGCAGTGATGCTTTACATGTCTTGGGTTAAAGGTGTGTGGTTTGGTTGTACAGATGGGTGATGCGTCTGAACTGCCCTGCACATCTTGGCCATGCTGTGGCCACAGCTGGCAAGCGGGGAGTCTCCAAATGGTGGTCACACTTTCACGGTCAGGCATGCAGATTTTCATACTGTTTGGGTTCGTTGTAGCCTAAATTTGTGATGGGTGCAATGACGTCACATCAGTCAAGGAAAGCAATGCTTAAAGAAATTGCTATTTATGTATATAAGCTAAGCGAACAAACCAACCAAGCTTTTCTATAAGCAAAACCTCAGCAGAGAAGAGCAGAGGCAGGCAGTATCTTGTCAGACTTATTAAGCCATTGAAGACTGCCTGTGCCTAGTGTCCAGCAGATTTGGGGACAAGTGGCGGGTCAAGTCCATTTCTGGATACTGTGCTGGCTGGAAACTAGGGTTCCCTGAGCTTTAAATTAGAGCCATCATGCATGTTCTAGGCCTGACTGGTGCTTTCCTGTTGGTGACAGACCCCTCTACCTCCAAGGGATGTGTTGTCCTTGCAGCCCAATCTAGGTTGCCACAAGGGTTAGTATTCTCACCACATGGTTTATATCCCACTTAAAAGACACTGAAGCAGAAAGCAGCGGCATCTCTTTGTACTATAGACCTACTGGAAGCTGGTGTGGATTAAAACAGCTTTTTGGGGGTCACGCTTCACTCAGGCAAGGCTAGAACTTACAATATTCACTTTAAGGATGAAGTTTCTCCTACAAGCATGAAGAGCTGTCCCCTTCGCTTGCAGCCTTTGAAGTCAGGGGTGAAGATGCTCTATGGATGCTGGCTGTTCTTGTGGGTTGGACTTTGTGGCAGAACTGAATTGTTTTTCCACAGTTTCTCCCAGCAAAATGCGTAAGTTTGTACTTCAGTTTCAGCATGTGAATATTTTCTTGCCTTTACCATGGCTGTTCAAGCGCTTAAGGCTGGTGTCACTGCCTGGTGCAACTATGTAATGTAGAGATAAATAACTTCACTTGTAAGGGTCGGTCTTGCCACCTTTGCAGCTGAATGTGAGCTAGTTCAGTTAGGATTGCCCTCTGCTTTTGTCTTTCTTTCTTCTTCATTCCTCTTCCTCTTGTTTTCTATTACATATCACATTTTTGCTTGAATTTCACTGATGTCCTCAATATTTTTCATGATATCTGACAAAAGGAACTCAAGCACTGAACTAGTCCAGTCAAATGGCTGTCAGTGGTACTGGTATCAAGCAGCGCTTGTCTGCCTCTGGTATTTGAACAAACTCTGAGTTTCAGCTTGAATTATCACAGATCCAATTTCCTGAGGCATGGGAAAGCTGCACTACAAATACACTGATTCTAATGGTCTTGGCTCTGCAAGTTTTATTGCATTTGTTATTTTCTAACGTTCTGGAAAACATATCATTAAAAAAGAACAGGGTAAGCATAGGCAAATGGAAAAATTGTTGGAGCTGCATAGGAGATGATTCTGCCCAAGGGTCTGCCTGTCCCCTTCCTCAGGGACACAGGAGCAGTCTGGCACATGCTGAGAATTGTGATGGATGTCAGATGGCACTGAATAGCTGCCTTAGTGGGCATCTCGCAGGACTGTGGGGTCTGAGGACAGAGTTCAGTGCTCTAGAAATGGTCCTTACATGGCAGGAATAAGGCAAAGAAATTGCCCCCTGGGATGTGGGCCTCAGCACAGGTCAGTCTGTTGTGATTTCTTCTAATAGCACATAAAGAATATGAATGTTATTCAGCCCTGGTGGCTGTAGAGTAGTGATGAGCTAATGATTTTTTTCTTGTAGGGAATAGGTGTAGGCAAATAGGATTTTAAGATAAATAGTCCTTTCCCTGTAAGTATTTGAGCACCTGGCTCTCAGAAGGGCTGAGCTGCCAGCAGGAAGCTCCTTCCTGCCCCTGCCCTGTGAAGTGGTTTCTCTTGTGTAAAGCATTCTAAATGCATGTAATTACCCTTATTAATCAAGTCAAAAAGGGGCTAGTGCTTAAGTAGCTCCAGCAGCTTATTTTTGTATTTTCTCTTTACGTGAAAGCCTTAAGCTTTTATAATCATGTAACAACATGACTTCAGGCACCTTCTACCCTGCTCCCACTTGGCAGACGAGGTGACAAAGTTAGTTACTAAACCGAATAATTAGAAGTCTGTAGTGGGACTCAGAGGGTCTGAGAGCTAGCCCTGCCAAGAAAGCATTTTGCTGCAAGGGCTGAGTGCAACCTCCAGCTTCCCTGGGCTTTGAGGAACTCAGGGTACTCAGTACCTCACAAAAAACTAAAATTTGGAGTTGGGCTATTTGGATCAGATCTATCTATCACTAAAGTCAACAGCAAGACTCTTGTTAATGTTAACGGGTTTATATGGATGTTTAAGAATAATATCAGAAGAATGCTGGTGGTACTCTGACCCCAATGCCAGTGCTCAGAAGGACCTTCCTCTGAGTCAGTCCAAGGATGGTTACCTCCCTTCCCGATTTTCTTCCATAGTAATTTTTGAGTTCTTAGTTGCAAGTAATTGCAAAATTACTCCATTGTTTTGGTGCTTTTGTGACTTTGTTAGTTTTTTCCTCTATTGATATAACATTGGCTAGTTAATCTCAACAACTTTGACCAATAATTTAATTAAGCTGACTGTGCTTGCTCAAAGGTTGTGGCTTGCTTTGGTCTTTATTCCACACACCTGCTCGCTATGTTTCTAGCAGCTACTTGGATGGTGTAAGGAAGTGCCATCAACTGATGATGTCATCGTTATTTTTCTTGTTCATAATCAGAACCTATGTACATCCTCAAGGTTATGGATTATAGCTTGCAGAATGTTCTTTGTATTTTACTCTACCATTATTATAACAAACTTCCAGTCTCTGTTTACTCCCCCCTTCCCCCGCTGCGTTCTTTCCTTTTTCAGTAGTGTTAGAGGTCCTTCCTGCTGCTGCTGTGTCATGGCCTACTTTCCTGGAACCTGCTGCTTTCTCTTGTGCTTATCTGAGCACAGCTCACGGCACGTGAACATCATCTGAGCCTGGTGTGGTACAGAGCTGTTTTGTTTTCTGTTCTGCTGGCTAACAATGGCAGTTAGCCAATGATGCCCTTTGGTTTTCAGGAGTAGATGCTTCAGAGTCCAAAAACAGGACTTCCAGAAGCACTTGGCCATTGCAGCTGGTTTCAAGGGGTGCAATGGTTTCAAGGTTAGACCCACATTGAATGTGAAGGTTAGTAGTTATTCTTCCTCCTTGGTCAGAATCCAGTGCAGCTCCTTTTTGACTGAGCTGTTTGTTGTCTTTAAGGAATGTTGTCTTTAAGCTCTGGGCAGGACAAAAGCCTTTCTGTGACCTGCAGTGAAAGCAGCTCTGTTTTTAGGTGGCAAGTCTTGTGATCTGGGCACTCAAGTTGGCTTCTGGGCAGTTTGGGAACAGGCTGAGACATTGGCACCTAGATTCACGTTCCCTGGAAATCAAAGTGAAGAACTGAAGCTAGCTTGTGGCCAGTTTTGTGTAGAGCTTGGTACAGAAGCTATGTTCCCTGGCCCTTGAGATAGTGCCTCTGTGCCTGGGTGTGTTGCTGTTTTGCCTGAAACTGGCACTGAGCAGATGAAACCCCACCACTGGTGGGATTGCTCCCTCCTGGCACATTCAGCCTCACACAGAAGTGCCCTTTGTGGACATGGCAGCACATATGTGGCTACAGGCATGACCTTGCAGGCTTGCCTGGTGCCTGTGCCCTCGTCAGTGGAGGTTCCCTCTGAAGAAGGAGGCACTGTGCCAGGGCAGCAGATGGGCAGGAGCAGCAGCAGCTGGGAGACCATGCATGATCATCACGTGGGCTTACTGTCTGCAGCAATGCTAAAAGGGCTACTTGGCTTCTTCATGTCTGTGCTCAGGGTTGCTCCTAAGCCAGCTGCTTCCAACTGCAGCAGGCAGTGGCCTCTGCCCAGCATCCCCCATCAATGGGGGAGCAGCAGGCTCTTCAGGGACTGGAGGCCTGTGTAATATTTCCATCTCTGTCTGGAGCACCATGTGACATCAGCCCTTGCTGTGCCCCCTCTCACCCATTCAGGCTGAGTTCTTCTCTGCTGGATAAGCCCTGTCCTGTTCCTGCTGGGGAGAGAGGGTAGCTCTAGGGACTGCTTTTAAAGTGACTTGGTCTGGTGGTGTCAGCATGTCTCCAGCAGTGCATGCTGGCAAGAGCCCTGCTCATAAAACAGTGGTCCAGGCAGCCCCGTGGAAACCACTCAAGACTAACATCAAGGGTGAATAACTCTGCCTTTCCCAAATGATGGTCTACTTGCCATGATGGGAGCCAAGGACATACTGAAGCATTATGAAGAGGATCTGCACAGGGTGGTTTGTGCTTGGGCTGAGCCACCTCCTTACTTGTACCGTCATTTCAGCCTACTCCATAAGCTTGAACATGCAAGGCAAACAGCTGACAAGTGAGGAGAGCACTGCTGGCAAACCTGGGAACTTAGTACAAGAGAGTGGTGCTTCAGAAGCTCTCCTTCTGCTTTTACTCAAAAGGTGTGAGTGGGATGGAGTCCAGACTCAGGACATCTGCATCTCCTGGGTGCTGCAATGCATTTTCTTACTGTGATTTGAAGAACAACTTGATGCATTACTCAGGTGTCATTCATGTGTGTATCTTTTTGATGCTTGCTCCTTGTAAAGCTGCAGTAGACACAGACCTGACTTGCCTGAGAGGCTAGAGGAGGAGCAGTGATCTAACTCCAGGTGATCCAGCTTGCTTTATACTTTAATACAGAATGCGCAGTTGAAATCTAGAGTACAGCACAGGCAAGGTTCTATTCCTTTCTACTGATAAGTAGTTTGAAAGGTGACCTGTAAATGCCAAGGGAGGGGAAATATCCACTGGATTTGTTCCCTTGGATTTGCTTCTTTGTATTGAGGAGACAAGCCTTGAAGGGGCTTCATCTGTGTTCTGCATAGGGAGGGGTTTCTCCCTTAAAGCTGGCTTTTTATTTTAAGAACATGCATCTTAAGGCATTGTGGTGGTTTCGAGGTCTGGAAAGAAAACTGTGATGTAGGAAATTGATGTCCCAGATGTGACCCGGAAAGAAATCTGATGGACTGTGATTGAAAATGAACGTGTGTATTGGTAGGTTTGGGTGTTTTGCTGGAGCTCTGTTCCTATGTGCTGTTACCTCAAAGGAAGAAATGTTTTGGAGCTCAAAAGCAGAACAAAAATTAACAGAAATGTTTCTTTTGTCTTACTCCCCAAGGGCAAGCCCTCTGAACTCATAATTCATGTCCTCCATTGAGAGGACCTCCCCAAAGAAAACAAACTCTGCAAGTAAGCAACCTTTGCTAATGGGGAGCACAGTGTGGTTGTCCCTTTAAGAACATTGGAAAGAATATACTTCCTATGTTTGGGAAGCTTGGTCTTCACATGTTCCCTTGGCAGTGGGGCTCAGCCTGACGCCTGCAGCTAGGAACTGTTCCCCAGCTTTTGCGGTGAAGCTGGATTCTCGATAGCTGTTAACTTTCCAGGGAGTGCACAGCTTTGAAAGGAGTCTCTTGGTTCCTTGGTCCAGTGCCTGGTATTACAAATGGTGCCTGAGATTGTGTTCCTGGTAACTAGCCTGGTTGTACCTCAGAAGTTAATGTGTTTATTTGACCTCACTTCCTCCTGTTCAAAGTTGTTCTTGAACTTGGATGCCAGGAACCTTAGTGTCCTCAGAGTTTGCCTGGTTCTAATCTGTGGGAGTTGATAACTTGAGTCCTAGAGTTTTAAAAGAACTGGCTGAGGAGTTATTGAGCACTCTGGTACATATTCTGTTAGCATTTTGGAACATGAGTAAGGACTAATAGACCTTGAAAAAGTGATTGTTTCGGTGCTCTTCAGGAAAAAGCACACAGGTTGGCTCTGGAAGTGTAGCCTGGTCAGCTGGGCATTGATGGTGGGTAAACACATAGCAATGGGGAAATAGGATTCCACCAGTTGATGAAAGAAACTGAAGAAACAATAGAAATTTAATTTGACCTTCTAGTCAAATCATAAAGTTTGTCTGCTTTGTCAGTTCTCTATAGTGCATTTGGGCTCAAAGCTCACCTACAAGAGAGTGGCTCAAGAGCAGCCCTGAGAAGGACTTGGGGGTACTGGTGGTTGCAAAGCTCAGCATGAGCCGGCAATGTGCACTTGCAGCCCAGAAGGCCAACCGTATCCTGGGCTGCATCAAGACAAGCGTGGCCAGCACGTCGAGGAAGGTGATTCTGCCCCTTTACTTTGTTCTTGTGAGACCCCACCTGGAGTCCTGCATCCAGTTCTGGGCCCCCCAACATAGGAAGGACACGGATGTGTTGGAGCAGGTCCAGAGGAGGGCCACAAAGATGATCTGAGAGCTGGAATACCTTTGCTACAAGGACAGGCTAAGGAGAGTTGGGGCTGTTCAGCCTGTAGAAGAGAAGGCTCCAGGGTGACCTTAGAGCAATCTTCCAGTACCTGAAGGGGGCCTACAGGAAGGATGGAGAGGGGGACTTTTCATAAGGGTATCCAGTGATAGGACAAGGGGGAATGGCTGTAAACTAAAAGAGGGTGGATTTACATTAGATATTAGGAAGAAATTATGCACCATGAGGGTGGTGAAACACTGGAACAGGTTGCCCAGAGAAGCTGTGGATGCCTTCCTCCCTGGAAGTGTTCAAGGCCAGGTTGGATGGAGCTCTGAGCAATCTGGTCTAGTGGAAGATGTCCCTGCTTATGGCAGGGGGGTTGGAACCAGATGGATCTTTAAGGTCCCTTCCAACCCTTATGGTTCTACACCCGAATATTCGGTCCTGAAATAAAACTACTGCTGTTCTTCAAAATAACATAGGACTTAGTCAATGGGTTAGGAGCCTAAGTTAATACCAAATTTCCCATGGTGGGTCTTCACCCAGCTGGGCTATTTCTAGTTGATTTTCAGGGTCATGTTCTTTCACTTATGTGCCCTGCCACCTTGTGGGGTAGTAGCTGAGATTTGAGCCGGTGGTGTTCACGTGCACACTGTTCATCTCCATGACCAAATTCAGGGCTGTGCTTTGGGCTGGGGAAGCCTGCAGGCAGTGCCTCCAGGATGGGTTACAGCAGCTTAGGATAAGCAGCGTGAGCAAGCGTGTGTAACCAGTGCCTGGTTTGCCAGCGCTGGGCTGCAGGTGAGAAGGTGACAAACACCAGGATGTGTGAAGAAACAGTAGAAGAGGAGGAATTATTGTGTCTGTATTTAGAAACTTAGGCAGTACTGGAGCCATCTGTCCTCAACGTGTGCAGCTCACAGATAGCCCGAGCTGCTTTTTCAGTAACACAAATCATAAAAATAAGCCTAGAACTGGGTTTTACCATCCCCATCGTACTAAAGTTGAAAAATCTGGAAAAACTTTAGAGCTACAGGAATAATTCTGGTGTGGAGAAACTGCCTTACGAGGACAAACTTTAAGGAGCTCAGTCTGTGCTCTCAGAAGAAGAAACTTGATCCTGGTATGAATGTTTTACCAACTTCTCATTAGCAGGGGAGGGCTTATTTTATTCAGCAAAGAGAACAAAAATGCAGTGTCTGGGTGCAAAAGCCGAGAAGTGCAAACTAGCTGTGAGGTGGATGTTTTATGAATCAGCGTAATTAATCTTGAAACAACGCATCCGGCAAAGGCCTGACTGAACCTGAGGCTGAGCATCTCCCCAGAGACCTGCTCGGTTGCTGCGAGTGGCGTGGGCTCGGTCTGGCTCACCGGGCGTGCGGGGAGGGGAGGGTGAGCGGAGAGGTCCCTCCGACCTGCCCGGCGTGAGCGTCGGGGTCCGGGTCTTCGCCTCGAACCGCGTGCGGTCCTGCACCCCCCGCAGAGAACAGCCGGGATGCGTTCCGCCTCCGCGCGCCCCGGAGATGCCTGGCGTGCCCGGCTCGGGAAGGAGGACTCCCGCAGGACTCCCGCAATCGCTACACGGGTGTTCGTGCCCCCCCGCGTTGCGTAACCCGGCGGCGGGGGGGAGCGGGTCCGGGGGCGGCCCGGTCCTAGCGGAGCCCGCAGCCCGGGCGCCCGGCGGTGCCGCGGTGCGGGCGGCGGAGGCGGGGCGCGGGCGGGGCGCGCATGCGGGCGGCGCCAGGCAGCGCGGCGGGCCGCGGAGCCACTCGCCCCCGCAGCACCGCTCGGCCAGGGACAGCTCCCGCCCGCGCCAGGTAACCGCGCCGCGGCCCCGCCGCCGGGGGATGGGGGGGGGGGGGGCGGGATGGAGCGGGGCGGCGCGGGGCTCACGCCCTCTCCCGCGGTGGTTGCTTGCTTGCAGCTCCGAGGCCGTGACGGCGCCGGTCCCCACCGCGGAGCAGGCAGCGGCGGCCGGCTCTGCCCGCCGGGCTCTCGGGGCTCGCAGGCTTGAGCAGAGGGAGCGCGTCTTCCGACAACTTCCCGGCAACTTCCCGGCGCTCGCAAGGCTCCGCGATGGAAGGGAAAGGTGAGGCGGGAGGGGGGGGCGGCTGGGGGGGGTGCGGCGGAAGGACCGCAGTGGCCGGGCTGGGAGCGCGGAGCGGGGCCGGGAGCCGCCGCGCCGTGCCGTGCCGCTGTGGTGGGTCCATTGCAGCAGCGGGCTCGGGGAGCCGCGTCCCTGCCCGCCCCGGAGGGTGGGATTCCGCCAGCTGCGCAGCGGAGCGTGGTGGAGGGCGGGTTTGGTTGGGGGTTTTTTGTGGGGTTTTAAAAATTTATTTATTTTTTCTTGAGGGCGAGACAGATGTTAGTTGGTGATTTGTTTTCTTAATGCTAAGGATTTGCATAATAAATATGAGGTCTGTCCCAGGCTTTTTAGTCAGGCAGCAATGAGGAGGTTTTTAAGAGATGAAAAGCATTTCGTAATTAGACTAGCTTTCTAAAAAAAAAAATCTCAATTTTTTTTTCTGAAACGAGGAGAACAGGGCTATAGAGCTCTGCCCTCATTACATTGCATATTTAACACATCAGAACATCCTGATAGATTGGGAGAAATGCAATGAGTATTGTAGTGTTGAACTATCCACCCTAGAAAGAGGAAATCGTTTAATATTGTATGCCTAGCTTGCGTATTTGCGTACAAGGAGACGTAGATCTCACCCAAATAGAACCCCTCTTGTTGGGCATATATCTTGTGTTTCCATATGTAGCTATATAGTCCTGCACGTTTATTTACCTCTCTACCTCTACAATTGCATCAGATATCACACATTCAACTGGTAGATGAACTCAAAATCTGTTTGTGTTAATTGCCAATGAAATATTGATGGTATTCTAGTCCATGCAGAGCAAAGGCTAGTTGCCATTCCCACCTAACCCTAGCTGCCAACTCTCCTGTATAACACAAATCAGGTAGCTGTTTATCTGATAGAGCTCGAGGCAGTGGGAGAATATGGACTATATTAATTCAAGGAAAATGATGGTAGACTTGTATAACACAATACTACATACCTTCTAGGGAGCCAAGCAAGCTATATTTAAACCTCAGGTTTATTTTTGTAACTATCTTGTCAATCAGGGCTATAGTTCTCCTGTGTGGGAATATCTGATTATATGCTGATTAAGGAAGGAAGCTATTTCAATCCTATGGAGGCAGCATGTCCTATAAAATACAGTTTCTCGTGGGCAGTGATCAATAGAATTACCAGCACTTGAGGACAGGTAAGTACCTTTTAAAAAAAGTGTATCTGCAAAGGCTTGACTTGGATTAGAAGCTCACAACAGTCATGTTAGGCTTCATTTATGTATTTTGGGGGGGAGGGCGGATATCCACGCTGTTTTCACAGTTAATCTGAGATGGAACACCTTTACCTTTTTGCATGTCCTACTGGTATGTGTCTTGATGCAAAACAAATATACTGTGACTTTAGTATAACAATTATGTGCCTTGTCATGCACTCCACAAGCAGGCAAAAAGCTCTCTGTGGAACTTCTCATGGAGCTCATGTAGCTGGAGGAGTTTTGCAGGGGGTAGAAAGGCAACATCTACAGTAACGAAAAGAAAAAGGGTCCAGCCAGCTGGTGGGAAAAGCAATACCTGATTCACATCTTGTGCAAACAGCAACTGTTACAATGCAGTCACTGCCCGAGTGGGCAATGAGCAGCTGAACAAGGCAGACTTTCAGTACTTGTGTTCATTAGTTGCAAGATGGGCTCCACAGCAGTCTGTGTTCCTGGGCTCTTGGCTTGGGTGGAAGGGTTATCAGGGGGTGAGGCAACCACAAGACTCACTACTCTGTTATCTTTTGCAAAAAATTCTCCGCAGTTTGCACTTACTAGATACTTTCCTTGATGGGGTAGAGGGGGAACAAATGCTCTCTGGGTTTCCTCTATCTGTGCAGAAAAAAGGGCTGTTCAGAGCAGACCAGCAGAAATCGAGGCACCGAAATGGGAGAGATACAAAGTAAAGATGGCCTTAAAGGGAATACACAAGCAACTGTGGTGTCTTAATGGGAAAATGAGAAGGCAGATGAAGTCTGCTGACGGCAGGTATCCTGTTGTGTTGGCACTGAAGTAGTTCTTGAAACTTGCTTAGTGTTTGAGTAGCATGAGAAGGCCTATGGTGCACAGCTGGAACAGGAGAACTTTGTGTATGTGTATAGCGAGGCACAATGCAGGACTTCTCCCCAGAGGGAAGGTATGAGCCAGCCCAAACCCTTCACAGCTTCAGCTTTTGTGACTAATCCTAGATGGACTTGCAACTGCATTGCCTGATTAGGGACTTGTTTACTTTTTGTTTTCGTTACTGATCAAGCCTCTGCATTGCAAGTCCTGTGTTATGAGACTGCTGCTCATATATAGTGTTTCTCTGAAGTCATCCCTTGCTTTTTAAATGCTTCCTCCTGCAGCCCTTCTTCCACACCTTCAGTCTTCCTTGGTGTAAATCTTAGAACATTTCAAACTCAGCGTTATGCAGATACTGGGGAAGAGCGTGTGCTGTATTAAGCAACGTAGTCTGTTGAACAAAATCTACCTTCTCGTCCCTGAATTCAGCTGTCTGTGGTGACTGCTGTGGATGTTTATGCCTAGGATTTGCCATCCCAGGACAACTTAGTTGTCTGAATGTGGCTGGTGGTGATGCTTTGTAAAGCCTGCAGTCCTCTGTAAACAAAGGGCTGAAGGCGCATCTCTGATGCTGCTCAGAGCAGCCATAACTGATTGCACTGGTTGGACTTGTTCAGAAGAGTGAGGGGAGAAGGACATACCCTAGTTTTTGTGCAGCACGGAGCAGGGCGAAGGGCTTCACTGTTGTTAGGACTGCTGCAGTAAGCATGCAGGCAAGGAGGGTCCTGGGGTGGGCTGAGGAGGAGGAGGTGGTGGTGCAGCCTGTGCCTTCTTCCAACAATCAAACCTGGCTAGAGACGAACACCTCTATCTCCTCCTGACTCCTAAAAGATAAATAACTGTAGCGCTGTGTGGATCTGCAGTGTTACCGGCATCTTGCTGGTCTAAAAGTAGCGTTTGGCCTCATCTAACTTGCAACTTTTTTGACTTACTCTGTTCGGCACATTCACTGTCTCCAAACCTTTTCCAGCAGTGAGAAACTTAAAAGTTGTCGCTGCTCCCAAAGCTCATTAGGCAATGGGGGGGAGGGAGGACATGGCGGGTGAGGACTCTGTTTTGCATCTGCTACCTGATCCCAACTTCTCTGAATCTCGCCACTACAGCAGTTCCTGTAGGCTGCAGCAGTAAGCAATACCACTCCAGGCATCCCAGGAGCTGGGCTTTGCCAAAGCTAACAATAGTTAATGTGGAGGTTAAAGAATACTTGGTCATTTTCCAGGTTCTTCAGTCACAGTCAGAAAGATGCTTAGCAGAGAAGGGAAGAAATGTCACATGGTGATGTTCAGACTCGGAGGCTCAGAAAGAAATCGGCCAAGCAAGAGTCAAGATGCACAGTGTGGAGCATATCCTTGGGCTTCTCCACAGAGCAGAGAGGGACTGCAGGCTGGCCTTGCTGCAGGGAGGGCTCCCTTCCTTCAAAAGTGCTGCACCCTGTTCTGTAATCCTGAAGACGCAGGGAAATCCCTTCCTGGCAGTGAGGGAGAAAAGATATTTTACTACTTTTACCTTGTCTGAGGTGGGGAGTGGGTACTTGATGTGTCAGTGTTGCATGGGGGAGGGGGCATGCTGCCGTGCTGAATCCTGTTGCAAGGGCCCAGCCAGCTCTTGGTGCTCTCTGTTCTCTCTGGAGGAGGTCAGTGCTGGGCACTGGTGGCCCTGGTGAGGTTTTGCTGCCTCAGTACAGGGCAGGCTGCTGACAGCTGCATGTATGCTGTTAGCTGGGAAATACAGCAGGAGTCATTCTTATCAGCTATTTGGCTGGTCTACTGGGACAGCAAAGCTAAAGTGATGTTGTTGGCTGCTCTGCTGACACCTGGATGTGCTCTTGTCAGTGTTCTGAGCCATGGTCCTGTCCTGTTGGGCAGTGGTGTCAGGTTGGAGACACATCCTTCATACAGTGGGTCTTCCCTCAGGAGCACCACCCTTGTGCTCAGAGGGCTGGGTGGTAGGAGACAGGGGAACTAATCTTACAGCTCTCTTCTGCTGGGGAGTCCCAAAGCAGCAGGGCTTTGAGGAGACGTCTGCAGAGGACATCTATGCAGAGTGACTGTCCCAGGCAGATGCCGCCACGATGGTGCTATCTGAGTCATGTTCTCTTTCCAGCCAAAAAGGCTGAGAGCAGGCTTTTTGCTTTTGCAGGAAAGCCACAATGCCATTTGTAGACATGCAATGTTCAAGCCTTTAAATAAGGTCCTGTAAAACAGTAGAAACACCCAGTTTACCATGGATACAGAGTTGCCCCTGGTGGAACTGGCAAACAGGTCTGAGCTCTTTGCATCCTGTTGTTTTGTGGATATGTGAATGTGCAGGGTGATTTGATCCATCTTTCCCCACTGGAGCTGCTGTGAAGCCTCCTTGGCCAGACTCAGTGTCGTGGGCCAGCTTTCTCTGCGCAGCTGTGTGCTACGCCTGTAAAGGACAGAATCTTCACCTTGAAGAACTTGTGATCAAAACCCACCGAGAGCTGATAAATGCTAGGACTGCAGACAGGCTTTGTGGACAAGGTGAGAGAGGGTGGCAAGTGAGAACAAGCAGTTCTGGAGATTGCTGTGCACTGTTCCCACCTTTGTGGCTTTCTTCAATGATCAAAGAAAAGAGATTGGTGATCCCAGCTGTAGTTTGAGTCCTGAAGCTGTTTGGAATGCTCATGGCAAAACCACCTCATCGTGCACCTTCCTGACACGTTGTGTATTTGTTAGAGTTGAGTCTGCAGCACAGACTGTTAAATGTGTGTGGTGAAGTAATGCACGTTGTTTTGGTAAAGACTGGGTCACACAGTCATGTTGGTTACTTCTTTGTAATGGAGACCAAGTAGTGGCACACTCACTCTTGTTATGAAACTGTTCCCGTTTTTGGGGGATGCTTACACCTCTGTCAAGATGGCCAGAGCCTGCTCCAAGCAGCTCATTTCCTGTTGAGAAGGTAGCTGCATGCTCCCTGCCTTTCAGTGATGTGTTATGGGAGATCCAGGGCATGTTACTGAGGCCAACAGTTTTCAAACTGGCTGCTTGAAGTTTGACACAGGGAAGCATGTTTGGAGATGTAAATAAATGGCCTGACTTTATTAGTATTTAACCCATGCCCAAGGCTGTGCATTTCCATATGGCTACCAACTTTCTGTATAGCAGGGGAACACTTTGGTTGCCTGACCTTAACACCTTATCTCTGAGGCTGGGGTGGGGTGCTGTGAAGATTGCTTTGCTCCTGTGCCTCAGACTCAATCTCTGTTGAAGATGCAAGAGCGGAGTGGAGTGGAAGGCACTAAGTTGGCACCGCATGCGTGCTTTTCTGTAATGCGTTTCAGAGAGCAAATGACATGTCTGTTCCTCTTAAATTAGAAATCATACGAAACACAACACAAATATGACTGTGTCCTGGGAGGGGTCAAATATGGTAAGAGCTCAGGTTGCTGTGTGGGACTAGCAAATGGACAAACCTTTGGCGATGTGCTGCCACCTAGAAGAGCAGATAAGTCGAATATCTTTATTAACCATTGGTTGGTAGCTGCTGAAATACTTTGGGCAGGCATCTGCAACTTCTGGATGAGAGGATGACCCAAGCCTACCTGATGCTGGGGAAAGTAGACATGGTACCCTGGAAAGCGTCTGTGCTCTAATGGGCCTCGTGATGAGGAGGGAAAAGTGGCCATGCTCATATTCCTTCATACCTACAGACCCATCATGTTACTAAAACAAAGAGGAAAGATGACCCTAGTAATAGGCTTAAATGTTATAAAAATGAGAGAAGGACTTAGTCATCTGGCTATTATTAAAATACCCAAGAAGCAGACAAATTCCTCCACCCCACTTCCACAAGTTACGTGGGAGCTGTGGAAGTTGCATTTAGCCTGAATGAAATGCTGGAGTAATTTAAAATGATTTTTTTTTTAAATGCTCTAAGTTGTTCTGATGTACCATTTATATGTACAGTGGCTGGAAGCATAATCTGTGGATACTTTGAGTAATGACCTGCGTACAACTGTTTCATCCTTAGTTCATTTAGCATCCAGAAATTTCAAAAAAGAAACTTGATCTTTTTGAGCAGGTTTTTTCAAAAGGCTTAACTTACCACAAGATTTTCCTTATCTGCTCTTATCTTTCCCTCTCTATCTACTCAGCTATTCAAATCCTGTCTGAATTGCATTCATTTCTAATGTGCCATAAAACTTGATATGCAAAAGCTAGTTATTTAGGGAGAATTGCAGAAACTATTTTAGTCTGTGTCTTTTGACCTATAAATGAGATAGCATGATTAATTTTTACATGCAAAGCTTGGTGTTTATTAGCATGGTAAAAAGCAATTTGACAATGAAAAATATTCCTGATGGGCATAACAATTAATGCTTTCCCTCAAAGTATAAAGATTTTAATAATGCTGTTATACTAAAATGATTGAACAATTTACTGTTTTCCTGTCAGTGATACAAGTATGTTTCCTTTGTTGTAGTTCCTATATCCCTGCTTTTTCAAAGTGTTCTTTATACTCAAGAAGAGTACAAATCATTGTGCTAATTCATTGAGTTTCTTCTGTCGAGTCCCAGCTTTGGATGAACCTTATGATTTGATACTTATGCAGGATACACATTGAAAGCTATGGCTTTTTTCTTCAGATTGAATTAAACTACTTATGGTGTCATCGTGTTTCAGTAGAGATCTTGTGGCTTGAGATGATGGCTGCTCAGTAGAGTGCAGGAGCAATACTGCGGCATGCCTTGAGCCGCGCAGCCGAGGGAGGGCTGTGTATGCATCAGGATGTGTACTTTCAGAAGTAAGGCGTTTTACTTGCTATTTTTAATAGCATGTGCAAAGCAAGAAATTAGGAAAGTATGGAATAGCATTTCTAATTTGGAAAACTGTTTTTCTTGAGCTGTGCTTCTTCCTCTTGTGTTTCATCCCTCCATTGAAAGCTGGTTTAGACTGGCTTTATCCACCATCAGCCTTCAATAGGCAAGGTTAATTTATTGGGCGTAGATACTTGGAGCATTTATGAAGAAAAGCCAGAAGTGTTGAATGTTTTATTGGTGTAATGAGGGAAAGTTGCCTTGCTTCTCAGTCACTGAGAATGTATTATTAATGCAACAACACTCTCCTTGAATTTAATGCTGTCTCCAAAAGAGGCCCACAAGAAAGAAGGCCTCTTGAGGAAGATCGAAGCATATCTGGTCACTGAATCTCTTCTGCCGTTGCTTATTCCAACATAAAGTGCTATCCCTGGTTTTTATTTTTAATTTTCTCTTCAAGTCCAGCCAGACAAGGGTTATTGGTAGGATGGGCATGCGCAACTGTTGATAGTCCCTGCTCAAGCAAACGTTGGTGTAGAGACCTTGACATCTCTTCCAGCTGATGTTGGTCTCCAACATGACCCTACTGAGGAGCCTGAACTCTAAAACTGGGTCTGAATTCTGTATCCTGCCTCTTACTCTTCCTATTCACATACTGGTCTGTACCCCCTTCTCATATCTGAGTGTTTATCATTACCTGGGGCATTTAAGAGCTGGATCTCGATGTTGTGGCTGGAATTTGGCTATGCTTTATTGAGTGAGGGGGAAATTAGAGGTGGCTGTGCAGTCTGAAAGATCAAACTTGTATGAATCTCAGGAGGAGAATAAACGTCTGCCTTGAAGGACAGCCCTTGGAGCTTCATCCTTTATTGATGTACAGTCCTGAATGTGTATTTAGAGGGAGACCTTTAGTGAGTATAATGCTCGTCTGACCTTCAGTTAAGAATGTTGCAGCAATGGCTTTAGAATGGGAAGAAACAAACACAAGGCACCAAAATACTCCAGATGTCCACAATTACTTAGTTTCATCACAGGTGATATTATTTTGAGATTCAGCTTAGTTTTCTGAACTTTGTCTAGGAAAAGATGTACAGTATGAATTCATTCTTTGCTTGAGAATCGTTGCACATGCTGTGCTTGCTATGATGCAAAAGTATCAATTTCACTGTCACTCTAGAATAGCCCCAGATTCAGTCTTATAAATGCTAGTGGCTCCAGCATACTGTAAGCAAGAGGGAAACAGCAGTAAAGACAACAAAATGAGGAAAAATGTAGAATCCAGCACATGGAGGAGAAAAATTTCTTGTACATAAAGGAAGACTTAGATTTTGTAACGTGACACCTAACAAACCATTGCAGCATAACCGGGTTGACAGTAGAATAAGCTTCCTCAGCAAAACTTGCTTTCTGTAATATTTCCAGCATATTTGATCGCTTTGAAGGTTGAATCTGAGCTTTTGAGATATTTTCTAGCCTTAAATTCATATTCCCTTTTAGTATTGACCAGTACTCCTGGTATTCTGAGACTGTCTGTTAACCAATGCCATATGTTATCAAATAATTACATTAATGAAGTCAGCTGTTAATTTTTAAACTTTTTATTCCTATCAGCATGTTCCAGTGGAGAAATTACCTACTGCAAATTGTAGCCTTGTTGTTGCCATATGAGAAGTGAGGGAGATATCAGCAGAGAAGTTAAAATATTACTATCCTGAGTCTCCTCTTCCAGTCAAGATTTTAAATAAAGCCTGTGGAGCTTTTCTGGATTTGGACTTGTGTAGGTAAATGCTTCATTTGGTCAGTAGACAAAGGCCTTTAATACCTTAGCTAACTGAAAACACAATGGAAATAATAGTGATTAAATGGTGTAAGACCTATTTAAATGTCTTTAGACCTTGATCATTAACTACTTAAGAAGTTGTAGAGGTTTGAAGAAGTCATTTTATATTGGCTTGAGGGAATGTTAAAATAACAAGCAGTTGTACCTTGTTTACCTTTGACTTTCTTCCTGCTGCTTTGAAGTCAATTTACTTTATTGCCACAAATTATGTAGCTTTGAGGCTTTTGTGTTAGTAACTGCTATTAAAATTGCTATATAGTATCTTCAGAAGTCAGAATATCCATCCTATCTTAAAAATGACTGTGAAGTACACTTATATCAAGTGCCTGTGTGCAGAGACATGTCTCTGCCATTACTACTGAATATAGTACCAGATATCTAGAATTACCTCTCAGTTTTACTTGTATGATTAATCTCTCAGCAACATATGTTTCAGGCTTTCCTACCTAAACTGTATTTATAGTGTATTCCCCTCCCAAAAAATCAGCATCCAGGAACAGCAAGAAATGGGTGTGTGTTTTTAAAAAACAACCAAAAACTTAGGGCTGAATTTACCACCTTCTTTGATTAGAAGATTCCTAGAAATAGTGAGGACAAGCCTGGCATACTGAAGCAACACAAGCATGCAGCCGTGGGCAGTATACAGAGACACAGAACAGAATGTGTTTAAAATTTTAATTATACATAGTACGGAAATATTGGTTTTGATTAAATTGTCCCTTCTGTGGCACCACCCTAAGGTTGATGACAGTGGACCTGAGTGCAGAGTTTAGCCTCATGTTCTGCTTTCTGTGAAATGGAGAACAGGGTATTGGAGCTGGTGCTGAGCTTTGCATGCATGGGGAACTTCTAGTGCAAGCAATGGTCTGTGCTGTGCAAGTCAGCCAAACAGTAGGAATTTTTGGATTGATGGCCTGTTTATAGATATACTGCTATACACATGAAAACATAGGCAGTTCCTTTTTTATTTAAAGTTTTTCAGGAGCAGTGAGTCTGGAAAAGTCTCGCTGAATCTCAGCAACATTAAAGCTGGCATAACTACCACTGGAGTGAGTTAAACTCACGTTCTGCATGAGCATAATACTCAGTAATCTTACTGCTCTTGTCTTCTTGAAGTCATGTTTATTGCCCAGCAGCTGCACAGCAATTTGGTCATCTGAACACAGCATGCCCTGGATGCAGCTTTCAATCTTGTCTTGAAAGTGGCTGTAGTGGGCTGTATGCTTGGAGAGCATTAGGAAGGACTGTGTAGGTGGGTATGTCCTACTTCTGTCCCTCCCCTGTAGCTTCATATCAACTCTGTAAGCTAGACTTGTGCTTGAAGCCTGGCTGGGGCATGCAGGAGGTGTGTTTAGTGCATTGCTCTTCTCCTTGGCTCCTCACGTGTTGAAGGTTTTGTCGCCTGTAGAATATATGCCTGTGGGCAGTCCTTCTTAGTGTCAGGGACTTCTGTTCAGCCATAGGGGTAGTCAGTGGTCTAGCAAAGTATAATATATAACATTTCTGGGCTGTCCACTGTCTGTCAGGAACACTGATGCAAGCATCTGCCTCTTCTCCTTTCTGGTTGCAACAGAACTGCCTAAAAATCAGATTTTCCACTTTGCAGAAAATCCCCTTTCCTGAAGTTTTTGTGCCAAACTGGATTGAAGCCAATATTTTCTTCTTACCATTCAGGCCAGTCAAGGGCTTCCTGGACTCTGCACTTACTGATGGGTCCTGCCTTGGATCTGTGAGAGCTTGCCAGCACCTGAGGTATTACGGACAACACAACAGAGATTACACTCCTGTTTTTCAGCTAAACAATTTCACTGTGTGCTGTTTTTGTAAGGAGGTATCACAGAAGCCAGCTCTTTCTGATCTCTCAAAGGCGCTTGGATTTCATGTGATGCTTTTAAGGCCTTGCCAGGTGGAGGTACATAAGGACCATAAAGCTTTATCATTGTTTTTAGTTCTTGTATTTTTTCCCTAATCAACATCGTAGCTCTTCTATCTGTTGAAGTATGGAGGATAAGTTGATGGGAAAAATGGTTGTTTCTAGCTTTCCATTTTAACTTCCCGTGTAAAAAAGAAACAGTGCTCCTTGCCAGGGAAGGAGGGCCACATAGCCAGGAAAGTCTGTATATTCTACTTTTCAAAAATTCTGTATTTCAGTACTAAGCAACATGAATTTGTTTTGAAATTATTTCATTTGGAAAAAAATAAAATAATTAAAGAATAAAAAACATTTTAAACAGAACAAACAGTAATGCTTCATTTTAAACTTTAAAATTAATCATTTTAAACTTTGAAATTGATATTTTTCTGTCGAATTCCCCAGGACGTTTCAACAGAACTCATCATGAAACTGCAAGCATTGCAACTGACTATACCAAATATTTCCATGGAAATCTCAGCTGCAAATGTTCTGCACATACTTTGCCAATGGTTTCTGGCTTAAATGCCTTCCAAGGTCATGTGAAAGTTCATGTCTAGTTCATGAAGATGGCTGATGTGGCCTTTCCTGGATGGATTGTGTTGTAGCTTTACCAAAAAAACATCACTCAAAGCAGATTGTGTTGTCTTGGTTTGTGAACCACATATCTTTCACCCCATGTCCCAGAATAGCCCCAGTTGGCACCACTAGCTATAAACTATGCGTTTTTATAGTGATGCTGCAGGGTAGCAGAAATAGTGACCAAGATGTGGCTATCAGCCAGTGGCTGCTGAATGCCCTGACTCTAACGAATTGCAAAGCTCATGTACCTCCTTGAGGAAAAACGCAATCAGATTGTCTCTAATTATGACCCCAGATGATTAGAGAGCAGCCTGGAAGCAGCAAAACATGGGCAGTGAACTCCCTTGATATAAGACAAACCTGGATGGGTCTGGTATTGGATCCTTCTTTTTCACTGAAAGACCAATTGGAGTGTTGGTTCTGTTCCTGGAGGGGCTAGTTATGGCTATATGAGGCAATAAATCAGCTCCTGCTCCTCTGCAGAAGAAACCCCTTGGCTCTCAGCTCAGCCCCTGCTGGCAAAAATTGTGGGGATGGAGAGCCAGAGTTTCACCCAGCTGTGCCAAGTCCAGAACACCAGCTTGTAAATCACCTGGGTTCAGCCCCTCCTGACTACTCTGCAGTGGGAGAATGGCTACAGAAATCTCTGGTTAATGGAGTTACTGTGCGTGGGGACTGCATGTCAGTATGGCTCTAATTTTTCTTAAATGGGAGGTTGGCTGGTGCTTGGGCAGTATGTGTTTATGCGCACGCTCTGGGATTGAGACAAGTCTTCACTACCTTATGCAGGAATTGTATTAGGAACCTAATGTGGTTTCGGTGTCCTACCCTGCTGAGCTGAGACCTTGCTTGGGTAGCATTTGCAGTCTGGGAGCAGCTGAATCCAGATACTGATGTTGTGTTGTTGGCCAGGGAGCTTGACGGGCTTTGGAAGAAGATATTGTTGGTGATATGGAAGAAGATAGTAGAGAGCAGCAGGATTTCTGGGTTAAATCCTATCTCTGAATTTTCGTGTGTTGAAATCACTTTTAAACCCCCTCTGTGCTGCTGAATGGTATGAAGATTGGTAAGGTGACACAGCCCTGAAACCAGGGTACACTGATGTTTTGTTTTCTCCTGCTCATATGAAAGGTTTTGAGCCATTTTACTACTAAAGCAACTGTTTTCCTCTAGCCTGATGTAGTGCTGTTTACTTCCCTCTCTTCCTTTTTCTGAAGTTCATAGCTCAAAGGTGCTCTGAATCTCAGGTGAGTTTAACTGGAGCATCCCATGCCAGCTACCACCATGACTGGCAAAGTTAAAGTTTACCAGTTGTTTTATTGGGTGATGGATCCTAATAGTTTTTCAGCAATAGAACAGTAGTGTTTAATAACAGGAGGTAAGAGAATAGCGTCAGGCCTGGAGACATACAGTAGTGCTGCAGCATCATAAATGGTGGTCAAAAATTGTAGAAGGATGAAAGCACATCTGATCTGTTTGGCTGGATAGGCAAGGACATTAGAAAGCTCTGTTCTTTTTTGTTGGGTTTTTTTTTGTTTTTTTTCCCTTCCAGGTGATTACAGTTGTAACATGTTGTTGTCTTCTGTGCCTTTTCCTCTTAGCGTTGTCAGGCCTGTATGTTTAGGCAGCAGCTTGATGTGGGTATGATATGGTAATCTCCCTTCTGTGCCTCAGACAAAGGCCATTATCTTATGCTTACTAAAGACAGTGATGCAGAAAGCGCTCCAAAAAAAAATAGAGGTCTGAGAACTGTTTCTATAACAGTGAGCTGCATCCTATAGACTGATCTGTGTGCTGTATCCCAGAGGGATGTTCTTATAAAAACAAGGATGAATGGACTGTAGTAGTAGTCCATGTAATTGTCACTTTTTTGTTACAATTACTAATCATCTGGCATTTCATAATATCTTTTTGTCCTCCTGTGCTGTCAGCTCCAATACCTGCTTTAGTCTCACATTCACTGGGATGGCAGAAGATTGGGATCCTATAACTGCTTTGTGGTTGCTTTGCTTTGAGAACCAGCGGATGGAAATTACCTTGAATGGTAATGAAGTTACAAGTGCATGTGATCGAATGCCAGTGTGCACCACTGCCCTCTTCACATTTGATACTCCATGTGTAACGTTTCTATTAGCTATAACTGAAGGACTTGTTCATTTGTTTGCACCATTTTGCAGGATACACTAGACTTCTGTCTAAAAGATGATTCTAATATTTTCCTACTGATAAGGCCTGATTGATATGCACTTTCAGGTGGGATCTAAGTTCTTGAGTATAAGAGGCATTTCGCTTACATAAAATATTTTATAGTTTTACATATCAGAGAAACTTTGCAGAGCTATGAAAATGTTATTAATCTTGCATATAGTCAGACTCTTAATTTTAAAATCTACATCTCTTATAAAATTATTATAGTAACCTGATTTTATTAAGTTTAAAATAGTGTAGTTGGTTTGGAGTAATAGTCTGCAAAGTTTCCATGCAGAGTAAATATCATTTTTCATGCAGAAAAAGATCTTCGCAGGCAAATATTTGCAGTGAGAGAAAAGGCAACATGGAGAAATGGCGTCAAGAACATTATTCTTCGTATAATTGTTTCCTTTCTTTTACTTATGGATCTTCACTGGAGGCAAATACCCAGGCCTGTGTCTGGATGTGTGCCTTGAACAGGTGGCTAGTTTTAATCACCTTTCTATGAGGGGAGGAGATTGGGGATTTTGATTGACAGGGTTTAGGAGACTTGTGCTTCTTTAATGTTTGAAGTCTCTCAGGTACTAGCTGGCTTGGTTTTGTGGGTGATGGATGCATTTGGGACTGTTCCAGAGAGATAAATGAGTCCATCTTAGCAAATCCTGACACGGACACACCACTAGTTAGAGGTACTTGCATAAAAATTTGTTTCCACCATTGAACAAGGGACCCAAGTCAAATAACATCTGTATCAGTGGGTGCTTTCCCTGTATTTCCTTTGTCATGGTTCATTTGACTTCTGCTGTGATACTTGTCCTGCTCCCACTGAAGTCAGTAGGACTGGCACAACTCAACAACTCAGGCTCTTAAGCATTTGTATTTATGCTGGTGGTATTTAAGCAACAATGCCCATAATGTTGTATACTGTTATTGTCTGTTTGAATGATATAGCCATTTCACCAGTACGGGGTAGAACCCCAGGAAATCAAAATCCCTATCTGAAAATGTTCTATTTCGCTCTTCTGCAGAGCGCAGCCACAAATAAGCAGTGTCAGCTCCTTGTGGTGTTAGAGGGCTTTTAGGGTAATGAGACTCACCTTGTATATTCAGCAACTGTCTAAGCAGTCAATTAGAAATACAGACAAAGGCAAAGCTTTTCAGGCCTGATATAGACCCAAATAACTTTTGGAAGATCCATCTCCTGGGAAGTTCAAGTGTTTCGGTATTAGCTTTTGCCCAGACTAAGAAAAAAATGGAATGGCTATTTTTGAAACGTGGAAGAAAACAGTTCATCATCACTGGATTGCTTTGTTTTGATATTTCTGTTCAAAACTAGCTCAACATCTCAAGGATGTTCAGGTGATGCATGTTCCTATGACACTTGAAGTTTTGCCAAAAGAGCCAAAACTTTCATTCTCATTATTCTCAGTATTTTCTCCTAATGACATATGACTTCTGGAGCTGAGTCTGGCAGCTGGGCTCCCCTCTCTCTTCCCCTCAAGTCAGTCTGCCTGGTGAAATGCCAGCATTTGTAAGGTGTGATGCTAAGTTATTGCATAGCTCTTTGCATTCATGGGTTTCGGTGCTACATAAAGGAAGCCAAGAGCATTACTGGTGTTACAAAAAAAGAGGCACAGAGTAGAAGCAACTTGCTCAAGGTCATCCTCTAAAGCACTAGGATAATTCTCATACTAGCACAGTTAGCGGTAAAACACCTTTTCCATGATACTCTGCACTAGAACATCAGAAAAAAATCATATCCTTAGTGGAAAACAGGGAGACTCTGTATTGCAGTGTGGAAGAAGTAGTTTTCCAGGGACTTTCCCCTCAAGAGAATAGAGTTATGAGCCACAAGTCTTCTTTCAAGCAGCGTGTTAGTAGGGAAAGGAAGCTGAATTTATTAAAAATATTCTTCAGCTATTTTGGATTAGTTGAACATGGCAGAACATTCTTATTTGGCCCTATTGGATACTTCACTGCAGTTACCCCGATGAGACTGTCTCAGTGTTAAAAATGCAGATATTTTTTTCTTGCATAATGGGGGAAAAATTCTAAAAGACAATTCTCGGTGGTGGTAATGAAGGAATCCTGGGGGCTTATTGAGGTAGCATCTGTGGACCTGGTTCATAAGCAGATGATTTCGTTCTGAGTGAGGATGATGATGTTGCTCTCCTTTGGCACAAAGAAGTAGTAGGAAGGTCAGCTTGGAACAGCAGTAAGTCAGCACAGTAGTTATGCCCACTTCTAGTACTTATGATTCCTGAGGTTTAGAGGCTTTGAGGAAGTGAGAGGGTTCCCGCTATTGACCCGGGTATGTACGCATCTTGGTGTATATCTTTAGAGAGAGATTAGAAGCTCTAGTTCTTAGTCTTAAATGAAGATTTTTGTGGAATTAAGAGAAGGCTAGGTCTCTAAACTGTTCACTTTCTTGCTCCACCTGCCAGCGTCCTAACCATCCTTTCAGAAGTACTGTGGTCCTTATAAACTAGAGTTCAGTGGCTTACCTGCGAAGCTTTTGACTGCCTCCCAGCATCAGCCTCCCTGGAGGAGTAACACTGACACGGAAGAGCAATGTGCTGAGGACAGAGTGATGCTTTTGTTCAGGGTGGCAAGCATGGGGGTTATGCTCTCGGAGGCATAACCCAGCCTTCAAAGCCAGCCTTTGAACTGCAACTTCAGAAACAAGTTACCTGCTGGACAATCAGGAAGTGCACGGAGTTACATAATGCAGACTTAAATGTGTATTTTTCCCAGAGATGGGTGTGCGCTGCTCAATGATTTAGAGATGAGTGCATGTTCTTTAGGATGTGTCTTTCAGTAGGTATGTCCTGGGGTCTTAAGAAATTAATAGAAGTGGTAGCATAGAGAAGGTATCTATATGTAGGTGATGCTGCTGTCTGTTATGGAAAGGATAAACCAAAATACATAGTGTTTATTTCTGTAGCCTACACATAAGGATATGCTTTGTGAAAAGATAATATAGTTTACCTGGTCCTCCAGTTTTTATGAAGTGTAGCAGTTTAGTGATTGGTTAGAAAGCCTAGACTTCCTCCATTCAGAAAATAAGATACATCTGGATGGTTTTGGTTTTTGCTTTTACTCTAAGTTCAAACTGTTAATTCTCAGTGGTTCAGTGTCTCATGGTTGATTACTCTGTATGGAAGATAGATATTTCTCAAAGATCTGTATACAGTGTTCACAATATCAGCTACTGTCTAATCTCTGCTCAGATAGTATCGAAAAGAAACAAACAAATGGGAAGACACTTCTCAGCACTTGAAGAAAAATACTTGAGATAAGGACTGTTCTATAGTGTGTATTTTATTCAAGAAGCAACGTATGCCAGAAGAAATGGTTTAAGTTTGGTTAAATCTGTCCTGCTGGCTGCCTGTCTTCAGGCATTGCACTCAGGCGAACGGCTGTTTCTTGTAGAAGTCCAGAAAGCCTGGTTGAGTGTTAAATTCCACTTGGAAACTAGTCAGAAGCTCAAGGTGGACAAGAGAATGTTATTGTAGTATATTCCCTGCATGAACTGTTGTTTGGTAGGTTGACAGGACCATGGAGTATTAAAGCCCTGGATGCTTTCTTTATGGTGGTATCTTAAAATCAAAGGGCAGTGCTCCGATCTGAGTGTGGGTGATGGCCCTTGCTCCATAGGGACAGATGAAAACAAGCATCTTTCTCCTGGGCTACAAACAGAGCTACCTGGGGCAGTGCAGAGCTTCAGGGTGCTCCTGCTGCTACAGAACTAGTCATACACGTGACATGGTCTCAAAACTGGTGCGATCTCACTTTTTTCCAGGCTCGTGCCTGCCTTTTCCCACCCCAGAGTCTTGTGAAACAGTGGGTCTGTGCTTAGCTTCTGTGGAAGTGTATTGCACTGTGGCAGCCCCACATTGCTCAAAGTACCTGGTTGGGAGCCTCTCCAGCAAAGGTCGGGGTGTGCAGATGGAGACTGGGATGCTGGCTGGGTTTTGGAGCTGTCTAGCTCTTGGTTGGGTGAGAGAGCTGGATCCAGGTATATGCCATGGAGGGCTTGCCTTCGCCCAGGTGTGCAGTCCTGGTGAGATATACCGTGGCTGCTGTGCAGAGCAGTGGGAAAAGAGCTGTCAAAAGTGTCAGCTCTGTGATATGTGCTGTGGTACAGGGCGGTCCTGCTCCCATTGCTGTCTTGCCCCATGCCAGCACTACTTCTGGAAAGCTGTTTAACCAGGTAGGGATTGACTTAATCTCCTACCCCAGCTGAACAACAGAAAAGTGGATGCTAGCGCTCCCAACCGCTGAGCGTGAGCATTACAGATTAGCTTGCGTTTGCATTTCGTGTTTGCACTTATTTTTGAATATGAAATACTATGTGTAGCTATTTATAGATTTGTCAGGCCTTTTCTGAAGCTCAACCAACAAGACATTACTGGATGTTTCTGTCATCAAGAAATCCCTTCCTCTGGTTACTTGGGTTTATTGATTTATTTTGAATTGCTGCTTATTAGCATATTACATGGAAGGATTCTATTGAGAAGTATCTGATAGATCTAGAGGTTGCCTCCTTTTGGTCTTTGCATAGTCGTTTGAGGAAACAAGCATGACAGCCCCAGCCTTCACTCATCTGTAGGCCATCCTGCTTGCCAGCATGCCAGGCAATAGCAGGGATGCCCAGTGGGATGGGGACACAGAGACATTTTGTATCCCTGTCTGTCCAGCCCAAGAAGGTTTCTTCCCAACTCAGGTTTTATCAAGATGTGGGAACAGCTTGGCTTGTTTTGGGAGAGCCAGAGCCCTTTGGATGTTCCAGAGGGAATGGAAAATTGCTGACCAAAACCAGCTGAGCTGAGGGTTGTAACCAGCAGGAGAAAAGGGGCATTTCTTTCCAGTGTGTATGAGAACCTGCAGCCCCTCACAGAGCAGCAGTGCTCATAATGTCTCTGTACCTGTGACTTTCCTTCTTTATCTCTGTCTAAGAAAAGAAACCCCAGCAGACACATCTGAGAGCCCTCAGACGTTTCCAGTGAGCTACTGTTAGAATGTACTTGGATTTGAATGCAGAGAAGTGATGTCAAAGTTTGGTTGCAAGGGGCAGAAATAGCTGCAGTTTTTATTGCAGAGATCTTAAGGTGAGGTCAAGCAGATCAGATTTAATGGCACAAAAGTCATTGTAGTTAACAGTAGGCTGAACAAATTTAAAAAAATCCGTGTATTTGATTCTGTGGATCTTGAGCAGCTTGAGTTGCTCTCAGATGCATACGGCCAGCAGAATTTTAGCAATGACTTTTTGGCCATTCTTGAGGTAACTAGAGAAAGAACAGGATCAAATCCCTACCCTGAGTGTGTATTACCCGTAAGTCTTGTATGCAGACATCTTGAATCCTTCTCAGGTGCCTTAAAGGAGCTAAATGAATAATTTACAGCCTTGAGGAGAGCAGGGTTAGTTGCTTAGAATTAACCCTTGCTAAAGCAAAAATATTTTAAGAAGTGTCAAATGTCTGCCTCAGAAGGAAACTTGCCTAAGACACCCTGATGGGCAGGTGCTGAGCTCCAGTAATTTTTGTGTGGATATAATCAGACTGCTTATGTCTGCTGCAATACGCAGTAGGGTGCAGTCAAATATTACAAAATCATTGTTTATCCTATAGTTCTGTCTTGGCATTGTATGTATGTTTATGCTTTTGCACCACACAGATTCTCATTTGCCAAATAGGTTAGTGTCCCACAGGAGACTATTTGGAAAGTGAAGTCATCCCTGAGTGGTCAAAACCAGCCAAAGATGCCCTGAAATAGGAGAAATCTGTCTGCATCATTCTTGGATGCTTCTGAGTTCCTTCACCTCAAACCTTGTTTTGTGCTCTTCTGGAAAGTCCCAGGGACTAGGGTACAGCACTATTGATGGTGACAGCTTGGGTCTTTTCAGATGAAGGGAAAGTGATATTTTAATTATTTTGTTAGTTGCAGATCAGGGTCAGACACTGTCTGTGGAAAAGTAATTGGCTTATCTTGATCTGATTCTGTAGTGCACAATTGTCTCTGTTCCAGCAGTCATTAGCTGCTGGTACCCCTGTGGTATGCAATGGGACAGTGGCTCTGGGGAATGAAACCAGCTGGGAGGGGTGCGTGAGCAGTGCCCGTTGCTGATGGAGTACGTGGTACCTGTCCCTGCGAGAGAGGATGGACTTTGGTCTCGGGTGGCTGCTGCTCAGATAGGCTTTGCCAGCACAGAATTCACACGTTTCTAAGGTGTTGTTTAGAAGAGTTTGATTACCAGGGATAGGTGTTGCTAAGCTTGCGCAGCTCTGATGTAAAGGGCTGGTGTCAGGACAGGCATTCACTGCGTAGCTGTAGAGAGGAATGCAGGAGGGGGATGGGGAAAGGTGATCAACTGATTGCCTGGTTTGAACTCCCAAAATAAGCCTGAAATCTATTGTATTCTGCTCTGAAAGAATATTCTCCTTGCCTGAGAATTAGCGTGGCTGTGATGCTATTCCAGCACCGAAAGTGGGATCGAGTCTGTGATGTTCTGCGCCCTGGAGAGTGGCTGCCTCAGAAATCTGCCGGGGCTCTGCAGTTCTCGCTTCCACATTGTGTTGGCATCCTCAGCCTCATCAGTTCTTCAGTTTGAAGCAGTATGGGCTTTTGATCGTAAACCATTTCTCTTTCAGGGCAGCATGAAGGAAACTGCATTACACTTTGCTTGGAGATGGGGAGAGAGAGGACCATGGCTTTTTGCGTGTGTATTTTTGCAGCACTCTGAGCCCAAACCTTCTAACTTAATGGGACAGATTTGCAAATTCACACCTGCAAATTCTGCCTTCCCAGGGTTTTTGTGCACAAGCTCTTTATTCATGCCCTAGAGAGCAGCCTGCACCTGCTTCATCTCGCCTGCGAGACGGGTCGCTCAGCTCCATTGACAGTTTGCTTTCTGGTAATAAATGCCTCATCCTGCAGCACTGACCCCCTCTTGGGGATAGTGAGGCTGGCTCAGGTGAACAATGGCCAGAAACGCAGCCCTGCCCATCCACATGCTTGCTGCAAATACTGTCACAGCACAAGTGCAACAGAACACGTATAAAGCACAGCTGCTAAGCCCACAGATCTCCAGGCTGTCAAGAAAAGCTTTTTTTTGCTGGTGCCTGCATGCAAAACATCAAGGAGCTGTAATACACAGCTGCCCGTAAGTCTGGCCGTGTTTCTGCTTCTTCCTAGCAGTGGTTCGTGCATTGCATTTTTCCTGAGATGGGAAGCTCAGGCTCCCATAACCATGGAAACCTGGTTTGTCTTCCCTAATAGATGTTGAGTACAGCTGAAGCTGTCTCCCTGGGAAAAGGAAGGCTGCAAAAGACACAGATTAGTGGTGTGCATCTCTTGGGATGCTAAAACCCTTGAGCACCTCCAGCAGGCTCCTGGCCCACCAGAACAAAGCAGAAATGCTGAGATAATCTTTGAGGGGCTTATAAAGATATGCCAGGCAGGAGGAGGAAGGGGGGGGGGGGGGGGAGTGGAGGAAGGCTCTCCAGAGGCCAGAAGGTGGTATGAAGCTGAATAAGAAGATGCTGCATTTTGGTTGTCTTGCTCTGTGTGTGTTGGCTTGACATGCTGGGTTTGTGGAGATTTCTTTGACTTTAATGCTTTAAAAAAAGCCGTTTTCTATTTTAAGTTAGCAAACCTTTAAACAGCTTGTCACAGAGAAGGAAATCTGGGTATAAGCTGGTGAGCATAAAATAAGCTTAGAGATGTTGGTAAGTTGCCTCTCTTTGGTAATGTATGTCTCTGTACAGCCCCTCAGTTGTTGGAAGAGTAATTATTGACAAATGTGTCTCATGGCTCTAACTTGGTGCTAGCAGTGTTGCTGGACTAGTTAATATGGGGAAAAGTGGGGAGAAGTGGTTTAAAGAGGCTTAAAACCTAATTCAAGAGGGTTTTCTCCTGCATTTCTGTGTAGACGTGCATGCATCTCCTACAAACTTGCCATTTAAACTCTCCTTTTTGACTTGAAAGATAGATATGTCAAATAAAAGCTAAGCACAGTTACAGCCCCGGACTTCAGACTTCCAGAAGGAGCTGTGCAGACTGCCAACCTCTCAGAAAGGCATCGCAGGAGCTGGCAAAGCTGCTCCTTTCCTGATGTGCCAGGTCCCACATCTCTGTTAAATGCAGGAGCAGGCCTGGTGCAAGTTTTTGCAAACGTGAGGGGAAGTGCTTTTCTGCACTGGTGTTTGGTGCAGTGACCTGTGCCAGGGCACTCTGTAAGCTGGAGGCAGAAGCAGAAGCAACCTTGTCCACTGGCAAATCACAGCCTCAGTATGCCCATCTGTGAAATGGAGGTGATAATATTTCACTGTGGGTGCTTTAAAGCTTAGTTAGTGTTTATGAAATGTTCCGAACTTTCAGATAGTACCTACTGTAGAGGACACTTATAATGGTCCCCAAATGTCTTTGTTGACACAGCAGGCACATGAAAACAGTGGCATCTTCCCAGCATACAGTATACAGAGATGCTGGAACTGCTTAAAAGTTTAAAAAAAGATGTTTTTAAAACAAACCTATAATATTAATCTGACAGCTGTCACCTGGAGGTGTTGTCAGCATGAACAGTAAAAATAGTAGCAGGTGAATCTGGTAAAATCCAGGGTTGAGGTTAGTGCCTGAACAATAAAAGCTGTTTGGGAAATGCTTTGTACCTCTGCTGAATATAGCTGTTGATGCTCTGTGTCAGAGCATAGAGCCACTGGGTCTGTGTGATGGGTCCGCATTTCTTCATGGACATGACGAGCATAAGCCTCTGCTTTCTCCATAGGAGCCTAGTAGGAGGGTTTTCATGCCAGTCACTGCAGTGTTAGAAGACTGGACCAAACTAAGAAGCCAGTGCTCCAAACTCACCCTCTCAGCAGGGGCCCTGGCCAGCACAGCCGTGCAAGATGTAGTGTTGTAATAACAATATGCTTCACAGAAACAGTTTTTAGTTTTCTGGCTCCTGGAGTGTTTGGTTAGCAGAGAAACAAACGCCTGTCTCTTGTCCACAAAATCCAAGTAAAGATCTTAAGAACTGATCCTGCCTGTGTGCATCCACACACACAGCAATTGCTGTAGGTTATTTTACTGGCAGCTAGAAATCAATGTTGTTTTCCCTGCAGCTTTTTTTGATCTTACAGATGCCTTCCCACTCCTTATTTACATAGTGAAATGATCTTTGATCAGGATACCTGGATCCCCATCTGTTCAGAGTATGAGTCTCTCTTTCCAACCTGGACCTGATAAACCTTTTCCTCAAGCAAATTTAATGAAGATTGCTCCTTCTAATTAAGCTTCAGTTAAAAAGTATTTTATGACCAAAAACCATGTTTTGTAAATGCAAGAGCCAGCTGGGAGCACTTTTCCCTGTAGGAGCTCCTGGGAGCCAGCAGTTCCAGCTGTTGGCTGTCAGATGTCAGAAGTGCACCAGAAGTACTCAGCGGTTTCTGTGCTTGACACCACTGTTGGAAGGTACCCCGAATTGCTCCGGGTTTGCAGTTTTGTCCTCTTGTAATAGGGATTTCTCTGGTAGTACCAAACAGCAGCTCCGTTTGTCCAGTGACTATGGACTAGAAATACATATTCTGTGCATTTTTCATATATGTGTGTATTATACACACATATATGAAAAATGCACATGCTTATTAACTTTGCTACAACAGCAACCACTTACCACACTGTCTATGCAACCAATGGGATGTAGTGATGCTAAATGTTACCTGAACTATCTCTGGTAACAAATTAGTTAATTAGAACAATATTGCAAATAATGCCTTTTTTGCTCTAAGTTGACTCTGGCATTTATAATGTAACACAAGTAGGTTCAAAGCTGATCTCTGTATCAACACTTCAGAGCTGAAATTGCAGCTCTGACAATGGTCAGTTGATTTATCATAGATGTTGGTGTGTGTGTAAGAGAAATAACTCCACCTGGAAGGAGACACAAAATTGGACCTGCTCTGAGTTGTGATAGAAAATATCTATTCTTCTGAGTCTGTACTTAAGTCAAGATTTGTACAATGACTTTGAGTTATGTCTTAACAGTGGAGATGAAATGATGACTGGAATTTGTGATGAACAAGTCAGCATCAGGAACTGGGCAGGTGATTCTTGTAGATGCATTGATCTGAAGTTGCCAGAAGTGATTTTGGTTTGCTGCGGCCAGCAGTAGGTCCTGGTTCTGCCTGCTGAATTGCATTTTCCTGGTGACCCATTTCTTGCCAACACAAGTCTATTTATGAATCAAATGGTGAATGAGCGAATACTGTTTGGGCTACATTTGTGGAGCTGAGGAGCCCAAATGAATGTCAATGCAGAAGTGACAAATCATCCCGTAGCTGCTGAGGAGAATATCTAATGATGATTGCAGCTGTGGTGCAGACTCCACTTACTGTTAATATTTTTGTATCAATAAGATAAGTCTGTAAAGAAGTTTTAGGTTGGCGACTGAGCAGGGAAGGAGAACAAGCTGCTGGAATGGTTTCAGGACACCCTGGTAATAATCTTGCCTCTCCACTTATTTGTGCTGTGACCTTAGTCAAGTCTTGTACCTTTACCATGCTTTTGATGTGCAGTCAGGTTTTTTTATTTACCTGCTGAGACTGTAAATACTTGATAGGCACCGTCCCTTTTTGTGTCTGTATGACACTCCTTTCAGTCCAGATTCCAATCATTCCTTCAGGGTATTACTGAGGTGGAAATGATCTAGCAACTGTTACGATATACAAAGGAGCTGAATGTAACCATCTAGGGAAAGTATCCCCCCCTTCAGGGAATGTGTCTTTAGAGAGTCTGTTAATGGTTTACGTGATTCTGTAGTGTCTAGTAACAAGCCCTGTAAAACTGAGGGAAATCTGGAGGCAGTGGGTTGATGGGATGAATGGGCATGAAAGAAGGGAGCATAGAAAACAATGAGGAACTGGGCAAAGCTGGACACCTTTAGCTTCCAGAACTGGTGCAAGGCTCTAACCTCTTCACTCCGGTAGCCTGAGGCCAGGTAGAGGTTGCTGCAGCTCATACAAAGCAGCTCTAAGCCGTAGCAATTTGTAAAGCTCTGCCTGTGGCTCAGCTCCTTGCAGATGCGCTGCCTCCCTTCAGCGTCTTCAGAGCTGCAGCACACAACTGCTGTGGCAGCCTGCTCTCAGTGGTCAGATATTATTGGCTATCTTGAATTGCTGTCTCTGAAATCATGCTAAGAAATTACAGTGTAGTCACATATGCTGAAGCAGATTTGTTGTATCTGAATCTAAAGGATGCAGATGGAGCCAAATGTAGAAGGATGTAAACCTGGTGTGGTCCAGATTAGAGGGTGAGGACTGCAGAGAGCTAAGCAAGTATGTAGCTTTACTTGTGCAAATGTTAGCGCTGATCTCAGGCTAATGGGATCAAAACATAACTTTTGTTAAATATGTACAATCCAGAAATGCTGCACTATGCTCTGTAATGCAAGTTAAACCAGATTAGTACAGTGGCTTCTTCTGGACTCCGAAGCTAAGAAGTGGCTATGGATTGGTTTTTGGTCTGTCATAGGCTTTCCTGCTAGAGGAGGGTGTGTGCAGGCACGTACTGTGTCAACATGCAATGATAAAGGAGCATCCTTGAGTTGCCAGGAGACATGTAGCTGGATTCATGATCTGGCTGTTCAAATGATAATCCAGTCTTGATGTCGAAAGATCCAGTGACAGACAGCTTTGCTTGTACAACGCACAAGGCAAGGAAAAAAATGAAAGCTGCTTTGATTGCTCTTGGTTCTCCCAGGATCTGGAGCTCAGCTGGGTCTGAAGCTGTACCTCTGCTAGGAGTGAGATGCCACCGTGGCAGGGGCATGTGGCTGCTGCAGCACGGTAAGGTCTCATGTGCCATAGGGCCTGTGCTGAGCAGATGCAAAAAGCTGCCTCTCTGAGCAGAGGAGGTCAGGGACTGAACCAAATGGATCTGAGTTATAATGCCGAATTTTTGGCTGTTCTGAGGTTTGAATTTAGGCTTTCGTTCCATATGTAGAGATCTATTTTTAAGAGCAAGTCTGAGGAGTCTGAACTACCTTGTTTTTAAAGCTATCATACATATCTCTATAGGGTTACTTCTGCCATTGCTGCCCTGTGTGATCTGGATGTGAAAAAATATGATGAAAAGGTGGCAAGGTATGGGCAGGAATTTTGATTGGGAACTGTAGTGCCTCTTCTTAGAAATAAAGTTGAAGATGCTTTGAAAGGTAACAGATTTGATGAATGATTGCACACTATTTTAAATGCAATTTTAAACCACATGAAGAGTCTCAATTTAAGGCATCCTCATCACCAGCCACTTCTGGAAAGTAAGTAATGTTTCATCTCATTACTAGTGCATATAGAGCTAGAGCTGTATAACAGAGTCTGGAAAAGGGCCTGATAAAAATCCCTTTATTGCTCCCTCCCCAAATCCAAAAAAGCCAGAAAAATGTCTCTAAAAGGTTCCTCAGCTGGCCGGTTACTTGTGCGTTCTCTAAAATAACAGATTCTTTCCATCTTTTCCTCTGATAGATCTCTCCCTACATGCTGTCAGTACCTCCATTGCTTTACTCTCCAAGATGCCTAATACTGGAGAAACAACACCCTGTTTTCGTGTTTGAGAAGGCTCCTACAGCAGCTGAAGTTATTAAAATTGAAGAGGCTGTAAACCTAAGCCCACAGAGCTTCCGCAGCTGCATAAAAGCTTAGGGTCCATGAATTTTGAAGTATATTTTGTCCATGTGTTTTGAGCTTCTAGTAGTTACGTTGCAAAAAGTGAAATGGACCCTGAAAGCCCTGGATTTCCATGGCTAGTGTGGAGACCTCTGCCTAGACCAGCACCTAGAGGTGACAAGTATCCCTTGCAGGAAGGAGGTCCGTTTCACCTTCTGCCCAATCCTGTGGGATCTTGGAGTTGGTAGAGTGGGCTCCAGACTGCAGCCCTGCTGATTCAGACCCTCATGTGTTTAAGGAGTTGTTTCTTCAGGCCAGGTTGGGACTAGGAGTTGGTGGTTACTCCAAAATAGAGGGAAAAGAATCAGCTCCAGCTGATCCAGCACAGCCTTCCTCTTCCACGAAGAGCTGAGGGTTGTACTGTTTCAGATGACTAACAGGCTGACATGGACCAATTGCAGAAGCTGAAGCTCGTGAGCATCCAGTGAGGATGCTCCAGTTTTGTTTCTGCTGGTGCTTTGGAAACATCTTTGGGGGTCTCAGCTACTATGGAGCCTTATCAAGGAGACAGATTTAAGTCTAAAAATTCAAGGGCTCTAGAGATTGAAGTCAACCTCAAAGGGAAACGCAGTTTTCCTCAGCTTAAAATAACTTTATTTATAATGTCCTTTATTCTCCAAGGTCTCTTTCAAGGCTATGCCTGGGTTGCATTTTGACTTGTGCACAGCAAAGCTCCTGTGAGGAAGGAGGGCCGGGAAATTCAGGGAAGGCAGTTTGGGGCAGGGGGAAGGGAAAGGGGAAATGCTGATAAGGGTTTCACCTTCAGGACTGATGAACTGTGGGAGAGTTGGCTGCATTGAGGGTCTGGCACAGCTTCAGCATGCGCACATGGGGATGGATCAGCTGAGAGAAATGACTGCATTTATTCAATGAATTTACATGAGGTGCCTGCGTTGCCAGAAAGGGACGGGCTCCCTCCCCCTCCAAAACATCAGCAGCTCTGTGCAGGAACGGCAGGAGTGGAGCAGCAGGCTCAGCAGAGACAAGGGGCTGGGAATTTTTCAGCCGAGCCCCTCCTGTGAAGGCTGCTGCTTGTGGCACCCACACGCAGCTTGGGATTCGGCCCCCCCTGCTGTTCCTGGGGTCTGACTCACAGAATCACAGAATAGTAGGGGTTGGAAGGGACCTCTGTGGGTCATCTAGTCCAACCCCCCTGCCGAAGCAGGGTCACCTACAGCAGGCTGCACAGGACCTTGTCCAGGCGGGTCTTGAATATCTCCAGAGAAGGAGACTCCACAACCTCCCTGGGCAGCCTGTTCCAGTGCTCCGTCACCCTCAGAGAGAAGAAGTTCCTCCTCATGTTCAGCTGGAACTTCCTGTGCCTCAGTTTGTGCCTATTACCCCTTGTCCTGTCACTGGGCACCACTGAAAAGAGCTTGGCCCCATCCTCCTGACACCCACCCTTCAGATATTTGTAGGCATTTATAAGGTCCCCTCGCAGCCTTCTCTTCTTCAGGCTGAACAAGCCCAGTTCCCTCAACCTCTCCTCGTAGTGGAGATGCTCCAGTCCCCTCACCATCCTTGTAGCCCTCCGCTGGACTCTCTCCAGTAGCTCTTCATCCTTCTTGAACTGGGGAGCCCAGAACTGGACACAGTACTCCAGATGAGGCCTCACCAGGGCAGTGTAGAGGGGAAGGAGAACCTCCCTTGTCCTGCTGGCCACACTCTTCTTGATGCACCCCAGGATCCCATTGGCCTTCTTGGCAGCCAGGGCACACTGCCGGCTCATAGTTAACCTGTCGTCCACCAGGACACCCAGGTCCCTCTCCGCAGAGCTGCTCTTCAGCAGGTCCACCCCAAGCCTGTACTGGTGCATGAGGTTGTTCCTCCCCAGGTGCAGGACCCTGCACTTGCCCTTGTTGAACCTCATCAGGTTCCTCTCTGCCCAGCTCTCCAGCCTATCCAGGTCACGCTGAATGGCAGCACAGCCTTCTGGTGTATCTACCACACCTCCCAGTTTGGTGTCGTCAGCAAACTTGCTGAGGGTACATTCTAACTCTTCATCCAGGTCGTTGATGAAGAAGTTAAACAAGACTGGGCCCAGTACTGACCCCTGAGGGACACCACTTGTCACCAGCCTCCAACTAGACTCAGCGCCGCTGATGACAACCCTCTGAGTTCTGCCATTCAGCCAGTTCTCTATCCACTTCACCGACCACTCATCCAGCCCACACTTCCTCAGATTCCCCAGGAGGATATCATGGGAGACTGTGTCGAAAGCCTTGCTGAAGTCAAGGTAGATAACATCCACAGCTCTCCCTTCGTCTACCCAGCCAGTCATGTCATCGTAGAAAGCTATCAGATTGGTCAGGCATGATTTCCCCTTGGTGAATCCATGCTGACTACTCCTGATAACCTTCTTTTCTTCCACTTGCTTGATGATGGCCTCCAGGATAAGCTGCTCCATCACCTTTCCCGGGATGGAGGTGAGGCTGACCGGCCTGTAGTTCCCTGGGTCCTCCTTCTTGCCCTTTTTGAAGACTGGAGTGACATTGGCCTTTCTCCAGTCCTCGGGCACCTCTCCTGTCTTCCAGGACCTCTCAAAGATGATGGAGAGTGGCTCAGCAATGACATCCGCCAGCTCCCTCAGCACTCGTGGGTGCATTCCATCGGGCCCCATGGATTTGTGGACATCCAGATTGCTTAAGCGATCCCTCACACAGACTCTTATAAACTGAATTAATAAATGGTTACCCATAGCCAGCCTGCTGTTGGCTGCTCTACAGGCTACTTCTGCCTCTAGCTAAACTCTCTCCCCTTCTCCACCAGCAGCTTCTTGCATGTCTGATTTTTGAGGTATCAGCTGCTGCTCCGTAGTTGCATTTCCCTTGAAAACGGTGCCTATGTTTAGAGTGTAGGGCATGGAAGCATTGATTTGCAATAAGTGTAAGGGACAGAAAAGGAGGAATAGGTCTGTACCAAAAGCTTGGAGCCACAAATGCTTTCATAGTATGTGGTGAGAGAATTTGGGCTTGAGGTGGGGAGTCCCAGGGCAGCTCATGCATCCTTTCGGCACCCTCAGAGCATACCACACTCTGCAAAGCAAACTCCACTTGCTTCTCTGCTGTTGTTTCCTCCCTGAGGAAGTGTCCTGCCACGTGCTGAAGAGGTTAACTTACTTATTCCTTAATCCTGATGGGTTATTGTCAAGGTGACTATTAAATAGGCTGCCCAAACCCCTGACTGGAGTGCATTTATACTAAAGCCTGCCCCCCCGGGAGTGTTCTCAGCATGACCCATTAAGTCAGAAACAACTGGTCTACACTGGGAGCTAGTGGGGGTCCTGTAGCTGATGCTCTGCTCCCTCAGCTTCCAGAGTCAAAGAGCATTTGCAGGAAATCCATCTTCCCCAGTCCTTCTAAAAAAAATTAAATACATAATAACCAAGGAATATTTAATCTCAAGATGGGATTTCTTTAAATAAGGATTGGATTCTTCACATTATGCCTGGTTATAGTGTTGCCTTGCTTTGTGGTCCTGGGTCCTGAAGGATGTGGGCTGAGCTGAAGCTCCATGGGGTTTGAGCTCTCCCTCCAACAGTCATGTTTTGTGGGAGAATCTGAGGGATGAGGTACTGTGATAAATACCAGCTTGGCGGGGGAATGCTGGCCAGCCCGTGGTATAGGAGGCCTGCTTCAGTCTTAAACTTTCCTTCCTGTGAGCTGCCAGAGTGACAGAGCCTGTCCCCAGTGGCACGCCGCAGTCCCCACCTTGGAGCGATGCTCCCGCTGTAGGGACCTCGTGGGACACAGAGCTGCTCATGCAAAGTCTGCGTTCCGAAAATAATTCCCTAGCTGCTCTGAATTAATCCCTTTTTTAGCTAGAAACTTGCATATAAGTAGGCAAAAAAAAAAAAAAAAAAATCATTCCATCATGGTTTTTACTGTGTGATGTAGAATCCATGACAGATTTTACTGTCCTGCATTCAGCCTTACTGACGGATATCAGTACTGGTAATACTGTCAACATCAGCATTAACTGATAGAGTTAATCATCATAAACACATATTGTTTTGGGCCCGAGTTTGTCTGGTTTTGTATTGCCTCTTGTTAGACTGGATTTACTAAAGGACAGAGCTCTTTGACTGAATTTCTGTTCTTTACGTAGGTACTTGCAAACTGTGATCAGATCGTCCTATTAACCTTCTCCCTTCGTTAAGGAGAACAGATGGTGCTTCTGGAGCCTTTCTCTAAGCTGAGCTTTTGGTCCTTTAATCATCCTCTTGGTGGTTCTTTGCACTGGATCTAGTTTTTCAATATGCTTCTAGAATTGCAAGCATTACAACTTATCATAATTTTGACAGTATTAATGTCAAATTCCACATACTGATTTTCTTTTTTTCCCCTGTTTGAGCATCCCCCATCCAAAGCCTCTCTGAGCTCTCAACCCACAGGGCCATTCCAGCACAGTATGCTCAACTGCTCTTTTTCCATGTTGACCAGGAAGTTCCTGCCGAAGTCAATGGCTTCCCAGGATGCTGCTCCCGTCGCTTCTGCTGCTCTGGGTGTGTGGCAGTACTGAACTCTGTACTCTATTCTTTAGTGCAGCTTATCTAGCCATGCAGATCTGTTGGTCCCTTCTTAGCTGTTATTTAGCAGTCCCACACCGTCATCTTCAGGCTTGATAAGTAATGATTTTAGGCTTGCTTCCATTCATTAACATACGTGTTTACACCACAGGGCCAAGGAGCACCCTCTGCCAAGTCCTCAGTAGGAACATACACGTGTGCCTGTGACTATTTAGTCACCACTGCATGAGATGATTTTCATCCATTAATACAAGTCATATTATTTCCTCATCTTAATCAAATCATCATGTAATGTGAAGCTAAATTCTGTATGGAAGATCAACAATGTCGTTTTAATGAGTAAAATCATGTTAAGTAAAAGTTTAATTGTTATACTTTGTTTTAAAAGTCAGTAATACTAGATATTGCCTGCTCTGGAGAATTCCCAGTTTATATAGGTTAATTTTATCACTGTCTTAGTTTACTGGAGATCTTTGTTACGATTTTCTAGTCACTTAAAATATTTGACACATCAGCAGGTTTTGTTCCAGCCACTGCGACTTCCATGTGTCTAAGATATGTTTAAAATTGATATCAATAATACAGAGTTGTTTCAGGATGTTCTTTTAAAACTGATGCAAGTCATCCAAACCTGCTGAATTTAGATTCTGCTTAATTAGCTGCAGTTTAAGGCTTTGCTTAGTTGGTAGTAGAATAAAGAGCACAGGACTGATGATATAACGTATGCATGCACCACCTAACTACTGTCCCCATGCAATGAAATGTGTTAAAAATTGCTTTAGACTTTTTGTTTCGATCTCTACAGTGTGGAAATGATTGAAGTAGCATTGGAGTAATCATGAATTGCCTCAAAACCCATCTATACGGTTCTTAATTTTACTAGCTAGATTCACCCCTGTGCCTTTATAAATAAACTTACAGTTCCTAGCTTTTGGCTCCTTCTCATCACCTTTCCCTTTCTCCAGGGTGATATGTGTTTAATTCTGTGCTTCTAAGTGGCTTAGTGTTGGACACAGCACTTTTGATTTAGTACGTTGTCATCTGGATGGTGGTGTTAACGTTTGGAGGGCATTTCGGGAACAGCCATGTGGGACATGCAGTTTTTCCATGCCAAAATCCACTGCAATACCTCAGTTTTTATTCTTATCCGTTCTTGATGGTTAAAGAACAAAATCTCAGCTTTATCTTTTCCTGATCTGTCAATGACTCAAGGACAGGAAATACTCAGAGTTGTTCCATTTCTTCTCTGCCTTTCCCAAATATGTTCAACCCACTGATTTCTCCATATTCTTGTTGTGAGACTCTCTGCCAGGATGCAGCAGTGTTGAGTACGGCAGTTTTCAGAAAGGAGCAATCCTGGCTCCTCTGATGTGTTGTAGTCCTACTTCTGCTATGTAGACAGATAAACCAAATTAACCTAATAGGAGACATGCAGAGAAGAAACAAATCCTGAGGTTCATTTGCTTCAGTATATTTTTTTCTCAGATATCAATATTTTGTTGTTGGTTTCTCACTTGTCTAGCCAAACTCAGAAGAAAAGATCTTTCGTTTGCTAAGACATGCAGATGACACCAAGTTGGGTGGGAGTGTCATTCTGCTTGAGGGTAGGAAGGCTCCGCAGAGGGATCTGGACAGACTGGATGATGGGCTGAGGCCAGCTGTATGAAGTTCAACAAGGCCAAATGCCAGGTCCTGCACTTGGGTTACAACAACCCCATGCAATGCTACAGGCTTGGGGAGGAGTGGCTGGAAAGCTGCCTGGCAGAAAAGGACCTTGGGGTGTTGGTTGACAGTGGTTGAACATGAGTCAGCAGTGTGCCCAGTTGGCCAAGAAGGCCAACGGGGTCCTGGCTTGTGTCAGGAGTAGTGTGTCCAGCAGGAATAGGGAGGTGATTGTGCCCCTGTACTTGGCACTGGTGAGGCCGCACCTCGAGTACTGTTTTCAGTTTTGGGCCCCTCACTACGAGCAGGACATTGAGGTGCTGGAGTGTGCCCAGAGAAGGGCAACGAGGCTGGTGAGGGGTCTAGAGAACAAGTCTTCTGAGGAGCAGCGGAGGGAGCTGGGACTGCTTAGTCAGGAGAAGAGGAGGCTGAGGGTGGACCTCATTTTTCTCTACAGCTACCTGAAAGCAGATTGTAGTGAGGCAGGTGTTGGTCTCTTCTGCCGGGTAACTAGTGATAGGACGAGAGGCAATGGCTCAAGTTGTGTCAGGGGAGGTTTAGGTTAGATATTAGGAAAAATTTCTTTACTGAGAGAGTGGTCAGATGCTGAATAGGCTGCCCAGGGAGGTGGTTGAGTCCCCATCCCTGGAGGTGTTTAAAAAACTTGCAAATGTGGCACTTCAGGATGTGATTTAGTAGGAATAGTGGTATTGGGTGGATGATTGAAGTTGAAGATCCTAGAAGTATTTTCCAACTTATGATTCTATGACATACATCCCACTTCTAACAGTTGGTGGAGCATTATTGCTCGAAGTCAACATCCTCTGTGGCCCCCAGGATTCCCTGGTTGAGCACTTGTGAACTGGGAAAGGTACTTTTGAAGAACTGGAACATGTCCCCTACGAGGAGAGGCTGAGGGAGCTGGGCTTGTTCAGCCTGAAGAAGAGAAGGCTGCGAGGGGACCTAATAAATGCTTATAAATATCTGAAGGGTGGGTGTCAGGAGGATGGGGCCAAGCTCTTTTCAGTGGTGCCCAGTGACAGGACAAGGGGCAATGGGCACAAACTGAGGCACAGGAAGTTCCGTCTGAACATGAGGAAGAACTTCTTCCCTCTGAGGGTGACGGAGCACTGGAACAGGCTGCCCAGGGAGGTTGTGGAGTCTCCTTCTCTGGAGATATTCAAGACCCGCCTGGACAAGGTCCTGTGCAGCCTGCTGTAGGTGACCCTGTTTCAGCAGGGGGGTTGGACTAGATGACCCACAGAGGTCCCTTCCAACCCCTACTATTCTGTGATTCTGTGAACACCAAAGAGTTCTTTTCCAGTATGTTGTTCAGATGCAACTGTATGTGGTGAAGCACTGCTTCTAATCCCTTGGATATTTGCCAGCCAACTTCAGAAGCCCTGAAATTTGCATCTTGTCTTGGATCTGTGAGGACAGCAGGCTATCCTGTTGTTCTCTTGTCTCCCTGAAGAACGGTTTCCATCCAAGGTTCAAAAGCTGTTGGTGTAGAGTTCTTGTGGGGATGAAAATCCCTCCCAATTGCATGCAGTATGAAAGCACCATTCATAGTTAATAGCTACAACCAAAATTTTTATCACTTTCACAAGGACAGAATAGTGTATTCTTCTCAAAATGTGGAGCTTGAGCTCAGCTGTATGCATAAGTTAGTGTGGTGCATGGTGCAAAAATCAGCTAGTCCATAGCATCTACCAAGTGCTCAGCCTTTGGGGGCAGAGGGGCAAATGCAAAGCAAGTCAAGCAAGCTCAGCCTTCTTTCACTGAAAGCTGAACTCATTCAAGTTGTCTTGTATTGGGCTTGAGCTCAGGGGTTTCCTCAGCTCCATGTAAGCAGGGTTCCTTGGTTATCTTGCTGCCTCGTTGTGCCTTATTTGTCTTGGTCTTATTCTTTGAGAAGAGAAGAAATTCTTTGATGGTTTGTGTGACACTCAATTAGAGGGATTTTTATAAACAAGAATCATCTAATTTGTAGAAACAAATAGAGAAAATATTTTTAAAGGGTTCCTTTGAGAAAACAGTATCTGAGTGTTATGAATGACCTTGATATCAAAACAACAGATACATCACACAGCTTCTAAGCTAGCCTTTCTGAAATCTCATCTGTACTCTGCATTTGAAGTAGCTCTTCTTAGGATTATCTCCTCTACCCTTGGCCTCTCCCCTTCATAATTGAAAGTTTATACAGCAGCCATGTGATTTCAATATGGGTAGCTGGTGAAAGCGACATCTTTAATTCTCTCCCTGTGCTGTGATATGGTGGGAATGAAGCTGTGTGTTGTTACACCAGATAATAACTGTGTGAAGACTGTTAATGTGGAACAGTGTTGTTGCCATATGAAACAAGTGTTCGAAGTTGCATGATATTTTTCTTATTATTTTGACCCTCCCACCTGAAATGGGCAGAGTTGAGATGAGCTCAGTGATTAGGTGTATCTGGTTTAACCCACTCAGTGTTGCAGAAGGTTAGCTTAAAGTCTGAACGACCCAGGCTTGGAAATTCGAGTGCTTGCATGTGACAACTGGCAGGTCTCTGTGAGGTGGTTAGTTATGTATCGTTGGTATATGCTTTCAGCCTGGACTCTGCTGTATTGTAGCTTTTAATCAGTAAATACATATGGAATGAAATATGACTCTTGTCAATGCTGCTAGTAAGGTGCACTTCCAAGTCGGAACCCTTGAGAGTAACTGCAGGTGTCACCAAGCACGTGCTGTACCTGCAAAAGGGAAGATGTCCTCTGGAAAACAGTCTCCGATTATGGGTGGTTAGGAACTGATGTGTTACATTGTAGTTTAGTGCAGATGGGAGTCACAAACAGCATTTTTCTCCCCTTTTGCTTTTTACTGCTTTTCTGTGCTGTACGTCTGCTTCATCTGAATGTGCCCTAAACATCCAAAGCAGTAGTGGAGAGGGTAGTTTACAGCTGTTCTGTCTCATAGCCATGGACTGGAGGTACTGAGTCTTCATTAATTAGAGCGGTGTGGCAGGATCTGTTCTTTCCCTGAACAGTAGCATGCACAGTAGTATGCCGCTGGAATCTTTTCTTCTACCAAAGACATAGCTGCAAGCTTTAAACTTCATGTAGCAAACCCAAGACTTCAAAGATTCCTTGGAGGTCTCATTTGTTGTTGAAGATGCTGCCTCTGGTGTATAGTGGTTTCTGAGATGGCTGCAGTCTGCTTTGGCAGAAGCGCCCTGTGCCCATGAGCAAGTCTCTCTGACACCCTGTTAGCAGTGGAGTATGAATTCATTACAGGGCAGATGTTGTTTGAGTCATCTCAGAAATGACTTATGGTAAATGATCTTGACTCACCATTGCCTTCAATAGCAGTATTTTTGCCATGCTTTATACTATGTTTGAAATCAGATTTTTAGGATGGTTCCTGCTGGAGCTGAGAGCTGCCCCTGTGAGCAGGATGGAGGCTGAGTGTTGTGCACAAGACGTGCCAGCTGGCACAGGGCTGCTGCCTGCCTTCACCAGGGATCAGGAATGCTTGTTCTTGGGGTTCAGGCTCAAAGTTGTTTGGTGCCACAATGCTGCCCAATGGTGAGCGTCAAAGGACTCTGTTGCTGGAGCAGCTATTGGGTCCAAGGATGTGTGTCCTGTCAGCAGAGCAGCTGGCACTGGGAGTGATGCGGGTTTGCAAACCCCTGGATGAAGCAGGTGTCTCTGAGCAACGTCAGGGCTCTTGCTGCAGACCTGTGTCAACTACGGCCAGGATGCTTTACTCCTGGGTCCCCAGTCTCCACTGTGCTGCTAAATCATTGACACTGTAGGGTGACGTTGGAGCTGAGATCCTGTTCTGAGGTGGTTCTGGGAACTGGCTCAGAAGGGAGGTTGAGGCATACCCCTGAGCTCCTCCGCAGAGGGGTGCGGGCTCGTCCCTGGGATGTGACACAGTGGGGGCTGCGTCTGTCCCAGGCCAGCTGCGCTTCTTGAGGGAGATGCGGGTGGGCTCAACGAACACTGTGGGTCCCTGAATTCTGAGTGTTGTTTAATAGTAATCACCAGTCCAGGAAACCCTGAAAAGTGGAAGATGATCAGTGAATATGAGAATATTACGGGCGAGTTGTTATCATTTACAGTGTGTACCTAGATTCCTTTTGCTGAAGCTCTGCTAATACCCTGTAGGAGACGGGATACTGATCTATGCAGCCCATCTTTGTATTGAGAATGGAGAAATCTAAAACTGGAGTTCTTTGTGACAGTTCACACTTTTTATTAAGCTTCATGTTGCTGATGTAGTAATCATTAAATCAAATACCATGATGCCAGCTGTGTATTCTTAAGTATACCAACATCTCAGTTCCTTCTTAGTGCCTCTCCTCTTTTGTTCAGAAAGATGTTTCTTGGCATAAAAGATAAAATGTATTTTCTCTCACTGTTAATAAACATCCAGTTATGGTCAATGACAGGAAAATGAATCAGTGCAGCAACACACTTGAGCGTGCTAAGGCAACTTCTCAGATAAGTGATGCTGCAGTTCACTGTGGACTGAGCACAAGTTCCTCATGGGTGTATTGTTTTCTGCTGTCCAGCTCGGTGAAAGAAGATGATAAAGGGAACTTTTTTGCAAGCTACGTGTGCTGTGAGCAAAGATGAATAGAAAAAGGATTTTTAAAATACCTGAGTCCTCATTTTCGAAAAGGTGGAAAAATTATGTTGGTTAATTCATCCCTGGTGGAATTCTGCTGCTACGGAGTTAATCACAAGACAAATTTGTCCTTGTAATGTGATATTTCTGTAACAGTGCAGACTTGCTTGTTTGGTGGATAGAAAAGGTTTTTACAGCTCAGCTATTAAAGAGGTGAGAACCAGCCTGACTACGTTATGAAAGAGATGTGCTAATGCGATTTCAGTGTGATGTGGTCTCAGACACAGTGCTCCATGAAAATATTTTAATGTTTTGAAACACTTTCTAGTTTTAGGATTTATTGCAAAAAAACGAATTTCTTTTCTTCTAGGTTCCCCTTTCTTTCCTTTTTCACTTTTCACTTGATCTAGACTGTAGAATAAATCAAACTGTTTTGCTGTAATTGACAGAGGCAGAACTCTCATTCAGTTTTGTAACAGACTTTTTCCTCTGTGCTACATTGATACACACACACACACAGCCGTGGTATCCAGGGTTCACCTCCCTGATAAAGTGGAGCTTCTCTCTTCACATAAAAGAATCCAGAGAATTGCGCATACTATGGAAATAAATTCAGTGTGGAGTTTCATGTCTGATTTCTTTCAGCTGTGCAAATTGTTATCCTAGCAAAATTGAAGTGAATATAATTTGTCCTTAAAAACAATTACTTTAATTATTTTTTGCTCTGCTGCACTCTGCTGATAGCATACGTGGCCAGTGCGACTTACTTAAAATGTGTGCTCTTAATATCAGCTCAAAAAGAAAACTATCTCAGCTGGAAAAAAATTAATGTCACGTAAAAAATTAGATTATTTTTTTCCATCTGACCTTGCCTCTGTTTAGTTATCTCCGCTTTTGATGTTGAAATTTATAGATTAATAATTGTAGCTGCTTAAGCAAAGTCAGGGCACAGCACAATTAGCAACTGCAAACAAATCCCTCTTCTGCTTTGCCTTGCCCTCCATCAGAGCGAAAGAACTGTACACGTGATTACTCACGTTCCGAATAACTTGGGGAAAACGAATTACTCTTTCAGGGCTGCTTGCTGCCAAAGGAAGGTTTCCTGTTACCTGGCGTAGCTGAGGTCTGCAGGGTGTGCTCACACTGCATCACTGTGATGCCAGGCCCCAGTTTCTTTTCTGGGAGCTGTCTCCGGTGAGAGCAGCAGCCCAGCCCAAGCAGCGCAGAGGGCTGGTTAAGGCTACACAGGTTTTTCGGGCTGGTTTGGTAGTACATGCTGAATTTTACTCAGTCCTTGCTAACCTGCTGTCTGTCCCTAGCTCAGTGCTTTGGAGCTACCTTCTCTTGCTCTGATACATTGCAGTTGGGCTTTCAGTGCTGTGTGAGGGCACATCCTCACTGTGGCTGTGTGATAGTGTGCTGTGACAATACCAGTGATGCCACGCCTGCTTTGTCCTAAGAGGCGTGTGCTGTGTTGTCGAGAGCTCTCAACTCATCCCTGCTGGGCTAAGTTTGCCAAATAGTTTTGTATCTCCTTGGTTCAGGAACACTGACCATAAGATGTCCCAGTTCATATGAACAAGAGTCACCGTTGCAGGTGCTGGCATGCTGTGGCTGAGCTATGCTTTGGGTACTGCACAGATGATGGTTAGAGGCTGAAGACCGGAGAGACTGCAGTTATTGAGGCCATGGCAGAGCTATAGAGGTCAAGTCCATCAGACCCGTAACAGCTGATTGCATGTGACTGTAGGCGTGACTTCTTTAATGTGGTGTTGCAGACAGACCTTGCAGCGTGCAGCATGTTTGCAGAGTACATGCTGTTCTTGGAAACTAGACCTGAAACTGGCTTTGCCTTTAGGGCTTTGTAGTGCAACAGTCTGTTGCAGTGTAACTACCTGAATTTTGGACTTGGAAAGGCTCTTAATCATCTCATAAATCTAATCAGCACTGTAATTTTCTGAAAACTTAGGTTTCAGTTTGGAGCTGAAGCCAAGTGTTCTTGGAGAAGATCTAAATTTGTTGGAGAAGGCAGATCCTTGAGCTAGGCGGGTGCTGTGGAAGAAATACTGTCTTCACTGTCACTGACAAATTGAAGAGCTGTTCCCCCAACTAAGCTATTTCTGTTTTGTGTCTGTACGTATGAGGGCGCTTTTAACCTAGCGTGCTGCTCACCAGGTCAAAAGCATGACTGGGAAATTAGATGTTTAATTATTGCCTCATTAGATATATGGGGACCTGCTGTACAGAGTCTCCCTTCCCTGCCCTCAAAGTTTCTCTAAAGCTCAAACCTTTATATATATAGATCCCCTGGCTACTTAAGGCATTTTTAGGAATTAAAGACCAACTGATTTGTCTGTGCAATTTGCAGCCCAGCCCTCTGTTCAAAGCTAGTGGGGTTTGAGAACTGACTTTGTGCTCTATCCAAGCACAAGTGAAACCCTTTCTGAAGAAGGGGAGTTCTCCTGAGTCTATCATGCCTGCCTCACTTCATCTCTCCTTTGATTTCCACGGCTGTGAAATGACTGATAAATTGTGGAGTTGTGACAGTGTAGGTGCGAATAACTGGTGTGCTCTCTGAGAATCTTTTCTGTGAAGTGGTAGTGAAAAGCAGTTAGATGGCTATTGCTGCTTTGTGCACACCAGCTAAAATTACCACTACGCCACAGTAATTACTCACTGTGATAAAATGGTGACATAAAATGATAGAATGCTTTGGGTTGGAAGGGACCTTTAGAGGTCATTTAGCTCAACTCCCTTCCAGTGAGCAGGAATATCTTTAACTAGACCAGGTTGCTCAGAGCCCCATCCAACCTGGCCTTGAATGTTTCCAGGGATGGGGCCTCCACTACCTCTCTGGGCAATCTGTGCCAGTGTTTCACCACCCTCACAGTAAAAAATTTCGTCCTTATATCTAGTCTAAGTTTACCCTCCCTTAGTTTAAATCCATTGCTCCTCGTCCTATCACAACAAGCCCTGGTGAAAATATTTTCTGCATCTTTCCTTAGGCCCCCTTCAGGTACTGAAAGGCTGCTATAAGGTCTCCCTGCAGCCTTCTCTTCTTCAGGCGGAGCAGCCCCAACTTGCTCAGCCTTTCTTCATAGGAGAGGTGCTCCAACCCTCGGACCATCTTTGTGGTCCTCCTCTGGACCCGTTCCAACAGCTCCGTGTCCTTCTTATGCTGGGGGCTACAGAGCTGGATGCAGGACTCCAGGTGAGGTCTCACCAGAGCGGAGTGGAGTGGCAGAATCACTTCTCTTGACCTGCTGGCCATGCTTCTCTTGATGCAGCCCGGGATATGGTTGGCCTTCTGGGCTGCAAGCACACATTGGTGGCTCATGTCAAGCTTTTCATCCACCAGTACCCCCAAGTCCTTCTTGGCAGGGCTGCTTGCAATCCTTTCATCCCTCAGCCTGTATTGGTAGCAAGGGTTGCCCCAACCCAGATGCAGGTCCTTGCACTTGGCCTTGTTGAACCTCGTGAGGTTCACATAGGTCCACTTCTCGAGCTTGTCCAGGTCCCTCTGGATGACATCCCGTCCTTCTGGTGTGTCAGCTGCACCACTCAGCTTGGTGTCATCTGCAAACTTGCTAAGGGTGCACATGATCTCGTTAAGTCATTGATGAAAATGTTAAACAGCACTGGTCCCAGTACAGACCCCTGAGGGACACCACTAGTCACTGGCGTCCATTTGGACATTGAGCTGTTGACCACTACCCTCTGGATGCAACCTTCTAACTAATTCCTTAGCCACCAAACAGTCCACCCATCAAATTCATATTTCTCCCATTTAGAGAGAAGGATATTGTGAAGGACTGTGTGGAAGGCTTTATGGAAGTCCAGCTAGATCACATCCATAGCTCTTGCCTCGTCCACTGATCTAGTCATGCCATCATAGAAGGTCACTAGGTTGGTCAGGCAGGCCTTGCCCTTGGTGAAGCCATGCTGGCTGTCTTGAATCACCTTCCTGTCCTCCATGTGCCTTAGCTTAGCTTCTAGGAGGACCTGTTGCATGATTGTCCCAGGCACAGAGGTGAGGCTGACAGGTTGGTAGTTCCCAGGGTCCTCCTTTCTAAGCTTTTAAAAATGGGCACAATGTTTCCCTTCCAGTCACCAGGGACTTTGTCTGACTGCCGTGACCTTTAAAAGTATCATGGAAAGTGACTTGGCAATGATATCAGCCAGTTTCCTCAGGACTCTGGGATGCGTCTCAGCAGGTCCCACAGATTTATGTATGTTCGGGTTCCTCAGGTGGTCCCGAACTTGGTCTTCTGTTACAGTGGGAAGGGATTTGCCCCTCTGGACCTCACCTTGCAGTCCAACTGGGGAGGGGCGAGGAGAGAGGTTGCCAGTGAAGACTGAGGCAAAAAACTTGTTTAGTACCTCAGCCTTCTCCTCATCTGTTGATACGAGGTTGTCATTCTTGTTCATCAGGGCAGGTACACTTTCTTTAACCTTCTTTTTCTGGCTGACATACCTGTAGAAGCCCTTCTTGTTATCCTTAGCATCCTTTGCCAAGTTCATCTCCAGCTGCGCCTTGGCCCTCCTAACCTCACCCTACACAACTGACCAGCATCCCTATACTCTTCCCAAAATACCTGTCCCTGCTTCCACTGTCTGTGCAGTTCCCTCTTGCCCTTTAGTTTGTCCAGCAGGTCTCGGCTCAGCCATGCTGGCCTCTTCCCTTCCTTGCCTGACTTCTTACACCTGGGGACTTGAGAGCTCTTGCGCTCTATGGAAAGTGTCCTTAAAGATCTGCCGGTTCTGTTCTGCCCTCCTGTCCCTGAGGACCATTTCCCAGGGGCCCCTACTGACTAACTCCTTGAAGAGCTGGAATTTGACTTTCCTAAAATTTAGGGTCCTGACTGTACTCCTTACCTTTCCCTCACACCTTAGGACTGTGAACTCCACCAATGCATGATCACTGCAGCCCAGGCTGGCTCCAGTCTTGATGCCACCAATGAGCTCACTTGTATTGGTGAGCATCAGGTCCAGTATTGCATACCCTCAGGTAGGGGTGTCAATTACCTGGCTTAAAAAGGTATCCTCAGTGCACTCTAGGAGTCTCCTGGATTGCCTACCGCTTGCCGTGCTGCTTTTCTAGCAGATGTCAGGGTGGTTGAAGTCCCCCAGCAGGACGAGAGACTGCGAGTGCAAAGCTTCCTGGAGCTGGAGAAAGAAGGCTTTGTCAGTAAGTTCCCCTTGATTAGGCAGCCTGTAGTAGACACCCATGACTAGGTTCTATTTGTTGCCTCGGTCTCTAATTCTTATCCATAGGCTTTCGAGCTGCTCGTGGCTGTTCTTCAGGGACAGCTCTTCACACTGTATTGATTTCTTGATGTAGAGGGCAATGCCTCCACCCCTCTTTCCCCACCTGTCCCTTCTAAACAGCCTGTAGCCATCAATGGCCATGCTCCATTCATGGGATTCATCCCACCAAGTTTCAGTAAGGGCATTAGATCGTAGCTTTCTAGCAGCACAGTATCTTCCAGCTCTTCCTGTTTGTTTCCCATGCTGCGTGCGTTCGTGTAGAGGCACTTCATCTGGGCTGTTGGCCGTGTCGCCTTCACAGAGGATCACCCATTGTTTCCCTTGGGGGAAACAGGTGAAATAAACTTTCCTTGGGAATCTACCAGCTACTAATCTAAACACATATTGCCTTTTAAAAGACATCCTAAAAGACATCAGTCACAACTAGCACTATTTTACATGTTCTGTATGTGAAAGAATTTCAATTTTCTAGTCTAGTGATATGGCCAACTAGCCACCTTGCTAATAGAGCAGAATGGAGTTAAACGAGCAAATTTAAAATATCCTTTAAAATTATTTTTGTCTGAAGTCATTCCAGGAGCTGGATTTTGCCATATGCCTGTGTTCCTGTTCCTGCCAGCAGCCTTCTGGATCTCGCATAGATGTGGTTTTGCGTCACATCAGGTCCTGTCACAGCGTATGACCCTTCTCTCTACCCAGTCCTATCACTGCCTTCAATGTTGCTTATTTTTCATACAAGTGTGAATGGAGGAAGTTTTGGAGATGGGCACAAAGCCTAAACAGAGGGATGCCCCCTCTCCTCAGCTGCTGTCAGCCAAGCCATTAGAGGAGATAGAACCATTTTTCTTTGAGCCTCTGTTTTCTGAGTTTGCCTGCACTATTTTGGTGCAGCTGATCACTGTGCAGAGCACGTAGCACCATCCTGCCCGCATCTTGCCTTGTGCTATTGCCTGTGCAGGGTTTTGGGGCTATGGGAATGACCGAGTTTTGATGCTGGAGGGAGACATGAGTGCTGGCTTGGGGACTGTGCGTGACTTGTGGAAGGCTGCTGGTTTGTGAGGATAGAAGGGTATTGTCTGCCCTGAGCATTGCAGCACCGTGCTTCCTAGGGCCTGGGAGGATTCCCCATAGTCCTGAACCACCTACCTTGCTCAACTGAAGTGGGCCCTGGACACGAGCAGCAGGAGCTCTGCCTGCCCTTTGACTGGGTCTCTGAGGGCAGAAGTAAGCTTGGGCACACGACTTGGGTAGGAAGTTCCAGAAGCGCTCACAGGGCAGTTAGCATGGCTACCTGCACCCCAAAAATACATGGTATTTGCTTTAATCTGCTTCAAAAGGTGTTTCTTTTTGAAGAGATGAACATGTGCAAAACATCGCTGTCCTGGTCAGAGGTTCCTTGTGTGCAATCAGGACATAACACCATAGACGGGGAACAAATCCCATCTCTGTCAGGAGCTGCTCAGTTCTTAGATCTGTATTACACCCCCCTGTTTCTGTAACTTCCACAAGCCCAGCAGGAACTGGGGGATGCAGAGGTGCTTGTGTTGGGAGGCTGGTAAAATACTTGAATAAACACTTGTTCCTTTGTGTGGTTCAGGAGAATCTCTAATTTAAATGCTAGTGGCTGCAGAAAAGATGCTAATGAAGCGAACCTAGCAGCCTCATTTACCGATCTAAAATCATTACCAGTGGATAATTCATTCTCCTGGAAAATACAGTAATAGTAATGTAATATACAGAACACAAAGCTACCCCCTAATAAGTCTGACAGGAAGATTGCAGTGTCTATTTAGACTGTATTAGCCAGACAGCATTTTCAAATGCTTTTATGTGCAGACCCTTGTTGCTCCACTCCTGCTCTTTGCTGGTTGAGCTAAACTAAAGAAAAATGTACTCTATCTGGGAAGTCATAAAAAGCTAAAAACAACTTTTCTAAACAGAAGAACCCTCCCAAATGAAAAATTTTCAGCTGTTACTGCAGAAATGAAAGTTGGTTTTTTTTTCTTCTGGAATGAACAGGGCAATTATGTTTAATTTTGTTCAGGATCTTGGGTTCATAAACGTGCACCTCTATTGCAGTCTGCAAGCACTGAAGACGACTTGTATTATCTGGCTGTCTTGCTCTTACAGCATAAGATGACGGTTCTGTTAAGGCAAATGCTACTAGCTATTTAATGTGTGATGTATGGACCGTAGCCTCTGAGCACCAGCACTCCTGACATGTGTTTAAGGCTAATTGTGGCTGAATGTTGCAGTGCCTGAGGGTTGCCTCGACAGACTTCTCGGACCAGGTAACCTATGGAGGACAGTCGTGCTTCTCCTTTGACATGCGTGCAAAATGCTGCCCTTCTGTTTCAGCTGACACAAGCTGCCAGGCAGAGGACATCTTTGTCTTTGATGGCTGTGGTGGGAATATATCCCATTTCAGGTGCTGGAGTGCTGCTCAGGATCTGCTTTGTTCCAGGCCAGCAAACATGTAAGGGCTTTTGCGAGGAGTGTGTTGCAGTAGAAGTAACCCAGTTATTGAGAGCTGTATTTCATAGAATCACTAAGGTTGGAAAAGACCTCTAAGATTATGAAGTCCAACCATGTCCCATAGTGCCATAGCTACATGTTTTTTGAACACCTTCAGTGATGGTGACTCCATCTCCCTGGGCAGCCTGTTCCAATGCATGATCACTCGTTCAGTAAAGAAATTTTTCCGAACATCCAATCTAAACCTCCCCTGATGCAACTTGAGGCCATTGCCTCTTGTCCTATTGCTCGTTAGTTGGGAGAAGAGGCCGACACCTACCTCACTGCAACTTCCTTTCAGGTAGTTGTAGAGAGCAATAAGGTCTCCCCTCAGCCTTCTCTCCTCCAGACTAAGCAATCTCAGTTCCTTCAGTCACTCCTCAGAAGACTTGTTTTCTAGACCCCTCACCAGCCTCATTGCTCTTCTCTGGACATGCTCCAGCACCTCAATGTCCTGCTTGTAGTGAGGGACCTAAAACTGAACAAAGTATTTGAGGTGCGGCCTTACCAGTGCTGAGCACAGGGGCACAATCCCTGCGCTACTCCTGCTGGCCACACCATTCTTGATAGAAGCAATTACAGGCTGCCAATCAGTTTGAAGCCTTTACAGCTATGGGAGATAATTGAGTTGCAGACTCTGAGGATGTCCTCTCCTCACTTGCATAGCTGCCCAGGGAGCAGATACAGGCAAGCAGCGTGGGTGGGGTTGGGGTCTGTGCACTGAATTGCTTACAGAAGCACCATCCTAGAGGAGTCCTTTCTGCATCCTGTGTCATCCCGTGGGTTGGAAGAGAACCCCAAAATCCAAATTTTATCTATTTATATTGAAGATTATTTGTTTCATATTTTGGATATCTTGATCTGAAAAGCAGTTTCTTTCTGAAGCAATGAAGTTGTGCTTTTGTCTCTCCACATTGCAAACACTGCGTGTAGCTAGGGCTGTCCTGATGCGGTCACTGTTCGTCTGGGTTAAACCATCTCAAAGAGACTTGGGCAGGCTCAGGCTCTTCCTCTCTCTATATGAGTTTGACTAGAGTAGCCTGTTCTGATGATCTTAGTGATGAAAATGGGTTCAGAGTGGGAAAGCTTTTCGTGCGTGCATGTAGTATAGAGCCAATAACTGGCTACTGTATTGAGCGGTGCTTGAAGTCGAAATTTGGAAGCTGCAGAGTTCAGCCCATTCACTCTGCACCCTGTGTTTGAAAGATGTATACCCGTTTGGCGTTCGAAGAAATATTGGCATAAAGTGCTGTTGAATGCCGGCCCAGTTCAATTACTGATGGAAGGATGAAACACGTTTTGCTCTTGGCTGGCTTCCTTGCTTGCTGATGCTAATAACATCACGAGCTCAAGCATTTCAGGGGTCATCTTGCAAGAAGCAGAGAGCTGAGCCCCTCTGGTTCTGCCTTCCTGCTGCCACTGCGGGTAAGTATTGCTGGGCCAGAGACTGGTGTTGGCACTTCAGCAAAGAGAGGTGACCACAAGGGCTGCTGTGCGAGGGGGATCACAGTCCAAAGCAAGGAGGTGGTGGCTCTCCTTCCAACTGCCAGGTTTCTCCATGCCCCTCTCATCTTTTATTCTACACTTGTGCTAAGGTCTGTCTGAAAACCTGCAGGACTGCAGCTTTTATGGGTACTTCACGCACCTCCGTAGGATACAAGGCTGAGGAATACCTGGTCATGCATGTGTACATATACCTTTCACGTCCTTTAGGAAGTTTTGTAGTCTTTTCATTATTTTGTAGCACCCCAGGGAGCTTCTGTGTCTCTGCCAATTAATTTGCTGTGGTTATTTCAATTTTGTTCACAACCTGCTTGACAAAATCTTTAAAGCTAGACTCTTCACATTGAGGGAGAAAAACAAGAAGCTGGCCTGGATCACAAGTAACAGTAGGAGACATAACGCTTAGCCATAAAAACTGCATGCATGCCTGTAAGCTGATGCATGGAAAACTCAAGTGCTTCCTCAGCTGCCTGCCACTATGAATGACAAAGATAATAGAAATAAATGTTAACTTGTTTATTAGTGTGAAAATCGAACAACTGTAAAGCCAGCTTTTACTATACCTCGCTCTGAGTGGTTTTGCTGTGACTACTTCATGCCAGTTGTCTCTGCATGTCATTGTCCCACATATAAATGGGACGGCTTTCTTCTAGTCTGAGAATGGGAATTTGTGCTTTTAGCACCTGATAATGGAGATTTTTGTTTTTCCTGGACACCCAAGCAAGATGGAAGAGAAGGGGCAACATATGTGGTGTCACCACTGGGAAGAGTTCGTTCCTGCTGCAGTGTGGTGATAGTTCTGAAAACATTTCATTGTGAAATGCACACACAGTAGTGTCTAAAAGTTCAACTAGATCTGTCCACTGTCTCTCTTTTGTCCCTGGAAGAGGAATATTGCATAAAGAATTACTCAGAAATTCGATATCTATGTTGCTTCTAGCTGTTTTTAAGCAAACTGTATGAGCCAGTGGGTAGCAGAGCGCCAGGGAGGAGAGCTGCTGTGCAGTGCTCTGGCTTACCTCAGGGACACTGCTTCAGCTCTCCCTGCTCACGCTGTCAGGCAGGCTTGGACTCATGGATGTTAATTAACCCAAAATTGTTTTTCAACCAGCACAGTGGAATTTTTCTTTCTCAGCACTTAGACTTCTGCGTGGAGTTGGTTTGTTTAGCCCACATCCCCCCAGAGTGGAGAATCTTAATTGTAAGCACCAAATGTCTCTTCCCCCACCCCACCCCCCATATGGCCTTTTATTAGCCTGCTGCTGTAGATCAGTAATTAGCTACACAAGTGATATTTGCAATCATGTTTTCTACCTGAGGAGGTTGTGGTAGGCACAGGATAGCAGTGATTCCGCCAGTCCATATACAAACCTCATATCACCAACTCTGCTCCTGTTAATGCTCCATCTCCTGGCAACTTTCTCGAAGGGTGCTGCATAACTGGTCTGCTGGAAACATTTTCATTAATAATGGAATTTAACTTCTTAACATGCTGCTAACTAGATTTCCTTCTCTTGGGTTGATGTGAGTTGTGCTTTGTGAAGCTTTTCATGTGTGTGCAGTGTGATTGTGTGCAGAGCTTGGTCCTGTCACTGGGGCTGATGATTCCCAGTGAACTTTGCCAGCTGATCTGAGGCGAGGCACTTGGGACCTGCAAGTCTGATTTCTGCAAGAAGACTTCATGTTGTTGAATTTAAGTGTTAAAAAAGACTGCTCTGGGAAAGGGTGGATGTCCTGTCCCTTGGTTTCCTCTGGTAATTTTAGTTCAGCTGATAAAATAACCTTGGTCATCTGGAAGTTTTGATGCTTCAAGCTAGTCAGTGATTTAAAATGGTACCACCTCTGAGGATTTACTACCATACAAAGATCAGCAAGCTCATCTCCCACCACAAAGAGCTGGCTTGATAAAACTTTCCATTGCAGACGTGAGGAATGGTGAGCATGGCCTGTGCGTCCAACGGGACCCCGTGTCCCTTCCTGGGAGAGCAGCAATAGAAGCCTGTCCATATCCCATCTCAGCTGCTGGGCTCAGTCCCCCAAGGGAATTCTATGTTTCTTAGCTGACATGGATTTTAGTTCTCTGCGCTTATCAGAAAAGGAGGTTTGACTGTTAAGGTCCTTAAATTTATTAAAATCTGCTTTCCTTTTACTGGTTATGAATTAAGGCAGTGCTTTCAAGACTGTTTAATTTGGACTGTAACAAGGCTCATCATATCTGGCAATAATGAATAACAGGATTGACTGGAGTGTATGTTAATGCACAGAAAACAATGACACTTAAAATAAATGACCCCAAAGTGCCATATTTGGCAGCGGCTGCAGGAGATATGTAGTAGATAATGCAGCACTGCTGCTGTGCTTATGAGGGACAACAGCAGCTTCTGGCTGGTTCAAGGATTTAATTCTGCTGAGCTCCAGCAGTCGCGTGGGCAGTGACCTGCAATGGATGTCTTGCAGCCAGGTTTTCAAAAGTAGCCACTGATTTGAGCTATGTAAGAGGTTTGTTGCAAATCTCCCTGAAAAAGGCTGTGAATGCAAGGTACCTCCAGCACCAGATGCAGGGATTTTGGGGCTCTGGGAGCTCTGTTGGTTTGAAACCTGGGCTGGAATTTGAATTTTTGTTTGAGGTTTCCAGGCTGGAAGTGGTCAAGGTGCTGAGTATAGCTGGAATACAGATCACCTATCTGCCCCTGCTGCAGAATACTACCTACTAAAAGATGTCCCTGCATGTTTATTTGCATGTGTGCTGTGTAGCTTAAATCACTTGGGTGGAAGAGTAAAGTGTCATTTGCACTAAGACGTAGCTTTTGTAGTAGCCTGATGTTTGTACCACAAGCAGAGCTATTTAAGCATAACAAATGACACTTTCTTTTGCAAGACTGTTTTTTCCTCTCTTTTGCTCTTCCATTTTCTGCCTTAAGGTGTAGCTGAAATAAGAAACTTATATGTCACTTGCAAAGGTTTTGGTAGTAGCAGTATGATGCCACTGGAAAGGCACATGTAGTAAAAGCTTGGGGGGATTGTATGCTTTTGATTAGTAAGACTTAATTCTCGCCTGTGGGCACAAAAGTTTTACACATCAACTCATTAATCAGCTTAAAGTCGACAAAGTTTGCTAGCAAACGTAGTGCTGTTTTGAAATGAAACAAGGTTGGGGGATGCCAGACAATTAGTGCATCATGTAGTAGGCAGCCTGTAAACTTTACCGGAAGGCTTGTGCCTCCTAGCACTGGATCCAGTTTAGGGGACAGGAAAAAAACCAGCCTGAAATCACAGGTAAAATCTGTAATCTCATGTTTGCAGAGAGGGGTTGACACAGAGGATGGGGAAGCACAAGGTAGAGAATAAGGCTGATTCAGGTGTGCAGGAGGGGTCACCTTCTGCTTGGAGAGGCTGCAGGCTTCCTGGCTAATGCATCTGGGGAAACACATCTGGGGGCAAGAGTTGCGGGGCTGGAGGTTGAGCAGGTTGAGGGGGGAGGGAAAGGGGCGGCACTGAATGTGCCATGGGGGGTCTGTGCTATGCTGTAGCTCCATCACGGTTGGTTTTGCTGTTGTATAATTGTGTGTTTGTGCCTGCAGCATGACTGAGCCATGTGTTGGGCTGGACATGGGCAGGCAGCTCTGCCGTGGCGTTGGAGCAGCTCCAAGCATGTCCATGGGACATGGCATATGGAACAGCATGTTGTTAGATGCTCTAACATGGGGTGCCGTGGCTGGGCCAGGGTCCCGTCCTCGGGAAATAAACATTGCAACTGCATGCTGTGGCTTAAACCAAGCCTGCTCGGAGACTGTGCTTGCTGTTGTATTCAAGCTTTTAATCACACTGTGCAGGGGCATGCGTGACCATGCTGAGAGCCAGCCACATTTCTCAAGCAAGCATATCCAAGCCCTGTGGCAGGAGCAGAAAGTGTGGCAAAATTTCTTCACTTTCACGAAGCAGGACTGTTGCAGGTGCCACAGAGGAGATCAGTGTTAAACAGCTTGCAGCAACCCCCTTGCCACAGCTAGGACTGGGCTGTGGAGAGCTGGGTGGGAGAAATACCTGCATACCTCTGCTGGGAAGCCCTTTTGCTTAAAGGAGTCAGTGGTGAATTTTTTCTTGAAATGGCTACATGTATAAACTTACACAGTTATGGAAAAAAATTGTATCAATACCCTAAAGAATTGTAATGCTCTGGTTAAGAGTAATGGGAATTTAGGATACTGTGAATAACGGGGGGGGGGGGGGGGAACCAAAACAAAAAACAACAAACAAAAAAACCCCAACAAAAAACAAACAAAACCTAAAACAAAAACAACAACAAAAAAACCCCAAAAGCAAACCAAATCCCAAAACCTGGCTGGTAGAGGCATTTTTGTTTCCAAGCCTCAGATGGGTGCCTTTGCACCATGTTTCTTGTTGCTCCATGTTCTGAGAGGGCTTATTAAACCAGCACAGTGCTGCGGGAGGTCTGGCAGACAGGTCAGATCTTCCTGGTCTTATTAACTCAGGCTAAAAGTCACAACAGAGGTGACAAACCCTGCCAGACCTGAACTGGCCTCCATCAGAGGTGCTGGTGTCATTGATCTGCAACCTGGGTCCCTGCCCATGGCACTAGTTGGGTTGCTCTAGCATCGCTGTGTAAACACCAAGGAGACAGAGATGCTGTTACTTAAGACGATCTGGAAAAAAAGACTTTTTTGCTCTTTTCTGGAAATAGGTCTTCCATAAACAAACTCTCAGTACTTTAAAGAACACCTGACAACCAGCCTGACTTTTGCAGCACACTGGGATTTAATGCTGAGTGAAGGCTTGGTTCACTTTCAGTAGTTGTTTTCTCATTAAAGCTGGGCTAGGGAAATGCACTGTCAGTTCAGCAGGGAATGAAATTAGACTAGTCCTTTAGGAATTTTGCCTTTTTTACTCCAAGATACTGCTTTATTATTGAAACAGAGGAAAACGGGTTTCGAGAATTTCTTTTACAAGAACACTGGTAAAATGAGCTTGTAACAACTTTTACTTAGAATGAAGAACTCATACTGTGCCCATTTTTAAAAAGGGTAGGAAAGAGGACCTGGGAACTACCGACCTGTCAGCCTCACCTCTGTGCCTGGGACAATCATGCAACAGGTCCTCCTAGAAGCTATCCTAAGGTATATGGAAGACAGGGAGGTGATTCGAGACAGCCAGCATGGCTTCACCAAGGGCAAGGCCTGCCTGACCAACCTAGTGACCTTCTATGATGGCATGACTAGATCAGTGGACGAGGCAAGAGCTATGGATGTGATCTAGCTGGACTTCCATAAAGCCTTCCACACAGTCCTTCACAACATCCTTCTCTCTAAATGGGAGAAATATGAATTTGATGGGTGGACTATTTGGTGGCTAAGGAATTAGTTAGAAGGTTGCATCCAGAGGGTAGTGGTCAATGGCTCAATGTCCAAATGGAGATCAGTGACTAGTGGTGTCCCTCAGGGGTCTGTACTGGGACCAGTGCTGTTTAACATTTTCATCAATGACTTAACGAGATCATGTGCACCCTTAGCAAGTTTGCAGATGACACCAAGCTGAGTGGTGCAGCTGACACACCAGAAGGACGGGATGTCATCCAGAGGGACCTGGACAAGCTCGAGAAGTGGACCTGTGTGAACCTCATGAGTTTCAACAAGGCCAAGTGCAAGGACCTGCATCTGGGTTGGGGCAACCCTTGCTACCAATACAGGCTGAGGGATGAAAGGATTGCAAGCAGCCCTGCCAAGAAGGACTTGGGGGTACTGGTGGATGAAAAGCTTGACATGAGCCACCAATGTGTGCTTGCAGCCCAGAAGGCCAACCATATCCCGGGCTGCATCAAGAGAAGCATGGCCAGCAGGTCAAGAGAAGTGATTCTGCCCCTCCACTCCGCTCTGGTGAGACCTCACCTGGAGTCCTGCATCCAGCTCTGTAGCCCCCAGCACAAGAAGGACATGGAGCTGTTGGAACGGGTCCAGAGGAGGACCACAAAGATGGTCCGAGGGTTGGAGCACCTCTCCTATGAAGAAAGGCTGAGCGAGTTGGGGTTGTTCAGCCTGAAGAGAAGGCTGCAGGGAGACCTTATAGCAGCCTTTCAGTACCTGAAGTGATCATATAGGAAAGATGCAGAAAATATTTTCACCAGGGCTTGTTGTGATAGGACGAGGAGCAATGGATTTAAACTAAGGGAGGGTAAACTTAGACTAGATATAAGGACGAAATTTTTTACTGTGAGGGTGGTGAAACACTGGCACAGATTGCCCAGAGAGGTAGTGGAGGCCCCATCCCTGGAAACGTTCAAGGCCAGGTTGGATGGGGCTCTGAGCAACCTGGTCTAGTTAAAGATATTCCTGCTCACTGGAAGGGAGTTGAGCTAAATGACCTCTAAAGGTCCCTTCCAACCCAAAGCATTCTATGTTTCTATATGAATTAACCAAAATATTTGTTAAATAGTCTTGTGTTTTTTGATCTGGGTGTGAAAGGTAACAAATATAGACCCATCTAAAGTCTAGAAACCTGAGCTGGAATATCATCTTTAAGACAAAAACTGATTTTTCCCCAGGTTACAGCATCCAACCCATCAAGGCTAATTAATAACAAACACAAATATTTTCTGTATTTGCCCACGCAGTTGCCTCTCCGCTGTCAGTATGACATCTGCTCCCAGACAGTCACAGAGCTAAGAATCTCTGGTTTCCCTCATGCTGCTGCTAGTGCATAGCTCTAAGCAGGCTTCTTTAGCAACTTATTTAGAAGCTTTTGCTGTAACTTATCATTGGTTGTATTAATTGACAAAGTTCTTTGGTTCTTGCTAATATTTTATTGAGCCTGGGATGAATAAGAAAGACATAAATGTCACTGCCTTCTCTAGGACAGAGGGACTTTGTGAGCTTGCAGTTGAACTGAGACATCCCTTGGGATTGCCTTACAGGCATAAAAAGTCCTACAGAATGCATATTAAACTTCCTATTTTTAACTTTATGTCAAGTTTAGAGCGCATAGCAAGACAACCTGATTTTCCCCTGACGATTCAAGCAGAAATATCAGTCTGTCATTTCAGTTCACTACTTGGCGATAATTAATTACCGCTGAGGACAATTAATCATTTTAAGGAATCTGTTTCTGAAGAAGGACGGGGACAAATACAAGAGAAAAGTCTCCAGCTGACCCCACATGAGGCCAAGCCAAGGCCTTGTGATATGTTAAATAGAATAGTTATTTGCTGCCCTGAACCTTGGTGATTCAGAGTGGCTTTGGTGGTGTGTGCGTTCTTTGGTCCTGTCCTGGCTGGGTGAAACCATAACTCCATTGGGATGGATGGTTTATGACCAGTTTGTTCAGTAGTTCCTGAGTTTGGGTGACTCTGGAGAAAGCTTAGCTGGTGGGAAGAGCCAGAGGAGCTCAAAACCATACGAATGACTTGTTCCTACTATGCTGTGTGGGCAGATGAGGATAAAAGGGCCTTGTGCCTCCTGGATTTCTTCTCCATCCAGGGCAGCACTGTGAGCCCATCTAGGAGGAGGTGTGACAGCAGCTGAGGCTTGCTGAGTAACTTTTACTGTAGGTGTGACTGGCTGCGAACTGAAAGATCTCCAAATGCTTAAACCTGTCTGACATCAATGGCTGCTCTCCTACCTGTCATCCTGTCTCATACTGCTGGCTAGACACTCTGTGTGTTGCAGAGCCAGCCTCCTAATGACATGGTTAAGAAGGAGCTTGATATGATTTGCTTTCCCCCAAGTTCAGCTGTGTTCTCTCTGTGGTCTTGGCAGATCTCATGGCCATGATGTTTATCCCCACATTTATGAAAACAAGGGAGTTGAGTGATTCTTTTCTCAGGGCTCTCAGCCATGCCAAAGGTTTGCTGGAAGTAGACACCAACCTTCAGGCACCCTTCCCCCTTTTCTACACCACCTCTGAATGTATGTTTGATCTTGGCAAAAGCATCTTTCCAGTGGTGCTACTGGTAGAAGTTTGGTGCAGGTTTGTGGTGACCCACTCATTATAATATGATGGTAGTTTTGAGCCCTGACAATCCTCCCAAATGTCACATCTAACACTCTAGACTGTGTTGGCAGAGCAGAGGCCATACACATTCTTAGCTTCAGGATTTTCCCTCTGAGTTCAGGACCACATGCTCAGATCCTTGGTGGTGTTAGAGTCTGTGGAAGACTTTTGCCTTTGCTCTCTGTAAATATCTACCAGGGGTTTCTGAATATACTTGCTGTTGCTTCTCTACTAACTGTGCTGAGGTGAAGGTCAGGCAGTGCTGAGCAATTTCACATTCTCGGTTCTAGTGAGTGCAGCTTTTTCCCTGGAGCCTGGTGCCTTTGGTTCAGGGTGGCTGCTGGAGGCTAGGCAGTTTGGAAAAGTTGGCTGGGAGGAGCAGAAGCAAGAGTCCATTTCTGATGCTGCTAATGAGACATTAGTGTGGCAAGAGGTAAAAGGAGAAATGGATGGAGAACTTCCCTGCAGCTCTGATAGCTCTAGATCTCCAGCAGAATTCTAGAAGGCATCTATTTTCCTGTTTCATTATTGCATAGGCTCTGTGTTACCCCTTTTACAAGCCCATGAAATCCACAAAAGCATTTTAGAGTTTCTCAAGCTTTGTTTCGCAGAACCTTGTAATCAGTAGAGGCTGTGCAGTCCTCTGTTGGGACTTCTCATAGGACAGTCTTTTTCTGTCGGCAAGTGCAGCGAGCAGCAAGCATCACCACTGCTGGTGAGCCTGAGGATGGGGAAGGTGGGGGAGGCAGACAGGCATGCTTAGTGTGCCCACAGAGGCTTGTCAAGGTCAAATACTGCCTATGAGTTGTCATGGTGCATGTCCTAGGCAATCTCACTGATTTAATGGAAGATTTACCCAAGAGTGACGTAGAATCAGATTTTTTTTTTTGTCTTATTGTATATCCATCTGCTCTGACCCACTTGTTCCTGGAGTGTCAAGAGCTATGGTATGTACACAGGAGAATGGGTGACAAGCAAAGGGTCAGTGGAGCCAATAGCATAAAGACTTGTTTTGTTAAAGTAATATTGTCACTTACGTAACTTTTAGACCATTGGCCCAGTTCAGCACTGGTCTGATCGACTAGTACTTTTACAGTGTTTCAGTGCATGGCCCAGCTCATCACTCCCAGCCAGCCATGTTGTAGGCTCCTCCCAGGTCTCTGAAAAACTGAGGAAAAACATCATGCCTGTCAAGTGGGAGAAACCAGGTGCTGGTGGTACTTACCCAACAGGCCTGTCATGCCTGTGGTTGCTTCTCTTTCCTTCCTTAGGCCATGGTGCAGGTGTTAACATAAAACCACAAATCTCTCGTTGAGTGTAATAACAGGACTTCCACATTTATGTAGAGGGCAATTATTGCATGTATTGATTTCCAATAAACAGACATTTCAGAGCTAAGTGGAATGTATTTTGGAAACATATCAGATCAAGTACACTTTATGAATAAGTCATAGCTATGATATGTAGTATGAGACTATCTTTTGAGTAAGTTAGGCTGCCTGGGGTCAAGCACATTTTCTTTAGGTCATCGTAAATGTGACAGAGAAAAGTCATCTTTCTGTCTATACTGCAACTTGTCTAGGAAAGTGGGGCAGGCTTTGTAGTGGGAAGGAGCACCAGCAAGTTGCTAGTTTTAAAGAAAGGCTGATAATATCGCCCTGACATTTTTTCAGAGAAACTTCTCTCTGGTCTTCATAGGCAATACATCAGTTTCAGAATACAAGTTCCACAGGCTGTGTCAGTGGTCAAATAAAATTAGTTCTCAGTTCACTCTGTCCTCAGTTAACCTGGTTTTGTCCTAGTCTGGCTTCTCTTAAGGAGAGTTGCAATGGAGCTGGCTGATGGTTTAAATGTTCTCCAAGTGCAGCCTATTGTGCAGTGAGATCAATTGCAATGGATAGTTGGGATTTTGAGGTCCAGGTGTTTGGAATTGTTTCCTGTGGAAGCACAAGGAATAAATGTAGCATGAAAGCGTGTCTCCAGACAGAAGATCCCTCATCTTGCAAGCACTTGAGTAGAACATATGACCTCCTGCGTGCCCAGATGTCTGTCACGCACCATGCAGCTGGTATCCTGTCTCTCCTGGGGAGTTCTTGGTAGACCGAAATGGTGCTTTAACATCTGACCTCAGTTAGAGGTGAAGTGCTCCATGGGCAGGGACAGTGTCAGAGCTGGGTCTTTGCTTCGTTCGTGCAGCAAAAGGCTGATGCAGCTCTGCTTGCTGCAGGTGACTTCCTCAGCCATGGCTGCTTTGCTGCTGCCTGCCTGTATTTTGCCCAAAGCCTACAAACACTGCTAACGGACACAGTGACATTTTTTTTTTCCTGCACAGGATTGAGGACAGCTGAGCTTTTACGTCAGTAAAGTTTGCTACTAGACACGTGCATGCAAGGCCCAGTGCTTGCTCTAACTTGAAGCTGGCAGATTTTGGCTCTAGCCCTCCATTAATCAAATTCTTGAGTTCCTGGTTTGTTCTTTTTTCCTGTCAAACGTTCACTGAGCTGAGTGGGCATTTAGCAAGAGTAAATCTGTAAAAACCCTAACAGAGAGCAGCTGTTATTATCTCAAGAGGAACATCAGTGTGAATTTTCCCTCGAGGTATTTGCGTTTCAAAATGGAGAGAAAATGTTTAGACAGCAGCTGGCCAATAGGTGGGAAACAAACATGTTTGGAGAGAGGGAATTGGTTAAAATCCCCCTCCACCTCAACAACCTGCCATTATAGCAGGCAAGGAGGGGCAGAGACCTCCCAGGCCATCTGGCCTGGCTTCCTCCCATTGCTGAAAACCGTATTGTACACCACATTCATGAACATCAGCTGCCCTGTTATAAGCCATGTTTCTGCTGGGAAACTGTTTCAGAGCCTCCCTGTGTCGATCAAACCTTATCTGATTTCTAGGTTATGTGTATTCTTGGCCATATTTATCTGCACTGGGCTCCAATGCTGTCCTATAAATACCTCAGGGATGATCATATTCCCTCTTGCATTTCGTTTTGCTAGGTTTAAGTGGGCCAAGCTGCTTTAGTCTGTCGTGCACAGCTCCATTTGTTGGCTGATCCTGCTGACCCTGCTCTGTACCTGTTCCAGATGGACTTCATCTCACTCGAATGCTGTAACACAAGCAAGCCACTTTCTTTAAATATAAAAGTCTTTCAGGTTGACAAGCTTAAAGATCAACATCTTTGTCTGGCATAAGGCTGGAGTCTGCAAATTCAGCATTTGGACTTAAATAGTTTTTCGTTTTTCACACATTTTAAAAAAAATGCAGTGCACACATTAAACAGATGATGCTCAGCAGGGCACTGTATAAGCTGCTTTCTGTTGTGTATTGCTCTCAGTAATGGATGAAATTAGGCTTCAAGAGTCACTGGCAACCTTTCTTCTGGATGTTGTGTATCCAGATCTATGGCAGGGGACATTTTTTGGTGATTTTCTTTTCAGCTCTTGTGCCAATACTTCTTAAAGTGCATGTTTAGCTCTGCCAACCTCCGGATAGGCTGAGAAATGTAGAAACATTTGGATCCAAATACCTTGAAGGGTTTATGAAGTTTGGATCCAACTATGAGCCTAGCAAGTGCCAACTAATAGAAGCTATCACACTAGCTAAGATTTATGGTTGGTTTTGTCCATTATCTCTCTGACAGTGTCCAAGGGCCAGTGCTTCACAGGGACTTTTCACAGAGCAGCAGCAGATCAATGCCTCTGTAGGAGAAGAGTCTTCCCAACCTCTAATATTTGGCTTATTCCCTAAAGCAGAAGAGTTATATTCCTCATAAAATGTGTCAGCCAGTACCTGTGGATATTTTTTTCTTATAAATAGATGATTCTTTGGGGATTTGTGCCAGTCTCTTCCAATATAAGGCACCCTTACAGTGAATTTCAAAGGTTGTCACAGCTGAACCGTGCAAGGAGAAAATACTGTGGATTTTTGAAGTGCTGGGATCCAGTTACAAGTCAGACTTCTTTACATTTATGAATTGTATGGAAAGTATAGCACTGCGCAACACATTCAGTGAAGGGTGACGCTTTTGTAATAGAAGTTTTTCTCTGGTCTCCTAATAGACAGTAGGAATTACATGAATTTTTTAAGGCTCATATTAATATCTGTAGTTCCACTTCATTACTGAACCTTAAATTAAGCTCAATTAGTAGAATAAAAGATTACCAGGAACATGGGAGTTAAATGGTTTCTGATACTTTTTTTGAATGAGTGTGGATATGAATGAAGCAGCAGAGCTGCAGTTTTGAGGGGACTGGTTTCCAAAGCTGGTGTAAGCATGCTGTTAATGAACATTTTTGCAGCACGTTGAAAATACAGATTGCTCCAGGAATGTTAAGTATCATTATTATGGCAGTCTTGAAAAGTAATAACTGAATCTATAAAATTATGATTCCATTCTTCAAAATTACAAGTGGGACCATGATGTGGCTGCTAGAGTAGCAAACTGCAATTCAGGACACTGGGTTCAGCTCTTTGGGCTTTTCAGTGGGGTCTGTCTGAGGTCAGCTCGTGGCTGTTGGCTGCTGAATGATAAATGACCTGGAGGAAGGGTAAGGAAGATGAGGACAGATCATTCACGGAGAGCCATTATGTTGCTCGGGTGAATTAGCACAAGCAAATAAGTAAAGTGTTACTTGTAAAAGCAGGCATTTGGATGTAGAGAAATGAGAGGGTGGGCTATTTCTGAGAAGCAGCAAGTCTGAAAAGGTGCAGGGCCACTGACTAGTTAGCTGAACCAGAGCTCTCAGGATTTAATCTGAGCACTCCCTGTTCCTATCCATCGTGCCTGCACTTACGAGCACAATAGGGGTGCAACAGCTTCCCCAGCCACGAAGATCCAGCCCGGGGACCTCCTTGGTAGTAACCAAATACAGGCAAATGCTATCTGTGGGAGGGCAAACACAGAAATTTGGAGAAGTAGTAAGGTGGTTATGTTTTCTCTGAAATTAGCACTGGTGTGATCTCTGTAAAATACTTGAGTCAGTTTCTCATACCTGTAATCAAAAATGGATACTGGGGAGGAAGACACATAAGATACAAGTCAGAGAATAGCGTGAGAATGACCAGAAAACATGACTTTATAATGAGAGGCTCCAGGAATTTGATTAATCAAAGAGTGATTTGATCTGTCTGGTATCTAGATGGAGAACAGCTCTTTAATGTACAGCAAGATCCAGTGGTTGGCAATGAAAGGTGGGCACATTCTGACCAGAAATGAATTGAAGTTTAACTGTGAAGCTAGTTAGCCATGGGAACGGTACCTGATACTGAGGATTGTGGTGAACCCTCCCTCACTAGAAATGTTAAAATCAAGATTGAGTGCTTTTCCGTTCCATCTTTCATATAAATTGACTCAAGGCTATGTCTTGGTCTGTATTAAGTAGAATACCCAAATAGATAACAATAGTGGCCTTACTTATTCATTCACTGTGCAGCTTTGGGCAGGTTTAATGGGGAAGTTGCAATTCTAAGTACTATCCATGAAGTCCCAGCTCTAGGGGATTTCAAAGGCAAAATTATGACTGAATTTGCCAGGGCTAAGGTTTCTCCTATGCTGACTTTTAAGAGTGCTGAACATTCCCAAGTCTTTTCATTTCAACTGGGGCTTGCTCAGCAGCTGTGAAAATACAGCAGTCAGCTGGAAAAAAAAGTTTCCAGAACTGGGGGGAAGAAGAGACGTGTCTTCAAATGCTGCGTTGTGCTTGCTGCGAGGGTGAGGTTAGATTCCTGTGAAACAGGGGTTAATAATGACCATTATCTCCCAAGGACATACGTGTATGTGACCTAATGAGCATTTGGAGCAGTCTTGCAGAAAGGTGTGTGCAGTTCCACCTGTCCTCTGTAGTGCTGCTGGATGGCTGCCGATCGCTGGGCTGCCTGACGCAGAGTGGCTGAGCTGACCTCCTGTCTGGCCAGAAAACAGGAGGTCTGTCTTGAGAAAAAAAAAGAAGTCAAGATCTGGTGTGTGTTGTCTGTATCTGAAACTTTTCAAACTCTCTTGTATAAAACCCCAAGGAGAAGCTGTGCAGGTGATGGATCTAAGCGCTGCTCCAGGATGGGCAGAGCTGGACTCTGAACAGGCAGTGCTGCAGAGGGAACTTGAGCAGCATCTCTCCTGTTTTCTGTTCATTTGGGGTCTTTTTTTTGGGGGGGGGGGGGTTGGGGGGGAGAGTTGTGGTGGTTGTTTTTTTTTTTTGTTGTTGTTTAAACTCTGAGCTCCATTTTTAATAGCAACTCCATTGAAACAGTTTAGTTGGAATGAGCTAGTGTTTTCCAACAGTGGTATTTTTACCTAAGTAGTTCTTGGTAACAGCAGAATGGTTCCTGGCCAAGGAGGACCCAGTGAGCTATGCTGCCTCTTGCAGAGATGGAGATGGTTTGAGGCAGGTCAGCTGGGCAGGGATGGGAAGGTTGTTCCTTGAATTAGTATGTATGTTCCCCAGTGCATAGCAAAAGGATAAATGGGATTTGTGTTCCTGAGGTTTTCTTGATTTGCTTGGACTCACCTCTGTCATGGGGATACCTGTAAAGTGAGGGATGTTGCTGTTACTGTTCTCTCATGGGGGGCAGCAGACAAAGAACTAGTTGTCACCAGAAGATGACAGTATCAAAATGAGACCCCCTGTGCACTAAAGGTTTATATTTGCATACAAATTGTCTAACCCGTTATTAATGGATGCATCTTGCATATATTGGAAACCTAAGCATGGCCAGTCACTCCAAATGAACAGGCATCAAAATATGACTTATCCAAAGTCACACGTTGAAGCAGGAAGCAAAAGCCAAGAATAGATTCAGGGTCCTGAACTTCCACAACCTCTAGAATGGGAGCCAAATTTCATCTCTCACTTGTAATTATGGTCAAAGCCTGGACCAGAAATGAGCAACTGATTTCTGTTTCTGCTCTGCAGTAGATTTACTGCATGACCTTGGAGGAAAATGTGTACTTCTGTGTCTCAGTTTACCTCCCTACTAATGGAGATAATTGTTCTAGTACGCAGTAAGCTTTAATGGACTTTGTTCCTGCACCTACTGAAGTTAATGGTGCTTCTTGCAATGGGAAGAAGACTAGATGTGCCATTTGTAGAGTATCTGAATGAAAGGATGTTGCAGAATTGAGACAGATATTATTTGTTTTAACATATGGACCCAGATAATAGCCACATATGCTTGAGAGTCGATTGCTTACATGGATAGTAAGGGATAACAATTCAGTCTCGAGAACAAGAGCTGCCTGAACTCTCCTTGTGCTGCTGCTGTGTGCACCTGTGGTCTTGCCTGGCATTGGTGCTGCTGGAGCACCAGGAGGCTTAGGATGGAATTGTAAGAAATCCAAGACCCAAATATGTCAATAATTCACTGAGCCAGGTGTGTGCTACACCTTGATGCTGATGCATGGTTGAAGTGTACAAATACAGTGTGTGTAGAGTTCCTGGCTGAGCAGGGCTTATTTTCTGTATTAGAAAAACCAGCCCACGCATTCCTTCAAGCTAGCTGTGGTTCAAGTATGCAGAAATGGGACAACTACTTGCAAAAATAAAGCTGATGCTGACTCACCGTGGTTCATAATGCTGAGCTAGAAAAGTTAGCAGTCCCAGCACCATTGAAATCCTGTGCTTTGCAGCGGTTTGGTTTGGGTGGCTCTTCCGAAAAATGAAGTTAATGGTGCAGATTCTATCTGATGTATTTCCTGGTAACTGGTGTCACCAAGTAGAATGTATCTGGCAGGTGGAACAATGTTTTTCTGTTCTTCTGTTAGTAGATGAGGTCTAAGCACTACCATCAGTTTATACCTTTTTTTGCTGATTCTTTGTTTCTTAGGCCAAGGGGAAATAAATCACCATTCAATCTGCTGACCAACCAGAAGTCTGTTCATGTATATTATCCCACAAAGACTCTTTCTGTGCATTTTACTTCGAAGTTCTTCAGAACCCAGTTAAGAAGTCCCTATTTTGAAGCATCTAGGTTGGTCAGGTTTCAGTGTGTTAATATTTCCTCAATACTAGCACTGGGGATCTCTGGAGGGATCACTTATTGATGAATACTTGGTTTCTATGCACAACATGGGACTGTGGTTGCTTGGTGGAGGCATGCAGATACATTCAAGCCTGCGTTACCCCTCCTGTTTGCCAGTAACTGCAGTACGTTCCTTGGAGATTTTCCCAGGTGAACAATTGCATGCTGAAGAGAGCCTCTGTCCCAAAACAGTGCTAACTTGGAGAAGACAAAGGGAGACTGACGTCTGCAAAGTTCCTGTGTCGAGTCACAGTCACAGCACTCTCTGTTCCTCCTAACCAGGAGGAAGGACAGGATCGTTTCCTTGCCATTATGAAGTTTTACACATTCGCATGCACCCTCACCACAACTTTTTTTATTCTAAAATGATTTTCTCATAAAATTGCCCTTGATCTTCAGCCTGGTACTCTGATGTATATTTATAACCTTTCCTCTGTACTTTCTTGTCACTTGACTTTACCAAATCCCAGTCCTTGTCTGAGCTGATGATATAAAGTACAAGCTGGAGCCTGAGTGGGGATGAGGGTTGGAAGGACTCTCTTGCTCTGCCTTTACTCTGTTCTACTTTTGCTTGCACATTTAAGCTCCAGATGTGTAAGGGGGCATTGTTTCACTGCCTGCTAATGAAGACATCCAGTGGGATGCAACCTGTGCTTAGTTAAATCCCTCCAACTCCGAGACACCTGGTTTACTTTCACTGCACAGCTAGCTCAAGTCCTCCTGTGGGTGAGCAATAGGTGGCTAAATCCCCCATCAGAGTCCTTCTGCCCCTAGATCCTTTCCAGATACAGATTCCTACAACACTGCAAAGCAGAGGCCAACTCTTAGCCACAGTTTATTGTCACAGTTTTGTCACCTGACTCAGTCTGCCCTCACAAAGAATTTGTGACTCGTGACAGCCAAGAGAAATTGGGATTTGTCAGACAGCTCCCTATCTCTGGAGCTGCACTGGGGAGATAGGGCATCAGATGTCTTGCACCTCAGGCCAAGTGGTGTGCAAAGCCATCATGCAATCTCCGAGGCTCAGAGGATGGCAGTGAGGGTGCTGAGAGCCTCACAGCTGGTTTCCCCTGAAATGTTCCCTCTTTTCCTGCAGAAACAGAGCACAAAGCAGGATGACATTGCATCACCAAGGCCTCAGGGTTGTAGTTCAGCAATCAGTGCACCATGCACTGTAATCCCAGGGACTATTAAGACAGCACGGCAAGCTGGGGGAGAGGCTGTTAGGAAGAGCTGTAAAACGGCAGCATATTTTATACTCTGTCCTTGGATGTGAGTCATGGAGATCTCCGTATGCTGAGGGTAATGAGCATTTGTATTCAGATGATTTCCCAAGCTCTGTTCTTGAATGCTGGGGAATAAAATGTGTTTATTGTTGTTTTTCCAGGCAGGGACAAAGTGCAGGGTGGTCTATCAAGCTGCTTTCAGAAAGCTGCTCTTAGAGGTGTGTTAATTGGGCTCTTTGGCTTGTTCTCTGCTTGCAGAGTGACAGTCAGAGCTCTCTGTGCTTTCTTCCACCCACTGTCGGTGTGAGACAAAACATGATTCTCTGCAAAGGTCTCAACAAAAGGCCTCATTATGGTTGGACAGGTGGGTTCCTACCTACTGGTCTTTATAACTTTGATACTTCAGGTGTCTGCTAGACATGAAACACATCTAGACACAGAGAAACACTACCTGCCTTCAAAAGCATTTGGTTTTTGTTTTTTTGGAGGGTTTGTTGGTTTAGTTTGTGTGTGGTGTTTTGTTTTTTTTTTTTTTTTTTAAAAACCTGCACAAATAGGAATTTGCTATGGCTTGGACAGGGGCATGACTTGTCCTTCGCTCTCTGACCTGTTAATGTCAGGGCCCTGCAATCCTGTCTTCTGAGTATGAAAGAAAAATATCGCTTGTGAGCTGTGCTGCAGAGCTGTCAGCCAGGAGCTGCTGCATGGGTGTCCTCTTCTCTGCTTCTTTGCACTGCATTGTGGTGATACCCTGGCAGAGCTTCTCTTCCTGGCAAGTCTTCTCAAGAGTTGCTGAAAGAGTAGGGAGGTCTCTGAAGGCATGGAGGGCCCTTTGTGTCATAGGCTTTATCCATTGACACAACACACCTTTCGATGACATGGTGACAGTTCCGGTCTGGTGCCGAATGGGATGCTCCAGGTGGTGCAATGGGTCAGCTGTTGACTGCTGGCTGAGAGCACAGCTAAGGCTACCCCGCTGAATTCACTAGCTGTGTCAGTTAAATGATGATTGCGTGCCTCATCAGAAGCCACTGCTTTTTGAAAGCCATAGAAGCTATCATCTCCACTGGGAAGACTATTTCTGAGCTACTCCTGTAGAGCAGGTGTGAATTTTAAAGAAGTGGGGTCATCTTTAGTTAAGTGCCCTCAGCATCAATCAGTTACCAATATTTCAGCTCTCTTCCCTGGTGCCTTTGGAGGCATCCAACATCCATCAAATAAAGCAGCCTCCAGATGGCCCCAACATATGGTCCATGTCTCGGAATAGCTGAAATCTAAATGCTTGTCTCCTTGGGAAGCTGCAGCCCCTTGCTGAGTCTCAGCATCCAAGGGAGATACCTGCTGCTTTAATCAATGTGTGTTCTTTTTTTTTTCTGCTTTGTCATAGTCATAATAACAAGCAAGTCTCGCTTCGGCATCCCTAACTGCAAGAACCTTTCTGTGCTTGAAATACTAAACGCCTGTCAGTCCCTTTCTTTCCTCGTGTCTTTTCCCTCGTCTCTAGGACCTTACTGATCTACTCAATCCTGACAGCGCTAATTACCCTTCTCTTTGCTCCTACTATTGCTGCCTTTCCTTCCTCCTTCTAATCTCTTATTTGTGTAAATCACCAAGGGTGAAGGAAGAATAAATATCAATAAAGCAATTCAAATTGTTCGTGATGTTTCCAAGGGCTGCCCAAGCTCCTACCTGGGGAATGGCAATTAGTGACGGCAATTATTGGTCTGTCCCACTTTGCACCAAGGTTTGTCTCAGTCTGTCATCTCTTCGTTCCTTTGTCCTCACTCTGCTTAGCATCGTGAAAGGGCAAAGCAATTTCTGAGTCTCCCAGGATACGTCTCAAAACTTGTGCTCCCTTAAATCTTCCACCTGCTGTTGATGCTGTAGTCCTACTGCACCTAGGAGTGACACGGTGTAAGTGCTAGGAGCTGGGCAGGACCCATGGAAAAGCAGTCTGGCAGTCTTAGGGATATTTTCCTTGTCCCTGTTGAAACCTGTTAGGAGGCAAAGTCTCCAGAGGATGATGTGCTGCTGTAACTCCTGCTCCCTGTCAAAGTAGCATGTAATTTAAAAATATTTTTTAAAAATCAGTTAAATTATTGAAGCTGGATGGAAAAAAAGTGCCTGCAAAAAAAGTGAGATAGAAACCTTCCACCAATTCTGTAGATATATTTATAACACAGAAATATGGTTCCTTTGAAAGTGGCACATGTGACTAAGCAGTACTCCATTTAGGATATATAAGTAGCTATGATTTATACTTATTTCCTTTGAGTGCAGAAGTATTTGGCCAAGACTGAAATCAAAAGTTCAGTTAAAATTCCTATTGATGAAAAGGCCCGTCCCTGCAAATACAAAAAGTGAGGAGTAGTTGCTACTGCAGCGGTAGATCTCTGTCATTCTGTAAGGTTCATAAACTTTACGAAGCCTACCTTGTGGGCGATGTAACTTTGTGTTGCAGATGTCAGAGGCTGAACAACTTGCCTGGAACTCCAGCAGCCAGGTCCTTAATGGCTTTGACCTGCTGAGCTCTGCCCAGGGTCATTATTGTAGAGCTACGTTCACGCATGAGATTGCCTTTCCAATAGTGCAATCTACTGATGTCAGATCTAGCCTTGTGTACTCATCTATATAATGTCTGGCTCAATTAATTTAGCCTGTGGCATCCACTCAGAAGACCATTGCTTTTTATGTAGCTTGGTGGTAGTTCTCTGCCCTGTGTTTGAAAAATCAAGGCAGAAGTTCCCCAGACTATAGCTTTGATTTTAAGTTTTTGAAAGTGGAGATGAGAATGAGATTCTGCAATGCAGGAAGAAGTTACTGATACGATGGTTTATCTTTCACTTCCCCTGAACCTTCAAGATTTGTGGAGTTCAAAATTCAAAGAAAGAACAATCTCACTTTCTCCAGCCCAGACTAGTCTTGGCTGCAAAGAGGTGTGGACTGATAGTCCTGGGGCTTCATGTCCTACCACTGTGACATCGGACTGACGGTAGGTGACATGCAGCCTGTGCCCAGGCCATCTCTTGGGATGAGACCTTTCTTTAATCTGCCTGTTTGTTGATGCTTGTCCTCTGCTGCACCTGCCAGCAGGGATTCCTGTTAGCACCCACTGCTTTGGCAGATTAAATCAGAGCTATCAAGTTTGTTACCTAAGTCACCAGAGAGTCATCACATAGCAATAACTTCCCAGCATGACCTTCCAGCTGGCCCCACCTCAGCCTCTCCCTGCCCCAGAGGTAGCAACACGTATGCGCGTGCTGTGGACCAGTTCCTTTGTGTGCAGATGGCAGCGTATTCATTTTTCTTGTAAATTATTTCTAAGTTTTGATGCTTATGTACAGGAGGTATAGAGCCTCATGTTGTGCCATTATTGGGATTAAAGTAATAAATTCAGGCTTGAAGTTAGAAAAATGTTTGTAATGAGGAAAATAATGTGCTGAACTGATGATCCATGCTATCTAAATATGGGTGTGTGGAACAGGTCACTTGATGTTTTGGGGCCATAGCAGTTGTCTGTGGGCCTCATTCAACATCATATTTGCAGTAACTTCACTCACTTTCTCTTTCTGAAATGAAATTTCAGTAATCTGGATTATTTGTGATCACTGTATCTAGCTTGCAGCGTAACCGTGCCTCAGGTGCTCTGACTGGGGTGGCTCCATGAGGAGCAGCAGGGCCTACTGCTGTGCAGACGTGGCCATTCATCTTTGGGGATGCCTTTGTACTTGCATGGTGCTGTGCAGAAGTGGCTGTTCAGCTCTGGAGGTGCCTTTGTACCTGGAAGCACCCCGGTGACGTTTGTGTGAGCATGAGGCACTAAGATCTGTGGATCTAGACTGATGGTTACCTTTGTGCTGTAGACACCTGGGCAGGTTTGACTTCAAGGAGCCCCTCCTTGGCTCTGCAGATCAGGCAGGACTGACAGGGCAGCTGCTGAAACAGGTCACGAAAGTGTCTCTACATCCCCAATCCCGTATTTTCCCTGTACTCCCAAATACTCCATCCCTTCCATTTTTTCTGCCTTCTCTCGCAGCTCAGTCACACCTCTCTCCCCCTCACCTCATTGCTGGTGGCAGAGTTGCATAAATAGCTCCTGTAAAATGTGCCGGTGCCCAGCAGGGTGGTGATGGGAGCTGCAGTAAGCATGGGCAACCTGGCACCTTCCTTGCACCTCATCTTACTAGTTCCAGTTCTCTGCCATTGAAGGCAGATACCTTTTATTATTGATGCTAATAATGGTCGTAAGACACCGCATTTACAATGTGTGAGGTGGTAGCTAGCAGAGAGAGAGAAATACCTTTCTAACCATGTGCTTGTATCAGCAAGCCAAGGTTGGCTGTTGGTTATTGGGATCACTCTTTGCATGCCTATGTTTGCTGGAGAAAAAAAAAAGTTTGAGTTGGGGCCATAAAATTACTAACTTTTTTCATAGTATTAGTTCTATGCTTTCTTTCTATATGCAAAGTATGCAGTTTTAATAGCATACAGCATATAAAGCATTTCTAGGTGTAATATTTTGGACTGTCTGTGGCACTATACTAAGACAAGTCAATTTATTCTGTCTCCACTAAGAAGGAGAAAGAAAATTTCCATGGCTGTCATGCTCCATCAGCTTTCCTAATCACTTTGAATGTGTATTTCTAAAGATACCATCCCCATTGTCTCACACTTCAAATAATTTATACCATTTTTTGAAGACCACTGATGGTGTGCAGGTGTAAGGGAGCGTGCTACATCTCCAGAAGTCATTCAGGAAGGTTTCAAGGATGGCAAGCTCCTTATTTCTGTGGTTATTTATTGGTAGGTTGATGGGTATGAATAAAAACTTGTGTTTTTTTATTGAGACCTTATAGGGTCTGTTCATGAAGATGATGCATTATGGAAGTAGACTTTGTTCTTTTAAGTTCACCCTTGAATAAGGAAATACAAGATGGTTGTTGCTTACACAAGCAGATACTGGAAAAGATAATGTTCTGGAAAACCTCATGAAGTGGGATCTGGGGAGAAGGGGCAGTGGGAGGTGTGGAGGGACTTCTGGTACAGTTTATTCACGTAGGTGTGGTGTCTGGACCGAGTTCCCTGTAGACACAGTACAACCAGGAGGTGCTTTTCTATGGATGCTCTGGGTCGTTTTTATGCCCACCACATGGTGTGCCAGACTGGCTCACTATTCCTGGGAGGTCAGAAGTTAAACTGTAAGATTTTAGGTGATGAAGCACCTTTTGCCTGTGTTCGAGACTCTGTTAAGCTGTGTGGATGTAGCCACTGTGTTTTGTCTCCAGGCTTTGGATTTAGGTCTTTTTCTGCCCCACTTTCTCTTTACAATCTTCATTTACAAAGCTTCGTATCACAGTTTTTACCACTTGGAAAGTTATATGAAAATCAGCTAGAAAAAGAAGAGACTCTGAACTCTCAGCACACCTGAGACGGGCTATGCTAGGGATACCAATCAATTTAAGACAAGAAGGTTTTAATGTGTTAGAAGAACTCTTTGGGTGTGATCCCATCTCAGACTGTGGCTTCTGCACTGCATCACACTGAGGGCTGGTGTTGAAAGCACACTCACAGCATGATTTTGTTGTGGAGCCTGGAGTCACAGCACACTCAACTTGGTACATAGATAGAATTGTGAATTGGATTTTTTTTTTCTGTGTGATGTTCTATGTCTTGTTAAAAATACATACATACCTAATATCCCCAAATGGCAAACGTGTGATTCAGAAGCTTATAGATGTCACATTTTGAAGATACTCCATTTCTTATGCAGCAATTAATCCAAAATACCATAAGAAAATCTGTGTTATCTCTTCTCTGAGAATGTGCAAGTAGGGCTTTGAACCAAAATAGAGCTTTAGTGGAGGCAAGTATCAGTTCTCCAGGTAATCTGACAATCTTTTCCTGTTATGCCACATGCTCTGCAAATGCTCTTTTCCCACACACTTTTTCTTCGTGGGAAAAGTGGACTTTTTTCCCCAGTCAGCCAAACTACTGTAGTTCAAAACTTGAAAAAAAAAACCCAGACACAATGACATTTTTTCTAGAGAATGTCATAATGAAACAAGTTGTTTGCAGAGGAAAAAACAATATTCAGTGTGTACTTGACTGCAGGTATGTCAGAATTCAGACTGGGCACACATCCTTATTTCTCAGCTTGTGTAGCCCCCAGACAGGCACCCTGGAGCTGCAGCCCTGAGACATGGACAGAAATGCTGGACTATTAATGGGTGCGGAAAGGAGATCCCTCTCTGAGAAACTGTATTGTGGGCATTGCAAGGTCCCTATCAGTCTTGCTACTTTTGTGCACACAGACCAATGGAGAGAGAATTGCAGTGTTTTTGGGTAAGTGCTGAGTCTTGAGGAGTATCTAGCAGTCATTATTCCACATCATCTCATCTGGCACATCCCTGGCTTATACTAGGGAAGGTGTTGGAAGGGATGGGGCAGAGAACGGGTGATACATTTCTGAGGTGATGTTCTTAAAGAAGTTTGGTGCTGGTCTAAGAAATGATGTAGCAATGTACTGTTCAGCCTGACACAAGGCTTTTAACAGGAGTAGAAGCATTTGCTGACAATTCTGGCAAAACCACTCAAGTTGAGTGTTGTCTGAATTAAGGTGATAACAGGCCTGTCCGGAAAGGCTCTATGGGTGAGGTTCAGTTGTCGAGTTGTGGTGTTTAGTGCCATTTCAGTCTCCCCAAGAAACCTGAGATATCCACATCAGTGCAGGCAGAGCTATCAGAGCCTGCAGTCCCCTGGAGCAGATGCAGGCCAGGCAGGACACTTTGACTCCTTAAGTGATGATGGACTGTGTATGTTTAGGTGATTGATTCCCCTTCTGCGTGTGTGCTGCTGTGCAAGGGTGCATCTGAATTTGCTTCCTAATGTGGTCTGTGCTGGGATTTAGAGAGTAACTTGCGAGGCCTGACAAGGCTCTCTGCCACAAGAGGAAACGGAGCTGAACAACTGCATGGGTGAAGCAGAAATCTCCAAGCTCTAGGTAGACAGGAGCGCATTTTTGGTGAGTGTGGAAGCCCACCAGCAGCATTTACACAGATGTGATGGAAACCAGAGGGATCAAACTGAGTGGAGAAGTTGGAGTAGTGGTGGTGGTTGTTCATCTGCGGTGGAATTGCAGGAGCAAATGGGTAAAAGCCCACTAAGCCATGTAAACACTGCGCTTTGTGCTGATGTACCAACCTTTCCCCCAAAACGTCTGTAAGCCATGCATGGTGCTCTTGATGTACTTACAGGGTTACCTTACGTAGTCCTCAAAGTGTGTATGGGGGTGTCTGTGAACACTAGCAATGGAAAATACTTTCAGGAGAGGAGGGCACTTGCCCAGCCTCAACTCCCAGCTAATCTCTGCACCACAGCTCTGATGGGTAGGTGAGAAACAAGCCCTGTCTTCTCCAGGGCCAAAGGTCCAATGAACTGAAAGCTCATTGAAACAGCATAGCTTTATTTTGTTCTTCGTCCTTGAGCCGTAGTTGAATCTGAACCACTGTTTCAGACTTTGTTGAACTCAGTCTGCAACAACATGAGTCAAAACTGAATCTAGACTGGAGGGAGATATTAAGCTGGTGGTAGGAGTTTTACTTGGAGAATGTTTATTAGTACAGTGATGCAAAGGCGCAAAGACTGAAAGAATTGAATGGGCTGTCTGCTTGCTGTGTGGTGTTTTGGTTTGTGGGGTTTGTTTTGTTTGTTGGTTGTTTTTTTTTTTTTTTTCCTGGTAGAAGAACTTCCATTATGATGGAATCTCAGAAGTTTTACAGGAGAGGACTCGTATCTTCCTAAAGAGCTTACAGTGTAAGGCTCTAGCCCTCAGGCCTTGTCCATACCTGCTAGTCCACGTGGGCTGTGCTGCTTCATCACGGGCTTTAGCTCTGAGTCACAATTTCTAGGATAGGGTCTAAGGGCTGAGTGGGAAAGATACAATATGTTGTCTAGGCAGTGCTGTGCACTTTATCACAGTCATTTTTTCTAGACTGGGTCTTCTTCTAAACCCTCTTTGTCTAAAATCTTGCAGCCTGAGCCAACCAGGCAGGCTCCATGTGTGATCTAACCATTGTTAGCAAGCTTTTACTTTTTCTTTGGTGCAGATTTTGTATAATTCTCACTTATTCAGATATGAAAATGAATGCTTTTGTCTTCCCACAGCACTTCTGTGCTTCTGCTATCTGTGTAAACTTGGTTTTAACTCCGCTCTTTCTGTTGATTTGATCATCTTTCCTGCACTCATCTTTATTTGCCTCCTATTGATTTTCTACCTTGACTTTGCAAGAACTAAAAGGAGTTTAGGAAAAAATACACTCCTAGAGTGGATGTTACTTGAGTGAGAAGCCACAGCTAACTGTGTTTTTTGAGACTTTGTGAATATCCCAGGCAAGCGGTAGCCTCATCCCTCTGTACCCTAGAAAGACATTATGTCCAAGCTTGAGCTATAAAATTGCCAGTCAGTTGTGCAGCAACACACTCTTGATCCTCTATAGAAAGAGAGTGTTTTTCCAAGAGAGGTCATCTGCTGGGCAGGAAGGACTTATTAATCTACAGGCACCTTCTGGCCTCTATCCCTTCCTTCAGGGCTTGATGCGGTGTCCTGCAGAAGTCAGTAGCAGCAAGGCTGGAAAATGGCTGTGGACCTCTTGACTATGTTTCTTGTTCCCTGAGCTAAGCATCTGTCAGGCTCCTTTCCATCACTGTTGTAATTCTGTGTTTGTGCAGACGTGTAAGTGTGGGGAAGGTCCTTACCTTAGTTGCTTTAAATTGTTATGTAAAAGACTGTCAATGAGGAGCTACTACTCAGAAGCTTTAATCATGGCCTGACATGATGTTGTTGTCCTGGCCTTAGACACCTCTGTGGGTGTGTTTCTGAAGGAGGTGGCTTTTGTTGCTCTAGGCTGACTCCTCTCAAGAAGTTCTCTCCATCAAGGTGACATTCAGGGATGACAGTGTGACACATCACTGAGGAGGTGGAGGAGTGCTCAACAGGTGACTGTGATTTGATGTCGTGTTTCCCCATATCACCACAAATATCCAAATGGGATATTAGTGATCCTCCAGTTTTTCCTGTAGCATCATTCCCAGCAATAATCCTCATGATCATGCAGAGATGTTGAATCTTCCTAAGCCACTCTGTGAGTAGCCATAAAAATTGGTGATGCGCAGCTTCCTTGTTGCAGATGTGTTACCAGTCTAGGGCTCCCAGAGTCCAGGTAAACTGAATTGTGTCAATAAACACCTGAACTACAAAGAGGATGCACAAGGGGCTGAAAATGGCACATAGAGCCTGGTGCTTTGGTTAGCTGGTAGCAGCTGTCTCTGTCCTCTTTCCCCTCATCAGAGGTCCAAATCACATCTAATGGAGATGCAAAGCAGTATCTGCAGTTCCCTTATCTTGAACTGCCCAGTCTCTCAGGTCTTGGAAGTCGGGACATTCTTCCCGGAAGTTGCCTAGAGCTGCTGTCTGTATTGGCACAATAATTTTAATTGGTTTCCCCAAGGGCTGGAAAGTAGAAGGCTAAGAAATGGCTTGAAACCCTGAAGTTAAGACATACTGGCAGGAGTGCTACACATGGTGCTGTGACAAGACAGTAGCCAGAAGAGGACTTTGAGGGCTGCCCATCATACTCTTTTTCCCATCTTCTAGAAAAAAGAAAAAATTTATTTATCCTTTTTGCAGGCTGGGGAAGGGAGAGAGTTACCTTGTGTAGGTGTATGTAATTTGGTTTAGGAATAATTAAAGAGGTTGTAGCTTCCCACCAAAGGGGTAGTGCTGGTGACAAGAATGCTGGCAGTGAGATCAATGCAGTGTGCCTGTCATACAAATGTATGGCAATGAAATGCGGCCCTCCTTTTTTAAACGGGTTCTGCAGCCTATTTTTCCAAGTATTTTTGATGTTTGGGACAGTCTACGGCATTCTTGTGTGTCATGAAACACACAAAGATTACTGGGGGAAAAATGAAGAAAAGGAGTGATTTTATAGTTGGAAATGCGCAAACCAAACAGTTAGATTGAGGAAGGGTTCAAGCTCACCGTCTTGTCCCAGAATATCTCGGACTGAAGGTCAGGTAGAACTTGGTTGAATGGTTTGTAATAGCAGATTAATTCATATTAATTCATATTAAACATCCACTGGGGGGAACGGGGGAGGGTATGTGTGGAAATCTCCCGTGACCACTATGCTATTGGGGATGCTCGGTGCTTCCAAAACATGTTGTCCCCTTGAGGTGTCCTGATCTCAGCTGCAAGAAAATGAGAACTCCCTTATATATTGGATACTTTCGTTGAAAAGTTATATAAATGGATTTTGCCCAGAGTGTGCTCTTGCACCGAGTGTAATTCATGGAGAAGATGTAATGGAGGACTGAGTTGTTGGACTGGATTTAGATGATGCTGGAGATTTTTCACAGCGCTAGAAGGTGGTGCTTCTGCTGTCTTTAGCTTTGGAGTCTGCTTCAGGGAGCCTGTGAGCAGATATGTGTCTCTACTATTGATGAGGCAGGACTGATAATCAAGTTCGCTACAGGGGCAGAGGCTTTTCCCTAGAACTGGAAGTCTGCAAGAGCTTTTCCTCTGCTTCCCGTTGCTTCCTGACAAAGTGGCAAGGGGCTGATCCTCAGGTGTGGCACAGCACCTGGGTAGAGCAAGTAGGATACTCCAATTTGGGGTACAGTTTGTGGAAAATGTATTTAATGACTTCTATTCATCTGTAGTAGTCACTGAAAGCAGCTGCACTGAACAGTTATAGCTTGACAATCAGTGCAAAGTGTCAGCTGCACTATAGTGTTAACCTACTGGATGAGACATACCTGTATTAAATGAATAGGCTAGGCAAGGGAAGATTAGTTTGTCTTATTTTTTAGCAATGGGTAGATAGGAACAAATTTCTAATTTAGGGCCTTGAGGGTTTCTTTGAACTTGGGTCTAAGCGAACGGAAATTTTCAACTCTGCAAGTGCAGCTGGATGAATAATTTGTAGTGAGTAAGATATCTGATGGCTTTCACCGCATTTGGGATTGACAGCAAACACATCACAATTTGAATTATTGGGAATGATTTGCTGAAATATTCAGGAGCTATTTTTGGTTCCTGCAGACTGTGCATGAAAAAGTTATCTATTTAAAAGTCAGACTCTTCCCCCCCTGCCCTGAGCTCCTGGCTGGTCCACTTGCTCACCTCAAGGTTCTCCAAACAGGGCAGCAGGCCTTATTGCATCCTGACTTGAGAATTTAACATATAGGAACCTTAATAATAATGATTAAAAAAGTTATTGCAAATCTTCCTACCCTAACACTCAGCAAGACAGCATGTGAGAGGGATCAGGATGGGGTTGGTTCGTTGGCTGCTTGAGGTGCTTGCGGAGCTGAGGGCTTTCCGTGTAACTGGAGTGGGAATCTGCAAAGTGGAGAATGGAGACTTCTGGAGAGGTGGGGAAAGCAGTACAAAAGTGTTCTGTCTCTCCCCCTCTCCTGTACCTTTCACAGCTTTGAGAAAGTCAGAACCTCAGAACTGGCCATCCACAACACAGGCTTGGTGTTATTTGGACGTTGCTATATAAGCAAGACCATGGGGCAATCACGGCTCCTAATGTAGAGGAGTTGCTGATGCAGCCAGTTTCCCCAAACTGCTGGAAACAGCTGTTTGCCCTCCTGCCCCTCTTCCCCTCCTCGCACCTCCCCATAGAGTGGTACCATACCACTGTACCGTCGTGCCATCCCAGTATGATGTTGCCCGCTGCTGCAGAGGAGGGTTGGCCTGGGGGGGTGATGCAGATGCTATGAAGAAAATCAGGGAGAAACAAACTTCTTCCGAAGGAACAGGGCAGGAATAACATGAAATATAAATTTTGCTTCTTATCTGCAAAGAAATCAAGGCAGCATTCTGAAAAAGGCATGGATACGGATGAATAAAAACGTGACTTTCCTGAAGAACTGAAATAGCAACCAGAAAGTAAGCAGGGGAGACGCAGGTACAGATCGCGCTGCTTTGCCTGGGCTCTGTTAGTTGCTCTCTAAAATGTTTTGCTACCCTCTGGTGGCTTTGTGAGGATTTGTGCGGTCTAGTTTTCATTCCGTGTGCAATCCCTTGCCAACTTTTTGGAATGCATTGAGAAACCCAGATCTGCTGTTGGAGATTATTTCCTCTGTTTCCAAATCAGCAGTATGATAATAATGGAAAGGCAGCTTTGTTTTAGTTTTATTTTTTCCTTTTTTTCTTTTTGTTCGTACAAAGTCTCTTTTGGGCTAGAGTTAGTCACAAAGGCGGCTTGGTTGGGAGGTTAACATGTAAGAATGATACTTTGTACCTAGGTTGGCTGTATAATAGGACTGTTCAGTGTTTGGGAAAGACACAGGCTTCACAAGCCTTCAGAATGCAAACCAGTGTCCTCTGTCTGCAGAGGACACAAAGCGAGTACCAGTGAAGTCAATAATAGCAAAACTCCCATGATCTCCAGGAGCCCAGAATAGGTCCTATTCAGCCTGATGCAGGGGCAGTGCTCAAACCTCCGTCATCCTTTCACTGTGCCTCCATTATTTGTCTCTTTTCCATCTTCCCTGCTCTTTAACTGATTCTACATTGTGGTATCATAGCAGAGGAGCTGTAGGTAGGTATTTAAAGGGCAGTGGTTTGACAGATCTTACAAGAAACTCCTCCCAGGCATTAATTCCTGGGTTATGGGGTCAGAGAGGCTCTTGTGATCTTCTCAGTCTGACCTCCTGCAGAGAGCGAGTCACAGGACTGCCCTCACTTGACCCCTACTTGAAGTGCAGCATTGAATATAGAAAACATGCACTCTTGGCTTAAAATGTTCCAGTGATGGAAGGTTCACCTTGTTAAATTGTTCCAGTGCTTTATCACCTTCAATGTTACATACTGCTGCACTTTGTTTAGTTTCACCTTCCAGCCTTGGATTTTCTTGTTACTTTGAGTTTGAGAAGCCATGCGTTGCTACAGCTGTGTCCTGCATAGGGACTATGCGCTGTATCTCCTATGAGGAAAGGCTGAGAGAGTTGGGACTGTTCAGCCTGGAGAAGAGAAGGCTCTGGGGAGACCTTATTGTGACCTTCCAGCACCTGAAGGGGCCTACAAGAAAGCTGGAGAGGGACTTTTTACAAGGGCATGCAGTGACAGGACAAGGGGTAATGGCTTCAGACTGAAAGAGGGTAGATTTAGCTTAGATATAAGAAAGAATTTCTTTACTACGAGGGTGGTGAGGCACTGGAACAGGTTGCCCAGAGAAGTTGTGGATGCCCCCTCCCTGGAAGTGTTCAAGGCCAGGTCGGATGGGGCTTTGAGCAACCTGGTCTCGTAGGTGCAGGTGGTGGAACGAGATGATCTATAAGGTCCCTTCCAACCCAAACCATTCTATGACACATGGGCTAGATCAAGTTGCCAACCAGGTGGAGTTCTCAGGAACCTTGGTTGTAAGAAATGAAAAGTTGTTAATGTTACTGACTGAGAACTTGTGGGGTGTGACGTGAAATCACAAACTTGTTGCATGGAAGACACCAAAAAAGCAATACAGTGGCACTGCTGGGATGTGTGTGTGTTCCTCCCTAATGCATGTCTGCACTGGATATTTCTAGACTTTGTATACTTAAAATATACAGTTAGTAAGGGAGGATTTGTACAGGTTTTCAAATGAGATCTAATTGCAAAAGTCCTGCAGTGGTTGTTTTTCACAAGAGATACATGTAAATAAAATATATCTCAATATACATTGAAATATAAAAGCATTTGTTGTTTTGGGTGTGGTATTTTTTGTTAATCAGCTGTGCTGAGGTCCTTTGTGATACAGGCTACTACATTCAGCAGAATGATTGTTTTTAGCGTCTCACACTGTTCCAATTCATGATACATTTCAAAACCAGCTCCATCCATCTTACAACCTGGCAGGGGTTTGGAGTGGAGAGCAGCCAGTGCCTTTTGTGCTGGATTAGCCTGCAAAAACCCTGAGAGAGAGTAATACCGCAAGCCTGGTGGGGCAGTAAGCACAGCTAGAAGGCCACCTTAAAGGAAAAAACAGTTTTTTGTGGTTCAGGCAGGGGAAAGGGATGCAGTAGATTTGGGTTACCTCAACCACAGCCAATGCTGTGACAGCAGATGACCCAACTCATTCTGTGGTTTGACCTCCATCAGGCAGAACTTGCTGTTTTTAAAGCCACTCAAAACCCCACAGATGATGGAAAGGCAGCCAGTGTGGAGGCGTGGGACATGCTTTTAGGTTTCAGAGTATTGTCTCTTCTTGACAGGGTGTCTGAGCCCAGCAATTGGGACCAGCGGTCCTGAGTGCAAAGCCACTTGTAATACAGTTCCTATAGAGGCCTTGTGGGCTGCTTGTGTGAGGCTCCAGGAGCTGCTTATTTCAGTCCTGCTGCAATATCCCTGCTTGTGAAGCGGGGACAGAAATGCCAACCCCAGCATCGCTGCCAAGACGTACTGTAAGGATTTTTTAAAGTCGTACATAGCTCTGTGGGAACAGCTCTGCTCTTGGTGTTCAGCATCCCCAATCCATCTTCTGGGACTGATGCTTTCTAAACCAAAGAAGTGTTTTGAGCTGATGCCAGTAGTCATGGGTATGTCTTACATGATCTTATGCAGCCAGATGCAAACTTGTTTGGGCACTGTTTTGGGCTGGCTGGGCTCAGTATGGTTGAAGACTGCAGGTTGTGCAATTGCCTGGGTGTCTGAGCTGATAAATCCAGTCTCCCAGCAGAGTTAAATAGCTAAGTGTAGTGCTTTGCTTACATGGTTACGAGGCTTTGGGACTGGAGACAGTTTACGTCCATCCCTCTCAGGGAAACTTCTCACCTGCCAACAAAAGAGAGCATAGACTTTTTTGAAAAGAGAGCACATGAACCTCATGCCTTTGAAACCCCTGTACCCTCTTCCTGTGTTCAGTGACCAAGAGGATGGCAGAGAGTGTAAAACTGAGAAGGCTTCAACTGAGGCATTTCATACTTTAAAATCACTTTTCACTTCCAGCCTCTGCCTCAATCCTGTCAGTCCACAGCTAGTTCTAGAGGAAGACAAGATGCAGATGGACAGCCTCAAAGTAAGGGAGATGCCAGAGATGTGTGTGAGCACCTCTGCAGCGGGGACCTTAGACTGCTGCACTCCCTCTTACAGAGCCTGTCTGTGTAGTAACAGGAGAAGATTTTCCTGCAGGAAATCAGGAGGATTTCAGGAAATTGGGATTCTTTCAGGATCAGCAGGAAAGCACTTTTCCAGCTGGGGATGAGGGTCTGTCTGTGATCACTGGGAGCTCCTGGAAGCTGTTGGTTGCATTGCCATGCAGAGACCCTTTTTGTGCAAGGTAACCTCTTTCCTAGCTGCCTATGTGAGAGGGCATCAAAAATGGAGGCATGAAAAAGCAGAGAAAGCAGCATTGCATCACCTACTGTTCCAAAAGGAGAGGGAAAGAGACAAAGAAAGGGAAAAAGGGGGGGTCTATGTCCTTAAAAATCAGTCTTTCCCATCAGTTTTGGGAACAAATCTGACAATGGTTAGGAAAGGACAATCCTGTCTAAAAGCTTCACCAGTGGTGTTTGTCTCCTCAGTACTGATGGGAAAAATGCGCTCTTGAGGCTATGCTCCTCCCTGTTTTCCAGGGCACTGCACCCTCAGTCTGCGAGTGCATCGGACAGCTTTCCCAAAAAGGCACTTCAGGGATGTAGCCTACATCTCTGGAAGGAACTGAATGGGGAGCATGTCTCTGCTGATGAAAGCGGCAGGCAGAAATAAGAGTTCTGGAGGTTGAAAACTAGGTTAAAAGCAGCCAGCAATGGAAAGCAGCTGAAGATGGAGTGGGTTAAAGAGCTCTTGAGCATTAGACGGTGGACGGTTTTGCTTCACTCCCAACTCCTGCGTAGTGCAGTCCTGGCAGACTGACAGGGCTTCTGGGGTAAGTTGTCAGAAGATGCTGCTTCTTGTTGGTTTTTTTCCACTTAGGTTTTTATTTTCAGTTGAATTCTCCCACTTAACACACACTACAGTGACCCCTACTGCTGCCAGCAGTCAAGGGCCAATCTCTGTGCAATTATTAAACTATGGAAAAGTATTGCCTGTGGTCTTATGAACAGACAGTATCATTTATAACCCCTAACTATGTAAACCCTTGTGATGCTCAAAATGTGGTCATAGTGTTTATGTAAAGAATAAGAATTGACCAAAACCGTCACAATCAACCTTTTCTCCCTTTCTCCAAGTAAGACCGGAAAGGACATGCTGACCAGCTGGATCTTGCACACTGTAAAACTCAGAAACATCATCCTGCTTGCTCCTGCCTGTTCCCAGCCACCAGGACCCTCTCCCATCTTCCAAGAGCAGTTGTAGGATGGAAAGATGCTGACAGCAGTACTACATGAAAGGGCATTCAATGCTACTGCCCTTGCAAAAAGTGGAAGGTGGCTGTTCTGCCTTCTGTAACTTCTTGTGATGTCTTAAGGGAAAAGCTTTATACTGGTCAGAGCACAGCATTTTGTGTCTGTTAACTACTCTGACTGTGGGCTGAACCATCACCTGACTGTTTAATCTCACTTTTCAGTATGATTTTTCTGGTGGAGGAGTGAGTTCTTAACAGGGACATGGAATTACAAAGAGATCCTGAAGGAATATGAAATGTGCAATGTGGAACAAAAGGAAGCTGGAATATTAAATAGAAATAGCGGGGTCTGGATGAAGTGCAGTGCAAACACAGCTGCTGTGTGGCAGGCTGGCCAAGCCACCACGTGCCCATCTCCATCAATCCTAGTCAGCGTAAACACCCCTGAGAGAAATGAAAACATCTCAGCAGACTTCCTGCATTAAACATCCCTTGGTGAGAATGGCACTAAGGGAGAAATCATGGGGTACCAGAGATATGACCCAACAGTTTCTACAGGGCGAGACCTTGACTGGGAAAGACCAGAAGGAAGAAACTTTAAAATGAGATTATCCAGGCACTGCTGCTTGCATCTGTGACAGACCAGTGCAGGGTTTTCCCTATGACTTGTTCCCCAGGAATTGCTCTGTTCTGGTTTTAGCTGCTCAGAGACTATCCCACAGGCTGGAGCAGATGTCAGCTCAGAGATTGTTCCTGATTATTAATTTACTCTGTCTTAATGTAGGCCCATTACCAGGCGCTTCCCCTGCTGGTGTGCAAGTAAAGCTGGTGTCTGTTCTGCCTCTCATCAGAGGCAGCCCCATGTTTTACCTGAAGACCGGGGACTGTCACACTTTCTGTGCTTGCTGAGAAATGGTCTGGATAAATGGGTGAAGACACAGCTCTGGTTTCCTCCTGCCTGAGCCCAGAGGTGTTCTGCCCCTGGGCACGGGGGTGGCTGAGCAATGGGAGGCATCACCGGGTCTCCCCAGGAGTGGTGCCTGCGCCTCTGCATGAGCAGCCTGAGACCGCCCTGCTGTGTCTGGCACGCATCTGTGGACCTTGTCAGGGAACACCCTTCTCCACTGCTGCCCAAGCTGCTGATGGCTTCGGTCCATGAAAGCCAACTGGACGGAGGCCCGAGAGTCCCACTTAAGAGCTCTTTCGAAAGCTCCCTTGGACAATCTGTCCCCTGAAAGCATCATCCTGAGAACGATCCTTCTGCTTTGGCCTGCTTTCTTCCATGTAGTTTGCTGTTTGCGTTAACCATCTTGGACATTTGTGGTCTTGCCTGACAGCTCTCACTGTAACCAGGAGGGCGACTGAGGGAGCAGGGGGAGAAGGAAGGCTTTTCTCTGCCATGCCTTGCTCTCACTTGCCATTGCTGCAGTTTGGGGAGTGTAGCAAACAAAAATCAGGAGCTGGGCTCTTGGTATCAGACTCTTCTTCCTGCAGCACTCCGCACTACACAATCCAGCTCTGACGAGCTGGACCAGAGTGCTTTTATACACTGCGGAGTGATGCTGACTTCCTTATGGTTTCATGATGGCTTACACTGAACGCAAAGGAATAAAATAAAAGATGATGTGACCATGACACTTGCTGTGACTCATGAGGGAACAAAGGAAAGACACTCCCCTGGGGACATGCCTTTCCATTCCTTGCATCCTCAAATGTCACGTGCTGCTTCTCAGCATGCCTGACACTGCCCTCAGGAGCTTGTGGCTCTGCCATCATGAAAAGCAAAGAGCTAAACTTGTGTTTTACAACAAGCTGCTCTCGTGAGACTTAAGGAAGGACATGGTGAGACCGTGACAGAGGGAAGCAGCAGGAGCTGCATCTTGGGCAGGAGGTCCCCTGATATCGGTCTGGTTTTCCTCACAGATCAACCATTGCTTCCCTTTCTCTGGCACAGCAGCCCTAATACGGACTGCTGAGGACCTTCTGCAGCTAGGCAGTGATTGCTCTGTAGCAGGAGAACGTTGACCTGGCATTCCGTAGGTCTGCGTCATCCTGCAAAACCTGTGCATGACAGCTGGGTGAGAAGGGGATGTGGGGTCGAGATCCCTCATGAAAGTCAGGATAACAGTGAAGAAAGGCACAGTTAAGCCTGAGTATTGGGGTTTGAATGTGGGTTTGGCCTTCCAAATAGCTAGGTAGAGCAAAGGGAGTCCTCATGGCTTCTGCTACTGTTCCTAGGGAGGTGTGTAATATCTGGGGGCGGTTTATGTGAACCCCAGTATCACGTAGTTTCAGGTTGCCTCTGGGTTGGGGGTTAAGCAAACACCAGCTGGAAGGAAATAATTTTTGGCGGTGGGCTGGGGATGGATACATGACATGTGAGAGCTTGCTCAGAACGTTTTTGCTTTAATTGGCTGTTTTTCTCCATTACAACTAATGTTTTGCCGCTGAATTGTAGGAGGCAGCTCTTCAGGAATGGGGAGTGATGCCTGTGATCCTGCTTGCTTGTGAGCCCAGTATAGCTGGTAGGACTACTTGTGCAGGGACAGAAACGGTGTGTGGGGCCAGACAGCATGGACGATTTGGGACAATTGAAGTCTATGCTCAAGTTTTTTGATTCTGTATGGGCTTTCTCATCTGAGGGTTGCAAAGCATTGGACAGACTTCCTAAAATTTAGCGCTGCCATTGTGTGGCACTTATTTGGACAATGTCTGTGGCTGTCCCAATGTAAACAGGCAGAAGGCTAATGCAGGACTGGCTGGAGGTCAAACATGTCCTGCAGCAGGGTTGAAGCAGCAGCTCTGCCAATAGCTTCAGCAGATAACGTGCTATGGTGACTTTTCTCGAGTAGCTGGAGAAGGTGTATTGGCCACATGCCATTCACAAGCTAAGGTGAGAATTAGAAAAGGTGTGTTTTAGTGACTCTTAAATAGCTTAGCACATGCTGACACAGCAGCAGTGCTCAGCTTTATCATTCCAGCTTTGGATCCCTAAAGTGCCTGTAAAAAAAAGAAAAAAAATTAACGCCTGAAATGTATGGGCTAAAGTCAGACCTCATGGAGCCATATCAGTTCATAGCCAGTCTGAATCTGGCCCCAGCTCTCTAACATTGTTGGTAAATGCTCTGCAGCCACCTCTTTCTCTCCTCCAACCCCTCCTTGGTCCGTTCTGCTGCTGCAGTTACAGCTTTAGCTTGTGCTGAGCTGCATTATGTGCTGTGCCAGCTCCGTCGCATGTGCCTTGTGTATGGTCCAGGTTTTGAACTTTGCTTGCGGGAAGTGGACAGCCACTGCAGTGATTGACCTTCAAGGCCTTTGGTAATACCTTGTGCATGTTTGCGTGCTGATGAAGTAGTGTCTTGCTGATTTATCTGCTTGTACTCAGAATAATTTGCCTCCCATGTTTTATTTCCCTCTTGAAATTCCACCCGTTGGTCATTAATCTTTTGTGATTCCCTCTTTCTTGCTGTGCTCCGCAACAGTCTTCGTAGAATGGTGCTTCATCTTTCACTTGAATGCTTCTCATTCCTCCCTCATTTTGCTAGATTATACATGTTTTGATATGGGATTCACTGGAATTTTTCTTCCAACATAAGTAAAAATATCTTCAGCTGCTGAGGAGAGAAGGATTTTTACCTTCTTATAGCAGAGCAGAACTTCTCGGGGGCTGATAACCAGTCTAAGCCTCAGTGTGGGCTGACACTGCTCTGATTTCAGGGGAAGCAGAGTAAGGCCATTTCTGAGTATGTCACAAGTCAGCAATGATTCCTGTCTCTGGGAGCCAGCCATGTTACCTGTCACTGGTGTGATTATTGCAAACTGGTGTTGCTAACTCTTAGAGGGTTTGGGGCCTTGCTTAAATCCCCGAGCCGTTATGTAAGAATCACAACTTGACATATTTATAGAATTATTGAATTATTAAGGTTGGAAAAGACCTCCAAGATCAAGTCCAACCATCAACCCAACACCACCATGCCTGCTAAACCACGTCCTGAAGTGCACATCTACACATTTTTTGAACACCTTCAGCGATGGTGACTCCACTACTTCCCTGGGCAAGCCTATTCCAGTGCCTGACCACTTTTTCAGTAAAGAAATTTTTCCTAATATCCAACCTAAACCTCCCCTGATGCAACTTGAGGCCATTTCCTCTCACCCTACCAACAGGATATTTTCTGGTTCCAATGGCTGCAGAGAAAAGCTAACCTCAAAAGACCCTAAACCAGGAGTCGAATGCAAAAATAGCCCTAAATGTGTTACTCGTATTTGTTTTTACTTTCATAGCAGAGGACGGAGGAGGTGGATCTGCCTTGTAGCTGGCAGTGTCTGAGCCTGGTAACATTGACTGCCTTCACTATTTGTCCTGCAGCTGTGAACAACAAATGATCTCTGTCCTGTAAAGCCAGTTTGATAACGCCATGTCTGTGGTGCATGCATGTTATCCTGCATAGGGCTGGGGCTGCAGCAGCAGTGTGGAAGTTGTGGCCTAATGGGGTGGGTTCACACTCATGTCAGCCAAACACTCCTGGATATTCATTAGTTGTTAAATTTCACCTGAGAAGCTTACGTATATGTTTCATTTTGATAAGGTCCAAACCTTTCCTTGCAAGTTTATTTTCATAATATAGTCAAAGTATTTCAGTAAAGTTACAATACTTTAAAAAATGTCATTTTAAGGAAAAAATAGTAAGCATGTTGATTTTTTGATGAATTTGGAGCATCTGCCTAAAAGCAACAGCATTTTCTGAGAAAGAAAATCAGAGTATCTTTTTCTTGCCTAGCTCCCTTGCATTCTGATGAGGACTACGCTGCATGAGACGGTCTCAGAAAAGTAATTTTCCCAGATAAAAAGTCCTCTTAACTAAGCTCACCTGGAAAAAATGTACTTAGTAGGAAGTCCTGTACTAAGAAGCCAGGATTTCAAGGTTGTCTCTTGTAAAGGTCTTGTAAATCCAGTCTTCAATTCTCTTGAAACACACATATATTTACATACATAGCCTCATTATAACTACTCTGTAATAATATCATTTAATGCCTAGCTTTTGTCATTTTTTTGCCTTCAGAACTAGTAGGGAAAAACCTCTGTGCGTTGTGTAAAGACCCTGCTGCCTTAGTGATGCTACAGTGGAGGAACTGGGAGTTGCAAGCTCCAGAATAACAGTCTTGCTGGTGCAATCTGTGTTTCAAATGTGTCTTCACATGCTCTTCAGCCATGGTGGCCAGTTAATGAGTGAGGGTCTACACCGTGGTGCCCCGGTAGTGGCTTTACTGTGACTGGCGAAGCTGTGAATTGGAGTAGATAGCGTTTCTTGTACCATCATTCCCAAGGCAGGGTGTTAGGCAGGCAAGTACTTGCTTTTCTTGATGAGACTGCGCCACATGTGTTGTATTAGCATGTCAGAATAAATATGCTTCAGATCTGAACAACAGTAAAGGGCTCTGCACGTGTCACTGGAAGCGGGCAGATGGGGAGGTTCATGCTTCCATGCATGCTGCTCATTACCTGAGATGCACTCCTGAACATTAGGAGTGAGTTTGCTGGAAGGGAAGGGGAGCTCGCTTCTTGCAGAGGTGGTCTATTGCGCTTACCCTCAACAAATCTCCTTTGTTACGCCTCCCAACTTTTCCCTGTGAGATGGATGGAGCAGTTGCACTCAGATGAGAAGAGTGACCTGCCAGTTGTTCACGTTTCATGCAGTGAATCCCCAGGTGCATGCCCTGACTGAATTTGGACGGCGCACCCGTTCCAGTGCTGGCTTTGCTTTAGTGGCTGTCTGCTGAAAGCCAAGGGGCCCAGGAGCTGGCCTGCCCACCTCAAAAGCCTCTTAGCACAACTGTGAGCGGTCGCCCTCTAAACTCGGGTCATGCCTCAGGCAAAGCCATCATTGCCTACCAAGGATTAATAACCTCAATTACTGGGGCCCTGTGGGTCAGATCTTTCCTGCGCTGGCTGTATTACAGCCCTTTTAATCTGCTTTTCTCTCTCATGACCTCTGAGCCTGGAGGGACAGGCAGACGGGGAAGATCTTCTTCCTTCCTGCGTGTTTTCCTTTTTGACGGGCTGCAGAGACTGATCGGATGTGAAACACCGAGCAGAGCTGGCAGGGCAATTGTACCCGCTGAGGAGGTGCCTCTAGAAGGTGCTTCTGCCACTCTCAGGGGCAAAGGACAAATGTGCCAACACCTGGGGTTTTGCCCTGAAATTCAGCCATTTGCAAAAAATCACAGCCCCCCACTCTGCAGGGGTCTGGCAGTCAGGTTTGGTCATCTAGAGAAACGGCTGCATCGCTCTTGTGGGGGGGAACACGCCCCCCAAATCTCTTGGCACTCCCTGAGCATCTGGGTAAAGATGATGCAGAAGTCCTACAACTGGATTTCTACAATGCCTCCCTCACTGGGTGTTTCCTTTAAAGAAAAAAGGTCAGGCCTCATCAGTGGGGAAATTGCCAATGGGGAGGGACAGGAATGTGCAGTCCAGCATGCTCCTAAATGATCTGGATGTGCGGGGGGAGGGCAAGGAGACAAACAAAATCACTTGGAGTAAGAAAACCAGAAGCAGACAGGAGAGAGTTGCAGAAGGATCTCTTGATACAGTGTCTAGTGAACTAAAGGCAGTATAAACTGAGGAGTGCAGGGTAATGCACCCATGGATAAAAACAAAAAATAATATATTTATGGTCACTTTTTGTAAGGGGTGCAATTAGGGCTATTTTCGCTCTGGAAAAAGATCTCAGAGTGTGGATCTCTCTAGAAAATGATAGCTCAGCAGAGGTAAGCAGGAGTTATTGGGAAAGATACAGAAAGCAAACAGGAGCTATCATCCTGCTGCGCTAGAAATCCCTGGTGCACTCGCACCTTGAGTACTGTGTGCAGCTCTAGTAATCCTGTCTTGAAAAAGATGCAATAGAACTAGAAAGACCCAGGAAGCAGCGACAAGGTCAGCAGAGCGTGCAGAATAGCTGCTACCCAGGGAGCGATGGAAGAGATTAGGCATTTTCAGGTGTCTTCAGAAATGAAACAATTGAGGAGGGAAATACGATAGAGGCGTACAAAACCGTGACTGTCAGGGAGAACATAAAATTACCATTTTACAATATAACCACTAAGGTGAGCATTAAATGGAACTACTGAGGAGCAGTTTAAAGCTAATAATAGCTTTTTCCCAGCACAGGATTAACCTGTAGAACTTCTTGCCAAGAGATAGTGAGGAGATCAATGATACTACTGGCTTCAAAAACCAATTATAAAAATTTGTTATTGAGAAATACTTTGAAGATTCTTAAACTTGTTGAGAGACACCCTGGGGATAAGGACATGGCAAAGCTGCTGGGCACTGGAAGCAGATGGAAGGAGCAATGTATGGCTGCCCCTTTTTCCAGAGCATCTGTTCCCAGCTGCTGGTACTACTACCAAAATATCTTTGGAGAAGTTGTGGAAGTACCAGCTTCTGATGAAGTGTCACTGTGCTGAAAAATACCCAGAACAACCACTTCTCACTAATTCAGATTGGAGACATTTGATACACAAAGCCTTCTTTACATGTAATATTAAATTTATTCTTAATGTCTGGAAATACAACTACTAAGTACTCATTACTATGAGCTTTTTATGTGTCTGAGGATAAACCTATTAAATGATCAAGGCTATGGGACATCTTTTCTTTTTCTCCTGAATCTGCTTTCGTGAGCTGAGAGGCAGCTGAGATTTAACCAAGTCAGTCTCTCCACCAGGAGCTGGAGAAAGTGGTTTCTGTTCCCTCTTGTTCATACGATAGCACTGTTTTTTGACCACAGAAAATCAACAAAGAAATGGGTCTTTCTCATCTGATGTACAAAACCAAGCTCTGTCTTTTCTTCTGTCTCATCTTCTGTTTGCTGTCAGAAAGCGTGTGGTATACTTTCTCCATGCTTGAGTTTCCAGCAGAATAGCTACAAGCTTTGCCTTATAACAAACACAATTTTTCACTGATCAGGAAGAGGCTAATCCTCTTATTAAATCACCAGAATGAGGACTGACAGATGATTCCCTACTTGGCCACAAATTTACTGTATAACCTTCAGCAAAGCCCTGAACTTTGTGGTGCTGGTACAAGCGCTCTGTGCTTTGGTGGAGGAGGGTGCAGTAGAAGCTATGCATGGTTCGTATGTCTCTGCAGCAGACCCTGCTGTCCCTCTTTGTCAGCAGTTCTCTGCTTCACGAAGATGGGTGAAGAGTAAGCAGAAATACTCACAGAGCACAGTGATGACAGTGGGGTAAGTACTTGTTTGCACTGAAAAGGGCTATATTTTTTGGCCCATTCCAGGGCAGATTTTGCTCCAATGGCTCCTACAAAGAAAGGAGCTGAGAAGTGGTTACCTGCCATCACTGAAGAATATACCATCACTGATCACAAATGGATCCATGGAGTGAGTGTCCAGAAATGAACACCAAGTGCTCCCGTAGGAGTTTTGTAAATTTACAAAGAGGGATGAATCTGAGATCTGCATCAGCACCAGACTGGACAAAGCCATCGAGGTTAATGGGCCGTGTCTCACCATATCCGCCTGCGTTTGCCCAGAAAATACAACAAGGTCAAAGACTTGCAGAAAACCAAACCCACCTGCATGGGCTGTTTGTCTGTGTACTAGTCACAATGTTCGAAGAACTACAGGTAGTCGGTATGGGTGAAAACAGAAACAGCATGGACCCAGCACCTTGAAAGATTATCATCTGCTTTTGTACAAACACAAGGAAATTACCTTTCCTGACTAGTCTCTTCTTCGAGCCTTTGTAGATTTTCTTTCATTTTTGGCTTTTGTAACTGATGAACTCATGCACATTATGCTATTTTAATACCTAGCAAAGAGCCTTGTCTGCTAAATCACCTTATTTTTCTCTGATCAGAGCACAGTGCATTCCTCTTTTTAGTAGAAGGTATTAATTTAAATTCCATAATCCCAAACATATTCTCGTTTCTGTTCCGTGCTTCAGAAGGCCAATGCTTTTTAATTTAATAAGGGAGAAACACACATGACACTGTGTTCCCTGTAACTGTCTTCTGACCTCAATGAGTCTTTCACAGCTTGCTTTGTGTTCCAGCAAATGCAATCTCTGCTTTTGTTCAAGAACACTATCATTTCTAATGCTTCTGTTCTACCGATGGGCAAAAATTTAAATATCAGTAGCATTTTCACAGTAACTTTTGAGCTGTTATTTGCATTATTATTTAGTAGTGCAAGGCCGTCAATGGAGCCATAGCAAGATTTGTGTGCCACGTAGGTCCCATTGAAATATTGTTTGGGTACATGCTGTCCCTTTGCAGAGAAATAAATTTTATTTTGGGTTACCTTGTTTTTGGATTAAAATGAGTTAACTCATCTAGCAAAATCTTGATTTATGTCAGCTCCATTTATCTTTCCATGTTCCATAAGCTTTGTTTACTGGGCTAAGATTTACCTAATTGGGTACATGATATTACTGAGTATTTTGTGGCATGTAAACACTTGAGTCATATGCATCATATTTCCTAAAGAATCATCCTTTGCCGTTGTTATGCTTCCATTTTGCTGTTTAAACTTACTCAGACCTACTTAGTTTGAAAGAAGAACGTGTGCTTGTTGCAGTCCTCGTGGCCCTTCTTTGGAAATGTCAAGTAATGCTCCTTCATTCTTTTCATTGGTTTGATTCTGCTCTCCTTTACTCTGATGTGAATCAGGAACTGGCCCCTTGGAGCCTGCCCCAGGGGTATTTTATTAGTGGTTTTGGGGGTTATTCTGAGTAGATTTTCTGAGAACAACTGTGTTTACTGAATAGAGGTCTCAAAATTCAACTACCTGTTGCATTCTCATTTTTTTTCTTCTTACAGACATCTGTATCACATCTGATACACTTGTCCTCGCGTGTCCAAGTGATAATGCCTGCCTGTTACCGTGCTAGCTTAATACACGCAACATCTAAGTGCAACCTCGCTCCTGGTGCTGCGCGTCAATACTGGTGTCTCTAAATGGGATCCCCCTCATTTAGAGCTCCATGTTGGCTGCAAAGGAAGGAGGGCACCTTGACTTCACATCTCACTGTACTGTCCTTGATCTGCAGATCCAGAATTGTTCTCATCTCAAACATGCTGCTGATGCATTTGCAAAAAGAGGACTATTATTTTTTGTGCTAGTACAGAACTACCCAAGAACCACTGGTTGTGTTTCAGGGCTTCACTGTGCAAACTTGTTCTGGCCTTGTTCCACAGGGCCTATAGGCTTGCTGACTGATCTGATGTAGCAGAGAACTGAAGGAGAACTGTGGGTGAATGGGAGAGGTAACAGCTCTAGTGTCAGTTTGGTATCTGCCCTGGCATGACATGGCAGTCTTCTGTGACTGCTGTAGAGCAGGTATGGCAAAGGAGGTAGCTAAAACAATGATCCTGGGTAAATGGGGAACATGCAGAGAGGAGGGAGAAGGGTGGTGTCATTTGGCTTTTTGCTGTGACTTCATGCATGTGCAAGATCCTGTGTAAAACAGCTTATGAATTAAGACATACAGGGTGATGATTTTCAGCACAAGTCACAGCAGACAACAAAACCTGAGGTTAGCGTGGATCACAGGGATTAGTTATTAATATCTTGCATCCTTTTAACAGTCCTGAACTGTATGCTACTGGCTTTGCTTCTAGCTAAGTGCTCTTTTCAGTGTAATAAGTAGGGGTGACTGCAAAATAAGAGCTTCCATTTCATGAAACATTTAGCATTTTAACTGTTTTTCTTGGGTTTTTTTGCTATTCTACTGGAAAACTGAAACTGTAGGGTGTTTACTGAGGGTATGAAAGACTCCAGGTGCTCTCACAATTACTGGTTTTGCCACAAATCCTCAGTAGACTCTCACACTACAACATTTCTTTTACTATGCCTGGTTTATGTGCCTTGGTACTCTGGTCTCCATATATTTTATAGCTTTTACTGTTCCATCCTAATGGGATTCCCAGTGAGGAAACCAGTATTGCAGCCCATGTCGTGCTGCCCGTGTCTCATTCTTTTTGTTTGGACTTGAGAGACATCCTAGCAGGTGTTAACACAAAAGTCTGTATCCCCACTCCTGCATTGCTGCGGAGTATTGGCCAAAAGCCTGTTACGTGCTAGAGTGCAGTCTCTAGAAAAACTTCCATCTCATGCGCTGATCAGAGAAGCTATGTGCCAGGAGAAACAGGGAGAGAAGGCTTTGAAAGGTGGTGCATGAGTAGGTAACCGCTTAAGCACAAGGTAATCCGGGTGGAAATTCACCCTGGTGTGAGGTTCAGGTTTGTCCTAGAGGGAGCTACTTTTCAGTGGAAGATTGGAGTCTACTCAGGTGAAAGAGTTCATCTGAGAGGTTTTGTATATGCTGACACTATTTCCCCTGAGCAGCTTGCTGCGCTCCTGTGCTTTCCAGCCTTGTCTGTTTGGTCTTGCACTGCTTAATTCTGTGAATTGAAGGCGGCTCTAAGGAGACCATGTTTCCCCAGCCTTTCTTGCCTGTGAAATATGGGCCCTACCTTTCTCTGTACAGCACAAAAACCCAGCCTGGACTTAAGTTTGCAACAGTGTAACCGCGACAGTTTAAAAAATGGGTAGAAGAGAATGAACTCTCAGTTTCAGGGGAGGGACCTTTGCAAGAAGCTGTCGCCTTAGGGTCCGTAAGCGTAAATAAGCGGACTTGCTCGTTTAAGGCGTGTGCCTTAGACACCCCTGCTTCTGGGCACCCGCTCCCACCGGTGATTTAAGACGAGATGTGTGTCTGCTTCCCAGCCACTGTGCAGGTCCCGTGGTTTCTGCTGGGCAGGGAGCCCCGGGAAGGCCGTGCTCGGTACCCCTCGCCGGGAGCACCGCCCCGCACCGAGCCCGGAGAGCATCCCGCCGTCTGCGGGGGCGGGCGGCAGGGACGCGGCGCCGCCTCCCTCCCTCCTTCCTTCCCTCCCCGCCGGGACTCGGACAACTTCAGCGCGGCGGAGCCGGGCGGGCCGGCGGGACCGGGCTCTGCGCGGCGGCGGAGGGAGCTGCGGGGGGACACGGCCAGGGTCTCCGATAGTAGAGCGGCGGCGGCGGCTCCCCGCCCCGGCGGGGGCTGTGCTGGCAGGAGGCAGGGCCGGCAGCCGGCCGCTCCAGTTTCTAGGGCTTGACGTCCTTCCAGCTAGCCCGACCCCCTTCCAGCGGAGAAGTCCAGGGAAGTGGCGGCGGGGTCCCCCACCCTCCCCCGGGCGCGGCGATGGGCCGGGAAGTTTGGCAGCGAGGGGGGCCGGCGCCCCGCCGCTAAGAGCCGGCCGCTGCGGGGCCGGACCCTTTTCCGAGGAGCGGGAGGGCGCCACAAAGTGAAATCCATGAGGATTCTTGGGCTTCTCCTGGAGAAAGGCTCGCATATGCTGCAGTGTCTCTGTGGAAGGCGCCTGAGATCCAGCCACAGCCCAGGTGGGGAGCGCGCGTCCTTGTCCCCGCCGCCCTGCCGCACCAACCCCCCCCCCCCGGGCTGGCCCCGTTTCCTCGCCTTCCCCCCGCTCCCCCCCCTCCTCGCCGGCGCTGCGCACAGGTGGCCGGGAGCGACCGGGCGCTGTCCGCGGTACTGACCACGCCGCCCCCCGCCCCGGGTCCCCGCAGCCGCTGTCCGCGGTGCTGACCCCACCGGGCCTCCCCCGTCAGCCCGGGATCCCCTGAAGCCGGGTCCCGTCGGCCCCCGGGTCCCCTACTCCTAGCACCATCCCCAGCCCGGACCCCCATCCACCCGAGAGCTCCTCCCCAGCTGTGTCCCTCACCCAGGTTCTGCAGCCCCCACACAAACATAACCCCACCACAAGTCCCTCTTCCTCACGCAGATCTCTACCTCACGCATGGCCCTCACTAGTGTCCCCCAGCCCACCTGCAGCCCACACCCACACAGAACCCCCACACACGTCTATCTTCTCCTCACAGGACCCCTGTATCTCCCATCCTATGTAGGACCCCTAACCATGGCCTCTATTGCCACCTGGTCAGGATAGATATAACATTCCCTTGAGTGCCTATGGCACCATGCAACTCTAGGGTTGGGTTCACTGTAAGAGTTCCCTATGCCCTTTGTTTGTAGTAGCAATATTGCAATGTTTTTCTGGTAGATGGTATGAAACACGTTCTTGAGCGGGAATGCACCTAGAAGTAAAGGGAAATCCCTGGTTGCTCCTGATGAGGGGCCAGAAGACTCCCAGCACCTCTCTTGGCTCCCAGCCTGTTAGGGAAGGAGCATTTCTGGAGGCTGCACTAGGATGGGGAGTATAGTGGGATGAAGGGCTGAAGGATGTGCTTGATCTTGAGCTGTATCTGAGCACTTTTTGAAGAAGGGACTACGTGCATGAGTGCCTTGGTTTGATGTGACACTACCCTTGAGTTTTAGGGTGATCTTGATGAAGCTTTTTAAGTGGTGTCTCTGTAATTTCTTGTGTGCTACACATGTTTCATGAGTCTGACTTTCCCATTCTACAACACTGGGTAAATGTCTGTAGAAACAAACCCCATGATATTTTTATTGAGATCTGTAGAAGTTACAGTACTAAGCTTACTGCTTTGAGCTTGACTGGGTTTTAGCTCCTACTCGGCTTTTGATTAGATCTGCTTATTGAACCCTGACCATTGTAATCTTTGGATGCCGGATGCTTGCAAGGATGTCTCTTAGAGTACAGCTTGCTGATGCTTGTGTTGTTTCTTAATGTGAGATCTTGGTCCTAGAGAAGAAAAATTTCCATGCCTCCTGGTATTTTCTGTTGAAGAGAAAGGCTGTGCTTGGGGGAACTGTTGGCTACTTGCTGTTGCTGAGGTAGCCCAGATTCTCTTTTGGCCCTGCTAAGGAGAGTTTCTTAGTGCTTAGGGCCACCTTTTTATGCCCCTCAGTATCCCCTTGCCCTCCCATGAGACTCGTGTACACAAGTTGTTGTCTGTGACTGGCTTATGGCAAAAGAAGACGTGCTGGAAATCTCTGAGAGAATAGGCTTGGCTCCCTTGAAAGCATTTTTTGCCCTGCTTTGAGGAAAGAGGTGATCACGCTAAATAGAACAAGTTGTGGCTGTGCTTAGAAGCATTACATACAGTCATCTTTTCAGTGAAAAACTATATTGAAGTTTTCTTCGTAGTTCTACGTGTGAACACTTATTTTGTGCCGTTTGAAAATCTGGGGCAGTAAAGACTACAATAACGTACTGGTGAAAATGGGGTGGTGCTCAGGCCATAGGGCATGCTAGGCTGTAACTTCAGTGAACTAGAAGCTGATGGTAGTGTCCTAATACTTGTCCTGCTGAGCTGGTTTGGCTTTACTGGTGGATCCTGTGTTGAAGCATGCCTGATGTATACGTGGTGACTGAATCTTTCCTTATCTCTCCCACTCTGACCAAGTGATACTGAACATTGTGTAGTCTTTGTATTTCATGATGTTGTGCTATAGGGAGGCGGTCCATGGGAATGATCTCCCATCATGATCTTCAACTGATCTTGTTCTCGAGGTACTATCCCCATGCCACCACCAGCCTGAGCAATCCAGTTGTGCTCTGGTGCTTTGAATCAGGCTGCTAAAATATGTTCCTTCTTCTTGGCTGCATTTGTTCCTTTTCTATTAAAGAGGAGCTTTACGTTCTTGCAAAATGTGCAATAAAAATGAAAGCTTCCACCTATAAAGGGGTCACTGAGGGCTGGGCCTGCTGGAGGAGAGATCTCCTTGCTACTTCTTCAGAAGGTAAGCAAGCTTCAGGAGATAGGTGTATACTCCTGCAACAGCCCTAAAGGTGTAGTGCTGTGCCCAGCATGGCACTGTGGGGACTATGCCAGTCAGGGATGTAAACCAACAGAAGACCTGTAAATCACAGGAGAGGAAAGGCTATGGAAGCATGGACTACAACAGTGGTGGTATAGAGTGCTGTGAGCTACTTGCATGCCCTTTATCCTCTAACCTGAAGAGTTATCCTGATAGTAGGTGATTTATGCCAAACTATTTGGTACTTCATGCGCTTAAGTTGAATGACATATTGACCAAGCCTTTTGCCCTCCTCCTAGCTATGTTTTCTTTAATGTAAACAAGTCATAAGGATGTAAGCACATTTTTAAAGTCAGATTCATGCTCCTGTGTTGTGCTGACTCAGAGCCTTAGACCACTCCTGATTCTGACAGAAATTAAGGCATGATACTTCAAAAAAACCCAGAAATATTAAAGACAGTTGTAGAGTACTGTGCAACTCTGTTGTGATGCTAGTAAAAGTATGAGTAAGATTTTTGTTATTGCTATGCTAAGACCTCCCACTTTTATTCCTAGCTAACTCTAACCTGTTGTTTTCTTATGCTCCACTTCTGAGGTCTGACACTTGTCTTTGTGCAAGGGCAGGCTGCTTTGGCTGCTTGAGCAGCACCTTGCTTGTGGTTTAATGGGTCTCCAAAACACCAGAAAAGTACAAGTAATTCATAGTGATACAGAGCAAGCGATTTATTCCTAGTCCTTTGAGCATTTCTTTGCAAGTATTTTAGCACAGCAACATCCTGTAGTTTCAGAATTTGTAAGGTGATTGTATTGCATGTGCAGAAATATTCCCCTTCTGGATGGTGCAATCATAATTATTTTTGTTAACTATTTTTTAGTTAATTTATTTTCTCTGCTAACACCTTTTTCCCCTTTTCTTGGAAGGTATGATTTGTCAGTCCAGATTTTTTTTTGCTTTTCGTTTCCTAGTCAACGTTATGACATAGATAGCTACTACACTGTTAAGTTCAAGGTAAACGTTAGATAATGATCGTAATGTTGATATAACCATGAATGGAGTTGTGAAAAAACATTTCAGGTGACCTGCACCTGGTTTGCCACCACTTTAATGTGAAGGCCATGTACCCGTAGGCTACATTAATAGCAGCAGGGAGATTTCTGGTAGTGAATGTTTTAGTCCTCCACCATAAGGACTTCTTATTTGGCTGTATGAGCGGTTCTGTCTCATGCCTGTTCTGCCCTTAGGTCCTGTATAGACTTTCCTGTGGGATGCATCATTGCTAAAATTGCAGATATTTTTTACATCGTCACATCAACTAGCAACAACATTCAGCAGTAACATATTTCCAGCTTTGTTTCAGTAGTAGAGGCCTGGCTGTATCCAAAGACTGATCTATTTCCAAGCATTCGGAGAAGAGTACTTCTCAGTTTGAATCCCTATTCTTCAAAATGATGCCTTCAGTAGAAATTAAACTCATATTGAAAGTAAACCCTGCACTTTGCTTCTCTGGGACTCTCACACTGGTAAAATTTGGAGATGCTCCTGGAAGTAAGCTGATTGATACTGGCTTTACGGTAAATTAAAACAAAGTCTGGCAAGTAGGTCTTCGTATTTCTCTAAGGGCTGCAATGCTAAGTTTGATATTTGATGGAACAGGAATGAGCATTCTGTCTAGATAGGCAGGCTCAGATTGTGGCTGTGCTATTAGCCTGTCTGTTACTGTCAATACACATCTTTGTATTTGTCCTGATACTATTTGGAGTACTGTCATAATGTGGCTGCACATGTGAGACATCTCATCTGCAGATGCAAATCGAATTCCACGCCTATAAGAGGTGCAATTGCATATTCAGGATTAACATTTGGCTTACGAGCAGAACAGACATTCTTTGTTTTGCTTGTGCAGTGATTTCTGCGTTCATGTATACTTTACTTTTATACACTAGTTCTAGAAAATTTTCCCACTGCTGTTTATTCAGGTAGAGAGTTATAGTGTCTAGCAAATACTGTACAGTCAGCTTCAAATTAATGGAAGCAATAGCTCTGTGTGCGGAAGTAACAGATAGTAAAACTTGCAATTCCTTTCTGAGTTTTGGGAGCACTGAGAGCTCTTCTGGTCTGTGGCAGTTCAGAGTGTGGTATGTGCATTGCTGATGGGAGATGGGAATGGTGGCTTAATGCCACTGAACTGGAGATGGGAGCTGGTCACAGGGCTGGGAAGCAGTGGCGTTGCACTGGCGGCAGTCAGCACTTTTTCCTTCCTGCACCAGGTCCCTTGCCTGCCATTTTCTACCACTCTTCAGAGTGTGTCGGAGTCCCTGTGTACATTTTGCTGAGGCGCTCTCTTCCTGTTGTGTGAGTTTGGAAAAGCAGCACTTGCTGACCAGTGGAAATTACGTACCTGTGTTGTTCCAAGATAATGCCTATTGTTGACACTCCTATGCTAGTGGAAAGAATACCTTTGTCTGATTTAGTTTTATTCACCTGGGAAGTGAATCAAGCAAAACTCTGAAAAAGCTTTTGTATTTTGTAATAGGAGCACTCCTCCAGGGTATTATTCAAGAATAGCTATAGCGTTTTAAATCCACACTTTCCTTTATTCTGAAGTAACCCTCTCAAGTAGACATATGCTAAGCATCTCTCCTGGATGCCCATAGTGCTTGTGCATCTTTGTTAAAAAAATTTTTCTGGCTGAGCCAGAAATGATGGAATTGATAGAGTTTTTATTTGGTGAAATTTCTTGGTTTCTATCATGCAGAAGTTCAGAGATAAAGATTATTATAAAGTTATATGCATATAACTTTTTTAAGTGCTTACAGCCAGTTCTGTGTAGTAATGCGAAGGAAAGCCTTTAATATTATGCAGGATTTTATTATTCAGTTTGCAATAAAATATTTCATAGATCTTGAGAAGCAAATGTGGGTCCGAGGAACTCCCTGGGTGTAAGGTGCTTTGGCAATGCATGGTTGTCAGACAGCTGTCTGGGCTTACAGAGCTGGGAGTCTGGAACTGCCGGATCTTCACCCAGTCCTCCGAGTCTTCAAACTTGTCTGGGTCCTACCAGAGCGTCACTGATATCAAATTGTATTTGTGAAATGCTTTACTTTCAGTGAATGAGCAAATTCGGCAAAATGCACCTTATCTGAATTATTTTAGCTGTGATCAGGGCAATAAACAGTTCTCTAAAGCAGAGGTTGGCTGGTTTATGGCAGTTCTCACCTGGAGGCTTGCAGGGTTTTGCAAAGGAATAAAGTTTAACTTCACTCCCCAAACTAAACCAAGGAAAGAGGAAGAGTTAGTCTCAGTTTAAACACCATGTGCAATTGTGACACATTATAAACTGTATGTCTGAGTGGGAAATGTTAATCAAGAATTTAATGAAAGATTTTTCTAGCTTTTCCATCGATTTTCCTGAATAACCATATACACAAAACACTGTCTTCTGAGTTCCTATTTTTCCAATTGAAAAGTAACAAAAAATCCAGGTTCATAAGCAGATATTTAAAGCTGATGACTTTCAGAGTGAACGCTTTCAGCTTGAGAGCTGTGTGAAGATCGTTAGGTCATGTCTACTGGAAAAGCAAGGAGTATTTCCGGAGGTAGGTCTCAGTTCAGCGAACCGTCTAAGTGGGCATTTAACTCTATGCATGCACCTACTCCCATTTTAAGATGATCCTGTGCTTGAATACTTATCAGAATAATTGTTTTAGATGAGTGGCTTTTAACTTTTTTGACGGGTATCAGCCCTAAAATTCCTCCTATTTTCCCTGTCCAACAGATCATTGATGGTAGGCTTGTTTCCCGCTTTCAGCAGACCCCTCTGGAGGTATTCACGGCTGTCAGTCCCCAGTTGAAAAGCCTTGTTTGTTAAAGAAACTCTGATCCTACTGCTTTGTTTGTGAGAATGGTCTACTTCTAGTTTGCTGAACTTTATCTAAAAACCAGTCCACTTCTCTTCCCACAGCCCTTTCTGCTCCTTTCCAAAAGTAACCTGTTTCCTTTTTTACCAAACTGATGCTAGTAGTAAACATTTTAAGCCAGGTGGTACGGATATCATCAAAAGTTCAGCAGGCTCTGATGAGATTGCTTATGCAATGGTAGTACACAAAGCTTTCAATTGTATGAATAGATGTTTGCTTAAAAGGTCTTTAAATAGATTCTTCCCCTTGGAGGAAAAGAAATGTGTAACATTTAATAATAAAAATAGCGTTTCTTCCCATAGCCTGAAATGGTATTGAAAGAGGTAATCATGTTTTGTATGGCAAAGCATTTTTCTAAATGGCATGTTTATGCTTTTCTAGTATTGTGGCTGCGATTGGCTGCTGGGCCTATTTGCATGTGCTAAATTGCAGTCCTGGAGATCTGTGAAAGCAATCCAGCAAAGCCAGTCTCAGCTGGGAGCATGGAAGATGCTGCTAATTTTGTGATGAGCCACCCACAGGCCCAGCGTGAGTCATTATCATTGTTTTGTTTTCCAGAAGTCGGCACCGAATGCTTCCAGGATCCAAAGTGTGGATTATCTCTGGAATTGTATTTATTCCCTCATAGTTTTGTTTGTTTCAGATAAGAGGAAAGAATAGGAAAAGATCCATTATAAAAAACATGAAATAATTAATTACTTCCTTATTAGTGTCCTCTTCCTGCTTTAATGTGCATTCACAGCCATTTTTTTGCTTGAAAATTTGCTTGTGCATAGCCCAACAATTGTGCTGCTCAGTCCTAATCAGCTTGCTGTGTGCTGCTGAGGAGATGGGTGGGCAACAGTGAGTACCGTGAGATGAAGTGACTTGACTGAAGTCATTGCTTGGCTCTGGCAGAGCTGAGGAGTTTCTGCTCTCGTTTCTTGTCTGTGTCCCACTGGTTTCTCAGCAAGACGCACCAAGTGTGGCTTTTATAAAGCCACAGCTGTGCATGGGACCAGCTGGGGCATCTGTTTGCTGTAGGTCAGGAGTCTTTCATCTGAGAGACGCACTGGTCTTATCCCCACAGTTGTAGGCCTGACACCCACTTGCTGAGGTTGCTGGTCCTCCTGGAGATAGGACAAGTGGTTGAGAGAACAATGGGATTGTGACGAATGTAATAATTTTGTCCCAGTTTTTAGACCACCTTCTAGGGTGTCTTCTTAAGCAGACTTCTTTAATGTGCCACTGACCATGCAAGTGTACCTGCAGGGACCATGGGCAGGATGAAGAGGAACTGCTGGATCCTTCAAGGGAAAGGTCCAGCAGTAGGAAAATGCATGCGTGTGGGCATACGGAAGAGCAGAGAAGTGTTCTAAATGCAAAACTTGGATACACAGTAGGTGGAAAAGACATGGACCGTGTGGGAGAGCTACATGAGCACAGGAGTGGAATAAGGAGCTGAGAGCACCAAAGAAGAGGAGTGGAGAAGGGAGGACTTCTAATGAAACTAGCTCAAAAACTGTAGCTAGACATGTTGTGCTTTCTTCGTGGATAGAAATACTCAATACAGCACTCCCTTCTCTGCCTTAGTCTAGTGACTTTTCAGCATGTGGAAGTCTGCTGCGAGGACCCAAATGATGCTAAGAGGGAGGGAGAGGCTGTAACAGTCTTCCTTATGGGGCTTGGGGTGGAGCTGGACATACTTCAACAGAGCATTCAGACTGGAAAAGCACAGGGATCAAAGGTATCCATGACACTCCCACAGTGACAGTACTCAAGAGCGTCTCTATGATTTTGGCGTGTCTACAAATGACCACCGGAAAGGTATTGCCAAGTCCTCCATGCTGCGGATTCCTTCTCAAGTTCTGTGTTTCCTCTTGTCACAATGTGAAATAAAAACCAAACCAAACAAAATAATAATGATTATACTACTGGTGGGACTGGGCGGCCATGTGCTGGCACTGCTCTTCTGAGTCCCTGTGACTTACTGTTGCCATTGCTTATCCTCTTCCATGGTTGTTTTTTGCTGGTGGAGACAGCAGCTTTTCATTTCATGTGTGAATAGCCCTGACGCAACCGGCTCTGGTCTCTTGCAGGAGCATGCATACCATAGGCTTTTATAAACAAAATCAAGTAGCAGCTAGAGCATCTTTAAGTTCACCTGACCCTATGTGGAATCGCAGCAGTGAAATTCAAGCGCAGACCCTGACAGTCTGGGGACACCTTCCTATGTCCCGGCATGTGGTGCTCCCCTTGCTCCCAGCTCTGTGTGCCTAGGCCCTTACTTACCTGCTTCTTGAGTTTAGCTTAGGGGTGTTCTAGGTGGTGCACTGGTGAGGCTGGAGGGACTCTTAGATGTTGCTTTTGAAAGTCTGATTTCCCCAGGTATTTTTGTTCTGTGCAAGCAGGGTATAATCTTTGTAAATACTCAGTTGGTTCGTCAGACAAATATGTATATAAATGTTCACATATGGCTTAATGTCCTGTAGCTGTACTTGAGTGTTCCTCTCTAGTAACTGGGATTTTCCTTTTATGGATAAGACAAAGAAACTCAGTTTTCTTTTTCCTCTGTTTCTGCATTTGCTGGAGCTTCTGTGATGAAACCTTTACTGTTCTCACCCTTAGCCTGAAGAGGCAGTTCTGGGGGTATAATTCATGTCTCCCAGCCGCTCTCGGGCTGCTCAGCAAGTGAAATGCACCCTCCCTGCCCTGACCTTGCCTGGTAAATGATTGACACACATCTCACAACATCTTGCTAGAGATCTGTTATTGCCCTGCAGCTCATTCACAGCACCTTGGCCACGAAGGTGATGTGGTTTTGTTTTTTAGGGTTGGTTTGGGGCTTTTTTTGAGATTAGAAAAGGTGAGTTAGAACAATCAAATTTCTTCAGACAGGATGGGAAGCATGAATGAGAAACACAGTTAAGCGGGAGTATGTCCTTTTCTGAGGAAACACTTTAGTGAATGAATTTTGCACTTGTTTGGCATTCCTGGGAAGTGGTGGGCCTTGCTGAGAGCACTCCCATGAGAGCTTGTCTCCTGCGCATCCACAGCCCGTGCCCCTTGGGTCAACACTTCTCTGTCTAAATACGCTGGCTGGCAAGGCAAGATCTCCGCTCAGCAAGGGATGCTCCATCCCCTCAGAGAAGGTCAGGAAACACAGTTTCTATATGATAGTCTACTAAATATAAAAATACTCAAAAGAGAGGCTTTTCTTTGTTAGTGGTGGAAAACAAAACCCCAAACTGGAAGAAAGATTTGGATAGGCACACTGCTTTGCAGAATATCCAAGAGTGTCCCTTAGGGACTGTGCTAGGGGCTGTACCAGCACAAGGTGGCCCCTGCACTGTGGGGAGGGCTCATTGCCTGTGTCTATGTCCACTGAGGAAAAAGCATTTTAATAAGAAAATCCTATTTTGGGAAGGGCCTGGCAGGGCACAGAGAGAGAAATGCAGAGCTCTGAAGTGTGCTGGAAATGCAGGTGTGGGTCTGACTTCTGCCCGGAGCAAGGAGGAAAGGCTGAGTCCATCCCCCTTGCTCAGCCTGGAGGTGTCACTTCTGCTTCTCCCCTGTCCCCCTGCTCACTTGGGTGAGCTCCAAACTCAGTGCCAGTCTCAACCTCACTAATCTTTCCCCACTGCTTCACTGCTCCCAGGCTGCAGAAGGGGAAGACAGCACAGTGCTAGGGAGGAGAGAAAGGCATCACGTCTCTATTACTTAGGAGAATGTTCATTTGGCTGGTAAAACACTGCTGGGATTAAATGTTAGAGAGGAAAATGTGCTTGCTACTCAGTGAGCACATGTTGCCCTACTAACTGCCAAGGGACAGTCTTCTGTTATAGCACTTTTATAATCTCTCTTTAAGCCTTGAGACTAGGAGCCAGCGTGTCTTACTCCCTGTTTCAGCTTCACTTTATCCACAGCACTGTTGTGTTATAAAGCCAGATCTTCACTGGGTTTAATAGAGACTGGAAAGCATTATTTAGCAAAAAAGAAGCCTCTCTGAAAAAGTCACCAAAAAAAACATGCAGAGGTAGCATCAATTAACAGAAAAATATGAGAGCAATTAAACTGGACCAGAATGAAGTGTCCATCTAGCCCAGCAGTCCACATTAAACAGACAGAAAAAAATAAGAAAACAGCAATATAATGTGTCCCCCAAATACTCTCCCAGCTGCTAGCTCTTTTCAGCTTAGGAAATTTTCTGAGTCAGACATGGTTAAAAGTATTTACTAATTCTAAGTAGATTTCTCTTCCATGTTGACCAGACTCCCCTTGGGTTCACATATATTTTTAACACCATGATGTCCTGCAGAAAGGATTTCCCCAGATTTGCTTTCTGTGATATGAAGAAGCCCCTCCTTTCCTTTGTTTTCCACTTGGTTCCTGCTAGCTTGGGTTGTTGCTTTCCTGAGACCTAGTACAGAACCAGCTAGTGAAGAACTGATCCTATCCTCTCCTGCCACTTGTGATTTCATGGACCTCAAGCATACCCTTCCTAAGCTGTCTCTCTCACAGCCTAAAGAGTCTTTGATCTCCTCTGTTGCCTTTCTCTAAACCATTTCCACTTCTAGTCAGTGCTTGTTGCAGTGAGAGGAGCACAACCGCATGCACAAGCTATAGCTTGAACATTAGAGAGCTAAATGGGAAAAATTAAATGAAACCTTCTGTTGTGCTTCTTTCTATTTTTTTTTGCCCTTAAATGATTTTCTGATTCTTGTGCAAGGAAAGAAAATAATCCTGGGTTTACTGGTGGTACAGGTTTGTTGTTCATGTTCTTCCCTGTGATTTCTCCCCTCTCTGAGGCTGTCAGCTGCATGCCCAGCTCTCCAACACAGGCTGAACTAGAGCTGAGTGCGAAAGTGGTTGCATTGTCAAACAGCCCATCTCTACATTACACTTTTATCAAAAAGCTCAAGTAGACATCTCACACAAACCAGTTTGTGATACAGGAACAACGAATCCTAGATAAATCCAAGTCCCCACGATTGCTGAAGTTCAGTGTGTCCTCCAGAATAAGTACCTTTTTGAAGAACAGGAGGACCTGAGCCAGACTAGCCTTCATGGCATGCCATGTGCAATGGCATTCTCCATCCTTGCTTGGCAGCACCTGCTGACAAAAGCAGCTCTTACATTTATTTCCTGGGGCCATAGGCATGCATCTTACTCCTTCATTCCTTCTCTTGCCTCAAGTACCAAGACAAGTAAGACATCTATTTGCTTTGCTTTCATTTATGATGGACTAGATGGGGCCCTGCTTCCATCCCCAGGGGCTCACAGACAGTGGGGTCAGTTCAGCTGGAGAGTTGGTACTTGTCATGTGGGGTGCAGAAAGGAGAGCAGGCTGGTGAATAGGGTGTTACAGCCAAACACGGAGTTTCTGGATGTGTCAGTCCCTACGAGCCTGTGATTAAACTGGTGTCTCAAGCTGCGTGTGGACGCAGCCTCAGTCAGCCGTTTAGCCATGTCAGCAGATGAAGATGGCTGTGCCGAAAGCTGTGTGTGTGATGAAGCATGAGGGATCACCTTGAGACACAGTTTCATCTTTTGGATGCTTTCAACTGCATTCTGCCTGACAAGCTGCGGTGGTGGTTTGCTGCCCATGGACCAGAGCAAGACTGGGGGAGCCCGTTCCATGATGACGTGAGATGGTGGGGTGAGGAGCGAGATGCTGCTGCTCCTGTGCAGATCTCTGCAGCTGACCTGGGCTTGCTCCACAGCCAGAGGAGAGGAACCAGAATGTCTGGGGTACAACTGAGCTCCTTTGTAGCACGCATCTCCTACATGGTGAAGATGAGCTGCAGCTTATATCCCATTGACTGTATTGACAATATCTCCATCAAGTGTAGGGGAAGTCGCTGAGAGTTGCTCAGTCTGACATTTAGGCTGTGGCTGTCTGCATGTAACTCCACCGTGGGTGCCACCACACCTCCTTCTGCCTTGTTGCCCTCTGTGTACAATGGAGGTGATACTTTGCCCTCTTTGTACCGTAGCTGTGGAACTAACCCGGGACCTGTACGGACCACTGAAGAACTAAGTTTCAAAGTATTCAAAGTTTCACAGTATTACTCCGTCTGGACACTGGAACTGGGGGAGTGGGTTAGGATTTTAGATATTTAACAGAAGATACACTGTGAGAATTTTAGAGTACAGTTGAGATTCCTAATTTGTGATTTAACAGGCATTTGAGACTCCCAGCCTTTCGGTAAGCTCCGATTAAAAGCCTGTGCATTATAAATTTCTCACATGAAAAGTGTTTAAGGTTCAGTAGGGGTGCAGCTTACCAGTGAGAATATGTTGGCTGCCTGTTACGAAAAACGGATGAAGGCAATTGCTTTTTAAGGGTTAAGGTGTGACCTGTAAGCCAGGGCCTGCGAGGTTCATAAGTGGCCAGCCAGCAGCTGGGGGTAGCGCAGTGATGGGCATGGATAGCAAATGCCCTGTCCTCCCATCCCTCCAAAGAGAGCCTTGCTCAGTGAAGGTGGTGTCTGGGAAGGTTTAGATTGGATATTAGGAAAAATTTCTTTACTGAAAGAGTGGTCATACACTGGAATAGGCTGCCCAGAGAAGTGGTGGAGTCACCATCCCTGGAGGTGTTCAAAAAATGTGTAGATGTGGCACTTTGGGACATAGTTTAGTAGGCATGGTGGTGTTGGGTTTACGGTTGGACTTGATGATCTTAGAGGTCTTTTCCAACCTATGATTCTATGGTTTCTAACACTGAGTCAGCAACAGCACTGCTTTTACAGTGCTCAGAGTTACGGCTTCTACATGCTAAATGTTAACGGGGATGTCTCAGGAGGTAGATTGCAGAAAAAACAGGGTTTTCTTTGTTGTTTGGGGCTTGCTTATCCTCTGCATCACCTGCAGCAGCATGCTAACGCATAGGCAGAGTGGGCTGTGACCTCAATCAGCTAGTTAATTTTAAGCCCGTGCTGAAGTGATTTGCTGAAACTGTTCTTATTCAGAGAAGGAAAGCAGACTGTATTTTCATTGCTCAAGCTAGGTGAATTATAACATATAAGTGATTTTGATGATGAAAGGGTAAATTAGGCTTTGAAACAATTATTTAAATTTCCATAAGGGATATTAGTAGCAGTTAGGATGTCAGATGGTAGATTGTCATGTTTATACTTTGATAATAGCCCCTTCAAAGTTACTTGAAATGTTCTATTGTGCATTTACATTTTTATCTCTGTATTTTTAAGATGAGAGGAGCTCACTAAACCAAAGTCATTTTACAGCTTGTGTCAATAGAAGATATTCTTTTAAATGTTCAGAAGGAATTGGTTACAGAAGCATAGGAAAGATAGGGAAGAGATTGTTTTCTTTTCGTGTTCAGTATATTCTTCGTCATTTTGCTTTTTGATGACTGAACTGTTCTGTATTTGCAATTGAAAACTGTTGATTGGAAACTCTTGTAAGAGTAACACAAAAGAGGCTTGATTTTGAAAAATGCATTCATGATTGTTTGCCTAATTTGTGTGTGCAATTAGTGTGATTGCTACTGAAAATGGCCATCTGAGAACAGACTTTGGGAGATTTCTCTCTGTTTCTGATCTGTTTTCGCCCTTCTTCTTAAGATGCCACCTTCTATGATGTCTAAATATTACCTGTGAAAGTTTAATTTGGTAATATGTTTATCGGTCTCCTTTGATCTCTTACCTCTCCACTTTCAGATGTTTGTTAAAAGCCTGAGGATGATTATTCCCTTCTGTTTCCTTCTCAACTCCACTTGACGCAACGTAAGAGAGGTTTTTTCATCAAAGTGGTTGATCTTGCAGTTTAGAGAGTCAGATCCCACTGGGGTCTCTACAGATTCTTAAAGGGCCATAGTAATATTTAAGCAGTTTCCAGGCACGCATAAAGGATTATGACTCCAATCTGTCAAGTCTCTTACACCCTCCTGAGGATACTTGTGCATGCAGGGGATGTTTATTGGTGACAAGGTGGGATATTTTTGTTTCGTTTTAATATGTGATGAATTAAAAAGGTCAGATAGATGAGTCTCTTCACGTAGGCTGAGAAACCTGGTTCAGGTTAGGGATTTGCAAGGCACATTCAATTTTTGAGCTGATTTAGAGGTTGTTCTTGTATGAGCATGGTACCAAGCCTGCAGTTCCTCAGTGTCTTCACTGTTAACAGAGGGGAACAAGCCTGTGCTCACATCATCTGTGGGCACATACGTGTACTCCCTTGCTATGCTGATGCTAGTTCTGGGTGTTAAGCCAGAGCAGGAGACTAACATTTTCTTTTTTTTTTTGAATTATTTAACTGTGTTTGAAGTGATGCGGTACTGCACCCCTCTTAGTGACATTTGCATCATATTCATTGCTCCTGAAATTTTCTGCATCCCGAGATACTTCTAAGTCAAATCTAAAGATTAGGTTCCCCTCCTGTTTTGGGATGTGATTCGGACCTATAGTTGTGGAGGTGGGAGAGCCATTGTTGCAGAAGACAAACATCCCCTAGATCATTAATCACGGGATGGAGAGCACACTGGCTGATTGCTTGTTGGCTGTGGTCTTTCATTAAGAGTAAACTCAATTTTCCATCTATCGATAGCTGCCTGGTGGAGGGGCCGTGCTGTGTGGCAGGCACTGAACTGCCGACAGCAAACACTCAGGTATAGCCCTATTTCAGGAGTGATACCAGCAGTGTATTTCCTTCTTTCCTCCTGCTCCATTCTCTCTCTCTCCTTGTTGAGAAGAAATAACTTCTAGGGATGAGATGTTAAATATGCCTATCCCAGCCTGTCAGCTAGCTAGGAAATGCTGTGATGTTCATGCACTTTAAGTGGGGAAGCCGATTCTTGTTTGTCCTTGCTCATTCCTGGCCTGGGTTGGGACCGATTTAATTATAGACGTGTAGTACCATTGCCAAAAAGTCCCCCAAGCCAAAAAACCCCTTTGTTTTCTTCCTGACCAGTCCTTCTTATCCCTCCCAAAGCACAAGCATTTATTGTGATGTGAGGAAGAACTTTGGAAAGAAACAAGCAGAGCACGTTTTCCCAGGGACCATCAGTTTCTGCTGGCCCCAGCAGTGCTCTTCCCCCTGCCCTGTCCAACCAAGGGCCCTCTCCATCAGCACAGCTCACTCGAGCATCTTCCCTCCACTTTCTGAGAGTTGCACCAGCCCCTTCCAAATGTATAATTATAGATATGAAAAAATAAACTTGTTCTTATTCAGCACCTGATAAAATGGTGACTCAGGCATTTTCATTTTGCACTGGAAATGCAAGTTCTCTCTCATTCAGAGTGCTCACCAGAATGCCGTCTGAATCTTAAAAGGAGCGGTGTCTGCCCACTGGAAAGGCAAGATGGTTACAAATGCAAAAGGCCATGTGGAGCCTTTTGTAGCTAACTCCACCTGACCACGTGATGGAGAAAACCAAGGTCACTTACCTGTCTCTGCACTTAGCCTGCAATGTAGTTGTCTCAGCAAGACCTTGACCTGCACCTAGCAGTGGGCTGTGGAGATTTTATTGTCATGTATATATCCATTCCTGATAGTCAGGAGAATTGTCCTGCCCTTGATATCAGACAGCCTGCAGTGGGTTTTACCAGGCAGACCCCTATTAAGAGGATCTGCATTCTGCCAGCTATACAGGAGAGCAAAGCAACCCGATGGGTGCAGGGAAATACTGAGACTCAGCCCCTTGCATCACCCACTAGGCAGCACTTGTACAGTGCCATTGCCTTGGCAGGAGGGAGCACAGCTTGAGGCATGGGATGTCTGAAGGGTAGCCACACCCCTGGTTGGACTTCTCTGGGCAGTGGGGCTCTGTTAAGTCCTAACACTGCAACTACATGCTTCAAAGAAAGATGCCATATAAAGCAGAAGAGCAGGAAGGAGAATTCTTAGAGAAGGTAGTTCCTGGCTTGTCCCTGCAGACAGCCTCATCCGGGCTTCTGGAGGATTTACTTAAGCCAAACCTGCACACAACTCATGGGGCTTCATATAGGACTGCCCAAGAGCAGCTGTATGACCTTTTGATGCATTAGCAATCAGGTTAAACACACAGGAACAAATGAGAGGAATGAACCACGACAAAGTGGCAGGTAGGAGCTCTCTGGCTGCTGGAGCTGCAGGTCCAGCCTGGTGTTTGAGACAAATAGCAGAGTAAAGACACCCGATCAGGTTTAGGATGGCCCTTGTGAACAGGGTGATGACAGCCTGTTCCTATTATAAAGATGTTTCTGTGCTGTGTCAGGAGATCACGGGTATACAGGTTGGAGCAATGTACTTGCTGAAAGGCATAAATCTTTCTAACTAGCTTCATTTGAGTTATTTTTAAGCTCAGGGCAGGCAGTGCTATGAATCCCATCCCATTGCGGCTGGAGGAGTAGCAGCCAGCAAGACGGACTCTCTGGAGCAGGAGTGCCCTCTTCATGCTGCCAATGTGCCCTGAGCCATGCAAAGAAATTCCCCAGGCTGTGACGAAAGTGAAAGGATAACAGGGGCAGCAACATCTCTGCCAGGCTTTGGGAGGGAGGGCTTGAAAGTCCCTCTTGTAAGCTGGGTAGGTACAGCTTGTTGTTTGGTTTTGTTTTAGAATGAATTCATTAAATAGTGTTTTATTGTATGTGTCCAGAGCAGCCAGAGGCTTAGAGTAAGTATTTACGTGGAACAGGTGCTGGGTTAAGGAGAGAGGCAACAGATGTACAAATACACGTTTTTGCCTTTGCTTCTACCTGAAGGTCTCCAAGGATTTTGCTGGAATTAATTATTTCTTATACCTCTTCTGGACGTGAAGCTTTTTTTATATTTTTGTACAATTCAGGAAACAGATACATCCATGAGGCAAAACCCAAGTCCATACCTGCTTCTCCTCCATCTTGTGCTCAACCTGTGCCCAAACCTACCACCTGCTGGCAGCTTTTCACAGGAATGTGCTGAACCGAACCCAAATTGGTGGCTAGTCCCTCTTTTGCCAAGCATTTACACTTGCATCAAATGCTGATGTAGCTGAGTAAACAGGGCCTCTCATGGGAAGAACCGTAACATCTCTGAACACAAGCCAAAATCTTTTAATCATAAAGAGATAATCCAGTAAGTAATTTGAGCCCAGCGGTCTGCAGGGCATGGGGGATGCTTTCTGGCTTTGCTCCCAAAGATTCAAAAGGTTCTCTGGAAATCACTGCCCTAGTGAAGGAAACAAAGGGGAAAGTCAGTAGAAAAAGACATTTGGATTTGGGGTTTTGTTTTTTCCAGTGATAACATAACATGCTAAGTAAAAAAAGAAAAATCTTGCTTTTTTTTTTTTTTTTTCTGTCTGTTGGAGAAAAGTTGACATTTCTTGTAGAAAGAAGGATCTTTCCACGGAATATTTCCTACATCTAATTCTCCTCTGACAAAACGTGGGTGCATTTTTACTGGTGAAAAATTCTTTCCCTAAATCTTCAAGGACGTGGAAGCAGCAGCGCTTTACAAATCACACTCTGTCATGAAATGGTGGGTGAGTGTGTACATGTTTGTGAGTGTGTTCCCACTGCCCACAGTACCTGGGGTGAGCTCTCACCGGCTGTGTCGTAGACCCAATAATATTAGCAGAAATGCCTCCCCAGCTCGTGCAGGGAGGGGATATACTTTGGAAGGGCAGGAGACCAGGGTATCCATCGGTGCGGTCCAGTCTAGGTTAATGACATGCAGGTGGTCCGTCACTGTGGCTCGTGTGATATGGAGCTGCGATAACTCGGTTGCTTTGGCTCTGATCATCAAACACAAGAGTTTTCTCCTTGTTCCCGTGAAACTGGATGAGGCTGCAGCATCAGGTGGGAAGTCCCTTGTCCCTCTACGAATATTTTAGGTGGTCAGATGGGCTTGTCCTACGCAGCAGTTCAAAGGAGGTTTCTGAATTTTACAGGGCCTAGGAGGAAATTTGCAGGCAGCCTTGCAGGGAAATTACATTGCAGGACTGCTGTGTCCTGTGAGCGGCGTACAGGGCAGAGGAGAGGTTTGCCAGTGGCCCAGCAGCAGGGTGTTTGTCAGACCTACAGCTCCGGTAACCTTAAGCTGCTGACAAAAGGCTGATAATGGGAGAAGGGACGGAGAGTCAAGATGGTGCTGTGGTGGGACAGAGCCTCCCTTGACCCCAAGCATTGCTGCAGTCCCATTAGGAGAGCAGGGCACGCTTGTCTGCAGGGACCTAAGGGCTACCTGCGAGGAATCCTGCCTCTTGGTTACAAGACAGTCATTGCTGTTCCCCTCTGTCAGAGGGGTGGAGGCAGTTATAGTGCTCATAACTCTCTCTGTTGAAGGTTTTTTGTGTTATGCTACTTCAGGTGATCATACGTCAGCAGTGACAGCCTCCTTGGAGGCTCTGTCCCTGAGAACAAATCAGCCCCTCGTGGTGCAGAGCTGGGACCTCCAGCCTAGGACTCTGCATCACCTCTATCCTCTCCTTGGGTGAGTCGCCTTTGTGAGTAACATCTCATGATGATGCTGTCTCCTGGGCTGTCCATTAGCAATCACTGGACTCATTCCTTTCCCCATCTTTCTTGTAGTAGTAGTCATTCTTTTTTTTTTTTTTTTTTTTTTACTTTAGGATGTTTGCACTGAATTTGAGGATGTGCAGAGCAGAGTTTTGCTTTAATCTAGCTAGGTCCAGCAGACATAGCAGTACTGATGTGTTCATTACGTGAACGCATACCCAGAGCAGCCAGTGTGCTGGTAGAAGTTATGCTGCACCTCAAGCATTTTATTTTTGCAGATGTTTTTATTATCCAGTATAAATAGGTTATAGTTAGGTGTGCCTACTAATAGCTCAGATACACCTTCAGTTCTATTCAGTAACACTCCACCTCTGACCCATCCTCCATGGGACATTCCAGTTAAACTTAGATCCCATAAGAAGCGCCGGGATTACTCTTGTGTTGGACCATAGTTAGTAGTCTTCCAGTTAATGTAATCACCCCCAGAATAGAAACATTTTGAGCAACCAGCTATTTTCAACCAAGGCCCTGACGTGTTCGGCTTCTGCCGCTTGAAGGGAATGTCAGATATTTTCACTTTGACAGAAAAGCGTGGCCAAATTATTTTCTAAAAAAATATTCTTAACTTTATGGCTACTGTTACTTCTGTACTGGATTTAAATTTCTACTTATTCTTGAAACTAGCAAGAGATACATATCCAAATCTGCTAGATAGTTTTTCAAATTATATTCAAGTTTAGATGCATGTATGTGCCTGTTATTTCAATGATAACTTTCACCAAGCTTGAAAATTAGTGATGGAGGCATCCATGGCATTAAAATATCAGCCCGTGTTTCTATCTTTTGTTCGCTTGTTGTTCTTTTTTGTCTATACTGTAATATTCATAGAGTGAAGCAAAATACAGAACTGAAAAGAGCATTTTTATGTAATTTGTAATACCTGTTAAAGTGCTTTGCACGCTTATCTGAATGAATCAGTTGTGCAAAATTCTGTGCTCTTTCTGCTTTTTCTGACACTATGCGATATCTACATAATTGGTGTAGGGAACCAAAGGAAGTACAGTACGGGGAGCAGAGATGCAGATGGAGAATGTCTTCTGTGAACTCCTGTGATGGTCAGAAAAGAGGAGCCCATCAAGCCAATGTTGAAGCATGTCCTGTCAGAGCTGGACTGAATTTGAATGTGTCCTGGTACATTTCCATAATGAAGCAAAAACTCCTGCAGCGAGGCAGGCTGATCGAACCCTGCCGACGGCTCGCACAGCCTGTGCATGAGCAGCCTCTGCACCTCCCGTCTGCAAACCGGGTCTGATCAGGGTGGGAGCAGCCCGGCTTTGAACGGTCCTTGCTGTATATTATAGTGCTACTTGTGCTCACCAGCCTAACCTGTGGCTGTGCATGACAGACACAAAATCTGAGTCCAAAAGATGCATGCCGGGCAGAACATGAGATCCTTTTCTGTTTGCTCTCCAAAACACTCGCCACGCTTTTTGCCTCCGTAGTTTCCAGTTTTTCATCACCTACACGTAGCTGGTGTTTTCTAAAGGCTGGAAAGGAAAAAAAAAAAACCAAAACAAAACCCAGCCACCTTCCGGTTGCTGTCTGTGGTATGGCTGCCAGCACCCCGCAAGCCTCCTGTGGGCATTAACACCAATGTCACCCACATTATTACCCAGCCGGGAGGCAGCTGCTGGCAGCGGGAGCAGGGAAGGGCTGAGGCTTCTCAGTGCACAGATGCTTTCCACGGACATATGCTTAGTTCAGAGACAAACTCGCTGCCTGCTCTGCAGCGTGGATATCTACGCTCTTTTCAGACAGGTATTTGCTTTGCCGGGCGCTTATGCTTTTTGAGGGGTCTGAAAGCGCTGGTGGTTGTGTTTGTGCAGCTGCACTTCAAACCTCACACATCAGCTGCTGTTAGCACGCAGTGCTGCCAACTTCGTTAAGGTAATCGTGCCCAAGGCCTTTCTTTCCTTCTCTCCTGGTTTAATGAGGAGCCAGAGCATCCCCTTGATGCCTCCCCATGGCTGCTTGGCCGCTTGTCTTCGGGGAGCTGGCAACAGGCAGGTTTGCCCTCTGCCCCTGCAGCCACTGGGGTTGGGGAGAGTGCTGCTGCCATCACTGGCAAAGACAAATGCTCTGAAGATGGACGTGAGCTCCTAAGAAAGCTTTTTGCTGCTTAAACAAGTAGCTTGGCTTCTGAGGATGCAAAAAAATCCATTGCTTCCTTTAAAACGCTCACCCCTGTTAGAAAGCTGTGCAGGTTTGTTCTTGTGCCATGGGGAGAGGAATCCCTCATTAGCCCCTCTCTAAGCTTTAGTCTCTCGATCAGTGGCCAAACCCCCGGCAGAGCTGGCAGCGCTGCGACAGCCCTGCAGGGATAAATGGGCCATGGGCCCTGCGCGTGTTGGCGGCACAGCGGCGGGGACAGCGTAAGCCTCTTTTGCAGAACCGGTGCAGTGATCGCAGCTGGCGGGTGGCTGAAAGCCCCCTCTCCCTGGGGCGGGCAGCCTGAAAATGGGCACGTGGATCGGGGAGCTCCGAATACCCGTGCTTAAACAGAAGTCACCTAATATATCTGCCAAGCCCAGCCTGTTTTCTTTCTCTCCACTGTTCTCTCTTCACCCATCACAGGAATACCTTTTCCACAGGGAAATGCATTTTCTGTGTCCAGTTTGTGATGCATGTGACATCTTTAGTGAAAATGAAATTCTCCTGCAGCATTTTCATGTTTCTGGGTCTCAAGAAGAGATAATGAACGAGGATTTCAACCCACAGTCCCAGGATCTCTCACTAGGGAGTTCAGGGAGCACCTGCAGAAATGAACATCTGTACCCCGATAACGGAGCCAGGTCCTTGTGCCCAGCAGGTTTCCAGCCTTTTCATTCATTAAAGATGATCCAGGATGATGACAATTAATTATTCACTAAAAGTAATTTTGAACTTTCCCTGGCTGCAAGCAGGCGCCTGTGGGACCATGGGAAAACAGGCATGGCAGCGAGACACGGGCATTGCTCCATGCCAGCAAGCAGGGTCAGAGCACCCACCTCAGCTCCTGCCAGGCCGGTACTCCCCGAGGTACCCCTAGGCAGGTACTAGCAGGGCTGAAGCACGGTGCCAGCCTGCCATGGGCTCGCAGGGGCAATGACAGCAGAGGATGAACCCTCTGGGGACCTTGGGAGCCTACTTGGGTTGCCGTGGGGTGTTGTAAAAATCAGAGCTGTCTTGGACCCTCTTCCAGCTGTGTGGGCACACAAAGGAACCAGGGGCTTGTTGCACTGCAGGACACATTTTTCCCCACTGTGAGATGCAAGCCACCAGCTCAGTTATTGTAAGGTGAGAGGAGGAGAGAGAAGCCCACAGCCAATTTTTATTAAAGGGTGTGATGAATATCACAGAATCACAGAATGTTAGAGGTTGGAAGGGACCTCTGTGGGTCATCTAGTCCAACCCTCCTGCCGAAGCAGGGTCACCTACAGCTGGCTGCACAGGACATTGTCCAGGCGGGTCTTGAATATCTCCAGAGAAGGAGACTCCACAACCTCCCTGGGCAGCCTGTTCCAGGGCTCCATGACCCTCAGAGGGAAGAAGTTCTTCCTCATGTTCAGACGGAACTTCCTAAGCTTCAGTTAGTGCCCGTTGCCCCTTGTCCTGTCGCTGGGCACCACTGAACAGAGTCTGGCCCCATCCCCCTGACACCCACCCTTGAGATATTTATGAGCATTTATAAGGTCCCCTCTCAGCCTTCTCTTCTTCAGGCTAAACAAGCCCAGCTCCCTCAGCCTTTCAAGATGCCACTGCGGTTCAGTCCTGAATGAGTTTTAGGCAAGCTGGTTTCTGTACTGTCCGCAGGCCAGCTGCTGAGGGTGATCACCAGCCCACGAGGCTACACGGAGTTGCGGGCTGCGTGCCGGGGTTGTCCCTGGCCCCTCGGCGAGTGCACAGTAGCTTGCAGCACTGTGCTGGCCTGCACCACAACTATGGCATCACAACAGCGTGAGAAATGTCAGCAAGGCTCCGCTTGCTCACGGTGGCACCTGTATAAGTCCAGAGTGACTCCCCAGATTTCTGCATTAGTGGGAGCAGCATTTGCGTCTCCTTCGCTTTTGGTGGGGCATCACATGCCTGAGCCAGGGTCCTATTCAACAAAAAGTGGCTGTGATTTTGCTGTTCGCAGTGGTCTAACAGGCATTGGCTGGGAAGTCTGTGTAGTTACTTAGCACCAAGAAAACTGGAAGATTCTTATAAAATGAAACTATCTCATAGAAACCATGATTACTTCCCCTAGCACAAAGCTAACAAGGTAGAGCACTACTTGTGTTCTGGGCTCCCCAGTTCAAGAAAGATGAGGAGCTACTGGAGAGAGTCCAGCGGAGGGCTACAAGGATGGTGAGGGGACTGGAACATCTCTCCTACGAGGAGAGGCTGAGCTAGCTGGGCTTGTTCAGCCTGAAGAAGAGAAGGCTGAGAGGGGACTTAATATATACTTACAAATATCTGAAGGGTGGGTGTCAGGAGGATGGGGCCAAGCTCTTTTCAGTGGTGCCCAGTGACAGGACAAGGGGCAATGGGCACAAACTGAAGCACAGGAAGTTCCGTCTGAACATGAGGAAGAACTTCTTCACTCTGAGGGTGACGGAGCCCTGGAACAGGCTTCCCAGGGAGGTTGTGGAGTCTCCTTCTCTGGAGATATTCAAGCCCCGCCTGGACAAGGTCCTGTGCAGACTGCTGTAGGTGACCCTGTTTCAGCAGGGGGGTTGGACTAGATGACCCACAGAGGTCCCTTCCAACCCCTACCATTCTGTGATTCTGTGATTCTGTAATCTTACACCCGTGCTGTGCCCGGGGCTGTGCTGTGGGTACATGAGAGGCTGTTAAGGCTGTTCTTACACCTTGTTCAAAACAAAATCTACTGGAAAAATTGCGAAGAGGAGAGCTCAGTGTTGGCCCACTGAGACTTTACAGTATCCTGTGTGTACTTATTATTTGCTGTGACGCTGCAAAGGCTATGTCCCAGGGTAGGAAATGACTAATTGTATAAACAAGCTATATGGGGAAGGAAAATAGTACCAAGGAGAGAAAGCAGTGGTGTGTTAGAAATAACGGGCTGTATCGGTGTGATTTTGTTGGGCAAGGTAACCTCAAAGATTTATTTAAATAGGACAGAGATGTGACTGCTACATTCTCACGTTGTAATACATTTGCCAGTCAGAGAGCAGCTAGCAGTAAAGCCACTGCTTTTTACAGCATAAGTTCATTTAAACCATGTCTCTGCAGTACTTGTTCTGTAGTGAGCTAAAGCAATACCCGACACATTTCTCTGTGTAGAGAAATGAGTATTCAGACAGGAATAGCTGCATTTGTGGCTTTTTTGGATCATTTTCTGCAAATTTTTATGATCTCCTGAAGAATACATATTGAATAGATCTGTTTCCTGAGAAAAAAACTTAGAAAATTTGCCCCTGTGATCTATTCTCAGGTCTTGCTGCAGAGTCTGGATGTGGGACCAAGAGGACTGTGGAAATTTCCTTTTCCCAGGCAAGCAACTAGCCACTACGGCACAAGCCCATTTTATTCCATTAAAATGGAATAGAGTGCTTGATATTAATGCTGCAGTGGAAAGCTATATGCAGCCTCTTTCCTACATTAATTTCCTATTTTATAGGACAAATTACAAATGTTGTGTTTGCATGACTGGTAGAGCAAGAACGGCTTAGGGCAACATAAACAAATAGCTATGAATAGCAGAGCGAGCGGGGACTTTCACAACTTGCAGACAAATGAACAAGCAATACAGCTAAGGCCGAGCTAGTTAGCTTATGTTTTTCTTTGTAATCTGTGCACCTACATTACCCTTCAGGTTGTAATATCCGGAGCTGATGTGGTATACATCTGTGCGAGTAGTATTGCTCGGCAGCATACCCGGAGGCACTCACCAGATTTTGCAGGACGTATATTCAGACAGCAAAAGTGCAGAATCTAAGCTTCCCAGCTCTCACCATTTGTATAGAATGGCTATGCTAAAACTGATGGTCACTGGGCAAAAGCTGCCTCCCTTGCTGTAAATTTTGTGTATGAAACAACCTCAGGTCCAGATCTGGGCAGCTCTCTCCTGCTTCTGAGTGAGTCCTGGCTTGCAGCTACCAGGACCAGGCAGGAGGGAAGGAGTGTGTAAGAAACTGTTGCAGACTCCTTATGGGGTAGAAAAAAGCACTGAAACCCTTATGGTCTCTCTGATTAGGTGTAAAAGAAGGCCAAGGCGTTTAATGATGCCCGCTCCAAGCCTCTGGTCAGCTTCTGACCTGGCTGCCTACGGCTTGCTCGAGAATCCCCATCTCCATCGCTATGCTGTCCCCTGGCCGGTCTGGCAGGGACATTGCAGGGTCTCGCTCTGCACAGTTTAAACGGGCGATTTGTTCCACCCTGTTGCTGGTTGCCTTTTCAGCAGGGAGTGAAGGCGACCTTGGTACATACTCAGTTTTCTGGAGTCTGTGTAGGTGAGTAGGCATTTCCAGTGTCAGTTATAGACCTTTGCGTTTAGCAGCAAGTGATTCTAGCTTAGAATTTGCTCTCGGATTTTCTAGGTACGGAGCACGCAGGCTGTGTGCTGTGAAGAGGAGAGGCAGTTTAACTTAGTCCTGGGAGAACAACATGTCTGGGGTTTCGTGCGGTGCCAGAAAGTTTGGAGGGAAAGAATGAGATCTGAAACACAGTCCAAAACTCCAACAGAAGGAAACACACTGTTTCTAACTTGTTAAAAATAGTTAGAATAAAGCAGCCTGAGTAAAACAATAGGCAAGAGTTTGACTTGCAGAGTAAAAACATTTCTCCTTTCTTTCAGTTCTTTCAGGTTTTTTTCAAACTAGCACTGTAAAATGGCACAAATTCACTCAATATTCTGGCCAAACCACACGCAGGTGTCTTTTTTTAAAGGTGGAGATGAGGCGACAGATCGTTTCACTGACCTGTCGCCTGCAGCCCAGGGCGCCTGCGCTTTGCCACCGAGCTGCCGCGAGCCCAGAGGCGCGAGACCTGCTTTTTGGAAGGAAGCAGACACCCTTCGTCCTTGGGTTGTGGCCCGGGATGGGTGGGTCGCGCCGGGCAGGGTCTGGCGGGGGCGGCGGGCGGGCGGGCGGGCGTGCCGCCGCGCCGGGGTGCGTGCGGCCCTGCGGCCGGCAGGGGGCAGTGCGGCGCAGGCGGAGTGCTCGGGGAGCGCCCGGCCCCTCCTGTGAGGGTGCTGAGCGTCCCTCTCGCCTTTCACCGATTTCCAGGGCGTGCCTATTTCCCGAGTTTGAGCCGAAGCTTTTTATTCCAAGTTCCTGTTCAACAGAAAGCCCCAGTCCCCAGCTTCCCCCAGCAAGTTTTGTCTGGGGTGGGGCAAAGGGGCTGGTTTGGGGCGCGCCGCGAACCCGGGCTACGGATTCCGGCCGGTGGGCAGCGGGGCAGCGAGCTGCCTCGGCCGTGCCTGGTGAGCCCCGTCGGACCGGAGCGGATCCCCTGGTTCCCTCCCTCCTCGTGAAGACGGGCGTTTAGCGCAGGGTTTCCCCGCTTCCCTCCAGCTGACCCTGCAGCGGGTCCCGGCCCCTGGGAAACTCTCCCGGGGCAGCTTTGCTGCCGGCGGGGTTCCCAGCTCCCCGCGGCGGCGGGGAGGGGCCTGGGCCCAGCAGCCGGGCTGGGATGTGGCTCCGAAGGTGAACGCTGTCCAGCTCCCGGTGCGGCTCGTGGGGGTGCTGGAGTGCAGAAGCCTCAGTTTGAATGAGTAACGGTCTTCTAGACAGTTGTACAAAAAAACTTCCGCTGCATTTACACCCTAGAGTTGGTGGGCTTTTTTGGGGGGTGGTTTTGTTTTTCATTTTTCTTTTCCTTTTTCACCTTTTTCCTTTCTTTTTCCTTTCTTTTTCCTCTCTTTTCCCTTCTTTTTCCCTTTCTTTTTCCTTTCTTTTTCCTTTCTTTTTCCTTTCTTTTTCCTTTCTTTTTCCTTTCTTTCTTTTTTCCTCCTTTTTCCCTTCTCCAGTTTCCCTTTTTCTTTTTTTCCTAGTTTCTTTTTCTTGTTTTTCCTTTGTTTTCCCTGTTCTTTTCCTTTTTTCCCTTCCCCCCCCTTCCTCCCTCTCTCTCCCTTTCTCCCTTTTTTCTCTTTTCCTCTCTTACCCCCCCCCCTTTTTTTTTTCTCTTTTTCCTTTTTTTTCCCCCCATTCCTCCTCCCTCCTCCCTCCTCCTTCGAGCCGGAGGTGGAGCAAGCGGCTCCGCGACCTGGGACGCCGCTCTGGGCCCCGGGGCGGCGGGCGGCAGCGGCGGGCTCCGCGGTCGCTGGGCGGCACTGCCGCTCCGCAGCCGCATCCCGCCCCGACCGCTGTGCGCGGCGGCTCTGCCTACACCCGTTATGCACCCGTTGTGCACCCTGTTTGGTCAATTGGTGCCTCTTTTGCAAGCGCTTGTGGACGTGAAAACGATGGAATGGGGGAAAGGATGAGAGAGAGATGCTTCAAAAAAGCCGCAGTTTAGGATAAAAATCCTTAGTGGTGTCCTTCCCATGTATATTCAGGGGTGCATGCACCGATCTGGACTGGTGTAAATAGATAGTGATTTTTATTCTGATTTTCTGAAGTCCATGAGGGTCTGAGCGTGGACCATCAACATCTCTTGCAGCACAAAGAGCACATGCTGCTGCGTAGGGTGCAGGACTGGCCTGCTGCAGGCTTTTTTGGTCTCTTGGTGCAGCAGAGGTACGTGGTGCGTGGTCAGCCCCAGGGGCACAGCACTATAGCTTGGTGAATAGAAACTCAGACTTGGTTTTTCCTCATTTTGTTTGTGGTTCTTGTATTTTTTGCTCAGTTTCAGCAGTAACACCGGTGTCAAAATGATTTTGTTGGTGCAACATCGAAGACTGTGGGGGTTTGGGTGGGATTAGCGGGTCCCTGCTGCTTGCCCGCTGGCTATCAGGGCACAGGGTCAAGTGTGCCCCAGCCGTGCTTGGCCCCTCCATCTTCCCCGCTTCTGGGCTGCCAAGTTCAAGTATCGTGGCACTGGGTGTAGAGGGACTGTGGGGCTAAAAAACGAAGTCCTGGTGAAGCAAGGTGGCAACCTTGTCATTTATAGCAGTGCCACAGAATTCCTACAAGCTGTAAATATGGTGGAAGAGCTGGTGAGGGGGGAGAGTGTGGCCGGTGGAGCTGGGACTCCTCTGCAGCAGAGGTGCTGAGCCCTGTCCTTATGGCCTCGCAGGGGCATGTAAGATATGGCAGGGTCTCTGCTCGCGGTGGAGAGAAGCTGAGCTGGATGCCGAGGGGACTCTGTGAAAGATGTCAGCTGACGAGTGTGTTGGTCCTTTCAGAAAGTGGAGCCCTTCCTGACATCTCCATCTGTGTGAGCACAGGGAAAGTGCAGGCTTCCTTCGTCAGCACACCTTGCCTGCATTGCTTGAAAAATCCCACCCTGAAATCCATCTGACCCTCCAGGAAAGCATCCTTTCCTATGGTGAAGGCTCACAAAAGCAGTATCATCACCCTCATTTTACGGATGGGAAGAATTTGAAGAGTGGGGAGGAGAGTACACACCTGCGGTCACTCTGCAGGTTGGTGGTAGACGTGGGAGTCAAAGTGAAGCCTGTCAACTTGGTGCTTTGCTCTTGGTGTTGAGGATCATCTGCAATGTTTACGGCTCGAATACTTCAATGCTGTGCTTGTGAAGCAGGCGGAAAGACTGCTATAAAAACAGGCAGTCTAGTTTTAGAGCTGACATAATTATAATTCCTACACCACTAGGAGCAGGGAGGGAGGAGCAGATAAAAATCAGAAAATTAGAATTTATTACAATAAAAGCCAAAGTGCTAGAAGCCAAAACTGTCATTGTAACGCAAACTCTATTTTGATAGTGTCCTATTACATCGTGTAAGAGGTTGAACATGCGTAAGAATATCTTGGTTGCTAATTATCTGATTTGTGATATGTAGCTAATGTGTATTTGTTGTTCTGCTGTACATTATGCAGCAGCAATTCATTTCTAAACAACATTAACTGGCAATATAATAGTTCAATGCAGAAATTACAGGCATAAACGTAAGTTTCATGCTGAGTAGTAGCTGAGAGACCAGCAATCCTGGTCAGAGGAGATCTGGGGTAAAGAGCTGAGGGTACATCTCTCCCTAACTCATGCTACCAGATGATACTGGGTATCCCCAAAGCGTCTGGCAGGCAGAAAAGGCATATGCAGACAGATGTGGGTACCAGCTGGCCAGGGGACCCCTCACGTGGGAGCTGACAGTTTCCCTGTTCTGGAATGAGTCTGTGGAAAGCGGTGTCTCTGCAGACTGCACCAATCACTAGCAAAGACCTGCCGGAGTGGCTTTCGCATTTGATAAGCTTTGGAGCCAATGTCTGAGTGATAGTAACAATATAAACACTTGACTGAATGCCCTCCTGTCACTGCATCCCTAACAACACTGACATAAGACCACTTGTATTTTATGGGATCTTATTTTCTTTTGCCTTTTTTAACAACACCACTAAATAAAAGCACTGAATAATTGCTGTTGTTTAATTCATCAATTAAATGAGTAAGGCTATTAGGATAGATATATTTTAAGATGAAACAATTAGCAAAGGTTAAAGGGACAGTGCTCATTAACAAAACCTACTGAGTGCACATCACATCTCCTCATTCTTAAATCATTTAGAAGTAATTTTTTAAAACACCAAAAATGCTACAGATGAGAGAAAGGGTCTCTGGGCTCATGTTGTTGCAGGCTGTGTCACATCATCTTTTCACAAATGCTTGTAAAAATCCTCCTTGGAAAGGAGGGAGCAGGATGAGAGCAGGGATGTGCCCACTGGTCCTATTGGAAGTGTCTTACTCCTCTGGTCGCTAGAAACCATGTCTAATTTCTAGTCTAAATTTATTCTTGGCCAGTTTCTACCCATTTGCTCTTGTGCCAGCATTGTCCTTCAGCTTATCTGTCCTCTGGCGGCTGTAATTTATGCCCTGTTTACATTTCTTTCTGCCTGCGCAATGAAGATCTATGAAACGTGTCCATTCTGCTTTAGTTTGTAGCCAGTTTCACTTTCTTAATTGCTCTAGTGCCAGGATTTCAAGCAACACAAGGGAGCATCCTTTGTTTTAAAGAGAAAAGCTTTCATTTAAGCTGTACAATGTTGTGGGTGTGCTTTCTGTTTGATTGAATGTTTATAAAAGCTCCTTTTTTTTTCCACAAAATTGAGAAGTTGGGCCAAATTCAAGCTGACAGAGTCCATGTGAAATGGTTAAATAAATAACAACAAAAAGACGACTTTTCAGATCCTACATTGTGCCAGGGGTCAAGAAAGAAAAGTGAGAGGATTGCATTAGTTTTTGGAGCCATCCAAGTGCAAATAAAAAGGCTGGGAGTAGCGTGTAGCCCTTTCTAGAACAAATGGCTGGTGCCTGCCTCCTTATGTCAACTGTTTTTTTTGAAGGAGAGCTTTGCAGGAGTCAGTCTGGCAAGTTTAACTGGGGCGGGAGCTGGTGCGTGGTGCACAGGGATCTCTCACACGCCCCACGTTTAGCACGGAGCATTGGTAGTGCAAGGGGCTGAGGCTGGAGCTTGAGGGGGTCTTCCTGGAGCATCAGTGAGATCTGGAATTCTGGTTCATTTATGCCCATTTTCGTAATCCCAGCCCACGTTTATTTGACTGATGACAGTTAAGACTTGCTGATGAATAAGCAAGGACCTGAAAGTTGGTGAAGGTAATGAAGTGTCTATGAAATATGCTCTTTCGCAAGGACATGTTTGTGTTGCATATGCTCCTTTTACTGCTACTGTCTTCAAGCTTCTTTAGCTGCATCTTTAATGAGGAGGCAGACGCTGCCCTGGTAGCTACAGATCTTCACACTTAATTTCCTGAGTGCCTGAGTTTGTCACGGGGAAGTTGCTGCAGACTAAAAAGAAGTTCTACTTCTCAGTCACTTCATTGTCAAATCAATCTTTTCACGTGAGGGCACCTTCTTGCAACCCACATTTTACAGCATTTGAGGTGCGCTGGGGTGAGTATTAGAGGCACCAGTTTCTAGACGTATCTGCTATAATGGACTGAAGAAATAACACATTTGCCTCTTAACACTGAGAAGGGAATGTGCATTATTGGCATTCTTTAACAAACAGAAAGATCCCCAAAGCCAGTCAAATGGGAGACAAAGCTTGTGTGAGGCTTATGAAAACAAGTCAGAGAAGAGAGAGAGAGCATCCTTGGGGCCAGGTCACAACTAACCTGCCCACGCCACTGACAGGAGGCATAAGCCAACCCTCCTCCAGGCTGGAACTTCCCAGCACGTTTTGCTTCACTTCCTGTGGGTAGGAAGTTTTCAGGAAACTCAGGGCCTCTGGGGCTGCTGAAGGCAGAGACACCAGCAGAGCCTACTTCTGCTGAGCAACAGGGACCTCGGGAGCTAGGTGGCTTCATAAAAATAGTCTTGTGCATCCTTTTCCCTGGTGCAAAGGATCTAAGACTGTGACAGTATTGGGATTTCAGCTCCTCTGTTGCCCTGGCCCTCTTTCAACTCTGAAGAATGCTCTTTGGGCAGAAAATCCCAATGTGCCTCTGCAGCTAATGGATAGCTGGTCATCTTTGTGTGGAGTGCTGATGACCTCCGCTGCCATATTGCCACCTGTACCCAGCACATAGCCATGTTCTCCTTAATTACTGACAAAAATATCTCTTCAGAAGCCTCCCAATAATTACTCAAGTACCCACTTAAGTGGCCTTTAATTTAGGCTCCCCACCCCCACGCTCATACATTTTCCAATTGCCAAGCACAGCTAGTCTTGTGTATAAGCTTCTGCCAAAAGAAAATGCAAATAACTTGCCCCCTGGTTTATACTACCTTGCATGAACTTCAGTGAGCCCATAGCATCTCAGAAGAGGGTATTTCCAACAGGCTAGAGCAGGAGCATTCAATCATAATGAAAGATGAAAGCTCTTGTTGTGAGTTTGCCTACATCTGACAACACTTGGCAACGCTACAGCACCTTTTGTTGGAGTGCTGCTGGCTGCCTCACCAGCTCGTCTCATTACCAGAGGCTGCCCCTTGCCCCTGCGCTGGGCCAGGAATGTCGCGGAGCAGACAGCTGCCCTGGGAGTGCCCACAGGCTCCTGTAAACGCTGTGGGGCAGGTGGCGAGGATAAGCCATGGTCATTGTGCTGGATGCCACAGGAGGGGCAGCTGACGCTGTCCCTGGGGCAGCAGGGATGGAGCATTCCCAACTTTGCAGCCTTCTTTGTGGGGGTAGAAAGGGAAACTCAGGGGATCCTGTCCTCTCATCCTGAAAGACTCAGCAGCATTCAAAAGGGAAGGCTTTAGGACATGACTTTGATGGGTAAACAGGGTTTGTTGCCTGTTTCTCCGTGCCTGATAGCAGACATTGCTCTCTCTGCTTATTTCTACCGTTTTACTGGACTAGTCTCTGGACACCAGATTCAATCAATGACTTGTTTGTAGCAGGCTCCAACAGCCCATTACCAGAATAATGTTTTTTGTGTTACGTGATGGAATAAAACCAAAGAGACACTAACTCTTTCCCTGAAGCGGGAAAAGAAGCATGCATGTGAAGGGGGAGGAAAGGCAAGCATGGCCAGAGAGGAGGAAAAAAATCGCACTGTACAGGAAGTCCTTGTCCATAACAGGAGCTGTAGAGAGGTCACGGATAAAGGATGCAAGGAAACAGGGTTGTCCGTGTCCACAGCCTGGTCTTGGAAAGCCCCAGTAGAGATCTACAAACTGTTTAGAGCAGCTATTGCAGCTTCTGCTTTAAGTACTCCTGGAGTTCAGCAGTCTGGGGGCGGAAAAGGCCAAAACTGTATTCGTGTCAGAGAGACATGTATGAGTGATACAGGCTGGGAGGGTGGGATGGATACCTGCAGAGGGAGCAGCCAAACAATCAGTATTTTTCCCTTGAAAAATGCCACTTTATCAAAACTGTGGGAGGGAGAAAGGAAATAGTAATTTCTGGAGAGCCCATTGCACAGGTATTTAAAGATCCAGTTTCACGCCGCTGCTCTGCCTGGTGCAAAAGCAGAGACTTGACTTTTTCCCGAAAGTGGTAGGACCACCAGTTCTACCACAGCAGTGTGCTGTCTTGCTCTTCTGGCATTTCACAGTGAGCTCCAAAAGGTCCCATTTTCATTCCTCGTGGGGAAAAAACATGACTTGGAACCCAAGATTTTCTGCAAAGTGGATTTCTGTTCATATTAGCTCTAATACTGACTGACACCAGATGAGTCTCGGAAGTCGGGCAGAAGGGACTATTTGTGGTTGCACAGTCTGGTCTCCTACTTCACTCAAGTCAGGACTGCACAGAGCAAGTCCAGTAAGTCCTCTGTGGCACACATATCAATCGGGCAAGAAACTTCTACACAAGTGGGATTAGACTAGGTGTTAAGAAGAGCCTTTCTCAGCTGAGGGTGGTGCAGAGCCACGTTCCCAAGGGAGCTGTGGAATTTCCACTGCTGCAGGTCCCAAAAGAGAGATCAGACCAACCTTGTCAGCAATGATGAAGGTACTGCTGACACAGTACAGGGGTGACCTCTCCAGGGTCCTTTGTACCCTGTGCGTTATGATATCAGCTCATCTATTTTTGAAAGAGGTTGGCTCTTAGGGTGAAATGATAGAGAATCCATCACAACTCTTGCCATGTCATTCTCTACATGAATTACCTTTGCTACTGACAATCAACATGAGCCTTTCCTTGACTCATAGTCTCCAGATCTCATTCTGACTTTGCTGGATTGAAAGAGCCCCTCCTTTCAAAAATGTTCTTACTGAGAGGTGAGAGATTTATCAGCCATGGCCAAGTCTTCTCTTTTATTGTCTTGGATACACAGGATCTCAACCATTTTTCTGCTGTGGCCAGATTTTCAGCAACAGCAAACTATTAGTGGCCGCAGTATTAACAGACCAAATATAGCAGAGTACCAAGAGCATTTTCACAGGGTGGCCCCCTGTGAACCTACTGTAGATGTGCTTATTACTCAAACAAGGAAACTCAACTGCTCGAGTCTCTCACTGTACCCGTATTCTTTGTAGACCTCAGACCATCTTCAAGCTATGTTCTGATCCCTGCCACTTCCGAAGCGTGGCCACCAGACTTCGTGACTTTCGTGATACCAGTGTTTGCTGTGCTGCGTACGAATGTGACAGAGCATTTCTGCTTCTGCTCCCTATTGCTCCATGCATGCACCCATGTGCTTGGGCTGTCCTTGCTGCAGTTCTGTGGAGAAAGCTCCCATTCAGCTGTATCTCTCTCGTGGTTCCCAATTCCCAGAGTCACTGCTTTCTGGGAAAAAAAAAAAAGCCTAGTCTTGAAGTAATACTGACTGCACAATTTATCTCCAGAGGTTTGATCTGGCTGCATTAAAATGAGACTTGTTTCTATGAACTCAATTTCCACATCAGTTCAGTTTATTCTCTTCACCAGACCTGCTGCGATCATTGATTACTACTGCATTAGTCTTTGTATCCTTGGCAAACTTGGATTTGCTTCCAGGGCACTGATATCTTTATTGGTGTCTGGATTGCAGTAGCTGTGAGAACCTGGGGAGAGGGAACGTGATTTCATTTTAGTCAGGAGATAGAAAAGTTAATTTATCACTGGGGAGGGAAATAAATTGCAATGCAAATAGCAAGCGGTGTGTTTGGAGGCCAGGGGTATGTGGGGGAAGTGATGTATTCACTCAGGTCCTTTTTACCCAGCACTTTAGGTCAGCGGGGGATGAGGGAGTCTTCAAACCTTGTGCTAGCTGTATGACAGCTGTAATCTCTTATTTACGTTTAGTGTTGAGTATGCCCCTGCAGTATGCAGGACAAAATAAGCAGGTTTGGTGAAATAAGATGCAATCTGGATGCATGTAACTTCTCAGCCATCCTGAGGGCAGGATTAATGTCCCAGCACTCCTGTTCTGCAGAGCTTGATGGCAGCAGGAGTACCAGGTTTTGTCAGAGTCGCTGCATTTCCCGCGAGCTCTCTGAACTGCAAGGAGCCTTTGCTGGGTGAGAGAGCAACGGGCTGCCCTTTTGAAGCATTTCGCTTCTGACCCAGCAGGATCCGAGATAGAACCTGGTTCAGGATGTGAGTGCTGGGCTGCTTACAGATTTGGAGGCTTCATGAAGGGATGAGTGAAGTTTGGGGTCAGAGAACTTTCCAAGGCCTCTTTAGGTCTGGCAGAATTCATTATGTGCAGACAGAGAGATTTATGGTTCTGGAGGGAGTTTGTTATTTCTCCTTGACAGCTTCTTCTCCATCCTCCTCTCTCAACCTATGCCAGTGCCACACATGTGCATGAACAAGGCTGATGTCTCCAATCTCCAAGCCTTGACTTGCTGGAGAGTGGATGCTCCCACGGCCCTGCTGGAGGAACGCAGTAGGGATTTTGTTCTTCCTCCCTACTTTTTATCATTCTCAACCACGTAATCGGTCTGTTTTGCCTAAGCTGAGATCTAATCAGGAAGGATCTGTGTGACTTTCAGCAAAGTCAGCTCGATGGAAACTTTAAATTGAAAGGCTTTTCCCCACATGCTTGAAAACAGTTTTGGTTGGCATCAGTGCCTGGTTGCATGGTTACAACCTGAGGAGGTGTCGTCATGTGAGCAGCTTTCCTTCCTCCCGGGAAGGGGGAGAAAAGCATGGGCAGCCCCTTAGATCTCCTGAGCCCAGGGATTTGGAGGTCCTGGGTCTGAAACTGCACCACAGGATCACGGTCCCCTCTCCACCCAGACCACATCACCTTCAGGCAGGTGAGGTATGAAGCCAGACACAACCAGTTCAATGTCTATGGGAATTAGGCACCTCTCACATTATTGAAAGTGTAGGTCAAAATGGGCTACAGGTTGCCATCAAACAGGATTAAAAGACAGTGATGGGGATGGCTGACCTCTCCTAGGGAGGGGAGGGCTGTAGGAGTTGTTGTAGGAGTGCCTCTACCCTGAGGTCTGAGGACTAGGTCTCTGCTTCAGAGAAGGGTGTGATGTGTGGGTGTTCAGTCTCAGGCTCACAACTGGGGTTGTTCTGTAACGGCTGTTTCACTTATTTCAGCCTCAAGCGCCTGCTCTGCAATAAAAGCACAAGGGATGTGGTCTTTTCCGCTTTCTTGCCTGCTATCAATGCAGACATAAGACCTGGGATGAGATCTCAAGTCCTCACTCTCCTTTCCCTTCCAGTTCCTTGTAGTTCCTGTGGCTTAGGGCTTTTAGATGGGTGGCCACAGGTGAAAAAGTCCCCAAGGGGGTGGATAGAGGGAGTTACTGGATGTTGAGAGGAGACTAGTGGAGAAGAGGAGGCAGAGGGAGGGAGGAAGGGAGGCAGATGTCTGTCCTGCCTTTCAAATTCAGCAGCTATAGTTCAGACAAGGAGTTACGCTGAAGTGGGTGCCTCTAAGCATGGAGCAGCTGGTTGGCTGTGTGTCCCTTGCTCAGGAAGAGAGAGGTCTTAGCTCTGCCTTGCACAAGGTTACCTGCAAGTAGAGTACCTTCCATTGTTCCTTGACTGGAAACCCTCCAGTGAGGCCCACTCTCTGCATTGCCTTAATGACTGAAGTGCTATGTGGGACCTGTCACTGGGCAGGTGTTGGCAGGCCCATTTCCTTGGACTCCTGCCACTAATGAAGCCACAACTGATGCTCATCACTGCAAGGAATGCAGTTTTTCATGCCCTGATTCCACTGTGGAAGGCAATGGCAAAATGGCTAATGAACAGGACTGGTGGTGTGGGGTGGTAACAGCATCTTTGAGATGAGCCCACCTTGAACAAGGCCCAGGTCTTGCTCCGACACTTGGGACAGTCACTGACCTGTCTGCAGGGAGGTTTCTTTTCATACGTGGGAACAGTTTCAGATGGCCCCTGCTGCTACTCCTTTTCAGGTTTCGTTTTGGGGACACAACCTTTGCAGTAAGACGTGGGCACCAGAATTGACCCTAGATGGTGACCCTTCCTGCTGTTTCCAGCAGGTGGTTCCAGAACCCAGGAGACAAAGTCGGTTCAACAATAGAGAAGACTTCTTGAAGAGAAATGCATCATGGTGTGTTCATTCCGAGACAGCCACAGTTGCCTTCAGTGAATCAAAGCTTTCTTGTGTTCCCCTGCCTCCACCTGGTATAGGCAACAAGTCACAGAGGAGAAACAAAACCTTTGGTTAAGTAGAAATCCTCTCTTAAAAGGAAAAAATGTGTATAAGCATGTAAAACCCAAGTAGAATTATTTCTTTTTCTGGGCCCTGGTTGGTTTTGTTGTGTTGGTGCTGCTTGTGGCCCCGTTTTTGCAGCAGTGGTTTCATTCAGCAATCTGCGTAACTGCTTACCTGCCCCTTGCTTGGAGACACAGACAAACCCAACTTCTCCCCAGGCTAGAGCTGTTTTTAAAGACACCGGGTAGGCTAATGAATACTCCTCCTGATGAGTTGCAAATTTTGTTGTAATTGAATCTTTGAAGCCAAAAACAGGGGTGAGGGGCCCATTAAATAAATTATTTTGATATAGCAATCAGAAGATGCAGGCCCTTCCATGTTTATTAAAAGGCTAAGTCAGCTCAGAGCTCAGCTGTGCGAGAAAAGCCCAGAAAGCCAGCCAGTTTTCCTGCTCCGCTGCTGTTTTAGGGCCAGATCGCTCTCCCTGAACAGCTTATTTTTAAGTGGCCATGTGAATTCTTATTAGGCATGCAAACAGATATAAAACCTTGCATCGTAAACAGAATTACCTCGCACATAAAACGAGAAAAATACTGTAAGGTCTTGTCTTTTCTTTATCAGGTTATCCAGGCATGTTTTTTTAAAAAAGTCCACCCACGCAGAGAGGCTGGGGAATGCCAAAGCTGCACGGATTTTAATTATGCTAGACATGCAACAAGGGGCTACCTTGTAAAGAATAAAGTTAATAAAACATGGATATGGGCTTAATTCTGCTTAATAAGCAGCTCTAGCAATGCACATTTTAGATGTAATTTCCACGGTGTGGAAAATGGGTACACTTCTTAAGAGGTGTCTGAATGCAGACTTTTAAACTCCACAGTGCCTTCCTATTGGAAGAAATTTGTTGCTATGCTGCTGTGAAATGGTGAATTAGGCCATTCATAACTGTTCACCAGAGATGGGCGTCTTTCTCTTCCCCATTCAACTACAGCAATACATATATACACTTTAAAGTGGTATTAAATTTAAATCTCTTCCTTCACTTTTGTGCAAGCATTTTCAGTAGCTATGCAGATAAAACAGCAAAAAACCTGCATACACTCCTCTCTGTAGTTAGCTCTGTGTGTACAGAATTAGTAACGTAGAGATATGCCTAATGACTGAATCTACAGAACATAGCCCATGGCTTTTGAAGGCTCTATGAAAAATAAACAGGATATTATGTTAGCAACCCTGCGGGAATTATTGCACTTCACTAAGGAAAGATGCCAATAACCTCCGTTTTGACCTAGATAGATTGTTCTGTTTAGGAAGGTAGGGGAATGTAATTCTAGATCTCTTCTCTGTTGAAGCCACCAAAGCCCTGAAATTCAGCCAGGCCTTCATTTTAAACCTCAGCATAGAGGGCAGAAGAGTTTCTTTATCAAGTGAACAAAACCTCAGAAATGACAGTGTCTTGAAATGTTTTTATTGGCCTCTGTCCATAGCAACTGCCGAATGCATAGGCTCCTGTACGCTTAGTGTGGGGTGGGGATATTTAACAGGCATTGAGAGTCCGATTCTCCAACAGCCGTCGGGAGTCTGACCCTCTGCCTGTTCCCGTGTGCGGGATGGGGCCTTTCTCCACAAACTGCAGGACGAGCATTGGCAAATCTCTCCCGTGCGATCAAAACACCATCTTGCTTGTTCATTTTATGAACCCGTGCTGTCCTCTCCTTCCTTCCTCAGAGTGTGCACTGTGCAGGTTTCCAGTCTGGGAGTGGAGGTGAGGAGAGAACCCGGGGGAGAAGAGGCAGGGGAGAAGAACTGCCTCAATTACATCATTGATATATTATTATTTCATATCATGTTATATCATATCATATTCTAGATAGATAGATAGATAGATATTGTTTTTTCAAAGAGTCTTAAGGAAAAATGCCACATTGGCCCAGTTTGGTCAAAAACATTGGCTTCCATAGGTGGCAGTGAGGAATGCAGCTCCTGGATTCGGCAGGGGCTGGTTGGTATGGAACAGCGCAGGCTGCCCTGCCCTCAAAGAGGAGTAGCTGGTACAGATTAAAATGGGAGATGTTTTGAGCCTTGTTTGCCCAAATGGAAGTTGAAGGAAAGAACTTCTACTGGCAGAGACCGAAGCACATGGAGGCTTTTCTGCTTCACTTGGCAGCCCGCCCAAGGTAACGTTTCACCTGCAAGAATGACAGTGCAGGAGCATGCTGAGGCTGGCCTTCAGTTCTCTAGCTCAAGACCGCTCTGGGCTTGCTTAGTGTTTGTGAAAGCATGGGCTGTTCAGAATATTTTGTGGAGCTGGGGCGTGATCCAGAGTGGTGCAGAGCAGATGCGCATGCCAGTAATGTCACCAGGAGTTCATGGCACTGTGCCCGCATTCAGAACCAAGCCCTGTGGACTGCTTGGCCATCTATAAATACAGACAGACCTGCCTGTTAGCAAACGCAACTTTATTTTCAGTTTCACAAGCTCGGCTTTAATTTAATTCCATCATTGCAGAGGCAGAGAGACCTGAAAGAAGCATTTCTTCTTGGAGTTGCAGCAGCTCTCTTTTCAGACCCACAAATCATCAGAAAAAAAACCTGTGACTAACTCTAGCACTGATTAGGATCATTTTTAAGTGCAGAGCTGCTGCTCCTAGTTTACAGCTACATGAGAAAACAAATTAGTCGCATGTCAAAATAACTGAAACTTATCTAATGGGGGGGATAAAACAACATTCTTTCACCAGAGATTTGAAGACTACAGGCAAAAAAGTATCTTTATATATAGACAGAAAACCTCTTTCTTGGGAAGATGTCAGATTTGCTCACATCCTTTGAAGATGAAGCTTTGGATAATTCACTGGACGTTCAGACAGTGATTCTCTGATTGCAAACAGCTTTCTTTAGGCCATGCCTGTACCTTGTACTGCAACATTCTTTGATGTCAAGTGAAATAATCCGGCAGAGAAAATTAAAATATGAAGCATTTTAGCTACAGGAAAGGGAAGAAAAATCTTTATTGATTGGGACAGTGAAATCTGCTCAAAAAAGTTGGCAGCAGCTAAAAAGAGATCAACAGCCAAGCATTTATATCTCCTGAATGGTTTCGAGTGTCTTCCTCCCCTGTTCTCTGCTAGAGAACCTGATTCCACCTCAGTTTTGCATGCATGGGGATTAAGAGTGAAAGTCAGGAAGCAATGCCAGACTTTACTTAATTTTTCTGGACATAGTGGGTGTTTTTTTCAGTTGCCTTTTTTTTTTTTTCCCGATACATTGTAATAGTTTAGAGATTAAGTTCTTGCAGGGAAGTAGTTACAAAGATCATCTTGCTGAAGTTGGTAATTCCCAGGGGGGGAACCCCCAATTTGTTTGAGGTGCCCTCTTCAGCTGGGTACACGCTGCACCCCAACAGCTTCGGGACTAGGTTAGTCTCGTCCTGCTGCTGGTACTCGCCGAAGCGTAGCTGGGGCAGGTCTCCCCTCCCCAGCTGAGAGCCCCCCCCCTCTACCCTGACCGCTGCACGCTGCCCCAGGTATCTTGCTCTCCACCTCCCGTACGTACACTCTAGGTCGAACCTGAAATCCGGAGAGCACCGTTCTTAGGGCAGCGGCAGCAGGCACTGAGCTGGGTAACCAGAGACCGATTTTCTGCATCTTCAATCTTCTTCAGCGCAGTTTTGTGGCTGGAGGCAGGAGGGAGCCGGCCGGGCCGTGCGGGTTGCCCCCAGCAGAGCTCCCGGGGGCCGGCAGACCGGGGGCAGACCGGGAGCTCCCCCGGCGAGGCACCGACCCCCGGGCAGCGCGGCCCTCGGGGTGCCCGGGGGGGGCTGTCGTCCTCCCTCCGCCCGCACGGAGGAGCGGGGGAAGCCGCGGAGATGCCCGGTGGCTGAGCCTCGGGTGCTCGGGGTTGCCTGCGGCAGGGACCGAGGAGGTGGCCGGGGTGGCTGCGCAGGTCGCAGGCGGCTCCCTCGGAGGGGCCGGGCCGGGGCTGCGGCTCGGGGGAAGCCCGGGGTCCCCGCGGGGGGCGGCGGGCCGGCCCGGGGGCTGCCCGGGCGGAGGGGGCAGAGACGCCGCGGAGCTGCAGTTGCCTTGCTCTGCCTGCGCGGTTTTTCCTCATCCGAACCTCGATCACGTAGGATTGCGTAGAGCAGGGCGAGCGGGAGCAGCTGCAATTCTCCCCGAGCCTGGAGCCCGGCTCCCGGCCGGCACCGACCCGCCCGGCTCCCCGCCGCCTTGGCAGCCGCCCCGCACGGCGTGGGCGTCTGGGGGGCTTCCCCGGCCCCTCCCTCCCCTCTCCTCCCCCCGCCTCGCCTCGGCCCCCCCCACCCCCACGGTTCCCGGGCCGAGCCGGGCAGGAGGATGCGGGCGGGCGGCGGGCGCGGCTCGGCTCCTCCTCGCCCCTCCGCCGTCGGGCGGCACCGCGGAGCATCCTGAGCCCGGCACGGAGCAGCAGCAGCCGCCGCACCCAGCCCCCCCCCCGCCCTTCTCCCCCTCCTCCTCCTCCTCGCCGCCTCGCATCGCTCCTCCCGCCGCGACAGCCGGGCCCGGGGCAGCCCCGGTGCCGAGCGCTCCGCGGCCTCCCGCCGGGCCGGACGATGTGGGTTGCTGCCGTCGGGGAGAGCCGGTGCCGGGGCAGAAGCGGCGAGCAGGGCTGGGGGAGCTGCGCTAGCCATGGCGCTGCGAGCCCGTGGCGCCGAGCTGCGGCGATGTGAGCCCGCACCCGCGGCCCGGGCGCTTCTTTTTTTTTTTTTTTAATTTAATTTTATTGTGTCGCCTCTTTTTTGCTCGTCCGCTGGCCTGGTGCTTCTCCCCGCCGCTGCTTTTTCCCTTCCCCTCCCGCCCTCTCTGCGAGCGGAGTGGGGAGGGGGGGAAAAGAGGAAGAGGAGGAGTGCGAACACAAATGCAGCGCGGCTCGCCCTGAGCCCGGCCGCGGGAGCGGAGCCGCAGCCGTGTCCATGTGCGAGCCCCGCCGCGCCGACCCGCGGAGCCACCGCGCTGGGGCCGGGGCCGACCGCGGGCCGGGGGGGCTCTGACTCATCCCGCGGCCCCTCGCCGGCGGCTGCGCCCGGGCGGAGCGGCACCGGCGCCGCAGGGACCCGCGGATCCTCCACCTCGCACCCCCCCACCCCCCCTTCGGACGCAGCTGCCGCCGGCGGACCCTCTGCGAGCGGGGCGGCCGCCTCCCGGATTTACAAGGCTCCGGGCGGGGGTCTCGCCGACGGCCGCCCGCGCTCCCCGCGGACAGACCCATGGGCGGCGGGGTCCGGCGGCCGGCCATGGTTGTTAGCCCGGGCGCCCTGCTCCGCCTGGGCGGCTGAGCCCTCCGCGGCGCCGGGACTCGGGGCTGCAGCGCGTTAAGCGGGGGGTCCCCGTCCCTCGGCCCCAGCGCGGCGGCCCCCGGAGCGGAAAGGAGCGGAAAGGAGCGGAGCGTGGGGGGGCCCATGAGCGGCGATGGCAGCGGCTATCGCCAGCTCGTTGATCCGGCAGAAGCGGCAGGCGAGGGAGTCCAACAGCGACCGGGTGTCCGCCTCCAAACGCCGCTCCAGCCCCAGCAAGGACGGGCGCTCCCTCTGCGAGAGGCACGTCCTGGGGGTCTTCAGCAAAGTGCGCTTCTGCAGCGGCAGGAAAAGGCCAGTGAGGAGGAGACCGGGTGAGTACAGCGGGTCGGGGCCGTGGGGACCCGCTCCCCGGCCTGGGGCAGCCCCGGACCCGCCGGGATGGCTGCTCCGGGGAGGGGTGGGGATGGGGGGGAGGGGACCCGGCTTGCTCCGTGCTCAACTTTCGCCTGGGTCGCGGCTGGTCCCCCCGCCACCCCGGGATGGAGGGGGGGGTGGGCGCGGAGCAGCCGGCAGCATCCCTCCGCCGCTGCCGAAGCCTGAGCAAAGCGGATCCTCGGGTCGGAGAGACCCGGCGGCTTGATCCGTGCAAGCTTAACCCAGAACCGTGTCTTTCCGTCTCCCCGTAGATACGCTTTTCAAACAGGCTCATTTTATTTTCTGCGTAGTGACAAGGAAATCGATCAATTAGAATTGTGGCCATTTGATAACTAGATCCACCAAGTGCTACTTCTCGAGCAGAGTTGCATAGGGAATTTTGTTAGCTCAGAAAGCTTTCCAGATGGCAGCTGTACGACTGTTGCACCTAACAGCGAGCTTGCAAGGACCTAGGGATGCGTTTTAGGGTAGTCTTTTTTTCCTTTCTTTCCTTTCTCTCATGTGTGTGTGTGTGTGCTTTCAGTCTCGGTTCCTTGTGGGAAACTTTAGCCCTAGCGTACGTGTTGCTCACATTTCCACGATGAAGTCCCACCACCCACAGTTTCAGTTCTGAGGAGTGCTTTGTGCTCTCAGCCGTCCTTGGTACGTGTGAGAACTCAATACCTGGCGAGGGCAGGCCCTCTGTGATTTCTCAGTAGAATTAATATTTACTTCTTCCCTTATTTTTTCGTTGCTATAGATCACCACTAAGGTATGAAAACAGCGACTGGGTTGAGAAGCTGCTGTGAACATGTGCTCTTCTTAGGCGTCTGTTAGTATCGTGGTTAAAAAGAGTGACACTTGTTTACTCAGCTCTTAGGGTCGTGCCATCAACCTGTGTAATCCTCCCATGTTTCCCATATAAGTTAATATTTTGGTTGTTGATTAGTCTCTTCACGAAGCCCTTTTTCCACATCTGAAGTCTGTCAGTCATGACTCTACAGCGAGGTGTCAGAGCTAGCTGAGGGCTGCTTTTCTGGTCTGTAGATTGAGGATCTGTACTCATGTGAGGAACAAAAAGAATTAGGGGGAAAGCCTCTCAGCATAGAAGGCCACTTACTGTTGTCGACAAAGAGGAAGGAATAATTACTCTCTTTGATTGCTCTTAGTGCCCCTGATTCACAGGCCATGGGGCAGGGACTGTATTTAGATAGCAAAATGCCTCAAGACTTACAATGCAGGGGCGTTAGGCTGTGAAAACCAGACTCTTTAATGATCTGTTTTAAGATAGTTACCAAAAGAGGACACAAAATACCTGAAATATAGCATGACTTGAAATAGTCGAAAGGAAAACAGTTGCTTTTTTTTTTTTATTGCGTTATGATGACTCGTAGCTTGCTGGCCCATCCAATATATTAGTTATTCTGTGAGCACAGACCAAAAGATGGCTCTTGCCCAACAAGTGTGGTCATTTTGTCTCAGGAATCATTCTCTGTAGGATCAAGAGTGGGACCTGGGAGTCTCACTGATGAAATCTCTCCCTGTTTCTCTTTCTTCCCCATCTCCATCTGCTATTGAATGAGGTCCCTCAAGGACTAAAGGGCTGGGAAGTCTAGACCTGTTACCTGGATTTCAAGATGTTTCGTCTCATTAAAGTTTGGGTGACTTTTACAGCAGGGTGTGGTCAGTGAGGCTTTTTGCTGGTCCTACTACAGCACTTCCAGCTGCATAGGTCCAATTCTGCTTCCTTTGGACTCACTAAATGCCTGTGAAGAATTGATGAACTCTAAGAATTCCCTCAACTTGCGTGGGCTTTCACGCTGAGGAAGGTGTTCAGTAACTTACAGACCAGAGTGATTTAAGGAAGATTTTTTATTGACTTAGAAGAAGGATCAATGATGCTCAGTGCTGTAAAAATAGAGCTGTTCAGTCTCTGAAGTTGTCAATCAATCACTCGTAGCCAGTACTGTATTCATTTTATAAAATTAAAGAAGTATAGGAATTAAGTTGCTCTGAAAAAAAATCAAGTGTCCTTTCCTAGGCTGTGGACTGTGTTTGCTTTAGTTGCCTAGATCCATCTTTTAAATAGAGATTTATTTCACTGGTACATCCTATTCTTGGACTCAGGTGTGCTGCTCAGAAGGCAGCAAGCCACTCGGTTTGCTGCTGCTCGGATTGTTTATTCAGGGAGTGTATTGTGCCCAGATAACTTATTCATTGCAGAGCCGCTCTTCTGCATAGAAAATGACATGCAAATGAATTGAAACTGGTTTAAAGAAATGTGCACGCATTGTGCAGTGACCCACAAGCCCGGTGATTATGTGTACTTAATGATATGCTGGCTCAGTGGTTTCCCAGTCAGTGAAAGGAACGTGAGAAACATCCGTGTTCAGAAGGGGTACAATCCCATTTGGAAGTGGTACAGTGCTAGCAGAACTATTTTACCTTTTTAAACATGACCTCATTTTATGGCTATGGGGAGTAACTGTAAAAATACTTCGCATTTACAGAGTGATTTTCATCTGTAGCACTCAACAAGCTCTACCAAACGAAGGATTCTCCCCATTTTACAGAAGGCGAGACCAAGGCGTGGAGCAGTTACCTGACACAGAGACCTAATTCCCGATGTGCGTTCCAGCACGCCGCGCTTTGGGCCCCTCATTGCCAGGGAAGTTCCAATGCGGCAACAGTGGAGGTGTAGCAATTTGCACCGTTACGCAAATATAACTCTGATGGTGGCTCGTGTTCCCTTTGCTCTTTGCTTTTGTAAAAGTAATCGTGTGAGCCTATGTCAATTAAGTGTTTTTTAATAGGCAGCTCAGTGGTATAACTAAAATATTCAGTAAAGATGTGTGTTAGCAGAGTTATTCTGCACCGGTTGGCACCTTGTGCTCCACTTCGCAACCTGTGTGAAACAGGAGTGAAATACTGCTCTCACATGGGAAGGGAGAATTCGCACCCGGTAGAAAGTCAGGCTCACCCGGCGGTGGGCATGAGTAGTCACAGGTTTTGGTTAGCTGTGAGGAACCAGGTCCATGCAGGGACATCTTGGATAATCAGAGCCATTAGCTCCTCAGGAAAACACTGCAGAATCATCTCATTTGTTGGTGGCAATAAGCACCATGTTGTAAAACGAGCACTTGTTTCGTCTGCCTTTTCAACAGGCAAAGACAGCTCTCTTGCATGCACGCTCTATGTTCTTTTATATTTCTTGCATGTGCTTGGCTCTAAGCTGTGACTTGGCCAGTTTAGGACAGGCCAAATCAGGACACTGAGTCCTGCGGACTAGGCCGAACTTGGACACATGGGCGTAATCCCGTTATTGTGGGTTAATGCAGGTCATTGGCTGGAATTGTGCAGGTGCCAAGCAAAATATGTGTATGTTGAACAGCACCTGTACAATTCTATGTATAAAGTACAGCTAGGAAAGATTAAATTATATAGTTTCCTCTGACTGTAGTAACTTGATAGAGGGTTCAGAAGAAATTGCTGTATGGCATGGCTTTTTGGTGGAGGTTCAAGAGATGGATCCTTCATCAGAGAACGATAGATCCAAGAGGTGAATACAGAAGACTAGACAAAGCAGCTCTCTCTGCATGACTTCATCCCCTTTGCGGCTTCTGCATCCCTTCTTCAGCTGTTCTGTAATAGACTGGAAGCCCTGGACTGGTGGGTCCAGCTTGGTTGTGAAAGCTGTGGCCATTGCTTCACCAACTGTCTTCTCAGGCAGAGCTCACCCTGGAGAGATGGGGTGGAGGGGGCCTTCCATCATGCCATGACCACTGAGCAGCGAATCTGAGGGCTCTGGGGGCCTTTCGTGAAGGGAAAATGGCTGGAGCATCAGGCACAGCATCTGTAGGGGCTGGTGGGAATTTTACCTGAGTGAAGCTGGCTGAAAGGGTGTCATTACTGAGGGAAATCATATTTGAATTCAGGCAGCTTTGGGTCAGGTAGTGCCAGGCACTGCATAGCATTGTCTGCATCCCTTCAGGCATTGCTTCCGTAGATGAGTTTCCAGCTCAGAATGCAGAGTTCAGTCTCAAACAGGTTTTTTACCCCATGAAAAAGAAAACAAATTCTGGATTTTTTTTTTTCCTTTTGTTCCCCCCCCCCCCCCCATCTGATATATATTTTGTGCTTCTCCAGGAAAAGGATGCTTGTCCTTAAGGAGGTCTAAAGGCTTCTTCGAAAGTGAAGAAAACAGCTCATACATAGAAATAAAGCAGTAACTTAAAACATGTTTTCCCTTTGCGGTGCTTCTTATTTTGAATAGTAAATGAAGATTTGGAATTTCAAATATACAGATGTAGATATTTTGGCAGCAGTATGACTAAAATATAAGGGCAACTTTAGTTGAAGGACGCAGAAGGACTTTGTTCATTCAGAGATTCATTTAAAACATTTGAGAAGTCTGTCATCTCTGCAAGCTGTTAAATTCCCCGAGTTAAATCCTGAAGTCCTTTCTGATTTCATGCAGGGTGAAAATGATGATTGACGCTCATGGAACAAAACACTTTTTTAGCTCCTCATTAAATTTGTTGTAGTCCTTGCCTGCTTTTATGGAGTAGTTCATGCCTAACCTGTGGAATTCGGCCCCTCTGTTGCTGCAGTGTCCTGGTGGCGGCTACATTATCTCAGTGCATAGCTACTGTCTGCAGTAGGATTCGGGCTGGATCCCAGCACTTTTCCATAGCATATGTATGTGTATCTGGGTGTGTGCCCAGCCAAGGGGGGTCCGTCACATTCTTCTGCCAGCTCCTCTGCAGAATTTGGTGCTGTGCCCCATCTCTGAGTGGCTCGGGGGAGTGGAAATGCCTGGAAATCCTGGCATTGCCTGGTCAGCAAGAGCTCTTAGAAGTACTAGTTGAGATGAGGGTATGTATTCCAAGTAGCGGCCAAGCATGAACCTAGATAACATTAAGGGGAAGGAGCACAGGCTTGAGGGTGTGCGTCCTTCTTCTTTGGGGCAGTCTGTCGGTGAGGTCTGCTGTTGGTGCTGTAAACTCCTTCCGCACCCGCTAGTGCTAATGAATGCTGAAATAATCAGGAGGGGAAAAAGGCTTCCTCCTGCTCGTGACAGCTCAGCAGATGGGTTTCATTTTATCAAATTGATCCCCGGGGGTGGTATCACACACATTCGTGACTTGCAGATGTGGTGGCTGTCACGGTGTGTGTCTCTGCTCAGTTACTGGGGGGGTCAGACAGCAACCCCGAGCTCCCTGGCTCTAAAATCAGGGGTAGAACTGCAGGCTCCTGGCTTACTCCAGAGCATGGAAAATTCAGCGGCCAGCCCACTTAGCAACACAGCTTGTGGGTGAACATGTCAGTCAGTAAGCCACTTCGTACTAGTTCTGGGCTGGATATAGTTGATGCCAAGAAAATCTGTGGAAGTCATCCAAGCTCCTAGAGGGATGGATATATTCTCTCCCCATGGCCTCAGGGGTAGCTGTGCTTGTGGGAGCAGTGAAAATCATTAGCCAGCAGAGGAGGTTCACCATTAGAGCAATACAAATGATTGATTTCTCCGTCACCAGCCAAATGGAAAAGTCAGGATAAGAAGAGGTTCATGAGTGATTATTTTTCCTCCCCATAAAATAAAAGATCCGTATAAATCAGTTTATCATTGACTGATATAACTGGGTTCTTTTTGGGGAAAAAAAAAAATGTGCAATTTCAATTGGAGGGTTTTTATATGTGTATTTTTCTTTAACTTTCAGGTATACTTCTAAATGAAATGATGCTTTGAAATAAAGAACAGACGCTTGAGTTCCAAAAATCCTGAAGTGAAAACAAAGTTTTCTTCCTTCCTTGCTTTGCTGAATTCATCACGATTTTAGAATAGTTTCAGTAGGCCAGATACTGCATATTTTAACAGATATCTACAACAACAACAAAAAAATAACAGCTTGACTTGGGCAGTGTGGAGAGCAGAGCTGCCACAGGAGCTGAAGACATTGTAACAATCTCATTCCCGTGAGAGACAAACGTGGCCTTGAGTCTTGCTATCTTGAGGAGCAAGTGCAAACTCACTTGGGCTTGTCTTCCTTCCTTCCCTTCCTACCCCAGATAGGCACACCATGAACTGCCAGATAGCACGGTGGCCAGGTAGGCGTTTGTTCCATCCCTCTGGCATTTGTTCCATTTGATCCATCCCTCTGAACAGTCATGTGCACGTTATTTCTGGGGGTTTCCTACTCCCGCGCAGCTGAAGCCAAGCTGTGATTTATTATTATTAAAATCAAAGCAAGAGTTTTAACAAGCAAAATGTAAGAGATAGACATCTCTTTCATATTTGCAAGCTCCGTGGCTTGGCAGAAGAAGGTGACCAAGAGAGCAGTACAGGCAAAGCAGCTCCAGAGAACTAACCTTTAAATAGATGTAGATTTCCGTATGCTCCGTCTTCCTGTGCTCTGTTCTAGCAGCATTGCATGGCTGCATTACTGCTGTGCTTTAATCATGGAAGTCTCTTGTGAAGTGACCTATACCAAAATCATTTACCCTTTACCTGGGCTGCACACACTGCAGTCTGTCAGGGAACAGTACCTTTAGACTCTGTTCTCCTGTTTAATACGTGGCTCATCTCTATTCCCTAGCTAACGCAATATTCTCCATATTAATACATTATCCTTTCTGGGCATAAAGCAAACTACTACATCTATTTTTTTTACCTTCGCCCTATTCTGACATGTAGCAGAATCCTGAAATAACTTGGCCTTTCCGGAGGCTGGTTTTGCTTTGCATCTCTATTGAAAGCTGCAGTAGAGCCACAGACACGCTTTGTGCCCCTCACGCAGTGAACACCGCTAGCGGGAGCTCCTGGAATAAATAATTTTTAAAGGAGGGGTTTGTGCTTTGAGGGGAGTCAACGTGGACACTGAATTTTTGCAGCATGGCTGTAGGACTACAGCTTCCTGACAGTGCCGTCTCTGAAAATAGCAGCTACGACACATTTTTAAAATGGCAAACCAGAAGGCAGCTTCCTAGAGAGCTGTGGAACACGACTGTGGTATTCACTGCTCAGGCAGACTACTCCGGCTTTTCCAGCCCCCACGCTGCAGCACAGACAAGTATCTGCATGCTTGTTCCACGTACTGAATTGGGGCTTTCTGAAACACTGATGGAGCTTACATGGCTGCTGAGATAATTCAGCTGGATGCACCCTGAAACCTGTCAACACCTCTGCTGTCCCGTGCTCGTTCCAGCATGTCCTGGCTAAAGGTGGCTGAGGAACAAAACCATGGGCTTGGAGGCAGTGTGATGGCTCAGGGCAGCCAACTCCAGAGAGCTCTTAGTGTCCTCAGGGATGAGCCACTGGCAGGTTACTGGTGTAAGGGTCAGGACAGTGAGGAAGGCTGGCTCCATGCAGTGGCTCTGGGCATTTCTGGTCTCTGCCTTTTCCCCTGGGAGTGGTCTAGACTGCAAGATTGAGGTTAATGCTGGAAAGGGCATCATCACTGAATGGGGCTTTGCAGCTTTGTTCCTGCATCTGCTCTGCGGCTTTGGGTTTGTCTCTTTCCCCAGTGGCACCGGGAGGTGACTGTGCTGCTATGCCTGGGGTCCTGCTAGGGAGATGCCCTACAGGCTGGTGCTGCTCCTGGCAGAGGTCTAAGTCTGGAGGAGTATTGAGCTCTTGTGCTGACCCTGGCTTGGGTCAGGGCAAAGGGGGAGGTAGCAATAGCAGCTCCTTGCTCTTCTCGGCAGCACATGCATCTGTTGTACCTGAAGTTGTACATGCGAGGAAGGGGGGGATTTTGCCCAAGGTACACCTCCTGCAGAGTCTGCCTTGCGTCAGTGCCCCCTTCTCCTTCCATGTTACCGAGCACAAGGATGAACTCTACTTTGGGTGGTGCGTGGCACCATCCTGTTCCTAAAGAGAAGCCCTCAGCTGGGGACCTGTGGCATGTCTCTGGCCAGAAGGTGGGCAGCCGTGGTGAGAGGAGGGGAGTGGTTTTGCTGCCGCCTGCCTGCACTCCCTGTCTTTCTTTCTGGGGCCTTTTCAGTGCGAATAGTTTGTGTTTGGAGTGCTTGACTCCACTGATAGATGTTAGAAAAGGGTAGATGTGAGAAGGCTGGTTGCCTCCAACGGCAGGGGCTGGATTTGAGGATGAAGATCCAGGGCTAGATACAGCCGCTATGGTGACAGAGAGCACTGAGCTTCTCCCCCATCCCACTGCAGCATCTATGGAGCACGCTGCGCAGAGCTGTCTCCCCGCGGCATTCCTGTCTCACCTTCCCTCCAGCAGCGTGCTCTGTTAAGGGGACGTGTTACATCCGGTGGACAGCTACATGCTGTGAACTGGCAAAATATCCACAGAGAGGCAATAGAATTCTGTTACTTGTTCCTCTTTCCCAGCTGAAAGCTGATCGCGGTCATGATGAAGATAAAAAACCCCCTGAAACGTTCCTTTCTTGAAATATTTAAGCATTTTGGATTGAAAAGAAGGAAGAAAGGAGCCAGGTCTTGGGGTTAATAGAACATGCTCACTTAATTGATATTTATTTTGAACAGCATAGTTTGGAGTCCCCTCCCCTTGCTGGCTGCACATATAGTTTCTTTGCTTAGCAGTTGCCACCCATATTGCCTGAACTGCCAAATAAATACACTCCTTTCATTCCCCAAAGCAAAACTGTTTGCAAAAGGTCAAGCAGTATGGGATTGCTGCAAGTGAAGTCAGGCTGCAAAAAGTCAGTTTTCATCTTCCAGAAAACTGAAGAGCAGTAGAAATTAGCAAAAAGACACAGTGGTTTTGGCTTCCAGGGACCAGCCCGGGGTTGGGAAGCACACGGCAGTTGCTGAACGATGCTCCCCGGGGACCTGGGAGCCACCAGGCTGCAGGAGATGCAGGGATCACACCTTGGCAGGCGAGGGGCTTGGATGGTCCACCCGCTCCCGAGCGGTCCTTCCCCTGGCACGGCTCCTGTAACCAGATCCGGGTCTGGATTGCTGGCTGCCTGCACCCTCCGCCTCCGGTATCGATCTGCAGCCATCTGTGAGGGCATCCTCTGGTGACCAACATCACACTCCTGTGAGGATTTTCTGTGATGGTGGCTAAAAGGGCTGGCAGAGCACACAGTATAACCACCAGTTCTCTACTGGCTTTTTATGGTTTGGTTTTATGCTCTTCCTTATGGGGTCTGCCTGCTGGCTAACACACAGCATCGTTATTTAAAAATTTATAAACATTTGGTTTGGTTTTTGTTTTGTTTCCTTCTGTGCCACTCCTACTTTCTCGGCTTCCTTAAATATTTCTCTACTGTTTTTGTCTCTGTTTCTTCAAAAACACAGCTCTACTTTCCATTCAGTAACTTTCAGATTTTAGAGCTAGAGCCTGATAGCAGCTCCTGAATGATTAGAAACCACCAGGTGAAGTCTGGGAGCTCCTTTGCCCTGGGCCCTCAGGCAGCAAGTGGGTCCTGGGCAGCTGGAGGAGCAGGAGTTGTGTTTGGAGACCTGTCAGAGAGGCAGATTTTCTGTTTTCGCTCCATCTGCGCTGTGTCATCCTGAGCACACGCATCCCCAGGGAGGGAGCGCGCTGTTTACAGCTCTCTCCCGAGACAGCAACGGGGCGGCCAATGAACCTGGCTATCTCATTGAAGTCCTCAGGGCCACGCAACATCGGGAATGAGGTGTTTGTAGTGAGATATGAACCATGAAATGCCGTCCTTATTTAAAAGAGCTTTAGATGGAGCGAGGCAAGTGGTGGCATCCTCACACCACGAGTGTTTTCATTAGGTTGATGGAAACCTTTGGTTCAGATGGAATATTAAAATCACTCTGCAGGTAAAAAAAGGTGTATTTTCACAAAGCAAATGGAAAGAAGAAAGAACTTTGTGGGTTTTGGCTATTTTTAGGATGATCTTGCTCTTTGAAGTGTAATGTTCTTTCAAACCAGAGTGGCACAAGCAGTACATTTTCTTTATGCATTTGGGTGTTGTGCAAGATTTGTCGAAATTCAGTAATGTCATAATTTTGGGTCAAAAAATGCTTGCAAACTGCTACAGGAAGACTTGAGATGCATTAGTGCAGTGAGCAAAAAAATTCTTATAATACAACCCAACTGATGCAAGCTTTAATTTTTCCACATCACAGGCTCATTACCTGTTAAATAAAGAAGTGTCACACCTCTCATCCCTTTGGACAATGCTGCAGGAGTGCATGAGGAATAATATAGCAGAAGGGGACATTCTTGCCTGGTGCTACTGAATGCTTGCAGCGTGACTGGGACCCAAATTTTACCCTGAGTTGCCATCCAGTGATTCCCCAGGGCTATTCTGTGAGCTGGTGTTGGTAGGACCAGCTACCCTCCCCAAGTGTCTTAAGTGACTAGTTTCTGCTCAAGTGCTTGTTGATAGCATGTTCCGTCAATTTCATATTTTAATGAATTTACTTTCCTAGATGCGTGGAGCAGTGTGGAAGAACGGTGTAGTCATTTCCCTAGCCTGTTTTTTTTGTGTGACAGCCTTCTTGGTGTTTCTGCAGTATTTCCAGGCCTGTTGGATTGATGGGGGAAGCGGAGAGATTTAGCATCTGAGAATAGCACAAATCACAGTGCCATGGCAGGCATGAACAGCAGGCTGGATGATGGGCTGAGGCCAACTGTATAAGGTTCAACAAAGCCAGATGCCGGGTCCTGCACTTCGATCACAACAACCCCATGCAATGCTACAGGCTTGGGGAGGAGTGGCTGGAAAGCTGCCCGGCGGAAAAGGATCTTGGGGTGCCGGTCGACAGCCAGCTGAACATGAGCCAGCAGTGTGCCCAGGTGGCCAAGAACGCCAAGGGGGTCCTGGCTTGTGTCAGGAGTAGTGTGGCCAGCAGAAATAGGGAGGTGATCGTGCCCCTGTACTGGTGAGGCTGCACCTCGAGTACTGTGTTCAGGTTTGGGCCCCTCACTACAAGAAAGACATTGAGGTGCTGGAACGTGTCCAGAGAAGGACAACGAGGCTGGTGAGGGGTCTAGAGAACAAGTCTTCTGAGGAGCGGCGGAGGGAGCTGGGACTGTTGAGTCAGGAGAAGAGGAGGCTGAGGGTGGACCTTATTGCTCTCAATAACTACTTGAAAGGAGGTTGTAGTGAGGCAGGTGTTGGTCTCTTCTGCCAGGTAACTAGTGATAGGACGAGAGGCAATGGCTCAGGTTGTGTCAGGGGAGGTTTAGGTTAGATATTAGGAAAAATTTCTTTACGGAGAGAGTGGTCAGATGCTGGAACAGGCTGCCCAGGGAGGTGGTTGAGTCCTCATCCCTGGAGGTGTTCAAAAAACATGTAGATGTGGCACTTTGGGATATGGTTTAGTAGGAATGGTAGTGTTGGGTGGATAGTTGGACTTGATGATCTTAGAGGTCTTTTCCAACCTATGATTCCATGATTCTGTTCTGCTCATGTGAGGACTATTAGTGATCTGGTGACTTGCGTAGGGCACGTCAAGGTGAGGGGAGCTGGGGACTCTGTTGTGGAGCCCTTCAAAAACTTGGGGTTCAGAAGTGTGATAATGTCACCAAATTATTGTGACCTAGCAGCAAGGCTTGAAGGGACCCCCTATGTTGACTAGTCCAGCCACAGCCCTGCAGTGACACCAGACGTCCATTCCACAGACAGATGTTTTTTAACCGGTTTTTTTACATCTTCTCATGGAGCAAATTCTAGGTAGAAAGAATTTCCTAATAACCAGACCAAATCTTTGTAGGAAACCAGAAAGAAATCTGCTTAACTGACAATGAAGAAGTTTTATGCTGCACATTGGAGTCAACAACACAAAACACAGCCTTTCTAACTGTACAAGCGGCAAAGCTCTGCCACAAGATTGCCCAGGACTTCTGATCCTTAGGACGCTTCTGGGTGATGCGTGGCCCTGTGGGAGACCCCATCTTTCTTTGTACGGTGAGAGGTACTGCAAGCATGGGGAGAGGCCAGAGCTATTCTTCTATTTCTCCCTCCTGCCAGCCCCAGGCAGCAAAGCCCATCAAGTGGCATCTCCAGGCATCATCCTCTGAGCCTGCCTTCCCACCTTCTTTGGGGACAGCACAGCTGTGGCCCCTTCTTTGCGGGTATGAGCTTTGGGCTCAAGCATCCCTCAACCCTAAACCTCTGCAGGGTGAGGGGTACACATTTGCTAAATGTTTGTGCAGTGCTTGAGCTATCCTTGCCAGCATGGGGAAGGTCTGAATTTTACTCCCGATGTTTCCCCTTTGGGGGTGCCCACTCAGGAGCTGGCACAGCCCACGGGGGCCAGGGAGAAGCCCCTGTGAAGGGGCACACACTTGCTTGGTTCTTGGAGTCACATCTGCACCCAAATGAAATGCGCTCTTTGATTGTGGGCTCACACATAATATTTATGCTATCCTCTGTTTCACTCTGGGTGAATATGCTGTAATTTTGGCTAATTACACAATATGTCAGGAATAATTGCAGGGTGTTCCTCAAAATAAATAATATATCTTGCATGCTCTGCTATCCATACTTATGAGCATGCTTTAACCTTCAGTAGCCAAGGCATTGACTGTGCTGGAAAATGACAGCTTAGAAGCTGTAGCTACATCTTCTTTTTCGTTCATTTTTTTAACTCCCTTACTTGAAAAAGCTCACCCTGCGTAAATTCTGGAACAGCGCTACATCTCTCCTTTATGCTTTCTGTTTCTGTCGGGCTTTGGCTTTCTCCTCATCAGAGCTCAAGTCAATAGAGGTGTAGAAAATTGCTCTTTAAAGTGAAATGTTTTGAAATTTTGACTGCTGGTAAAACACACTGGATGAACAGAGCAACACAAACTGTGTCCTGAGGGAGGTGAAGACAAACCCAGGAGTGCAGTTGTTCAAGGAACTGATTTTTTTAGTTCTCTGCTCAAATAAAAGAAAGTTTGTGGGAAGGAGGAGATTGAGATCCAATGCAGTATTTTAGTCTACTTAAAATGAAACTTTGACTTTCATCTCCAACTCTCTTACATCTTTCTTTTCCACTATATTTCCAAACAAAACATTGCCTCAAAAGACAAAATGAAACCTTTTACCCTTTTCAGATCTCTTTTTTTCCCTGTTAATGAGATTGAATTTGTGTATCACTTCAGGTGCTCTTACTCTGAATTCTTTAATAAAATATTCATCTCACCCACAGATAGTCAGCAATTCTGTGCCAAATAACTGGTGGCAGTTAGGCCACCACTCCTCTCCCACTTTCCAACCCATTGCTTTCACCTGTGGTGGTGTCTGGGGACCTGTCTTGGCCCTGCAGTGCTGGAGATGGCTGTGTCATCCTTAGCTTGTGTGCAGGGACTGCTCAGAATGAGTAGCTCATGTCATGTACATCAGTTTGGCATTTGCCTACTAGGAAAACCCATCCAAGACTTTGGACCTCTTTGTCCTTGAGCCTCGGACCTTAGGTGGCTGTTGTATGGGGTCAGGAGCTTGGGGAGCGAGTGAGCTGCAGGGTGACTTCTCCAAGTTGTACCATCCATAGGATCCTACGAAAAGGTGGGTCTGGGAGAGACATGTAGCAGCGGTCCCATGTTGCACCCCCCATTTTCAATGCTCGATGATTCCTTTCTCTGCCCCTTACCTTGGACTTGTGTTAATAACCATGTAAAGCTGATTCCCTTGACATGGCAGAGCCTGCGTGATGCCAATGCTGTGAAACCACATCCTTTCCACTTACTCTACAAGTGAGAAATAAGACTTCCCTGGAGGGACTCATCTTTGTAAGAGCAAAACAGGCATAGTGCAGAGCTTTGCACATGTCTGCTCCTTGGTAGAGAGGTGCAGGCAGGCAGCTGTGCTCAGTGCTGGAGGGCTAATTACTATTCCTCCTTGCAGGCATCAGCACAGGAAAGGAAATCACTTCTCTGGATGCTCTTTTTGCCTACAAGGTGCCATTCTGCTCTAGTGACTCACTGACGGTGACAGGAGGCGGTTGCTTTGATGGGTGCTGTCATCGGCTTGGGCCCATCATCCCTCTGAGTTAGGTAAATGTCATTTTTGGAAGCTTGTCCTTCAAATGCAGAGACCATCCCTGTCAGCACAGCCTGTTATTTCATGTAATGCATCCTGGAAACACCAGTTGTCTCTCTGTAGTTATTAGCCCTGGGTGGAGATTCGCACTTGAGATGAGTAAATACATGAGTGTGCTGCGCAGCCCTATTGTCTCAGAGTCATTTTCCTCTCAAAATAAATTCCCTATAATTGGAGGGTGACACTAACCCTGTAATCACGTTGAACTGGAGCTGGGCATCGCCTGCATTCTGCATCATCAGGAAAGGAGTTGGGATCAACTGTTTGGTGCCCCCAGAGTTACAGACCTCGGGAATAAATTTGTTAGCATTAGTTAGTTAGTGTGTTTACATCTCTCCATCCTGCGCAATCTGCCCCTGTGTTAAGCTGAATGGCTGTATCTAAAGGGGTTCATGGCAGCTTTGCAAGGTGAGGTGGGATGCCTGGCTTTGCAGGGAGCCCCGCCTGATGCTTGGGCAGCTGCCGCTGCCCACCGTGATGTGACCTCTGTGCAGGCAGCATGAGCAGGCATCCAAATGCAAATGCTGTCCAACCTTCTCACCTTCAGCTCTGCATGTCATTTGCCCTCTCCCTGCCTATTCCTCGGGGTGCTACAGGCTGCATTGCCCGGTCCATCCAGGCCACCTGCTTGTAGGCTTCCTTGAGGCACAGCACATCCTTCTGCTCCAAACAGTTTTGCTGAGGTTAGCCACAGAAGCCATGGAAAACATTTTGTAGGGCTGGGAAATGTCCTCCTTGCCTCTGCCTGTGTGCTTTTCTGTACTCTTTGACTCCTGTGGGAGCTGAAAATGCTCAGCACTTTGCAGCAGGATTTCCTACCTCCACACCCAAGTGACAAAGCTGGAGTATCCTCCAGGATCCCCATGTGTGGCTGAGGAGGCTTTGACCTGCTTCGTGCAGATGCAGTCACAGACACCCACACGCAGCATCTGCTAAAGGCTCACGCTCTGCCGTGGTCGTAGCTTGGAAGGGCTGGGACAGGCATTCAGCGGGGGCAAACACACCCCTGATCTTCAAGGGCAGCAGCTCCTTGCATAGCTGTAAGTGCTGTTATTCCTGAGCTTCCCAGTTTGGGTGGGTTCAGTGAGTCATCATAGTGAGCTGAGCTATTAAACTTTTGCCAACAGTGATGCATTTAATTCAAGACAGCCACTTACTTCATCTTAACTCCAAACACCCTGGGGAACTTAGAAGCTCCTGGATGGGAAAAAAACCCAACATTTTTCTCCCTCAGATTTTCATCTTCCCTTTCCCCCCAAGTTCTGTGCTGATGTCTGTCACCATAGTAATCTGTATGGAGCTCACTGGTGCATTTTTGTGGTGAGTTAATACAAGCCTTCATTAATACTGTACTTCCGAAGGAGGGATTTTGGTGCCCTTCTCTGTCTGCATGTGTTTGCACTATTTGGCTTATCGAGTATTCTGGAACCTGTCCTTTTCAGGGGAGGGGAACTGCAGTTTCTGCAGTGACATTTTAAACATGGAGTTAATCTAAGTAAATTAGGAGCAGTTTACGCTCTGACTTGAATGCTGGTTTTGGTGCGTTAAGGATTTGAGTGCTGGTTGGGTGAGTCATAAATCAACCTCCCATTAAGACAGCTGCAGCCTGAATGGGGGAAATAAGAATAATGGAATGTGTAAATTCCAGGCTAAAATGTTTAATTGCAATAAACAAATGTTTAAAGAACATTTAGGTGAAATATGCTCCTGAGATCTATTACAGGTCCCATGCTTGCAGCCACATCCTCAGCAAAGCTGTTGCACAGGCACAGAAGAGAGTCAGCAGCATGCCCAGCCATGGTTCAGATCAGGGCTGGAGATGCTTTCTCCGTTTGCCAGTCCTTCGCAGGTACCAGAGGGGCTGTTTCGGGAGCCTGCCGCTGGCATCTCTGACAGCCCTGCTGTGTGAAGACCAGGTAGAGGTGTTGAGTCAGAACATGTTCTGGTGCAGAAAACAAATGGGCAAGTCTCCTGTTGAAATTACGCAGTAGGTACCTTCCTTTTACCTCATTTCAGGTTGCTGAATATAAAATGGCTGCTTGCCATCTGAGCTAGCAGAGTCCTCTGATGTTTGACGGCTCGTTGTGCAGAGAACAGTAACCCCCAGAGCTTCAGAATTTATGCCATAACCAACACAGAGTACCAGTGGCACCCAGCACAGTAACTTCTGGAGTGGATTTGAAAGCAGTTCTGCACCAGCAACCTCAAACAGAGGCCTCCCTGCCAACCAGAGTTGCAAGAATCCTTGGAGCCAGTGGCTCAAGTCTGTGGAAGGCCGCTAAGCCCTTCATCTTTTCAAGAGATTATTGAAAAGCAGCCCCCCTGAGATCCCTACCATTAACTCGGAGAGTTCAGAGGAAGGTGTGAGTAGGGTCTTGCTGAGTCCCTCTAGATTTCCCAGCCCAAGGCAAAGTGGGGTCTGGCTTGCTGCAGCCTCAGGTAATCATATTGCCGTAACGAGAGGTATTCTGTGAATTGCAAGAAGTGAGGCCATGGCAGACTGCCTTCCATGAAGGAGTCTCAGCTGGAAATCAGAGTTGTGCCCTATTGCTTGGTGCTCCAGAGCACAGGGTTTGGCTTGGATCGAGGCACTTGATAGAGCGTAGAGTTCCTCACCCTGGGGTTTGTGCTGCTGCATGTGGCCAGATCAACTTTGTGCTGCTGCTTTGCTGATGAGAATAAGCAAAGGTTAATGTCTTCAGCAGGGCTTTGCTAAATAGAGTGCCGGTGCATAACCGCATAGGTCCTCTCTGCATTAAGGGGAGTTATCCTGCTTGTTTGTTCTCCCTTTTGCAGTTAATGGGGTGAGTTCAATATTGACCTCAAATAGCAGAACTAAAAGAAAAGGTTGTTAAAGAGCCAGTGATATTTCTGATAAGAAGCATTTCTGCCAGTGTCCCTGCCACAGCTCTTGCTCTTTTCCCCACAGCACACGGCAGATACCTTTAGCAATGCTTGTGGTTTGGGGGTGAGGGATGTGATCTGGGGGGCAGCTAATTTGGGGACAATCCCCTGGCCTTCTCTGAGCATGTTCCTGGAGACCAAACAAAGTATGTGTGAGCCCCCTGCACTTGTGATGTCCTTGGCAAGCCCCAGGAGAGTGAAAATCACTGTATAGCTGTACAGTAAGGCAGGAAACACAGCAGCTGATGGTGAAGTGAGATGACTTAGGGCTCAGCAACAGGACAGCTGAAATTAATAATGGCAGCATCACATTACCATTTACCTAGAGACAAGGAGATTAGCAGTCAGGTCATGACTTACTTAGTCTCAGCTGTGTCAAGGGTCTCATAAAGTTAAAAGCAGGGCTGGCAGAGCTGGTGAGTTTGGCCTGTGGAAAGGGGAGCAAGCAGATTGCCTTTCAGGGGATGTGCAGTGAGTTGGTTGCTGAATGACTGCTCAAAGAAGAAACAAGGGTCCTTAGCTAAGGACTATGCCTTCACATTAGGGAAAGCCCCCAGCCTGGCAGATGCTGCAGACCAGGAACAGAACCATGGCTTAGCTCTTGCTCCCTGCTACTCTTGGTATGTTCTGTACTGTGACTGTGCCCATTGGGGATGCTTCCTGGGCATGATCTTCTACTATATCTTCTGGTGGCACTGCATTTGAATAATTTGAGCTCACTACATCTGCATGAGGAGAGGGTCCACTGAACTTTCTCCAGCAACCCCCAGCCCTGAGCAGCTTTGCATGAGCAACCAGAACAGGATTTTTAAAGTAAGCATCCTAAAGCATAACAGTATTGCTTATAAAATAAGGGTAAAAATATTCCTTTACATATCACATGGGAATTCTGCTAGCATGGGGTCTGCACTGGGAGTATACACTGCATGGAAATCTCTTGCATTTAGTTGGTACTTTGGGATCAAGGCAGTCGTAACTTCTTTCTTAAATCCATTGTGAAGTACTAGACTTTGTATTTAGGGAGACACTAAGCTGGTGCTGAAGTCTTGTCCACATTAGTTCAGTTCCATTTCTGCAGGGAAAGCTGCTCCTACAGCAAGATAGAAGAGTGTATGGAGGAGCCTGAGGGGGAGGAATAGGTTTATCTGAAGTGCATTATGCAGTATTGCTCCTTTAAAAACAAGAGGATCTGAGTTCTCCTTGCTGTACAAGAATGAGGTCAGAGAGTAGGTTTGCGTTTGATTCCTGGTAAATTCTGTGAATTATAGAAAGAAAATGCTTCTGGCAGGGTTTGTGCTTATCTGCGTTGCATTTTCTTTTTCTTTTCTTATGGTTTGCTTCTTTGTCTTATTGATCATAGCCTAGAGCAGTGTCCTTGAGGGAACTTTAGACAAATAAAAGTATCAAGATTGTGGGGTTTTATTTTAATTTTTTTTACCCCCAGTGCTCCAGTAAGCACTGGGAATATTGCCTGCTGGAAAGGGTTGTTCTCTTCCTTTTTTTTAATTGCAAAACTGTGAAAAGTTTTCAATCTATTTCATTGTGTTTCTGCCTTCTGTTCTGACTTATCAGGGTGTCCCACCATCCTTAATTGACACGGAGACCTGCTGGTTTTGAGATTTTTCTACAAACTGAAGTTTTCAGTATGATTGCTGAAGCATAAGGGATAGCAGTGCTGGAAAAGTCTGATAAAATTGCTCTGTAGATGGAGGAAGTGATGTTAAAATATATGATACAACAAAGGTAGGGAGTCGTGTAAAAGTCACATGCAGAGTTTTGCTTCTGGGCTAGCAGGAAAAGTCCTGTCCTGTGATGTACGGTTCGCTCTTCGGGTAACAACTCTGTAGTGAGCTTTGGGTAGAAAGATCGGTAAATGCTTGTTCCTTGTTAAAAGCTGCCTTCACCTAAAATTTTGTCTGTAGGCCTCTCAGTCACATTGTTTGCTGTATGAATGAAAAATCCCAATATCCCACTTTGCCCAGGTGTGAGACAGGAGGTCCCCTGGTAGGGAGCAGCTCTTCTGCTGGTGGTTGTTACCAGTGTAGCTGTCTGTTTGAGCTGGTCCCTTTGCAATCAGTGGGGAGATACAGGTGGCTTCAGGACCATATGGATGTGGCCTGGCTTGCCTGTTGATCTTTGGGATGCACAGGGAGCCCGGTTTAGGTGTAGGCATCCCTGTACTAGGTGAGATAAATCACACCTTGCCTAGACAACTCCTTAATCATTCTGGGCTGTGCTCTGTGTTAGAGAACTCGGTGCTGGTTGCGCATGTCTCTACACTGCTTTTATGTTTAATTCAGTTAGGCACCCAAAGGTGCAGCTGCTCACTAGTGCATCTCTCCTGTAGAAAAAGACCCAAGGAAATGCAGAAACCAGAAAAGGGGAGATCTGTATGTCTCCAAAGTGCTTTCTGACCCTTTGGTGTCTGGAAAAATCATTTGTTTGCTGGCACTGCTTCTTAAATGAGTCTGGGGAGCAGGGATGCTCCTGCAGAAGAGGATCTGTGTTGCTGTGGAGAGACAGGAACACTGCTGCTGTCAGACTGTGTTAGGGCCAGGAGGAACAAGGTGGTTTTGTGTATAGCTTAGAGCTCTTTGCTTCACTTCTCCTGAGTTTTGTTTTGAGTTTGGGCATGAGCCTCAAACTTCAGCAAAACCAGGTCAGGAAAAAAGCACGTCAGGTAAGATTTCTCCTCCAACCTGTCCTTAGGCAGGCATTGACTCAGAAAAGCCTGGAATTATGAAGAGGGCAGATGTTAAAGCTCGAATCATACCTGACTGCGTGCTTATGTTAGATCAGTAACAAAAAGGGACACTGGGGCTTTACCCTGTGTTCTACTGTGGTGACACTTGGCCTTCTGGTGCAACAGCATCTGCATCTATAGCATGGATGCAGAGGGACCTCAGGGGATCTTAGGTGCTGTTTGGATAAACTATAAATATGTCATGGAGCTACTAATGATGAGCAGATTTGCACTATATTTCATTCAATAGGCTGTGTAGTAAAGTTGGGTGAGGTCTTCATGTCCTTCCAAAATTATTTGCATGATTGAAGTATAGTTTGCATCCTGAAGAAGAAAAGGGCCTTCTGCCCTGTAGCCAAATCATCTTCCCAAGAAAGGAGAAAAGGTCAGGGTTAGCTTTTATCTCTGCTTATCTCCACTCCTCTTATCCTTGTGGGGCTTTAAGACAAGATCTCCCCCTTTCCCCAGCACGCAGAAAGCCTCAGGCTGCAGGAGCATCTTCTGAATTTCTCCTGCTGGGAGCTCTTCCATTTTGTGCAAAGTACTTAAGCATTAAAATTTAACCAGTGAGTAAAAATGAGGCTAAGACTCATTCAGGGACTGAAATGTTGGTCTCGTATCAGAGAGTGCCTGTTAGTGCCTTTACTATTGTGGTATTAGATAAGAGAGGAAGGGGACCGGCTCAAGGGGAGTGGTGCAGTCATCTGTGCCTGAGAATACAGCTTTTCATTTCCTCTAGCTGTGATGTGCTTGTTAGAAAAACATGTTAAATCAAGATTCTGCATTCAACAAAACAGATATTTCATATCGGTAAGAAGAAAGCAAAACACTTAGCTTCATCTAAGTCTGTTTGATATATATTGGCTTGACTGACGTGACCTCTTTGTTAATGGCCAGTACAATTGTACTTATTTGCTGTCCTAGAGTAGAGTCTTGCTGGGGAAAGCCTGCCTGCAGTCTACAACACCGTGGTTGCTATGAAATCACTTTTTTAAGGCAGCATGGAAACCAGCTGATACTGATTTATTCAGTGACTTGTAGCTATAAAATAGTACCTGACTCTCCCCTGGCTATTGGGGGGGTTGCTGAAGCTGAAATCCTTTGCACCTGCAGCCTGTCTGCATCCAAGGTCCCCGCTAGAGGCGAGGGGGTTTGCCTGTGCAGAGTGCTGTCCTCAAATGGAAGTTGTACAGCGTGGTGCAAAATCGTTAGAGACGGGGGCTCCTAATGGAAACACTTAACATGCAACGTGACCGGAGTTATATAATGACTATGGCTTATTAAACAGCCTCACTAGAGGCATGAAAGGCGGGAGGCTGACAAGATTTTGGTATGCTACATTGGATTTTTTCCTGTCTATTGAGCCAGCAATAACTAAGTCTTATTTACTTTTGGTGGGTGGTCATATAACACTAGAAACTCCTGTCACACAAGGAAGATCTCTGCCATCCAGCTAGTGTCTGTTCACATGTAGCTATCTAGCTTGCTTTCCAGAAGCAATGCCTGTGACAAATTGTAAGACCCGCATGATTAAAATTTAATTCATTTTTGACTGCTTAATTTGTGTTTGATCAGTTGGACAGCAGGGAGACAGGCAGTAATGCTGCAGACCTCTGTCATGTGAGTTCAAATTGTTTCTGGCTTCTCTTGTGCTTTGCTTTTCTTCAGCACAGGTATAAAATGTTGCTAAGGCAATAGGGGAGCCCGTAGCTGGTCCATGGCTGGCTCATGAGGTGCAGGGGCTGGGAAAGGACCCTGCTAGGGGCAAGGAGTGATTCGCATCTACCAGAGTATGTGGCGCATGTTTTGGGAGGGAGGAAGATGCAAGATTTTAAAACAGAGGCATTTTAAGGTGCCCGTAAATGCTTCAGAGGTCATTTTTGGAGGTGTCTTGCATCTGTTCCTTTCAGGATTTTGCTCCCTGAGTCCCACACAGTTGGATTCATGCAGCCTGATTCAGCACTTGGTTACTTTGCTTTTACACCCCTCTAATACCATTGATTTAAATAGATTTTCACTGGCATAAAACTGGAACCACACAAGAGCAAATCAACCATACAGAAAGCAAGGTAGTTGGCTTCATAGGCAGAATATGAAACAATGAGCAAATTCTTGTAACACTGCTAGTGAATGTTCTTCTGAACGAGTAGCATATTTAGAATACATAAACTGTCTAAAGACTTTCATTTGGTAGGTAACTTTCAGTGAAGCGATGTTCCATAAGTCTGTTACTTTCTGCTGCACCAGCTATGCATTGCGTTTTACCTGCTCATCTGATCTCCATTTTATTTGCCTGTACATCTATGTATATATGAATATTTTACAACCACACTTGAAAGGACTCACAGAAAGCTGTCTTATCTGCTTGGGGCTTAATGGCAGCCAAGCAAATTGGATCTCTTGCTACTTGCTGCATGTTTGGTATATCTAATAATAATTATTTTTTTTTTTTTTGCAGAACCCCAGCTGAAAGGAATTGTGACAAGGTTATTCAGCCAGCAGGAATACTTCCTGCAGATGCACCCAGATGGTACAATTGATGGGACCAAGGACGAAAACAGTGATTACAGTAAGAAAAATTAGCCTGTTTTGCAACCAAATTGCAATCAAATACATCACCTAGTGGATCTCACTTGTGCAACTTTATTTTTGCAAAGATCAAATTAGGAAGAAGCCAGCTGTTTTCTGCACATTTTTTCTATCTATCTTTCCCCTTTAAATCTTGCCTGTATAATTTCATATGTTTCCTCTCCGATTTTCTTCCCTCCCACCCCGATTCTGTAAATGCCATCTGGGTGGGGTGGAGAATAAAACCCATGATTTGAATTGCTGCCAGAAGAGAAAGGAGATTATATTTATACACATGCCATGTGGGTAAAGGATACGGGGAATTCTTTCTCCAAGGAGCAGAGGAGAAAATTGTTTTCACTATTTTATCCTGAAAAATTCAGCAAGCATGAGGAATTTCCAGGCTGGAGAAAACCAACTGTTCACTGAAGTCTGGTGCTTTGAGGCTAGCATTGAGGCTGAGGGTATCAAATGACCTTTCCAAAGGAGGTAATCTTCAAAACCCTTGATGCCGTGAAAAGCCGGAGTTGAAGACTCGATAGTGGGAAGGCTATTGAGCAGGTATTCTTTATTATTTTGGACCTGCTGGAGAGCAGCTCTGCGGAGAGGGACCTGGGTGTCCTGGTGGACGACAGGTTAACCATGAGCCAGCAGTGTGCCCTGGCTGCCAAGAAAGCCAATGGGATCCTGGGGTGCATCAAGAAGAGTGTGGCCAGCAGGATGAGGGAGGTTCTCCTTCCCCTCTACACTGCCCTGGTGAGGCCTCATCTGGAGTACTCTGTCCAGTTCTGGGCTCCCCAGTTCAAGAAAGATGAGGAGCTACTGGAGAGAGTCCAGCGGAGGGCTACGAGGATGGTGAGGGGACTGGAGCATCTCCACTACGAGGAGAGGTTGAGGGAACTGGGCTTGTTCAGCCTGAAGAAGAGAAGGCTGCGAGGGGACCTTATAAATGCCTACAAATATCTGCAGGGTGGGTGCCAGGAGGATGGGGCCAAGCTCTTTTCAGTGGTGCCCAGTGACAGGACAAGGGGCAATGGGCACAAACTGAGGCACAGGAAGTTCCGTCTGAACATGAGGAAGAACTTCTTCACTCTGAGGGTGACGGAGCCCTGGAACAGGCTTCCCAGGGAGGTTGTGGAGTCTCCTTCTCTGGAGATATTCAAGACCTGCCTGGACAAGGTCCTGTGCAGCCTGCTGTAGGTGACCCTGCTGTGGCGGGGGGGTTGGACTAGATGACCCACAGAGGTCCCTTCCAACCCCTACTATTCTGTGATTCTGTGATTATGGAGCCAGGCACATGCGGGATCTCTCCTCCAAACACGTGCACCAAACACCTTATTTCAGGTTAAATACAATCACAGCATACATATTCATTATATTTCTGAGAAATGCTTAGCATATTCATGACTCTTCGAGGAACTAATTAGCATATATATATATGGGTATCACCCTGTTCAAAGTTGGGTTCATACTGTCCAACAAAGGACAGAAAAGCGTGGCAGAGCGAGGTACGTTTAAGAATGATGCTTAAGTGCTGAAGCCATATTGATTTAAACAAATGCAAAGCAGTGGCCAATATTTATTTTGCAAAAGAAGTAGTTTTGTCAATACCAAAGCTTCTTAAAAAATTAAAAAATGTGCAGGATATTTTCTACAGTGTCTTATAATTTCATAGGTCTCAGATTGATGCTTCTTAGAGAGCAGTAATAAGCTCAGATCCTTTGTACCACAAACTGCATCAATAGAGTAGAACTCAAGTCTTGATTTGGGTCATTATATGTTGGTTTGAAGCTCCCTGTGCCACTGCTGAGGGGACATCATATATAGCCTGCTCAGCATGGAAGATGTCTTTCCAGTTATTACTAGAGATAAACAAAAGTTGGTCTTTGTGGTGTGATTGATTGGAAACAAACTTCATGTATTTTGTGAAAGGTGGAACCCACTTAATTTGGGAACAAATCTTGTTCCAACTCAGAAGTTCCTAGCTGGATTGAAGACATTGTTACTTCAGGAAGGTAGGGCCTGGGATGCTGGTGAGAGGTGTCTGCAGTGGTGCAGGTCATGGATGTTGTCCTGTGAAGGTGCGCTTGGACAAGGGTGCAAGGTGGCTGCAGTCCCATGCCCATGGTGCTTTCCCATCCCCAAGAAGCTATCAGGGTGCTATGGTTAGTGTTGTGTGTGGTGGGGCTGATCTGCTGCAGCCAGCTCAGGGCTGGGATCCGTGTGCGGAGCTGTGCATGAGACGAGCTATGAGAACATGGCAACTAAAATTGTGGGAGGCTGGCAGAGCCCTTTTGAAACGACCCAAGAAGGCTGCATTTACCAGAAACTTGGCTTTTTAACAGATGCAGGTGTCAGTTTTTTAGTCCCCTTTTTCATATGCTGGTGTTGAACAAATGGAATACCACAAACTGCAATGACACAACTGCTAATTCACTCTGGAGCAGGAGAACCTGTGGTCCTCTCCACGCACGTGGTTAGTCCATGAGAGACTGAGGAGGTCTCTTCCTACAAGAAGAGTCTGGCCCTGTGATTTCCTCAGGCAGACACAAACACAAGTGATGAGTTCAGTGGGCTTTAGTAGGGGAGTAACGACCCAGTTTTGGGTCATATTAGCTGCTTTTTCTTAAGGAAAGAAGGCATAGGGTGTTCTCAATCTGCAGAAAATCCCATTGGAGGGCTATTTGTCAATGACATGGGAAGAGCTGCTAGAGATGACAGGTATTCATTGCCTTCATCTATCAGTGAAGACTGAACAACAAAGTAATGGGCTTAAATGGAAGCAGAGATAAATTTGGGTAAACAGCAGAGGAGAATAAAATGTAAGAGCAGTTCTGCAATATTTCAGGCTGGCAGGGGAGATAAAGGAAGCTGCTTCTGGCAGCACCTTGGTGGGTGCAGGGGAACCTCCTGAGTCCCCATGACTGAGGTTGGGCCTGAATTGCCCAAACGCTCTTTTTTATGTGTCCCATTAGAAATGTTAGAGATAAGTTTGGCAAGGTGCTGAGTACTTGTGAGCCGCTTCCACCCAGTTGTCTTAATGGGCTGAAGGGCACTTCTAGAGCATGAATCTATCTGGTGGGATGGCAGCCCTGCCTTGGCAGTTTGGTGGGACAGGAGGTACCTAGCTGAAGTGTGCCAAGCCGCTTGTTCAAAGTCATGGGCTGTGTTGGAAATTTTAATGAAGTTTTTGAGAGAAGATTGAGGATGAAGTATTCCCCTTTCCCTGAGCTCTGAGGATATCAAAAGAGGAAAAAATTCAATCTGATATTTGGCTTCTGAAAAATGAAATGAAGAATGTGCTTTATTCAGTTTTGTTTAACTTTTTGCTACAAGCTCTCCTTTATAAATTTTCGGTTTGAGTCAACGTTTTATATTATATGAAGCCTCCAGTTACAGCTTCAAAACAAAATCACATTTTTTCACTTTGGAAATGCCAAAATAAAGCACACTGACTACTTTTCCCTTTTCTATTCCTCCAAACATCTCAATTTTTGACCAGGCAAAAGTCAAAACCACTTGTCTAAGTGAACAGCTTACAGATTTATTTCATTGATATTTTCTGTTCTAAAATATTTATTCAGAAGATTCCTTACAAGCCAGTCAGAAGTCTGTGCTGTATTTCTGTGCAAGGGCAAAACTCATTGAAGACTCAGATAAAAGATATTTCCCTATCCCTGGAGAGGGGTTGGTTAACTCTCATCCACTGGCAGAGAAGGACAGTCCTGATGGCCACAGCAGCATCCTTCCCACTCTGGATGACCATCTATTCTCCATGCAGAAGCCATCTTAGCACAGTTAAATACGTGGTGAACACCGTGTTCCACACGTTGCTCTATGTTCTGTAGCCACACACAGATTATTCAAATTAGCATTATGAAAGGAACTTAATTTTCATGGAATACATTAGGTTGGTTTACTCTGGCAAAGCAAACGTTTAAAATGAGACATGAAATGTCCCTCAGATATGTCTGATGCAATTAAAAGTTCTAATAAAAATCTAGTTATTTATATAGGAGGAACTGCTAATATTTAAGTAATTTTTAAATTAATTATCTGGTACCCATTTTATGTGTGTTCTTGAGAGGCTGATGGCATTTATTTTCTACCTCCTTTCACTTGAAGAAAAAGAATAAAACCCCAGAAGCCAAGTTCTAATGGCATTTGAATGGGCATCCAGCCAGCTTCCCGCGAAACAGCGCTTGGGACATCTGTTCCTTATACCATGCAGTTCAAGGCACACCATCTTAATGAAAGCAAGAAGACAGGTTCTCTGCCTACTTTCATTGAGATATATGAAGAATATTCTTTTAATTGGAACACAGTTTCATTGTGTATGAGGCCTTTGTCTTAATAATATATACGAACCTGAATTTGGGACAGTATCTTTTCCTTCCAACTCCTGTGATCTCAAATGGTCTTTGAGGGCTGTCTGTTGCTGTCAGTGCTTTCATCTTTATGGCTCTTTCCTGGGCTGAGCAGGGTAACAACCTTTCTTTGTGAGAGCAACTGGACTTCTTTGTTTGCTGGCGTAATCCTGCTGAATGTGTGAAAAGCCTCTGGAAATGGACAGTACATAAAGGATAGGTCAACTGTACTGACCAGGTTAAAATAGCCCAGCATATCTAGGATATTGTTTGGGGCTTTCCAGCCAGAAACACAAAAAGATTAAAACTGGGGAAGCCTCTGGATGTCTCCCGTTCAACATCCTACTTGGAGCTGGGTTATATTCAGTTGCACAGAGCCTTGTCTAGTTGTTTCACATGTCTCCAGGAACGAGCTATTCCATAGCTCCATAACCTTTCTGGTTCCAGTGGTGCACTGCTCTCATTGTAGACAATTTTCTTTATATCCAGTCATAATGCCTTTGAGGATTATGTCTAATGCCTCTTGTCCTTTCACGGTGTTCCTCTGAGGAGAGTCTGTCTCTGACAACGTCAGCTTTCCCTTCTTTGAGCTAAGCAAACCCAGTTCCCTCAGTTTCTTCTCATATATGTTGCATCATGCCTCTTAACCATCATAGCAGCCTTCCTTACTCCCATCAGCATCTTAAACCTGCCCATCTCATGGTGCACTGAGGCTGCTGTTGCCTATTCTGTCCTCCGTTAGTTCTTCCTTGTTCATGTGCGGCACAAATGTCTTGCTCCAGAACAAATCACCTGGTATAAATTAGTTTAGCTCCTCTGACTTGCTACTGTTGAAATCAGCTGAGCATATGGACCACATTTTATATATGGCATGCCTTGCCTTACTCTTCCATTTCTGTAAATAAGTTATCACAGACCCATAGCCAAGTATGCCTCCAGATTTTAAAAAATATGTGAGTCAGCTGATAAACTGCTGCAATATAACAGGGAACAAGATACTCATGGCCAAAGGGTTTAGGACTGGCACATGCTAAAAGTAGTATCATCAATAAGCAGGGTCAGGTGTAAATCTACTGGTGGCTGAAAATGGTGAGATGTAATGAAGGAAAAATAGACAGAAATATGCAATGTCTTAATTTTTTTCTCTTCTGCCCATGAAATGAAAGAGCATGTCCATTCCATGCAGTTGCAGATGGCATAGAAAATGTGCCTTTTGCAGTAGAGAAAGAGATTTTAAAGCATTTGTTAAGTTTTCTTTTTCACATCAGCAGACCATGTGTCCAGTCCTACTCTACCACAGCTCGTCCTCTTCTCTATCTCTAAATTTTCTATTTAAGGTTAACCAGAATTTTTTTCCTGACAAAAAAGGAGATATCTTGTTTTTGAGGTTGGTTGAGGGATTTTCCTCCCACATTTTTAAATTCTTATAATAAAGCTTATAATCTTTTAAAACTGTTTTAAAACAAGATGAAATATTCATTTGGAAGCATGATAACAAAGGGCTTCAACTTCAAAGTTATTTCTAGATTTGAGTGCAGAAATAACTCTGAGAATTTACAAATTCTTGAGAAAGTCTTGACTGACCCAAACTGCTTTTTTAATAGAGGAAGACATCTGCTTCCTAAAACTTCTTTGGCAGTCCGTTACCAATGTCAGATGCATGCCCTTCTGCCTGCGTGCTCCCCAGCTCTGCAATACGCCGCAGGAGATGCTCTGCCATGCTTGAAAGCCATGACTCTGGCCGTTGCCACCATGGTCTGCAGCCGAGTCCCAGGGAGCTTGGGAACTGGCAGTGGTCTTGCTGCTGTAACATAGAGCACAATGGGATTGTTCCTGTGCTCCATTAGGGTGTATAGGTGGAAAGAGAGATTTGGAGACATGTGGGTGCTTCCAAGTGGAACTCACTAATTCTGGGTATTATCACCTTGCTGCCTAATGAATGCTTTGAATAGTCTGTCACAAGCTTTCTGTGCAAGACAAATTCGCTGTAGGGAATGAATGATGATGCCCATTTTGTTTCATTATTAGCAGTAATATGCTCCATTTTTCAGTGGGGGGAAAAATTAGGAAAGGGGAACTGCTTATAGATAGACTTGTTAATTGCAGAGGGTTTTAGACCTCTGTGGTAGTGAGAAAGTGTTAGAAATATAAGCTTGCCTTGCTTAGTGTGCTTCCCAACAGTAGGACTGCTATAACACAGCTCTTAATGCTGAGTATCTACACTGAGGTGTGTTTGTCTCATCTGGAGATGGTATCAGAGTAGCACTGTCCTTGACTCCAGTTGTTTGCAGACCAATGCCCAGGTTGGACTTCATTTGCTGTAGGTGTCTGACATCCTCCCATGAAATCACATATAGGCACTGGCTTAGGTGGTACTTCAGCACACACTTTGATATTTTACTCAATAAGGTGCTTAAAGGCATGAAAAGGGGCTGGGGGTAGGTTTCTTTTCACTAGACTTGAGGTGCATCCCTTTTTAGTGGCTCACCAAGGGGAGTCATCCAGTCTTCCTTGGGAGTCAAGGAAGATAAAAGAGCATTTATGTGAACCTGGGATTCATGAATCCCTGTTTGGAGACAGCCCTGAGACCAGCTTAGCCAAGGCAGCTGTTAGATATCTTAAGCTAAGTGGCTTTCTCTCTCCTGTGCTTTTTCTTGGGTTTCACTTCTGAAAAGGCATCCACCTCTGAACTTTGAGCAAATCCACCACAAGTTCAGGTCAAACATAACCAGTCTTCTGTTGCATTTTCCCTTAGAGATTGTGCAACTCCTGGGACTTTGGTTCAGACTTTGTATTCTGAACCACTGGTTGCAAGGAAAGAATCAAGCCACTGTTTCAATTCTTTTTTTTCCCTCTCCTTTCTCTCCATGTTTGCTGTAAATGTTTTGTTTGTTTTTTTTTCTTTTGGAAAGGAATCCAAACATGCTTCTGTCTCCTCCCCTCTGCAATAATTCACAGGCTGTACATGAGGGAGGTTCCTGGGAAGCATCTTGTGGCTGAGTTAGATCTATGCGTTACCTGGCATATGCACATCTAACCAGTCTCCTCAGGGTGGGAGGTTGATGTTGAGCTGAACTCTAGTCTCTCTCGTCGTACCAGGTTTAACATTAGCTTGGCCTGAGGAGCTATAGGATTTTGAATAGGCCGTTTCAGCAAAAACTGCTTTATCCTTCAGGGCTGATGTTAAATCAGCAGTGGTCCATCTCCCAGGGAAGCAGAGGCTGGAAGATGGCACAGCACGAAGGACTGTTCCTCCTGCAACTGTTACGTGAAGACCCCTTTGTGCTGTTCTTGCTCCAATGTGATGCGTCAGACATAAAACTGCGTAAATGATCTAGAAAATGAATCAGCTAGAGGATGATGTCCGTAACAGTTGGCTGGAAAATAGGAATGCTCCACTGCATGCTCTGTCACTCAGTCTTTCCTCTGTGCTTTGCTCATTAACAGGTTTCCTCTGGGCTAGTTTGAACACCTGAAAGCCCTTGAGAAGTTTGAAGCAGGCTTTTTAAAATAAATGAGTATGTTAAAAAGGCACAAGAAATGCTTCATGAATGTAGAAGGGGCAGTCTGACCTTATGACCAGGGAAGTGGAAAAAACGTTCTTGTTTGAGGGCAGTTGTGTGGGAAGAGACCTTGAATGAAGCATTTCCATGGTGTCTGTGCCTGTTTCTTCCCTCTTTCCATATCCTGAGCTCGCTGGGACAGGGTCTAGTTTGCTCTTTGTAAGCTGAAGCACAAGACGTCCTGCAACATCTGGATACTCTTGTCCTGCAAGTCTCACTGAAAACAAAACGGTGCTAACGCCTTGGTGTTCAGTCTGTCAGTGCAAACAGCCCTCTCTTCTTTGAGCCCCTACTGTTAGAAATGTAGCAAAATCCTGACTGTATATTAATGTGTATGCTCATGGGAAATGTCTTTCAATGAGATACAGGGTTTAGTTGGAATCAAGCAATAAAGTAAGCAATTGGCAAGAAGTGGCTGCAATGCTTTAATCAATAAGATTGCAGTAAAATTGAGTATTGAAAGATCTTGTCCTCTTCTGTGCTGTCTAGTGCTGATTCTGAATGAGGAGCAGTGCTCTGATGCTGGAGTGGAGCAGTATCTCTTCCTGATTTTCTTCATTCCCTTGACAGCAGGGATCACAGGGGCAGACACAGTCAAGTTAATTAGCATCCTGCTGGCCGTGATCGCTGTCTGTATACTCTTTTAGCATATGGCAAATGCAAGAAAGTGTGACTAGTCTCAAATCTTTTTCAGGGTGAACTAAACTAAGTTGTGCTCTTGCGTTTGCCATGGGCAAAGATGTGCATGTGCAGTTACCACAGCCCAGCTGGCCCACGGAAGGCTGTTGAGATGTGCTAGCTTGAGTGCACGTATGAGCCCTTAGCATCATAAGGCAGTGATCAGACAGGCTGGTGGGTGTCCTGAGGCTTCTGGGAGGCAGCCAAGTTGAGTACTTCTTCAAATTTGCTTTCAACATTGGCCCCACGGCTGCAGACCTTTCGTGTAGCTGGAAGCAGGACTTTTGATTCTAGTTCAGTATCTTTTGTAAAAGTCAGGAGTGGGTTGGGCTGGCCCTGGGGCGAAATGCAGCAGCGGCCACGCAGGGTGATGTCTCCATAACCTTTGCTTTTCTTTTCCTTCCACAGCCCTTTTCAATCTAATTCCTGTGGGTCTTCGTGTGGTGGCAATTCAAGGGGTGAAGGCAGGTCTGTACGTTGCCATGAACGCTGAGGGATATCTCTACAGCTCAGTAAGTACTTTGCGCTGTTGGGTTCTTGGAGTGGTTTGATTTTGTAGGTGGGAGGGAGGGAAACTGCATTGGGACTTGCAGCTTTTTCAGAAAATGTTCACGTATCAGCAAACATTTAAAAGCAGGAACGGGGGGAGCTGCTGCAAGGCCATGCAATATTCACTTCAAAGCGTCTCCACGGAGATTCGTGGCAATATTTCCTGACCTGTGAAGATACACTTTGCATTACTTTGAGTAGTTACTTAATGTAGGTCACGTTGTAGAGGAGGCTGTGTAGTTGGCTGCTTATATTCTGATTTCACATTTGTGAAATGGCATGGACTGAATGAAATTGCTTCTGAACTGTGCCGGGATAACTGATCATAGGTGGTGCCCCAGTGGGTCATACTTTGCTTTTGACTGCAGTGTAAATCCACAGCAATACGCTGACTTCATTAAAATGGTTCTGGACTATTCTGTTGGCAGAGTGCTTCAGTGGAGCAGAATTTCCCTGTATTTGTGTGGTCTTTTTAATGCACGTAAAAGATAAGTGAGGCATTTCTTACTGACTAATTCCCCTATAACTTTCTTAGATGGCATGAAAGGGCATGAGGTTATTCATAAGATTCTCATTTGAAATAAGTAATTGATTTTCACAGTGAATAATTGATTCAGTGATTTATTAAATATGGCAGCCCTTTGCCAGAATTTTTTATGCTTCAAATAACTTTGTGCTAGTTCTACATACTAAAAAGTAATGGTTAATAATACCCTTCTCACTTCTACAGTTATGATATCTTAAAAGTGTATAGCTGAGATTCTAATCTCATCTGTCTTTGTGTAAATTTACAGTGCAGCGATTCTGCTCTTGTCTAGTCATTTACTTTGCTTTAAAAGCATATGTGAGGTTGGAGATAAGACCACTGAAAGGACAACAATCTGAGTTGCTCCTACGCAATGTTTCCTAGCCCTTGCCATCCGTCTTCATTCCCAGTCAGTTTTAAACCAGTCACATGGTTGGGATTTCCCCCTTTCCCTTGAGAGGTAACAAAGGTCTGTCTCCCCAGTGGCTCAGGGTAGAAAACAGCAAGTGGGTGTGTTAGTATGCATGGCGAGATCGGTCTCAGAACTGGCTGCTTGTCAAGAAGAGACAGAGATCAATCTGGATCTCTGTGGATGCCAGACGCTTCCTGTTCTTTCATAGCCCAGTAAACATAAATGACTCCTTCTAAACAAATTACATTGGTTTACTAACAATGAAAACCTCCTCTTGTAAAGCTATCGGAGTCCTAAAGGTAATACCAAGCGTGGTGTGGCAATATTGTGCATGCTTCCCCTTAGGCACATAGTCAGAGAGGTCAGGACTGACATTTTGCCCTGTGTTTGAGCAGTGTTGGGCATAAGGGGGTTCTGGCCTGGTGCTGAGGCTCCTTGTACCACCGGTGCCCTGTAAATGAGGACTGTAGGAAAGTAGTGTGTGTCATAGAGCCCCATCCAACCTGGGTGGGTCTTTTTGGAGCGATGAGGGATAGCATTTTCTGAACAAATAGTACAAGGGAGGGAAATGTGTGGGGCTCAGGCAGAAGAAATGGAGTGTTAGAAACATGACGTTTGACAGCTGAGAGATTAGAGATAATGCAGAAGAAAAGAATTTCTTGCTAGCAGTAGTGTGATGATGCAAAGGGTGGGAGGGATGTACCGAGAGATGGTGGGCAGTAGGAAGACCATGTGTCCAGGAAACATATCTGCTAGTCACATGAAGTTTCGTAACAGGCACCAGATCATACATGTATTCAAATGAGGGTGGTTTAATGGGGCCTGCTTATTCCCAGGAAGTGTGCCTATCTTAACTAGGAAGGTTAATCAGGGAAGGCTAAAGATGCACTATGATGGCCAATGCAGTGGTTAATGAAGTGGACCTCATTACATGCCATGGCTTGATGGCATTCAGGTCTGAACTACTCGGAGAGTTACTGTTCATTTCATCTACATGATGCAAGGTTTCTCCTTGCAGTAAATGGATGCTACTGGCCCATCTCTAATCCAGGGAGGTGGAGCTTGCTGAACCCAATTTTCTTCTTGTATTCACTGGTGACTATGTCTCAGTCTTACAGCAGTAAATCAATGAATTCACTGTGTTTTGGAGTAGACCCCAAGGCAAGAAAAAAGAAAATGTGGATAAAGTCTGTAAGGAGCAGGGAGCGTGGGTCAAGCCAATCATAGCATCAAAGACATGGGATGAGACCAGGGTCCTGTAAGAAAACTGGGTACGACTGAGAAGAGCTCAGATTGACCACACACTCTCTCTTGGCTGCTGCAGTTTTCTTTGTGGGGCCAGGATGCCACTCCAAGACAACATTTGGCACGGCTGTGTCAGTCTCAAAGACTGCTGGAGAATTGCTTTGGCAGGACTTGACAGTCTGTTCCTCCCTGGGTGAGCAGGGCCCCTGGCTATGCTGCCTGGACCTGATTGTTGCCCACACCAAAGGACATGTTGTCCCTGTTCCTTTGCTTAGCAGACCCTAAACTACAGCTGTACTTGGTCTCAGGCCAGTTTCCTTTGGTGTTGTGCATGTACCCATTTTTCACTAGCCTTTTCTGAGGGATTTCTGAAAAACATGGGTCAATATTGTTCGTTCGCGGAGATCCATTGATAAATGAACTTCTGCTGCTTGGCTGCCTCCCCTGCTGTCTGTCCCAGGCCTAGCCCTGCTAGGATTTCTTATAATGCCCTCAACCCCAGGACTGTTTTCAGCTAAAATGTAGCTATCCAGGGAAATGTTTCTTGGGGTGTTTTTTTTTCTCCTCTTGAGCCCAGATTGTGGCTGTAACTGAACACACAATCACTGTGGCTTTGTTTTGTTTTTGTTTGATATTGTTTTTGGTGATATTTAATCTGTGTGCGTCAGCTGAGACCTTGGCTGATATTCTCTGTCCTGGATCAAACCAGAGGCTATTATCAGCCTGGTCTCAGAGGGGGTTTGTGCCAGCTCCTTCTGAGTTTGGGCCAATGGGCTCTTGAATGAATGTGTTTAGAATAACCAGCCCTTGGAAGAAGTCTTCCTGGTGTCAATCAGCACAAAAGCAGGCCTGAGTCCTGGGGGCTGGGGTCCTCTAAAAACAAATTTGGTGAAAAAGGTCTTTGCATAAACATGCAAGACCCTCTTATGTGCTCCGCCACATTGATACCTGTAGCAATTATTTTCCTCATCTCTTCTGTTTGGTTAGGGATGAGTGGGGGACAGCGTGGGGTTGTGTTGCTGGGCTGAAGCCAACCACAGATCCCTAGCCAGCTTTGGATGTCTAAATGCATTAGATGCCACAGCCTGTTTGCCTGGGAAGCAGCTGTTTGACACTTGTGCATTGTTTACTTATACTAGAGAACTGATTTTTTGTTTTGTTTTGTTTTTTTTCCAGACTAGCTTATTGCTACCTCTGAGGTCTGCTGGGGAATTAGGTGCTTAGTAGGCAAGAAAATCAGGTCTTGGTCTGAGGCACTTTTTGTAGCATGCAAAACACTGTCTTCATAGCAAGCTTGCAGAGTCATTGGTGTGGTCCCATCTGATTTCTTGTAATGTAGAGCAGCTGTAAATTTCCTGATGGTGCATGAAGGTTTTTATCAGCACCTGTTCTGGGGAAGTGACATGACTCTCCTGAGGATCCACTGTTAGCATTTTATGCCAAAGTAAAAACATACAGAATGAATGAAGAGTAGTGGTTATTACTTGTACTGTCTTAGTACTTGGGAAGCTGAGACCAAAGGCTGGTTGTTGCAGAGGAGAGGGAAACACAGAATATAGAGGTACGTCCTGCTCCAGTGACTTTACAGCCTCATCGTAATGGGAGAAGACACAGAACATGCTCTCCTGTCTCCTTCTGGAGTTAATAGTTCGACTACCAAATTAATTCCTACTTCCATATAACCTTTCTCTGAAGTTTCTCGCCTCGGCTCCCAGCCTTCTCTCCGTTACCCTGCTGCAAAAAACTCATAGGAGCATGGGGAAGGGTGTGCCTGTGAAGTGTTTTGCCTGAGAGGCAAACGTGGTTCTCCTGGAACAGATGCTCACCATGGGGGCTGTAGAGCCTCCACAGGCCCACTCAGATCACTTCATGATATGTATATTTCAGTGGCATTACAGCTGGGACTGGTTTTGCCCCAAGTGCATAACACTTCTCTGCTAAAATGTGCTGCTCTTGGATATTCCTTGTTGTTAAACTCAGTTCTAATTATTTTTGAAATGGCAAATCGTGATACATAATTTATTGGAAAAGCTGAGAAAACCCTAGCAGAGGTACAAAATACAGAGGAAAAAAATGGGTCGCTTACAAGAGTTTGGTATGGTTTTACAGTATAAACCTGAGAGTTTGAAATGCTGAAATTAGAGCTTGAATCACTTCAAAGATTCCTGCTAATAAGGGAATGATTATGCACAATAAAAAGAAATCTAAACAGCATTAGAATAACCCAAGTCATATTAAGAGCTCAGTGTGTCTTTGTACTTTCTTTTTCTCTGCTTTTTTTTTCTGCTCTATCATTTTGCATAATAAACATGTCTTGCATAATAATAAACAAGCATCTGGGGAAGTATGTACATCATCTGTATCTTTTAATCTGCTTGCAATGCTGGAACTATTTTGCTACAACTCCTCTAGGGTTGCTGCACTCTCATTTGCATCATCTCAAGGTCAGGGCTGGTATCAATAATGCTGCATTCTCTACCCTAATAGGCTTGGGGTGTTAAACCTGCTCCTGCCGTTGCCATTTCTTTAGTTCCTATCTGACCTCCAGTGGTGCTAGTTGATTCGGTCAGCAGTGCACGTAGGCCAGGCAGGTATCCTGGACATCTCCCTTTTGCAAACTTTGCAAGCAAGCACACTTGCTGGGGGGATTCCCGAGTTTATATGCCTCATTAGGGACCCAGGTCAGTGGAGAGAGAGAGATGTCTCCAAAGGCAAAGCACAGCAGGAGCCCAATGTAATGTGCTTTTAATTTTCCTCCAGAGTATCTACTTTTCTTCACTGGCTGTTTAAAGGGGCTCGCTGAATGAAGGCATTAACTGGGAGACGTAAAACTCCTCTTGTCCCCTGGCTTATTCATAAATATGGAGGGAACAAGATGGATGCTCAGTGAAGCGGCTGTGCTGAGGAGAGCCAGCCCCTGGGAGCAGATTCCTGCCTTGCATCGAATGTTCCTAAAATACAGCTCCTGGCGGGCACCCTGGCATGTCACCCTTGTGGCATGGAAACTTGTAAACACAGCTATCAATAGCAAAGTGGTCCCTTTTCTCTCGGTGAGGTGCTGCTGCCCACATTACTCTGCTTGGCTCGCAGGGGGCCTTCAAGGGTCCAGCTTTCCTTTCACTCCAGCAGAGCGAGCTCCCCTGCCCTATATATGACTGGTGCAAGTCAGACAGGACCAGTGCTGGCCCACACAGGCTCAGGGGATCTTCAGCATGTTGTAAGAGCTAGAAATGGGTACGACCTCACTTGGCAGGACCACTGGAACTGCTCGTCAGATGGGGAGAGCTGGGACAGTGCAATACTACGGCTTTGTTTTTGACAGGTTTCCCATCTGGCATCCTGTTGAGGGACGTGTCTTCCCTGAACTTTCCTAGCACAGCACCACAGCGGGACTCCCGTGGGTAGGGTGCTGTTCTGCAGCTTGGATCAATGTCTGGGATTAGTTAGGTCAGATTTAGCTTGTGCATGTTCAAGCAAGAGACTGTTCAGAGGACAGAATCAGTAACAGCAGGACCTAATCCTGTTTTTTCTAGCTAGCTGTTCCTTGTCTTATGTGATAGCAGTGTAAATTATAAAGTATGCCGCAATAAGAAGCGTCTGCTCTTAGCCTTGGTTGCGCGGCATATTTAGGAATGTGTTATGTTCCTCCTAATCCCAGCTGGAGGAGCAAGGATGGGACACTCTTTGAGCAGTGGTCTGTCAGTATTGGGATGCATTATCATTTTTTGCTGAAATTTAATTTTGGAAGAAAATCGGGGGGGAAAAATGCTCCAGTTACAGTTACAGATTCCCATTTTGAAAGAACTTCAGAGTGTTTTATCTTGCTTTACTGTTCCTAATAAAATCAAAACAAAATGTGTAGATTTAGGTCGAGCATTTTGATCCCACATGATTTGCTTGAAGTGTGGAAGAGGGAGGAGGGTAAAACCCCAGCGAGGAGGGGTTGCTCTAAATTCTGAGGAAGGCAAGAGTAGAAACTGCAGAGATGAATCGGTCATAGCTGCCATCTTCTGCACAGCATTCCTTCTGCTGATTTCCTTGAGGACAAACATACAGGTCTAACCTGAGATAAGCAAGCAGATGAAGTCTTTGGAGTGGGTACTAAGCAGTAGTATTGCGTAGAGCTTGCCCATTTTTCTTCTGTGTTATGTGTGATCAGTTAACCACTGTAGGGGAAATGATGAGGTTTAAAGCAGAATGGTTTATGGCGATACAACATTTCAGTTGGATTTTTGGAAGGAAACTCTAGGAGGTGTCCAGGCTGAGGACAGGACAGCATGCAGGAAAGCCCCTAGTTAGCAGAGATGTGTGAGTGGAGCACTCGTCCCAGCAAACACAAACCTAACACTGACTGCCGCGATGTCGCTCTGGAGAGACAGTTGCTGCAGAAGGCCCTTTCGTTGCCTTTCCTTTGCATCCTGCTGGTTGGGGGGATGCAGGAGGGACTGGTAATTGAGCTCCTCTCCTTGGGCTAATATTTTGCTTTTCCTCAAACTCTCTAGCCTGCTTTGCTTGTTTCTAATGCTGGTTGCCCAATATATTGTCCATAAATAGTGTCATTGTCTGTTTTCCACAAGTGAAATCTATCTAGACTAAACTCCAGTACATCAGGTGTGATTATTAACATTTAATTTTGTGGTGGAGGGAGGAAAAATATTGTCCTTCCTGGGTCCAGGACTCTGACGTGAAAAAAAAAGGAGGAAGGTTTTGAGAGAGGACATGTTTGGCTGAGGTCAGGTATGTGTTAATGAAGTGATTCAGATCTCCTTTCTGATAACACCGAAGTCAAATATAGAATGGATAAAACTAGTGAATGGCCTGCCTTTGACACAGACTGACTAATGACTCTGGAGGCGAAAGCAGGAGATACCACAGTCATAGGCTGAAAAACCCGAGCAGAAGCCTTACCGACTGTGTACATGTAATTATAACTGGAAGCCAAGTGACAGAAAAGTTTTAAAATTAGGAACATTGTTGAACTATAATGCAGTTTGCCAGGGGAAAGGGAAAGAGGTTCAAAATACCTCGGCTATTTCAAGCCAGACTGGCTGAATTGGTGGCGAATGTAGTGTGCTGTAGCGGGAAGGTCTGGATGGAAGCCTGAACCACCCTTGCCTTGCTTTTGCTGTGAAAGGGTACTATCCTGACTAAGCACTTGCAAAGCAAAAATAGTTTTCTTGAAGTCACTGAAACATGGGAGCGGAGTTCAGGTCTCACACCTTTTTTTGTTCCCATGAGTCCCAAGATAAAGGGCTGGCTTCTGGCACCTCCAGCTATGTGGTATGGTGCCTCAGAGGAGCCCCCTGAAATTGGTGGAGTCAATGTGCTCAGTGGGAGTTATGAACCTGGCTGAGGAGCTGAAATGCACTTGTACAAGATCCAGTTCAGCAAAGCACTGAAAATGCACCTTGATGCTTTACTGAATCAATGTTCCCTGGTCTCCCCTGCTGCTGGGACGCAGGCCCTGGGGTTTACCAGCCACTTTCAGTTGCCTCTTCTGGCATTTCTTTGGGAAGAGCTACTCCTTACTGCAAGGAAAGCTCCACATCTACCCGCCTTTTCTCGCTGTGAATTCATCTGTGAAGCTGCGAGCGGGGTGGAAGGGATCTGTTCATACTACTGGCAGCCAGTTACTGCTGTGATGTGTTGCATGCTGACAGCGTGCTTAGCTCCGCAGAGTGTGTGGGATGGCCGGTGTGCTTCTGCCAAGGAGCCCGCAATCTGTGCGCGAGCGGGGAGGAGCAGAGGGGCACCTTGCCAGCAGCACTGCCCGAAGGCATCCCGGCAGCGGAGCAGGCAGAACCCAGCTTTGGTCCTTCTCTGGGCCCTCCTGAACTGTGCCTGGTCCTTGTGTCTGGCCTTGGGTGCAGGGTACACTAAAGAAGCCATGCAAGATTTATCTTCTGCACATGCTGGCCAAGGCTGAGCGCAGTTCTGGCCTTGTGATGGAGGGTTAGAGGGCAGCTGAACAGCAGTCTGCATCAGAGGCAGAGCCCGTTCTTCCCCACCCACTGCATCTGCTGACACAGGGGCTGACTTTGTTTAAAGAATATGCCTGACCCTTGTGAAAGGCTGAAAACATCAGCCCTGAGGGGAACTGGCTGGTTGTTTATTACTGGGGTATTTAATTATATTATTCAACTTGTAAATTTTGAATGAATGAACTGGATAGGATTTGGACTTAAAATAACTCTTTAAAAATATTCATCTCTAAGACATTTTTTTCTCCATGTTAGTTTTTCCTCTGGAATGGTACAGGAGGTTCTAGGATGGGGTCCACACAGTTTTGAGATTCTGCAAGCCAGCACCGTGGGGGCAGGCAGGTTCTTTAGGGATGCTTGGCAGAACCATGACCCAACAGCATCATTGGTATGATCGAAACTTTATTTTAACCAGGACCCTTTGCAGAGCAGGTTGGTTTAACAAACATCCAAAACCCTCTGCAGAGCCAGGTCAGTTTAACCAATACCTATACCCCCAGCAGAGTGGCTCGCTTTACACATTAGCTGTCACTGGAGCCTGGAGCGGGCACACAAAGCTCACTATGTGCCTGGGGGCAGCAGTGGCTGGTGGGGGATCTATGGTCCCGGGGCTCGCAGCCCTGCCGCACCAGTGGCCACCACTGCTGCCCCGGTCTGCGTCCTGCCCAGGCAGTTGTGACCGCGTGGTGTTACAAGCAGGGCACCGCGTGTAAAGGGAAAGTGGGTATGTGATCAGCCTGCCCATGGCCAGCGGGGCAAGAGTAGGGGGCACAGTTGTGGATGTAGGACTACTAGAAATTTTGAAAATTCTGGTAGTAAAGTCATGGCGTCTTCTGTGTCATGAGGAGGAGATCTGTGCTTTGCTAGAGGCTGAGGCCAGACAGGGTCGTTCAGAGCAAAGTTTGAACCTGTGGCCTGGCCCTTGTTTTCCAAGCTTAAATGGAAGTTCCTGTGCTGCACCAGTAGTCATCTATAGACTTGTCGTAGGACTAGAAACCCAGGTAATTGTGGTTGGAGTGGTACCTGTTAGTCCCTTTATGGTGTATCATCCACATTTTTGCCTGCAATTAGGTTACATGCTGGATATTTTGTGGCTGATTTCTGTTGCTTACAGTTTTGCTGTTCTTCAGTTACACCTTCCAATGGCTTCTACTCTTGCCTTGTTGCTGTCTTTATTTTTCCTTTTCCTTAACATCAGTCTGTTTCAGACAACATGCCCAAACTAAATGATTCATCTCAGTGGGCGGACACTGCATAGACTTATGCCTGTGGCCTCCCCTACAGCTTTTTCTTGATTAAAAAGGAGACTCTTCCCTGCTGATGCACTACAGATCGCATCCTTTGTTGTGTGGAGGTGGCTACTCTTCTGTGGAAAAGCCTGACAAGCCCTAAAACTTTTCAATGAAATTAAATTAATTATTCCTCTCTGAAATAGATAAAACCCTTCCATGCACACACAAGTCACAGTTTAATTTGGTAGTTTGACATCTCAGCCATCAAGAAGGCAGTCAAGACTATGAGGGTGTCCTGCTGCCTCTGTCATACCAACAGCATCCAAGGTGCAGAGGAGCTGTGCTTGCAGAGCAATGGGAGGCTTTCGTGCAGCTTTTTTTTTATAGGTTAGCTGAATCCCAGAAAGTTGAAAGTATTTTAACATTCGCAATGTTCTCTCTAATCCCCCAAATACATACCTCAGCACCAGCCCCACGCTAAAAGCTTTCTGAAATGTGAATACCCTCTTGACTAAATGAGATACGGCATGAAGATGGTAAAACTTCCTATCTCCTCACCACTTTCCTCCTGAGATGATCAAAGCATTGACTTTTTTCTTTACAAGAAGCTTCCTTGGTCAGCTTGTCTGAAGGCTGCACATCAAATACATTATTGATAACAGCACTTGGGAGTTGCATGCACACATGCACAGGCTCCCAGATGCTGTGTGGACCACTGCAGAGGAATTACTGCAGCTGGACAAAGATTGTCTGCTTCTCTCTAAAGTCTCCGAGATAGAAATCAGCACGAATCTCCTGTATAGCCTTTTCTTTTCCACCACTAAATCATCGTAAGCATGAAATAGAAGAAGGGAAAATAGAACCTTGGGGATTTTGAACAAGGCTGTTAGGTGAGGAGGCACTGAGAAATGTAGCGTCCAACTTTCTAGGCATGTGCAAAGTGAGATGAGGAGCAAGATTCTGACATTCCCACAAGCGCAGTGGCCATGCTGGGCTATTGCTTCCCCCAGCACGAAACTCTCTAAAGCAAGCAGGAATCAAGAAGCGCAGTTCTTGGTATCCCTGCTTCAGTGTTCAAAATCCACACACTTGTGCCAGACATCATGTGCATTGTAAAGTGACTGTTCTCCACTTCTGGTGGGTTGAGGAGTCATCATTGTCCCATATTGCTCTAAGTTGATTCATGAGCACTGCACAGAGGTTCCCCCATTCCTCCTGACACTGGATAGTTACTGTTGATGGAGCTGAGGCAGCTAGTGAATTTTGAGTTTGGGACTGTGCTCAATACTGAGGAGAACCACCACCGTCTGCAATTGGGGGATACTAACTGTTTCCTGCAGCCCCCTCTTTTCTGCACTGTGTCTGTTCCCGTGCCAGGTAGATGGCTGCAGAGAAGTTCTTGCTTTCCAGTATGGCAGAGCAGACTGGCTGGAGGAAGGACCTTTGACAGGGATCCAGCCAGCTCAGGAGAAGGCTGCTGTGCAGGTGTGCAACCAGCCCAGTCCAGCTGGGTTCCATAATGTTGGTTGTTGCCTTTCAAGTTCTTAGAGGAACAAAAGCTCACAGCTGTTGTACTGGGTTCCATCTTCTTGCACCTTTTACTGCTGCTGTGGGCATTTTGGCTGGGCAAAACTCTTCCTTTTCCTTCCCCTGCCTCTACTGGTGTACTCTGGGGGCTGTAGCTGAACAGTGTGTTCAGTGATGCTCTCTGCCTTTCTTTGCTCCTGCCTGCCCATCTGCATCTGCACAGAGGCTTAGCAGGATCTTGTCCACAGGAGATGTCTATGGATGTCCTGCAGACACCTAGTGTGATAGGAAGGCATCTAAAATGCCACTGCCGTCCAATGCTTCTCAACATGTAGACCTGCCTGGGAACCGACCTGCCTTTTTTCTGTCTTTGCATGGAAAAAAACTGGAGACCTTGCGTAGAGACTTCCCTTCCTCCTCCTTTCCCCAGTCCTTGAGTGCAATGCAGTGCTTTGCCTTAGCAAGCAGTCTGAAGGCATTGAACCCGAAGGCAGACATGGTCTCCAGTTGGAGAGAGTTGCAGATTTCTGCAGAGGTTGCATCCATGAGCTTTTATTTAGGGAGAAAAAAAATATAAAGCACCTCTAAGAGCAGACTGCAGCTTGACCAACCCTGTCACGATACTCATGGTCCTTTTGCAATTGAGGTTGTTTCCGGTTTAAACTTTGTCACCTGATTTATGATCCACATTTACTGCCTGTAGCAGAATTTCTCTGTGGGTGCCGGCAAATCCCACCATACACTGTGGTGAGAAGGAAGGGAACAGAGAAATGGGAAGGACTCTATAAGTACTTGAGGTGAAATCAGAAGCAGGGTAGTCTGTTGATAACTGCCAGTGATGGGCTAGGAGGAGGAGCGAGAGCTTGTGCTGAACACCAGCTTTTGATGGGAGGCCAGGTCAGAGAGGTGCTGTGTCTCTTCAGTCTCTGATGGGAGCACCACACAAATACTGTCAGCATAATGCAGGACCCAGCCTGTGGCTCTCACATGTCTGGTAGATTCAGAGCTGTTAAAATGCAATTCTTTTGCTTAAAGCTGCATTCCACGATTGGTCTTCATGGATGTGCTAGTCTGAGGGTGCCTGGATCATCTGGATCATTGGCAGTGGGAGGAATTGACTTGGCTGGGGCTGCAGAGGCCAATGGTGTGGGCCCCGAAAAGAAGCTGTTATCACTTATCTGTGAGTTCCTCCTGGGCTCTCCCACGCTCTCAGATAGTTTTCCACTCATAGTGGGAAGCTTCATCACATAGTTAAGGAAATTGAGCACAGAGGAGTGATGTGACATGCCCAAGGTCATGCGTGGAGACTGGATTAAGCATTCTTTCATCCTGATCCTAATTCTTTGCCTTAATCACAAAATTTCCTTTGTATCACTGTGATTATTTGGGGAACTGGTGCATCAGCAGCAGCACAACTTCTTTGTGTGGTATCTTGTGTCTGAGCAAATCAGCTTGCTTTAAAGCTGCGTGCTGTGTAGGCAGGGCTTGCTTCTCCCTCTCTGCCTTCCCATTTAACTTCTTTTCTGGCTCCTCAGCGTTAATGTCCCTAGCAATCTTCATTGAGGATAATGGGAACAGGCAAAAGAACCACAGGAGAGTAGTACTCTGCCAGCCATTTCCCCTTGCACATCTTAATACCATATGTCAAGTGCCGTTGCCCAGGGCTCCACAGATATTTCTTTTTCAGCCACCCAAGGAGCTGGGGCTGTTTACAGTGTTGGCTTCACAAGATGGCAGGTGGAGTATTGGAAACAGCTCCTGAGAAGCTCATGGTTAGAGCAGCGCTCTGGAAAGAAGCACTTGTAATGTGCTGATGCCCCCAGGAGCTGAAGAGCCAGGTCTTGCAAGAAAACTATTTGCAGTAACAAAATCAGGCATGGATTTTCAGACAATCTAACGCCCTGCTTTTAGAGGTGTCAGGCACCATGTACATCCCCTTGCTCTCACTGAGGTTAACATAAGGGTGGCCCTTGTGGGTCCATTCAACTCAATGTCCAGCTCCAGTAGGTGCCACTCATAGTGACAGCTAAGAGAAACCAGTAACAGAGACAGTAGCATAGTGAGCTACCTGACTGCTGAGAAAACATCTCCTTAGGCTGTACAGAAATACCTGTTTTTTTCAGAGCTAGTCTGGGTACCAAAGACCATCTGGGTGGATTGCTAAGCAGTCTGTCCAGCATTCACAGTGCTTCAGCAGTGCTTTATAGCCCTGGTATGGTGCCATGCACTGTCTTCCTCTTTCCAGGGCATCTAGTGCTATCCAGGCATGACCAAGGACTTAATGAGAGCTGTGGGCCAAACTCTGCGCTGGTGGTTTTCTTGGTGGTGGACTGGGTGTGACTCAACAGAAAAAGTTGTTCCATACGTTTTTTTAGTGGTGGAAGCATGGTGAAGCATCACATAGCAAGGCAACAGTGAAAGGAACAGTACGATTTCTGTGGTGTTGAGGGATATTTCAGTTTCTGGTGTCTCTGGTACTGGGTTATAACTAGAGCAACCAACTGGTGTTCATGTAGTCGGAAAACTAAGATGAGTGTGTTTACCCTGGCATTCCTGAGACTGTGATCTGCTCAGTCATTTGGGTAATGTCCAGTGAATGCGTTCATGCTCATACTACTACATATATAGGAAACAAACGACTTTCTGAGGCATCGCAATATGAATGTTCAATGAATTTTCTTTGTTAATAGTGTTTTAGGATTTTAGTGAATAAATGGTGATCTCTCAGAAATAGTCACTGTTTTGGAAGTTGGAAATTGTCACGTCTTTCTGTGCAGGCATAGCAAGACCAGCTTTTCCACTGGAAAGCTCAAAGCGGTTTCCAGAAAAAGAAGAGAATTATCCACTTTGTTACACAAGAAAACAGAGATGTAAGAAGAGGGAAAGATGTCTGTTGGTCACACTTCTCTTTCATTTGTAACTCCTTAGTTACAAAAGCAGGCAAAGCACCCAGATTCCCATAGCCTCAATTTCTTGCATGACGCTGGCTAATTTCAAGTGTTTTTTCAAATTTTTCTGCACCTCCGTGGAAGTGTTGGCCACTGGATTCCAAGCGTGAACGCCCCAAACTTTCTACTCTGCAACAATCTCTATTTTCGTAAGGAACTCTGAGAGATGATTTATTAAAGTCATTTAATTACAGTTTCTTGCATCTACAGGAGTTTCTTGCAGAGAAGTTCTTTGTGACAGTTTATTATTCAAATTGGGAAGGATGGAAGGAAGTCAATTTCCTCCTTCAAAACTACTTTTTTTCACCTACTCTGTTGTCTTATCACTTTTTGCCTTGCCAGGATTATTTTAATCAGATTTCACATATGAAAAAAAAATAAAATAAAAATAATTCTCCTCTTTCAAGTATTTGGGAGGCTTAAGTAAATTAAGATGTGGATCAGATTCTTCTCACTGTTGCAGCTGTGAATACAGTGGAAGTGTGGTGTGGCTGTGGAAGGAATTCTGTCTGATGTCTGTCTTTTGCCTTCAGAGGGAGGCCAGAAGTGAGGATTGAAACCAGCTTTGTCCCTGGGTGTTGTTTGGTTAAAATTGTGTTTCTGGGTAGCAGCTGGGATGTAGACCTACAAGGTGTGTGGACGCAGCCCAAACCAACAGGGGCAAACGGCAGGGCAGAGATGCCTGCGTGGCTGCAGGCTGCACTGCAGGAAGCTGCTCCAGCAGCCAGCCCTGCCAGGCCAGTGCGTCGCCACCACCTCTTTCACTGAGCTGTTTCAAAGGGGAAGCAAATGTTGAATTGCTCGAGTGGTTTTGCGAATCTATCCTCGGCCTCATGCACCAAAATAACAGCCTGCAGCAAGGCCAGCACAGCTTCCCTGCATACAGCTTGTTTCTGATTTGGCAGCTGTTTGAGAACCTGATTTGCTGTACATGTTAAGACTGATAGCGCTCCTGTGGGGGCTATGACCTTGACCATCCTTTTATTCTTCCTCAGTAAGCTCATTACAAGCTTCTAAGTCGTCTTTAGGGTTTTGCCATGAGCTACAATGGAAGTGTCTTCCTGTAAACACTGCCACAAGGAGGTAGATTCACCTTTCAGCATAAGGTCTGGGCTTGTGGACGTGTGGTGGAGGAAGGCCACTGTGATACCGATTCTGCCTCCTTGTATTACAGTCTAAGTGTTTCTACTGAGTTTAACAGAAAATAACTGTCTTCCATAGGTGGGGTCTGCTTGATAGTGGCTGAAAGATGTGTGGATGAGTGTTTATATGCAGCCAGGAAAAAGACAATACACAGGGTCCTGACAGCAGTAGTCATTTTGGAGATCCCAGGCACGTGAAACTTGGCTTTAGTAATCATACAGGCCTGCAATCAAAATGTGAAAAAAATGTGAAGTGTCCCTCTTTGCACACAGAAGGCAATTCTTACATTTAGGGTGCTAGCAGGGCAGTTTGTAGGGTTCCCTCCTCTGCCACAAATGCCTTGCCTTGACCACAGGATTCACTTCAGTTACTTAAACCTAGACACTCCTCTCCCTCTGCAATGTGCCAGCACATCCTGCCTGGCCTCCAGAAGACCATGGATCTCCCTTGGGTCCTGTGTCCCACCTGCCAGCCCTGTACAGGTCTTGCATACCCCGGGACATCTTAGATGGCACTAGAAACTTATGTTTAGGTAACTGGACCAAGCCCTTAATTTCTCTGCCTCAGCTGCTCATCTATATGGTGGAGATAAGATTTTTTTCCTACTCCCACAGAGACAGTGTGGAGATAAGTGCATTCGTGATTGACAGGCACTCGGATGCTATGTTGAGGGCACTGTGTAAGAGCTTGAATAGATAAGAAAGTGACTACATGACAGCATGAGGTTTTTTTGCTTTGTTTTTTACCTCAAAATACTTTCTCCTTCATGTGTCCTTTTCCTATCAGGATGTTAGTGCTGTGAAAGAGAGATGAGCTCAGACGAGCCTCTCACACCTGAAGCCTTCCTGGGTTGACATTGCCCCAGATCTAGCGGTGTTTCTCTCTGATTCCAGCCATCCTGGCCCCGTTTGACCTATTTGCCCCACATTACTCAACCAAAAAAGTGTGCGTATCCCTCAGCAGCATTTGGAGACAGCTTCCATTTGGGTTATCTCTATTACTCATGAAAAAAGAAAAGGCAAAAGGATGCTTGTGGTTTTCAGGTCTGCCAAGTTGGAATGGTGCAGGGAAGTAGGAAAACCGCTGTTTGACCTCAAAATGGAATAAATTGACCTGGCACCACCCGAGAGAATAAACCCAGAACCTAGCTATCTTATTTTTCAGCTCAATCACTATTCTGGCACCTAGTTACTTCATTGCCAGTGGTGCTGTAAATACCTGCGGCTCCCTGTGGTTTCAGTGGGATTTCAAAGTAATCACCATCCCTGCGGTTTTTTCCCCTTTTATTTACAGACTTCAAAAGCTCAGTTTTATGCTCATCATTTAGGACTCTGTTTCCTGACATCCATTTGGAGACTGTCTGAAAGAAATTTTGTATAGCAACGAGATCTTTTCAAGGTTTCCTCTAAGGGAACTGAATGCTGGAAGTCTCTGGGACAAAAGAGACCAAACTAGCATAGGCATTTTAGATAGTCACAGCTATAGACCCTGCTGGAATCTAGCGCAGAGTTTTAGGTCATCTCCTTCCTCAGGTCTCCCCTGGAAAAATCAAACCATGATTCTCTGCAGCAGAGGACTCCATGTGCAGTGGGAGAGGTGGGTGCACTGGGGACAGCAAGAGGAGGCTGTGAAGACCCCCGAGCTGTGTAGCACAAGCTTTAGCCACACAACTGTCAGAGAAGAAACTGAGTAACCATGTGTATTTTTCCAAAGACCCTGTAAGCATGTCTGCAGCATGCACTTTTTAGGTCATTTTGTCCTTTTATTTATCTTCACTTTCACAGTGCCTGTAGTCATCAATCATATGTTCAAATACTTGGGTGTAATCTGCTCTCAGTAGGGGCACTTGAAATTGTAAAATTCTTTGTGGGTAACAGTTTCTCAGTTTCTGTGAACAATGCACTGATGTAATTATCAACAATGTACTTCCCCTCCTGCAACTCTTGAATCTCTAGTTATTGAAACATCCAGAAAGTGAGCAAACGCCAACAAAAGAGGCCTTCTAAGTGTATTTATAAGTCCCTGGTATTGCATGGATTCTCCATTCACTTTTACCCTTTGAGTTTTTACGAAAAACACTCTTAAAAGAAGGCCACAGTGGCCATTGCTGCAACTCCTCCTATACATTGCCAGCAGTTGGAGTCAGGAGCCCTTTGTATCCACCCATTTCTTGCTGGAAATTTCTCTGCCTGGTTCAGTGGCCTTATGCAGTAACTAAGTCATCAAGCATATAAGCACAACCTTAATTCAATAGGAAAACTCCTTGTGTCTCCAGTTACTCCTCTGCTCAAATGCTTGGCTGAACTGAGGAACTATTTTCCTCCAGAAGAGCCTGGGGAACTAGGTTTTGATCTAGACCTCAGGGCACCTCTTGTGTCCTGCAAAACTTGGCAGCATCCATCTGGTGAAAATATCCCTCCCTGCATCTTTCTAACTCATCTCTCTGTAGGAGGCATCTGTCTGTCTGATCTTCCCAAGCGCTAACGGATGGCTGTGCTTAAGAGTTTGACCATCGAAATACAGTCCTCTAATGATGAAGCAAATGATGCAATGGTTGCTAGTGCATGGTGAGCATTCTACAGGCTTGCTACAGCTGCTTGCTTGCTTGCTTTCACCACTCAAATCTGCAGTGTAATTTTTAAAATTAACATCCCAGTTGCTCCGAATCTCATGATTATAATGCAAATATTGACCACTTTTCCTTTGAAAAATTTGTGGAGGAAGGAAGGAGGAATGCCTCTGTGGAACTACGCTGTCAGCTATAGAAAGCTAAATCCACATTTGCTAGGATTATGATGAATTTACATATTCAGAATGGGTAACTGCATAGTGAAGAACACAGTGTACATGCTAGGTAGGTAAATTATAATATTCTGAGGCTGTTGTAACAATAACGTTAAGGGAACAAACCAGATTTACGTAGTTGAAAAACTGGGCTTACATATGATTCTTGTTCATTTACATAAATCAGATCGTGTATTAGCTTAATACATGGCAGAGACAATAGTCTGACTCCTCATATATATCTACTCAAAGAAAAATAAAGATTTAGAAACAATTCTTTCAGTAAATAGGGGGATTATCCACAAATCCAATAAAAATCTGCAGGTTTTATTTCCCGTTACAATATTTTCTGGCTTGAAAGCATTTGAAATTATGCTGTTTCTTGATTAGATACCTTTTTAGAATTCCCTATCAGCCATTTTCCTATTTTTTTTTGTTAGCCTTTTCTGGCTTCTGGGTTATAAAAGCCATTGAATAGTTCTTCAGTGTGCAGCTGTGGAGTCAGCAGAAAATAACTGTCCAGACTGCAAAGGAGAACTGATTTAACCCGGTCTTTAGATTCCGGTGAATAAATGAGAAGTGTGCTCCTGGATGTTTTCAGCCTTCAACAGTTCAATAACTATGCCCTTTTCAACCTCAACTGAATGAAATATACACTCCTAAGGAAGTTCTGTCATTGCATTGTTTTCATATTTGGGTTTGTTTTAAGATGATCTTCATTTCCTAGAATTACAGCATCTCAGTAACTTTGTCAGTCTGTCCCTTTTCTGCTTAGGACCTCCCATCACCTTTGGTGTTGGAATCCCTGCCGACTTCTTTGAGAAAGTAGTTGCAAGATAAAAGTGTGATTGAACTGGCCAGTTTGAGTTTTCTGTGGGACTGACCAATTTGAGCTTTTCTGTGGAAAAGCAAGCTGCTTTCTGTGGAAAGCAAGCTGTGAGGCTTTCGTCAAACTTGGTTGAATCATATTTACCTGGAGCAATATTTTAATGAGGGAACTGGGCCAGAACTGCAAGATTTTCATCTGTCCCTTAAGGAGGATGATGTATGCTGAGTGACTGCTTGCACTCTGACAGCAGTTTGGAAGATCCTTAGAAAGTTTTGTGTGATGTGACAGTGCAGAGCAAATAGGCGACTAATTAGATGTATGCACACAGTGGGGCAAAGAAGGTCCTAGAGTCAGTGAAAGCGTCGTATGTGTTTGTGTGCAGAAAAAAGGAGAAAGGTTCAAGCCTAGAGGTGAGTCCTTGTTAAACACATCCCCATTGAGAGTTCCAGAGAAGGGTGAGCCTCATTCCCTGAGCATCCCTGTCAACATTGTCCAGAAGAACATTAGCAAGTTTAAAATGGATAAAAAGAATATTCTTCACATAATAAGTGATGGCTGTTAAAGACAAGGATACCACGAATTGCTGGAGATTTGGGGCTGTAGGCTGTGTTCCTACACTCTTCGCTAGTACATCCAGTACCAGTCCTTGCTAGCAACAAAATATTCACCTAGATGGGCCTCTGGCAGAAGGGAACCTGTGTTCAAGAGAGTCTGGGAGCAAAGGAATGGAAAAGGATGCTTTGAATGAAGCGTTACCATTCTATAACCTGCAAGTATCCATCAAAAACAGTGACTGGGGTATCAGCAAAGCTGTTCTCTGACAAAAAGGCTGATGACTAGGCCCATTTGAAAGCAGGACAGCAGAGTTAGAAGAAGTTCATGCAAGTCCACCAATGGCACATGGGCTGTCTGTGGAAGGCCTGAGCATTTACTTAGAATCACGATGAAAATTTGTCACTCTCTTACCTCTTTCTCCTTTCTCTGTATCTCATCATGTTTTGCACAGTCTTTTCTCTCAGTGTCGTGTATGTTGAGGGCATTAGTCCACAGGCCTGAGAAACAATGGGGTAAACTTTTCTGGCAAAGCTGGATTTTTCAGCTGGCTCCAGGGCTGGAGGCAATGGGCACAAACTGAAACACAGGAGGTTCTGTCTGAAGATCAGGAAACACTTTTTTTACTGTGTGGATGACTGACCACAGGAACAGGTTGCCCAGGAAGGATGTGGAATTTCCCTACTTAGAGGGATTACTTCTGTCTTTGATTTCTGGCTTCCTCGGCGAGTTTTAGTGGTCTTTGCAGGTGTCTCTGGAGATGGGTTGTAAGAGTCAGCTGAAGTGGCTTCCTGGCTATGGAATCTAGCCAAAGACTACAGAGTAGAATAAAGCTATGGAATGTCTTTAGATGGCTTTAAAGTGCGAATGCAAATATGTTGCCAAGATTAGACCCAGTGAAACAAACGCAACAGCAGAGCAACCTGCTTCAATAAGCTAGTGCATAAATATCCCAGCAGAAAGGTTCAGAGCCATCTGCAAAGACCACTAAAACTTACCGGGGAAGCCAGAAATCAAAGAGAGAGGTAATAATCAGTCTTCAATGTCTCAGAAGCATACGGGCCTCTTTCCACATTATGCCACATGAATGTCTTTTGTATTGCAGTATCAGCCTTTAGGTGATAGGAAAAAGAGGGAGGCACAGCAGTTTTAATAGTGAGCTCGGATATAGACTGAAGCTATTAACTTGCTGAAAGTCCTGGTTGTTTTAAAGGAGCAATGTGGTTACCATTAAAAAAGTCTCCCTCCCCCCAAAATTTTGCGTGTTTATGTTAATAGTTTCCTTTTTCTGCTCCATAATGTGCCTTTTTTCCAAGAGGTAGTAAGAAGCAGTGACAGGAAGGACACTGACAGGAATGGTAGAGAAGACTTGCATAAAGGGAAGTGAGTGATGGAGGAGAATCGTTATGTGATGCAAAACGTATCGCCTCCGTGTCCAGATTCCTCTCTGTCCAACTCTATATCACCCTAATAAATCTCTGCCTCTTGGCAAATGTCCGCATCCAGACCATATCGTTAGTCACTGGTGACAATTGCTATTAGTCATTATTGCAAGTATAGAAATTCAGTCAGGACAGACTGGCTGAGACTGGAGAGAAACCAGTGTCTCTGTGATAAGAAATACTTGCTGCCAGCAATGCATGGTCTAAGAGTTGGTACGGCTGACTGTTGCCCAGCGCTATCCATGCGGCGTTTCCATGTCTTAAGCAATACTTGCTGTTCTCGTGTTATCAAGTTTTAATGAATAGAGTGTTGGTATGTGTCTCGCTTCCCTTAGCCTGCACCAGCCCTCCTCATAGACACTCCAGAAGCTCTGAGATGATCCTGCAATCATCGATAATAAAAATGTTGCCACTTAATTTGCACTCTCATTTCAGAATGAGGAGAGAATGTTCCCAAAGCTCTGCCTTTAAAGGGAGATCATTTGTTGCTGTTACTCAGTGAGAATCCAGGGAGATTATCTTCTTTGGTTTGGAAACTGCAGTGTTAATTAAAAGGTCTCCAGAAACCATCTGTGAGTTTTTATAACAATTTGAGATTTGTTCCCACTGATTCCTGTAGCGGGGAGTGGAGAGCAGGGGTTACATGCTGATGGCTTGTAATTGCTTCCATGTTTGTGTATTGATCACCGTGGGCACATTCACAGCAGAAGTTATTAAGTTCAGCAGTGCCATCTCACTGTTTTCCCTCTACGGCGTTTTCCCCCAGTCACCCAAGTTCTCCCTGTAAGGACGTTTTCTGACATTATGTATCTGACATTTCTGCGACTGTGAGTTTATTCAGCAAAATTCTTCCAGACGTGCCATCATGGATTGTTCTAAGCCACAATCCAGCAGGACAGAAGGTGCCTGAGTTAACTTCAGCAGTGAAATTATACAGCAGAAGGCATTATTAAAAGTGGATCGTTAGTCCAATAAATCCTCCTTTATGAGTCAGAGATTGGAAGGAATTCAGAGAAGGGCAACAGAAACAGTTACGGTGCTGAGGGTGGAGTTAGAGGGGATGTGTTAAGAGAGGGAAAGAGAGGTATGTATTGTGCTGTACTGACCAAGAGTGGGGATGTTTTCCAGAAACCAGCAATGAAGATAAAACATTGCAAGAGTAACGTAGGAAGTTCCAACCTGGTGATGGGAGTGCACTTGTTCAGTGATTTTAGTTCTGCAAAAGGGCGGTTTCCAGGTGTGTAGAGACTATAAATACAGGTATGTGAGTTAAATCACTGTCTTTGCACTGCTAGGGATGTGTCCTTTGACTCGGCCCATAACCAGGGGTGGGAAGGGCAGAGGTTACTAGTACCCTCCTTCATTTTGATACCTGTGTGCAAAGGACATTTTTGTTCCAACAGGAGAAAAATTCCTGTCATTTACAAAGGATAACAAGTAATATGGGAGCTGAAGAAAGCTTTTCTTTTCCAATGGGTGTGTGTTAATTAACTGTCTATCTCACAAATGGACTATTAGTAGAAGGTGCTTAAGTAAAATGCCCTGAAGCTGCCACTTTGCTTCTTAACAGTCTTCTCTGGAAAAAGATTTTGGGATCTGCTGGGAAGCCCAGTCACAGAACTGAGGACAGCCTGCAGCAATCCTCCTGTAAGAAGGATGCTGGCAGCATTTCCATCCTAGCTTTGTTAGATCTCTTGGCAGCTTTTCGTTTCACCGATGACAGTATTCTTTTAACCCATCTTTTATACATGTTGGGTTTTCCTGGAAGCACCTTCACTGGTTTGCACTGCATATATTCTAGGCTGCTGGATTTTTGATTCATTGAGCATGTCTGTGTAGGTGCATCCGATCTTTACTAGTTAAAGGAGTTTATAGACTTCTGACTCTGAGGCAATGCTGATATTTTCCCAGCTCACTGGGCGAATAGCATATGCCATCATCCTGACTTTTGACTATTGGGCTTCAGCATGGCTGGGAGGGGAACGTGCCCATTTTTCTTTTGCTCTATATGTGGCTGAAGGCCACAAGCATTTCCTTGTGCCCACTCTGGGTGCCGGCTCTGTGGCCTCCCTTTAGACTCTGCATCAGGAGTTTTTACTCTTCTCCTCAGTTACTGCCTGCTGCTTGCTTCCTGTGCCACCTCCTTTTCTTGTGAAAGCACCGTGGTGACTGAGGCAGCGGGAACTGCTCTGTGAACACCCCTTGCTTCTCTTTGAGGGGCAGGGCTTCTCTGTTTTGGGCACCTGGCAAACCTGAAAAAGGCAGCAGAGATGTGGGCAAGGATTTGTCCCTGCTTGTCAGCTACCCATCAGAACAGATGTGAGCAGAGTGTTTCAGTCTGATGCCTCGGCACCTCCTTTCTTCATCCCCCTGTGAAGGCAGAAAGGACAACCCCATCTCTATTTTCACCAGGGGAAAGTGAGAATTACTCACCACAGCACTATGCGAATAGGTCTGGATTTGTATCACCATGATTGAAGCGGGCTCGTGATGACACCGGGGGAGAAGGGGAGTCCAAATCGCTTTGCTTCCAGCATGGGGTGGCCATGCCATGGAGCGGACGCCGTTGCCCTGAGCCTCAGAGCAGATTTCCATCAGCAGTGGGAGCAGACGGCGATTTCTGGCACATAGCATGGGGTGGGCACCTCTCCCTCTGCTCCTAGCAGGACAGTTAGGTTCCCAGCATTAGCAGCCGAAAGCACCATTAATACTACTGCATACAGAACTTTGCGAGGGCACAATGGCTTGCACAATTTAATTATTTTAATTATAATTAATGGGGAAAATAATTCCCTCCTTCATCAGGAATAAGCAGGATATGAACTGTCAAAATTTTTTCAAATGAGCTCTCCTGAAGGCAGAGGTGCAGAGATACATAGTCAGACTGCTTTAATGAGATTTGGCTGTAATTTTGTGACTAAATTAGTCTAGGTTAAAGTCAATCACAAAAAAATGTATTTCATTCTATTAAGGCATATTTGAGACTCAAAAATCTCATTCATGTTATTGGCGTGATAAAAACTACCAGAAATTATGTCATTTTGAGAGATTTTCATTCTCCAAATAGATGTTGGAGAACAAATACTGCTCCTAATGCTGGGCCCAGATATACCAGGATGTGATAATTCATGGATTTCTTTTCCAAATAGTTACTGAACTAAGAAAAAGCAATGTCAATTTGCAAAATATGGAGATTATTATAGAAGACTTAGATGTAGAAAGCGACCTTCAGCTGAGAGATTATGAGTTGTTTCAATTTAAATTAAATGGAGGGCTAAACATTCAACTGTAACTAAGACTTATTATTTCATAAAAGTGAAGAAAACTAGTTATAGAGGCAAACAAGTCTGTAGAGCTCCAGATTTGAATGCAAAAGTGGCTTGGATTCTTTTTTTTCTCTGTGAGAGGGGAAAAAACCTGTAGAATTTATATACCAGACAAAGGAAAAATCTAGTAGGGAAAGACACTTAGTCTAACAGGTTAAAAAAAAAGATAAACACCAAGAAAGCTAAAAAGGGGGATATTTGATGCAGGCAGTAAGTCCACAAACAGGCACAATGTGATTCAGCAAAGAAAGCTCTTGCTCTCTGGTCAGAAAGCATAGGGGAGACATCATAATTACAAAGATCAATTACATTTAAAGAGGAGTTAGACCACAAAAAAAATTGTTTTTAAAAAAAAGAGCATGAGAGAAAAAAAGAAAACAAATAAGATGCTTTTTAGCCATTAAAACCAAAGCAAGAAAGGACAAGTGGACCTGATTTGCAGTGAGGAGCCAGCAGAGAAGATGATTCAAAGGGAACCCCAAATATATGACCAGCAGGAATAGTGCTCTTCCCCTTTAGAGGGGGTTCCCAGAGAGGAGGGAGAGACCGAATATCTAGGAAGAAGAACGAAGCGACTGCATTTAACGAGGAAATGCTGAAGGCTGCTGAAGGACATAACATAACAAACTGTGAGTCTGCCGACATACAGTTTTATGAAGACTATGTGGAAATGTGCTTCATACTGGGGAGCGCCAGAGTTTTATTTAAGAATCAGCAAAATAAACATTATGGCCATATATAGGATCATCCCTTTGACTTCAGTGGTATCCAAAAAGGGAAGAATCATTTAAAACAGTGGACATAAGGAGAGAAAATGTAACCTGAATTTAATAAAGGTAGACTGTATAGATTACTCTGTTACTGGTCTTTATAAAATAACGGACTTTCTAGATAAGGGGAATGGGGTAAATCTGATTTATCTGGATTTCAGTGGAGCGTTTGCTATTGTGTCACACGAATTACTAGTCCAGATGGAAAGGGCAAGATTAGCAGAAGAGAGGATCACAAAGGGAGTGAGGATCCCTGCAGTAAAGATGACAACAGGTTGCGTTGCAAGGGTGTGTCTGGCCTGGCTGCAAACCTGCTGAAGTTTGGGTGAGGGAAGAGCGTGGTTAAGCTGGATCTGGGAGATGCTGTCACTGCAGTAGGCAGCTGGAATATTGCATAGGAAGAACTGGGTGATTCTGGGGGACCAGAGTTATAGAAACAGCACTTACACAAAAAGCCGTGTTAAGTGGATATTAGAGAAATTGTCCTAATATTAAGAATTTGTGCTCTCAGTTAAGTTTGCTGGAAATAACAGGTTAAACCTTGGCTGTATTATTTACATCTGGCAACCATGAACAATTCATGAAATGCAACTTAGAAAATGCCAAATGACAGTGCAAGTTGTAACAGGCACAGATTACCCGTAGAGAACTAAGGACATGCTGGAATTCTAAAGACATCATCGTGGAGACCCAGTCTAGCTTATGCTTGCATTTATGATCGGTTGTTTTAAAAAAGACTAAGCAGAGCAAGTTCAGAGAAGGTCTTTTCATATGATCTGCATTCAACTGATTTGTTTAGTCCACAGCAAAATGGAAGATTAAAATGTATTACAATTATGTATAAATTAACACCCGGGGGTAAATACAGCAATGTTTATGCTGAAGGCTAAAGCTGGCACAAGAACAAACGGTCACTGCCTGGCAGTGAATCCAACCCAATAACTCATTTAAAAGTGAAACTTGGTGGACTTATGAAAGGGATGATGAGATATTGCCAGGAACTTGACGGTGTGAAACAGAAGGGTACTTTCTCTCTAGTAATTTTCCTCTGTCTTGGAACAGCCGTTTTTTATAGCTAAAAGTCCAGTTATGGTGAGGTTGTTTTTTTAACTGGAAGTAATTTATAAATGACATTGAGGACCAAATTATAAATGGCAAAAGCCCTGTAAGTATTTCCTTGGAAAACTGCTAAAGTGCTTCTAAATGTACCTTTGCAGGATGCTGCCTGTGAATTGGAACATGCAAAAGGAAGGAAATTATAAAACGTTGGGTCATGGTGCTACCGAAGGACATTGCAATGTAAGCCTGTGTAAATGGCCGAAGTTGTTTTCCTGTGGTTAAACACGTATATCACTGAGGGACTTTCCCCAGCCGTACGCGGCTGTCTCTGGTGTGAGGGACACGCCTGGGTGCCCAGCAAGCACCCATTGTGCCCATGGCATAGCCTTTGCCAAGAGCGGTGGCCGCCAGTCTTGGTCTGTTAGCCTTGTCCACAGCTATGGGAAAGGGCCTGTAAATCCTGCCTCTGTCTGCCATGCAGGACAGCTTTCTTCTTGCTAGGTGAAGGCAATGTGGAGTCCTGTGGCCTGCCAGGCTGCTCTCTGATACCTGAACCCAACCCATTTGTTAAAGCTCCTTAGCAAGAAACGTGCAGGGCCTCTTACACGCACCAGACCTTTTACCCATACAGCCACAGGGTCTTAGAAGGGGAGATGCTCTTGAGTGAAGTTGTGTTGGCAATACCACCTGAACACTCTTTTAGAAAGCTGTTAATTTTTCCCATAGCTAAATAAAGTTAATTAGCTGTTCATCTCTTTGCATCTTCTGTGGTTCCCTTGCTCTTTGCTGAGAAATACACATATTTACGATATTTTCATCTCACTTGTGGCTCAGTCATTAATATTCTGCAAGTTGCTGAGCTTATGGATACCAGCGATTTCCTGCTCTGCTTAAGGTACTTGTCAGCCTGGTTTGTTTTTCTTCCTCTTGCTAATATCCACCTGGTGAGTTAATTGTGTAGGAAAGCGGCCAGTAAAGACAGAAAATGCAGAAAACGTGATATCAAGCTCAGCTAGAAGTATTCTGCAGTTCAGATCTATGTGCGCTAGAGAAGGGAGTGTGTAAGAGGCTGGATGGCAAAGTTTGCTGTGCCAGAGGAAGCTGTTTCTGGTGATGTTCCCTTGGTATGGTCCATAATCATGAGCAGGAATGGTGTGCTCTGTACTGGGCTGTCCTGGTTTGACTGCAAGGAAGGGAAAGCCATGCATGGATTGTGCTTTTCCCCCCCAGAAGCTTGTATAAGGGCTGGGTGTCATTTTTGAAGGTAAATAGATATAAATATTCATTTAAAAATTTTGTCCCCTTTCATCCTCAATATCTATTTGCTGTTCTGAGAATAGATGGGAATTCAGGCTGTGATCCCTCATTTACCTGAAATGGAAAAATATTTTTTAGACAACTAGATTAAAAAAAAATTCTGGAGGAGAAGCATTTGGCAGTGTTCACTTCTTTTTGAGTATCTCATTATCAAGGTAAGGGTGACCCTTGTCTACTGAGAGCATTGAGACTTGCATCTCCAAGCAGATCGTGTGAAACAGCAGCAATCGGGAGTGCTGGACCCAGTACTTTGGTTGCACATTTCCATTTTGTGTAAATAAATATCTGGTGGATCAGGGTTTTGAACAAAGGGCTCAGGACTTCACCAGGAGTGGTGTAACAACCGGGCAGTATGGTGTATGGAGGCTGGGCTGTTCTGGTGTCTCCTGGGGGAAGTGTTCTAGTTCATAGAAAACATTGGTGGTTGGACCAAGAGAGTGAGTGGTCTTCCTTTCCAACCCAGCTTTCTTCCTGGCTGGTTTCTTTCTTCCTATCAGTCTCCTTAATTCTTCCTTCATCTTACCCTCTAAAATGGGATAATCTCAGTATTGAGATTGATCTGTGTATTGATTCCTGCCCAGTCAGTCCCACTTTAGCTCTTGCCTTCCTCTTTTTCCCACATTTCCGTTTGTCTCTCTTTCTGGTTGCTCGTCCAGCTTTCTCTCATTTGTATTCAAACTGGCCAACTCCTCCATTTTGTCAGGATCCAGCAGAGACGATAGATGAAAAGAAATCTCTCTGCTGTCAATTCAGAACAGTCCTGGCACAGCCTGTAACCATCCAGAGTTGAAATTGCCAGGAATTTGTTCACTGGAATGCATTCAGTTTGGACAGAATCAGTAGGAAATAACAGCTCTTGAACTATAGCACATCTCCCCTGTACTCATGTGTGAACTGCTCATTTGCACAGATCATCAGCTTAACTAAGGCTTGGGTGAATATTCTTTACTCTGAAGGATGAGAAGGGGTGTTTCTGCAAGAAAACTTCACGAGAATTAACATTTTTTCTTAAAATTTTCCCTGTGAATGTATGAGCCATCATGACTGAAAGTTTCTAGGTGAATTTCTCTTGAAATAGTTGAAATTATCAGTCAAACGATTAGAACTTGGCAAAGTTACAAGCAGCTGAAAACAGGGGGTTATCATGGGATTTGTCAGACAACCTTAATAATAATTTCACCTACAACAGCAAAATTCGGTAATGCAATCTAATTCTAAGGCATCAGCACTGCACGGAAGAACACCATTAGATAAATGGGACCTAAGAGAGTGCAAAACACTGGTACCCCGGCAGTTAAGGCTGTGGTTCTACTTTTATATTTGTAAGGTTTACGAGTGTAATAACGAAGTAGAAAACAGCTTGTTACTCCTGAAATGCGAGCATAGCAAAACCCATGCTGTGGGTAGTCCCCAGCACTGTGTCACACCTTAGCCTCATCGCTTGTCCCATGTTTCCATCTCGCAGCTCAGGTTTGAGGGAGATTTGTGGCAGTGCTGAACTGATGGATCGCCGTCCCATTTTCTGAATTGCCCTCCCCAACAGCACGGGCTGTGCCAAGAAATCTAACCGAGAAAGTCCAAGGTAGCAACTCCGGGCCATTGATCAATTCAGTTTGAAGCCTACAAGGTAGAATTTCCAACTTCTCCCAGTGTCAGTACCAGGGGTACAAGATATCCATCACTGGCAGGTTGCCTCCTTGTGTACCTCTCTCCTCTGCTCAGGTGTAATGAACAGATTAATCCTGGAGCCTGTGCGTCAGTTTAGCCTATCTTTGCTGAATAGACAGAAGAGAAAAAATGTGGGACAAAAGTACTATATGCCTCCTAGTCATGCTCACCCTCTTTTGCTTGGTTTCTTGACAGTTTATTTTGTTGCCCTTGGGTCTGTCCTGTTATAGATAACACTGACTTCATATGAGTTTGGTTTCTGTGTTCCAACAGGGTGCATCTAAAAACGTGAAAGTAGAAAAGCAAGGCTGGCTCTGGCAAAGAAAAAGGACTTTGCGATTTTTCACCAGCTGGGGAGCTGCCCGGGGCTGTAGGGAGGGTGATCGAAACACTTCTGCAGATTTCTCAAGTCCAGTTTCTGCTTATGAGCTGAATGAAGAAAGACCTACTCTATATGGACTACTCAGTGCTATGTAGCAAGATACTACGAAAGTGGGTTGAGCTTTAAGCCATTTTCTAACTGCTAGAGATCAGGGTGAGACCAAATATAGGGTACTTCCGTTTCCGATTGCTGTCAGACACTTTGGATGTGGCCAGCTCCGATATTTTCCAAGATGTTTTGCAAGGAGGAGATTCCATGAGTCATCCTGGTCATGGTGATGAGCCGAGCCTGCATGAAAGTGTTGAAAGTGTTCTTCTCTTTAGAAACATTGCTGCCTAGACAACCAGACAGCTTCTGCATAAGTCTGATAGCTTGGGCAGGCAGGCAGTTGTCATGGTTATAGATGCTGAATATGAACCAAAATAGATGTATAGAAAGACGGTGATAGCGGTTGGCGCAGATCCTGTCTTTTCTGTACATGAGCTGACAGGAAGTAGCACTGAGGAACCAAGGAACCACCTGAGACCTGGCCCCGTCCAGCTCCCGCAGTGACAGGACCATCCAAGTGGCTGGCCTTGACTGCTGCAGACAGCAAAAGAAACCGAGCTGTCTGAAAAAGGAGAAGTCATCTAAGTGAAAATTTTGGGGGAGCAAATAGACAAATAATGATGTTAATTTGTTAGAAAAAACACATTTCTTGAGTTTTAGATTGCAGGCAATGAAAAATATCAGTGTCAGAGAATATCAAACTTTCTCTTTCCTTCAGTTGTTTCTCTTCTCAATCTTGGAGGGAAATAACAAGGCATAACACTGCCCTTCCTCCTCTCAAACTGGTTGCCAAGTGCTGTTTGTTTTTAGCAATATCTTTTTTACTGTTTCTCATAATCGCAAAACACTTCCTTGGGCTTTTCTATACAAATGCATCAAAACTTGAAGATGTGGGGAGTTCCACCGAAGACACAGTGAACTGCTCCTCACTGGTGGCTGCTTCAGGTGGCCAGCTGAGCGCAGAGGGGAAGCAGAGCAGCTCCTTGGGTCCTGCTGCACAGGTCCATCAAGACCTTGGAGAAGCCAGCCCAGCCTGTTCAGCTGCACCACTATGTGAGTCACATGTAAACCACTGCAGGCCGTGAATCTCAGTCACAAGCCCATGAGAACTACTGGTCAGAGTGGTTTGTCTTTAGAGCAGGCAGGTAGGGAAGCAGCTGAGAGGTTGCACAGGTCCATCTTCCCCTCTGGGTTTGCAATTACACTTGGCAGGCAAGGGAAGTCAGAAAACAGAAAGCAAAGGCACTGGAAGGAGGTGGTGGAGAGCTTTAGTCAAAGGTGGTGCAGGGTTTTGGACAGAGCCTTGGCTGAACTCTGCATCCAGGTCCTCACAGGACCCCAAACAACAAGAATTCAGGCTGCCAGCATGAGGTCCTGCTGTATCGTGCCTTACTCCAGTACTTTTCCTCTGTCATCTTTCTGCTACAAAGCCTAAAACTACCTGGACATTTGCTTGTAACACCACAGACTAAAGGGTAAAAGCAGAGCGGTTATTCTGAATGCTTTTTAACCCAGTTCTCCCTTTTGAAATCCTCCTATAGTAGGGTTTTAAATTGGTTTAGGGACAGGGCCTCAATGTGATAAGTTGTTAGTTAACACGATGGGATAATCAAGTCACTTTGATTTCTCCCCAGGCAAAGCTCTCTGCAGTCTATTAAAATGAAATATGATGCCACTGCCATTTCCCTCAGCTGTAGTCAAGGAGATATTTGTTTTAATTCAGCACAAGATTGCCCCACAGGCTCCGATTTCTACTATCCGTATTGATGTTTGTAATTTATTGCCCTGTTACAATACACACTAAAAGGATGTTGTATTTGCCAGGCTGGCTTTTGAGAACTTCATCTCTGAATCAGTCTGTATAGGATACACTGAAATTGTTCTCTATCTGTCGTTAATGTACCGTGTCACACAATATTAACACAGGCTCCATTTGTTTTTCAGGCAGCCTTGGGTTTAGTAAGGGACACAAATAGAATATAGCATATTCACAGAATATAGTCATATTATCCTTGGTGTGATTAAAACAGAGGGACCCTCTTGTCCCAGCTGGTATAAATGTTCAACATGTGACTGATTATCTGGCACTTCACCTTCAAATATAAGTGACCTGAGAAGGTACGAGAAACCAGATCATAGATGATAGTACGTGTTACCATCATGTTTCATCCAGCAGGGATGCATTTCATTAAAAGGTGTATAATTTATGAGGCACGTTGGGACAAAAGATGCTGCAAAAGTGCAAAACCCTGTTTTAAACTCCTAGTTTAAGCAAGCCCATGAGAACTGGAACTATCTGAAGGTTACAGGCACCGAGGCGAAGTGAAGCCGTGCTCAGCGTAATCCACAGGTCAGAGTAGGTGATGCAGGCAGCTACTTCCACTCTTTCATCTAATACATTTTCTAGTTGGCAAATTTGAGTTTCATAGAACTAGACTTTTTCAAAGGTAGAGTGACAAACTGACAAGATATTAAAATTTTTCAATTAGATGAACTGAAACAAAAAATTCATTTTGGCATTGATATGTCATAACATTATGATTTGATTGAAAGTGTCCTTTCTACTATGACTGATTTCACTTTCATTTCTCCCTTTCCGGGTATTTTTTTGACTGGTCGATACATCAATATCTTGTCCTGCTTTGAACCAAGAAAATTCCAGACATTCCCAGAAAAAGAGACTTTTCCTAGCAAGGCTGGTGGTTCACTCCAAGTGTTGTGCACATGGCTGTTCAGCCCGAGATGTGAGGCTCTGCAGCCCTGTGCTGTTATATTCTGGTGGTTATGTATCTCACCATTTTGTTTCTTTTGGAGAGCAAAATAGTGGCAAAATTTGATTCCACCACATCCTTGGAAACAAAGTACTTTTGTGACTAAATCTTGTGCAGCATTTTGTATTTCTTAAGGCTAAAGTGTAAAGGGAAAGAAAGGTCAGAGCAACATTGCTGGATGGAAAAAGAGGTGCTAAACTAATTCAGATGAGATTCCTTTGAGACGTGGCTGAGAATTTTTAGTTGGGTCTCATTGTATCTCTGTTTGAGATATTTTAGTGAAGAATCGAGGAGATGCATGAAACTGCTTCATCTTTCCTATCCATCTCTTATTCTTGTCCATTTCAAAGGCTTGGCTTATTAGAAAAATACAATATAAGACTAATTACAAAGAATGGAGGATATTAATGACTTCATTTACATATGGAGAATTAGTCTAAAATCAATATTAGGCTGTCAGAAAGGAGAATTAGCTGAATGTTTTTTCTGGGTTTTCATGTCAAGGAAATGTATGTTTAAGCAATGCAGTTTGGAGTACTCTTTGGGATTACTTTCCTCTTCTTTCCCAGCAGCTCATCCTCATTCATTTCAAGCCTTTTTTTCCCATGAAAATGCAAGTATAAAGGGAACTTTTAATGTTTTCTTCATAATTGTGGCAAAAAGCTCGCCAGTTTTGTCTGCAGATCTGGTTGTTAGATGGTGTCAGGAAGGTATAGTGCTTGTGTACTGAGAGCCTGAAGTCAAGGCTGAGGAGGAAACGCTGAAAAACATGTTGACTGTTCTGGAGGAACAAGGTTGTCTTCCCTACGCGTGGCCATTGCTGGTGCCTAGAGAGGCAGATAGGCAAATCCTGAAGACTGACCTCCATAAAACTGTTGCAGTTCATCTTTCATCACCCCGTGAGCAGTACCTGGCTTAAGTTTCCAAGCAGAGCACCATAGAAGTGACCCACTGCTTTGCAAAAATTACACATTATTTTAAATTACCTTTCTTTATTGCAAAAGCTGTTGTGATAGACTTTTCTCTCATCAACATGGGGCTCTGTCCTCCTCCAGGGTAAAATCAAGTGGCAGAGTAAGGTGCTGTCCCAGCTGTAGGATACTTGCCAAGTCCCGAAGTCACGGGCTGGCGATGCCTTTTGCATGCAGCAAAGATCAGCAAGGGCCTACACCACCCCATCGGTCCATCTTGCTGAGCCTGGAGGGCAGCCTGCTCCCCTTCCCGCCTCGGTGCAAGCTAAACTGTAGTTTGGGTTCTGTGTCTCTTTGTACCATGTGTAAACTGCCCTACGTGCTAATGCCACTGCCTAAGAAACAATAAATTCGTGTAATTTCCATAGAGGTCTGAGGAGACTTTTTACTGCTCCTGGAAGGGGCCGCTGGAGTCCCTGTACTTAGAGTCAGTGATTGAGCCTCTGGGAATGGGATGTGCGTTTTCTCCCCGCTTTGCTATCTTAGCAGCCCCTCCGGTCGTTCTGTTCCCTCTCATCCACTGCTAGCGAGAATCCTAATTCTCCATTAAAACTACTTTCCTTTTTAAAATACAAGATTAAAAAGAAGTCATAAAGAGCGTAGAACTCCCACTTGGTCAGATGCAGTGAAAATGGGAGTTATATAAAACGTTAAAGTGAATGGACAAAACCGAAGGGAAAAAAGCCTCGGTGACCTCGAGTGGGTAAAGAAGTCAGTTTGGATGATCAGTGATTCGACTTTCTTCCAGAGGCTTGATACAGCCACTGGATTTAGAGTCTCTTTGTATGAGGAGACTTTCAGAGCACAGGGCATGGATCAAACTGTTAGTGACTTTTGGATGAAGAGATGTGAGGAGCTTGTTTCAGTTTAGGTGATAGATGAAAAAGATCTTACCAAGTACCCCAAACAGACTTACTGAGAACCCACAGTGTCTGTCCTCCTCTTGCTCCATGCTGGAACTGACTCCACTTGCCCTTCACACTGTGTCTGTCCCCCAGCGTGGTGGTGTGGGGCCTCCCATGGAACTACTGTGTCTTTGGCACAGTGCTCCAGAGGAGAAGAGCCCTCCTGCTTCTCTCTATAGTGTGAGCTTCACCTGCACTTCCGAGAGATGGGAATTCACATTTCATGGGGCTATACTTCAACACCTTCCAGAACTCAAGCAGCTGTCTTGCATGTATCCAGTTGTACTCAGTTCATGCTCCTCGACTGGAAATTTGAAGGGGAGTGAAACCTGAGATTTTGGAGAATGCAAAGTCCATTTAAAGAGTGGCCATTCCATTATAGTGATACTGATCTGATCTAAACTGAGAGAGATGTTGTGGTTCTGCAGAGCTGTTATTATGCAGAGCTTGTATAGTCCTCAGAAGTAGAATGTGAACATGGACCCAGATGCTAAAACCCCAGACTTCTGCAGTACTTTATTCCAGCTGTGCAGCGCCTGTTTTTGCAGGTCCCTCTGGCAGACACAAATAAAGTTCTGTCGATTTGAGATGCAGAATGTTAATTTAGATTCATCATGCATTTCAAGAACATTTTCCAATCATGATGCACTCTGGTTTAGTTTTAAATTATCCAAGCTTAAAGACATAAAGAAAAGAAAAAATGTCTTAAACTCAAAGATATTTATTTAGTTGTACATCAAGAAGAATAGTTTTTCATCCTATGTTAAGATTTCTCCCGATACATACATAATAAATCTCAGCAAAACAAAACAGTATCTCTTTTCATGTGCACTAAGGCTGATTCATCACTGACAGGAACATTGTTCCCCTTCCTGACAAGGGAGGAGATAGCTCAGTCTTTGATCTTCAGAGTGGCTAGGGATGGAAAAGCCCTCAGAAGTCCATAATCTCTCTTTTTTTCAGCTTTATCTGTATTGAGAGAAGGGTCCTGCAGGTTTTTCTATATCAAACTGTCTGTTAAGCTTGATTGAAGGTTTTGAGTTCTGTCCCCTTCTTCTAGAGGTTTTCCTACTCTATAATGGATGTACAGGTAGCCACACACAGGTGTCGGTGTTCCATGTTGCAATGAAAATTGGCATATCTAAAGTCTTCAAGAAAGATAACCACAACTCTAGGAAGAGTCGTCTAGTTTCCCTTGTGATCTTCTGACCTGGCCTACAACTCCTACAGCTGATGAAGGCTATGGATTTCCCAATAACCACCACAGTGGTTTAGCTGGGCAGAAATGAGTAAGACATCTAGAAACGAGAGCATGGCTTATCTCAAAGTCGGGAATACAGGCATAATGTGCTTCAGTATCACCTCTGATGAGGCATCAATATGTCCTAGGAACAAATGGTGGGGAAGGTTGTACACAGTGTTCCTCATGTCTGCTCTGCTACAATTACAAATAACTATATGATTGACTTTTATTAGATACAGATTCACAGAATATCCACACGGAGTCCCACAAAATGCTTCTCTAAAAAAATCCAACTTACAGGATGGAATAGGAGATGCCAAAGGCCACAATAACAGTGTTAATTTTATGACTTCAGAGGATAGAAATGAGACATCACGTTCGAACTTTGCATAAAGAAACAATATTTTTATACAAATGCAAAACAAAGCTCAGAACATTTTGACCAAATATTATTTAGTGGCTCTTGTTCTCTCCCAAACAGGGTGTTTCAAACACAAATAGATCCTTTATCTAGAAGAATACATCCATCAGAGAATCCCCTTGCCTGCCTCTTCTGTTCATAAATTATGTAATTCCTCAGTCATCATTCACACACATACTATTACATTGATTTCCTTGTCGGTAGTTGATGAAAGTGGTTCCATTCAGACTAAATTTGAGAGGAGAAACAAGGACAGGCATTTGCGGGGATACAGAACTGAGCTCATATAGTGAGCCATAAACTCTGTTAATGCTTACAGTTTTCTAGTAATAGAGCTAAACTACGTGTACGTGGACCCAAAATGATGTTGATAGTTTAGTTAATTAAACCATTGCCAGCCTCCTCTTGTTATAATACCTATTAATCCCTGCTACTAAAATAGCTGAATGTACCCACACACTGCAAACAACTTTATGAATTGTGAATTAATTAACCCTCAACCCACTCTATATAGCTAGATAGAAATTATTGCTTCATCTATTCTATATCACCCATGTTCTGGGTCCTGGTCCTCTGCATGGTCAGTCAACAGGACACCATTCATTACCTGTTGCTGACAGGTTTATGAATAGAACGTGAAAGCGTAAGTAAAACTGATATGGTTTGTATTGGGAAAGCCTCTAAATAGGTATTTCCAGCAGCTGTTTGCTAGGTGAAAAAAAGAAGGAAACGTAACCAAAAGTATTTTCTTAACTAACAGTCTGTGTTGAAGAGGAGCTGCATGATATGTGGGGACAATCCTTTGGGACTAACTGATGTCCAGTGGTTACTCTGGTGGTCAGGGCTCTTTTTGTCTCCATTTTTCTTGCCTCATCTTCCAGGCAGTAGGTCAGGTTAAGTCTTTGCCTAGAGCATCTCTGCTATCCAAAATCTCCTTCTGTGGGCTCTTTCTGCCTGTCGTCAAGCTGCTTTCCAGACTTCAGTGAGTAAAGCGATAAAGGGTGGCTGGAAAATCGTTCTGTTCCGCAGAGCTCTCGGTGCCGCACAAGCATGAGAGCTTGGGAACAGTCTGGGGAGAGCAGATGAGGTTGGGGGTGCCCGCTCTCTGCTGGAGCACCCATAGCCAAGGAGGGCACAGACCCACACCTCAGACCTCCCAGTGGAACCCTGTGCAAGGCACAGATATTTTGATGAAGCACATTTCAATGGAAGAAGTTTTGTTTAAGCTTTGTTGGGGTTTTTTTTAGGCAATGCTGTGCTTTGCTTATTTGTCATTCGTTCTCTGTATCGAACAAAAGCCTGAGAAAATGAGACGCGTATGTACTCTGGAGATCCTAAAGTCAGTCACCCAACCCCTGTCTCGGGCAGGCAGGGCTGGCTGTAGCCATGGTGGAGATGGGGACCGGACAATGGGTGCACGGGTGTGGAGTGTGCACTGTGGGGGCTTGGCGGCTGCGACCTCCCTCCTTGCCAAGTTAATCCAGCCCTGCTGTCTCCAAACTGACGAGCACATCCAAGGAGCTGCCCCTTGGCCTGTCCTCACCAGCAGATGGAAAGACCGAAAAGGGAAGAAGGATCCTCCTTGCAAAGCCCCAGCGCAATTCGGGGAGGGTTTAAGGCACTAAGGAAGGAGCAAGGTCCCCTGCCAGCATGTGTGGGTGTTCTGGGAGGATTTGGGAAGATTTTATGCAGGTGACAACCAGCCACTTGTGAAGGCTGTGGTTCTCGAACTCTTTCTATCAGCCCTCAGACGGGAGAGATCACAGCCAGTTCATTTGGTGTTTGAATCAAATGAGGCTACATTCAATAAGGCAAATGCAGGGAGCGTCGCAGGCCCCGTTTTGCTGCTGCTGCCCATGGGTTTGTTGTCAAGGTTGTTAAATAACCTTGACAAATGTTCTTAATAAGTGACAGGCTGCCTTGGCAGGGTTTCCATGCACATCAAACGTGTTACTTGAGGTTAATCCAGCCGTCCTGCTCGGGAGGGACGGGAGAAACTCCTCAGGCAGAGCCTCGTGTTTTGTGGGATTGGGGCCACCCTGCAGTGGGGATGTCCACATGGAGCTGCGGAAGTCTCAGTCCTGTGGACACAAATGACAGGTCTGATGGGGTGGTAACATTTCTTTGCTTATTTATTTTTTTTTTATCCTTGCAGCTGCAATGTGTCAGGGCAGACCTGCCAGTGTCATTTTCCGTGCTTGGTCAGTGTGTGACATTTTTTATGATGGCCCTTTATAGGCCACATTATCTTCCTTTCTATTACTTAAAAATCTATTACCTTTTTATGCATCAGTTCAATCTCCTTTTCTGCAATGAACTGCTTTGTGGTAGGATGTGAAGGTTTGAAAACGCTGCGGCTGTGGATTTCACTTCCCCAGGAGCTGAACTGATGCAGTGACTTTTTATTTAAGCCAACCTTTAAGTTTTGAGGCTACAGAGGAAATTTTCTTTGAGGCAAGCTGTTCTATTACTGCCATGATGGGAGCACTTGCAGGCTTTCTGAAGCAGCTTGTGCTGCTCAGAGAGGGGATGCTTTATTGGATGCCCCCCCTGGTCTTATCAGATGTGGCAACTACTACATAGAGTAAGAGAACATGCATGCAAAAAATAAAATCTGTGACTGGAGTCGTCTGTGTCCAATACAGATATTAACTGGGACTCGCTGATGACAAATAAAAATGGGGAAATACAGTATGAAGCAGTCCTTGATGGTTTTGACATTTTGTGCCCTTTTAGACATGAAAAAGATTTTCTAGTCTGTCGGGATCAATATTGAGCTTAGCTCTGCACAACTGGTCGCACCGTCATTCATTAGCACAGCACCCAGAGGCAGTGATTTGAAATTACCGCCTCACTGGATTTTTGCAAATAGTTTTTTGTTCCTCCTCTGCCCTTGGTTCAGTAACCAGTATCCTCTCGGTCTCAGCAGAGTCCAAATATTAGTTGCAGATAGTGGTAAAAATCATCAAAAGCTCGAAGGGCATGCTTTCCCCTCTGTTCTGCCCTGACAGGCAGTGTCTGGCATTAGACACTGTTGTCCCAGCTGAGGACGGAGACTGCTGGAGGATGAGAAACAGGATCCCTGCTTTCCTCTCTGATTGCAGGGCCCTTGGATTGCAGCTCTGCAGTCTTATATTGAATGACATAATTTGCCTACTGTTTATGTCTGCAAGACTTCTGCTGAACAGAGGCATTGTAGTATGTATTTGCCTGTGCAAATACACATTTTCATGCACTTACAAATCAATTTTTTAGTGGATGGAGTGAAGTTTCATTATTTCATTGGATTTACAGCCCTAATGACTAGTAGGTAACTGTCGCTGTGTGAGTGCCTATACAGAACATGTGTGTTTCCCTGGCTTGCATGGAACCTGTCCACTCATATGCCACTGACAGTTTCTGTTTCGATCTCGAGCAAGGATTTAGCAGCTGTGGCAGAGCAGCAGTGAGGATTCCTGTTACCGAGAATTAAATTACTTTTCAGAATAAGCTGCAGTGGAATGGTCCCCAGCACCCTGTGAAGGAGTGGCATGCATAATTAAAAAACAAATTACTCGTGTCAAGTAAATGAACAGAGCATGTCTTGTCAGCTTCCTTCCATTGCCTTTTTATTTTTTGTTGTTGTATGTCAACCTTTGCTTTGGAGTTTGCAAAACTCAGTCATTTGTGATGCCTCGCCCATCATTAGTATGGCAAATACAGCAAGAATCATCTTTCTTGTGATAATAAATAAACAAAGCACAGCAACTACCAGACTAGGTCAACCCTGTATTCCCATCTCATCCTGTAGCTTGCCCATTCAGAGTAGACAAAAAAAAAAATTTCCAGCAGATAGGATTGAGATGATCTGCTAACCCTACCCTATTTGTGTGCCTTCAGGTAATTTGCCTCTCTGTCACGCTCCCTGGACCAGTTTACCCAGTTATTCACACTGACTGGATGGTGGCTTGCTCCCAAGCTCTTTTTTGGAGTGAACCACCTGGTTCCCCTGGGGCTGTCGGGTAGTGACCATTCCCCAGGAGGCAGTAGGGAGGAGAGAGCAGGCCAGGTTTGGTTTCTTCCAATCCTTGTGCGGTCCTCCAAAATCATCATGGCTGGTCTTGTGTCCTGTAACATCCCCACAAGCTATAATCCAGGGCAGCCAATGCTCTGAAAACATCACCACTGGGCTTCAGCGTGACCCACTTATTATTTCAAGGACTTTGAACTGAAGAAACATGCAGCAGATAACGATGGTGTGATAGCCACAGGAGCAGCTTGTACAGCCCAGACCCGTGGGCCAGGGGCTGTGTGCACACAGTAGAGTGCCTTTGCAGTGGGTTGCCACAGCAATTTGGACACAAGCCCATCTCTACAGATCTGGGTGGACTGGGTACATGTAGCATCCTGCCTGCTGCCAGCGCTTTAATGCTCACCCAGATTTCTTTTACACAGCTCTCAAAAACATCACATCTCTCCTGTCTCCAGTCCTCTTCAACCCTAGAAAAAGGTGAAAGTTGAGCCCAGGAGAGAGAGAAATTAAAATATAGGAATCTTAGGTGCTGGGTGGGGGAGGATCCAAACTGATCAGTGGTCCAGCATGTCCCCTAAAATTGCTCAGAATTTCACAGAAATTTCTCAAATCCTGAAAATCAATAAAGCCAATTAACTAGAGGTTGGAAAGGGTCCTTGCTGATAACCCAAACAGACACTTGGCTTCTTCCATTCACCTGCTAGGCTTATTGACAAAATCTGAACCAGTTCCAGGGACCTGCTTGCTGCTGCACCTTGGGGCTTGCCCTTCCTCCCAGCTCTCATAGCCCACCTCTGGCAAATCACTTAGCTAGGCAGCTTTCAAACCCTCTCTCAAAGGAGACCTGGGTTGGGAAGATTTAACTGAAGATGGGTTGAAAAAAAACCCACAGAAAGCAAGGACACAGAGGGGCTGTTCCAAGGGGAAATAGTTATTAAGCAGCTGGAAAATACAGCAAAGCAAGCTCTGTATAAAGAATTAGCTGCACAAAAGTCCATCCACTTTTTATAGACTTACCTTCATTTTTTTCACACTCCAGTACCATTATTAACTGCCTGAACCTGTATTTCTGAACAGAAAAGATTTATGTATCTGAAAAGCATATAAGTTTTAAAAACCCAGGCCTTTCTCTACTCTCAGTCCTATTGCATCTACACAGTGACTGCAGTCAGGATGCAGGGTGATGAGCTCTGCTTGCGTCTTCCAGGACTGTGATCTTGCGTTACTGTTAAGCACATGAGGTGCTAGAGCAGATCGTTTCAAACCAGTGCAACAGCCTTCTTTGGCAGAGCAGCTAACTGACTTAACAGACAAAAGGGAAGGAATGGGGATGTGATGCACTGTGATATTAGTAAGCCTTTTGAGAAGTCTCCTAAAGGAACTCCTATCTGGGCAAAAGGGGGCTGTATTAAACTAGTGTAAGGTGGGAGGACACACACTTGCAAGAATCGCCCTCAGTGCATAGCAGTGTGTTGCAGTTAAATGGGGAACAGACTCTGAGAAGTCTTGAGCGTTTTGTCTTCAGTCTGGTTCAAGCCAATGTTTTCATTAATGGTGCATCTGATAGGAGACTGTACTACTAGAAAAATCTGTGGATTGTGCCAAATAGGGATTCACTTTGAAGGATATAGTCAAAATTCAAGTATCGCCTTGATACATTGGAGTAGTAGTCCAAAATCAATAGAGTAGAATTCAGTGAAGATGAGTTTCTCATGAGTTACACTTTAGAAAGAAAACTTAAGTGCACAGATAGAGAATGAAAAATACTGAAGGCAGTAATGCTGCAGGAAAGAAACAGGAACTTACAGTGGACCACAAATTGAGCATGAGTCAAGATTGCATGGGAAGCTTATAAAAAAGGTACCTTTCATTCTGGCTCTGAATGGAAGCCGTTGGGAAGGGGTTATTATTCTGCTCCTCAGGTGGAGGACTAGAGCCAGTTCTGGGCACTGTGCTTAAGAAAACCACAGGAAAGCTGGAAAAAAAGCAGACAAGGAGGAAAAAAGAGGTCCAGAGGAAAACAGCAAGGTATACAGGGAAAAAATAAGAAATACTGGGAGGATGGAGTGCATTTATTTTGTTTTTTCTTGGAAGAGAGAAGGTCAAGTACAGCACAGAGGCGTGAAGGATGACAGACAGGCAGCATTCACAGACACAGAAATTGTTCTTTGGGTGGTTGTGACCAACTGTTCTGTGTGAACGTTGTGGGAATGGCAAAAATCAACAGGTGTAACTCTCAGCAACAAAGGAAGGAAGAACTTCACTAGCTAGGGGAGCACGGAGCACTGGACCAAGTAATTAGGGTTATTGTGCATGTTTAAGACAATGTTAGGCAAATATCTGTAAGGATTGGTTTTGGTATATCTGCTTCAGAGCAGCTAAACAGATTTGATTTCTCTAGAGATACTTCCTGGCCCTGAAGTCAGTGATTTATAGGACAGCAGTATTTTCGCATTAAAATGATGCTTGACTGCCCAAGTGTCTTCCAAGCAAAGACATTTGGAATCATATTCTGTCCTCATCTGTACATCTGCAGTCACTGAATTAATTTCTATATATGCATAGGACGCTGTAGGCACAGGCACGTCGCTGACCTGGGATGATAGGCTGTAGACAGTCTGCGTATTTTAACTCTATTCAGTTCCTCTTCCACTTTTTGAGACCTGTTTGATTACCAATGGCATTTCAAGTCATTGAGCACTGTTAATAACCCCAGTTAATCACAGAAGCACATTTCCCCTTGAAAGAGTTCAAATGGTGAGAGCGAGCACAGCCAAGTTTAATGCCTCCACTGCGGAGATGATGTGCTCCCGGCCGTGGCTGCCTCTGCGAGATGGCTCCTCGGTACTCTGCCTGGTTGCTCAGGTGAGGCTGCAGTTTTTTCCATGGTTTTGGACCAGGATAATAATTATGATCCTGTTTTGCACATAGAAATTTTTTTACTGTATATTTTTTGTTGCACTAGATTTCAAGCTTTGTGGGATTTAAAGATGTACTTAAATGCCTTAGGTGCCTAATTCCCTTTGATGTTCAGTTAGAGCTAGGTGGCAAAGCTGTTTCATAACCTTAGTAAATAAACGTACTACATGTCAGAACTGCTAAATATCTGCCTTGAGAGGTGGGCATCCAAGCATGTACTGTACTCGGGTACAGCCTCTCTGGGACAGTAATTAAAGTAAGAAAGACTGTTGCTTTTAGGTCTAAAAATCCATGGTCAGGTTTCCGCTTCTGGCCATCCACTGTGGTAGTACATATACAGATCTGAAGCCCTTAAACCGAAGGCTTATTACTGAACTGATGACAAAATTCAAGGAACCACTCAAAATCAATTAGTGCCAAGGGCTTCTGTCCCTCAAACCGGAATCCACATCTGGCACAGAAAATAGCATGGGTTGGTTCCAGGCCAAACTTAGCATGGTATGAGCTGCTCGGCAGAGTAGCTGTGGAGCAAAGGAAAGGAAAATATTATGTAAAAAATGAGGCGATTAATATTCATGCAGGTGCTAAGGAGTGACATTTTGATTCCCTAACACCAGTATTAGCATTTTGCTTTTTGCCAGCAAACCTGAATTGATTTTTGGCTCAGTTTTGCCCTTTGAGGTAAATCCTTGCTAATAAAGTTGTACTTTCACAGCTTACTGAGTGTGCATGCATCTGTTAGAAAAAAGTGGCTGTTTCAATGTAAAATGAGAGTCTGTATAAAAAGCAATGTAGCAAGAAACCTTTTAGTAATAGCCATTTCTGTTAGCCACTGTTTTGTATTTTCATGGTAGCTGGATAGCCTGGGGCCAGGAACATGCAGGATAAAGAAAACTCCATCTTCCCAAATTCAGATGGAAACTCGAACAGGTAGAGATGGACCGTGGAAAGCAGCTGGAAGAACCAGTGGGATGCGCTGGGCTCCGTTGCAGCTCCATCCTGCAGGAAAAGCCAGCTGCAAGGGCTGTGCCTGGAGTGGGGCTGTCACAGCGCACAGGTCCCCGGAGTAATTACTTGGGAGCCACAGTTGTGAGAGGTTATTTGCCCTGCTGTTGAGGTTATTTGTCTCGGTTTAAAGAGCTGCACAGTGAAAATATCTTTATTAACGAAAGATCTCAGAAGAATGAGTACCTTGCAGTGCAGCTGAGCGTTCACTGCCTGCTGATCAGTTGCGGGACCTTTACGCTCTGATTAGAAGCTGAGTGTGACACTTCTTGTTTTCAGAAACTCCCAATTTAAATTAATCAAGCGCAGAAGCACACTCTGGCTGGCAGGACACTCAGGAAATCAGCTGGGAGCCGAGGTGATATCTCTAGCTCTCATCTTGTTTCACTTTTATTGCCACTGCTTGGTGACTCTTGATTTGAAAAATATTGGCTTAGCAGAAATGGGCTTGTCACCTGTCCAAATAGCCAGTCTCCGATATTCTGAATGTCTAAAGGATTTTCACTAGGCATGACTGAAGGGTTCATCAATAATGTAGAAACAGCATTTAAAATACAGAGGAAAGTTTTGTCAAGTGATCTTCAAGGTCAGGGGAGATCAGAGAAGTTTTACCCATCTGTGGGTAGTGTGTTTGTCTTCTTTGAAGGCATAGAAAATTGCAATTCATATTATACCTGCATTGACAGAACAGAAGGGAAATCCTGCTGTCAGCCACAACCTGTCCCCTCCCTGGCAGAAGCAGAATCCTTCCAGGAACAACCTCTGGTGTCTTCATCTAACACCAAAATGGTTGCTGCTTCGCATAGGCACCTTCAGACCAAGGTGAACATTCAGAATCTGATGAGGTCCTTGATGCTTCTTTCCAAGATGGAGACAATGCATGCCAATGTTTTTTGCAGTCTCCACAACATCAACAAAATATCCAGACTTTGGGAATCATTGGTCTAAATACTCCCTTACAAGAGGGATGACTCTGACATCGTGAATTCCCTGGAGAGTCTGGTCCTTGGTTCCAATGTCCCCAGGAGATAAGGAGATGCACACGCTGCAGTGAAATCCTCGCAGACAAACTGCAACACCGCTTTCGTTCTCTCAACGAGTATATAAATTTGAACAAAATCAAACCTAAAAAACACAAACCGTGTAACCCGCTGGCACCAAACTTGCTGTCTGTGCTGAGAGCCTTGGTTAAAAATGTGCCTTTGTCCTGGAGCTGTCAGGTCCCCTGCTTTGTCACAGAGCCACCCCGGTGTGACGGGACATAGAGGCTGTGGCTCTGCCAGCTGCACTCCTTCCTCTGTCGCCTTTTCCACCCACATCAGGCCCTGCCCATATTATTTGTTAAGATTTTTTTTTCCTTTTTTTTTGTGTGGCATGTAGCTGTATCGAGCTGTATCAGTTTTAGTAAAGGGAGGACAGATGGGAAGCAAGGATCCGAATGCATCTGCTGGACCCTGAGTCGGGTTAGGGGTTTGCTTTCTCTTGCTGTCTCTCACTAGTAGCGATGTTGTCTTTGCTGAGGCCAAGGTCTAGTCTCAGCATGGCTGTCCTGGGAAAACTGTTGTTCGGATAAGGTAGGAATTGATGAGCAAGAGTTACTGAAATTGTCTCTCGTGACCTGCTCCTAAATACAGGGATAAACAGAAGAGAGGAAATGCCTCTGTCTGCTTGCAGTGATCCAGGCACGTTTTGCATATCTGTTGTTGTATTTTTAGGCTGAAGACGTGATGGACCCAGTAGCCAGGGAGGGGAGGGGTGGGGGTGGGTGAATATGTGAAAGCAATTTCCTACTAAGAGAAAAAAAATACTTTTGCTACTCCATGTGTGCCAGTGCTGTGGGGTAGTGGATATAAGTCCACGCTGCCAAACCAGTGGGATTATCTTGGGGGGGGGGAGCAGTGTTTCTGAGGTTGATTTGTGTTTCAGTTTCCTACTGTCTTTTCCACATGAGCATGGGGCTGCGCATAGTGCACTCTCAGCGCTGGGATTGCCATCCGTGCATGCTGCAGAGGAGAGCAGCCAGGCCACAGCAAGTGAGCTCTGCTCTCCTGCCCTCTCCTGCTCTCCCAAGGGTGCTGACAGCCTCCTTGCACTGGGGCCATTATGTGCAAACCCCATTCGGTCCCAGCAAATACACGTAGGGTCTGAATTTCTGAGTACCGTTGCTCCTGACCATCAATCACTGCACACAGCCTCTAACACTTTCCTTCCCTGGAAACAGCTTTTTCATGGAAATTAACCTGTTTGGATGAAGATTCTTGCTGTTACAGTTTGGATTCTTTTCGACAGAGCGAGTTGACAGCAACAGCAATGAACTGTCCTGTGTTTGGACAAGAGCCACATCTCTGCACCACTTAAGCAGCTGATGCGAGGGTTGTGTGGGGTGTGGGGGAGTTGAGGGGTAGACCCAGGGGTTCCTGGGTGCAGAAGTGCAGCAGTAGGACAGGACTCTCCTTTTCCACACCAAAATTTTCCCCAGGCAGAAGCAGAGAGGTTTGGCCATTGCTGAGGTTTCATCCAGGGTAGCAAATCTCCAGAAAACCCACGCAAGCAGCTGCTGCACATGTGTAGGTGGCACAATATAGACGAGTCAGCCTGGTGTATCTAAAATGCAGCATGTGTTGAACTCATCCAGCCTTTTTATGCAGCACCTGTACAGGACTGATGCACTAGGACACACTGAATATCTGTGTTACTGCGTTTGTCTGTATTTCCCGCAAGGGAGTGGCAGGAGTGGATCAGCTGTAGCTGAGTGTGGCGAGCACTCCCACATCCCATGGGACAGTAGGGATGGCCCAGCTGCCAGGCTGTCCTCCTCATCTGCGGCTGGGTCGGGGCTGCGGGGAAGATCTGGGAAGATCCCTGCTGGCTCTCAGGGTGGCTTGAGAAGTGCAAAGCCTGAACATCTGCTCTGCAGAGGCTCATCAGAGGTGATGAGGGCTGCTCATGTGTCAAGGACTGCAGGCGTGAGAGCAAGGGGGGGATGAGAAACCCCTGTGCCATCCCATGATGGGCACGACGGGCCCTCTTAGCCCAGGCTGGACCAGTTCACAGCTCCTAGCTCCAGTGTTGTCCCACGGCTGCCAGCCAAGGGGGTTCTGTCTGTTGCTGCTCTGCGCCGTGATGCAGGATTGCAGGAGAGAGGGCAATAGATGTGCTGAAATCAGTTGCACGATGTTTACTTCACGTTTGCAGCACTTGGAGATTTCTTGCTGCTTGCCAGGGCTGAGGCTGATGTTGACAGTGACCTTGGTCCAGTTACATTCTTGCTCCATCGTGCCAGCAAAGTTTCCTGTGAGAAAACAACGTGTCCCTTTCTAGTTATGCTTAAAAAGCCGTTTTCCCGTCTCACATTTCTGTATGATAGAAGTGGCCAAAGAGAAGCTGCTTCTTAAAGTCAACTGAAGTTGAAACAGAAGCGGGGTTGTATCTAAATGTTTTTAGGGTATGACATAGTGTGACCTGTATCTGAACAACCCAGCAGAGCAGATGAATTTCTGGGTGATTTCATTTGTGTAAAACTGTGGCTCAGGAACAGAAGGTTGCTGTGGTGAAATAAAGTGCTAGTGAATAAAGAAGGACTCAGAAGTGGAAAAAAGCGAATGTAAGTTCTGAGTGGAAGGAAGGGGAAGAAGTCGGTGTGATGTGGCATTGCCCATATTGTGAGATTGAAAAGAGCCAAGTTTTGGGGGGATTTTAGAGCAAACTGGCATCTGGGAAAGAGAGAGCACATCCCTTTCCCAGTCCAAACAGCCGTAAGAGGAAACACCCTGCAGGGTCATCCCTGAAAGAGCTATTGCTGGACATGATGAAGGTGAAATCCTTGTGCTTCCCTGCTGTCCCCAGCACATTTTTCCCAAAAGTGCAGACAGTGCAGTTGTTCTGCATGACCTGTGAATGCCAGCACATGTCCCCGGTGCCCTGTCCCTGAGAGCACACCTTTAGCTTTCAAATCGCTTCTGGAGCTGCGGGATTGCCTGCCACACCTCAGGCATCCCTGGCTGCTCTGTGGTCATCAGGTTTTCACAAACTGTCTGATTTCAGCAATTCCCCTTATAAACACTCCTGAGTATCTGGCCACAAATTTTCCTAAGCCCACGGTATTTTAGTCACTGTCTGCACAGATTGATCCTTTGTCCCAGTATTGCGTAGGGGTGTGGAGCAGCTAATACAGGGGGAATTTGCTTTATGAATGATTCATGCTGGGGTGATCCTCATCCTATTCAGTTCAAAATGAACAGCAAGAAATGGCACAATTAGAACTGGGACAAGAGGAAGCCCTTGAAGTGCTGAGGCCATCCCACATCGCCTGTCATTGCTTTCTCTGGTTTGTGTCTTCATGTGGAGCCGAGGGATGTCGCAGCACCTCATCTCACGGCCTTTTGAGGAGCTACGGCTTAGAGGGATTGTGCTGGTGAAGCTGTGAACTGCATCCAGCTCTGTTTTGGCTTTTGATCACCGGGAGATACATGTGTCGAAGTGCAGCAGCAAGAATGACAGTGCACTTCATTCTTTTGCCTAGAGGGACAACAGCCCACTGCTTGGAGCACATGGTGTTCAGGAGCTTGCCACATTGATTAAGGGAAGGTGTATCAGGCTTTGACAAGTTACACTGGAGGCTGAACACTGTCAGCTGTAGACTACATGCTAGCACATATACTGCATACATAAAAAGCTATTTATCTTTGCAGAGGGCGAAGATGCTGCTGATGATAGGGAATTAATTTCCACAGACCTTTCAGGGCTTTTTGATGTGCGTGTGCTCGGCGTCGCTGCTGAGTGACTTCGTGTTTCCCAAACATTGATGCTACTGCTGCTAGATTCAGAAAAAAGAGATGGGCCAGAGCAATGCTGTGCCTCAGTGCCGGGGCTCTTGGGCTCAGAAGGTGCTGTAGAGTGGAGCTTTCCTGCAGACTGGATGTAAAGGGCAGCGTTTTGTGGCTGCAGTGAGTCCTGCTCTGTCTGGGTTTCCCGTACTGGCCTGAATGGGGCAGGGAAAAGCTTTTACACTGAAAGCATTGGGCTGGGATTAAGAAAATCCAGATTCTGACTCTGACACAGCCTTTCCAAGGATTGTATGCAACTGACCTTGTTTCTCTGTGTCATTTATCTACTCACCATGGTGGGACTTTCTCCATCCCTCGTAGGACCCTTGTGTGAGTGAGGTAAATGAAAATATTCAGTTGGTCTGCTGGTAGGCACCATTTGTTTCCCTAAAGGGACAAACCTCCACCCTTACTTGTGGCATTATGGGGCTGATCCTGCTTCTGTCCCACCGAGCTGCTGTGTAAGCGTGAGTCTAGCATGACAAGTATCATGATGGTCACAACTGCATTTGGCAATTTATTTTCTCCCTAAAATACCACATTTTCTTTTGCCGTTTCCTCCCCCCCCCCCCAAAAAAAAAAAAAATCTGGCGTGACACAGGTGAAATCTCCATGGGCAGAGACCTGAGAGGGGCACAGCCTCCCATACCCCAAGCTGGGCAGCAAAGCGCAAGCCTGGAGCTGCTCTTCCAAGCTATCTGGAAACCTCCCTCCCATCGCATTTCTCAGGCCTCTCCTGGCTCAGACCCTTCTTGCATCTCCTTGGGGAGCTACGCTAGCTCCCACACCCTGCTCTGAATGCACAACGCCTGCCACGCTTGCGCATTCCCATGGGAAGCTGGATACTTTCCCTAAGCCCCTGGATCCAGCAGGCACAAGCTTCCCACCGCTGGGAGCAAGGAGGACCTTTCACTACAAGTTTGCCCTAGTTTTACACCTTTCCGTAGGTGCTGCTGCTGGCCACTGCCAGACCACTGGTCTGGCTCAGTACAGCTCTTTTGCAGTCAGTTTTAATACGCATGTCTGAAACAGAGATGAGTCGCTGGAGAAATTAGTATCCTCAGGAACACCGCCCTGTCACACAGCATGCCTGTTGTGAGCGTACGTCTGGTGTCGGGATGAAACCCACAGCGCTGGCTGTGAGTCTGCGGCGTGGAGAAGGTTGCCAGCTGCCCGGGAACAGCAGCTGATGGATCAGTGTTGCCAGCAGACATTGTCTCCTGCATCATGGCCAGTAATTGGTACATGGGTCTGCGCTGTCCTTTTATAATAATCGCTTCTTTTATCGCCCTCTTCAAAGGTGGCTTTGCATACAAGACCAAGAGCAAAACCATAGCTCATTACTTGATTGCGTAATTACAGTCTGCTACAGTGTAATTTGGTAATGGAGATAATTAAATGGATCAAGGTCAGCAGTAGGGCTCAGGACACAAGCCGGGGAAAAAGGGCTGAGAACTCTTTCATGTAGAATACCACCATGTTGGTGTCTTTTGCAGCTCAGGTTGGTTTTTGCGGCCCTGCTGCTTGTGGCTTTGGTCTCATAGGCAAGATGTCATGGACGGCTTTTCCCATGGTCATGAGGTGTCCAGCAGCAGCACCATGCTAGGCTTGCTGGTGGGTGCAGGCGGTCGGTTTGTTTGAAAAGCCCACTTGCCTTCCTTGCAGCCTTTCCATGGCAGTCCCTCGAGACCCCTGAACCCGATACCTGTGTCACTAGGGGCTTTGGGCTAGATTTTGGCTGGAAAGCAGAAGATTTGTCATGGAGCAGCTGGCTTCCAAAAGAGCTTTGTAGTATGAGTTGTGGGGGAAAAAAATCGGAGGGTTATAAATGGAGTTAATTGAGAACTGGTGTTGTGCCATAGCAAGGACTGGATCAAAAAATTCAGGGAGCCTCTTCCACACTGCATGCTCCCCGTCCTGCTGTGTTGTGGAGCATGGACTGTGCTGTAACACAGCAGCTGCCTGCTGGATACGGACATTACTGGGTGCACAGACTTTTTTTTCCCCATTCACTAAATTGGGGAAAGAAGGAACAAAAGGCTTTAGTGTACATCAGGACTTGTAAAAATGAATGTACATCCCTCAGAATGGTAGCTGAAACTAAGTCATGCAACGAAGTTTATGAAAGTTGAGCCCTTCAGAACAACCTAGTCTTTCTACAGGCTTCCAGAGCCTGATATGAATAAATAATTTAATGGCTATTAATGTGAATGCTGCTGATTTTGAATCTCAGTCCCTACCATATTAAATCCTACAGCCAGCTCTGCCCTTAAGGAACATTCTTTCCGCAAGGGCTTTGTATCCATGCAAATGTTATCTGCACCCTCTGAAGAGACTAGAGCTAGAAAATAGCTTTTGAAAATGTGTAGCACCAGGATTATCACGCCTCATTTTTTTATCAAATTTATGCTAAAAAAAAACAAAAGAACAAAACCTGAGACTTTTCAATATCAAAGTTAAATTTAGAAAGTGTGCTTTTTAAAGCATCCTTGTTAGTTGAAAGCTTATTTTTTTATGAACAGCTTAAAAAGCAAAATCTCACAGCTCTCATTATTTTTCTTTTGTGCCTCTCATGCCTCATATTTTTTTACTGAACTTTTCCAAGTAAAATGATCCCCATTGTGCTCTTACTTTCTCTGTATTCCTCTAAGTGCACAGGCTTATTGCATGTGTTTCTGGGTGTATTAGCAGTTTGCTAATATGCTTTGGTTAGGTCAGAAGAGATGCAGTAATGTAAAACTAGTAAATAAAGTCCAATGACTTTTAAGCATTCTTCCACTTGCCTGATTGAATTTCTGCTTCACAGGTTTTCACCTTCCAAATGCTTTTGTGTTGTGAAATATCCTGACAGGTGTTCATAGCCATGCTCTTCGTTGCCCTGTGTGACAGATTTGGAAAGGGTGGGACACTGTGCCTGTCGCTGACCCCAACACCATAGACTATAGGCACAGAAGTGACTGTTCAGGTCCGTTAGAATGAATACATTGTCAGATAACAGAGTTTTGCTTGCATGAAATCCCTGCCTTTGGTTGGGTTAAATCAGACACTTTGAGACAGGTTATCTTTCTGTCTTTTTCTCCTACCACCAGAAGTTATATTCCCACAGGACTTCTAATCTTCTCCGTTTCCCTTGTTATGAAAGTGATCGTATCCATTTTAATTGAAACACTCATGAATCAGTGTTTATTCCTTGAACAGAATGTGTATTCCAGCTTTAGTGATTCTTAGAGGATCCAATTCTGCTCTTGTTGCCACACTAATGATTCAAGACCTCGCACTGACGAAAACAAATGATAACTATGAAATATTGTGGTTAGTAAGAAAGAACTGTTATGTCCATGAGCAAATGGTTTCTCTTTCATGGGTTTTTTTTGTTCTCTTTATTTTTCTCCCCCTGTTCTGGAGTAGCACAAAAGAAAGCAGTAATGCCACATTCTTTCTTCAGTGATGTAGTCAGGACAGCCCTGAGGCTTCCTTCCCCCTCTCAACATGTTTGATACAATACAAGAACAAGATTTCTTTAAAATTTGTCATGCTAAGAAAAATGTTTTCAGTGAAGGATCCAGCTGCAACACATAGTAAACTCCAGGCTTTCTCCAAGCAAGGTACTGAGGTTCAAATGGGCAGGTTTCACAACTGACCTTTTTTGTTATTATTGCTAATGTAGCTGTTTATCTTTGTGGATGCTGGTGCTGAGTGCATTTTGGAAGGCTTCTTGTTCCTATATCCAGTGTGGCTGTGAGGCATTTCAGATCATAAAGGAAAAAACTGGAGTGCAAGCTCGGCATGGCAGGAGAAGAGGATCTCATGTACAGCCACCACCCAGGTTACAGCAGGCTGCTCGCAACCCTGCTTTCCAGTGTGTGTTTAGATCAGAGTGCACACGGGGCCCTCAGCTCCTTTTAAGGATCACCAATGTGCAGCAGGTAGCTGACATTTCACATCCATCACATGCCTACTTTATTATACCCTATTGCAGTAAGCCAACTATCCCAGCCATCTCTGGGATTAGTGTTTTAGTTCAGACCAGGACTGAACTGGAGGAGCAATCGAACTGGATTGGAGAAATCCCTTCGATCACCCTCACATACAGCTCTGCAGTTTGCACAACAGAGCGATCTTAGGCTGTGCAAACTAGATTCCTTTTGCATGATCTAAACTGAAGGGTGCCCTCCGGTAGTGCCCCTAAACTGCCAGATATTTGGACCATGAGACCAGGTGGCAGCTAGACCAGAATGAACCCGTCCTGAAATGTGTACAGTGCGAGTGTCCGGCCCTTGCCACCACCAGTTTCACTCTACGCATTCAATCCTGCGTTGTAGACACAGCCTCTGTAAGACAAAATCAAATGTCTACAGATCTGATTGTAAACCCTGGACCTCACTGAGACTGCATGCTGCAGTAAGTAGCTACAAATAGGAAATGGCAATTTTTAACTCTGGATTGCTTTGTTGCTGTATTTTGGGTCATATAATTTAAGACAGTTGCACATTCTTCTGTATACTAGTTACACAATAAAATGGTCTCCTGCTTTACTGTGCATTGTGCCAAATAGAGTTAGTATATTAAATTACTCTCTCTAGAGTGACTATATTGTCTTAGATTGGAAGTTGCAGTCATTAGTTGGCTTCTGAACAGGATCAGATGCCAAAGCTAATCTGAGTTCTCTAGCAAAGTGTGCAACAGAGTGAATAATTTCACTACAGCCACTCCTGCAAAATCCCTGGTGATATACTACCATCTGTCTAATTCCTGGGAAGCAAAGCATCAGCTACAATGGGTCACTTGGCTGCATAAGCTGGAACAGTCAGATCTAAGCTGTGGCATAGTTCAGGTCTGTTCAGTGTTTGTGCATTGTCTATGGGTTATTTCACATCAAAAGGAAACTAACAGAAAAAGAACAAGTCGGGTTGTCAGCACATACATATCGTGGAAATCGTTCAAGGTATAAATAAGCCCAGTCTTCTCAGCGAAGTTGTTTTGGGCTGCGAGATTTGTCAGCTCTTTCAGGCTATGCAGAGCTGCTGTGGTCAATAAGTGGATGGGACTTCTATCACAGCAGACTTGGCTGATTTTCTGAATTCTCAGAGAATAAATGAACAAAGGGCTGTCTGCACTTCATGCCAAACACTTCCTTTCTCCTCTCTTTTTCTCCCAAAAATGTTTTGATGAGCTGGAGGCTCATTCATTCTGCGGGCTGAATATTCCTCTGTTGTATACAACCAAAGACAGGCTCTTCATACACAATGAGCAATTTAAAGAATATTAGATAGGACGCTAGCCCAAAGTGTCTGGCTTAAGGACACAGAGCCTGGAGGAGTCAGAACCAGCAGAGGAGCCTGCTCTCAGGAATTAAAATCCAATGCCTCAGTTACATGACAGTTGTTCACCAACAAGCTCTCTCCACTGGCAGTAAATAATGCTCAAGATGAACAAAAATGTCCCTGCAACCCCTCTTCAGGGTATTCTTTTATAGCACATACCCACCTTCACCTGGTATTTGGGATGATGAGAAGAGAGGTCTGAAGTGTTGGGCATGTGGCTTGCTTGGCTGCAGTAAAGCAGCCCCCAGCAGAGGTGGTGCAGACACCTGAGGGTCACCCTGGCAGATTTTAAGGAAGCACCATTGACTTTTTTTGCTGACTTTGTCAGCAGAAACATTGCTGAAACCCAGGCTTTCAGGCACAGATCTCGGTGGGTTTCATTTGGCTCTCCCAGTGGACAACAGAGCTGGCCTCCACCCAAGAATATGCTGTGAACCTTTGCTTTTCTCTGTGTAGGCACCACAGCAGCTGGTACAAGGCGGAGGGAAAAGCCACGTAAATTGTCACACTTTAGAACATTTTGTCTTGGTTTTAAGATCCTGCCTGTCCAACACCAGCTCACCCCAGCCTTAGCTGATGCTTTAGACCACAGGACTTGCTGTTAATTGGTGAGTTGTAGCCAACCTGTCAGCAAGCTGTCAAAATATTAATAATCTAGCACCACTCATTTTCAGGATGGAAATTTTAGCAGCAAAGAAATTGAATTTCCAGCCCTGGTCATGACAGCTCTGAAATTGGTTTAATGCAGGAGAGATCTTTTCAGCATCAGGAAAGATAGGGAGAGTGTCGGAGATGGTGTGTTTTCACCCAGTCTCGTAGTTTGAATTCAAGAGTCAAAGCAAAGAGACTATCTCAGTACATTAGCAGCTTACGATTGTAATAGGTCTGGTGAGCTCCTTGGCAAGTCCTCTTGTCTTCTGCCCATGTGACATGTTACTTCAGAAAATGAACTACACAGCAAATTGGGCTAAGGCCATTTTCTTTCTTGGGACCCGCGCTTGTTTCGTGCAGGGCTGTACTGCTGGGTAAGAACAGGGACGCTGTGGTCTGTGTGCTAAAACACCAGAGGCTCTACCTTACAAGGACTGGGACTCGCTCACAGTTCCCTTCTCCTGGACATTGCTTAACTACATTATTTCATTTCTGTCAGAAAGAGAGGGCTTCTGCCTAAGAAACTGAACTGGAAACCGAGGGAAAGAAGTTTCTCTCCTAGCTCTGACACCTCTTGTTTTACAGAACCCCTGGCAGGCTGGTTGGTCTTTCGGTGCTCAGGTTCTCAGCAGAATAATGTAGAAAGAAAGAGGTCTTCCCTGTACTGCTGTCATGATGAGGGCATTTTTATTAAATACTCAAAGCGTTTGTACTCTGGTTTGAGCTTATGAGGATAATTTTAACGTAAATAATAGCATGATAAATCGAATATTCTCTGCTAATTTTCTGCTAAGTGGGTTCTTTTGAATATAAGAAAAAAATAGTGTCATGTTTATAAATGTATAATCATTATTTTAGTTTACACATTGTTGTTGTTAGTATCAACCGTAATAAAAATAGCAATATCACTAAAGTAACCGAAGGCCATGAATCAATTTATTGTACCCTGTGCTCAGGCTCAAGAAACTCTCTGGCTCCATAGAGACATCACAGGTTCAAAGCATCCCATCTGGCTGTGTTTCTAGGGTTCTTGCATTGTTATTTTTCTTCATAGTTATTTCAGGCTTTAACAGATGAGGCAGTACGATGCTAATTTAGGAAATCTGTTTTTCTTGTGTGCAACTAACATATCTTCATCTTGTCCCATCTTGTCTCACGATCATTATCTCTGAATGCAATGATGTATTTCTGGATACTGTTTTGAAGTAAGGAGAATTCATAACATTGTTACCAATTTCAGACACTTTGTCAGAAAAACAGAATGTAGAATGTAGAGAAGACAATGGAAGAGTTGGGATGCCCATGTTAGAAATTACCCTGGGGTTTCACCAGATTCCAGACTGCCAGGAATGCAATACCAGAGACAATGCTGCCAGAAAATCCCCTTCGCAGGAAGCAGTTGCTTTCCTAGAAGAGTGATGCTGAACTGGATGGGCCAGGTGCCATGTGCATGAGTTACACTGCCATCGCTACTCCAGTTCATAACAACTCAAAATTTGAAAAGGCTTTAAAATTCCAGCTTGAAATAAGATCCAAAATTAAAGAACAAATCAATCAATTAAAACTCATGTATACTTTATATTTTACAAAGAAGGGATGAAAATTTATGCCATCCAACCACAAATTCAAAGTTGGGTTACGTCATTAAGAAAAACTGAAGCAAAAGACAAAATATGTCACTTGCTCTGTGTGCCCCATCATGAGCTGCTCGAAGCGCAGCCTTCCTCAGGTAACACTGTACACACAGCTGCGCAGTCGTTGGTACCCAGATCTTACTCCCGGAGCCTGTTGTCTCCCCCAGCCTACTGGGACTCTTCAGGGAGGTATGGTAGTGAGCAGCCTGGCTTGAAGACTAGTCCCGAGTTATGTTCTTGTCAGCACTGGTTAAGTTGAAAGCTATGTTCCTATCAGGATTGCAGGAGCAGCTTTCCAAAGGCCAATGCAGTGAATTTGGGCATTTTTATCTTTATGAAGTACTTGGTAAAAATGTGCTTGCACGGTGGACAGGCCAAGAACTGAGAGCAGAACAACACAATACTGAGATATGGTGGAATGTACAGGTCTGAATTTGGATCCCCAAAACTCACTGGGTTTATCTGTTTTGTAGCCATATGTGAGACTGTAGCTCGTGTGGATTTATACGAGTTTGTTTTGATCTCAGTAAACAGTTAGCCAGCACAGAATGGAGCTCGGCGTGTCTTGCAGAACCTGCCACAGGTTTTGCCAGTACTCTGCTTTGTGCCCAGGTAGACGTCCTTGCTGCTGCAGGTTTAACTTGGGCACGTCCACGCTGCAATCACACCCTTGTCTCCAGCATTCACAAACTTCCTCTGTGGTCACATGGATGATTTAATCAGTCCTTGAACAGGGAAAGGTGCTTTAGGACAGCTTGTGTCCATATATAAAGATCTCCAACTTAATTATAGACGCTCATCCAGCACTTGATTTTTTTTGCCTCTCCAGGAATATTGGGTCAGCTTGCAAGATTTACCAGACTGCACTCCACCTCTTGCTTGGGTGTTCTAAAGTGAACCCAACTGAACAAGTATGAACCTTGAGCACAGAGAGTTCCCACAAAAGCCGAGGCAGATAGCCCTCTAGTTATATTTTTCAGAGGCAGTAAGTTAGATTGCTTGCTAATGCTGCTTCTCAGCTCCCAGAGCTGGGGAACAGGCCTACATGGATGGTGATTTATTTGAAAATGTGCTCCCTCCAACCCACAGATGGTCCAGGCGGAGTCAGAATACTTGCAGATACCATGTTGTCTCATCAAGTGAATCTCTGCTCTGCAGCAGGGCTGTACACTCCCATGTAGCAGCTTGTCATTTTAAAACGTATGTGCTCTCTCCTACTTCTAAAAGGCCACCAAGAAAACTTGTCACCAGTCTCTTAAGGAGCTAGAAGGGGGAGGAAAAGTGGAGTGTGAACAGTAGAATATCACCTGCCATCTGGACAAAGATGTGATAAGATGGAAAGTTTGGATGCACATTTGCGGTTCTTGATCACATGCCAAGAGAGAGCTCAGCTACAATTATTTTAAAGCATTTCCAGACAGATGCAGCCCTAGGTCATGCGAGAAGCTACGCTGAGGCGGAAGGACGCTGGACTGGATTGGGCTGTACACAAGCCTTCATTGCCTGTGGGACTGCTGCTGTGGTCTGCCCAGGGCTTATCCTGTGAACAGGACCTACGTGGTTCAAGACCTGTCCTGGAAATAAGAGTATGCCAGGATCACGTTCTACAGTATGAGGGCTGTGGTCACAAATTCTTAGATATTGAAAGGTGTGTTTAGTCTCTGAACTTCCACAGATTTAAAGACGAGTTGGGCATTTGCATTTCATCTGGGAGCGCAGATGTCTTCAAGAATCTGGTGTCTGACACAGGTCTATGCACATTGATACCAATACTGAACTTCTCGGTGCTGTTGGCATCAGAGGGGTGTTGATTAAACCCTGCTCTGCCTGAGGTCAGTGGGGAATGTAGAATGGGCTTACTGTAAAGCAGATGCTCTTCTGCAGTGCCATCCTTTCCCCTGGGATGGAGCAGTGCTTAGACAGACACCGTGAACAAGATCCAGCCGTTCCATGGTCTGCCTCTGCCACCACAATGAAATGCCACTGTTAATAGCTGTGATCATATTCATGATTCTTATTTAATATGTTTTAAATGACTTGATGAGCTCCAAGTTTTAACACTAACATCACTAAGTATCCTGAGCGAGATTCTCTGGGAAGAAAGCCTTGCCATGCCATAGACTTTGGTGCAGTTTAGTGCTTTTATCCCATCTGAAGATCTGGCTCAGTAATTGTGCAGAACATAAAAGAGAAACCCGTAAGTGCTGTAAACAAAGGAAAAGTGTTACTCTGGGAGTGTGTTAGTTAGATATTTCACCACTCATAATTAACATCCTTTTCCTAAATCGTGGTACAAACTACTTGCAGAATGGGCTTTTTCTTTTATTGCTGCTAGTTTCAGTGACAAAATTTATTAAGTCATTAGGTTTGCATGTGGATGTATATATTTGCTATTCTCCTTTGGGTTATAATAAAAGGAGATCTTGAGAAAAAAATAGATCTTTATTTATCTGGCAATTTTGAGAATGTTTGTAGGGAAATGGCAAGCAATACAAAGAAGTGGCCCAGTCTAGGGGGACGCTGAATGAGCAGCTGGGTTTGGATACAACAGCTAGTGACAGTCTTCTGCTGGCTTCCTGGCTGTCCCTGAGCATTGCACTTGGAAATCAGTCACCATTTGTGCTGTGGTCTGGGGACATCAGGGGTTTCTGCGCCAGTCAGAGCTTGGTGTGAACAAACGAGGAAGCAAATTGTTTGTTCTCATGATCAGTACCCAGGAGCACTATGCTGTTGCTTACAGTGGGACCCCTTCTTTGTACCTCCCAGCTGAGGATGCTCGGCGTGCCAGTGGCAGTGATGCTCCCAGCCTGCTACAGGCTGGCACTGCTTTTTCTTGGTCAGAGCAGCACCAGGGCTGTCCACTGCTCTGGCAGCACTGTTCCAGCAACTGGGGCTGTGGTACCATGGGATAGTCATTTTTTGAAGGAGCTGAGCTGCCATCTGAGGATGGCAGTGCATTCCATGAAGACCCTGCAGCCTCACGTCCACAGGTTTGACGGTGATGCTTCTCCACCGATGTCTGTGGAGCTTCTCCAGCTTTACAGAAGTGCAAAGGAGAGTCCAGTCAAGCTTATTATGTTCAAGGCCAAGAGGCTGGGTTAGATTTACCTGATCAGGGCAGATGAAAGGTGAGGTAGATTGGAAAAAAAGATCTGTCCTTTCACAAATCACCCCCAGCCTGTGCTGCAGTGGGGAGAGATGGGGACAGACATTTCCAACACGTCCCTGAAGGACCAGACTGGCCCAGGTGATACAGAGACTGGCTTGTGCCTGGAAGTCCCATCCACATTTCCATCTACAGATGGCAAGAGACACTACTGGGATCAAGGATAAATGAAACATCTTGTTTTTCTAAACCAGGAATAGCTTTTGGGGCAATTGATGATATCTTATACCCTCCCTGAGCAGGTCTGACACACTGAGTGCCCCCTAAATGGCAGTTGCATTCATTTAGCTCACTATTGTGATTCCAAGTGTCATTAACTGTAGTCTCCCTAATTTTCTGTGTGATAGCTACCATTCTTTTTTCTAGACTATGCAATTTCCAGTAAAACCAGAGTTAGCACAAACCAGACCTATGTTTAGTTTGCAAAGCAAATCTAATTACTTTTCTTACTGGAACTGCCTTTTGTTGAAAGGATTGTATTGAGATACAGAAAACAAGTTGCGGGCAGATGCTAATCATTTTACGTGTAAATTACTTACATTTCTTTAGCAAATATTTCATGCAGATTTTTAGTTTAACAATTAAAAAAAGATCTGCTTTTTCAAACCACTTTCAGTAATATCCATAGACATTTAACAAAATACCTCAGGCTCTAAGTCTCCAAATAGGAAACAAATAAATGTATTTATTTACTTCATATGCAAAAGTAATTTAAGCATAGACACATATTTCTCATGAAGATAAAACCAGAATAATTTCCTTTTTTTTCTCCAAATAACAAGCATATTCTTTAAAGAGGAGAATGATGGATTTTCTGAGTGAGCCGAGTTCATGATGGTGCTGACAGGAAACCAGGAGCTCCATGGAGTTTGTACAGAAAATAGAGTCATGATTTATTTCTTTGTTTAAAGACTGAAAAAAGACTGGTGATTAAAAGATTAAGCCATCTGTCCTCTCACTGTCTTGTACCTGGTCATGCTATTCCTGTCAAGCAAAGAGTTGGGAAAACAATTGAGTGGGGTTCGTTATAAACCTGCTTCAGAAGGTCCCTGCACCAAGTGAGAGAGTGAAGCGGGGGCTCCCGACTCCAGGGCTGAGCACACCATTACCTCTGGAGGAGGATGTCCTTATGTCCTGTCAAAAGCACGTGGAGGACACAGCCTGAGGATCCCGTTGCTGGCTCTACCCACTCTGTATCTGTGGGATGAAGAGAAAGTATTGGACTCTAGGTCTCTCCATCAAGCGCATTTCATCAACACTGAATTAATCTTAAAAAACAAAACAAACAAACCAAAAAGCTTGCATTCCCCAGAGGTCTGGCCAATAGATCAGTGATTTTCCAAAAATATCTTCAGTTATCTCAGATTTCAGTCTCTGCAGCAGTGTCCGCTAAGAACTTCTTTGTTAGAGTGAAGCCTGTTAAGCTCACCTGCACCTTCCTCTTTCTTCCCAGCTCTTCTCAGCCCAAGACAACAGAAACAGCAGTTCCCACCTGATTCGGCATAATTGCCACAATTACTTTTGACAGTAAAGCTTGAATGGAGCTTCTGCCATTAATATCCCAAGAACCTTTTGGTATTGGTAGCCCCAAAGCTATCAGCAAGAGGCACGTGCAGAAACCAAGTGACACTATATAGCTGAAGGCTTGACGCTGGCCACCAAGAAGATATCAGTGAAGAAAAACGTAAGGGCTTGCATGTTAAATAGATTTAGGGGACACTCCAGATAACCCCAGGAGGTGCTTGGGAGAGTGGCCTGTGTCCTGCTTCTCTGTCCCATCTCCTTTCTGGTCAACTGATTTTCCCTTCTCCATCTGCTTGCTCTTTGTGACCGATCTGCATGTGGTAGTGCCCGCACCAAAGATTTCGGGTGCTCAAACCTGTGAAGACCCTGTGGCATGTCAATTCAATGGTAGCATGAAGAGCGTCCCGGTGTGTGTTTGTCCCTACATGGCACAGTGGGACACTGGCTGTTGCTGACAAGGTGATGTACGTAAGAAGAAACATGAATAAAAATGGCATTATTTAGCTAGAGCTTAGCTGTCAAATCTGTGGGTTTTCTAAACTTCCAAATGGACAGAGCTGGGATGTTTCGTGGTGGTGTTGCCATGGTCAGTGTCCTGAAGTGCTATTTCAACTGAATTGTGGGGGATGAGGAATCAGTCAGCCAACTCATAGAAGCAATGGGACAGTTTTGTTTGCTTGGGGGGGAACTTAAACATTTAAAGGAAATCACTAGTTTTTCTTTATTCTAACTGAAATGTTGATTTTCAATAGCTTTTAAATAAAATGCAGGTTTTTTTTTTCCAACATTTCAATTTTTTCAACTGCATTACCTTTTATATTTCTCCTTCATTGAAAATAAAAACAATGGTCTTTGTTCCATGCTGAAATTAAAACAGATGTTGAAAATCCAGATATCTCATACATAGTAAATTCCATGTTTTGGTGAACTTGGTAGCTATCCTTCACAGCTTACGAACTTTTCAATCCCCTTAAAGGGAATTTTCCTGATAAATTTTTATGAATGGGCTAACAAAGGCTTGGGAAAGGGAATTGAGTTGTTCAGTTTAGTTTCAGAGATGCTCTCCATCGTGGTGTTTGCTGTCTGGCTGGGCCTGATGCCAAGGAGAGCCCCCGAACCAGCCGGTCACAGGCAGCCGCTGCAAACTGTCCAGCTCCCGGGTGAGCTGCATCTTCCGAGGCAAGGCGAAGCCTGGAGATAAAGAGCAGATTTAAGGAGCGCTTAAACACTAATCTTTTGGGAAGCTACTTCAAACACTGTTTTAAAGTGCTCTAAGTCATTTAGATCTCTCTTAACTTGTTTCACTCTCTTAAAATATTTGTTTCTCCAGCAAGGAAGACTCTCTCAGATAGGGCAGAATGACCCACTGGGCTGACGGTGATTTTGTCTGTGTGACATTAGTGATTGATGCAAACTTCACGTGTGCAGCAAGCACAGCTCTGCGCTTTCTGCTGTGCTTTATATTCTGTGGCTTCAAGCCTGCCTGGTTCCGTAGGTCTGTTGCATATTGGATTTATTGTCAGAGCAGCAATGCTTTATATAACCCCCAAAAGCACTTGGGAACACGTACCTGAGTGTTGCTGAATATCCAAAATGTTGACTCTTAAATGAGGTCTGCAGCAAATATGTGGCATTACTCCAGATGCTTTGCTCAGATGTTGGTCATGGGTTTTCCATTAGCAAGGCTGCAGAAGTTCCCAAAGACTTCTGAGTGGTAGGGGCTTGGGAGAGAGCATCACTCGCCTGTGGCAGCACCTGCCTTCACTCACGGGGCTCCGAGATACCTTGTCTGGTTCCTACAAGAAGGGATTTTGTTGTCAAAAGATTTTCTTCAGAAAATGCATAATCATTGTGGCTTGAGCTTTTTTTGCAAGAATGTCATAGCTTTAAGGAACCCAGTGGGAGAATTTATTTGGCCAGGATTAATTTTGTGCTCAAAATCAGAGTCTGGGAAGAAAAAAACCACCAGCAACAACAATATCTGACTCTGTGAAGGTTTGGGAGCCCACTGCCACAGAGTCCTCTGGCCAGCCAGCTCTTTTAAAAGAGGTTTAATATTTCCCTGTTGTTAAAATCTTGGAAAGTTACTGGGACATGACAAGTTTTGGTCCATAGCTGAGTGTAGTTTCCTCCTTGAGACTTTATGCAAAGCCAGCACAAGTGGCAAAGGCACCTCCAACCCCACAGCCGTCATAGGCTCGGGGGATGTCTGGGACAGACCTATGTGTCCTCTGTTCCTGGGCAGGTGTGGGACCAGTTCTCAGTATCTGAAGAAATTCTTGTGTCAGAAATCTTTAAAATTACTTCTCTTTATTGAAAGATTTCCTGGCTTTGTGCAAGCATTTCCTCCTGTTGCTTTTGAAAATAAATAATTTGTTTACTTGCTTTTGTACTCCCATTTCTCTGAATCCACTGAAAAGCCCCTGATAAACTGCCCTTTGCCCATATGAAGTTGAAGAAACCTCAATATTTTAGACAACGACCATTGCACATTTCTCGTCCGTCACAGGGAAGGTAAGAACAAAGCTAGGGGATGGCATTGGGAACAGCAGATGAGCAGCAAGACTGTCTCTTCTTCTCAGCTCTTTTTATTTTGCTTAGTATTTCAGTCTAAATCCTGGCAAATTTCTGACTTTTCCTGCACAGTTCTCATGCCTGTTCACTGTAGGCTGTTTTGCAAACAACACCTCTGCCGGGGAAGGATGGAGAGCCTTCCCTTTCAGTAGGGAGTTTTCTAGATGTGTGTTATTGCTGGGAGCTGGTATCGCTGATGCCTGTTCTTTTCTATTGTTAAACTAACTGCAGTGTGTGACTGTCATGTATCACTCAGTGATGCCTAATTTAGAAGATTAGTGATTAATTCCTTCCATTGCTTTTTCTTCTCTCTCTCTCTCACTGCAGGATGTTTTCACACCAGAGTGCAAATTTAAGGAATCTGTCTTTGAAAACTACTACGTTATTTATTCTTCCACGCTGTACCGGCAGCAAGAATCTGGACGAGCGTGGTTCCTGGGACTCAATAAAGAAGGTCAAATTATGAAGGGAAACCGAGTGAAAAAAACCAAACCCTCATCACATTTTGTACCCAAACCCATTGAAGGTATGGAATCTGCGCGCTCCCTCCATCAGTGGGGTATGGCAAGGGGGAGTTTGCGACTTCAGATTTGGGGCTTCCTGGATGAGGGTGTTGGGCTGCAAGATCAGAAAGCAAGGACAATATTTGTAACATTTCAGAAAAGTCCTGGGATGCATTGTTAGAATTTGTCTGCTTTGCTTCCTGTATAATAAACTTTGCACATTGTCCCAAAGGGATTGCTCAGCTTTGAGGTGCTAAAGGATCAATTTAAAAGCCCAGCAATGTGAGAAGTTACTGGAAAAGGAAAGCAGCCCTCGAGTGGTGACAGTTCAAAAGGAATCTGATCCAGTAGTGACCATAGCATTGGGTTCTCTGTGAGGATTTTCCCAATGTCATTCAGTGGGGTTCCAGTCCCATCTAAATCCTAGATATAGGATTTATCTCACCTGATTTTAGACTTTGACACTCTGTTTATAGTAACAGAAGAGAAACGGATCATAGCGGCACAGCTGTGGATGTACTTTATATGCCTACCCTAAGATGACTTAAATCTGTTTTTTCTCATATGTAAAGACATCATAGTTAGTCACGGGGGGGTAGAGAAACCTCATCATAGATGTCCAAAGTTAGATGAGATGCTGTCATACCATATGTCTTCATCGCAGCATGAGGCTTCCGTGATAGTCGTGGAGTGGAAGTTTTGCCCTCCTGCTGCTGACTGTACACACACAGGCTCATGCCAGGGCATTTTGCTTTCTATGGGCTGGCCCCTGATAAATGGAGAGATGCAGTGTGATGAACCCAGTACTTCACAGGTACTAACTTGATTCTGGAAGCAAGGAGACCTCTTTTTTCTGTTTCTGGGAAAAAGCACTACTTTTTGATCCCCAAATTAGGTACACCTTTCTGACCCTGTCTCAGACCTGCCAGTGGCCACCTCAGGGATGCAGAATCCAGGAGCTGGCTTCGGCTGCACAGCTCCATGCCCCCTCTTGCTACCCCCATGTTGGCTGTGGGGTCAGAGCTGGACACATGGAGAGAAGGAATGAACTGACGCTTTCCTGACAGGTACTACTCACAAGTGGTGGAGGGCACAGCTAAGTCCGTGCACTAGTATCTGTTTTAACAGCTTCCCAGCTAAGGTGCAGGGACAGATGAGTGTGTGAGTGTGAGTGAAAAGCCAGTTCAGGAAGGCAGGCTGATATCATCTCTTGGACCACTGAAGAAAGCACAGTGAGAGACATTTCAAGTCAGCATTCATTCCCGGAGTATCTGTGGCCTTTGCATAGGAGGTGAAGATGTTGGAAGAGCAGAGAATGGCATGTAGTCTCTTGTCCTGAGCTTGTTTTTAACAGCCTTTCTGTGTCTGAGAGCCTTTTCTTGTTTATCTGAGGCATCAGTGGGATTGGTGCCCTAAGCTTTCATTGAGTTTTGCTAAGGAGCAGGGCTTGTTTCAGGCATGGGGTTGGTCACCATCTTCTCTTCTGTCTCCTCCTCTCCTGCCTTGGCTTGGAGGAGAGTCTTTTGCAAGCGCTAGCTTTCACAGCTGTGTTTTCAGCTCCTTCTGGTATTTCTTTGCTGCCTGGCTGGGTGTTGGCCCTGATCAGCAGGTTCCTTTGAATCCAGGCTTCTTTTTTGATGTACTGTGCGTGGTGTCTGCTGAATGGCTCAATAGTTGTCTTCTGTATGCGTTAAACTAGGCCATTGCTGTGGCTCTCCTCATGGAAAGCCTTGCATTAATAGAGGTGCCTGACCCACAGCCAAGTTCTCATTGCAGCAAATGCCGCTCTGGCTTTCATTTTGAAAAACCCAGCCCAGCCTGAGAGCTTCCCTTTCCTGCAGTTGCATCCTCCCACGCTTGCTTCAATCACAGCTGTCACATAACCTCCCGAGCGAGTGAGCGCTTTGGAAGTTGGCAGCCAAATTAAGGGCTCCTCCACCCCTTCCCTCCTCCACATGCTTTGCAGTCAGCTTCTGTGAGCGCTGCTGCATCAAAGAGCTGGCAGTCTCCCAAGCCGAGGCACGTGTCAGCTTCCCAAAGCGTTCAGCTGTCTGGGACTGTGACTCCAGACTGAGGACTCTGTTCCCGAGCCTAAGATTCATTGTAGGTAGCAGAGGCTTGCGAGGAGGGTTGGAGTACAACACACTCAGCTCCACGTGACTTCTCTGTGCTGCATCCATCAAAGTCTCCACGTGCAGAGCTTGCAATCAGATGTTACAGAAAAGGGCCAATTTCTGCCCTGTTTTAACAGCTTCTTTTTCTTTGTCATGGCTCTAAGGAAGTATTCAAAGCCCTCCCCTGCGAAATTTGCATGTCCCTTCTGTTAAATGCTGTGGCACGCACCAGCGGGCAGGCTTTGCTGCTTTTTCAGGCAGCCTCCATCTGCAGTAATGCACTCTGGTACTACAACCAGTATTAGCCTTGCCACGTGACGGCTGACACCGTAATGGATGCAAGATGCAAGGAAGAATCTGATCCCCTGGGAAGGAGAGGTATTACATAGATTGCTAGGAATCTCTTCACCTACCGCTTCAATGGCAATTGTCTCTGAGGTGAAACTTTCCAGTTGTTTTCCGTGTGCAGAAAAATTATGCAGCAGCTTAGCGAAGAGAGAGTTTGCGGGGAAAGACAATACAAAAAAGCCCAGATTGCTCCCGGAGCTCATTTGACTCCCATTGCTTCGTACTGCTTTCTGAATTCAGAAGTCCTCTCTTTGGAGTTGCAAATGGGCAGTAAACTAACAAATCACAGAATCACAGAATCACAGAATAGTAGGGGTTGGAAGGGACCTCTGTGGGTCATCTAGTCCAACCCCCCTGCCGAAGCAGGGTCACCTACAGCAGGCTGCACAGGACCTTGTCCAGGCGGGTCTTGAATATCTCCAGAGAAGGAGACTCCACAACCTCCCTGGGCAGCCTGTTCCTGTGCTCCATCACCCTCAGAGAGAAGAAGTTCCTCCTCATGTTCAGACGGAACTTCCTGTGCCTCAGTTTGTGCCTATTACCCCTTGTCCTGTCACTGGGCACCACTGAAAAGAGCTTGGCCCCATCCTCCTGACACCCACCCTTCAGATATTTGTAGGCATTTATAAGGTCCCCTCGCAGCCTTCTCTTCTTCAGGCTGAACAAGCCCAGTTCCCTCAACCTCTCCTCGTAGGGGAGATGCTCCAGTCCCCTCACCATCCTTGTAGCCCTCCGCTGGACTCTCTCCAGTAGCTCTTCATCCTTCTTGAACTGGGGAGCCCAGAACTGGACACAGTACTCCAGATGAGGCCTCACCAGGGCAGTGTAGAGGGGAAGGAGAACCTCCCTTGTCCTGCTGGCCACACTCTTCTTGATGCACCCCAGGATCCCATTGGCCTTCTTGGCAGCCAGGGCACACTGCTGGCTCATAGTTAACCTGTCGTCCACCAGGACACCCAGGTCCCTCTCCGCAGAGCTGCTCTCCAGCAGGTCCACCCCAAGCCTGTACTGGTGCATGAGGTTGTTCCTCCCCAGGTGCAGGACCCTGCACTTGCCCTTGTTGAACCTCATCAGGTTCCTCTCTGCCCAGCTCTCCAGCCTATCCAGGTCACGCTGAATGGCAGCACAGCCTTCTGGTGTATCTACCACACCTCCCAGTTTGGTGTCGTCAGCAAACTTGCTGAGGGTACATTCTAACTCTTCATCCAGGTCGTTGATGAAGAAGTTAAACAAGACTGGGCCCAGTACTGACCCCTGAGGGACACCACTTGTCACCAGCCTCCAACTAGACTCAGCGCCGCTGATGACAACCCTCTGAGTTCTGCCATTCAGCCAGTTCTCTATCCACTTCACCGACCACTCATCCAGCCCACACTTCCTCAGCTTCCCCAGGAGGATATCATGGGAGACTGTGTCGAAAGCCTTGCTGAAGTCAAGGTAGATAACATCCACAGCTCTCCCTTCGTCTACCCAGCCAGTCATGTCATCGTAGAAAGCTATCAGATTGGTCAGGCATGATTTCCCCTTGGTGAATCCATGCTGACTACTCCTGATAACCTTCTTTTCTTCCACTTGCTTGATGATGGCCTCCAGGATAAGCTGCTCCATCACCTTTCCCGGGATGGAGGTGAGGCTGACCGGCCTGTAGTTCCCTGGGTCCTCCTTCTTGCCCTTTTTGAAGACTGGAGTGACATTGGCCTTTCTCCAGTCCTCGGGCACCTCTCCTGTCTTCCAGGACCTCTCAAAGATGATGGAGAGTGGCTCAGCAATGACATCCGCCAGCTCCCTCAGCACTCGTGGGTGCATTCCATCGGGGCCCATGGATTTGTGGACATCCAGATCACTTAAGCGATCCCTCACACAGTCCTCCTCGACCAAGGGAAAGTCGTCCTCTCTGTAGGCTTCCTCTCTTACCTCCGGGGCCTGGGATTCCTGAGGGCCAGTCTTAGCACTGAAGACTGAAGCAAAGAAGGCATTCATTAGCTCTGCCTTCTCCGCATCCTCCGTCACCAGGACACCCGCCTCATTCAGCAGCGGCCCCACGTTGTCCCTAGCCTTCCTTTTGCTGCTGATGTAGTTGAAGAAGCCCTTCTTGTTGTTTTTGACATCCCTTGCCAGCTTCAATTCCAGGTGAGCCTTGGCCTTCCTCGTCGCATCCCTGCATGCTCTCACTACGTTTCTGTACTCTTCCCAAGTGGCCTGTCCCTCTTTCCACATGCCATGCACCTTTCTCTTCTGCCTGATCTCCGCTAGAAGCTCCTTGTTTAACCATGCAGGTCTCCTTCCTCCTTTGCTAAATTTCTTTCTCAGGGGGATGCATTGCTCCTGTGCATGGAAGAAGTGTTGTTTAAAAAGCGACCAGCACTCATGGACCCCCCTGCCTTCGAGAGCCCTGGCCCACGGGATTCCTCCCAGTAGCTCCTTGAAGAGGCCAAAGTCAGCCCTCCTGAGGTCCAGGGTTTTGATCCTGCTTATCGCCCTGCTTCCTCCACGCAGGATCCTGAACTCGACCATTTCATGGTCACTGCAGCCGAGTCTACCTCCAACCTTCACGTCCTCCACCAATGAATATGAAATACCCTCTCAGATAATTTTGAAGGACAACATATACGTACAAGTGCATCTATATACAGTGGTATCTGTGTATGTATGTGTGTTATCTACAGCTTTATGCTATGTTGATCTCACAGAGTGTTTTGACTCCTGTAGATTGTCAGGGTGCTGAAGCTGTTCTGTGCGAAAGTCACTAGATACCAACTGGAAAAGTTTTGAGTTTTGGTTGGTAGGAGGGTCCTTTTGGTTTGGTGTAGGTAGGATTTGTTTGTTTTTAGAAATAGCATTGAGCTTAATCAATATAAAAGCACAAAAAACTTACTAAGTAATAACAGGGGAAACGTTAAGTTCCTCTCCCATCTGTGCACAAGCAAAGCCAAGGCAAACAGCCTGGCAGGCAGCAGTTAATGTACTGTGTGGTGCCAGTTTTGGTTAAAAACACACATACGCAACACATTTCTTTTGATATTTTTATTTCTGATCACCAATCATTTGAGCTAAATGAGCCCTTTAAGTGCTGATATATAGATTGAACCAGACTGCACAAGAAATTAGCTTGAGTATAATTGTCACTTGGACACCAAGCAATCTTTCAAAGCAATTTCAGTCTCTTTAAGTGTCTATAGTGATTAGTGCTGGACAAACACTACCATCCACGGCGCCTCTTGTTCCTTTAAATATCCAAACCCATCTCAAACAATGGGAGACTTTTCTGGTCACCGAAGTATGAATTTTATCAGATGCTTATTATAGATGTGCTCTGTTATTTATATTTCTTCTCCTTGAAGACACCATTTCCAGATTGCTCTCCCAAAAGAGCTGCATTTCATCTCTCACCTGGCCCAAGCCAGAATGCATTTGGGGTGACAAATCTGGCCACAGAAAGCAGAAGACATCTCTTCCTCCATCTGAATCAGCAGAGCTACCCCTAACGCCAAACTCTTGGTGCTTCAGCCATTATGATGTGAAGATGTCTCAGACGTGAAGGTGACCTGTTAATGACTAGTTTGATCCATTTTCTACCACTGCTGTATATCCATGTGCAAGGAACAGCAGCCAGATCTCTCCCAGTGTGTTTTCCCAGGGAAGCAACATCTCAGTTTGTTAGAGTCCTCAGATGTCGCAAAGAAGTATAAGACACTGTTGAGTAGGAATATGTGGTAGGTCTAGTGAAAATGCTTCAAAGGTATCACCTTAATTCACAAAACATCCTAAGTGTTCTTTAAAAAAACACACAACAAATCCCATTCCTTACCGGTCTTTGTTAACACAGCTCCTCTTTTGGGTCTGTCTTTCAAGTGGGCAGGCTTTGGTATGTTTTCAGTCCCACACAAACTCACCTGTTCATCTATCAAACTCCTAATCATCTTATTAGATGGCAAAAGCAATGTATTTTAACCAGGCTTTTATTTGGCTTTTTGTCATCCAGTGCTGCATTTCTTACCTGAACAAACTGTGATGCCATCTGGCAGCATCCTGCAGATTTAGCCGCCAGATAGACAGTGAGCTCAAACGCCTCTGAAATGCATCAGCTGGGACCGGGTATGGAACAGAGTAATTAGAGGCAGAAAACGAGGGTGCATAATCACTTGCTCCCTCCTGTCCCTAGCTGCTGCTCAGACAATTAATTCTCTCCGCCGAAGCATTAGCTAATGCAGCCGCTACTGCAGATACCGACACCCGGAGCTGTGGCACGCAACAAGGGAAGGAGCCCGTCTTCAGGGCTGCCTGCCAGGAGGTGCGCCCAGCATGGCCCAGACACTGGTCCCCACTGCCGTCGGGCTGTGCTGCGAACTTGCAGCCCTCCCGGCCTCGTATCTGCTAAATGGCAGCTTGGGAAAAAAAGTAGTTCTTCCTAACTCGCTAGGGTCTGCGGCAGGGAAGCCCAGGAGTGAAGCTGGATGGAGGGGTTATAACTCAGGTCCTTTAATAAGCCTTTCCATGTATTCTAGAGAGTGGAAATGGAGTTCGTTTCATCCCCTCATTCTCCTCAATCAGCAGTGAAAATGGTGCGAGCTTCCCAAACTCAGCCAGTCGCTGATGCCCAGGGAAGAAGCACAGGGTGATTTCGGTTTCACTGCATGGGTGCTGTGCCAGTGACATGCCAGGGAAGCAGAAATGGGGCTGAAATCCTGTGCCAGCACATAGGCAAGAGATTCAGCTGTTCCTGGGTGACAGGCATACCCCTCCATGCCTTTGCCTTTGGGAAGGGTGCTCCCCGCCACCCCCTTCCTCCTGCTTATACCCCCGGTCTCCTTCCTGCCTAATTTGTGAGGTGTTTCTTTGTGCAAAATCATTTCCTTGTGCATGCAAAAGGCAGGCACTGCTGCTTAGTGGGGAAGCAGGGGATCGAAAGCAGCAAGAACCAGACCACGGGCACAGCTCCACTCCCACTCACTCCCTTCCATTTACACCTGTGGCTCTATAGCAGATCAGGCTAACGGCACTTTCCAATTAAAACATGAATATGGATGTGTTGATTAGAATCTGGGACATAGGAGCTGATTATCTGATTGAAGCTCCAAAGCATTAGCTTGGTTTCCAGACATTAAGGGCTGTATTTGGCTTGGTGTGTGGGTGGGTGGGAGAAGCAAGGCAAAGCAGGGACAGGACTCTTCTTCTAGCCAAGTTGTTCATTGTTCCAAAGCTGCCTTGTGCTGTGCACACCAGCAGACCTCCCAAGCGTCTGGGCGTGCCGACTGTCGCACTGCTGCTAGTTTACCTTGATGCAGGTGACAGGGACAATGTGTCTTCACACACATGCACGCACAGGGACACCAAACAGACCTGTCAGTGACTGCTGCTAGTCCTGAACCACAAAGATGTACTTTAAAGCTGGGAAGATGTGGGCACTCGCAGCAGTCCGTTTGCAAACACCCCCCTCGCCGGTCCATGACTAACATCTCCGCGCGTGAGTCACGCTGAAGCTTCCGCAGTACTAGGAGTAACAAACTGCAGTCCGAGAGCCTGTGTTGCACATGTCGCCCTGTCCTTACACCCTGCGTGTGTGCGGCTGTGTGCATACACACCCGCATGTCTGTGTGCACGCGCACCTGTGTGTCGTGGTGCACGTGGGTTTGCAGCTGCTGCAGAGCGTGGCCATCGCTCAGCCCACGCAAACAAGCCTCTGCTGTAGGAGAATATACAGGCACTTGCTTGTGTGTGACGCCATATACATACTGCGTACACTGATACTGTAGGTGTATCTCAGTACTGAAAATACGCTTGTCCTATGCTGCTACAGATTTTCTAGCGTGGTCTGTTGGCACAGCCTGTCTGGTACACAGGATTTGACAGCTCTGCCTGAAAAGCAAAATGTGAGCAGCCTTCAGCCATGTCGCACGTCGGTACTTGTATCATGCACTAGACTGGAAGATGAACTTACAATTCCTGCCCTATTTGCTTGCTAGGTGCAGGGTTTCCTTAATTTTTAGCTGCAAATGTTGTTTACTTCAGTAGCCTGATTTATATTCATTACTCTGTGGGCCTTTTTAGCAGCTCAGTGCTTTTGCCCAAAGGCTGCCATGAGAGGCAGGGAGCTGAAGAAAGGCAAAGTGCCATGGTGCTGCTGCTGTGGGCTTTGCTCAGGCTCAGCCCTTGTGGTTAAACATCTGGCCCAGCCCAATGGGGTACTGGGGATGGATGCGGGTGAAATGAGCTTAGTACGTGCAGCTGCCCGGGGGAAGAGCTCATGGAGGTCCCTCCAGCTCCAGCCTGGGGCCAGAGAGGTCAAAGTGAAGCCAACACTGTACTTGAGGCAGAACTTTGTGTATAGGATGTTAGGGGCACTGGGGCAACACGGGCACAAATACCTTGCTGGGCAAACATCACGTCGGACAGTAAGGTCAGTCACAGCAGTGATGTGCACCCCCAGTGTTATCAAAAGGCTCTGCAACTCAGGCTGAGAGATCACAAGGGCATAGGTTTTCCTCAGTTGTTAACCTTTTCGTACTGTTCTTCAAGATTTTATAAGGTACTTTGCCACAACAGGCAAATTCACCATCACCAGGTTGTTGAGTGACGCTCAGCGAGGCATGAGAGGCAGCTCAGCAGCTGAAAGGGGATGCGAGACCCCTTTCCTTCTGTTGCCGCCGCGCTACAGACTTTCCTTGCAGTGTGCAGGCAGCATCCATGATCTGGGCAGCTGATGGACAGTCGCAGCATTGCTTATCCTGGCCCAGACCCATGGGGCAAGTCATTGCTTTTCTCTTTTTTCAGCAAAAAATGGCTCCAGCAGCAGTAACAGTTGCAGAGCAGTAGCTGCCTTGCAGCCACGCTACTGCGTGTGTTTAAATTGCTGGGAAAGCCTTGCATGAAAAATGCTCTGTGGGAAAAGTAATATTTTTTCACTGCTCGTATATTCAATGCAATATCCCTCCTATTAATACACAGTTGACTGCACTTTATCTCTGTCCTGTATTGTTGCACACTGCTATAACTGTTTATCTAGCTAGGAGTAAAATACAGAGCAATAATGTCATTTGCCGCCTGTCTCTAATTGCCAGGATTTATTTGCAGATCAGGGGAGATTATAAATAAAAGCACTTACATCGTCTTTTTATACATGGGGTATTTCTTTCATTTCTTCAGATAATTTTTGAAGTTTTGTTCTTGGTGGATACCCAGAACCAAAACCTGATGGGCTCTATCTCCTGTGTTTGAGCTCTGTGCCATTGCTTGTGACATGACAGCTTTATAAAATGAAGCAGTACACAGTCATTTCTTTCTATCCTAATTTTTGCAAAGATCCGAGCATGACATTTGCAGTCTGGACCTACCTTAAGTTCTCAACTCCAGTGTGTCTGCCCTCGAGATGCCTCACTATTTCAATCACCTCTACCCCCCACCACATTTGCGGTGAGCTCATCAGAGATGCTCCCTTTGGTGTGAGCCGCTCAGCACATGCCCCTGCTCTGGCACACCTCACACAGCGTGAGGACAGCCATGAGGACTTAGTCCACATGGTGAGTTGGATAAATGCTTTATGCCACAGAGGACATGGGAATGTGCCGTGCCTTGGGCAGACGTTGCCTTCGCAGACTGTCTAGGCTCCAGCAGGTATTTTTTTATAAGGTATACACTGCTTGGTCAGGGCCAGGAGAGAAGGTGCCCTCCATCCAGCCTGTTCTCAGGTGCTGCCAGGTGACCACACAGAGCTGAGATGGCTCCCGGCTTGCTGCCACTGAACTTATCCCTATGTGTCTGCTCATGGCCTTGGCCTTGTCTGGCTGTCTTGATTTAAAGGAGAAAAAAATAAGAAGTGCTGAGACCAGACCTCAGCTCTTAGCCAAAGGAGCCAAATGGGCTTGAGTAAACACTTCCAGAGCTTAACACCAAGAGAGCTTGGAAGGCTCAGATGCAAGCGTAGTTTTGATTCAAGACTCTCAAGGGCTGCTTGTTGGAGGTTAAGGACCTGGGACCAGGTAATTCTTGGACCTGTTAGTAAATGATAATCAGCATCTCGAGACAATACACAGTGTTGCAAACTGGAATGTTTATTTTATACATATGAATATAATGTGAAAAACCAGTAAAGCACAGAAAACCTAGAAAGAATTCTCTGTGAAAAAGGAGAAGAACCCCTGCTTCTATCTGTGCCTTTGGAAGGATCCAGAGACAGTAGAATGGTAACAGGATCTGCTGCTGGGACACTGAGGCTTCTGTAGCTACGTGTATGTTTGTATTGGGGCTGGAATTTCAGCCTCACATACAAAGAAATCATTCATTACGGTCGCTAATGTCTGTGACTTCATGGCTGTTAACGAGTGTCTTTTCTGTTTGCAGTGTGCATGTACAGAGAGCCATCACTGCATGAAATTGGAGAAAAACAAGGACGCTCAAGAAAAAGTTCAGGGACACCAACCATGAATGGAGGCAAAGTTGTTAACCAAGACTCGACATAGCTGACAAATACCCTCCCTTCTTCCAGCTCCTCCCCTCCCACCCACCTACCCACCCCACCGGCGAAACCACACTGAGACGACGACAACTGAGCAAGGCAGGACCTACCGGTAGTGGCTAGGAGTCTGAACTCCAGAATCTTTCTTTGTGTAGGACGAGGAAACCGAACCCCAGACCCTGCCTGTTGCAACGTTTTAAAAAACAAAAACAACAAAAAAAGAAAAAAAGTGAAGAAAAAATGTTTTAAATCAGGACTCCATTAACATTTTCAAAAGCAAACTGTTTGCTCTGTGATCAAAGGGGAAAAAAAAATCTCATCTCTGCATAATAACAATAATAACTACTAATATAATAATAATAATAATAAAGATGTTACCTTTAAAAATAAAACAAAGCTTTTGGAAAATTGAACTTAGCATATGATGTGCGAGAAACATGTGGGAAACACAGCCTGGGACCGTGCTGTCTGTCTTTCACCTCACGTTCACACCACTGTTTTTTCCATCCCTGTTTCCCTGGGGATGGATGGGATTTTTCACAAAGCAGGAAAGGTAGGGATGGATTATGACTGTGTTTGCTCTGCTATCAATAAAATGTGGCCTGTCCGAATTAGGAGTCTGACAGTTATGGGCAACAAACTAGATACTCTGTATTCAGCTTTTTTCCATCTACATTCAAACACTGTGGAGTTATTTGTTGCTAGTGTCACTCTATGAGTATGTTTAACCCAAGTCTGGCATTTTATGCCTTTTTATCATAATTATTTATATTTATAGGCTTGTTTTACTGTATAAGTTGCCAGGGGAATTTCGGAAATGGGTTTTCAGGTCTTGCAGGGTGAAATGATCATATTTATTAGGGAAGAGTTAGAAGATAAAGGGAAGGAGGGATGGCTGCCTGCTTTAAAATATGAAACAGAGCAAGAAATGCTGCTGAAATCCCTGCTGTCAGGTGGAAATGATGAGGCATGTGCTGTGTGAGGGGGTGGCAGGGATTTCAGCCATGGGGGGGTGTTGGGAGGGAGTAGGTGGGGTGTGCAGTGAAGGAGGAAGCTACAGGGGAATGTGAGTGGTTGTGCCTGTCCAGCTGGGCCAGGGTGAGGAGATGCTGCTGTTTCATTCTAGCAGCTGAGCTCTCTGTGCATGTTGAAGCTCCGTATATACACACCTCATCTTACACATGTTCAAAGCTGAGACTACAAACCCCTCTAATCCAAAGCCTTACCACTGCCAAGCCCATTACGGGATGAGAACCACCTGAGATGTTGCAGCAACCTGGGAATGGGTGTGGGTATGTGTCCCACGAGTACTGGGGCTGCAAATGCTGGAGAAGCTCTTCAGAGGTAACGCATTCACAGCTAGGGAACAGCAAGGCAAAGGGCGATGGGGTGAGGGATGCTCAATGCTGAGGCCACCTGCAGCAGCTGGAGCATGAGGGGGCTTTGCCGGTCTCTCCTTGCCTGATGCTTTGCCTCCTTGTCAGCGGTGACCCACACACCTTTGCTCCCATGGCTGGTACTGAAACAGGGCAATATGGGCAGATGCCCTTTCTCTGCCCACACATATTAGTTTCAGTCTCTGACCTCCTTTGGAACCCAGGGCCTGCAGGCAGGAGCAGCAAATCATAGAGGTGATACAGTTGCTGTTACAAAACCAGGCTTTGCCCTGGCTGAGGTGCCCAGGAAGTTTTTGCTGCTTGGGCCATGGTTATAGCTTCTGTGAGTGGTGAAAAGCAAAATGAATAAGCAAATGCCCAAGCGCCTAGAGAGGGGTAACAGGTCAGAATTGGCTCATTATACAATAGGAAACAGCCCAAAGCCTTGCTGTTGCAAGTCCAGTGACAGTGTTTGTGGCATTCATAAATTACGAGCATACATGAAATGGCAAATAGCACTGTAATTCTTGTTTCTTTGCTGTCACGGCCAATGCAATGCCTCACACTGTGAAGCTGCTGTGGCTGCAGGAGATGGGGCATACCTGGACTGGTTGAGATGCTCCTGCAAAGTTGCTACTGGCCCGGGCGCCTCCAGCCCTGCCGCATGTGCTGGTGTGTGGCAGGGCTCAGCAAGCAGCTCCATACAGGCGTAGAGCAAGAGGAAAAACTAAGGAGCGAGCCAAATTTCAAGGTTATGGAAGACTCCCAGGCTCAGCATGAAGGAATGAATTTCAGGCAGGTCCTTTTGTGTTTTCAAAAGCTGAAACCTTGAAATAAAGAGCCTCTTAACATTGCTCTGCCACCTGCACCTATGGGCAGCACCTTCATGCTATAGGGACATAGAGGGCACTGGTGCCCGCATGCCAATAGCAGACACTAATGAGGTTCATCTGGGGCTGCCAGTCATGTTGGAGTGACTTACTCCTGCCCTCCTTCGAGCCCACAGTCCCACAAGACATGGGCAAGGGCTCTAATCCATGTTTGGGTTGAGAACACATCCCCCAGCCCCATCTGATTCAATCTATTTCCTATATTTCAGCTCTCTCACAAATTAGAAGGCACCCCAAATTAAGGAGCAAGGGGCTGCTTACTCACGGGAGAGATGCCATTGAAAGAAATGGAACATCAAGACCAACATGTTGAGCTAGCAGGTCTCTGAACTAACCAAACACCCAGGCCATGGTTTAGGCAGTGAGCCACAGCCTTTCTCAGCTGCCTTTCTGGAGGGAAAGCCTAGCACCTACCGTGGATGAGAGCATCCATGGCACATCTTGCTACCACAAGCCTCTTCTGGCCCCACCCATTGACAACTTGACAAGGTCACTGGTGGCACCTAAAGCAAATCTGGCATGAAAGACAAAAAATATTGCTGTGACCTTCTGTGCAATTTGCCTAAGGCCCCAGAAATTTGTGAGCAACAGCAGATCCAGTCCTACCAGGTGCTAATTTTTCCATTGTGTGTCTCACATCACTTCCTACAGTTATCTTTGGCCAAATCATTGGAAGAGTCCCTGGAAATGTCACATTCAGGCCTAAAATGTCAAAATAATCTGCTCCTTTGGGCAACTGTGTTTGAGCTAATCACCTTCATGCAACATTCACTGAGCTGGGCCGTAATGAGAGCTTATTAATCCTGCTCACAGTCAGGGTCTGTGCTACCTCAGAGCAGTTCTTCTGCCATGTACTGTAAGTGCTGGCTCTGCCTGCTGCCTGCTTAGCCTTAGCAAACCATGAGACATATATGGTGGCCTAAACTACGATAAAACCTTCTCACTCCCCTCAGGAAACACGGTGCGCTGCTTGACCTTTAAGGAAGCTGCAAAAATCAGCTCATGGTGTAATGCAGGGACTCCTGACCTCAGGAGAGCCCAGAAACCAGCAAGGCTGCACAGCCCAGCTCCACAGTGCCCACCTGCACCGGCTCCTGACTGGGAGCTGCTCAGCGCCAGGTGCTTTGAGGCTCTCTGGATGCCTGGGTTAGCCCAGGGAGAGCTATGGCTTGCAGGCATCACATAGGGGTCCACGTATTTTTTTCTTTTGTTTCTCAAGTGCCTTGCAAGCTTTCTCCCCAGGCCATAGCTCAAGGAGGTGCTATGGGTTTTGTTGGTTAGCCATTTGCCTATTCCCAATCTGCAGGGAAAAGGGGAGTCCACAGAGGTTTTTTCCTGCTTTGAGGTTTCTACAATCTCTTCATTGATGCTCTCTGTTATTGCTCAGTGTCAAAGTCCTGGCAAGTGATGTTTCTGTCTTTAGGCATACATGCAAGACCCATTTCGGGAGCTTTGTGACTCAGTTTAACATTATGGTGGCCACAACCCTTGTCTAGCCTACATGTGATACTAGCAGGACAAATTCCCTTCCTAGCTATATTGGCATGGCATTGGGCAAACATCTAGCACAGAAAACGGCCAAGAAAAGTAAGTGATAAAAAAAGAAGGATGTTTTCATGTCACTTAGCCCATGGTAACTGTTAATTCTGTTAAGTCTACAGCAAACCTTTGCCCTCTAAAGAACAGATGCTGCTACGGAACAACTTGGATGTTAGAGGTCCAGCAGCAGAAAACACTTCACAGCACAGATGTAACAGGTACATTTAAAGCATTCATTCTCTTTCACCCTAGTTGAGTTTTTAATTGTGATGTCTGCACTGTTCAGGCAGGACATGCTATGCAAAACAGCTCCTCTCACCTATGCATCAAGGGCAAAATCTGATAACATGGCTCCAGTTTGGACTATCAGGAATTTACTGGGAAAAAAAAATCCAAAAAAGGCACCAGCACAAAAAGCATGCCATACGGCACCAGCAAGTTATGCCACAAGTGTCAGCACTGGCATGTGACAATGTGCTATAAAGTGAAGTTGACACTCAACAAAGCAATTTATGAAAGTTGTCTGTCAACAACATTTTTTTTGTTTGTACTCGGATAGGGTCTGCCTGATGGAGCCCCACGCAATCCTTCAAGCTGTCACCAGCCTCACTTTACATCCTTACATCTTAAACTGCACTGATTGTGGACTGTTACCACCCCAGAAGGACATCATTGCCACACTCTGAGCAAAGCTGAAGGAACTGGTGCTGTAAGCTCTCCTAGCGGATTAGAGCTAGAAGGCAACAAAATGTGCCATCCTTCCTGGTTTCACACCAGCAAAGCAGCAGCATATACATCTGATAGTAGACATGAAAAAAAACCCTTTTTTTGAGGACTATACTTCTTAAAAAAAGAAGGTTTACAATTATCATTAGCTACAGCAAACAAACCCAGCCTTTGCTAATGGCTATAATGAGGATCAGTGCAGAAAGATCTGACCTTTATGGCCTTCTGGAAAGGACAGGATCTCTGATCTAACAGCTGTTTGAAAAGAGAGAAGGGGGTTTGTTTCATTCAAACCACACTCTGGTGCAGGCATGGAGATAATTCATCTTTGGGAAATGCCATTAATGTTTACTGAGCAGTACAAATGGACCTGGGCTCTCAAAAAAAAAAAAAAAGCTGCATTACCAATTATTTAAAAAAAAGTGTCTCAGTATTGGATCTGAGAAGAAGCAGAGGATAACCCTCCCAAGAGTCTATTAAGAATGGGTTATATATTGTTCCATTTTCCATGCTCATTACAATCACTGCCCCAATAATAGCTGCATGCTGTGCCTTTTTCTATTCTAGTACAATTTTCCCCATGGGAACTAAATATCTCAGTTTAAATACTGAACAGAGCTGGTAGAAGAAGGCAGGATGCTTCTGCTGTGCTAACCTCGTGTGTAATCTGCATTTTAGGTAGCTGGTTACTACCCTTCTTTCTCATTGCTTCATACAAAAATGAAGGGACAGCACATGGGAGAATGAAAGCGTTCATCAGACAGTCAAATGACCTTCAGGTCAAAGTATGTCAGACTTCATGTCTTTCAGAAATTAAGGCTTTGGTGAATGTAATTCCTTGAGCTCTGAGAAAAATTTCAGGAAGAAAAGCAATCGGTGGTTCCATTTTAGCACCAGTGCCTAAACCAGGACTTCGGTGACATTTAAGTCTCTATATCCAGATCCTTTCCTTTCTCAGGGGTCGAAGTTTTCCTGGGAGACCATCCTCACTGAGTCCTCAGGGCATGCCCATCTGCACAAGGCAGAGCAGTTCCTGCTTGGGCAGCAGCGCGATCCCAAGCCAAGTACCCTGTTCAGGCTGTCAGCTGATGGCCCAGGCCAGAGGGGCTCATCACAGAGCCCTCCCAGGGCACCACACACCTCCTCCAGATATGCCAGGAAAGACAAGAAAACAAGGCTCAGTATCCTGGGCAATTCTGCTTCCAAGGACCCTGATTTATGCAGGCCCCACAGCAAGAACCCCCAAATCTGAGACACAGAGATGTCAGTCCTCCTGTTATGCCATTCCCAGCGTGTGCTCATGGTGCCAGCAGTTTCTACTGTCGGCAAGCAGCCCTACCGCAGGGGTGTTACGAGGATCACAACATTTTGCCTTACGCAATGGTCTGGTCATATGAGAACAGGACCCTGCAAAGGCAAAGAGCTTCCAATTCAGCTGTGCTTTGGCAGGGTCACTTACGCACTGTGACTCTGACACTGCCTCTTATTAGTTTTATTTTCCAACTTTCTGCACAAGCTGACAAGTGAAATAGTTCCACTCGATTCATCGTTGAACAGAGAGGCAAGCCAGGCATAGAACACAAGATTTGCTTGACATTAACTCAATTTGGCGATGAAAGAGAGGTGTGTTTAACTTTGCGTTATCTTCATTTTTTAATTTCCAGTATTTTCTATGCTTCCTGCTATCAGACAGAACAGAAAGCAAAACTAATAGAGAGCAACACACTGGGAAAACATTGACTTCTGGTGTGGAAGCAGGAAACATTATCTCACAAACAGACAGATACTCTCATGATTGCCAGCTCAGTCATACATCTACTAAAGCGCCTCTGGGCTTTCGGATGGGTAGTTTTCACATGAGCATGTAATGAACTTTCACAAGGTCACATTTAGGGTACTGCAACTCTTGCTCTTCACCAGTGAGTTCAAGTGATTCTCCTAGCAAGGTCAATGGAGTGCAACGTAGGTCCTAAATCTGAATTCAATCTATGCAGTCAGTGTGTGCAACCAGATCTTCCCAGGGAAAGCTCCCCACAGTGCTCAGAGACCTAAATTTGCCATGGACGAAGGTCTAGTTCAAATTTGTCATTTTTGGATTCCCTTTCTGTATTTTTCCCTACAAAACCAAACTGAACTTCTAAATCCTATGCTCATCTCTCTTTTTTTGAATATCCAAATACAAAACCTGACTATTTCAGAGTTCTGTTCCATCTGTAGGATTGACTGGGCCTTTTCTAAAGTGGTGGCATTTAAAACAAGGAAAAAGTAAAGTATCGGATATATCTGATTGCTAAGGAGCACAATAACCTAGCTCTAGACATGCCCAAACCTTGGAGCCCACATTCATGTAGAAATTTAGCTTCGACTGTTGCAGCTTGAGTCCATCTATTATTAATTCAGTAAAACCATTTCTCTGTTCAGAAATATGTTCCTTGGGAGAATCTTCTGCAAACAAATCAGCAGGTGGTGGCTTCAGAGAGAGCCTGAATGGATGCACTCCTGAGAGTCAAAACTGGGGGTATTTTAAATAGAAATACAAGCTCATCAATAAAGTCAAATCTTCCCAAAGGCAGCATGAGCTTGTTCCAGGTAAAGGCTTTACCTTTTCTTCATAAAACTGTTGCCTGCTCCTGCATATTTGTAGGAATAAGCTTTAAGTCATGGTAGCTTGTACTAAAACTATTGGCAAAAAAACCCCCAGCAAAACAAAAAAGCCCCATTGGTTCCATACTGCCACCCACATGGATTTTGCTTTGTTCTGGAAACTTTCAGGAGCTGGGAATCAAACTCACCCTCAGAGCAACTCCAATGAAATCAATGTGCAACCCTGGGAATTAATCTGGCGCAAGCCTCATTTTCTCTTTAACTGCAGGAGCCAAGGTCATTTTCCCATCTGGATTTTGCAGATGCCTCTGCACATACTGATGAGTTATACCTTTTATCAAGCCTTGACCATCATTTTCAGGGCTAGAAAATGATTGCACAGTGTCAGAGGATAACAGGAAACAGCACGAAGACTCTTGGTGTTAAAATCCAGGCCTTACAATTGCTTTATGCCACTTATCCTGTGTTCCCCAAAGCCATATACAATCTCTTTCCACAAGGCAGTGCAGGACTTTGTCCTCCTTTATCTCCAAAATCTCTCCCTTTATGTCGGGTGACACCACTCATTCTCTATCTTAAGGGAAGCTCCTCTTTACATTTGTAGGATTTATCTAATGGTGTGACCAGCATTTTTCTGCTGGTTGAAGGACTAAGAAGGACAAACTGTAAGCATAACTTTTTCTTTTTGGAGAATAAGTGTGTCTGTTTTTCTGCCTATCTATATCTATAGCCGCGTTCCCCTCTTGCCTCCTCAGTAACACCCCTTGTACCAGTTCATGTCATGTCTGGATGGATCTGACCCTGCAGGAACTTGTGATGACAACAGAGCATCTTGCAGTCAGGCTGCCTTAGACTGTGACTTGGTCAGCACCTTAAAAACTACTTTTGACTAGTTGATGGCAGAGATCTAGTGCGAGCATGCAATTAGGGCAATTATTCCAAGGTCTAAAAAAGTAGATGGGTCAGAAAATGTGGTAAGATTGGCTGCAGATATGGTCTCCATCACAAGGTGGTCTGTGTCAGACATGCTGGCCAAGGCTCTACCTAATACACCCGGCCTCATTATGGTGAAGAAGACATGCCATTCATACATGGCAGTGACTGTAAGTCAGTAGATTGGAGAGAAAGGGTCTGCAAAAGCAAATCCTGCCTGGAAGCAGACAGCACAAGGCTATCTGTGCATCCCCTTTTACCCTAGGCTTTGTAAGAGCATGTCACCTCCTCAGTCTACAGGCTGGGGTGCTAAAACACACAGATACTGGCTACAAAGTAATGGCACAGGGAAATGCATGGTTTGTGATATTTTAACGTCCTGACCAGAGGATTATTTGCTGTTTAGTGTGCTTTAAAATGTTGTCCTTCTGTGCCATTGATAGCTTTACTGCTCCTGGACAGAAAAACAAACAGCTGTACTGTTAAAATAAGAGATCCTTTGGATCATCTCAGGGCAGCATCTCAGCACTCTTTGTGCCACGGTGACTTGTGGAAAGGGTGAGTGGTCATGGGGCAGATTTAGCAGCTGGTGCAGGCACTTGCAGCTGCTTAGAGTTCATGTAAAAAAGACCTCCTTGCAGATTATTAAAAGCAGAAAGGACAGTTGCAAATGATAGTCCTACCTCTTGCATAACAGAGACTAGCGACTTTAGGACCAGAAGCCACAGGTGATCTTGACCAGAGGTATCCAGCTGGGCGATGGAAACGCTGCTCCAGTTTGCTGGGACTTCACATGCTAGCGGTGTATTTCCATGATACAGCAGAGAGTTCATCCAGAGACTGGAGACCTGGTAATCAGATTCTATACATCTTTATTTCTTTGTTGTTTATTCAATAAGGATCACATCAAAAACCCACTGGAAGCAGTGAGAGACTCCTATTGACTTTGCAGCAGTCTGAATCAGACCTGAAGTGTTAAGAGTTTTAATTTGCACAACTGGAATTTGGTACCGATGCTTCCAAAGGTCTGTAGCAAATTATGAGCTCCCTTTGGAGTAATGCGTTCATCACACACCCATACTTGCCTGAGGGTAATGTCTTATAACCTGTTCCAAATAGCTGTCCTGCCTGGACTGACACTTTCTCAGAAGAGCTATGAACCAGGATCACCTACTAACCTTCTTCCATGCAAAAATGGTTTCTTGGCCCAGGTGAAAGAAAGCAGGGCTGGTGAGGATGACAAAAAAGACTGAGCTGCAGCTCAAGACAGTCAGGAGCATTTGGGGCAGAACTGTAGAAAGATCTCCACATAGGTTTGTGTGGTTTCAGCTAATGTTTTCTGGTCCCTCTCTTCTGTTGCCCCTTCACGCTGCAGGCACTCCTTCCTCCCCTTCTCCCACACCCCATTCCCCTCTGGCAGTACCATCTTTTGCCACAGCTGCTGGGGTCCGTGCCGTGCACAGCAGAGAGGAGAAACAGCTCATAATGGTGAATTTTGGGCCACAACTTTTCTGGATCCAGCTCCACACAAGCCAAATAAAGATGTGAGCCCTGTAGCTGGCAACCCTCGCTGTGTGTAAAGGCACCAAAGGGAATGATTTGTCAAGGTTTGGACATGTCAGATGTGGAGCCAGAATGGGTTACATTGTCTTCTAACTGCTTGATAATGAAGATCTTCTGCCCAGTCTATAGAAGATTGAAAATATAGGTAATATTTTTTGGTGTAAAAGTATTCTTCCAATAAGAAGAAATACAGTCTCTGATTTGTATTCCTCTGACTTGAAATCATTCATTTTAAATGACTGTTTGTTCTGCTAATTTAGAATCCGGGCAGGCATGGAAACAATTTATTTTGGTTTGTGAAAGGAGCTGAGCTTGAGTTTGTTAAAGTGCATATATACTTTGTTGCTTTGGGATGCAATGCAACTCCCTGCTAGAATAAGATTTCTTTAGTGGCAGGAGCTCCATAGTGATGACACCCTTGGTGAGGGACGACTCCTTCACTTTCCCTGGGCTTTGGAGCAAACCCAGTGATAGCTGGGTTGGTATGGCTTGCCTTTGAGGAGCAGCTCCACATACCCCTTGTGGAAGGTGTGAGGGTGGGATTTGGCCACACAGCACACCCAGAGCACTGTGGGGCACCTGATGAGGTGACAGGCTGTGACTAAAAGCACATGGCTGTGGTCCCCTGACTGCCACAGTGCGTGGAGCAGCATGGTATCATGTGCCCTAAATGCGTCGGCCAGATGTAATGGCCCAGGAGCAGAGATTGCTTTGTCCTCTCCCTCCCAGTCACAGAGAATGTGGGCCCCACCAGCTTCTGAGACATCACATTTTGCATTCACCCCTCAGACTGAAGCATCGCTTGGTGTCCAGTCAGAGGCTTCTTGCTGCAGGCTGTTGCCCGCATTGTCAAGGCCTGCGATGAAGCTAGAGGCTCTTTGCAGCATTTCTCCCACCTCCCACCTTCCTGATTAACCTGCCAGAGGAAGGCAGATTTAACATCAGATCCGTTGCACCTCACTTTGTCTCCTCTACAGGAGTTATTGTCTGACAGTAACTTAATGTACTAAACCATTTTCAGCTGGTCAAAGTGACTTTCACACCCATCCCTACATGATGCTACCCAGACTGACGTTCCTACAGCAGCCCAGTCGAACTTGGACTTTCTGGCTGAATCACTCTTGTCAAATGGGGACCACTCGTCTCCAGATCCCAGTGTGAGCTCTCCTCTCCGCTGCAATGGAAGAGTGCTTGTGCTTCTCACAGCCTCATCGGAATCGTAAGAGTCTTGCTGCTGGAAACATAGAAACTCTTTTAAAAAGCCTACTTGTGCAGACGCAGATAAAGCAGGATTTTGACATCTCTAACAATACTACTATCCCAGTAAATAAATTATCAGCATTCACTTATAATTACTTTTGTTATACTTGTGCCTGCTTCACAGTGAATTTCGCAAGACAGAGTTCTGATGTCTGTTAACTCTATTTTCCCTAATGTCTAAGAAAAACCCATTTTTAAAAAAAAACGCTTCTTATTATTTGAAGCAGAAAAATAATTGATATTGAACAAAAGCTGGATAATATTGTCTTTCGTGATATGCTGAGCAACTACTTGGACTACAGCAACGTTACATGAAGTGAGGATTTGTTTAAATAGCTTTCATTCTGCTTTGCCACTGAACCTCAATAATAGCACATTAAATACATGTATTTCAGTACCTCAGCACAGACATTTTGTTCGGTAACTCAGAATGTTTCATCTTACTGCTCTGAGGATTCTTGCCAGTTGGCAGCTTTGCACATGTGCTAAATTGCTAATTTTTTAGTATTTACCCACTTATCTGGTTTGACACAGCATGCTTGCATGAGGCAGAGGGATTTGGGCCTGGGAATATGGGCACTGCACTTCCAGGGTTATAGACACTTAAGTTGGCACTCTGCAGTCAGGCAGCACGGCAACGGGCCCCTTGCAATTAAACCGATAAGCAGTAAAATATGTTAGAGGCTGGTTGAATTGAAACCATGGCCACCTAACACCAGAACGATTTGCAAGAGAGCCTGCACTGTCAGGGAGTGTTGTAAGCAAAACCTGCCTGATTTACTGCAGACAGCTCATCCCCTTTGAAACCAAAGACTGACTTCACACCATATCTTTGCACCAGCCAGCCATGGGTTTGAAGTCAGGTTTGGTCCAAAGCCAGCAAAGAGTTTGTCTCCATATCTTGGATTCAGCTAAACTGGTATGGCAATTAGCTGCTGCCAAACTAGAGCTGTGGGGAGCAGATAGCCTTTCCATCATCTTATCCAGTGTCCTCAACTACAGACAGATCAGGCGGCTGTGGAAGATGTCTGGCCACCGTCAGATTAACGAGAAACTCACAGTCCTAGGCTGACTTTTGCTCTGAACCAGAAACTTTTCTTTCTCTGTTGACTGGTATCAGAAACAAAAATTAACAACAGTCCATGAACACCAGCACAATAAAGCTATGCAGTTACTATGAATACACACAGACAGAGTCATCTCACCACAGATGGCTGCTCTGGGTATTTCTAGCACTGTTGCTATCTAAGCCTACCAGAGGCAGCCGGGACCACAGCAGACCCCCAGATTCCCAGCCATGTGTCCACAGGTAGTCTGCAGAGAGAAATGCATGATGGCAGCCTGCTGACAGGCTGCCCGGTCTTCATGACAGCAAATAAACCACCAGACTTTGTAGCAGCATTGTGCCAAGCTACCAGCTGTGCTCAGCTCTGTTCTGGGTGCACCAGGGACCCAGTTCCAACCATGCCCACCCTCCCAGATTGGCGTCAGAGCAGGGAGCAAGTCTGGTTCAGAGAGTGGAGCCGAGTATCCAGTGCAGCCTGCACAGACTCAGCTGTCTTCCCAGGGAGGAAAATTGGCTTCCAGACCCCCTTGCAAAAAATAAACAAACAAAAAAAATTATCTTTATTCAAAAGTGAGATTTGGCTTGTAGCCAACATTCCACATTTTGCAGTTTTTCAGAGAGATCTAGTCTTTGTTCCGGACTGAAACTCCAGCCCAGCTGGCACAAGTCCCATGGGTTTCGGGGCAGCTGTGATTTTGTTCTCTAACTTACAATGCTGAAAGCACTGCCTTACAAAAGGTGAACAGCTTCTAAGAAATGGGCTAGAGCCAGACCTGGCCTTCCTTATCAGTGTTTCCCAGGGCTTTTAGTGTTAATGGCAGGCGACTAGCTAGCAGTGAAAAGCATCTGCAGTAACAGCAGAGTCCCAAGGACTGCCTGAGGCAAAAGCTCCAGTCCAGCTCCTAGGATAGCCCTGTCTGGGGGGCACAATAACATCACAAAAAGACCGCCCATAGAAAGCTTTGTAGGGAAGGAGCTGAACTACACCTACTGAGCTCTTCACCTTTGTGATAATCCAAGCTAGTGGGTCTCAAAGGATTATTCATCCTCCATGCAAAATAGCCTTGCTGTTTCTCCCCGTGGTAAATAACAGCAGAATAATGATATCCAATCAAATGGGGTGCATTAAGAAGAGTGTGGCCAGCAGGTCAAGGGAGGTTCTCCTCCCCCTCTATTCTGCTCTAGTGAGGCCCCATCTGGAACACTGCATCCACCTCTGGGCTCCCCAGTTCAAGAAAGATGAGGAGCTACTGGAGAGAGTCCAGTGGAGGGCCACGAGGATGGTGAGGGGGCTGGAGCATCTGTCCTACAAGGAAAGGCTGAGGGAGCTGGGCTTGTTCAGCCTGAAGAAGAGAAGGCTGAGAGGGGACCTTACAAATGCCTATAAATATCTGAAGGGTGGGTGTCAGAAGGATGGGGCCAAACTCTTTTCAGTGGTGCCCAGAGACAGGACAAGGCGAAATGGCACGAACTAAAGCATAGGAAGTTCCATCTGAACATGAGAAAGAACTTCTTCACTCTGAGGGTGACGGAACACTGGAACAGGCTGCCCAGGGAGGTTGTGGATTCTCCTTCTCTGGAGATATTCAAAACCTACCCAGACGAGGTCCTGTGCAGCCTGCTCTAGGTGAACCTGTTTTAGCAGAGTGTTGAACTAGATGATCCCCAAAGATCCCTTCCAAACCCTACCATTCTGTGAAATGAAACAGTAGTCCTTTCATTGTTTCAAGCACCCGAGCTGTACAAGGAAAAAAACCGTTCCTAACAAATCTGTTGTTCTCTATCTGCCCAACCTGAAAGAGTTTGAACACTGGAACAAATGTCACCTGGCTCTGAGAGTCTGCTTCCACCAGCAGTGCCAGGTCTGCCTGTTCTCCCCCTCCACTCCCCCCACCACGCCTGGGGGATTGATTGGGTCTAGTGCCCGCTGCGTTGGCTCCAGACCAAGGCAAGCTGGGCTTTATTCCCAGACCTCCCTCTGCTTCCCAATGCTGTGCAGCTCAGGCCCCTTCTCTGAGCCTGAATCTCCCCATCTGTAACAAAAGAGTGAGCCATTGGTCTCTTTTGGAAAGCTCCAAGTAATAAGCAATGCAACAGCAGAGAGACGGAAGGATTGGGACTATCCAAACTGCTGCTCTATACACAATGGCCTGGGCTCAAGATGATGAGAACTTGGCTCCAGCCACCTCCCGCTCCAGTTTTGGAAACAAACGTCCTCATTGCTGAGGATGCACAAATACAAATCTCCTTCTTCTGCCTCTTTTTCTATGGTGCCTGTGAAAATTTCAATTTTGCCATTTGAAAACAAAAGTGCTTAGCTGGCAAGAAAGACTCCATAAAGCAGGCAATGGAAGCTGTCACATCTGTACTGTCTGAACACCATCTGTCTCCCAAGTTTACTCTGAAAGAAAGCAAATCCCATCCAGTTCTCTTGCTATATATCAGTAAAATGCTTAGCAGTGGCATTTCGAGAAGGAATGAACACATTTCAATTAGACAATGGCATCATAAAACACCAGCTCAGTAAATAAAAACCTGGAGGTTAACATTTGTAGAGATTAAGCAGTCTGTTAAGTAAAGTTTACCATGGCATGTCAGGGTTTTTGTAATACATAGTTATATACATGTAGCATCCAAAACAGGTTCCTTAGCTTATTTTTCAGACTCCTATTTTTTGCTTTAAGCTTATGTGACTGCCTCTCCAGAGTTACTGAGATTCAGAGACTGGTTTGGAGCTGTAGACATCTGCAGAAACAGGTGTATTGCTTTCAGTAGAGAAAGAAAGGACAGCAGAGTGACAGAGAGGGAAAGCAGAATCACAGAATGGTTTGGGTTTGAAGAGACCTTTAAAGACCAAAAAGGCAAATCTTATCTTTGCTTAAGGGGCTGGTGAAAAATGCTGGAAACAGAAGGTAACTGCTGCATGTGGGCTGGTCACCATTCAGAAAAAAACAATTGCTAAGTTAGATGGAACTGAATGCTGGGATAACACCTTGCTGAGAGCCCTGAAGTATATGCATCAGCACTAATTTCCAAGACTCTGCAGTCACTGTGGTTATGAGGTTATAACTTACTGCTTGCCCCTCCGTAAATTCAAAACAGCTTCATAGATGTTTGGTCCTGGAAGGATGGAGCGACAACTGTATGCACTGCCAGCCTAAGCTGAGAGAAGGATCCACTGTTTTTTGGCTGGTTTTGCAAGCAGCCTTTGCATCCAAAGCAAAGTAAACCTGGGTAGGCTTCAACTTCTTCCAAGCTCAGATAAATGTTTTTGGTTAAGATAAAGCAGTACAAATACTTAAGAAAGGCTGCTCCTGCAGAGTGCTCCTGGGGTAGCAGGTCCCTGTGTGCACAGGCAGGTCTCACAGTGCTTTTCAGCGTCAAGAAATGACTGCTCAGAGCTGCCATCACTGTGACCCTCCATTGACTTCATGAAGAAGACTTGGGACAGAATTTGTTCAAAGCGACTCGTGACTCTTCAATGTGAAAGTCACCAGCACATTTGCACTGAGGTGAATGGGGCCTCACAAACAGCCAAAAACATTGGTCCCATCTTACATACGGGGAAATGAGTCTCGGACAAACACAGTCCGTGACAACGTACCTTTCGCTGCACTCCAGTAACAACTGGACCAGAGCCACTTGGTGCAAGTACTCCAAAGAGCTGCTGAAACCTGCTGGCTGCTGAAACTCCCTTGTACTACAGCACGCTGGCTCCTGTGCTGCCAAGTCTCCTCCCTTGTCGCTTCTCCCACCCCCCCTCCACTCCCCCCCCCCCCCCCCCCCCCCCCCCCCGGCTCCACTTCAGCACTGGTTTCCCCCCTCCCCTTGTGAGCTGAGAGATTATCTCAGTTATTCCAGCTGTTGTTCTACACCACACTGAACATAGTCAAAGCTAACAAAGCACGCTTTGCTGGCTCCTTTGTCATTTGGCACTGAAAGCTGAAGATCCTAAATGAACAGTGCTTAAGATGATGTCATACTCGAGGGAATTGGGGGGGGGGGGGGGCGGGGAAGGAAGAAATAAATCTGTGGATTTTACACAGCTGGGTTTTTTATTCCCATTAGAAAACTTCAGAGAAGTATTGATAGAGTGGGATGAAGCTGTGATTCTGGGGTGTATCAATCTTGATATCATTTTGAGATGCAGCCTTCTCAGACAAATCTCCCCAGGAATACCTCGGATTACTAATGCAGATTTACCTGGGACTGTGCTCGTACAAGGTCCTGGATAGCCCTGCAAATTCATTCACTTACATTGATACAGGCAAGATGTACTCTTCCACTTTAAAGACCGTGATTAACACAACAGCAGCTTCAAGGCATCCACCTGCAACAAAATGAATAGAAAAAGAAAGAAAAGACTAAAGTAGAGCCCACATTATAAATACCTCCAAGTCAGTTCCTTAAGCAGAGAACGGGAGACTCACCAGCACCAGGGTGGATGATAAATAAGGGTGGTAGCCTTAGGTAAAAAGAAGACCAGCTGCTCACCTTGCTCCACCTGAGCTTGCAGCAGTCAATGCACAAAGGTTCTCCTAGTGGGAAAGAGGAATGGAAGTAATTTGCCCAACGGCTGGTAGAGAGGGGACTGACACTGGATCCTTATGCAGAGCTCAAATGGTGAGAATGAGCACTGGCTAAGCAGGAGCAGCAGCTGAACGTGTTCTCTGTGCTGGGACTTGCCCCAAGCCTGCATATCTAACTGGGCATACCCTTGAGAACCTCTGCTACTGGGCTACATGTGTGTGGTCCCAGTCCATTTCTAACTTTTTGTCTGCTAAGTCTTCTTGCAAAAAAACGAGAACACACCACATGCCCGCTCCCGTCCCATGGCTGATTTTTCAGGTGCTGTTGGGGTCCACATCACACCAGCTGAAAGCAGCTCTTTAAGTGAGACACTCTAAAAGGCTGGCACCTTGGAGACCCTCCAAGAGGGGACTCTCTTATCTCCAACGAGTAAGAGAGCAAGAATTTCCAAAACACAAATGATCAAAACTCTTCACATTGTGGCCTCACTCTTACAGGATTCTAAGACATTCAGTCCTTTTGAAAAATTAATCATGACATTCCCAGTTCCTCTCCCAGAAGCTGGAAAGGCCAAAAACTTTGCAAGTTTTCACGTGATGCCATTTCAGCAGGCTGAGAGGCATTTCTTGGCTTCTCAGCATGTGAACCACAGTAAACTCTTCTCCATTATCATCCTCTAGTATCGCGCCCAGCGATGTACATTCCAAGGGCATTCAGAGCTTCATGGCAAACACAGAATATTCCCCAAAATCTAGGCTCATGTTGCCCAGAATGAAAGAAGGGACCCACTGTGTGTTGTAGAGCTACGGCACACAGCTGAAGACGCCAATCTCCATCTCATACAGAGCAGCATTAAACATATACAGAGCATGTCTTGTGGAAAACTCATATACCCTTCTGTAAGACCTCATGCAAAGGTCATACCCACATGCATGCGTAGAGCTCTCCAACACCCAGTACCTGAAGCATTAATACAGCACAGCAGAAATGAGGTAATCTCTGAAAATGAGGACAGTGCTCCAAGAATGGATCGATCCAGGGTTGCCCTTCGGTTCCCAGTTGCTGACAGACAGCAAATTGATCACAGTGTGGTTTGAATTTCTCTCCTGACAATTCAGGCAGGCGAGGGCCAAGAGCTCTGTAAATGCATAATCTGCGCCTGGCACTCGCTTGCTACGTACTAAACACAATAAAACCTTTGGAGCAAGCTGTTTCTCCTGCAGTCGGTTAACATTTGTATCCGGCTGAACTCCTGGGGTGATAAGTACAGCAGATCTCCGCCTCTAAGGCAGATAAGTAAAACATACTGTAAAGAAAAGTACAGGGTATCGGCACGTCTCTCCCAAAGGGGCTGTCAGCAGCTGAGTGCTGCAGTCCCATGAATGCGAGGAACGAGAAGGGTATTTTTTCCAGGGAGCTTCTGCTCTCTCTCTGCCTTCCTCATAGGTAGCTGATCCATTTTTCTGTTCCTCCTTCCCCCCGGCTTGGTGTGCATAGAGCCATGCCCCGACACAGGCCACAGCAGCAGCTTTGCTAATTCTCCCAGTGCCACCTACAGTTTGTGCAAGTGTGTGTATATGAGTACACACATCCACAGGCAGTGACCGAGGCAGGCTATAAATGTGTATGTGTGTGTATATATATATACGCTTGAGCACTGTGACGTGATCAAACTAGCCTCTAGCTCACATCTGAGAGGACAGAAAGAAGTCTGGAAATACTTCTGTTTTGGGGAGCAGGTCCTCTGCCTACAAGGCAAATCAGGCGCTGAGCACACAAACTCAGGAGCAGCACAAGCCTTGCAAGGAATGAAATAAGGTCATTCTGACTGCACCTCATAGACTTTGTGAGTGGTCCTCAGTCTCTATCTCAGAAGTGCCACAAGCACAGAAAAGGGATCTGGTATCTACTTTCCTCCCTGATCAAATACCCCAGTGGATCTGGCAGTACCAGCTCCCCAGAGGTGACACAAAAGAGATGGTAAGTGGGGGCAAATGCTAGAGTGGAATAGTGCAGCAGCTTCAACAGTCACAGTGATTTAGCAATCACCACCACCGCCTCCATCCCACCCCCCCAGTAAACGGGCCCTGCACAGTGAAGAAGCTTTTTTAGAGTAGGGAAGGCAAACAGGGTGAAGGAAATGAGCGCAACAGCTGAGGGGCTTGGGATTTAATCACAGCCGGCTTTCTACTGCTTGTTTGCTGTCTTTCTTCACTTATTTTCAAGGGAAAATGTCCATGTCTACAGAAAACACAAAAGGTTTAAAAAAAAACAAACCTATTCCCTGCTCCCTCTATATGATTTAAATAGAAAAAGAAGGTGTTGGCGTGGGGTTTTTTCAATATTTTCCTGCAAAGATATTTGAAGAGAAATAAAAGACAACTTCACTGGTCATACGTTCTTCTGTAGCGGTCAGGTTATCTGGGGAGCTCACAAAAGCCAACCTAACACTCTCAGGTAGAGCCTTTTCTTGGAGATTTGCCTCCCTCATCTGGGTATTTCTACAGCTCCGTGCCATGGCTTTGTGTTTTCCTTGGGGTTTCATCCAACCCATAGAAGGCTGTAATGAACTGACACCAGAGGGGGATTACATTGACCAGATTTCAATCAGTGTATGTACACATCTCAAACAAGCCCCCCATGTTTGCTGAAGAGCCTGATCCTGGCAGGAAAAAACACCCTCAGGCTTCAGCAGATGTTTGCAGAAGACCCTGGAGAGGCTTAAATGCTCTGCTCTGGAGCTACTCATCCTTTCTGCTCCCTGCTCCGACCAACCCCGGAGAACCTAACACCGTGCTCTGTTTGGACATGGACATACTTGAAAATGGTTATTTACAATGATTTCACTCATACTGACAAGAAAACAGGAGCACAGAATGGTTTTCAAATGCACCCTGTGGCTAAAAGCCTGAAAGCAGCTGGCTTCTGGCCAGGCTATGAGAATGAACAATGATATTTTGGGGCAGAGGCGGCGGCGAGCCCAGCTTCTTCTTGCTATTATTTGACTTTTAAAAATGTGTTTAAATGGAAAGGTTGTTAACTAATTGGATGTCTTTCAGTTTGACTTGGCTTTGGCTCATGATAAAGTAGATATATAAACAGCACATTCACAATACCCCCATCAGTCATCAGTCATTCCTCTCACCCATCAGTTTGCTGCTTTTTTCTTTTTTTTTAAACATTTCTTTCCTGTAAGTTTACACCTTTTGTGGGAAAGAAAAGACAGAAGAAACTCTTCTTCCTTTCTGTTTATGAGAAACACTCTTATTCTGTATCATAACTGATTTCTTGGCTTCTGAAGAAGTAAACAAAATGTTAAAAAGCCAAAATCAAACATGAAATATTGAGGTTGTCCTGACTTCTTGTTTCTTTTACAAATCTACCATCAGCCATTTGAGATTTTAATTTCTGTTCCAAAATAGAAAGCAAGAAAACCATTTACAAATTTCTTCAAAACTCCCACAGAAACAGGAAAAAACATTCCCATTTAACCATCTGGACAGCTACTGCATCTGCTCCAGATCATGATTGGTGGGGGTCAGACCCCAGCCTCCTCACCGGCGAGGGCCAGAGCCAGCTCCATCCCGCAGGTCATGGGACCACACCAGTTCCTCCAGTGCGAGGCCCAGCTCCCACAGGGCAGGCAGCTGTGGTGCCATGCAGCTTGTCCTGCACCATCCCGTGTCGATAAAGGACACCATGTCACTGAAGGCTGACCCAACACCACCAGGAATGGCATGGAAAGCTCCTTCAGCATGGGCCTGGCAGAATTTGAGGTTGGATGAGCATTATACAGCTGCTTGGCACTTCTGAACAATCCTTTGATTATCTATTTTTTTTTAATCTGGAGGGGGTCACTCATCTGGCAGATCTTTGCCAGGCACATTACTCTCCTGGTCGTCTTCTGCTAGAGAGAAACATTTGGGGGGGGTGGAGTGAAGGAAATTGAAAATGCAAATGGAAAATTTGACCAGACTACTCCCACTTTTCAAAGACCTAAAATACATGCATGCATGAGTGAGCTAGCTAGATAGAAGCTTAAATCCCAGCTGTAGATAGAGTCACCCAGCAATATCCCTATTTATACCTTTCCTTCTTCCTGCCATCTACCTCTGTTAGTCTGCAGCCTTGCACCCACCCACTGGGACAATAAGAGACCGAGGGAAAAGGGGGAGCTCTTGGCCAGGGAATTGGTTGACAACGGTCCTGCAGACTCACAGCCACATGCTCGTCTGAAGGAACCTGCTGTTGTCAGGTTTCCAAAGCTAAACCATCCTGTCCTGGGACGTGCAGCAGACGAAGACAACCACGTGTAGCTGGGGGTTCCCGTATTTAACCACAAATGGGTGGGGAGAATTTGCTCAGGTTGCTTGTTGCTCCCGAGTTGAAAGGCAGAAAGACAGAAAAACTATCGTGTGGTAAGCCTAGCTGCCCTGTTTCTGAGGAAAACATGGCTTTGGCAATCATTCTGCAATCCTGAACCCTTCTGCTGAAGCCTGTGCCTTGTTTCAATCAAGTCTGCTGGAGTGGTATTGGACAGGAGGGTAAGGGAGTTCCTATCAGTTTTCTGAAAAGAGGTATCTGGGTACAAGAGAACACAAAAGCCCTTTGAACACGGGAAAGACTGCAGAGGTGTCAGAAATGGGACACGGAGAGAGTCACATGAAGCTCCAATGAGACAAAAAGCTAGAGTTGGATTTTTTTTCTTAGAGATCACAGTCAGCCAGCCATGGGAAACAAGCCTGTAGGAAATTAGACTTCACTAATTCCAGCTCTCATGCAGGGACTCCTAATGTGTTACTCTTTATGAGAGGACTGAGATACCCCTGCAAAAGAGCAAATTCAGTAGGTGAGAAGGTAGGCTGAAGCTCAGGAATAAGGTATTGGACCATCACAACAGCTTGATCAAAAGCAAAACAGTGCTCCAGTGGCTTCTGTTAGCAGAGATTAGTCTCCTGATCTGCCCCACTCATGGAAATGGCTCTCTGTGTGCCCGTGTCCGAGCAGCTGGTAGGATCTGGACATGCTCCCCTGCCTTGTAAGATGCTCATGGAACACGCCCTGGGGAGCTGTGCAGATAAACAACACATGAAAATGTATGCGAGAAGTGTGCAAGACTCAATACACAGGGGGAGAAGAAAGGAGAACATGAGAAACCAGACATCTAACAAAGAAGGAGGAAAAATGATCAGGCAAAGCAGTGAGATGAGAGGGAGTTGTTATTAGAGGCAAGTGAAAAGTGGCAAATTAAACACCGGTTCAAACCAGAGTAAAAATAGCACAGGAGGAAAAGGAAAAAGAAAACACCTGCAAAGGAACAAACCTGATGCTTTTCAGGAGGTGCTATCACACTCACACATCTGCTCAGCCAGCTCTGCAGGAGAGCGCACCCTGAAATCAACTGCAGGGCAGCCAGGTGTCCCAGGGAACGGCCCTGGCTACAGCCCACCCTACCCAGCATCCACGTTTTCCTCGTGCGCTGAGGTAACAAACTTGGGGACTGCTGCTGGGTCACTGCACTTGGTTATTTGCATCAATATCGAACAGGCACTGCAAAAAGACTAAGCTCTTTGGCTGCTTTTTGAGACATCTGCATCACCCCTCATCTACAGAAGAAGATGGTGTCTGGGATGCTGGAGCTAAAAGCAGGTAAAACAAACGTTAAATCCAGATACGCAATCAATTGGTGCAGAATTTTTCACATAGAAATGTCAATCAGCAGCATCTCTATTAAGGTATCTCAGAAAGTTAAGACAGACTCAGGCTCCAAGTATTTATGTTTGATTTACTTTGTGGTCACAAAATTTAGGCTAGGAATGAGAACAAGATCAAAACTTCGTCTTGGGACATCACCTCCCAGCTCTGCCCCATGTCTACCTGCATTCACAACAAGGTGCATCAACCCCTGGGGACAGGAAAGAAAACTGAAAGCAAAGCAAAGCAGGAATTTATGTGTAAGTAATAACCCTATGACACAGGGTACAAAGCAATGATAACGCATCACTGCAAAGATCACAGCTGATTAGATGCATCTTGGGCTTGTCTCCCTAGTCCCTTCCCAAAGAGGCATGCTGAAATCAGCCAGGCTCCTAATGAAAGACAGGGGTGATGGCTGTCAGTGTCACCCAAAATGTCATTGCTCTAGACCAGTCAGCATCTTCCACTGGGATCGAACTGGGTGGGAAGAGAGCAGCCTCAGGGCAGGCAATGCAAGGCAGCAGCCAGGCTGGGAAGAGGGCCCAGAGCGACTCTTTCCTTTGACTCCAGAGAGCGATGAAGAACAGAAGAAGGTCTCATTTCTACTCCCCAGCACACACCAGCATAAATGCAAAGCAAATTCAGCTCCAAAGAGGCAGAGCATTTTCACCCCTGAACTGTCGGTGCCACCACCGCGGCATTGGGAGCCTCTCCTTCCAGCACTGGGTGAGGCTGGATGCCTCTTTCCAAAATCCTGTGCTCTCCTTCAAGAACGCTGTCTTTATCCATCCTCCCTCCTGCACCCTCTGCTGTCACTGCTTGCCATGATCCCTTTGGATTCCTCAGAAGCAGCTTTGAAAGCAAACCTGAGGAGATGCTTTGGCCTTATCTTGGGTCCGTAAAATCAAAAGCAAGTGTCACATACCCCAGGAATGCAGCTGGTCCTGCTGTTACCTCTGGCTGACACAGAGGCATCCTTTAGCATAAGGCACTGAAAAGAGTAGCAGCGAGTCACAGCTCCATGCCTGCATGCCTGCCCTGCACAACCCTCATCCTGCACAGGATTAGTCTGGTGGGCAGGAATGTCTCTCAGGGTTTAAGAAAGCTGTTGTGCTCCCTCTTCTGCCTCCAACTTTCCTGCCTGACCTTTGCCAGATGACTGCAGTTCAGCTCCCTCTCTGCAACATCAGGATTACGGAACCACTCTGCTACAAGACAGCATTGCAAGAATAATTGTATTAACAGTTATATTAGGCACAAGAGTAATGAGAGATAGAATGAATATGAAAGACAACTGCACATTTGATTTCTAACCTTACCTCCTAGACCAGACGGAGTAACCTGACTTCATCAAAGCACTACTCATGCTGACAGCCTCTGTAGAGTCGAAAAGCTCCAGCACAGAGACGGACAAGTCAGCCTCCTCTGAATATTCTTCTTGGTATCCATGTGGAAAGACCAGTCCTGGCAACATTTTGGTTCTGCTGTCACTTCACTTATAACGCTTCCCCACATTTTCAGATGTGCACGCACTCAGTGAGCTGGAGATCTGAGCAGAATAAAACAGCAAGAGAAAACAAAGACCTAAACCACATATTTATATGCAGTCATGAAAATACAGTTCTTGCTTTGATGGTATATCAGCCTGACAATTTCCAGGTGCAAATACATGCTATTCCAGCTAAACGTAGGTGAATCCAAATGTTAGTGCACCAGCTATTTGCTTTAACATGACCATAGGTCTTTGGGAAAAAGAGAAGCTGTGTCTGCGTGCCTGTGTGACAGACAAGATATTTACGTGGGAGATGGAAACATCTACTGAACATTTTTATGTCATGGTTTTATAGCTACAGGCTTCTTAAAGCATAATAGTTTTACTCCCAACCCGTCCTCCTTCCCTCCCTCCATCGCAGGCTGCGGTGTTGCTCTGCTTTGCGAGCTCTGTAACACCGTGTTTACCGATTCAGCCAACAGTTAAGGAAGGTCGAGCTGACCTTGCCGTGCACACGTTGTCTGGGTAGGGAGCCTACTGGGGCCCGTCCATGTCTGGCGAATACAGCCTCCCCGTGCGGTAAGCCTGCTACTTGCCGGAGTTAATATTCATGCCCGCTCTGTGCAGGGGTTGCAAATAGCCGAGGAACAATTAACCTGCCACGAATGCTTGTTTCATCATTTTCAGCCCAAGGTGTTGACAGGAAAAATTACGTTTTTTCCTACTTGGCTTAAAATAAGCAGCAGTGAAACCTACAGATCTACTGATGAAATGCTTCCTAAAAGAAATTCTCAGAGAATGAGCCCTCTAAACAGACTCTTTTCACCCTCTGGTTTTCACGCAGCAAGAAATTTGAATTTCTCATGACTTCTACCTGCTTTTGTGAGGGAATGGCTTCTAAAACATGCCAATGCGTACTGGCAGATGCAGCTGCCTTGCACTTAGAAATAAACAGTTAAAAGAAACACATTAGATCTCATAACAAAGGCAGATCTGCTGTCTCAATTCCTTTGAGTCAATCAGCACATTGTTGCTGCTGTAAATCAAAGGCAATTCTGCAGTACAACACCATTTCATTAAGCAGGTACTACCCTGAAAATGTAAATGCATATGCATATTAACTATGAGAATTTATTAAAAATTCATAACCCCCAAATGTTTTGTTTATAGTCCAAGTATTCAAATACATTATTTTAACTGACATATGTAAGTGAACTGCTAAAGACGTACATGCATAGGCTTATACTATAGATATGTAGATATATCACACATACATATTTATTTCACTACACAAGATGACGGAATCATTGTTATATCTCATGTAAGGCTGGATGCTGTTTTCTGTAGATCATGTTGACACCTCTGTTAGAAAACTACAGGATATTATCATTGGATACTCTGAATACATTCTCAGCTTTTTGAGGAGCTGCAAGAAAGCAACTTATATTCAAGTCAAAACTGTTCCTCAATAAATACGCGTATTCTGAATAATGTGACTTTTCAGGCCAGTATAACTAAAGACTGTGAAGCAGATGAAATAAATGTGCAACAGAAAAGACTGGAGAGTACCCTGAAAATATTTATATTGTTAATTACCAGAAAGGAACAAGATATTAGTTTGTTTTGTTATCACTGTATGCTTCGATGTCATATCAAAGATGAAACAAGGCTTACAATTGCAGAAGGCTTCTACTACAAACCAGTAGCTCACTATGAATTTTTCCACTGTGGTTCTTGCTCTTTAACAAGTGAAAGGGACACTCAGCAGCAGAAGCATGGCTGCACTGAACAGCCAGAGCATGGCTGAGACACCTTTTCTGATTCAGGATTCCAAGTGTGTTCCAAAACTAGGTCCAACCCAGCTGCAAGTCTCACTTTTCTGCAGTACGAGCACGTGAATGCATTACTTGAAGCTCCAGTATGTACACTCTGAGCATCAGGAACCAAGAAATGCCTTGCAAAACCCAGCAGCGAGCACGAGATGCCTTACCCACAGTGAAAGCGGGGTCATCTGCTTTTTTCTTGATGCAACAGCACAATTCACGCTCTATGTAAACTGGCAACTTTATCATCTATCAGATCCTTTGTGTATTGACCAACAGAAATGAGCACAGCTATAGAAATGCTGTGGTTAAGAGGTGTTTCTCAGAGCACCTTTCACTGGATAGCAGTGAAGTTCAACCATACAAGCCAAAGGCTTATAGCACAAAGAACACAGCAAGGGTATTCGCCAGCTTTGCCTTCAGTCGGTGCCCCAGGTGCTGCAGTGATTCCTGATACCTATCACAGGAAGCACCTTGAACGCTGAAAACCGTGGGACCTGAGCTAACAATAAATCTTTGTTACAGAGGCTGTCTAAGACAATTGCCAAGTTTGTAAGTACTGACACTTATAAGTATGTGGTCCGTGCAACTGCACTGGGTATGCGGGTAACCAGTGAATTCCACGCTAGAGGTTTATATAGACATATGTATGTTATATAAACACACAGACCCAAAATACGTATTTTTCAATATAACCCACGGCCATTCCATGTGACCTAGATAATTCAAGGGCAGAAAAGCTACATAACATAGTATCTTTGCTGATAACAAAACAATAATCCCCTTTCTGTGAGGAAATGACAGGTTTGAAATTGCCTTGTGTTCCCAGGCTTTAAACTTGGCAGCATGTCAGTTCTTGTAAATGTTTCACTCCAGAAGAGTCTGGCTATCCATTATTAGCAGCTAATTCACTGTCAAGCATGTGGACAACAATGCTGGGACACAAGAGGTGAAGCACCAGCTGTTAGCCTGCTGCAACTCCCCATGTGTTAAAGATCGGGAGATTTTCTGACACGAGAATTTATTTCATATATCGTGTGTCACTCTTCTGGTGAGAACAGCAATTCAAACCAAGTCTGGGCTTTGCAAGAAATCTCTTTTCCCTGTCTCAGGCAAAGTCCCACTGACCCCTGTCCCATGGACAGAGGGAAAGGAAGTTATTTTACAGTAAAAAAAAAAAACATGGTGAGACGAGAAAAGTGAGTGCTCAAAATTCATGTCAGCCAGAAGATCACTGTTGCATTGGTTAGAAGTACACGTGTCTGCTACCTAGGCAATCCTCCCTGGTAACCAGCTTGAAGGGGATATTTTGGTTGATGTTATTTTCTGATAAATGTGTAGTTCAAATCTTCCATAATGCTGTCTCTTTTTTAAACCAAGTAATTATCAGTAATGAACAATTAAAAATATCTTTCTAAATATCACCATGCTCTTAAACAGGAAATGACTATATTCATTGTATAGCTTATCTGCCACGAAAAGATTCAGTTGGCTCTTCTATTTATAACAGCATCTCTCTTAACTAATTAGCAGCATTAGCATTCACAGGGTGTTCACCAGGAGGATCCAAAGGCCCACATCTTCTGGTTTGGCCCTGGATATTCTGCATCATATTCCCATTAGCTCATGAGGACCTTCTACTACCTGCGTCCTCAGTAAGTCAAGATTCTTGTATCTCTCAACCACTTACTTTTGTCACAGCCAACATACTATTCTGCCACAAAGTTGCATCTGGATGTACACATGGTGTAATAGCACATAGCACCAAAATTCTGGCCAAACTCAGCACCACTGCAAGTCCTCAGTCCTTTTGGCTATATTCTCTCCAATTCCTTTGCTGAGCTGTTCAGCAGGCATAATATTTGGTCTTTGCCTATGCCTGAGTGACAGAGAGAAAAGAAAAATCTTTCCAGAATAGAGGGGGAAAGCTGTATTATTCTGAATATTTGCCAAGAGCAGGAGGGATGATTTGAAAAGAGCTTTTGATACCAGATTTTAGCAAAGGAAGCAGGCAAAGAGGATGAAGTCCTAAAGTATTTTACTTTGGTGGGCTGTCTGCCCTTTAGGAAATAGCAGACTGAGGTCACACTGGGAACTCAGCTCACACTGTGAGGGAAAAAGTCATGGAGTGAACGAGGCTGACTTGGGGAGAGATCAGAAGCCACGTGGAGGTGGCAGCAGTGCAGTGCCAGGAGAGGTGGAATTCCCATCCCAGATTTGACATGCGGGGAACTGCAAAACTGAGCGTGGAATACAAGTCAGGCAGCTCTTCAAAAATGGGTTGGGAAATCTAGCAAAGATTCTACAGTCTGTGCTGGTGGTTGCTTATAAAGATAGGGCTTCTGAGAAGAGGGCTGCTAGCATTTGCATTGCCAGGAAGCACGCAGAAAGCATTGCACTGTGTTCTGACAGTTCACATGGTGATTTTCCTGGCTTCAGGAAGTGTTCAGGCTGTCCCTCTGAGAAGCCCATTTTGCATTTATAAGGCTTTATGAACTTGCAAAATCCCTCAGAAATTCTGATCTGTGCATAATTCCCCATGCTTTTCTTCAAGTGCTTTTCCTCTCCATAAAAATGTATCACTAACTTTCAAAATCTTACCACATGACTGTTAAATTCAGGGGAGGCTTCAGAGCATTGAGACTAAATGTTGGAAAGTGGTCTGTTGGAACTGAGGGAAGAAAATGTTCTGGGAAACAAGAGGGGGTAGGAAGACTATAATCATTCTGCATACGAAGAAAAGAAATTGTTTAACAAAGCGAGCACACAGCCTTGTGTTCGTCACTCACAGGAGGAAGGTACAGTGAAGCCAGAGATCAAAAAGGAAGAAGAAAACAATTTTTGGCCTCCTCTGAATCACGCTTCATACTGCAGACTGGCTATTCTGAAGCCCATTCATACGTGTTCCCAGGATGTGTTGTTTCATGGCCAATAGTTAATCTGCAGCCAAACAAATTCACACAAGCATCCAGTTTTTCCCCAGGGTGTTTCTAGGTTCCCGGTGAGCAGATTTGTCACACATCACAAAATGCAGCCCACAAACCTGTTTCCCGGTCATCCCAGGTTTCAAAGATTTGTGGGTGCCAAAGGTAGAACAAAGCATTCACATTCCCTGTGTAATACAGACCAAAGGATACCAGCTGGCACATCTTAGGTCAATAAAATATTTCTGATTAGTACCAGCTCATCATCAGGAAAGCCATCCAGTTGTAAGAAAAAAATCATAAGCAATGAAGAATCTACTCTGTCTCTCATCTGCCTGTTCCAGTACTAATTCCCTTCTCGCTGGACATTTGAACTTTGCTTTTATATTCAATTTTTGAAACTTTGGAAAGTGTAGAAGTGCTCAGGTGAGATTCTCCGACATTTGTGATAGGAAGGAGTTGAGACTAGCTGATTATAACAGCGTTTCTAGCTTGAACATTTCTGTATTTCTGAAAATACTATGAATTTTGACAGGTTTTCAATACATTTGTCCACCCACAGAGCTGATGTCATCTCACTTGCTGAAGGAAACTAGAAAGGAGAGATTTCCTTTGGCTCAAGAGTAGGAGCAAAGTCTGTCCTTTCGCAGGCGTTTCAGCCAGCAGGGAATAGCCTGAGAATCCACAGGCTGTTACATTCAGTCAGTGGCCAGAAACAATTAGAGAGCTCGGCTGGGAGTTTCTTCAGCCTGCCTCGCTCAGACAGCCTTGCTATCACTGGCTTGAAGAGCCAGAACTGCATCTCTCTGAGACACGTTATTAAAAATCATCCTCTTTTCCCCTGACACAAGGTTATCACTGGATGCAAACAGGATGACATGCCAGACCTACTGATATGGAGAGGATGGGAGCGCTAATGAAGTCCAGATCAGTCAAATAAGCTGATCTGCAGCTGCTCCACCACTGTCCATAGCATACAGCCAGCAAGCTCAGACACAGCACTGTTCCCAAAACCTTCTCCCCTCACCGCATGTTCTCCTCCTGCACAATATCTTCCCCATGGAGGGGCAGCCCCTGACCGAAGCAGCTCCGGAGCCACGTGTGTCTGTCTGCAATGCTCCGCCTCAAGACAGGCTCCTGCCTTCAGCTCCACACGGGATCCCATCGTGCTCCCCTGCAGTTAGACTTTGTCACCCACGTTAAAAAAGGCAATATTGGGGCATCTCACTTTTTGTGACATTACTTGTGGAACAGGGTAGAAACCCCAGGACTGACCTACCCCTTGGGCATGCCAGCAGACCTGGCCCTTCGTTCCCAGGAGCGCTGCTGGAAGGCATGTTCCCCAGGTCCTTCAGGTGCCACGCAGCTCACTCTTCCAGCCCTGTTTGGGAGGGAAGGGAAGAAAGTGAGGAGGTCTGATTTTGACTCTTCCTACCTGCAGATTAGAAATAAAAGAGCTGCAAAACTAATCAGTGTTTTAAATCAGTTGGTGAAATTTTCCTCTGTAGGAGTCACAGGCAGTCAGATAAATGTGGAAGAGACATTAGAAAAAGATGGATGTGGCAGGTCTGATTAATCCAGGTGCTTTTTTTGAATAACGATAATTGGGGTTTAGCATGGCTATAGATATAAAACCAAATTTAATCAGTAAATGGACTGCCTCCAAACTTGCTGCCAACCCACCCTCACATTTATCTAGGGCTACTGCTATAATTTCATTGAAATTGGAGTTTTCACCCTGAAAACTTCTTCTGTCACCTTTGATGACATTTTAATCCTTTCCTTTGTGGAATACAGATTTGGACTTTCACTCTAAGAAGTGGAGCTGTATGCTCATGTGCCTGGTCCTGTTGAGGGGCATGAGAGATCAGTGAACTTCACCTCACCTGTGGCTGCAAGACTCTGCCATTCCACAGTTAGAATGAGAAAAGAGCAGGGTAATGCACTGACTGTCAGCTGGGGCTGCCAGCAAGAAAATTTCTCTAAATATTCAAACTAGAGGAACAGACTACATCAGCTCAAGGAGCACCCTGTGAGCTGCTAATTGTAGTTGGCCTTTGTCTCCAGTGGCTTTCTCAGTTCCAGTAGAGGCAATATAGCTCATTAGTACTGCAGCACATAGCTGTAAGTGTTATTGCAGTAATTACTTATCTCAACTACCCCAATCCTGAGTGCCACTCCCTTGGATAGTCAGAGGACTTGAAGAGGACCCTTGAATTGCATCCTGCTCTTGTGATGACATGGAAGATCATCAGAGATTCTCCAAGTGGTTGGTTGTGAGACAACTTCAAGGCACTCAATATTACCTTGTTATTTGTTTACCTGCTATGTGAGCTTGTGTGGGTTAATAAGCAGTTTGATGCCCCACCGAGTCAATGCAACCCAAACTGTGCTCAAAGAGAAGGATAAATTCGGAAGACCAGAGCTCAAACCTCCCTGACCAACAGCTGATAGCTGTGACTTGAGTCCAGCTCCTGGATCTGCTAGAAGACCCCGGCATCCCAGCGTGCCTGGCTTGCCTCTGGACTTTGCCATGCTTGCAGACCACAGACAGAGTTTCTGACCTCCAGCCAAGCTCTGGTTAATGGCCTGGGTTGCCTGTCTGGGATCAAGGGGGCTCGATCTAAGTCCCACAGGAAAAGGAGCTATGCAAACAACTACCCTCAGCTGAGGAGCTTTACATCAGGGAGCTGGTCCCACATGTTACTATAAGCATGCTCCTCGCTTTCAGATCAAGCAAATGAAGTGAGGAGGCCTAGGAGGGGACGAAACCATCCTATAGGAGACCTTGAAAAATATCCATATCCTTATATTCGTAAATCTACAATTCTGAATAAAATTACGTGCAAAAAGTAGGTCAGTGTACACATATACATTCCTCTTTACATAATGATCATGCAATGTTTATTGCAGAGTTCCCTGTTGTTGCTGTCCACACAAATACATTAAGATTTGCATTCTGCATATTTTGCTGAATCTATTTCACAGCAACATTTCTGCGGATTTTGATGTCTTTCTGAGGTTTGTCTGAAAGCGGGCTGCTGTGGTGTGACCCTGAGTCCTTTGATTTGTAAGCATTCTAGAAGGAAGCCAGTCGTACCATTTTCTGTCTAGGCATTTCCTCCGGGTTTGCATCTCTGCTCTTTTGGGGTGTTTTGTAATTAATTTGTAATTTATTGCTTTAAGAAGAGGTTTGCAAGCATTCTTTTTATGACAAGATGGGCAAAAGCCAACTGTGGGGTAATAGCTCAGGAATCTGCTTGTATTTGTATTGGGGAGAAATTTGCTACTGCTGTTTCTTGGATGATTAAGTTCTTAATTTACAGGCAAGTCTTGTTCATAAATATTAAATGACCATCCAAATAATAACCTTCCCAGTGATGATTTGATTCTTAGTTTAAATAAGCCACTGACTCTTATACCAATAAATCTCATCCAGTTTCTTAAGAAAACAAAGAAAAACCCCTTACCTTGCAAAAAATGTCCTCAAAGGATTTATCTGGGTCTTTTGTACTGTCTCCTGGTGTTTAGTTGCTCTCTTCTGCGGGAGCTATTGAACTCAGCTCCATTCAAGCCAATATCTGAGTCAGCTGTTTCTAGCTCAAGACACAGCTGATCTCCTTCACCACCAGGTAACTTGGATTGTAGTGATCATCAGTAGTGATGTAGTAGTGATCAGTAGTGAACATCAGTAGTGATGTTTTAGACTCTCCATGAGACTCTTCTAATCGCTGCCTGCCAAGGGAAATGCTGGTACATGTACGTGTATATGCTTAAACATGTACAAGTTGCTCCTCTTAGCTTGAATGAAGCGCTAACCGGGGACTGTGGCTAAGTGACGGGGAGGGAGCTGAATGCAGTGGGAAAAATTAATAACAACGATGGCTGGGGCAGTTTGCCTGGTCATTTCCATCAGAAAACAGGACAAGTGCCTACACAGACCTAACAAGTGAGAAGCAGGCTCCTGGCTTGTAAACCAGGAGCTGCATTAAAAGGGAATTAATAGAATTTGGTAATCGTGCATTCCTACAGATGTGGTGTTACTGAGGCAGTGGAAAACAAGCTGTGTATACGTTATACACGGGCACTGAATTTCAGTGTAGCCTTCTTTATCCAGAACAAGACTTGGAGTGGCATCCCAGGCTCCATCCCTCCCTCCTCTGTGGATTCTGCTGCCTATGAGGTCTTGCCACAAATACTTAACAAGCCAAGAGTTCGGCTCCAAAAGGATGAAGCAAATAGGGAAAGCAGCCACTGCCCCAGAGGGATAAGGTTCATATGATGAGGATCATCTGTCCTGGTGATGTAGGACACACATGCTCATTGGCCAGGATCCAAGCCAGATACCGCTTTTTTTCTCCTCTTTCTTTTTGCCTTTTCAAGTAGGCTCTTCTTGACTACTTCTGGAATGAGCAAGGCCATAGGGGAAAAAAAAAAAAATACATGCCCTGCCAGCTCCTGAATATTTGCCAATGATCTTCAGCTTCTGAGATTTGCTGATCTCCAGCCATTGCCCAATGGAAGTGAGGAATATGATTGGAAATAAAGACTACACCAGGAAAATCCCTTTCCTTAGTCCCCTTTGTGCATCACCTAGGACTAACTTGTCACTTGAGGGATCCCTAGGACCTGTGGACCAAGATTTAATGACCACCACCCTAGAGCTGCATTTCCTCTCACAGGTCTCTGCAAAACCTTTTTAGGCTCCTCTGCTTTTTACAATAATTTCCAACTTTGTGCAATGCCAGACTTTGTATATGTCTAATTGCTAGCTATATGGAAGGGATGATTCTCCACTCTCTTGCTGCCTTTCACTGGAGTAAGTTGCTGATCTAAGGCATCCATGTTCATTGACCAGCCATCAAAGAGATTTTTCTGTATTTCACAAGTCGCTCCTAATTTCTGTTAGTATTTGTGGAGATAGATTTTGGAAAATAGAAAAAGGACCAATATTTACTTCTAGAACAGCAAGTGTTCAAGTGATATTTTTATTATTTTAACAGAATCCCTTTCAAATCTCACTGTAGGTGAAATCAAAATAATCTGACCGTCCCTTTTCTTCCAACCAATGAAGAGCCTGAGAGCTGCTGTTGTTATGCTGCTTTTTTTGAGCACATCCAGGTGGCCCTGGGGCCTACTCCTCCCCTCTACCTGACCTGCAGCACCTGGCACGAGGATGATGGAGCATGTCCTACTCATTCTCATTTTGGAAAGCTGCCTATAAAAAGCACATGGATAGGGCTGCAGGAAACACACATTACATACAGCAGGCAACGGGTGGTACTCTCGGATGTTTACAGAGCAGAAAAGGTAACGAAATCAGATTTTTCCATGGATAAAATTTTTTTTACCGTGCAACATGGGAGCAGTTCTGTAGCAGGTACAGTAGGGTGGTGACTGTGCACTAGCATGGTAACACACACTGATGTAGCCCAGCTCTGCCACTGCTTTGTCGCAGGAGGAATTTGGTCCAAGCTAGCATTTCTATACTTAATCAGAAATAATATCTCTTCCAGGAACTCACCCACCCACTCATGCAGGATATAAACTTCCTACATAGACAGGGGAAAAAAAGAAGCAAGGTGTTTGTCAGGCTCACTGGAGACTGATTGATTGAATCAAGTACAGACCGAACAATTTTTTCCCAGGGCTTACAATATTCACAGAATCATTTCCTTGTTTTGTTACAAATTGCCCTGTATAATAATGCTAAGGATCAAACCACAAAATCTACATTTCCCCTTAAGCAAACTGCATTGCAATACAGGGGCTGGAAAGTAGAGGAGAGCTGGCAGCACGAGATGGCTGTATCATTTCCTGATGCTTCTGCTGGGGGCTGCAAAGTGTTTAGTGCTGGCTTCACTGAAAGAGACCCACTTGTGCTGACAACACCCTGCCTGGCGTGAAACACTGGAGGTCTGTGCTCTCCAGAGTGCTTGAACGCTAGACGTATCCTTTATCATCTGTCTGCATGCAGGGAAAACTACTTTATCAGGTGCTTCAGGACGTGGGTGAACTCTGTGAGAGCTGAGGTGGTGGCATTACCCGAGTCTGGAGTCCAATCCCTCATGAGGGAAAGGATGCCCTTTATGGAAATGCTATGGCCAGTATGATGAAAACTGTTACTTCGGGCTGATTACATGGTCTTCTTCGCAAAGAGCGTCCTGAGCTAACCCGTGCCCTCTCTGCAGGCAGACTGCTCTTGCCCCCACCGCTATCAGGCAGAGGCAGCTGGTCCCAGGCAGCCTGGGGACCGGTGCTCCCTGCTGAGCCCTGGGATATCAGCTCTGAGTTACACTGCCTGCCTGGTGTGGTTAAAAATTAAACTGCCCCTGCTAATAGTTGGTCTGCATTTCGACAACAGACAGGGCTAACACTCTGAGAGCTGAGCTTGGCAACACACTTGATGTTGTCCCTCTTTGAACGCAGTCTGGCTATGAGAGGATTGCTCTGGACGCGGTTGATGCCAGAGACATAATCTCACCTCCATGCACTGGGCGCATGCCCGCGCTTCAACACCAACAGGCGATGCTCAACTCAGTCCACTGCATCTGGAGTTTAGAATTAACCCCTTAAGATTCAAGTTATGAATTTAAATGTGATACAAAAAAAAAGCACCTGGCAATGGCACAAGCAGATCCTGTCAAACAGCTAATAGAAATCAGGATAAAATGCTATTGCTTTGGTTATTAGGACAGAGTGGTCCTGTCTGGGAGGCAGCACAGTCACAGTAGATGATACAGTAGTGTCACTTGATACTACTGTTAACCTTTTGAACCTGAACTATAACTGGAAAAAGTAATAAAGGAAGCACAGGCTTGAATGATCTCCGTTGAGATGATAAAGTGTGTCACAGAAGGTAACAGGTGTTTCTCTCTATCAAAATGCTTGTCGCTTTAGATGGAGGAAATTTATAAAACTACACATAATAACATTGCTGAAAGACTCTCCAAAAGCCGTTAAATGCAGCTGAAATTTGACATGATACTTGGAGCTCAGACCACTGCTTCTTCAGAACCACTTTGCAGAGCCTCTTGTTTATTAATGGCTGAAGATGCTGCATACCTTTTTTATTTATACATATAGATTAACAAAATCCCTGCCTTCCTAGTTGAATGGTGGGATGCCTGTGATTACAGCAAGAAACATGCACCCTGGTAAAGACATACTTGTAACATGGAGGTCTAGAGGTACTCGTCATACGTTGAAGGGCCACATAAACCTGCTCAGTATCACAAAGGGCTGCCGGTGGAGAGGCGAGCTCTTGTGATATGGCCCCTTCTGTCCTGGAAGTCATGCTAAGACTGCGAGAAAATCTCATACAGACCCTGAAATTAATCTCTGAAGTTCACTTAAAATAACTAATTACCTATGTTAAATTAGAACACTTGAAACAGCATAGTATTAATATCCTCTCTCAATACAGGAGTAAATATTCATCTTTCCAAGATCTACACATCACTTCTCCAAGGGTACTATACCTGTCTTTCATCTTAAACTGCTACAGAACACTGAACATTTATTTCCTATTGAAAAAATACAGATTTTATGAAGGGAGACACACATAATAAACACTTTCTTCCTCAAATCTGAAACAACACTCTCCTGGGCTCAAGAAGTGTTCTCCAGGCCTCATTTAATTGTAAACCTAGACTTGTACAACCCTTATTAATTCCACAGTGGTAAAGGACATGTGATTATATCATCTTTATTTGATTATATTAGTTTGCTCTTCAGTGTCGCGAGGCTTAGCCATTATACAAATAGACAGAGATAAGTTATAATTAGCGACTTCAGGAATGTTCTGAAGATCACTTGTAATTGGCAACAACAACAACAAAAAAGCCCTAATTCATTTAATTAGGCATGTGGTGGATATTATGACTTGTAAAATGTATCTAAGCTTATTGATAAGGAATAATTATTAAAAGCAGCTTCTGTTTACTAAAGGAGCAGTAGCACTTACATTATAAACACAGTGTTAGAGCTGTACATCTCTGATTATCATGGGTATTGTAATTTTTCTCTCTTCTATTCTGCTTAAGTACTTCAAAGGGTCTATAACATGGTATTAAGGGTAACACAGTGCTTCTGCAAAGATCATGAGCTGCTCATGCAAGCACTGATGACAAATTAGCATAAGATCATGTCCAAATGTGCTATTTTCAGACTTGTACCACAATAACACCTACATCCTGAAGAGATAAATTAATGTTTGTAGGCCCTCAGCAGAAAGTTACTCCAAAATGCCAGGTATGAAGACCTGAGCATTTCCATTTCAGGTTACTGAAGGATATTCTCATTTGCATGAGGTCTGGAAAATGATCTCATACTGTGCTTCTAATGGCAAGGGAATATCATGATTTGGAAATCTAAGCAACTCATCAGGAGGCTGGGCTCTTAAATGATATTTAAATTGAATGGTGGGTAAGATGTTCTCCAGAGCATCTTCTATCAGCTTTATGTTTTGAGTTTTGACAATCTCAGGGTAAAAACTATAATTAATTTCTCCTTTTCGAACCTTTACGTTATAATTAAAGACAACATACATAATGAGAAAGTTTTCTCTTGATATTACGTGCAATGTTGGAGTTATTAGAATTTTAGCTCGGGGTTTTTATCACTCAGAATGTTAATCTCTCTGTTACTCTGAGAGACTGAGGAAAACTGGTAAAAAAATCTGTAATTGGTTTTTCCCCAAAAAATGCTTCTGTGCACAACTTGAATGTAGCATGCATCTAATTTTTAAAAATATTTAATTGGCAATGACTGCAAAATAAACTTTGTTCTTGTTCTCCAGAGGTTTTCTGTCTGCAAGAACTACTTTTGGTAATGAAACAAAGGTGAAGGAATATCATACACAAAATTTCATACAGTCATTAGCTGGGATGTTGCACAAATTCAGCTGGATACAACTTTGCTGGGTTTTAGCCTTAACGGCTCATCTCCACAAGCGTTAATGCTACCTCCACAGCGCTGTGAAAAGGAACAGTCCTGCTAAAGTCAGGGAGACTATTTGGGACGCTCAAGGTAAACTGGTTTTCAAGTTTTGCAGGACCAGGGCCATGGTTTGTCTCTGGGAGACACTAAATCAGCGTAATGCTGCACTCCACTTTGATTACCTGTGCTTTTTTCTATTGCTTTCAAAACTGTTTGGTGGAGCGTTGCTAACATCCTGGCAGAGGCTGCCTTACCAGTAAAACAATTCTGTTTATTGTTACGCTATCAAGCATCTCAGGAGGGTTTGTAGTGTCACTGCTTATCGTGGGACTGGATCGAAGGGCTTGGATTCAAATCTTGACTCTGTCATCAAGGCAATACATGGCCACAAACAAGCTCCTGAGTGCAAACTACCCAGCCTGCTGTCCTCGCTTCTCCCCCCACTCCCAGAAGACAATCTGCACTGAGGTGTGATGCTAGGATGAGCTGGAACATCTGCAGCAGCTCAGTCTGGTCAACCCCGGTAACAGCAGCGACCCAAGAGGAGCAGCCCAGCTTTGCCCTGTCAGCAACCTGAACATGGGCTCCAAACCTCTGAGGTTTTTTTGCGTCGGTGTTTTGTTCTGTATTTCTGGTGAGGTGACAGACACAGCTGCGATGCTGATGGGGCTGGAGGGGAGGTGAAACATCTTCACTCCTGCTCTGCATTGGGAACATAAATCCCACACTGGGAGGGTGTGCAACAGTCTTTTCTCCCCTGCAAGCCCATGCATCTTGCTGATTGTCCTGAACTGGCTCTGCCTGCACCAGAGGAGCCGTGAGCACGCACTGACTCAGACTTGGCACTGTGATAACACACCCCCGCAGCTGTGATCAGCTCTGGGCTGACAGAGTAAACTCCTGTGTGCCAGGAAAGAGCAGGCAGAGGTACTCAGTGCTGCCAGCTGTGCCAGGTAGTGCTCCTGTGCTTTTGTCAAGTCCAGTGGTGTTCGCAGAGGAAATCATAAAAGCATGGGATAGTCACAACCCATCCTTGGAGGAACAGCTTGTTTCTCCATTGTCTTACACACTTTGTCATGTACAAGCCAGGAAACCTAACACCAAACCAGGAACAAATCCCATATGTATGTTATAATCTAGCATAAAATATTTTTCAGCATAGCTTATTTCCCTGTGAACATGAATACACCTTTGCCAGGAAAAACACCGTTGAAGTATTTATGGTGTAAATATTCACACTAACCTGGGTTGTGAGAAGGAAGTTACACTGCTGCACAGCTCAAATTCACAACTTAGAGGTCTATTTTTAAGTCCTTCACGTGCAGAAAAGGTAAAGCATCGCCAGGCAGTAGGAGAAATTTTTGCTACCATCACACTGGCCAAAACACAAGCAGCAAGGACTTAAATCTTCGCACATATTCAAGTTTTTCAGTCTCCTAGGACTAGAACCTGAACCAACAGCATGGATAACAAGCTCTGGTGTGAAGACATGAGAGAGAACGTTTAGGAAGAGAAAAATTATTTGAAAAGTAAACACTAAGATATTAAAATATTATCTTGAACATGAAAACAACAACTTGCAAATCAAACCAACCCTTATTACTTTTTCTAGCACTGAAGTTGAAATTGGCTTTGCAGCCCACAACACTAAATTGACTGACGGTCTAGCATTTCATGGACATAACCTAGACCAAGTTTTTTTTGGTTTTAAAGCAGGCCACTATAAATCTACACAAATACACATACAGCTCTATTTCATCCTATCCAGAAAAAAAATTTTCAACTAGAGAAGGAAAGAAGGGGCACAGGAGTTGACAGCTGCCATATATATTTACACCTTTGTTCCAGGAAAAAATTGAACCTGAACTGCATTGGGATTTGTGCAGAAAAACAGCTTCTCTTAGATTTTTGAACTGAGCATGTGTTTAGAGGAAAACGTATTCGTGATGGCTACTCACCTGCAGAGCCACCATCTAAAACACCTGTTAACTTGCCATTGCCACATCAAAACTGAGGCTGTGGCACAGCAACCTCAGTACATGACAGGAGCTACTGGAAGAGATTTATTGACAGGCTTTTTGACTGATGTTGGTCAAGCTGCTTCACTGTTTGGGCCCCATGCTGGCTGAGTTATGTCAGCTGCAACAGGCTGCAAGAGTCAACCAAGACAGCAAAGATTCGCTGTGCCACAAAGCTAATTCCTCCCCAAACTTTCTCTGCTAATGGAGGAGTTCTCAGTTCAGATTTTGCAGCATGGCCGTACGTAGAGCTTGGCTCTTAGCCATCACCCTCGAAAATCTCAGAAATATCAGGACACAGGATATGAGCCTCTCTCTACTTAAAGTCTCACAGGAATACTTCCTACCTGACCTTCCTCTGCTTATGCTGCGAGCAGTCAGAGTGGCCCATCATTCAGCGCAGCCATGCATCCCATGGCAATGAACAGTCCATCAGAGGAGGGAAATACAGTACAGGTTTAGCAAACAGATTGTGCCCTTTATGTGGGAGCACAGAACAGCCACTTCCCAGCCCCAGGCTAGCAAAGCCTGTCCTCCTTCAAACTCTGAAAATCTAAGTCTCCCTAAAACCAAAATTGTAGCCTTTCCTTCCAAACTGCTGAAGTAAACAAGCAACTTCTGCGTCCTTCTCACCTCCTTCAGCTCCCAGGGTCGCACAGCCCACTCTTGACTTAGACTTTATTTAGCTTATCCTCTGGCATATGTCCCTCTGAAGGCAGAAGGGGCAATGTGTCAGACCACGACTCAGTCACTTTAGGGGACAGTCCCCCTCCATAGCACCCAGGAGTGCCTTGTCTTTCCCTGAACTGAGCTTTCCACCTCCACACACGACATTTATGAAGCATCCTAGTTTACCAGTCAGAGAAATAATGTTTGATGCAGTGCCTCCGAACTGAGTGATTTGTCAAGGTAACTGCAACAGGAGGACATAGCATCGCTAGAAGCTAATGTATTATTGTCCTGATAGATTCATGTTGTTAAATTGATGGCTGACATTGCTGGACCTCTCAGTGGAGAAACTGCTTGGGCCATCAAAAATGCCATATTAAAAATACTAGTATTTATCACTTACAGGGCACTTTATGGCCTTGGAGCTATTTACAAAAATTAACCAGCAGATCTCCTCCAGTTTCCATGGTGGGTAGTCTGCATAACTGACATTGCTCCCATCTTACAGAAAGGGAAATTTGAAGACCTCATGAACTCAATTTCCAGCACCGGCTGAGTACCCAGAGATCCAGCTGAACACTAAGAGTAACAAGAAAAGTGCACCTGAAACATAAAAGTATAAACACTGGGCTACAATGAAAAGATTGGTCAAAAACTACATTAAATTCTGTTCACTCCCAGTGGAATACAGAAATATGCCCTTTGTTTTTAGAGACGTGATACCGTATCTCTATATTAGGAACAAAGGAGGAATTCTGATTTGTGAAGGTTTCAAGTGGGTTTATAATCCAAATCCCATTTCTGATGTCCTATTGACCTCTCTGCTTATTAGTATCACATGTCACAGCAATTCAGTCAGCTTCCCAATAGGAAAAAAAATACAAGAAATGCAGTATCTGGGTGAAATTTAAAGTTCACTTTTTCTGTAACTTTTGTGTCAGTCCAGGTACTTTACAGCAGACTGCATAAGACAATCTCTTCCTCCAGAAACATCAGTATCACGTTTGCAAGTAGCAAGCCTACTTTGAGAACAGATTAAAAACAATTATCCTGGCAAAGCCCAGCCTTCCTTGACTGTCTGGTGACTCCTATGCAGAAAGAGGAAAAATGAGTTCTCCCTTGCAGGCTACCGAAACACCGGCAGCACTGCAAGGCTGTTCGTAAGTGTTCCTCTCCAACGCCTGACTGCAAAGCTGTGTTATGCTTCTGGGAGCTCTCACACAGCAATACAAGTGCTGTCTATATTACTTAGAGAAATAACGAGGTAATTTCTCCTTTGCCTTGTCCTTTGAGCTGTCACTACTGCACGCTCCTGACTGCAAAGGCCATTCCCTCCAGCCTCTGTGGTATTCCTCACTATTCACAGACGCTACCAAAACAGCTCTGGGAGCCGGCGATATCACTGCCTCGCATTTTCCTCTGCTGTTTTGCATTTTCAAATTGCTGTATCCCTGATAAAGGTGAGACTTTCAAAGAAAGGAAAGGGGACACGGTGCTACAGTCTAATAGGTCTTCAAAATGGGAATTAAACACCTAAAACTTCATTTGTGCTTTTGGTAAATCTCTGCCCCTGAAAGGAAGACGAGCAGCGCAGTATTTCTGACATCTGCAAAGCAAACTACCGAAATGGCCCAACCTTCCCTACCTTTAATGTTAATACTGACTTCCCTTAATCCCCACTCTTGAAAAATGCATCAAGCATATGTCTCTGTTTGCAGAGGACAAAACCCAAACCAGTCAGCCCAGAATAGCTTTGATCTTATTTATTGAAGTTGTCTTCGTGAAATATGTTCCTTTTAAAAGTAAGTTATTAGAAGCTCAGAATAATGAGACCATTAAAATAACTTAGCACCGGCTAGGATCAATTAAAATAAATGGTAGGAATAAGGACTTTAAGAACAAGTTGCTTCATCAGGGAATTCAACACTCAGCTGTGTCTACCTTGGCTTCAATATATACCACATGTATATTCATAGCGCCTTGACTCAGAGTTATATACAGCTGAATGCCATGGTTAGTGAATCAACTAAAATGTACTTTTTTTTTTTTAAGGTAGAAAGAATGTTTTTAAAAAGAACAGTGTACACCAGTACACTATCAATGAACCTCTCTTCTTTTACAGCCAGGTGTAATTGATGTACCAGTTCTCCATGTATATAAGCCCATGCTTATGTTTATTTTGATCCAGTAAATCAGGTATTTAAGGCTAGACTATTCACAGGGCTGAGTGAGTTTCAGTGGGATTTGGGGAATTTAACCTCCCTTTGTTGAAAATTTCAGTCAAAGTACTTGGCTGAATAGGGATGAACAAGCTTAACTGGAGTTTTCTGGCTCACCAAATCTGCTGCTTTCTTCCCAAACTAGAACTAGGTCTAAAGGGGAGATGTTGCTGAACATACTTTGAAGAAAGATAAATTTTTCAGATGAGACAGAAGCCTAAATATGAAAGCAGTTACCAGCATGAAGAAGGACTCCACAAAAAAATATAGTAGCAAAAGAAAAACACTCTGGAAAAGGGAATTAGGGGCACAGTGTCTCTCATGGCTTGAAAGTAGGGTAGAAGTCATTTATTTCTTATTTATTTTAGAAACAGTAGAATAACTTTGCAGGAGCACTTCAAGACCTGAATAATAACTTTATATCTAAGACCCAGCATATCTTTCCAATCTAGAAAAATGAGGTTAAAGCACCATACAGGGACTCAGGAGAGCCTAGTAAGACCTGAGCTCAGACACTGATTTTCAGTGCAAGGGGTCAAACCACCAGCCTGTCCCTCAGGTTTTTTTCTGTCTGTTTCACGTGACTTTTTTGTCTGTTCTTTGCTATAATCCTACTCTCCTGCGGCTGCCTTTCCATGCAGCGACAAAGATGATGTATGTTATGGGAGAATGAAGTTTATTTCATGGTGTAGCTGATGAAAGCAAAGAGGCAGCACTGGGTACAGATGCCGAGTGTTAGACACCAATTTTCCCCCAGGTTGCCTGTGCAGACCTGCAGAGTGAACCGCCGCGGGACCTGGAGCCCGGGCTGGCACAGCCTCCCCGGGACAAGCCCTTCTGCTCAGGATACGGGTCCATACTGGAGCTAGGCTCCAGCCATCCCAAAGAAAGGTAGAGAGTGGGAGTATAAGAAAACAGTTGCTTTATCTTGATCGAAAGCAGAAAAGACAAGTGGGAGGGCAAATGCGTCCAGAAATAGGGGAAAATTGGAAAAATTGCAGGACGTGGCATTTTCCTGTGCATTTTTAAGAAGGAAAGTTTGTTTTTCATGTACTTCAGCTTAATCTTAGAAAGCCATTGCTTTTCACTAGTCTCCAGTTGTAAATCTATACCAGGTTTAGTTGAAAGGTCTTCCAACTTTATTAGTTTTCCTTCAGATTGTTTTCAGTCGTTCCATCTATGCATGAATTCCATCTGAGCAGGAACTTCACATCATGAGAAACTGCATCTCAATATAAAGCTTTCAGCAAGCAGCAGTTCTCCAAGGCAGGGAGTTGTAAATGTATTTGAGCATGCTAGATAAGCAAGGTAATTAATATATCTCTGAACATTAGGTATGCATGGCCAACTCTGATAGCTGTCAGCAAAACAGAATCCAGGTAATTTCTAGCATGTAAATTGAATGTATTCTTGAAAAACAATTTCTAATTATAAAGACTAATTAATTTGGGGGAAAAGCCTGCTTTTGTTTAAGTAGAACAATAAATTTAATTACAATAACAAACACCCAGTGGACAAACAGTTCACAGAATCACAGAATCACAGAATAGTAGGGGTTGGAAGGGACCTCTGTGGGTCATCTAGTCCAACCCTCCTGCCAAAGCAGGGTCACCTACAGCAGGCTGCACAGGACATTGTCCAGGCAGGTCTTGAATATCTCCAGAGAAGGACACTCCACAACCTCCCTGGGAAGCCTGTTCCAGGGCTCCATCACCCTCAGAGGGAAGAAGTTCTTCCTCATGTTCAGACGGAACTTCCTGTGCCTCAGTTTGTGCCCATTGCCCCTTGTCCTGTCACTGGGCACTACTGAAAAGAATTTGGCCCCATCCTCCTGACACCCACCCTGCAGATATTTGTAGGCATTTATAAGGTCCCCTCGCAGCCTTCTCTTCTTCAGGCTGAACAAGCCCAGTTCCCTCAACCTCTCCTCGTAGTGGAGATGCTCCAGTCCCCTCACCATCCTTGTAGCCCTCCGCTGGACTCTCTCCAGTAGCTCTTCATCTTTCTTGAACTGGGGAGCCCAGAACTGGACAGAGTACTCCAGATGAGGCCTCACCAGGGCAGTGTAGAGGGGAAGGAGAACCTCCCTCGTCCTGCTGGCCACACTCTTCTTGATGCACCCCAGGATCCCATTGGCTTTCTTGGCAGCCAGGGCACACTGCTGGCTCATGGTTAACCTGTCGTCCACCAGGACACCCAGGTCCCTCTCCGCAGAGCTGCTCTCCAGCAGGTTCACCCCAAGCCTGTACTGGTGCATGAGGTTGTTCCTCCCCAGGTGCAGGACCCTGCACTTGCCTTTGTTGAACCTCATCAGGTTCCTCTCTGCCCAGCTTTCCAGCCTATCCAGGTCACGCTGAATGGCAGCACAGCCTTCTGGTGTATCTACCACACCTCCCAGTTTGGTGTCGTCAGCAAACTTTCTGAGGGTACATTCTAACTCTTCATCCAGGTCGTTGATGAAGAAGTTAAACAAGACTGGGCCCAGTACTGACCCCTGGGGGACACCACTAGTTACCAGCCTCCAACTAGACTCAGCGCCGCTGATGACAACCCTCTGAGTTCTGCCATTCAGCCAGTTCTCTATCCTCTTCACCGACCACTCATCCAGCCCACACTTCCTCAGCTTCCCTAGGAGGATATCATGGGAGACTATGTCGAAAGCCTTGCTGAAGTCAAGGTAGACAACATCCACGGCTCTCCCTTCGTCTACCCAGCCAGTCATGTCATCGTAGAAAGCTATCAGATTGGTCAGGCATGATTTCCCCTTGGTGAATCCATGCTGTCTACTCCTGATAACCTTCTTTTCTTCCACTTGTTTGATGATGGCCTCCAGGATAAGCTGCTCCATCACCTTTCCCGGGATGGAGGTGAGGCTGACCGGCCTGTAGTTCCCTGGGTCCTCCTTCTTGCCCTTTTTGAAGATTGGAGTGACATTGGCCTTTCTCCAGTCCTCGGGCACCTCTCATCATATGATGTTCTGAAGAACATCATATCTGTCCACAAATAATCAGTTTTATTTAAAACCTGATCATGTTATGTTACCAAGAAAAAAATAACTGCTTACTGCAAACATGAACATAATTTCCTGTGTTATATTTAGGGATACATCTGGCATTAAATACACTTGCAATGGTGCCAACTGAATACACATGTGCAGCCAGGTATCACAACCTGTCTGATGCTCAGAAGTGTGGGCGAGACATTGAATACCACAGGCAACTGATAAAAAACAAGTAGCTGGAACAGAAGATATTTTTTTATTATCAGCTTCCAGCAGCCTGGGTAGTGAATACAAAGCAGTTGAACTAAACTGGGGAAAAAAGTTTGAGCTGTGCCAGGCTTTCTCTTTTTCTCCTCAGGATAGCAGTCACCCTTGAAAACTAGCAAGGTGTGAATCAGACCCTATGCTTCTTCATCCTTGTTACATTCAGTAATGCTCTGTTCGGATGCACCCTCTCATGGCTGGGACAAAGCAGGCATTTTGGCGGTCCCAGTGCCAGCCCCTTGAGCAGAAGTTGCTGGGGAGCCCTTTTCAAATAAAGCTGAGAGTCTGTAATTGTCAGCCTCTCGACTCTCCCAGCACTTCCCCATTTTGCCTGTTTTCTCCTCTTCCCTGAGCAATAGATGTAGACTGTTTGTTGTAGCAGATTCAGTCCTTCAACACCACAACACACAAGCCTGCAAACAGAAAATATTCTGCTGAGCGTAAGAAGGTTGGGCTGTGGAGGCTAATGGAGAAACGAGCACTGAGGAGGAAGGATGATGGGGAAAAACTTGCTTCCACAGTTGGGGAACAAGCTACATGAGGGTGGTGGTGTCATCAAGCACCCCTTGGCAAAACAGAAGAAACCCTGGCTCTGTACAAGAATGCACTCATAGTCCCAGGAAAGCGAAGTGGCCAGCTACCAGGGTCACCCTCCACTCCCGCCGCTGCCCTCCAGCAGAAGCTGCGCTGCTGTGCTGTGCAGGACCATTGCCATCACAGGGGAGGGACCAGGCTCTCCTGTGCCTCCCATCACCTATCCTCAAGTATGGGAGGTGGCAGTGATTGGAGGTTGACCAGCCAGGTTGCTTTTGTCCCTGCTTTCCTCCTTTCTGGAAGGTGCTCGCCACGTGGCAGAGTTGCACTGTGATGGCCATAAGGCAGTTTTCAAAATATGTTATCCTACTTCTGCCCATGTCAGATAGCTGTTTTTATTTACTCTGAAGCGTTACACTCCACCCTAGTTCGCATGGGATTTGAGATTAGAAAGTGAAGTTCAAGCAGCCAGTTTAAATTGCTGAGATCTGGAAAGGGAGCACCAGAAGAAGCTTGGATTCCCCTGAAGCCTTTGAAGTCTTTTTCCTTTGCTCAGCCATCTGACTCGTGTGCAATTCATGGCCCTTGGGGTTAAGATTTGCATCCCAAAAGATTGACTTGAAAAGTAGCTGGTTTGAGGCACTCATGCTTACAATCCAGAGACTTCACAGGCTTCATGGATAGCTGTATCACATTTGTCCAAGGCCCCTTTAACCTTGGTGCGAAGGAGTTACTCCTATCAGAAACCCTGCGTACAGCGCTGAGTCAGGTGAAACATCAGCAGGGAGGTGGCAAACTTGCTTACTCTTATTTTTCTTCATGATCATTGCTTTCCTTGGCTGAGTACCTGGCTTATCGGGTCACGTTCTTCACAAAGGAGTGCTTCAGCAATGAGACGTGCGCTCAGGTGACACAGGAAAGGCCACAGAAATATTAAAATAAAGGGAAATAGAAAAGGGGGCTTGGGCTGTCTGAATCTCTGCTGTAAGCAGCTCGGAAGCATGTAGGGCCTTTAAAAGACATGTGACAAAACGCAGCCTGGGCTTTGAAGTAAGGATCATCCTGATCGAAAGACAAATACATCCTCCTTCCTCCCTTAAAAGCTCTTTCATCTCACATTTGCAGTTTTGCCTCCTGCTAGGTTAATCTCATCACAGCTGGAAGTTTCTGAGCTGTATATTCCCAGGAGTCACCACCTGTGTGAAATTGCCTGGTTTGCTGTCCTCATGCTCAGCTACAGGGATAAAACAGGGACTGGATTTAAGAAGAGCCCATTACTCCTTCAGGAGTTTGGTCTCAGGCAAGTCACCACAAAAAGTATCTTCAGAAATCTCCCAGAAACTCTGGAGCCCAATTAAAATAAGCAGTGAAACAGAGCTGATCAAGCCAAGCAAAACTTGTTTGGTAAAAAGGAGAACAGGACCAGTGCACGTCAAATCCAGCTGGGTGAGTCTGCTGCACAGTGGAGCTTCTGAAACAGAGACAAGTGAATCTGGGAAGACAGGCTGGGCAACTTAACAAATAGCTGAGAAACGACACGGATAATTGCAGTATTAAGATATATCTAACAGAGAAATATATTTGGAAAGAACTGAGAGCAAATGGAAAGATAAAAGGAAAAATTCTGCAAACACTTAGCATAAAACATCACCATCCTGATACCACAACTGAGCGCAACAGGAGTGAGCAAATTTTCCATCACTCTGCAGAATACAGTGCCCTGCAGCTACCAGCATTTCTTGTGGGAGAAGGGAATCCCTGCAGAGGCACAAAAAGCAGCATCTGGCTCTGGGTTGAACTCCCAAGGTCACTTTTGAGCAGAGCAAGAATTTGGCTGGGGCTGAGACTTGAAAAGCTGCAGAAAGCACCATGCTGGGCCAGCACAGAAGCACTTGGACGATGCCCTGTTAGGGACCTCTGCTAGGGAGCAGCAGTACAAGGGGGAGACAAGTGCCCATCCATGTAAGCCCTCCTTCTCTCTGTCCTCACTGAACTGCTGTGGCACTTCAAATCCACAGCTCCAGCTGGACCAACTGGGCTGCGAGGACACCGTCCATCCAGGCAACTACCCAAGGATACACTGGGGGTGGAAGCAGCTGAAGATTTTATCATTAACGCTGCAACTGCATTTAATTATTTCACATTATAACCAAAGCTATTGGCTCTCAGGTCACCTGCCCTGCAGAGGATCTGCTGTACAAGGAGTGCCAAGACTTGACTGCTTTTGATGAAAGGTCCCTGCAATTACAAGATTCCTGGAAAATGCCCGATTTCAAGAAAGCAGCATTTTCTGGTTGGAAGCACAGCGCAGGGCAATTCCAGCCAGCACTAAAGGTGAACCACTTTCTGTAGAGGAGGGATCCAAGGCACAGCAGGTGATTTTCACTAGGGAGTCTACAGCAAAGCAAGCTGCAAAAGCAGAATCTTGACTGCAGTGTTTGCTTCAGGTACACAAGGGCAATTCTCATTAGTAGAAAAGTCATTATTGAACATAATCTTTATCTTCTTCTTGGAGAGAGAATTGGTATGTGACTGAAGGTTTTGCTTCCCCACCCATCAGCCTGGCCCCAAAGCCACCTTAAATTTTCTGAGTAGCTTTCCTGCAAGACTTTCCCACCACAGGATTGGGATGCTTCATAAAAAACTAACAAACCTATTTTGCCAGCAGCTCTATGATATCAGAAAGTATTACCCCCACTTTACATACCTAAAGACACGGACAACACTACAGACTTGTTTTGGATGCCCAGTGTGAGACACAGGAGCCTCATGGGTTTCCAGGTGCCTGATACTTCTATACTCTGAGAGCAGCTCCCAGAGAGTTCTGTTAAAGACATGAACAAGAAACACTGGGAATACAGAAAAGGAACATGTGATTTGCCCTCACCCTATCCAACTTCAGGCACCTAACAGAAGCTAATTTAGGCCTTTATTTGCTCTAACCTTCCTCTATAGTCTCTGAGGAGAAATAAAGCAACTTGTGTCCATGTGCGTGTGCAACACCTACCCTAGGTCTCTCTCCATCTATCTTCCTCCTGGGTGTGGCATCTGTTGCATTTCCTCAAAGGTAATAATGAACATATTTCCAACAAATATTGTGGTTCATCTTCCTCTGGCTCAGCACTACCTTGTTGCTCTCATGGAGTCAACCGTGCTTCCAAACGGCCTGGCTGCAGGGCGTCGCTCGCCATCGTTATTGTGGTGCACTTGTATACCTTTACTTTCAATACTGCACAAGCTTACAATAAAATGCCAGTCCACGCTTAAAGAGATTGACAATTACGAAGGACCTACTTATCCCCCTAATAAAAGAGTTATGAAGATAATCTGAAGGACTGGTCTGTGGTACTGTCCATTTATCACAAAGACCTTAATGAAATTGTTAAATCTTTGATGGTCTGGCTATTTGCAAGGGAGAGCTGTCACTGTTTCTGGCCGTGAGTATAAGGTGTGGTCTCTAGCAAGGAGGCAGGAGCACTTTTTTCCTGAATATGCATTTGTTTTTTTAAGCTACTAGATGTGCATATGCTGAGCCTTGGTTTGCAAAAGCACATGAGGGCAGCAAGTGCCTATGTGACTGGAATTATTACCCAGGTTGCAGATGCAAGAAACTCAGCATGCAAAATGAATGTATCTAACAGTGTCCCCCTTCTTCCCTGGAAAGACAGGCCCAAGGAGCCACTTGCAAAACAGAGGCTTTGATCTTGAGCTGAAGCTTCAGTCTGCAGACTGAGGCTTTCAAAATGTAATAAAACTGTAATTTGAACAGGAGAGAAAGAGCATGATACGTGCTTCATAGCTAAATAATTAACAAAATGAATTGAAAGGACTGAAATATTCATAGCTTTAAATATTTATAAATTAATTTTAAAAGACTCTATATAGTACTGAATTATCTTTAAAAGTCTGCCAATCTAGGACCGCTCAGTTTCATTTCTGCATGTTATTACAGTTATTAATGCTCCAAAAGTGACAGGTGTTTGGCAAGAAAGATGACATGGAGCTTCCAAAACAACAACGGTAGCTAATGCTTCTGCATTAGCGCAGGATCAGCTACTCTGCCTGGAGCCCCTGGAGGAAACCCAGGCTCCTTAATTTCTTTCCTGAGTGGACGTGTTCAGAGCTAGCTGTGCCACAATGAGCCGTGCCACTAAACCCCACAAAGCACCGATTCATGGCCCCATCAGTGTTAGCAACAACTCTGTCACCGACTGTCTGATGAAGAGGCAAGTAACAGCATCCCTCTGCCTGAGATGCTTGCTGGACCACTGAACAGATACCGTGTGCCTCTGTAAAAGGCTATCAGTGACAAAAAATATCAGTTAGAGAATGAGTCCTTTGGCTAAAGCTGTATCTAATTCCTCCTTGTCCTCAGCATAGTCTGCACTTTTTAGCAGGAGTTCTACCTGTCTTCATTTGTCCTAAGATAAATTAAAAATATGAGTAATGTGATTGATGACATTCCACTCCAGCGCCATGTTACCACTCCAGAGGAGACCAATATCTGCTCTCTTACCATCAGTACCTGAAAACATTCACCATGAAACCCAGTCATTTTGCTGGATATGCAATTAGATGCAGACAGACAGTTCCTCCATGCTCAGAAACATCACAGACACCAGAACATCTTGCATTGCTCTTGTGTACCCCCTTGCAATCATGAGGCAGCAATTGCACAAAAGCACTGATCCTTCTTCATTATTCCTGCATTATGTATCTCCTCCACTTCCCTTTGATACTTATTCTGATAAATACTCTGTATTTGTATAGCAGCAGGAGACCATTACCCCTTGACAAGATTCTGTTTTCATTGACATTATCTCTAAATTATTCTCATTTTATATTACTCAGATAGGTTACACTTAAAGATGCTTACATGGAAGAGCTTAAAAGAACAACAGAAGTTTTCAGACTACTTTTTTTATATTAGCTAAGGAAATCAAATCATTAGTTAAAAGGAATTTCTATGTTGTAAGTGTGTGAATAGCTGGAGCTTAAATCTTTCCAGAACAATAAGAATTAAAGGTCAGTTTATGACTTACAGAAGAAATAATTTCATCTAATTTTCTTAAAAGGTTTCATAGTTTACTTCAGAGCATTGCGTTAATCATGGCTTAGGACCATATCTCAAACACAGCTGAATACTGTAGCAGAATAGATAACCCCATATATGAACAGAGCACTTCCAAAATGGGACAGAATGAGATATAACCAGTAAATAGGATAGTTTTGTAAAGATAATTCCCAAGCCTGGCAACCATTCCTGTAACCAGTCATCATATTTTTAATGGCTTTATTTTCTGGTCTGTGTTTGTGAAAGGTCTTGTGCTCTTGTTGCGTCTGGTCCTGAGCAGTTCTGATCCATCACAGCCCACGCCAAGGGGAGATAAGCACTTAAGAGATGCAGATTACCATCTGTCTGGTGACGTAGATTACCTGAACTTCTCTGCTTTTAACTCACACTTTCTGGCAATTTTCTGTCTTAACTTAAACTTTAAAAATGAACTCATTTAAATAATGATCCTTCTCTGACAGTCAATTGCTTGCTGCAAGTGAGCTGATGTAAATCGAGTAGGTGGCTTGTCATCATACCACAGAAACATCAGAGAGATGCAGCAAACTTCAGCAGACTGCAATTAGTATTTTCAGAGCAATTTATGTGGTTCATTTGCTACTGCCTCTGCTGGTTGCTCCTACACAGTGAGAATTTCTCTTCATGATTACAGATGTTACTCAAAACAGTTTTAATACTACTTCTTCCTTTAGAATCACTCCATTATGCAATTATGTATTACGCGTATGGGCAACCGAATAAATCGGAAGTAATTTGGAAGGCAAAACATGTGCTTTTCCAGTTCAGAATGTGCCTGTGTACAGAATATCATCCTTTCAGACATGCTCTATGAAATTATTTGTTGACTTATTTCTAAGAACAATGACAGCCTTGCAGCTTGTTAGTGAGAAGTCTGTAGCAAGGACTTGGTATTTGAAGTCTGACCTTTCAGACAACAGTTGGAGATGTTATTTCTTGTCTATGAATAAATTAAAGTAGTCCTTAAGGCTAGGACTGCGGTTTGGATTCTCGAGAGCCTGAAAAAGGCCTTTCTGCAAGCCTCCTCTTAAAGTTTTCACTGCAGCAAACACTGGTTGAATAATTGCCTGTAGTTATTTTTAACCGTTTGTTGCAGCTGAGCAGCACCAGAAGCGGGGCAGAGGCTTCGTGGCGGACAGTCCCTGTACACGCGGATGGGAAAGGCAGAGCCCAGCCCCAGGCACCTGCCCAGCCCCAGCCCGCTTGGCCGCACAGCCAGCAAACACCCAGGTGGGGACAGCCAGCATGAGGCCCCAGCAAGCATCCTTGCCTCTCTTCCCCTCAAAGACATCGTTGGGAGGAGGATTTCTTCCCAGATTATGACTGAGGACGTTTTGATGCAAGAAGCAATCAAAGGAGATAGTTCAGATGTTGGGAGGATAATCCCCATCGATCTGCTTTAAAAGGGAAGTAAATAAAAATGCTGTCTTTAAATCAGAGTGGCACATGTTTATTCGGCTAAAAAGCACAGAGGCACTCACTCCTTGATCTGAAGGCAGAGGGAAATGACAGCAGTAACCTTGGGGAAAAATAGCTACAATGAGCACTGATGACACTAAAAACTGCAGTGCTAGCATCTTTACGCTGCCAAACAAGCCTATGCTTTAGATCCCCCTCCTTTCCTCTACAGTGTTTCTAAATATTTCTACAGGTGGCTACTTTTATGCTGAGTTTGAAGGACCACCGATCAACGTCTCAGCTGTGAATGTTTTACAGAGGAGAAGCTGCTCATCAGGACCACTTACTAAGGACTATCTCTCAAAACAGTCACCTAACAACATATATTAGCAAGGGGAACAAGTGACCACAGGCTATTTAATTTTTCTGAATACTCAGGTTAGCTAGATTTGGGGTCAGACACCAAACAGCGTGATCAGAAGTCAAAGAAATAATAAGATCCACTTGCTGTCACTGAAGAAAGAAAAACTCATAAAGGAAAATGAGATGCAGATGTTTAAGAGTTCATGTAAATAACCATGGGAACTGAGCATATGGGGAGCTCGCGAGTGGGAAATGCATAGCTTTCTAAAAAACACAAGCAAGGTCAAACAAAAGTTTAAGTTTAAAATAAAAGTTACGAGCTCAAGCAAGGTAAAAATAATTATAAGGTTTCTCCTGCCTTTGTTTTCCAGGTCTAGCTACATGGTAAAAAAGGTTGTTCCTTTCTTTGATATCAGTGATAGGAACAACTTTTTTTTTACCATCTAGATTGACCTTGGATCTATTTGATAATGATGACCTTGGTTGGGATAAGGTGTTAGAGAAGTCATATGTTGTTAGTGTGTACAAGGATGTGATCCTCTGCCTCGCCTGTGGCTCTGCCCATCTCAGAGCTGGACTAGAGGCTATTGGAGAAGAGAGGCTGAAGATCACACACCAGCACTGCTGCAAAAGCCTCAGCAATAGATGAAGCAACCTGTGACTCTCCCAGTGCCCAATGTGAGCCAGTGCACATCGGTGGCCTGACAGGACTTTGTGCTAAACGTTATCAAAGGCTGCAAAAACACCAGCATCCAGCAAGTGTACTCCATGCACCCCTGCCTCAAAGCACATCCAGAACGGGCACTACTGCAGAGCAAGGATACCCGAGGACACAAAGGGCTGGATTTGCCACCACATCAAACCTCATTTGACATTTTCACCTGTGAAAAATATTATGCATTAAATCCTGCCTTTCTGGTTACCTAACACTGCACATGAGAGTGATGTTTTCTCTAGCTGACAAGGAGACAACAAGGGAATGTCCTTCTAAACCAAAACGCTGAAAGTGAGAAACTCAGACCCTTCCACCTGTAAATCTGTTGAAGACAGGCCCAAAATCATCCTCTCCTTTCTCTGTGGGGAAGGAGAAACAAAAGTTTCGTATCACTGTGAACACCTTTACAGGTGCCTCTGGATTTCAGAAGTTTAAAGGGAACCAATTTCTTACCATTTTGCAGAGCTTTAAGACAAAGCCTTCAAATATCCCAGGACACTCCTAACTCCCAAAGTATTACTCATACTCTAAAGAAATTAAGTACTTATGAAAGTTTTGCATCCAATGTCCATTCTGCCCCAATGAAAAGCAGATAAAATATTTATTTACTTACGTAAGATTGTCTCCTCTGGGCACTGGGCCCAAGTATAACAATCAGCCTCTATTGAGAAGATGGCTTTGAACCAAGCCATCTTGATGAAGTCTTTCTCATAGCCTCATTTACAACTGTGTATCAGCCAAAGAGCCCAGCTACAATCAGAAACACCAGCAGGAACTGCTTAAGTACCCTGGTACTTTGGAATCGAGGTTTGGCAGACGAATAAAACACAAAGAAATATGCTTTGTGCTGCTGTCTTTTGAGCTCTTTGATGAAAACTGAGGCTTCCAAGGTAATTTCAAGGCATGTAACACATATGAATAGCTATTGATGATACAGACAAGTCAAATTAAACAAACAGAATCACAGAATCACAGAATCACAGAATAGTAGGGGTTGGAAGGGACCTCTGTGGGTCATCTAGTCCAACCCCCCCGCCGAAGCAGGGTCACCTACAGCAGGCTGCACAGGACCTTGTCCAGGCGGGTCTTGAATATCTCCAGAGAAGGAGACTCCACAACCTCCCTGGGCAGCCTGTTCCAGTGCTCCGTCACCCTCAGAGGGAAGAAGTTCCTCCTCATGTTCAGACGGAACTTCCTGTGCCTCAGTTTGTGCCCATTGCCCCTTGTCCTGTCACTGGGCACCACTGAAAAGAGCTTGGCCCCATCCTCCTGACACCCACCCTTCAGATATTTGTAGGCATTTATAAGGTCCCCTCGCAGCCTTCTCTTCTTCAGGCTGAACAAGCCCAGTTCCCTCAACCTCTCCTCGTAGGGGAGATGCTCCAGTCCCCTCACCATCCTTGTAGCCCTCCGCTGGACTCTCTCCAGTAGCTCTTCATCCTTCTTGAACTGGGGAGCCCAGAACTGGACACAGTACTCCAGATGAGGCCTCACCAGGGCAGTGTAGAGGGGAAGGAGAACCTCCCTTGTCCTGCTGGCCACACTCTTCTTGATGCACCCCAGGATCCCATTGGCCTTCTTGGCAGCCAGGGCACACTGCTGGCTCATAGTTAACCTGTCGTCCACCAGGACACCCAGGTCCCTCTCCGCAGAGCTGCTCTCCAGCAGGTCCACCCCAAGCCTGTACTGGTGCATGAGGTTGTTCCTCCCCAGGTGCAGGACCCTGCACTTGCCCTTGTTGAACCTCATCAGGTTCCTCTCTGCCCAGCTCTCCAGCCTATCCAGGTCACGCTGAATGGCAGCACAGCCTTCCGGTGTATCTACCACACCTCCCAGTTTGGTGTCGTCAGCAAACTTGCTGAGGGTACATTCTAACTCTTCATCCAGGTCGTTGATGAAGAAGTTAAACAAGACTGGGCCCAGTACTGACCCCTGAGGGACACCACTTGTCACCAGCCTCCAACTAGACTCAGCGCCGCTGATGACAACCCTCTGAGTTCTGCCATTCAGCCAGTTCTCTATCCACTTCACTGACCACTCATCCAGCCCACACTTCCTCAGCTTCCCCAGGAGGATATCATGGGAGACTGTGTCGAAAGCCTTGCTGAAGTCAAGGTAGATAACATCCACAGCTCTCCCTTCGTCTACCCAGCCAGTCATGTCATCGTAGAAAGCTATCAGATTGGTCAGGCATGATTTCCCCTTGGTGAATCCATGCTGACTACTCCTGATAACCTTCTTTTCTTCCACTTGCTTCATGATGGCCTCCAGGATAAGCTGCTCCATCACCTTTCCCGGGATGGAGGTGAGGCTGACCGGCCTGTAGTTCCCTGGGTCCTCCTTCTTGCCCTTTTTGAAGATTGGAGTGACATTGGCCTTTCTCCAGTCCTCGGGCACCTCTCCTGTCTTCCAGGACCTCTCAAAGATGATGGAGAGTGGCTCAGCAATGACATCCGCCAGCTCCCTCAGCACTCGTGGGTGCATTCCATCGGGGCCCATGGATTTGTGGACATCCAGATCGCTTAAGCGATCCCTCACACAGTCCTCCTCGACCAAGGGAAAGTCGTCCTCTCTGTAGGCTTCCTCTCTTACCTCCGGGGCCTGGGATTCCTGAGGGCCAGTCTTAGCACTGAAGACTGAAGCAAAGAAGGCATTCATTAGCTCTGCCTTCTCCGCATCCTCCGTCACCAGGACACCCGCCTCATTCAGCAGCGGCCCCACATTGTCCCTAGCCTTCCTTTTGCTGCTGATGTAGTTGAAGAAGCCCTTCTTGTTGTTTTTGACATCCCTTGCCAGCTTCAATTCCAGGTGAGCCTTGGCCTTCCTCGTCGCATCCCTGCATGCTCTCACTACGTTTCTGTACTCTTCCCAAGTGGCCTGTCCCTCTTTCCACATGCCATGCACCTTTCTCTTCTGCCTGATCTCCGCTAGAAGCTCCTTGTTTAACCATGCAGGTCTCCTTCCTCCTTTGCTAAATTTCTTTCTCAGGGGGATGCATTGCTCCTGTGCATGGAAGAAGTGTTGTTTAAAAAGCGACCAGCACTCATGGACCCCCCTGCCTTCGAGAGCCCTGGCCCACGGGATTCCTCCCAGTAGCTCCTTGAAGAGGCCAAAGTCAGCCCTCCTGAGGTCCAGGGTTTTGATCCTGCTTATCGCCCTGCTTCCTCCACGCAGGATCCTGAACTCGACCATTTCATGGTCACTGCAGCCGAGTCTACCTCCAACCTTCACGTCCTCCACCAGTCCCTCCTTGTTTGTTAACACAAGGTCCAGCAGCGCGCCTTTCCTTGTTGGTTCCTCCACCACTTGCATCAGAAAGTTATCATCGATGCTCTGTAGGAACCTCCTGGATTGCACCTGCCTAGCTGTATGGTCTTCCCAGCTGATGTCAGGGTGGTTGAAGTCCCCCATGAGAACCAGAGCCTGTGACTGTGAGGCTGCTTGCAGCTGCCTGTAGAAGGCTTCATCAACCTCCTCCTCCTGGTCGGGTGGCCTGTAGTATACACCCACCGTAATGTCACCCGTGTGAGCCTGTCCCTTAATTCTAACCCACAAGCTTTCAACTCCTTCTTCACTTGCCCCCAGGCCAAGCTCAATGCATTCCAGTTGCTGCCTCACATATAGAGCAACTCCCCCACCTCTCCTTGTTGGTCTGTCTTTCCTAAAGAGTCTGTAGCCATCTATGACAGCATGCCAGTCATGCGAGTTGTCCCACCACGTTTCTGTGATGGCGACCAAGTCGTAGCCGTCCTGCTGTATAATGGCTTCCAGCTCCTCCTGTTTATTGCCCATACTACGTGCATTGGTGTAAACACACTTGAGCTGGGCTGTCAATCTCACCCCTGGCCTTGGCACTCTAAGCCTAGGCTCATCCCTAGTGAGCTGGGCAATATCCCCTTCCCCCTTCAAACCTAGTTTAAAGCCCTCTCAATGAGCCCCGCCAGCTCGTGGCCAAGAATTCTTTTCCCCCTTTGTGATAGCTGAACTCCACTTGTTGCCAGCAGGCCCGGTGCTGTGTATACCTCCCCATGATCAAAAAAGCCAAAATTTGACCGATGGCACCAGTCCCTGAGCCACCTGTTAACCAGGTGAGTTTTCCTGCCCCTTTCAGTGCTGTCCCCTGCCACTGATGGGATGGAGGAAAACACCACCTGCGCCCCTGATCCCTCAACCAGTCGCCCCAGTGCCCTGAAGTCCCTTTTGATGGCCTTGGCACTTCTTTCTGCTACCTCGTCTCCGCCAACCTGCATTACCAAGAGGGGGTAGTAATCAGAAGGCCGCACCAGACCAGGGAGTTTCTTCGCAACATCCCTAACCCGGGCCCCAGGGAGGCAGCAGACTTCCCTGTGGGATGGGTCCGGTCGGCAGATCGGGCCCTCTGTTCCCCTCAGAAGGGAATCACCTATGACAATGACCCTCCTTTTTTTCTTAGTTGAGGCAGTTGTAATACGTGGGGCTGTCTGACTCGTTCTAGGCAACCCCCTGGATGGAGCCTCACCTTCACCCACATCCTCTGTGGCCAGTCCCTCACATTCCAGAGCCCCATACCTGTTGCTTAAGGGCAACTGAGCAGGTGAGGGAGGCTGGGGGGAAATTCGCTTGCCCCTCCGAGCAGGGACCTGTTTCCATTCCCCCCCATCTCTTAGGCCCCCTCTTTCTGCTCGGTGGCAAGAGGGATGGGGGTTCTCTGCTTTCTGTGGAGCCGCCTCCTGCTGCCGCTGCCTCAGGGAGGGTAGGGTGCGGCTCCACCAGTCGATCTCCCTCTCACACTCCCGGATGCTCCTCAGCCTCTCCACTTCCTCCTTCAGTTCTGCCACCAGGCTGAGCAGGTCATTCACCTGCTCGCACCGAACACAGCCGTTGTCTCTGCTGTCCTCCGGTACAAGCGCCAGGCTCAGGCACTCCCTGCAGCCAGAGACCTGGACACCCGCGTTCTTGCATGGGGCCTCCGTCTGGGTCCCCACACTCCTTCGAGCCACAGCTTTACCACGGGTGGTAACCATGGCTAGAGTATCTCCTGGAAGAGCGATGCCCACTACTTGAGTTGCCAGAAGGGGCGGCTGTACCCTGCCAGCCGCCTTCCCCGCTCGCCCTGCCCGCGCGAACTGCTGCGCAAACTGCTGCGCCGCTCCCGGGCTGCTGCGCCGCCTCTGTTTGCCGGCTCTGTTCGCCCGCGCTCCTGGTCGCTCGCGCTCCCTGGGGGCTGCTCTTATCCCTGAGGGGGTTTGGCCGCTGTCACACTCGACTCCGCCCCCGCTGAGTCAGAGCTGCTGCTCGTTGGCACTTCCCGCTTTCCCGCTGAGGGGGGGGGGGGGCTGGGGTCTCCTCTCTCTCTCGGCGCTTTTTGCCGCCTCGCCGCTGCGGTTTTGCCACCGGAGAAAGGGTCCCTCGGCGCGAGCCTCTGCTCCAGAACCCTTCACCTTCAGTAGCTTCGCCGAAATGGTCGAAATGGCGGGCACACCGGCTTTTAAACTGCCGCTGTCACACTCGACTCCGCCCCCGCTGAGTCAGACTGACTAATATTAGAAACAAAGGCATCCACGGCTGTATTTCTTCTTACTCCAGCCATCTAGGCTGAATATATAATTCATGCCAGAGCTGGAGGAAGAATCATTGTTATTATTATAATTATTTATTTTTAACTCTTCTATTATAGCAAATGTCTTATTAGAATGAGACAGAGATACATATTTTCAAGGGTTTACTGTCAACATTTGCCACAGAATTTATTTAAATAAGCAGCCCCCCATTTTCTTCAAAAATATTTTGTGCTTTTAAGTGAAGCAAAAATCTCCTTAAAAGCAATTATCTTTTTGACTTTTCTTCCAAAATGGAAATGTTCTCACATTTCTGTTTTAGTGAGCGGACACTGACAGTTTAGGTATTTTTTTACTTGGTCATGGCACTTTGGCTGCACCACTTGGCAGATTCCTTGGGAACCTCATACCACACAGCCTACTGAGACCCAGCAAGTATTCCTGAAGTTTGTGACACAGGACTGCTTTCCATCTTGCTATATTCCACCTTCTGGCAACCACACATCATTCCCTGTGTCAGATGTGGGACTTCATGGAAGGAAGCCAGAGCCCACAGGCAGTATTACACTGACCTCACCACGTGCTTGATTTGGATTGACAGGAGATCGAATCTTACCCCTACAGAATATTCTTTGACAGCTCGGATGTAATCTACCAGGCATCTATAAATCACAATACCTCATGCCTCCTCTAACACTAAGCATTTCCAGAGAGAAGCCTCAAAAGCAAGGAAAAGGAGCAGTTTTGGTAAGGATAAAGACAAAAGGCTAAGAGCAAGATCATGGAGAAGAAACCTTGCACGAGCACTGGGTCCCAAAGCTCCAGCTCCTCTGACAGATGCCGTGTCTGGGCTTTCCCAGCTGTCCCTTGCTCAGGCTCAGCCCCCTGCTTTCCATGGACAGGAGGGACTGATCAAACCCTCTTCCCTGGGAGCTGAAAGCACAATCAGAGCAGCATCAGATGATACCCTTTTCCAGACCCCTTTGCTGGAGCAGCCCTGCGTGGCCACAGCTGGGCAAGGAGGAGGGAGGGGGCTGTTGCCCACTGCCTTGCTCCGCCAAAATCCCTCCGGTTTGCTCAGCAGCACAGAGGCAGGTAGCATTGGCAGTATCACCCATGATGAGAATAGATGTTGTTCATCGAGTGCTGGCGTCTGAGCTGATACAAACTGTGCTGGGTTTGTGTGAAGTGCAGAGAGGAGAGTTTTTAAATTGCTTTATACCTCAAGGACACCAGTCCACACACAAAGGTCAGAAGCATCGAAAAGCAACATGTTCCTGGATGCAACCAGCTTGAAAAGATGCAGAAAGGATTAAGCCACGGTGCCTGGCACATACAGGCAGGGGAGGGGCAGGGCTGGGTAAATGTTTGCTGAGATGTGGCAAATGCAAAATTGATTTTCTTCTTCATTTAACACGTTTTTCAGTCTCCTCCCTCTTTCTCCTCCCCTTCATGATTAAATTTAAAAACAACAGTGACTTCAAGATGCAAACACACTTAAAAATTTAGAGGAGAGGCATGGGGAGAGGGGTTTGAGAGACAAAAAAGCTGCATATCCAGCACTACATGAGAAACTCCTGAACTGGGAAAGCTGCAGCGATGTAGAAATAGTATGAAAAGGGGTTCTCTGGGGAAAGAGAAAGGGAATGGTCTTGGTTTCAGCACACTCTATAGGATCTGAGCTCCTGACTCCTCTGAGAGAAGGATGGCACGAACAAGGCTGACCAGTCAGGAGGGACCACACACATGGTTTAAATTGCACAGGCCTTTCTCATAGTCACTTTGCTTCAGATATAACAAACAGAGATGAATAAGGCATCTTCCAGAGGAGGAAAAATCCACCATGGATTTATGGATTTTAAATTGTCTTCAACAGTTTTTTCAACTTTCACCTGGCAAAAGGCTGAGATTATTTGTAAGATCTGTAACATTACCCTCATTTACTGCACAGCAGGAATGTCCCTGGGGATGAAATGGGATGGGAATATTTTAAATTACAGCTATGAAAGCGTTTCTTCAAACACCACAAAGCACTTTCCAACTTTCCTGTCTAATTCAACTGTTCAGAGCTGATTGGGCTTGTGAATTATAATCAAACAGGGTGCACTTCAAGTGTTTAGCTTATTTTTCTGGTTTTTAATTACTTACACACACCATTACTGATCAAAACTTCTGGAGGAGAGGAGAGGCTGGAAAGCAATACTCTGCATCAAGCCTGACAAGGAGAAACACCTTTTCCCTTTGCATTCAACTACTACGCTACTGGAAACAAGATCTTTTTAAAGCTTTCCTTAAACTCATATTCCCACTTCCTTTGCCTCCTGTGCGGCAGTTTTTCAATCTCAGCTCTGCCAAAGCTTTTTGCTTGGAGTAGCACTGGACACCCTCGGTCTCACGGCACATGAGCCTCTGGGCCTGTGCCATCAGTGTTTATCAATGAGTGCTTCTTTCCACACTTGACATCCCTAGGGATGCTCGGTTTAATCCAGTGCAGGTTTTTCCTAGCCATCCAAATTAGCCCATAGCAGACAAGAAGTGTGGTGCTTATTAGTTGTCTGAATGCACATGCACACTGCTAGTGCTAAGCTGAAAATCTCATCTGTAAGGACGTCAAGAAACAATTCAGAGGCAAAGGGAGGTGAACTAAGCTGTCGTTCAGACTGAACACAGATTGTTGCAGGTCAGTTCTGACTGGCCAGGTGTGCAGCAGTTGCTTAGACCTGACTTAACACCAGTCTACCATTAGTATGTCCTCAGATAATGATTACTTATTTTAAATCACACAGGCTGAGGTAGAATCACCTGCTGGCTTTAGCTCTGCAAATCTTCTGACAAATGAACATCATGGCAAGGCTTTTCATGGGAATAGCAAAGCAGAGGTGATTATTAGCACAGCCCCAGTTCCCACACATTAAGCACAATGCTGCCTGGTTTTCAACTCCATCATAACACAGAAACCCTTAAAACTCTTTTTTCCTTTTTTTCAGCTGCAGCTTAGAAATGATGTTCCAAATGTCTCTGCACCATGTAAATCGTGCATGAAAACTTACAGAAAGCAGAGTGCAACTGGACGCATATGTGCGCTTGGCAGCCCCAGGGCATATCACCCTGGCAGCCACCACAGCAGTCGTGGTGGCTCAGTTCCTCCCTCCTTTTTTCTTGTCACAAGTGTTTGAAGTCATCTGTAACCTGGCAATAGGAAAATGATGCAATCACCTGTCTGCATGTAGCATCATTCCATGCTTACCATCCCATAATGCCTTGTATGACAACCAAGGTAACATCAACTTCCAAGCCTTTCTTACCCTGTGGGACCTAAAAGTAAAATTACATCCATGAAAATCTGGATATAGCAAGATACTACTCCATACAACATAATCCACTGAGCCTGGTGGGGATTATGAAGCTAATTGTGTTCTGCATCCAAATTTGGATAAAGCTGAAGAAGCTTCCTATCAACAGATGTGGAGTCTGAACTGAAACTGTCCATCTCACAAAGATGCACTGGGTTTTCCAAGTTCTTTTTTAAAAAATACTGCACATCATAAAGCTTCCTGAGAAAAAATGTTTTCCGCACTGCACAAACTGTGGCAGTGAAGTTTCAAGGTTCAAACTCTACCCTGTTCTCCAGCTTGAATTTATGAACAAAGATCAGCTCAGAGCTTATCCTTAGGCTTGGCTCTGCCTCACGATCTTCCTTCAGGACTGCTCAGCCCATATGCTCCCTCCTCTTTTCCCTTAAGAGCAGAGGGTACACAGGAGACAGCAACCTGCTCCAGTGAGCCAGCAAAATCCGAATCTAGCAAGGGAGTAGGAAGTTTCTGGCAAAGAAAAGCCATGCCAAAGCAACCTCCAACATCTCCCTGCCAAAAAATAATTTTGGTACTCCTCGCCTTGCTCTGTGCTGATTTATTTCTGCAGCAAGGGGAGTTTTCCATGTGCTTATTAACTATCTCCAGGATGTCTTTGGCAAGTTACGTTACTGCCTTTCTCCTTGAATGCATCCCACTGAAATCTGTATTCCTGTCACCTGCCCCCACCTCTCTCGGTGGCAGCTACTGTGTTCAGTTGTTCTTCCACTTTGCGTTCCTGTTAGACTAGCAATATCTGCATAATATCTTTGGGGGAAAGAAGCTTTTGAAATACAGCTTTTGTTTTAATGACAGAACAGCATATGCTGTCACTCCTCCAAGCATTTTCTAAGTGGTGATAATGCTCTCAACTTATTTAAAGTACAGTATTTTTCCACCAAGGCTCTTTGTGTAACGATGCTCCCATCTCATTATCTTTCAGTAGCGGTGCTAGCAAACAAGGGACCTGGAAGCCAAAGTGATACAGGTTGCAACTCAGACAAAAACTAGTCAGGGATGGTAACAGACCCAAAAAGCTGGACCTGAAAATAAACCAAGAGAGTCTGACACTATGACTCTTTGGAACAGTTACAAAGACAACAAACACAGCCTGGACTCACTGTCCTTTTGCATTTTGTGCACAAGAAATGCCTTTGTTAAAGGATGCTGTTTGCAGTACACCATTGAAGCTGCACAGCCATCTTTTGTGCTATGTGGTGGCTGCAGATGAAAGTGCCTTCAGATAATGGGCAGGCTTCCATCGCCAGCTTGCCATATGCTTCCTGCCCAGCCCGCAGTCAAACCAAGCTGCTTGCTCTGAGCCGCAGACCCATGCGCGGCACTCTGCCCAGCGGCTGCCTGCCACTGCTGCCAGCACATGAGATGACTTCCAGAAGTCAAGCAGTGGAGGTGTCCATGGGTGAGGTTGAAGGCTGCGAGATTTACTCTGCTGGTTGTCCATTCAGGAAGAGAGACCCTAGCTCCAGATTGTACCAATGACACAGGGAGCACTGTCACCCCCGGCCAGCATGCTCATCACACAAGCACAGGCAAGGACCAGTGCCTGTGACCCGGCCCTTGAACAAAACGTGCAGCACAGAGAGAAAAGGGCAGAGGGCTGGTCACAAGATGGAAAAAACTAAGAAGCCATCTCCGCGCTGCTGCCCTAAGAGCTTCCCATGGCTCACTTGTGCACCTCTCCCATTGGACAGCATCTTTCTACCTCTTCTGGCTGTGAAAGCAACTGTGATTCCAGATGGTATCTGCTCCCATGTGAGTCCCACTCAGCTCGCTCTCACACATGTTTTGACTTGTTTTGTTTAGATTTGCAACATCATCCCTGGCTGGACAAATGCAAAGTGACTCATTGGCAAAGATCTTTGAAAATTATTGAATTATTTACTTACTTTAATACAGATAGGAACCTGCTCATTAGGTTTGATTACATGTGACCACAGTTGATTTAAATCAAATTTGCCCTTCAAATTCAAAACACAAACAGAAACGACAGCAACAATGTTTGTCAGTCCTAAGCCTTATCAAAGAAGCACAGGACACGAACAAGCTCTTCTGCAGAGAAAGAGGGATTGCTTAGAGCACTCAGTGCTACTTTCCCTTCCCAAGTGGACAGCAGATATTTGTTTCCCCATTGATTTCAGGACTAAATAGGTAGGGTGTGTGCAACAGCTCTAGAAGATCCCACTATAATATGCACAAAAGAATATCAGGCATCAGAGAACGAGAATTTTCCGTCTTCCCTTAAAATAAAGCCAAGGAATCCCTATAACCTACACTATCCCACACTTACATTCCCAGATTTGTTTCTACATGAAGGTGGATGGCATCAGTTCCAACAAAGTACAAATACCCTAGCTCTGCTCTGGCATGCAGGTGACACCTCCTCTCAGACATGCAGCTGGCTCTAGGGATTCCATTTATTTCAGAAAGTAGTTGAAGTATGAAAGGGAAGACAGAGACTGGAGAAGTTCCAAAGGCCTCAAAATGTCACCCTTGTTATTAAAGCAAAAAGAGAATGTAGGGCACGGGCTGAGAAAAGGACAGAAGTTTGGGGTTTTTTTATGAAAGAATCAAATTGCTTTTGCCTTCTCCAGCTGTTGCCTGCAGCTTTGTTGACATTTCTGCTAATAAAGTGTGAGGACATGCTGGATGGGCCCTGAAGCAGACCTGCCCGCTGGGGAGGTGGGGTTTCCTCCAGTCAAGGACCTGGTAAGGAGACTTTCCCTCTGAACGGTTGTTTTTTGATGTGCTGCCCACATAAAAGAGGATGCTTAGGAGTGAGAAAAAGAAGGTGTGCAGTAACTGGAGGTGGTGCTGTGATTGCCACCCCAAGGGTCTCCTTTGCAGGCAGCTGTAGGCTGAGGAGGAAGAAACAGCCACATCCACTCCCTCAGGGACAATCAGAGGCAGTTCTTCAGCTTAGAGGAATGCCCAGCTTGGATCTGACAGCCAGAAGTAGCATTTTGTGACACTAGGAACAATCTATGCTCTGGAAAGGATTTGGCTTAGACTGGTACCTGCAGAGCTGCAAGACCCAGAGATGGAGCAGATGGGCAGTGCAGGGGAGCTGGCTGCAGGCAGGAAAAGGTGCTCTGAGCACGTGCGCAAATGGGATCACTCAGAGTTAACTTTTCCCATTTGTTCTGCACATGCCCTTCTTCTAGGACTCAGCTCCCTCAAGGAGTCCCCAGACAGATGCCAGAGGAGGGTGTAAGCTTTGCAAAGAAATCTGACCTGTTGCCTAGACTGTACTGAAAGAGATGCTTGATTTTTTTCTTATTTATTTGCAGTACACCTCCCCCCAGGTGGTAAGTCTCCCCAGACAAATAATGCCCTGGCAGGACTCAGAGGTAGAGCAGACGGGTTCCTTTCCTCTTCTGCAAGCTCCATTGGTCAGCAGTGACACTGACTTGCTGCGTGGGAGGCACAGCACCAGCAGGTCCTGCAGATGCCACACGTCTGCATTGGCTCACTTCAGGGTCTCACAGCACAGAATTAAACACAATAAGTAAACCATGCTACGATGGAAGCTAAAGCTTCCTAAAGGTAGCTGGAGCTTGGCTTTAATCAGATGGTAATGCCTGCAGGTGCACTCTACTAAACCCCCGCTGAAATGCACCTTTCCAACCAGCCCTGCCAGGAGAGAGCTTTCTGCAGCTTTAGCCGAATCACTAAACAGCCCTGAGTGACATAAGCATCAGAGAGACCATTTCTTATATCTTCCAGCAATACTCCTAGGCAAATCCCAGATCTGAAAACCCTCCCAGACAGCCAGACATCCCCCCCCAGCCCCGGGGCCAACCTCTGCATAGGTGGTAGGTACCTCACACAAGGCTGGCCCTTGCGTATGTCCACAGGCCAAGCTACCACACAACATCCCAAGGAAGATTATAAAAATTTGGTCTACCCAATTCATGTCTCACTGCAGACCTATTCCAAGTCCATGGTCACAAGCAGTCTGCAAGCAGAAGGAGAGGGTACCAGAACGCTGGTCAGTTTCCAAGATCAGTTTGAAAATCCTCTATATGGTTTTAAAATGCATCTAAAACAGATCTGCACATAAAATACTCTTGTTCCCCTAAACCTGTCCCAAACCAGACTTGGTGATTGAGTGCTGGGTATTACACGTAAATTATGACTCATCACCATAACACCCAAATGCCACAGTGTCAATTTAGGATTGCAGAGTCTGTCTGGACAGTTGAAACCAGCTCCAGTCCCTTCCCTGCAGCACCAGATGCCTTAGTGGCTCTGACCAGTTACTCCTGTGTGCATTTAAAGATGTACCTGTCAGGAAGACCACAGTCTTCACCCATCTGTGCGCATGCACTGATTCCTCTTTAACTGAGAAGCTGAACTGTTTGTAGGGGACATGCTTTAGTGGTTGTAGCCACAAATCAGAGAAAATTTAATGCTTTTTTTTTCAGATATTGGGAAGCGATCCTTGTTTAGCACTGAGATCTATGGCCCTGGGGCCACGCCTCTTTGGTTCCTCCTCCTTAACCACACATTAAAGTTGCAAGCAAACTACAAGGTAGGTGAGTTGATGTGCCACTCTGCTCAGGAGGGAGCAGAACTGCAGGAGCAGCTCTTCACCTGTCTCATGCAACAGGAGTCTGACAGGTCCCCAAGCTCTGTGCTACTAAGTGGCACAAACTTGCGTTGTGCTTGGATTGAATCCATGACAAAGGGAGAACAGGTTTGTGCAAGTCACGTTGAGAACAAGTCACTTTTGCCTGCTCAGCCCCTGGGAAATTGTCACCCGGGCAGGTGGCTCTCTTGGATGGAGCAGGCAGCAGGTAAGGGCCCTTTGTAACGCATTCCCGTTCCTTCAAGCGGTCCTTGCTAGTTCAGAACAAAGGCAGCTGAACAAGCAGCTGCACATCCCTGCCCAAAAGGAAGATAAATGAGTCTCAACTTGATTTCATCTCATTCTCTTGGTAGGCGATAAGAGCAATTCCATGCAAAATCACAATGTGACATTGTGAAAGCTGTCAGGGGAGCTCCTTTTGTTTTTAAGGTGAAAAAAACCCAAATGCCAGACCTCAACAGCAGCTTCTCCTTCTGCACAGACAAGCAAGCAAGGCAGAGCCTGAGCAGCTCAGAGCTCACAGCCAGTCCCATACCATGAGCAGCTCAGAGTTCTCTACCTCACTGGGACTCCCCTGCAGGGACTGGTTCTCTTTCCCAGCTCCTGCAGTGCAGAATGGTTGCCCTCCATCATCCCCATCTTACAATGGGAAACTGAGGCATGAGAAGGACAACTATTTTTGTTATCCTGATAAAGCCAAAGGGATTGTTGCCTTCTGCACCAGGATTCAGTTTTTACACCTATGTCCTAGCCCTGCCACAGTTCTGTAAAACATCACCTTGCACTGTCCCCATCCATGGGGAGTTGGGAACCAGACTTTGCACTCTCAGCAACTTTCCTGTGCACATCAGTGGGACAAAAGTTTTAGAAGGTGAATTGGCCACCTTCCCGAATCACACCAATCTCCTGTTGCTATGGAAGGCATCTGAGCTGTTTTCCAGCCCATGCTTTTTCTCCCTCTTGCAACTTCTGAAAAAACAGAGCATTTGTTCAGACAGACAACTGGAGGAACAGCAAGTCCCTGCTAGGTTATATGACAATTTGCCAGGGTCCTGAGGCCCCAAGGAAATGGTGCAGGGATGATGGATGAAGGTGTGAAACAGAATTGTCACTCCACAGCTGAGGCATTAATCAACCATCAGGACAGCTGATGTGTGTGGCAGGCAAGCCTGGGAAATGGGGCACCACGCTGCAAGGGAGGGCCTGGCTTCTGGCACCTCCTGCAGAAGGAAAACACTCTGGGAGAGACTTCAGCTGCACACAAGAAGCAGCAAACAGTCCTGGCAATTCCCTGGGCAGTTATTCCTAGAGAAAGCTCTTATTCCTGCATTTCAGAGAAACTTGTTCGCAAGGCCTGCTGTGCTTCCCAGGGTCCTTTACCAGCTGTGGCAAGTGACTCCAGCTCTGCCAGTGGGAGAGCTCATGAGCAAGCCCAGCACTCACTCCACCCTCCTCCTTTCTGTTAAATGTTTTTATTTCTTGTTGCTTTAAATTGCATTTTGAAGTTATTACATTCCTTTTAAAATTTTTTTCATTTTTTAAAAATTTAGGTAATTTTTAAAATAAAAAAGCCATGTTGCAACATAAGTGGTCTTTTTCCTGTTTAAAAGCAGAAATTAAATGTTTTGTCACTTGAAAAATACTCCCTTTATTTTGCAGTGAAATTATTCAGCAAGAGCTAATGTCACAAAGAGTTTAGTTCCTTTGAAAACTGAATTGCTAGTTGGGGTCCCCACATCTCAAAAAATGTTAGAATAGATAGAACAAAACCAGTAGAAGGCAAGCTCAAGGCAACTTCTGTGGCCAAGGAGGTGACAACCCAGATCACTGTTAAGCTGCTTTTTTCTGTTTCTGCCTCACTCACTCCCCCCTACCATTCGTTGCTGTCTTTTCCCCAAACTCACGCATCTGTAGCTGTCCTCAGAGCAGTGGTGTAGCATTCCCACTAGCCTGTAGACTTAGATCTGTGGTACACTAAAATAACATAGCCTGTGATGGATATAACATTTGAAAATTTTTAAGAAAGATTCACTTTCAAAATGACCCTTTGAAGAATGGGAGGGACAAAGCCTCAGTACATGTCAAAATCAAATTCCAGCTTCTGTTTGGAGAGTTTAATCCAGACTGTTAACTCAGTTAATATCCACTACTGCAGGCTCAACTCTGCTCCCTTGATGTTAACAGAAATTCAGTGTTTAATTTCAGCAGGACCACAGGAATCGGTACTTCCTGCGTCTTTTTATAACATTAAGCAGACCTCTTTGCACGTACATGAATAACAAGAAATTGCTAGATCAAAAGCCAGGAGTTCTGTTGCTCAAGTTCTGGGTTTCATGGCACATCTAATATCTCCGAACTAGGAGAATAAGCTTGACATTCTCTCATCTAACAGTATTAAATTTCCCTGTCAGGCCTCAGAAGAGATTTGAAGCATCAGATCACCACAACTGACAGGTTTAAGTCATAAACATCTGCTGAGCATAGCCCAGAAGGGAAAGTGTCAAAAGAAAGAGATTAGCAGCAGCTCCTGCTCCCTGTTCTGGAGTGGTTCTTGGTGCAGAAATGCTCTACTCTCAGACACACGCGAGGGCTACATTCCCTCTTTCTTGTAACTGTGTTTTGGAGATGATCTGCAGCCCCGTAAATGAGTTTCAGTCGCCTGCTGGGAGAGAGGAAGGGCAGCGCCAGCAGACACAAGCACGCAGGTTGCCCCTCGTTTGTACCGTGCTGGTCAGACAAGCCTGAACTCCTGAGCAGTCTGGAAAATTTTGAAAGGCATTTAGTAACGGCTTTTGCAATGTCAGTGTCCAGACAAACTTCACCTGAGTGAAAATGCTGTGGGGAAGGCACAGAGGGTATAAAATCCTCCCCCAGATGTTCAATATGGCCTCATAAAAGTATTCCAAGGCAAAAGTGACAGTTTGTCATTGCTGCCCTGGTGAGCTAGGAAAACTGCTGCCAGACAGACACAAAGCCTGCAAGGACTTCTGAGGTTCTGCTGCCATCCTCCTCCTTCAAGCGAGTCATTCCAGAGCAGTTCTGTTCCAGGTTTTCATAATCACGAAACTTGCAGACCACACTGGGAGTCAACTTCCAATTCAGTGCTCAACAAATTCCTCCAACAGGAAACTTCAACTTTATACCTGCTTTTACCACCTCACCACTCCCACCAAACAGAACATTCTGGTTTGCATTTTGCCTTTATCACGTGGCTGTGAAGGAGATAGACCAGGGCATACATTTTGCATGTATAATGCAACCTACCAGGAATAGTTCCAACACTCCTGGTTCAGTTGTCCACAGCCCTGTCTGTGGAAGTCTGCAACGGCACTGAAGCGTAGAAGCTTCACAGCCTCAGGCTTATTCAGCAACTGCATGTGAGATGGAAAACCCATGTGGTAAATACATGGATTGCATAGTCTTGAGCCAGTCTGGAATGGCAGGAAGGTGAAGGAGGGTTAGTGGATATTATAGACCTGCCAGCGTTGATTTTAATATATCTCCCAGAAAACAAAGATAAAAATGTGGTGTTGAGAAAGTGTGAGGTGCAAATACCAGCTTGTGGTGGGAGATCGACAAGATTTCCATGCAGGACATGCGAGATTTGATAGGTATGACCACTTCTTTCTACCTCCATCTTCAGCAATTACTTGCATACTATTCAGCATGCTCCTCCTCTCTTCTTTGCTCCCAGTCTTGCTATTAAATACAATTCTTAAGCTCCGGGATGAGGAGCAGCTGCAACGGGAGAAGTTTCCCTCACTAAGGCATCTTTCCACACCACACAGAGACAAAGGAAGTGTCTGTCTGAAGGAATTATCACAGCAAGCAAAAGACTAATGGGGCCATTCATTATCTTTAATTATATTCATCATCTTCTGGTGATTAGAACACAGTCATAAATTAAAATACATTTAAAGCTGGTACATTTGAATGAACTGGATATCCTTTGAATATCTTACGGGAAGTGAATTTGTTAGGAGTACGATGCTGTCACCTTGACAGGGCAGAGAGGATGCTTTAGCATGTCAGGGAGCTCAGAGGGCCTTGTGGTACAATAACAATGGAACTAGGAGAGGAAGGGATCAGCCTTTGCTTTGGTTTCTCACGACTGAACCTCTTGAGAGTTCAGCTCCCAGCTTTCAGCAAATTTGTCAGTTCTGAAACAAAGAGCACAGTACTTTCTACTTCTGGAGTATATTTATTTTTGTAGTTCTCAACACAAAGTTGCAGGATGGGACTCTGTCCATGGAAGTAGCTCCCCTTGTGCCCAAGGGGAAATGAATTCATACACAGATGTATACTTGCATAAGAGTTGCAGACTTGGAGCCATTACACTAAACTCACATAACCCACGAATGGGAATTAAGGCCCAGCCCTCCTAAATCCCTCACATCTTAATGGTTGCACCATAAATTAATCCAGTGGGAAGAATTAAGAGTTTGTGCCTTGAGCTGTACCTTACTCGGGGGGACTGGCAAATGAGAGGGTACACTCTTCCCCAACTTTTACCCCACTTTTATGCACCTCTGGGTCTTCAGAGAAAGCTTAAGCAAATTACTTCCCGGAAAGAAAACCACAGGCACAATTACTGCGCTTGTCCCCCATTCTCACACTCCTCCAATCATTAACTAGCAGAGCTCTGATAACACAAGCAGAGAGGTGTGGCATCTCCTGCAGCCTCACTCAGGGAGTCGGAGCACCCATGGTGCTTCTAGCACCATGCCTATGCTGACCACTTTTGTATGTGGCTCAGAGACAAACTAATACGCCTGCACCTTGGGATGCTCCATTTCACATTCTGGCATCTTAGTGAAAACCTGCAGGGATTGTAAAAGATAACCCCATGTGCCACTGGAGAGAGCAGATCTACAACATTATCAGCTGTGCATTGCATCTAGAAGTTGGCCAAGTGTAAATATTGCTGGTTTTAAATGTGGATTAAGCCACAAAGATAAGGTGTGTCAGCTTAACAGAACACTCTGATATCAGCTGATTGCCAGAGATATCAGCGTGCCTGGCTGTAGCTCACATGCATCATGTTACCCTGTGTTTGCTGTGGACAAAGAACATGTGGCCAGAAAGTGTCCGTGGGTTGGTCCATCTTGTTTCGTGGAAAAGGGACCTGCTTCTGTCACACAGGCTGTCCCAAGCAAGGACAAATCGCCATGTGGGTAACCAAAACCTCTATTGTTACTTGTTCCTGGATGCAATATTTTGTTGATCGACCTCTGGAGCACCACAGTGCTTTACCCCATAACATGAGTGTACATCAACAAATCACATTCTGTACTTCAATAGCCAAACAAACCATTGCTGTTAAACGATCCACCTCTGCCAACACAAACACCTCATCACTGGCAGCAAAGAAACACCCTCTTTCCAGATTTGGATTTAGCTACATGCCAGAATTCATCCACCATCAAATTATTCTGAGCTGCTTTAACTGTGTTTCCATTCTCATTGGAAAAAAATAGATGGGAAAAGCTTAGCCAGTTTAAAAAAATCAACACGAAAAGCGACAGCCGGTACATTACTTCAGAGAGATAAAATGTTCGATCTGACTGGAACTTTTATCTGTGAATACATCTGCAGGACAGGATTACTTTGAAACAGGAGGATTTCAGAGCAGAAGCAGTGCTCGGTCTTAGCAGCTGCTAAAAAATAGTTGAGTGCCTTTAAAATCTCCTTTATTCCCACCACTGTCAAGATAGGTCCAGTGCAGGTTGCACACATAAAAGCTCAAAATGCAATGAACATAAGCTGAATAACAGCGTTGAATCTGAATTTAAATTATTTCAGACAATTAAAAAGAAAAACAGAGCAGAATAAGCAAAGGCAGCCTGAAGCAGAGGTAAAAACAAATAAATAAATAAAATCTAAAATCAGAGGCCATTCTCACTTGTTACCCAATAAAATAAAATACACCAAAATAAGAGAAAAACGAAGTAAAATAGAACCAGAAGAACATGATCTTAAGAAAATTACTCCAAGACATTTCCTAATATAAGTATTTACAATCAATAAATGCCATCAGAGCAAACACAGACTGCTTTCTGTGCTGATTTACGTGGTGCTCATCTGGCTTTATCTGACATCTCACATTAAGGTCCCAGAGTTTCACTGCCAACTTAAGCAATGAAAGACAGAAAAAGAGGTTCCAGGTTGTTGCAGGTAATGGGAAAAATACTGAGTCAAGATGATGCTTTAGTCCTGCAAAAGCCCCAAAAGAGGCTGTACACTTCACACTCTGCAGTACACTGTCCCGTGTTTAATGTTGGGCCTGGGTGACAATGAATCTATTTGGGTTTAATTCCTCCTAGTTACATCTTTTTCTGTATGTTTTAGGTTTATTTCTTTAGACTGATGCTTTCTGAAAAGAGCATTTAGCAGCTTCTAACGAGCAATAAAAGCAAATTTTAAAACATACTAAATTGCTTCTAAGAGGAGGGTCTTTCTTTATTAATCTTTGTGCTTTTCTTTACGTGAAATCGCAGGGTGGTGTCCAGTCCACATACATTTTTAAGTTTAGGTTACAGAACAGAAGAAATAGCAGCTGCTGGAGGGAGGAATGACATCCATTTACCTGAATAAGGTACCAGATCTAAATTCCTACCACCGACATTCAAATAGCAGCACCTTTCTTTTGTCAGAAGCACTTGACTACTTGTAGCAAAGAAGGTTGAGTAGCCCTAGTAGAACGTCACTTTTCATGACGACATGCTGTAAAATTCCCCCTCCTCCCCTCCCCAAAGATGATGTCCCACAGAGAATGATTACACTGCTGTCTAGCCCATAAGTCCATGTATACCAAAATGTGTTCCGTAACTCAACATGTCCAAGAAAGTTTTAAAAACTACTGATTATTGAGCAGCTCTGGGTTATGACTCTTCACACCCACAAGCAGGAGAACACCACTTTAATTTCCAATACTTACATTTGTAAGTAATCATACCATAAAACTACGACCCAGTGACAGCTGAAGATTAAAGCATTCAGCTGATATTGGCAAAAGCTTACTCCATTTTTATTAAGAATGAAAGCACACCTCTGTGTCTTTGTTGTTAGCTATTTCAATAAAGTTTGGGGCTGTAGTTTGGATCTGAACATGCAATTTGAGATTAACAAAGCATTTATACTTCCTATTACACATCCTACATACATTTAGCCTCTGAGCGTGATGGCGTCCTTAATTTTGTCTGTTACATCTCATTGTTCGGCTGTTTAAATTCATTTGAAAAAGTCATTAGCTTTACATTAAGGATCTCTGTGACATCTAGCAGATGATCTATAGAGGGAAATTGTGTTCATATGAAGCCCCATCATCAGTGCTCAGACTGGGAAACATTATTTAAAAGTATTGAACTAATGGTATTGGACACAAATACACATCCATGATCAATCAATGAATCACACAGTGCATTATCAGTGTTATCGTTCATAAGACCCCCATAAAGTAGGGAAGTAGGATTACTGAGACTGACAAGATGGCAAACTGAGGCATAGATACTTTAGGAGAAGCAATTTGTAACCAGATGTAACAGGTACAAGGGTTACAGGTACACCTGGACACATGAACAAAAAAACAGAAATTAAGTCTTTATTTCTTGTCTACTGCTTGAAACACAAACCCACCCTGCTCATCCATCCATCTGACATCTGAAGTGCCTGAACAGACATGGAAGGGGCAAATTTTTAGGATTCTCTCAGCCCCAAGGTTTTAGCTTCATGTAGGTACCCGACTATCAAGGCATTTCAGCAGAGCAGAAGACTAACAGCCACCCTTGCCAAGACTGAGGCCAGTAGAGCTGATTGTCTTCCTCTCCCTGGGCAGTAAGTTGAGAGCTAATGCTGAAGAAAGTGTGCTGCTGACAAGAAGGCTATCGGCAGCACTGGACTGATGAGCCTGGTCATCTTGATCCATCACAGCTTTGATCAGGAAATAAAATCTGCATCCTCCAAGCCCACAGACATACAGTGAGAAGACCCAGGTGAAGGCTGGCAAGAAAACGTACGCTTTTGCGTTATGGGCTTTTTTATGCTTATTTCTCTATTTTTATGAGCACTAGGAAGATAATTCCTAATTCATTCATCCGTACTTCTGTTTGTTGCAAATATTTTATTAAGTCAGCAGAGCAAAGATTATATGGAAAATTGAGACAGTTTAAATGCTCCATATTACAGAGAACAATAAAAAAAAATGTGTAAGATTCCTGGTTTTATAAAACACAATGGACCATATCTGCTCCTGAGAATAGCTTATGCATATTGCACCCTATGTTTTACTTAATCATCCATATTAAAAGCCCTGTTGGTATGATAAGGCTTGCAGAAACATTTTGCATTAATGCTAGATTTTACCTTCAGTTTAGGAAAGACACAGGAGTCTTAGAACTAGTAATACTTGTACTGGTGGGTGTCACTGTCCCATATCTCTGGCGTAACTGAAACAGATCCTCCTCTTTGAAACAGTTTGTTGTCCAACCCATGTCTAAGGATGGATCACCCACTTTCAGCACCAAGTAGTCTCTGGGTTGTCACTACCACAGAGTTACCTGTACACTGTTTTCCACTGGGACAGGATTTTCCCAGCAAGAAAGCCAACAGGATACAAGAACCTGGAGCAAAAAACAGATCATGCATATGCACACTCTGCCATGATATAGGAGATTATTTTTTTTCCCCCAGTCAAACTAGTCTCAATTTAATTCTACCATGCAGGTTTGACATTCCTGGGAGTTAACACTAACTGCCAAAAAACATCAATTCTTGACAGAAAGCTTCTGCAGATGAACTGTATTTATTCCCCAAATAAACAGGAGATAACAGCACTCCTCTGGACCTTCACAAATGGTTTCTTTAAAGGAAACCAATCCTCCTCCTTTTCATTAGTGCATATTATGGGCAATGAGCCCTTGCCCAGTAAAACTTCAGCTCCTTGGGTTTGCAAATACTATCAACTTCATCTTGTGTCTGAAGGCAGAGGGAAGCTCTGCATCTCTTCAATGCTCAGTTGCCAAGCCTCTCTGCTTGACATAGTAGGGAGTGCTACAGCTTAGTCTGGAAGCCATGAGGCTCAACAGACCATTCCTGGAAAGCTTATGATGCTCTAAACCTAGCTTGAGATTGGTAGAATAGACTTAGAAAAGAAGTCAAAGCAAGAGCCTTTAGGTGGTCAAACAGCAGTTTGCCATGGTTGAGAAGAGACAGGATGGAGTGATTGCTCACCAGCATTTGGATCTGGTAGGCAGAGCCATGCTGCACAGGCCATGCAGAATCGCATTTGCACTCAGTTCAGCAGAGTGGAATCTTAGGCCATACCCGCATACAACAGGAAGCCCGGGGGAGCCCACCCAGGATTCATATTCCCTCTTGAGGTGGCAGAAAAGACACAAGAACTGGTGGAAAACCATCGATGGCCTGACACCTTCTCTTTCCTAAAAAAGTCAAACACGCCAATGCAAATCTTGGCATTGCATCACTGTCAAATTAGTCAAAGCTGAATGAGGAGGGTGAGCAAGCTCCCAGAGTAGTAAAGGCTTTTGGAGGAGGACAATAGGAGCAATAAACGATGGTGTAAAAATGCAGATGCTGTCTTGGTGTCGGAGTAAACAAAACTATAGAGGACTAGAAAGGAGCTGAGGCAATGAAGGCTTTTCAATCAGTAGGTGAGGGACACAGTTTATTAGCCCGGCAATAAACATTATTTGCTGTCCATTTGTTGATGAGATTCAAATTCAAACACACGGATAATATACAGTGCATACCGCTGCTGCTGAGCTTAATACTGCAGCATGTTGAATTAACCCCATCTTTGCCTGCTGTATTTCCTGCAAACAACTTTTACCAGCAATTATGAAACTTGATCAAACATTTGAATCCAAACCTTGGATGCACAAAATCCAAACTGTCGAACCAAGCAGTTCTTTATAGCGATAAAGAAGGGAGAAGCTACAGATTTTTCACTTGTACCTTTAGACCAATGTATTTATTGTACACCCTGTGGTCATGTTCACATCATCCTTATCTCCAAAGGGCTTTGTGCAGGACTAACAAGCACTGGTTTCATGCTGAAAATACTGTGCTAGGTGAGACTCTATGGGGTACACTGCCTAAAGGGGCAGGAAGGACCCTCCTTTGAACTACTACTTTCGCCGGGAGTTTGAGGTATGTGTGCTGCCTGCCTCATTGTGAGCAGGAAAATGCTTCCTCCAGCGACAGCAGATATTCTGCTGTTGTTCTGCACCCAGGGAGAACCAGACACCAAAAAACACGACAGGAACAGATTCCCACCATTGCATCCTTTTAACATTGTAATATGGATGAAGGTTAGTTTCAGTTTTCATACGTCCACTCTGAGTCCTGTCAGACATGACACTAGAGCCAAATCTTGCAGAACAAACACCTCGAAGAGCACACCCAGTATAACAGTGCAACAGATTATAGGAGAGACAGACAAAGGCTGGACAAGGCTGGTTTTTATGGATGTAATCAAGACGTTTCTGCCAAGCAACAATTCTACCAAGGTTACTTGTGTAATTCACTGGTACAAAATACTAGCAAAAATTCAGGTCCAGGAGATCTTCTACTCTTTAACCTATTTAATTTATTTTTTTTTTAATCACTAAGGGAGAGTAAAGAGGGTGTTTTAGCCCTAAACTATAAGGCTGACTTACAGCTGGTGGCTCAGTAATTGGTATTTAGGGCTCAGAATGCATCACTAACACACAGGTTGGAGACATAGTTTCATCACTTCTTTCTTTGCTCTCAGCTTTGCAGCTATTTCATGCACTCTGAGTTTGTCAATTACCTTCTCGAAATGGGATGGTGTGATTTGTTTTTAATGCAGGTACAGCTAGTTTTAATAGCCTGTTTTGTTTTTTGCATTTGCAATTTCATGGGGACAGATTCAGGGACAAATATACAAGGAAGAGCAAGAGGGCACATAGTCTTGATAAGCGCCACAAAAGCTTCTTGGAGCCTGTAAGGTACCCATTCTCAAACTTGCTCCTAAAGCCCCAGCTAGCACTGCTCCCTCTGGCATCTGTTAATCTATTACGCTGTTCTCAGGCCGCGAGTTCTGTCCTTCTGAAGAGTAGAAATGGTGCTGAGAGGTGGTGTAAGTACACTGCAGTGCTGAAACCTGAAAACTGTAGGTCGGATGGAAGAAGATATTATTGAAGAAGTCCACAGGATGAGTGTGCCAAGTCAGTCCAGAAAAGGATGTCTTGACAGAACCCTAAGAACATAGGATGAGGTCCCAGTATGAACCAGGAGGTGTGAGGGCAGGTCTCATGAGACACATGCTGTTAATTTTGCAGTTTGCAGCCCCGGATTTAGCATTTGTGAGGCAGTCAAGTAGCGTTTCATTTATAATTCAATCCTCTCTCACTTTATTCTGGATTCCTAGAGTCCCAATTTCCCTCCAAAATATAATACATCCTGCCTGAGGCCTTAGGTACCAATAAATTGAAAATGTCACCATTTTGTCATATTTGTCACTTCTGGCAGCAGCTTATTTAGAATAAGAAAAGGAAATGAAAGGATCAAGTGCACAACCAGCCAGAACCCATAGCATGCATGGAGGCTGGTTGGGATGATGCACACCTCTGGATGAAATACCAATTAGCTAAGTCATCAAAACCAGACAGAATCAGATAGCACAGAAACTTATAAATATACAGGAAAATGTAAAGACAGGCCCTATATGGATTTAATTAATATGTCAGAATTAGAGAAAAGGTACTGGAAAACTATATCAATCTGCATTCCTTGGATTTCTCAGTGTTAAGGATGGAAGAGGGAAGGTCCTGGTATATGAAAGCTAGAAAATAAAACATTTCAGGGAATACGCACAAACTTTCCTGTAACCGGGCTGCTGGAGTAACCGAGACAGAATAAGCTTCAGTTTCAAGTGAAGCATGAAAGTCAATAACCTTCTCCGTATCCTTTCTAAACTCTTTGCTTTTCTATCACATACACTGAGGCTGAAGGGAGTTAATCCGGTCGAGGTATGAGTATAGACACACACATTATATACAGCAGAGTGGTCCTTCAAAGAGAACTAATTACTCAACAGTCTGTCTCATGCACAGCACTAGTATAGTTTAAGGAAAGAGTCATTTATCTCATTGATATTTTTAACAAAACCAGAAAAGAAGCGGTTACCCTTCCTAAGCAGCGATGAGAGTGAAGGGTGAAAGATGGTTCAAATTGCTTTTTACTTATCAATTATTTGTCTGTAAGGACTCCTAAAAATGGATTTCTCATATACATATTGCAATTTCACAAACCATTTTATAGCTATATGCACTGTATGGTAAAAAAAAAAATTGGGAATATTTCTTCGTAAGAACTATTTCTATAGACGCCAAATTCACCACGCCGCCTTTGCCCTTTAAATTTCTCTGCAAGTGAAAAAGTGCCTGAGCAGAGCAGCTCATCTCATTCTCAAAGGGCTGTGTCTAGTTTCAAGTTGTGCAGTTACTTCAGGTAAGTTGTTTTATGTTTAATGAAGGAGTCTGTTGCAGTCCACATAGGGTGCCTTTCCATCTGGGTATCAATTAATAGACACTCCAGGCTAAGGTTTCCAGTTTCAGGACTGCTCTAATTTTCACTTGACAGTAATGAGACTGTCAGAGTAATTCTTATCTCAGTAGAAATAATCTCTCTCGACCAGTGTTACACAAAAGGTAAGACTGTCACTCCCTGAGCTTCTCTCATACAAGGGCCAAAATCTTAGCAAGAGAATCAAATAGAAAAAGCTGTTAAGGCCAGGCAGGCTTGCCCCTATCAGAGGGCTCTTTCTTAATAAATGATTTTGAGATTATTCATTCTTCTAGCTGCCTATGACACAGGCACTTCTAGCTCTTCCCTAGCAAGGCTACTTCAGATGGGAGTTTTCCAGGGAGCTAACAAGGCTGTCATGTCCTCTCTCTCAATAAATTACTACCCTCCTGTAAAAGACATTCATGTTGATCTTACAAAGGCAGCATGATTTTACGCTCTGATTTTTTCCAGAACAGAAGTGCCCAGCTTAAGGTCCATGTACTACAAAAGCAAAATAAGCAAACAGAAGTTACAGCCAGAAAGAATATCAGAACAAAACCCAAATCTCCTGGCTTTCTGGATGGAGAAACTATGAAACTGGGTTTCCACTGCAGGACAGGGGTGTTACAATCCTCTCTAGAGTACTGTGCAGACAAATATCTTCACCAGTAGGAAAAGCTCAGACGTTGTGGCAATGGGCTTCTACATAAAACAGGCAAGCACATGTTGAGCTTTTCAAGTTCACTGCAAATTATTGATTTTAAATAAAGTAGATTCATGATAAGCAATGACTGAAGTAGGAAAAGATCACTGTTGCAGTACAGCATATGCACCCACAAACAAGCTGTATCAGCAACAAACGGGAGGAGAAAAGCCGCTCTGACTAGGTATCGCTTGAAAGGCATTTATTTATGGTTGGGCACTGAAATATTTGAAACCACAGACAATGCACTGACACCACATATCAACACTGTTCACTGGCTAAGCTATGATTTTTCTGCCACAAGGACAGATGCTGTAGGTTAAAAAAAAGTTCAAGCACGTGTCTGGTAATATATGAAATGAATTATTTCAGGGCTTTGGGGCAGGAAGGGGGAAGAGTGAGGATAAGTTGACTGCTATTGAAAAATACTTTGCATGAGATGCAGCGATGGCAAATAGCCCAGTTTCAGTGGGATAAGCTATGATGTATAGATAAATATATATTAAAAATGCAACTGCACGTACCATCAGATTTACAAAATAACAAAATTGAACTTGAAAAGTAAAAAGTGTCCATTTCTTTCTTTGCTGACAAGTATAGAAATGCTGCACAAACTCACATTCTTTGAGCCAGTGCTTTTTAAACATCGATGCTACATAGAAACAACAGATAAAGTCCCTACTTCCCCCCCAGTCCTGCAGAAATCCACACTTTCCAATGATAACCCAGAAGAAATACACACAAATGCATACAACAGAGAATGTCACGTGACATACTGACCTAGAAGACCATTGCCATAACTACCTCATTATACATCTCTGCAGTGCAAGACAGCTAAAAAAAGGCAGGGGAGAAGCACACTCCTGAAATCCAAAACAAGCCAAGAAACATGCAGTTGCCTCTTGTATAATATGTGAAACCAGAGCACGTGAGTTCCAGAGACAGAGCACTCCTGGCCTGGATCTAGCTTCTTTTCCTTGAGCTCACCTTCAAAATCTATGCATAAAGGTTTTTTGACATTTAAAACCTGATCCAAAGATAGCTGAACTCAGTAGGAGCCCATAGCAGCTGCAGCCAGGTTTAGGATGGACTGCCAAGCAATAAGCATTTCTGTGCCCAGTGCCATGCACCCCAGACCCAGACTGGTCCCCAGCGCTGCTGCTGTGTACACAACATACACAGAGGAAAGGTCGTTTATGTAGGATCTATGCTCAATTCTCTGCTCTATAACACTGATATAAATGCCAGTGCAACACCTATGTGGCACAGCAGGCATTAAGAGCCCTCAAGATGACAAATAAACTTATAAGTCATAATTGTCACACAGCTTCACTCGCTCAACCACTTTTTCGTTTTTTTCTGCTTACTGGTAAATTGCTCATTAGGCTGTTCTTGCTGGGGTTTTGCCTGATTCCATTTCCCCTAGTAAGGAGACAAATTAAAATAAGGAGGAAACTGAAAAAAACAAAAAACACTTCCCCCATTTTCCTATCTGATGACTTTCACCCTGTTTTACCAAGAGTACATTACAGATGATGACATATTAATTGCACTGCGTACAGGACAACACAAAGCAATTAACACTCCTCATGTGCTTCATGGCTGCTCTCTATGCTCTTCCCAGGGGGAGTTACGACTTGAAATCTCATGACTGGGATGAAACCAACTGTAGTCATGACTGAACCAATGATTTTCCATATCTGCCTGACACCCTGTTCAGTGCCTGCTGGGCTTTCAGTTACAGGCAATCTGGCAGCCTAAAACCGCAGTCCTAATTTCTACAGACATAACATAAGACCAAACTTACCCAACTCCTGGCAGAACTGGGGATACAGAGGAAACCAGAAAATGTTCAAGTAACCTACCAAAACAAGGGGGAAAGAAGGAGTTCCAGTCCTAGTTGTCAGCTATGAACAACACATTTCGTCTCCTCCAAACCAGGAAAAACCATGCCTGTGTCTCCCATGCTGTCTCCAATCCTTGACTTTTCTGGCCTCAGTGCCCATTGACTATTCCATCCCCACCATGCATCTAGCCTGCCCTCTACCAGTGTGCTAAACTGCCCATGTCACTGCTGCATCTCTGTAAAACTTGCTAGAAGTATTATACCGCATCTAACACAACAGTATCACGAGCTTCATTTAAGACTGCAGCATTACTGGAGTACAAATAATACAATGGCATTCTTAGGATGAAAGCTATATTTGTCAGTTAAAGCATAAAAAACACAGATAGGGCTGAGCTTTTCTCAGATCTCCAAATCCCGAGCTCTCAGCATTACTAATAATTTGATTTTATTAAAGCCAATAAATACGGGCATTAAATCACAGTCTTCAGCTGTAACTTGCCATTAGCATGCAGCAGAATCCCCCACTGGAATTGCTTCAAAACTGCAGGAATGACCTTGGTCCTATAATTAATTCTATCGCTGTTAATGTTTGGTTTTAGGTATTGCAGCTCTTCCCCCAGATCTACTTTCAGCCTGTTGTTCTTTGCTGCCTCCTACTCCTCCTTCTCAGGCTGGCATCAGCACTGAAGGGTCCAGCCACAGGCAAAGATGACGTCAATTAACTGGCTGATGGGATTAATTTCATTTCATGCACTGCACAAAGGCCTGTGGTCACTCTGTCCTCCTTTTAACTATGTATAGTGCCTGCATGGTGCTAACCAAACTCAGCTACACCAGACTACTTGTTGCAGATGCTCATTCTCTGCTTGAAGGATGGGAAGGTTGAAGCAAGACTTATATGCCAGTCTGTGGCTTTGCCTGGTATAACGTGGACACTACCAAAGTCCTGGCTAGTCCTAATGAAAGTGAAAGGAAACTCCATTTCAGTTTGACAGTATTTAGCAAACATGGGCACTGTTCTGAACCTCACCACCATGTGGCTCTTTGCAAGCCAGGGACCTGCAGGTAACTGGGAATTTTTAAAACAGCAGTTACAGAACCACCCTAATACCCAGTCCTAAGGCTGTGTCACAGGCTGCAGTCTAGGATGGCTACGAGGTGGAGAACTTCCTCAGCAGGGAGACACACGCAACCGATCTGTCCTGCCGTGCACACCTAAATCGGTAAGGATTGCATCATGGCTTGCGTCGGTGTATCCTTTACTTAGCATCCTAAATCTGTAGGAAACAAGTTACCTCAGCACTGAGATTCTGATTGGCGAGGCTTGTGAAATTGTAAGAAAGGACCAAACTCTGGGGGTTCCTTCCTTCCAAAATATTTTTTAATTCTCAAAGCTGCAAAGTGTTAAAAGCAAGACCCAGAATGTATCTTTTTGTGTCTGGTTTTGATGGTCTGCTTTGCTCTAATTGGCAAAATCCTTTTGTTTTTTTTCCTCTTTTTGCATATCTCAGTGGGCTTTTCTAGTTCTCAACACAAAATTTGATTTAGAAAGGAAAGCCTGAGATCTTTTTTAAGCTGAGCAGTTGGCAGATGCATAGAACTGTGTATAATGAATTTCTATACCATAAACCCATACGTCAGTAGTAGGTGGACTGTGTATCTCCCTATGCACTTTATTTTATGGTATTTTAAAATAAGAAATACCATTTAAAGGAGCTGATTGCCTCAGGCTGGTGAAAATTTACAAGGCTCACTTGAATTGTTTTTGCTTAACAGAAGGAAAAATAAAAAATCATGCATTTGCAAGTGAAAATTTCAATCATCCCAATCCTGGTGGCCTCTCCTGGGTATGAAGCTGCTGTTGGCAGACAGCTCTGCTGAAAAGATAAATCTTGGCTTTCCACAGCAGCAGAATGGCGTTTGTTTTTATGTCAAAAGCAATGGTGTTTCTGAGGGACATATTGATCTCATACGGATTGTAGAGTAAATGGCAGCTGGCCATATACATCAGTGATGCCAGAACACCCAAGTACAAGTGCCCTGAAGGGGAGGGAAGTAAGTGTGTTAGTCTCAGGGCTAGGTCTTAGATCTGGGGACAGAAGGCATCCTGGGTGTGAGGCCAGAGAGCGGTGAGCTGCAGCCACAGACATACTACGGGAGAGATTTTGACTAGTCTTTAAGAGTTGTCTGAGTTCTAACACATGGAGAAGGGTCAGCACAGAGCTCTGATGCTCATAGCAAGGCTGCAAGGTAGACACTGAACATCTGCATCCCTCCCCCAATCCAGGCAGGTCTTTAGTTTATAAGGATGGGAGAGGCAAGCTTTACATATTGGAATATGCATCAAAGAAATACTTTCTTGGAGGTGGAGAAAGAGTTCTAGGAATGCAAACTCAAACAGCTGGGAAGATTAAAACTGAAGCCCTCCTATCTGTTCTCCTGAGACCTGAGCTGGGTTTGAGAGCCTTTAAGAATGAAGAAACATAAAAGAAAATATCATGGTATCTCCCAGCCACAGAGCAGGCCACTATGAAGCCACAAAAAAAGAAAAATCCATTAAATTGAGGTTTGAACAGTGCCCTGATCTCTGATTCATCGACATCTCTGAGCTCTTTATTAAAAGCAAACCTCACCCAGGCCACACTCTGAGCCTCCTGGGTTCAGTAGCGCAGCTCAGAGCCACTTGATTTCCCTGCTGAGTCACAGGCCACATAACCCCAGGGATCCCAGCGCTGGCACAGCCAGGTATCACCCTACCTCAGGGGATCAGCTGGGGTACTGACCAGTAGTTGCTGCAGCAGAAGGGTGAGCAAAGGCTCCCTGGTGGAGACCAACATGCTCATGGGAGAGCAGCTGGTTTCAGCGCCTCTTCTCAGTCCTCCATTTACATACAGGATGGTTTTAAGATATTACAACAGATGGGTTTTCCAAGCATGACTGCTGCTTTTGGGGATAACAATGCCGTTAATAGCATCCAGGAAGGAGGCACAGCTCGCCAGCACTGGGGAGCCCACTTCAGGATGAAACAGACTTCACGCAGAAACAACCCCAAACCTATTTCTAATATCTCCCTGGTTCTGGCATCATCCCCTTCCCAATCCAATTTTATTAACAAATATAATGACTGGGCAAATATTGAACTGCTTTTGCCAGCTGGTTTGAGTATCTGTTTCTGAAAACATCTTAATCTTCTGGAAAAGCTCATGATTTTTAGTGCAGTTGGCAACACAGTCTTTTAGACATTCGCACAAATGCAGGCTTAAGGGGTTTTAAAATACTATTCTCTTTTGTTTCAGATCAGACAGATAGAATTACTGAGGTTTTTGAACACGACATGTATTTGCTTTTATAGAAGGAAGCTAAAACAGGACAAAACATCTTATATGTTTATTAACGCCTTCTTTTACAGATTGCGAATTGTGCAGTCATGACAAAACATCCAGGATTTTGCTGCATTCCAGATGAAGTCATGAGCTAGGAGCCCCATGTCATACTTCGGATGCATTTTAACTGCTAAAATATTTTCTTCAAGTTTGCAAATCTTGGACTAGAAAATAAACATTTGTGGTGTACCTTGGTGAGGGCACTTTACCAATGACATCATTCATATCATATTCACACTGCTTTACCAAACCTATCAAATTCCACAGCTTCACTACTGCTGAAATGAGCCCTTAATTTTAAGGAAGAGCAGTTACAGTTGTTGCCTGGGCCCTTGACTACGGGAGCATTTTATTAAGCCGAGGTAGGAGTAGCCCAAGAGAGAGGAGCAACCTAGGGTTTTGCCATCAAACTGAAACACACACTGCACAGGTTTGAAAGTGTTTATAAAGATGTAGAAATTACCAAGGACTTTCTCCATGGCAAAAAGTACAAGGACTCCACTTTTCAGCCACGCAGTATAAAAAGCCACCATCTCCACATATCCCAGCCACCGGTCTTAAACTGGTACTAGTGCACCTCACTCAAGTGAACTTAACTCCTATTGTTAGGGTCAAGAGGATAGTTCAGTCTCTCATCTAACTGAAAATTGCATTAATATCAGTAAGACATCACCAAGTCTGTTTGGCAGCTTTAGACGGGCATGCTTAGGACTGATTTAATATCAGTGCAATCTCAAAATAAACACACTTGTCGGCCTTTCAGCTCCTGATCTCCTGCAGCACAGTGTTGGAATAAGGAGAGCAATTGCTGTGACCCAGACTTTCCTTACCGCTGTTATCTCATGCACTTGAAACATATCTCCTAGTGACAGAGGAAAGAGCAGAGCTGGCTCAATATGCTGCTGTTCTTAGAGCAGAGGAAGAGAAGAGGGATACCTTCCTCCCCCCGCTCCGTCATTCTTTAAAAAGAAAATGTCCTAAAACAAAATCTTTCATTAAAAAGTCAGATTTTTTGGAAGCAAAACCAGAAAACAGACTTTCAAAGCAGTCTGTAAGAGCAAACGCTATAGTTTCATGAAAAATAATTGTATTTCCTCACACAACTTGCACTCCACATTTAGCCTTGGCCAAATCACACAGTCCAATGCTCCTGGCACCCCAAAAAAAGGCTCTCCAGCTTCATCACAAACCTCAGCGACAGCCAAAAGGCCCCAAAAGCAGAATATTTGTTTAGTCTCATTTTCATGGAAACTAAATCCAAGGCAAGTCCCACTGAAATAAAGCATGCTCTGAAGAGATCAGTGAGGACAAGGCTGAGGCTTCATCCCTTTCTGCATCATGTGCAGCCTGGGAGAGACTTCACAGTCCTGTTCCCAAGCTGGATGCTCTGGTATTATTGTCTGTCAGTATTACAGCATCACCTTTGTTTATGTTGGAACATAAAGGAGGTCTCGTAGAGGAAATGATTTAGGATGAGAATTAATATAATTTGGCTTCAAGGCACGAAGCCGAGATGTTCTTCACTTGTCACCAAACAGCAAAAGTTTTTCCAGCTTTTGAAATAGCCCAGGGCTGCTGATCTACAAACTGTACTGCATGGCCCGTCTTTTTGTGTGTGATGACTGAAAAAGGTGAGGAACCACCAGAGCTTTGTCTGTAGTGGTGGGGCTACACTAGACTAGAACTTTGCAGAGGAGGGAGGATGATCCCCGGGGCAAGGAGCTGCAATTCACTTCTACTTTTCTGAATTAGTTAGTAGTACTGAGACTGGACCCAAGAGCCTGACTGTTGGTCAAGGACTTCATTGTGCTTAGCAGTGTGCAAACACAAAATAAAATTACATTCTCTGAAGAGTCATTTTCATGCTTTAAATAAAGTCACGAAAGTCATAGCTGAATTCCTTTGAATTTCATTTATAAATGAAAATAATTATTCTCGCAAGTGATGACAGGTAATAAGCAGCCCAGTCTCTTGTCTTTTTTACTGCAAGATGAACCACTTTTCCTGAATTACAGGATTGTTTCCTTATTACTCCATCCCACACTCGCTCTTCTCCTCTCACTCTAAAGTTGTGCTGCTCCTCTTCCCTCGTCCTGCATCCAGCACTGGGAACACCAGATGAGTACTGGACCAAAGAAATCATGAAGGCAAGGATTACGTTATCTACAGAGCAGCAAAATGTCTCCTTCACTACTTAACAGTAAAAAAAAAAAAAAAAAAAAATTCGTTTGCTGCAGCTCAAAGCTTCAGCCTTTACAGATATGTTTTAAGTATCTGATTGCACACACTTCACAGCAAGGCATCCCACCAGCCAAATACATAATCCTTGCATTTCAAACCACCCACGAAGGAGGCAACTATTGAATCATTTTGGTGGCTGGCACAGAAGATCTGCGTCTTGCTGGTTTCATTGCCTTGAATAATAGCACAACAGATTTGTAAGTCACATTTAAATTGATTTTAAATGAATCCAAACCCTAAATGTAAACATAACTGAAATGTGGGATGAGAGTCTGTGTTTTAACCCACGTTTAGATCTCCTGTGTTTCTGGGATTGCGAGGACTGAAAGCACAGATCTCAGATGAAGATGGCTGAGCCACCAGCAGGGTTTGAATTAGAGAGGTGGTCCAGCCTTGGGAACAAGAAAGGAGCCAAAATCCTAGATGCAAACATCCTGGCACGGAAGACAGACCCTCCTCGATGTTTAAACCCAGCCTGTATTTTAGGACTCCTTAGCACAACTTGTGCATACTGCCAGCTGACCCACACATCTCCTAACACAGTGCTGCTGTAGGGACTGTGCTCTGGCTGATGTTGGAAGAGTGCACCCCGTGCTCTCTGTTTTCACAGCTATAACATTATGTAACTCTACTCTTTCTTTGTTCCTGACTTTTATATTTCAAGGGACATAAAATGCAACATATTCCTGTCTGTCACTGACAGATAAGCAAGGTTCAGATTATATCTCAGTGTCCAAGCAATGATGGCACCAGCTGCAACAGCTCTGCAAAGGGGCTGTGGTAGGGTATGGGAAGGAAAAGAGTGCCACCAGTGCAGACACGCTTGGCATAAAGGATAAACCTTTCCACAGCTCATCAACGGGCTGGAACAGAAGCAGGTTCCCCACAGCAGACAGGATGGCTCAGGGTTCAAAATGTTTTCCCAAGGAGATTAGAGCTGAATTTGACCAATATTCCCAATATCAAGTATTGGGCTACAGTTGTTTCTCAACTTCCTGAATGTTCTACACACACAAAAATAAATAAATAAATTAATAGAAGTCACAGTAAAGAAGTGTTTTGTTAATCACAGAATGGTAGGGGTTGGAAGGGACCTCTGTGGGTCATCCAGTCCAACCCCCCTGCTGAAGCAGGGTCACCTACAGTAGGCTGCACAGGACCTTGTCCAGGCAGGTCTTGAATATCTCCAGAGAAGGAGACTCCACAACCTCCCTGGGCAGCCTGTTCCAGGGCTCCGTCACCCTCAGAGGGAAGAAGTTCTTCCTCATGTTCAGACGGAACTTCCTGTGCTTTAGTTAGTGCCCATTGCCCCTTGTCCAGTCGCTGAGCACTACTGAAAAGAGCTTGGCCCCATCCTCCTGACACCCACCCTTCATATATTTGTAGGCATTTATTAGGTCCCCTCACAGCCTTCTCTTCTTCAGGCTGAACAAGCCCAGCTCCCTCAGCCTCTCCTCACAGGGGAGATGCTCCAGTCCCCTCACCATCCTTGTAGCCCTCCGCTGGACTCTCTCCAGTAGCTCATCTTTCTTGAACTGGGGAGCCCAGAACTGGACAGAGTACTCCAGATGAGGCCTCACCAGGGCAGCGTAGAGGGGAAGGAGAACCTCCCTCGACCTGCTGGCCACACTCCTCCTAATGCACCCCAGAATGCCATTGGCCTTCTTGGCAGCCAGGGCACACTGCTGGCTCATGGTTAACCTGTCATCCACCAGGACACCCAGGTCCCTCTCCGCAGAGCTGCTCTCCATCAGGTCCCCCCCAAGCCTGTACTGATGCATGGGGTTGTTCCTCCCCAGGTGCAGGACCCTGCATTTGGCTTTGTTGAACCTCATCAGGTTCCTCTCTGACCAACTTTCCAATCTGTCCAGGTCACACTGAATGGCAGCACAGCCTTCTGGTGTATCTACCACACCTCCCAGTTTGAAGAAGTTAAAGAAGTCTCTTTCAACAGTCTTCTATGACATCAGTACCAGGTGATAGAAACAATGAGGAGAGTCTCTGACTCTTCCCAAACAGTCTCTGAAACATTCATGACTTTTTAGCCAAGCAATTATTTTTCCCTCTTTCTGAGATCAAACTCTTATGTGAAAAGGCAGAGGAAACAGGTACAATGCATGAGCTGGAAACAGCACTTTTCCAGGTGCACTGAAAATATCATATTCCTAAGAAATCCAATTTTCCACATCCCTAACTCTTGACAGATTCCCCCCTCCACCCCGACTCTGAGCACTGCAGCCCGGCAGCAGCCATCGACAGATGGTACCCGAGGAGTTCCTGCCCCGCTGCCTGCATCCAGAAAGCAGGCGTGGGAGGGGGATTTTCTCAAGCCACACTTAAAAGCCTTAGTGCTACAGATGACACGACGTTTGGAAGACATTCTCCATGTTGCTCTGAAGCTACCTATTTCCAGCAAAGCACTGGGCCATCTCACAGCAGATGCTGGCCAGCAGCACAAGCAGTTGCTTGCACCACAAAATAATACTGCTAAAAAAAACTTCTGTGCAAGGTGCAGCACATTAAAGACTCAGGGAGAAGCAAGGGTAACCCAGGGCAGCAGAGCATGGAGTAAATGCAAGTGCTGGAGGCCTTGCAGGGCTGCAAACTAGGTGCCTGTGTAGGAAGAGACTGGGAGGCATCCTACCTGCTGTTACAAACTGCAGGTGGACACTGGAGTCTGCCCACTTACCCCAGGGCTGAGCAAATCCCACCCAGAAAGACACAAGCAGCTAACTGGGTCGGGGAGATATTGCAGGTGTTGCAAAGTGCAGCTGTGAGGAGAAACCACCGCAGTTCAATAGTGCTGATTCCCCACCACAGGGCTAAACCACTAGTTTTGAAAATTCTTATGTGCCCTGAAAGCAGAGTTCAAATCTTGTCCCTTCAGTTTTGGGACCATGTCTCTTGGTCTGTTTTGACAACAAGGTATGTGGTGTTTGGGGGTTTTGAATGATGCTTTTTCTGTTGCTTTTAAATGCCCAAGTAGTTGAAGGTGTGTGCAAAACCTCATCTAGCTTGTCATCTCACTGATGCACTCTCAGGCTCAGATGTTTAGGCAAAAATTTTCTCGCAAGTTTGGGAAGTTATTTCTGTAGAGTTTTGGGTTTATCTTTTTTTTCTTAATCTGAAAAATGATTGTAGCAGTCATGGTAATTCTTTATGTACATTTCTTTCTCCACACACACACACAAACAAGCCTTTATATAAGGTGCTGTACTTCTTTACGCCTCATTTCCTTTACTTCACAAGGAGAAAGGTGCTTCACAATAAAGTTTTCCCCTAATCCTCTCCAAAGAAGTGTTTTTAAATAAGTACAAACTCATTTATTTCCTTTAATGATGGCAACTTATTTCTTCAAGACAGGGCCATCTGCAGAAATTGCACATTCTACTGAGATTGTAAATACTTTCAGGTAGAGAAGCAAGGTAGCTCTCCTTGGAAAATAATAACAATATTATAATAATAAAATCTATTTCCAAGCAAGAGCAATAGAATGCCAACTGTTGGTTGTAAAACCCAGAAGAGAAGCATTAAAGAAAGGATGGGAATAAAGCATTAGACTGGCCCGGGAGCTGCAGGTTATCGCTCCATCTGCCTGTGTTAACGTAGGCTCCTTACAGCCTTTGGGAAGTCACCCATGTTGGTGACACCTGTCTCCCTGGTTGGGGACAACAAAACCAAGAAAGGCTGCAACACAGTCCACATCTGGAGGATTTAAAACAGACATATGTTTGCATGGGAGGACTTAAATACTCTTGATCTTGCCTTTGTGGCACAAACACTGATGAGATGGAGTTTTGGGGAATTCCCATTAAGTATCTCCTGTTACTTTGCAGCTGAGAAATGTTAGCAGTTCTGCCTTGACTTCAGATCAGTGGATGAGAGTTTTAATCTTCGTGAAGATCGGCACACAATTTTGGGAAGTAAACGCAATTACAAAGTTTATATGGGTAATGATATAAACTGCCTAAGTAAGCCAAAAGACTACTTGCTTAGATGAACAATAAAATAATCTTCGGACCAAATCAAATTTAAGCAATCCCTCATACAAATGCACTGCTAAATGTGCGTATTTAGGAGAAGAATTTCCCTTGGTTACTCACCCTGTTCCTGTGCCAGTCTCAAGCCCATGGCTCTGCACACCAGGATGGCCAGAAGGCAGGATGAGGTGGGTCACTGGCTTAGCAGCTTGCAGTTCCTTCTCATCCTGGCACCCGCGGCAGCATTTAGCCCAGCATGCCTGCAGGCAGGCTGCCAAGCACCTTCCCATAGCATCGCACTCGTTGGAGAGGGGCAAAACCCATGAGACTTTTGCAGACTTTCTTGTTGCCTGTGCAGGGACAGGCAGGTCTCCATGCACAAGGGCTTTTTCATCCATGAGACGCATTGTGCTCTGCATCACAACCAGGAGTATCAAGAGTTACTTGTCCCTGACCCAGCTGCAGCACCAATAAGGAGCTCCAAACATAGCATATGATCTTCAGGGCAATTAACTTCATCTCTTCACTGGGCTGTGCAGCCCCTCAATCACTCCAGCAAGCAGCTAAACTGAGCAGGAGCTTAGTATCAGCGCAAAAGAATATGGCTGTCTGGAAACAACCACTTAGATTTTACTATGTGGATAAAGCAGAGATCTCTGATTGGTAACAAGTCTGTTAAAACATTTTTAAGAACAACTGCATCAGTTTTCAGAGGGCATTTGTTCTACTCGATTTGGCATTGGTCTGGGACTGAGTAGACTCTGATCCTACACCCAGGTGCCTCTGGGGTCCTGGATAACCTTAGATAGGTACGATCACATCTCTGCAGCTTCCCTTCCCTGCCTTCATCTGCCTCCTCCATCAGCCTGCAAGAGTCTATAGGGGAAAAGTCTGTAGGGAAGCATTTCTATGCTTCATTAGGTGTTTATTCAGAGCTTAAATGAAACCTGCTGCCCTGAAGATAGCAATAACTCCTGACATACTCTGAACTGAACCAGTCCAAGCAATATTGGGTTAAAAGTTTCTGAATGTTTTTATTCTGATATCATACCTGGTTCTTCCCAAGACACTTCTCCTATCAATTGCATTACTCTTGATTTACACCAGGGAAAACATATTGAAATACTCTATGCACAATTCTCATCAACGTGAGGAAGACTGCTTTCTCTCAGCAAAAGCAGGTTAACACATGGACATGGCTATCCAGAAAGCCATTCACTTCAACAGAAGCTGAGGACAGTGGGCTCAGAGCCAACATTGCATTTTCAGATTAGGTGTTCAGTGTTTGCTTCCCCCTTCTTCTCACTAGAAAGATTTTATTTCAGATCAATACTTACAATACATTTACCACCACAGTCAGTTCCTATTTTAAACACGATAACAATAAATAAAAAGAGCTCATACACCTTTTCTACTGGAGTTTAATATTGCCTGGAAGAAATGCAAGTGTACAACACCTTTCCATTACCAGATCACTGCCTGAATGCCTGCTGTACTTGCAGCACGTGCTGTGTTTGTGGGGACAACCTAATATTGTTTAAAAAATATTTCTTCAAGCCTTTCTCTTAAAGATCAGGAACTAGGTCCTCATAAGATTAATGAACACTCCCAGCATTTCTTGAGCTCCAGCTATGGAAACAATTCCTGCGTGCAGGAGATAAATCACCCCATTTAACTCGGTAGAAGTTTTCTTAGCACAGAAAACAGAGAAATCTACACATGTAAAAAGTGAAATAGCTGTCAAAGACTGGTTAAAAGCAATGCCCGATCTCTCTGAAAAGTTAGTAAATAAAATGTGGTGTTATTTGGCTTCTGTCATTTCATTTTTTCTTTCTTAAAACAAACAAGCGCTGATTCTCAATCTCATCCTTTCTATCATCTCTTCTCTTCGTAATGCAAATCTCACCCTGTCCTTTATGTTCAGGCACAAGCTCAAAAGCAGAACCTAGCCCAAAGCTTCTGCATCTATGAGCACGCAGCTATCAGCATCCAGGTGCTCCTGTATGAAGTCCCTCACTTCTCTTATATGAAGAGGGCAGTAAGGCTTTATATAGAGGTGACAAGTGTTAGAGCATCTAATACAGCTTTAGGTCAGCTGTTCTAATACTTGACTCATTAACAATCTGTACTTTTTCTACCTTAGACTTGACTGCCAGCTTCCAGTCTTTTGACTGAAGAACATAGTTAGATCCGCTACCATCTTGAGTCCTCTTCCACACAGAGGTTTGCAAACAATGATCCACCCTTGATATGCTCTTCAACAAAGGAAAACAAGAGTTTCTTAAATCACTTTTGGAGACTCTTCAGCATGGGATCACCTGAACAGCACATTTTTATGTTTTCCAGCTTCTCAGGATCCTTTGGAAACAGAGGTTCTCCTCCCGCTCTTCTCTGCCCTAGTGAGGCCCCATCTGGAGTACTGCGTCCAGTTCTGGGCTCCCCAGTTCAAGAAAGATGAGGAGCTACTGGAGGGAGTCCAGTGGAGGGCTATGAGGATGATGAGGGGACTGGAGCATCTCTCCTACAAGGAAAGGCTGAGGGAGCTGGGCTTGTTCAGCCTGGAGAAGAGAAGGCTGTGAGGGGACCTAATAAATGCCTACAAATATATGAAGGGTGGGTGTCAGGAGGATGGGGCCAAGCTCTTTTCAGTGATGCTCAGCGACTGGACAAGGGGCAATGGGCACAAACTGAAGCACAGGAAGTTCCATCTGAACATGAGGAAGAACTTCTTCACTCTGACGGTGATGGAGCACTGGAACAGGCTGCCCGGGGAGGTTGTGGAGTCTCCTTCTCTGGAGATATTCAAGAACCACCTGGACAAGGTCCTGTGCAGCCTACTCTAGGTAACCCTGCTTCAGCAGCGGGGTTGGACTAGATGCCCACAGAGGTCCCTTCCAACCCCTAACATTCTGTGAACCAGAAACAACAGCCCTACAGTGCCCTGCAGAGACAATTTTGCTTAGCATTCCCAGGATCATACATCTGCAATCTCACTCAATACCTAATCATAGCTTTAAGATGTTTTTTCAATGTCACCATTTTTAAAGGCAGTTTCCCACTTAACAAACATGACCTACATACCTTTTTTCCCCCCAAATATTTGGCCTTTCTTTCAACATCTCTCAGGTATGCTATTTAGATGGCCACACTTTGCCAAGACAGACAAATCCTCGTCTGCATCTAATCTGTCAGATCATTTTACTCCATTCTTCTAGAACTCCAAGACAGTTTTGCTGGTGACACTTCCTGACTTTATTCCTCAGCCCTCCATACTTCATTAAGGTAGGCTTTTTTTGTTTGTTCGGGGTTGTGGTTTTTGTGTTTTTTGTTTTTTTGGGTGGTTTTTTGGGTTTTTTTTGTTTTGCTTTTTTTGACATACAAAATCCTAACAGCCACCACAGACCCACAGTTGAGCAGACTGGAGCACTCAGGAGGATGAAGCAGGGCAGCACTGATTAACTGGCCGCAGCTATTTTCTTCCAGGGATTTGGGGCTTCTTTGACAACAGTTTCATCCATTCACTATGTGTAATATGGGAAGTAAAGTCCTTTGTGCTTTTGCTTCCCTAGAAGGCTAAAAAGTTTTGCTTGGTTTTTACCGTGGGTAATAATGAATAATCAAGAGGTGCTGCACTCATTTGACACATCCCTTGGTTCACATGCAGATTGGGTATCGGCAGGAACAGCAGGCTTCCCCAGAACATATGTGCAAATCTTCAAGAATAGCAAACAACAAGGATAAACATACTTACACCAAACAGCTTTGCTGAATAGAAAGGAACATTTGCAAATGCTGCTTTGCAGTATTTGACCTGCACTAATTAGCCCTCTGTATTCAATAACCCAGTCTTTCACACAAAGAAACCTTTCCAATGAAGGGCGCGCATCTCTAGCTTCCCCGCTGGGCTTAGAGTTCTGAAAAAGCATCTCAGCCAACACCAGGGTTTTTTTTTTTTTTTATGTGTGTATATATATATCAATCATATAATTCCCCAAAGCAACCAGCTTAAACATGTATCCTTGATGAGAACTCATATTTACTAATTATTGTCATACATCAAATGAATTCACTGAACCTTAATGCTGCTTTAGCATTAGAATTTAACATTGAACTGTATGGTTTTTAACTTTCATAATTTGAACCTGCTCTGAGTAATATATATTAATAATGTAACCCTAGGATGATCTACTGGCATATGTGTCAATAAATTGAAGAATGCTAGTAGTTTTGAGGGGGACGCTTCCATATTTTCCAAGAGTAAGCAAGAAAATCGAATATTAAGATTCTGCAAAAAAAATCCCTACACAGCCAGCACCAGAAATTTACCTTCAGTGAAAGAGTAATAATATTTATCTGGAGGAGCAATGGCTCAGAACAGATGCCGTGAAGATGAAAGATTAATGCACATTAATTGTGGTAAGGAGTTTTCAACTTCAAGTGTTTTCAAATGAAAAAACAGGAGATTCGATGAAAAAACAAAATCTACTCTTTTCATTCAGTTGCCTTTTAAATCTTTTTTTGCCATCAGAAAAACAAAAGAACTTGCATCGAAGTGATGTTTTTAGTAAAACACATGGTTCACTGAGCTGGAGTCAATTTCTGGCTTTTCAATTGCCATTTTATCACCATCCAGAAAAAAAAAAAAAAAAAAAGAAGGAAAAAGGCAAGGAGAGGGAAGTGGGAAGGATACAGCCTTGGAAGAAAGCAGCTTCCAGCCAGCTCTAGCCTACTAATAAGCAGATGAAGCAACCCAAAAAAATCTTTCCTCTTTGGTAATATTGGTTTGAACAACATCAACAACAGTTGCTAAGGAATGAAAGCAACATCTGGTACAGGAAGTTTGGAACTGAGTTTCATTCATCTCCAGCTTTCAGAAATAAAATACTAGTGATGGTCAGAAAATTGTTTTAGTTTGCATTTTCTTTTATCTGCATGTAGATTTGCAATGGAGGAAGGGACTACTTTAGTACAGAATATAAGATCTGAATACCAAGAATCAGCCATTCTCCTCATACAGACTCACACAGAACACAAACACAAGCTGGAGTCCCAGTGTGCCCCGCCAGCTGAGGCACAGCCACAACCAACTTGCATTGCGGAGTACCACTGCCTACCTGGAGGCATCCTCCTTTTCTGACTTTCAAGAATCCTCTCTCAACTCAGACATGAGAGAACTACCTCATCTATCCATAAGAGCAATTAAATTTTTATCTCAACCTCTCGTTTTCATTGATTTTACTTCAACAGAAGTCTCTTTTCTATTAAGTGCTTCATCAGACAACCACAGAAAATGCCACGTCAGAACAACCTAAATGTATCTTAGAGCTCCTTCTATTTGTCAACCTCTGTTTTTGTGCTAGCTGTTGTTGCTTAATACCCTGCTGAGATGCAGCTTGCTCATTGGAGCAGGGAATTCCTCAACTTCACCTGGCTCCGTGTATTTGTGTGGCTGACACCGTTTCTTCCCTTAGCTTAAGTGAATGCTTCCTGACAAAGAATAAAATAGACAAGAAATTTTCTGGAAAGCTAGCTAGTGACATCCTTCTCCCTTTGCAAACTGAGCACAAGGTCAGAGAAGACATTTCTGTTTCAATTTAGACATCAGCTCCTTCACTGTGACAGCGTTAGGAGATTTTTTTTTTTTTTTAGAGGTGATTGGTGCCCAGATCTACCCCTGGAATCTGAAGACAAGATCCTACCATTATAACCAACTAATCCAAACCCCCTAGTGTAATGGGGAGTGGCAAACGGTGTAAGTGTGAGGTTACCAGCTCCATTCAAAATATCTAATAAGGAGACTTTAGCAAGCTGGCATACTGTGCTTCCATAGACCAAACTTTGGTGGGGAGGAAGGCTGAGTCTGTTGTCAGAGGAACACAGATTTTTTTCATGCCCAACACATTGCCCATCATTTCCTTAGTAAAGAGAACATTAAATTACTAAGGCTTTTGCACCCGCTCTGTAAGCTTTTCCTATCCAGTCATTCACAAGGCAATGGGTGAAAATCCAACTGCCCATATAGAGAGCAATAAAGCCTCAGAAAAAGGAAGAGTCACAATTGCAAGTATCAATCTCCATGAAAGATGCCTGATGTCAGCATCAACGAGAACATCTCAGCAGCCTTGACAGGACCGCAGGAAGACAGTGTCCCCATTCTCAATGCTAAATTCAATCAAGATACAATGCACCATGCAAAACCCAGCCCAAGACTATATACAGCTGAATCTGCCAAGTCACCTGGTATGAATTGTGAACAGTCAAATGAAGTAAACTTGAATTTACTTTGATATCGGTAGCAAGTGTTCCCTGGGTAAGGTAAAAATCTGAAATTACCCCAGATTTAATATATTTTGTTTCCATAGGGACTCTTCATAGCTCTGCACAAACCACAATGCTACTTCCTCAGCACAGCCTGTGAAGCAAACATAAGCAAAAGATAGGGCCCTGTTTAATTAGCATAAGTCAAGAGAGCTCCCACTGGTAACTGAGCTATGTTGTTCCCAGGCCTGAATTTTGTATCTCGGGCAAAACCCACAAATTTTCAAGCACAGAGCATACAACATCAGAAATCTTCAGCACCTGAGTAACCCCTCCAACACACTGCAGGGAAAAAGTAAACCAGAAAGAGCAGAGAGACAATTCAAGCCTGGGGAAGCGAGGCAATGCCTGCGTAGAAGGTGAAGCTGCAGCTGCCAGGTCAAAATGAAAGGGAATGGTTTGAAGCAGAAGGATAAGGATAATACAAAACTTAGCTCCAGTATGAGCTATTTCAGGCTTGCCTAAATTTATCTCTTACTACTCAGTATTTCTCCATAATTATATGTCTAGATATAAGGCCTGCTGAAAACAGAGGAGCCTGAAATCAAAGATCTAAACACCTACTAATTCAGAGCAGGCAACAGTATGCTACTTTAACTGCACCAAGAAATATTCTTCCAGGGTGAAAACAAATGGGCAGAGCTGAAAAAACGTAATCAAATGAGGAGGTAAACTCTATTTCACATTTGTATTAAAGAACATATTTGAGCAAACAATCTTTTCTCTCATTATTTTCCTTAGCTGTTTCCTTTCAATAACAGCAACCAAATAATAAAGGCGACTAAGAGCATGTTATGTACAATAAGCAACATTCCTTACGGAGCAGCAGCAGCTCTGGGAAGATAATGTCACCACTCAGAGGAAACAAACACACTTTGTCCAAAGTGTCAGCGCTGGACCTTGCCGGATTTTTCAAATTACATCTTCAAAGAATGCAAGCAGAATACTTATTGCAAGTATTACTCAAAGTCTATTGCTTCTTGACAAAAGATTTAATTAAATAGTGAGCACCAATAAACAGATCAAGTAAACACTTTTTATTAGAACCAGAAACCACAATGAAATTAGAGAAAAATAAATCTAAAAGACTTAGAGAAAACCCCTCAAACTCCATTTTAGTAATCAGCTCTTACTTTAAAAGCGTTCTTGCTTTCTTCAGAAATACACGATCATTCCTTGGACCCGTCTCCTGCAGAAGCACAGCATAGACCTGGCACAGGACTTCACACACAGGACTCCTCCAGGGACCATTCAGTAGTTCTAAAGTGGCCAGGGCCAATTGTCTCACCCTGCCCTGAGTTAGACCATACCCACAGGGGAACGTCTTGAGGGGTTATACCAATGCAGTTGTACGGTGGTTACCTCCACCTATCCTTAGGACTGCACTCCTGGTATGCCATAAGAGTTTCATTTAAACTTCCCCCCCATGTCTTTGCTAACATATTGGTTTAAATTCACAGCTTTACCAGCCCTAACAGGATCGCTGGGATAGAAGAAAAGAAAAGGTGAGTAAGGAGAAGAGGCAATAACTCCCCTTTAGGCACCACAGCTGAGCTAGTGCTAGAGGTACATTAAATGTGGAAGATCAAAGTGATAAAAAAAATTTTCCATTAGTGGAAGATACGTGAATAATTTGTGATATCCTTAAAAATCTTAGGACTCTGAGCTAAGCCCAGACTTTTAAAGCTCTCTGAGCAAGAGGAATCAATACTCAATTTCACAAAGATTTCAGCCTCCCCTCTTCCAAAGCCCCAGGGCATTGCACCTCACCCAAGCATCAATAATCCCACACGCACTAATGTATGGGTTTCAGGCCTGAGTCACAACAGCGTGTCACCGCCAGAGCCCAGGCATGGCTGAACCCTGCAGTTACAGGAGTCGCACTGCATGGGTTGATCCCGCAGGGATGGCACACAGCTGGACTAGCCTGGACCGCTTTACCACCCACCTTTGCACACCCATGGGCACACCAGAGTGTTAAAGGAGGAGCCCCTAGGTGCATTTAGAGTGCCAGCTGACTTGAATCAGGCAAGAGATACACAGTGGTTCTGTTACCAGCTTGCCTTCACGAAGAGAACAGATCAGATTCACAAGGCTTGGTGAAAGAAGAAACATGTTTTCATGCACTTCCCTCAAGCAAGAGATCTTCAATGCAGAGCAGCCAGCCACTCAGTGAGGTCTTTCTGACCTTTTGCATATGCGACTGTTCAATTTCAGTTCTCATTTATATACAAAAACCTCTTTGACAGAGAAGATTGCTAGGTCCAGAAATTTTTTAACTGCATTTCACCCTGGACAGTATAAGGCAGTTGAAGGGATGTTTTTTTTATGCTCAAAGCACACAGGTTCAGACCTGAAAAGATCAGAAAAACATCATCTCAGAAATACACTTTGCTTTGGATCAGTCTTATTTTGACATCTTTTTTTAAAGGTGTGAATAAAGAAATTACTCTTAATAAAAACTTTATTATTCAAATTAAAGGTTTTTAATCTATATATGTCGGATACTGAAGAGAAGAGAATATTGTAAACACAACCTGACCATGCAAAGCACATGGAAAGGGCAATAGGTGGTGGAGGAGGTGCAAAGAAATTACCACAGCTAAATAGCTGTTAAAAAAGTTAAATATTCTAATGTTATAGGTCAGATGCAGGTCTTACTACAATAATTTGCAATAGTTCCCGAGTTTGCAGACATAACCTTACAGCTGTAGAATAGTGTCTGTATTTAAGAAACAAAGAGGAAAAACGTGCTAATCTACCCACCAAGAGAACTGTTAGTCTGACTTCAATAGCTTTCAAGCCTTTAGAACAGGTTTTGAAGCTAAGTATGTAGTGATTGAATAGAGAACAGACTGAAACACAATGTGTTTTAACTACAGGGAGTTTGAATTTCACCAACCCAACATCCTTTGCTGTCAGGAAAGGCAAAAGAGAGCTGGGCACTATAAACTCTAACAAAGCAGTAGGTTGCATTTGCAACCATTACCTCCCAACATAACTTTGCAATTACTTCCCAACACTGAGAACAGTAGTACATCAACAGCATTTGCAAATGACACCAACTTTGTTGGCTTTAGCAGGACAGCAGAGCACTGGAGCATTGTGCAGGTACAGATGCCATTGACTACTCAACTAATAGAAGTGGTGTTTAAAACTAGCACAGAAATAGATTCATTTTGGGATATAAGTTTCCATTATAAGTTCCATTCTTATAGTTGGAAATGTTTGTGAAGGAAGAGATGTGGATCCTGTGGAAACTGAATCATGATAATGAAGCCAAAAAAAAAAAAAAAAAAAAAGATGTCACTGATCTCCAAAGGGTTCAGAGGAGATCCAGTCCCTGGAAGTATGGTAGTGCTAGACACCACGTACAAAGTACCTGTGAGGTCTTTATCCAAGAAGATCTATGCATGTAGTTGAAGCACAACTTAGAAAAGATGAACTCGTTCTAGAAGATAGTAGATTATTAGCAGAGTTTGAGTAATGGAAAGACCACTTTATGAGAACTACACAATCTGGATCAATCTAGCCTGTCAAAATGAAGACTAAGAGGGGCTGCAATCCCTTTGCTTCAAGAGTAAACAGTGAGAAGAACAACTGTTGGAACTGAGAGACAATGCTGTGTGAAACAGCCGCTGGACACTCTTGGGCTTAGAACAGGGCTCAGGAGTAACTAGTTCTTAATAGGACAACTGAGGAAGGAATATTCAACCTGCCTGGTGATGCAGCCTCTCACTTGGCAAAAGGACTTCTATTGCTTGTCTGCACTGGTAGGGAAACCTGCTCACAGGCCTTGGTTCCCAAAGCCTATTAAAAAGGAAATATTTAGAGAGTATACAAAACTTTTTAAGAGCACTACAAGATAGTTACTGAATTCCCCAGATAACAATCTGCATCGCAGTCCTGCAGTCAGTGTGGGCAGCCTTAGAAGTAATTTTCTTTTTTTTATTTTTGCAGCTTGCCTGAACATCCCATAAAAAGAGGAATTACTACAGTGAAACAGAAATTGATTATGCAGATAGTACTGTCAAATGCAGCAGGAAAACAAACTAGAAAAAATAGAGCAGAATAAATTGCTTCTGCAATATCACAGTGAGTTACATTAAAAAAAAATCCCAGGAGATTGAAGTGAGAGGAGGACAAGGTGCTTTTAAAAAAGCTTCCACTGCCCTTTGATATCAAAGGACATACTTACATGGCTGCATCTCCTCCCCCAACACGAATATCCCAGGAAACCAGAGGCAAACTGCCCAAGCAAAAAGAAACCTGGAAAGACTGTTTAGATGAAAAACCAATCAATACAACAGCTCAGAAGAAATACTTCTCTTCTTCCTGTTTGAGATTGACGTGGGAGATATTAATATTGTATGTGCTTGTCCAATGGATAAGATAATCGAGCACCATCGAAATGCAAAGCAGCTCCTGCAACTTTCCCTTCTCCCAGAGTAAAATCTGCTTTTCCGTCCGAATTCCCTTTCTCCTGCGATGCCATCTAGAGGCAGCCAGACAGAGAGGAGGGAGGGGAGGGGCAAAGGCAGGAGAAGGCGGCAGGTACCGGGTGAAGCCGGAGCTTCCCCCAGACCCAGCTAATGAAATGAATTAGGCTTTCCAATTGCTGCAGCCATTAGAGGAAGAGCAAGCCTTGGCTCCGACGCCTCGCTGGTACTTGCATAACAAATCGCACTTGAGCAGCGGGTGACTCAGCAGGAGGATTTCCCACGGCACCTTTCTAAGAAAGGCGCAGTCTGTACCACGGGTCTCTGGCTGCTGAAGAAATCCTCACGAATTGCATCCCTCCCCCTGTGATTTAAATCTGCAAACGCATGAAAGAAAAAAATCCTTAAACATCCCAGATTTGACAGGGGGAATTGAAGGACAATGAAAAATCAGGAACCAAGATTTGCAGCGAGCCGCAGGCACCTCCGGGCAAACCAGCACAGTGCCAGAAATTTGGTCAGGGGAAAGGTTAGTCCCCGATTTGCTCCCTCATCCATACATGGTCTCCTTGCTGGGACCTTGGGTACTCACTTGAACTCTGTAATTCAGCTCCTAATAACTTCTTCTCAGAGGGGTTGTAGGTCTTTGTGAAAGATGAAGACTTTGAGACATTCACAAGACAGGCACTTCTGCACGCTCGGTGTTCAGGTTTTCGCCATGAACTTTAGCCATGTTTTGCACAGCAGCAGGGACCGCAGTCACTGGCTCTTAATTCCACAAGGGCTAACACAAGATCAAGCAGTGTTAAAACTTCAGCAATTATTTTGCCATATGCAATACAGAGTACTATTGGAAATGCATCACTTTTTTACCCTACACAGAATTTAATCCATTCCTCTCAGATCACAGCTCACAAATACTGCTAATGTAGATGTTTCTATCTGAGGGCTCAAGGTTTCTTCTCAGAGTTCCCCTGGCCTTTAAAAATTAATCACTGTCAAACTGGAGAAAAAAAGGGGGGGGGGGGGGGGGGGAAGAAATAAAGAAAGCACCTTCAAGGGTCTTAAGGAATAAAACAGTTCAGAATATTTTATTTTGACAATCATTGGTTGTAGCTTTTCCCAAAAAAATTTAGAAGGCATTTTTAAACTGTAAGTTTGACTAAACTAGCAATAAATAAGGCCATGTTAACTAATCTTGATGCTCTTATTAAAAGGGCTGAGCAAAAAAGAAGAAAAAGATATGTTATTCAGGTCTGGACACTGCCTGATTTAACAACTTTAAAGGACCTTTAAAGCAGCGCGCATTTAAGTGAATTTGCTTTTCCAGCAAAAAGTTAAAGAAAAGATAGCTTTCTCTGGTAAAGGGAAAGGAAAAGAGCAAGAGCTTTGAATGTACTGCTCAAACACAGATTCTTGTGACTGACAGAAGTCTCAATTCTGTATGAAATCTATTGTTTGAGGCTGAGCTTGCAGATAGTTAGCTTAAAGGCAGGAAAGTTTCACCTTGTGTTCAAGGACAAGCATTACCCATACATCAAGAACTGAGGGAACAACAGTCCTGGTACAGCACATCCGGAGTACAGAAGGGATGGCTATCAATTTTAGGAAAATATATTTATCCAGTTTTACAAATATTTTCAGCATTTTTACAAAAACAATGTGTGTTTCATGCTAGTTAATAGTTTTTCACTTTTTCTGGAACACATCAGTTGCCTATAAGAAAGCAGCTCTTCCTAAGGTCTACCCCATAGCTACACCTAGGCAAGACTCCATCACAGAACTACTAGAATGGAGCATTAAAAATGAGATGTAGTTATAAAAACATAATTTTTATAAACAAGACCTTAGCTAGCCTGTTGGGAAGTCTTGGTCTCTGCCAAAGGCACGACAATCCAATTCCCAAGGGTCTACTTAGGAAAGACTGGTTCGTATTTCAGAAGGTAAATGGAAAGTCTGAGTCATCCCAAATCAGCTCTACTTTTCAAGGATGGTGTCCTAATCAGTATTTTTTACCACAAGTCACCAAAACAGTCTCTATATTCTCTTCTTCCAGGTGAAACTCAAAACAGTTTAATTTATCAGTGCTGAAGAGCACAAACAAATACTATTTCCAAATTTTTTATGACGATCTCCAGAGTCTTTACCTCTCCTAACACAGAATTTCTGCAGTTCATGCAGAAACAACCATCAGGAATCTGAAAAATATATGAAGCGAGAAAGACTATCAACACCCTCTGATTTCTAAACTCTTAAAACAGTTACTGGGTCACTTCCAGCTCCCCACCAAGCACACAGCAGGAACCCTTCAATGCCTCTCCCTTGTCCTTCACCTTTTACTGACCAGGGTGCAACCAGGAGATAGATGTCCACGCACCAGCCCCATCAGCATGCAGCAAGACAAGCCCCGCTGCGGGCTGGGTGCAGCGGCAGTGACCATGCACTGACACAGACCACCAGACCTGGCTTAAAAGTACACACTCCGTCTTCCGGCAGGGCTAATCGTGTCGTATTTCTTTTCTCATACAGGCACCTCTATCTCCTCTTATTTATTTATCTTAATGTGTTAGTGCAAAAGACACCAAGGAACTCAAATAGACTTCCTAGGCATCAGCTGCTTTGGTACCCCTTACTGGTTTGCAGGATGGTTGTTCCCCTTGCTCTCAGCTGGGCAACATCCATGTCTTATCTTCCCATCAAAATAAACAAACTCCTTTCACTGTCTGTCTAGAATCCAGTTTGAACCAGTGGCACAGGAACAGGCACCAGGACATATCCAAGTGCAGTATAAAGACAAATAATTCTTCTTTCATGAAGCAGCTACTCTGCTGCACAGACCAGACTGTGAGGTCTCTCAGCACAGCCATTCCTGCATGGAAGAAATCATCTCCTCAGCTTGCTACTCCAGGGACAACAAAGGCTAATTCCTATAGTTATGCTCCGAAACTCACAAAAGATTTGGAAAAAGAAAAAGCACAACAGAGGTAATCAATTTACAAAGAAAACAAATAGATGATGCCTTATCCCTAAATAGGATGAGCTCTCCCAGACTCAAAGAGGAAAACAGCGTGTTTCCTACCCACACATGAGTGACTGTGACCTACAGCTGCACACGGGCTAGGCGATTTTATAGCTACTGGGACCTGATCACGTAGCTGCAGTTCATTCAAGTATGGTCTACAAACTAGTGCTGACAGCATCATGGAGCCCTAAATATTTAGTATCACTAGTACATGGTAGCACACAGTTCTCAGAATCAGCCGAGATACTTTTTTAATTTATTCTGTCACAAAAGAAGGAAAGTGAAAATCAGAAATGGCTGTAACAAGAACACACCAGAGCTACTGCTTAAAGCAGATAAAATTGGATCTGATTCTTATCCTTTCTAAAGTGGTCCTCAATCAGATAATTTCAGATTTTAGACTATATATGCCATGGTTTTAAAGTCTGTTCTAGAAACTTTTTCTACAAATATAGAAGAACTGCAGCAAAACACAACACTTAAGTCAATGAAAGAGTGGCAACGGCTGCAAAGCAGTGATTACCTCTTAAGGAGTGCAGAGAGGTTAATTTGCCAAAGAGATTATCAGAGGTAACTCCAGCTGCTAAACCAAGGAAGGGTGGGCTATGTGAGCACTGAGGCTTTCAGGAGGATTCAGAAGAAAAATGTTCTCCAGAGGGAAAAAGCAGAGGTTCAGCTGCAGGGACTGGGAGAAGGTTTGCAGCTGGTTCTCAGCCAGGTGGGCACTGGCAGCAGGGGCAGGCAGCAAGGCCATGCCCGCAGACAAGTACCTCCTCCTGGGTGGAAAAGGATTGGAGAGATGCCTTGACTCTGAGGACACTGTACTTTTTTGTTAATCCTGTATCTACTAGCAAAAGAGAGGGTTGTATTCCTTCACTGGGCGCAGGAGGGACAGCCAAGAAGTGTGAGATAAATCATACCCAACACTAATCTAAATACATTCCTCTAAAGAGATGGCTAGACCAAAAGATGTCCATGCACTAACCTTGATGGAGAGGTTATTTATGCCCAATACACTGGAAAAAAGATTCAAGAAGAGATGATCCTTAAAAAAATATTACTTTTGTTCTGCTGCCAACATCAGAGCATGCTTTGGTTTTTGGCTAAGCCAGGACAGCGGCAAGAAGACAGTTTAAGTAATTCAGCACACAACTTCCTTTTGGAAAGTTACTTTAGAAATCAAAGGTCAAGGTATTGTCCTAAGAAAAAGTTGTTTTGTAACTTGTGCTCCGTTTCTATTCCATGAGCTTTTAGGCATGCAATTTCTCTGGTGGCTTAGGCTATGCTCTGTACATTTCCAAACTTTCTAAACAATTCCTGGAGTAAGTTGGGGACAAAAATCAACATTGGAGGATGTTAGCACTTAGTTTTCAATAACTGCTAGAAATAAAAAGGTGCTTTGCAGGGCACAAGTCTCTCTGCAAGTCTTTGCCTAGGCAATCCCTGACAGCAAAAAGTATTGAATGAAACTTTGCAAAGTGACTATAAAAGAGGACAGGGTATCTCAAGTCACAAGTTTAGGGATTTCTTGCCTGGTATTAGCACTCAATTGTAAGGTTCCTTGGGGAAATCTCAGCATGTTTTGCAAGTATTTCCATTTAATCTTGAAAATGCTTTCCGCTCCCTATAAAATGTTAGGTTAAAAAAAGAAACACTTGCATTTTAGCACTGGATAAAATGGAGCCAGGTGAGAAGAGCCACTTATTTAAGAGCTGCCCTAAAAAAAAGTCTATGCAGTTCTCTCGAAGTATGATGGCTCAGCAACACTGTTCTGGGTGGATATCACTATAAATCTTCCTCACGGCTACTCTTTATATCAGCCTATATCCTAGTACCAAGGAACAACAGCTGATGTAGCTGTACTATTCAATTATTTGGGTTCATAGTGATATATCTGGGTGGTGGCAGTGGCAAAGGAAGTCCTGGTTTGGTCACCTCAGTGTGCAGGGCTTATGTGCCTATGCTTAGGGAATGGGATTCAGCACAAGTACACCAATTCCTGGTCACCAGCTACTCCAGAGGAGCCATGGGGCACACAGGTAAGGTAGGATGCTGAGGAATTTCTTAGATCATTTGTTTGTGTATTTAAAAAACAAAAAACAAAACAACAAAAGCAAAAACCACAAGCACTGAAGAATGAGGTTCAGTGCAATGCCAGCTTCTCCAGCCCAATATCAACCCTGGAACAACAGGCCAGATCCTACATTCATAAGTTCTGTTATTTCTTAAGACTTTCTTAAAACCACAAAAAAAACAAGACAGGGTGTTTGTATTCCATGGGTGTGAAATTCAAATGCATGTAGCTAGAAGAATTTCAGACTGTAATGCCTTTGCAAACAGCCCCCAAGGCTGATTTGTCACACATTGCTGGTCTAAAAGCAAGTTCTATTCACAAGAGCTATACCTCAGGGATTGTAATAAAAATTTTTAGCCGTCTCCAATTCAGTGCACTTTTAATCCCACAGGAATGGCTGTCATTTCAGCAGCTTGTAACGGATGAGAGGAGAGACTATGCCCCATCCTTACACAGGAGGAAAAAACCCACCAAAACCCAGGACTGTAATTCACTCAAGATGTTTTATACTTTAACATTCTACTTCACTGCACTTCATTATCATTGTGAAGAAGGTTTTAAACATTTCCCTCAAACACCTTCTTCTAATAGTCATTGTCTTGGTCACAAAATACCTTTTCTTGTGGTAGCAACAGAGCAAACTGTTTCACATCCAGCCCTCAAAGCTCCCAAGCCATCCTGGGCTTTCAGTCATAAGGAAAGGCAGTGTGTCCTTGAGCAGGAGAAATAAGCAGCATGCAAATAAACAAAGCAGATGCAATATAGCTCCTATTCTAGGTAAAAGGTAGCAGCTGGTCATACACACAGGGGGTTCTTTTTCATTTGGGGGCTGCCTGAAACATTTCAAGACATAATTGATGCTTCTCCATTAGCATTCTAGTTCTGAGAAGCATGTTGCAGAAGCAAATCTCCCACCCATCCTTCCTTGCCACACTTTGGTCTGTATCACAGAGCAGTCTCCAAGTGCAAGAACTGGTTTCCTTCCATACGACACCACTCCATGGGAAACTCCCATTAGCAAATGGCTGAAACCCCATCTACGTATAATCATCTGGAGATCAATGGAGATTATTCCCCCAAGAAATCTATTCAAATTCCATTCAATATTATTCTTAAAGTCTTGGGATAAAAAATATGCACTTGTATCACAAGTGTGTATCAGGATCCTGTGAACACAAGTCTAGCAGGTTCAGAGCTCATGCCAGTAACTTTAAAAAATTTCTCTCCACGTCTATCTGGTAGCTGTACATTGGCATTGGTTTTACTAAGTAGCAGCTTTATAAATGAAAGAATGAGAGCTAATGCCTTAACTAGAGGCAACAGGATAAAACCCCTTAAAATTACTGTTTATTATCAGCAGTCTCCACTATCTGAACAAATTGCCTGTTGAAAGAGTCACATATACACACAGTTTTATCACTTACTAATATTGCATTCTGAGGTTGTAGCGTTCTTCCCCTTATTAATGGGATATAATGGAGCTTTAGGGCATGTCCTGCTGTTCAAACAAAAGAATTAGCAGCTTGCATTAAGCTCCCATTACGAGCAGCCTAGTCTTTCTCTGCAGGACATCTCTCAATGAGGCTATATCTAGACTGAGCCCAAGAACCTCCCTGTGGCATAAATGATCTTAAACCTGCTGACTCCAGAGAAAGCTGGGGACAATCATTGTCCCAAGGTGTCTCGTCTTTGCCACTTTATCCAAATATGACTTCACTTGTCTTATGGGTGCGATCATGTTGAAAGATCCCTGGCTGGATTCACCCTGCAAAGCCTTCCACAGACAAACCTGGCTATTCTCTGTCTGAGCAAAATAACGGATCAGCAACAAATTGGCCGACAGAATAGGGAGGGATGTGGAGGAAGAGGATGCAGCACAGCACTGGTTCTCAGCGAAGGACACAATATCTTCCACTGCAAGGGCAGAAGCAGCCCAGCTCCCTGGGGCAGGCAACTGCAGGATCCATGCACCACCACCAACCCCTAGCTCTCAACCGTTTCACAGGGACTCGGCATCTATGTCAAAACACTCAAGATACCACCAATCCAAAGTTCAAAAGGAATAAAACACTCTATTGTATTTGCCTATGCAATGGTATTCTCTTGGTTTGCTTGACTCAGGAAAGGACATTAACATTATCTCTGAAACATTCAGAAAAAATTAGTGGAGTAGAAAAAGCTCAAGTAACCACCCTCAGCTGAGCTATGAAAATCACAATTCAGCTCAGTATAAGGGCAGCATATATAATAAAAAGCAGGCTTTTTCCTGTGATACATTTCAGATAACCTTAATGGATTTTCCCCCCTTCTTACTTCTAAACAGCTGCAGCAAAGTAACTTCCAGTTACCATATCTTCAATTAAACACACTGTGGGGCTTTTAGGGGATCCAGCATGAAAATCTTGCCTGGAAAAAAAAAAAATTACAAGCTGCTAAGAGTTAGTGGTAAGTTAATTAAGTGAAGATTGTCAGATTGCCACAAACTGGCATGGGATTCCTAGATCCTCTTCTCTAGATAAAGTGCTCTAACTGATGATGAAGGTAACACAAAGGAGAAAGAATCAAAAGCTGGTGCACCTGGAGAGCTCATGTCATACCAGGAGCTCTGTCAAACGAGCCAGTGCTCTTGATCTCCCATTACATTTAGTAAAGGCAAAGTTATGCCCTGAACAAAAAGTATATGATGTCAGAGAAAGCAAAATGGAAGAATTTTGTGCAATGAAAAATGAATTCCTGACCAATTCCTGCCCCCACTGTATCAGAAAAGTGTCAGTGCTCCAGCAGACAGAAATTTCTTTAATGACCAGTCTCTACAAGGTTCTCTTTCTATAAACCAGTTCAGCTGGGCTAGTCCAAAGAAATTGGCTGAATGCATTACAGCGGACTGCACTTAGTGATCACACCCTTTCAAGTTGTAACAGTCTTCTGAAGGCAGAATTTTACGAAGAAATAAAGCAGCAGAGTGCTCATGAAACCTGCACGTAAAGAAACCATCCTGCTTAAGACTGGACTATTCCCAGTCAGTTATAACCCCCAGTTATAACATCCGTTATAACCCCCAAGAAGTCAAATATTAATAACCCAAGCTCTGCTATCTCTCAGGTTCTCAGTTTTCACTTTTTCTTCCCTCCTCCCACTCAATCAATTAAAAAGTATACCCTTCATTTAATTCAGTTTTGGCTTCCTTGCTACATTTGTGAGTTTGCAAGGCAGGTGCTCCCTGTACGTCCTGCAGAGACAAGTCCCCTCCACCATGGGCACGAGGCGTAAAAACGGGCTCCAGCACCTCCTCCACTTCCCAGAGCTACCTGCAGGTAGTCCACGGAGCAAGAAGGGTTCCTCCTTAACATTTGCTACACACAGATGTTATGTAGGCTGCCTGATATCTCTGAGCAAACCCACCACTTTAGAGGATATTTTGGGACAGGTTTTATGCCGATGAAAACCAGTCCCCAGGGCAGTGGTTCACCTCCCCATTCCCCTTGAAAGTGCTGAGATTTCTTGAATGCCGTGCAGTTGCTCAGCAAAAGCATTTGGCTTTAATGAAAAACTAAGGGAAAATAAGGTATAAAACTGTCAAACAAACAAACTAGCTATCTAAGAGATCTAGCCAAAAGGAACAAGCCTATTAAAGGAATCATTTTCTGCACCAATATGTCACTGCACTATACTCTGTGCATAATTATTACTTAAATCCAGCCATCCCATGCATTATTAACAGGACCAGCCAACCTCAAGTCCCCATACAGCCTTAAAGCGGATATATTCAATATTCCCAACAGGAAATGGGCAGCCATCCATTATCAGCAATAGGCTACAGTTAGGTCCATGCCTCTTTCAAGCAGGTTTTGTTCTGGTGTGATCAACAAGGCTGCTCTCCCCCATCCTCCAAACTGCCTTTACTGTCAAATCTGAGCAGCATTTCCTCATTTCTCCATGAAGAATGAAAGATTACCCTTTATTGGGAGCAACAACATATTGTTTAGATGCAAAAACACTCTGGGAAGAGCGACTAACCTAAGTGAATTGACAACAGCAAAATAAGAGGTAGTGAGGAGTCAGGATCAGGGATGTATGGGGAGGGAGAAGAACAATACTCTTATTGTTGCTGAGGGCAATGAAGACTTTTGTATGCTGTTCATGCATCTGCTATGGCTACAAAGTTGTTATTAAATACAGGCCTATGCTAATCTATCAGTTTATAATTCAGCATTACTCAGATCTGGACAGACACAATTCCTGTCCCTCCTAGATTTGCTCTATACTCCTCTAGTCAGTGTTTTTCCCTGACCATGGCAGGGGGGCTGTAACTGGACAATCTATAAGATTCCTTCCAACCCAAACCATTCTATGATTTCTCACTGCTTGTGCTCAGTTGTGAAGTAGTGGTTTTGTACAAGGCCACACCACTAGCAAAATACATAAATGAAATGCCATTTTTCCACAAGTGGGATGGTTCTCTCTCATGCACGGGCATGGGTCAAAGCTAACATGCTCCAACTGTGGGGAAAGGAATTTCTTTCTCTAAAAGGGATCTGAATCCAAACTTACGCACCAGGAACCACACAGGTTTTACATAAATACAGGAGAGTATATAGTGCAAATTCTAGTACTTCCTGCATATTCCTGTGCCCTGGCCTCTTTACAAATTCCCTGTATTGTGAAGTGACTTTGTCGCATCCCATGCGAGGTGTAATTATGGAACAATTCAGAATAGGGGGCCTGGAACTTTAAATGCTTCAGCAGCAAGCCAAGGAAATGCCCACAAATTATATGTTAGGAGGGTGTTCGCTATGAAAATGTTTGGCTGGAGATTTAGTGAATATGCCTTACTAAAAAAAGTGAGGGAAGGGGGAAAGCCTAAATAATAACGCCGTGATATTTACAAAGGCATTCTTTTCACTATAGAGTAGAAACCTCAGAGACAACAAGAATCACAGAAGACATGCCTGTGCTGGAAAGTTTACAACCTCACTCGACTGACTGCTGTCAGAGGAGCAGTACAGTACGTTAGATGTGCACTACAGTTTTTGTGTAACAGATACAACGCACCTGAAAGACAGATATCAAGCCAGCTGGTTGTGAAGGTAGCCCCTCGGGCTCCTGTTTGTTGCTGGGAAGCCTATCAGTAAATATGAGCCTGAAAGGTTTCCTACTCGCAGGGGGTGGCACAGCAAGCAGGTCAGTAGGTTCTCTGAGAGGTGTTCTGTAACACATGGTTTGTTGGAGGAGTGACACACTTAACATAACAGTCATCAATACCTGCATGTGTACTTAAAATAAAAGTTAACTAGTTCCAGCTTCAGTTCTTCCCTTCTTTTGATAATGCCTCTTAATTTTTTTTAAAATCAGTCTGTAAAGGACTGGCAAAAACGCAGCCCCAAAAATCAGGCTGTTTGAGAACATGAAGCAATTCCTCCAGCGGCACCCTCCACAAAACAGCTACCTTGAACTCCTACTACCACATTCTTAATTTACAGCCTTAAACATAGTCTTCTGAATTCCCAGTCTGCTGAATTCCTCTCCTGCAGCATGACAAATGCCCCACAGCAATATTAAGGGGGGAGGGTTCAAAACGGCCTGTTTTCAGTATCAACAATCTGAAGATGCTATTAGTAGATTACCTGGACAATATATTATTGCTGAAGCAAGGTGTGTTAGAAAATACTGAGTCATCCTACTGAATTAATGAAAATAGTCTGAAATTACAAATTTTCTAACTAAACTTCAACATAGCTTGGGTTTGCCATCAGTTGCTGTAATCTTCCATGTCCACAGTCCACACTACTCATGTTTTCACCTTGTTCCTTGCATGAACAAGGGGTAAAACCTGAAGGCTGGATAGAAGCCAAGGAATGGGAAAATAAAACAGCAAGTATCACAGTAATATTAAAAGCCATGCTTTCCTCACTCAAGACAACTCCTGTTCAAAGATTTGGTTTTTGGGGTGTCTTGATTCAAATTGTCACTGATGGCAGGGGCTTAACTTGCAGAAGGTTTAGAAGGTTGCTTGCTAGGGTGTATAGCAAAATGGGCAAAATCAAACATCTCAAGGCCACAGCTACTTGTACAACTGAAATGAGTCAGTTTGCAAGCATACTGAGGCTTACTGCAGTGATCTTAAATCATGAGAGTTTTTTTTACTTTTCAAAGTGTATTTTTAAACCCGAGAGCATTAGACAAAAGAAGAAAAAAAAAGGCTATTTTGATTCTGCTTTTACTTCTGTGAATTGTTAGACATTGTGGGAGGGTAGAGAGATAAGATAAGCCAGTCTCCAAGCCTCCTCTTTCTTATGTTTATATCCAGCCAGATCTGCTGCTTATTACTCTGGCATTTAACTCTATCTCGAGCCAGTAGGAAGAAAAAATGAGGGAAGACATAGTCTGGCTGACCATCAAACTCCTCCCTGAGAGGGATGTGGTACAGACAATGTGAAGGGTAGTTTGAGGGGGCACTGCAAGCTGAGCTAATCTAAGACAGCAAAACCTTTGGAGACTGAGGAGCAGGGCTGGTTATCACAAGAGAGCAACCTGTCTGCCTTTGTTTCTTTGTCTCCCTTCAGTTTAGCTCCTATTTTAGAGCTCAGAGCCCTTGTCAATACTCAAAGGATGGTGCACGTTTTTGTTTTGATGATTATGATGATCCTGCTTTCTCAACATGACAAAAAGGAATTGGATCTCTGCATCTCTCTAGGTTGTCTTGTCTTTTGGTCCAGAAGAAACCACTCTTTCAGAATGCTTCTCTGCATTTTGCTCTCCAAACAGTCTCTTGGTTAAATCTCAGAAATTTTGGGAGAGTTCAAAAAGCTTTGGCACAAAGGCAGAGGCTGTTCCGGGAGCTGCTTTGTCCTGAAAAGCATCAGCCTCTTCTAGCACAGCTCAGTCCTTGCACAGCGCATTACAGTCCATCTCCTCCCACCCCCCCATCCCTACTCAAACAGGAGAAGAGATGACCTCAGTAACAGAAAAGCACTGTGGTGTCTGACCTGAAGCTATACTTTGACATTTCAGCCACGATGTAAAAAGGGCAACAAGCCACAGGAAAGACTCTGGGCTGTGTGCAAGAGGCAGGAAAGACTGACCAGGTACTTTGGAGAGTCCCAGTCAGGAATTCAGTTTCTAAGAGAGACATTTATGATAAAGATCCTAATCATTTGTCATGAGCACTGCAGAAATACAAAAAAAATAAGCTCAATGGACAGAATGTGAGTGCAGAGTGTGGAAATCGGGCAGATAATTTAATAACTATTAACCTTGGTCCGCCTATGATTACTGTACGCTAGCTCTGCGATGCGCTACCTGCTCCTCACAGCATTTGAGGATGGATACAAATGAAGGAACAGGTTAGGGCTACCCTTTGGCTCAGGGGCAAAGAATGGATTTTTAACACGCACCTTCACTCTCAAAGCATTCATGACATCCCCAGAAGCAGCAGCTTGCTGCAAACATACTCTCAAGCTCCAGATCTGATCCAGAGCCAGTCTGAAGCCATACTCCAGACCCCATTCCTGTTTTCTCAAACAGGCAGAATCATGAAGCCATCCTTTTTGGGCACTGACAACAGCTATATCTCTAGTACACCTGCTAGAATTTGCCACCATTTCTTCTTTCCATGCTTTAGATTTAATTTCTCCCACAGTTCTTTGGCTTCTGCATGAATCAAATACCTGCTGGCAATCCTGTGTTAAATCGCATCCCTTTCAGAAAAAGGCATGGTGGACCTCATGTCTTGAAAAAGGGAGTTCTGGTAGTCCAGGGTCATTGCAACCAATTACACCAACCAATGCTTCACTGATCCTCCTGCCTTTGACACTGAAATAGTGACTGGTTTCATCCACCTACACAATCTGTCTATTCCACTTGGTTTTTCAGAGACAAGAGTGCATAGACCATCCCTGAACTATTGAAAAAAACAAAAAGTCTTGCTCGTGCAATGCACACTGAGCTGATCTAAGCTATTGTTGTGGGTTTCCACCTAATCCAAATCACTGAGGCACAGTCTTGGAAATAGTAAATGATGCTGACAGAATTAAGAAAAATGCTGTCCAGGCAAATCATTGGCTCAGCTTAACATTTCTAATTTCTTTCTTCATCTTAAAGGGAGCAGTGGGAAAGAGGAGGTTCTCGCTTCCCACACCCCCTCCAATTATAATAATTTTCACACCGCACCTGGAAAAAAGTCTCAGACTGTGCCATTAGAAAAATCAAGCAAGGATGAATACAACAGTTCCTGAAGTAGTTATCTTGGGTGAAGGTTAGTATTGTAGCAGCAGACAATAAAGCAACAGAGAAGGTAGCATTCTAACCAGTGTTCAAGCACATGCTTTCTCATTAAATAACTGTCCAGAAACCACAATTGCCAACTGAAAAAAAGCTCAGGACAACTGTCCACTCGTATGAAAACACATGGTAAATCCTGGCTATATCACCGTAGGAGAAAGCATTAAGTCAATCGTGCCAGGACATGCAGGCTGGAACCAGGGGCTCTGAGGACTTCAGGCTACAGGTTTTGATTCCTACATCTGCTTCTGGAGCATGCTCCTACCCTTCTCCTGTGCCCACTCTTCTCATAACAGTGGAGAAGATGACCCATATCAGCAAGCCAAGAAACTCATGGCTCTTGCACACTGCAAACAGTCTTCCATGATCAGGGAGAGAGAACATTTAAGTCTGAGGCATATTAAGAAGAGGAAATAGAATCAGCAGCAGGCAACACCTTCAAGGCTCTGACTGAGCTTTCTGCCCTTCTCAAGGAACCTCTTTAGATTTCTATTGACCAGCAATCACCCATCTGCCTTGCTTGTACTTACTCTGGATCAAACAGCTTGTCACAGACTTCTGCTTGGAGGACAGCTTGAGGTGGAAGCTCTTAGCATCTCCTAGATCTGCTGAGCAGGGCTGGTTGCGGGCTAGTTCTACTACGCACTTCCAAGTGCAAGGCGCTACCTAGTCACATGCCCTACCTATCCTAGCATTAAAGTCTGTTCATTATCCATGCAGAAACATCCCTGCAATTCCCAACCTAAATATATTTCCAGTTATATATTAACACTGTCCCTCAGCAAAACCATTTTTTTCCTCCTCAGTGTTTTCCCCACCAAATGCAATCACCAGCTCTTTTACTGTTTTGCTTTTGACAGTCTCTCTACCTCCCAGCCTGTTTCATCCTTCTCTGTCCCACTCCCATTTGAGCAATTGGCAGGAGGTAAAGGAGGCTGTTGAGGTTTCTTTGCACACAACATCCCAGAGCACGGCTGAGGATTGTCTCTTACCTTCGGCTGACTCGGTTCAGCTACAGAGCTCCCAGCTGCAAGTGGACACGGCCAGGCTGGAGATCAGAGGACAAATCCTGCCAGAAAAGCTGCAGCACATTGCGCAGATCTTAGTAAAACATTCCCACCAACCACATTAAAAATACAGAGGAAAGACAGAGCAGTACAATTACCTTCTATGCAGGAAAGCAAGCTGCCTCCAAGGGCTTTAGTACTCCCAGCCCTGCAAATGTGATTGAGAACAGCTGAGGAGGTACAGCCAGGGGCATGAGCAACCCCACACTCCACTCTAAAAGGGACATGATTCTACTTTTCTTTTCTTACAAGAGCCCCTGGCCTTTCAATGAATATTTTTCAATGAAATCAAGCACTTGCAGAAGTTTGAATTTGCAGATCTGCTGGATTGTAGTAGTTAGAAAGGCCTGAAAGCACAGTAAGGATGGTACAGGTTGCAGTCAGTTTTCTAGATTGCACTGAGCAGGGTTAATACAGGGCAAAGGAGAGAGGTCAGCATGTAAGGATTTACAAACAGGAAAGCATGCAAACCTGTTTAGCAGCTGCATTGATTCTTGACACCAACTTGCCTACGTGCAACATCAGGAAGTCAGAAATCCATGCTTGCTGTCACTGCAGACAGATGAATGCGGGGTTCCTAGTTCTTGTAGAAAAAAATTTAAGTAATTCTAAGTGTGTTTTAAAAGCAGAACAGGGAATTCAAAGGTGAGAAATAAGGAAAGTCTACGAGAGCTTGAAATTCAACACCTTAACCTTGGCTATTTTCAAAAAGTTTGGCTACTGCACCCATGGCACTCACACCAGACCATGCACACTTTTACCAGAAAAGCTGCATTTTAGTCCCTCTTCTGTTCTTGTCTTTTAAACTTCAAGTCAAATTTCTAGCTATTCATCACTAACCACAGGCTCAGCCCCCAGCCTCACCTGAAATACAGGCCGGCGTTATTAGCACAGTGCCCCAGGTGCCAGCTATTTAACCAGGGGGCACCCAGAACACTCCATCCTCTGGCTAGCACAAATTCCCCACACTACAATCAACATTAAAATTAACCTACTGATTATTTCTGTTCCTGAACTGAATCACATGCCATATTTTCTAAAGAGATTTCAACATTTTTATTTTGAAAAGTACTTACAGAAAGGTAGTTCTTTTCCCCTCCCACAGTTTGCCAGATCAGCTCCTAACATTATAGGTGTCTCACACAACTGTTCCCCTGTACCAAGATTTTTAATTCAGCTGTCCTTCTGCCTCTCTATTTCTTCTGTAATACAAGAAATTTTGGCTGATTTTTCCTCCACAATACAGAAGTAGTGTTGTGAAGGAACTCTGCAGTGGAGTTGTTCTGGATTTACACCACTGTGAATCAGGATCTGCCCCATTAACGCTGGGGAGAAAATACCACCCATTATCATTAAAATGAGGCAGAGTAGAGCGAACAGAGGAGGGTATACTATGGCTTAATAAAGCATTTTAACAAGATCTCCTTATCTGTAAGGCCAGAAAGAGAAAAAACTTGTACATAGGCTGAATTTGCAAATAAACCTTTCTCATTGATGTACAGTTACTGGACTTTGTTTTGTTAATTGATAAATTAGCTTCCTATTGGGATTTTGTGAGTGATTTAGGGGTAAAATAAATGTCAGCAGCAATTACTTAGGAGTTGGTAATGTTCAGTTGACACAAAGGAAAGAAGTGCTACCTGAAAAAAACAATGATAGTCATCATCACAGATTATACACCCTCATAAAGAAATCGGAGGATAGTCTATGGACCTGGTCCAGATTAGCATCCATGCCAACACATGGTGAAGTTGTATGTGGTGCACAGGCCGTTCTGCTCACTCTAGCTCGCTGGAAACTCACTCTCATAGCATTTTGATTTTATGCTCCACATCTCAACATAAAAGGGGAGAAGTTTTCAGGTGCTGGGATAATGCTCAGGCTTTTATCACACTGGCAGCATCAGGAAGGAAAGTAGTTTCAGATTCAGTGGGAGAGAAGTGAACAGTGGTTTTAAACAGAAAACAACTGTGCTCTTGATGCCATGGCTTCAGCATTGCCCCATGCAGTGCGGTGCCCTGGGAGTGCTCTGCCGTCAGGGCTGGAACTGATTCCAGACGTTGCACTGCTGACATACCCACACCCAGGTGAGAATGGGAATGCTTGTTCTTTCAGACTCAATAGTCTCAGATTCAAGACATAATCCTATTTTTCTACAATTTTGCCCCCGTGTGGCCTACGTGAACAGTCCCACAGATGTGTTATGATGCAGACCCAACCACTGTGACTGGTTCCCCGCCGGCGCTGCTCGGTGCTGTCAGTGCTCCCATCAACACAGGTTTGCATGGACCTGGGCCAAGCAGAAAACTCCCAGCCCTGGACCTACGAACTCGAGGAACAATTTTGCCCCATCCTCACTACTGGATGTCAAAGCATCCTTCTGAGTCCGTTGGGAGGGATAACAGCCTGAGGAAGGCTGGCTTCCAGACCTGCTCAGAGGTTACTTTCCAAAATGCAGCTTCTGCTGATTCATCCCCTACCGACACTGCTGACTTCCTGTAAACATCTGACCCAGGAACATAAATTACCATTAAAGCTGACAAGGATATACCCTCCGTGACAATAACTCACACAGCTGCTGTTTCCTAGCACAAAAGAACATCCCTTTTGTTTTGGCACAGTGAGTACGTCACTTGGGATTACTAATGCAAGCATCTCTCACTGACATTAGTGAGGGTGGCGTGCTCTTGACATAGGAGGACAGCCATACTCACACCATGGGGCTCAGACATAGCGCAGTGACCATCATTCTCTGGGGGAAGAGGGATTTGTTGCAAAGGACTCATTTCTTAATGTCTTCATTCTCATCACACACCTCTAAATGTTATTAGTCATCCTTCATGATACACGAGATATCCTAGAAAACGGCTACTACTGCTAGGCAGGATGGAAATTACAATGGCTATCAAATCAGTTCCAAGGCTTCAGGGCAGGAGCTGATCACCAGGTGGAAGCAGGAAGGAATCTCTCCTCAGAGATAGCGTTGCTGCAGAAAGATACAGATTGAAGTGATCATGGAGCTGGGAAGGCAGGGAGGGAAACTGGTTTTCAAACACGCCATGGGACCATGGCTAAAAAGGAGCAGTTGCACTGAATAGTTACAGGAGCCCCTTTGAAGGCAAGCAAAGTGCAGTGTCTTCACCCTTCCTAGAGTAAATTTCCACAATGCTCCACCTATCATAAAGCAATCACATAATTCAAGGTTAATGCTTCAAGACACTCTTAAAGGTACAAACTTGTTATAATGTGCACTACGTTAATTACAGTTAAATTATTCCCAGCATTTTTACTTTGGCACTGAGACATCTGTTTGCATCTGCAAAGAGCCTCTCTTATCCCACAGCAAGTTGCATAATGTTTTCATTAGGAACATCTAGCAAATGACAAGACAATATTCCAGTAATGTTTCTTCCACTAACAGATGTGATCTTGTTGAAACCTCTCCCTTTGGTTCCCTTTACCTTCTTGCTCCCCTGGAACGAGAAGATATAGAAATAGGAGCATAAAACATTACAATAAAGGGGAAGTTAAGCAACCTCATTACAAACAACCTAGAGCAGCAAACAGCTTGAGGTTTGGAGGAAAGGAGCTTGCATGTTGTTTACACTTGTAGAGGTAATGACTAACAATTTGCCTCAGCCCGAAAACTTTATTTTAAATGAGGTAAATTTAAATTATTTAAATTTAAGTTTGAAAATCCAGCCCAAGTTGGATGGGGCATCGAGGAACCTGGTTTAGTGGAAGATGTCCCTGCCCATGGCAGGGGAGTTGGAAGTAGATGATCTTTAAGGTCCCTTCAACCCAAACCATTCTATGATTCCGTGATTGTAAATGTAGCTGTGACTTTTAAGTGAGATGACTGGCTGCTTCATGAAGCTGTTCGCTGTGTAGACTCAATCACATCTTGACAAGTACATTTCTTCTCTCAGTCCGATTTCTAGGTTGAGGATGGGATCTCACAAGTTTCTGTCTCAATCCAGTCTTCAGCTGAACTGTTTAAGCCTTTGGTACCTCATCAGGATCCGCACCCAGACGCGTCACTCTGTTGCTGCTGAATGCAATGAGAGTGCTGCCCAGTGACCAGAAAACTCTTATAAATCCAAAGTATTTCAGGGTAAAAGAGATCAAACAACAAACATACAGAATACTAACACACTTTGTTCACTGGATACCAATTTTTCAGTAGGAGTCCTGACACAACCAAGCTCCTCACGGTCCCTTTGAAGCTTCTAAAGTCTGGTACAGCCCATGTTTCCCTGCACAGACCATTTCTGTAGCTTTCTTGTTTTGGGAGAATCTCCTTAAAACCTTCTTAGTTTTTTTTTATAATGCTGCCACCCTGGGAGTTGTCATCCTACTTTGTGACCCAGCTATCACTTGAGCCTGACTTCCAGCAACCTCCTCTGAAGTTTCTGTGATGGCCCAGCATCCTGGGTCAGGTTTAGAGCCAGATGTCTAGCTCACAAGTAGGGAAATGTGAGCATGGTGGAAGACACTGGCTCAACCTGTACCTTGCCCCTAAGGGCAGCATGATTGTCCTGATCACTGTCTTGCCTGAATATGCCTCACCCAAAGTATTCATTCTCCAGGAGTATCTCAGAGAGCCTGGTGAGCTCAGCCATGCTCTCATGTCCTCTTGTTCTGTTCCCATTCTGCCCAACCCCGACGGTTTTTTATAAAAATACTGCGCGTAGCAAAGGCACTTCAGGGTAAATGCAAGAGTGGCTGAAAGGTAGGGTATGAAGGTGAACTCAAGCTTGTATCTACTTGTGCATCACGGAGATGTAACTGGACTAAACCCCAGATGAATGGAGAGTGTACAAGTGCAAATGCCTGAGTGCTGGAGCTGGGGTAGGCAGTGTTGGCATAAGCACACACAAGTGCTGCTGTCAACAGCAGTAGGAAAATATTTCTTCCAACCAAGTCACTTTCTTACATTGTTTATAGCCTATTATCTATTAGTACTAGAGTTATTGGAATAAATCTTGCTGCCTGTTTTCAACAGAATCCTATTTTGTGTCTGGATCCTTCCTTTTTCTCTCTTCCCCCCTCCCTTATTAAGCAAAGGCAATCCTTCTACACAAGAAACTCTGATGATGGATGCAGTAAAGAGTAACTTTATGTCACCAATCAAACACTTGTAGCATTCCTAAAATTACAGCATAGCAGTTCTGTAGCTGTAAGAAATCCTTTTTTATTCTTCTCACTTAGCCTGGAGTGTATCAGGACTTCATTTTCTAAAATCAATAAGTGAGAAGAAAGTCAGATTTAGTGCCTGAAAGCAGCAATAAAGTGCGAGTCCCTTTTACTCTGCTCTTCCTAAGTCTCAGTATTGTCCTTCAGGGATGACTCCTAAAGAATTTACCACTCCATGCGCATTTTCCGATCGGAGTCTGAGCAAAGTTTCTTGGGTGAGTTGATGGTCCTGGTGAAGCCACTAATGATCCACAGGTTGCTGGACTGAGACTGAAGTGAGCTTTTGTACTACAAATATTTACTCCAGCTCCTGCAAAGGTTGTCTGCCCCAGAATATCCCAAAAGTATCTTTTAGTGTACATGAAGTTGGGTTGAAAAATTGTGAAACTGTCACAACAGTAAACAGTTCAATTTAATGCTTTCCTCGCTTTTGAGCCTTTAGAACTCTGTTTTAAAAACTTCTCTCCTCAATCTTGAAGGCTACAAAAGAAACAAAAGCTTAAATTCTCCCTTAGTCAAGTGGGAAATTATAGCAAAATTACTCTTGCAGTGGATGGCAGTACTATACTCTCACACACCATCAATAGCCATCTAGTAAACAACTCAGATCTCCAACGAAAATTCTCCTTCCTTGCTTATGTTTATGTCTGGAAATTCCTTAAGCAAATAACAATCAGTGTGGGTTACCCACCCTGCATGTGCTGATCTGTTCTGCGGATGTGTTCTTGCTGCAGACCTCTTTGAGAAGATGTTATGACTCCTCACTCCTTGATCTCTCAATTGGAGCAACCTACTCCGTGTCTTCCTTTATAGTCCAGATTCCTCCAGCATCATGGCTCATACAATGTATTATAAATGCATTTCTACAGGACACGCTGCAAAATTCCTAACTGCTTTGCATTGTTCAAAAAATAGCCAGAAAACAACAGATTTATGCAAGGCTTTGTATGAAGTTACTTGAACCGTATTTGCTTTATGGTTCAAAGACACTAACCAAATGACAAAACTCTTGAAATAAGACTTGAAACAGATATGACAAACAAAAAATATAATTATTGTAGTTTCAAATTGGACAACTAAGGCACAGCAGGGTTGAAAGTCATTGTTATACTGAAAATCTGCAACATACAAGGTTTGAATCTAACATTGCTGTTTAGACATTACTTGGATTCTCTTTTATCCTTTTGGCTGATTGTGTACTCTTAGAGTGGTCTATACTCTGTTTCTGAATCTACACTCATTGCCTGTCTTGATTTTCTTTCCCTTTTCTTGTAACCTAGGCATCTGATTGATTAACCATTTTTTTTTTTCGTGAACGTTGCCAAAATTTCTATTCGCCTATAATTGTGTTCTTGTGGTTTTGGATCATTAAGCATGTAAATTAAATTTGGTTGCAAATTGAATATATAATTGTGCATATGCAGGGTCTTGAAGAATAGTGAGGACTTTAATGAGAGAAGATATTCCCACATCTGTAATTCTGACCTACTCAGTCTTTCAGAAAGGAATTACTCAACAGATTTGAAATTGCATCATTGCAAATAATTTTGGCAGCTTTTATAGTAAATTATTTTTCTCTCAATGAAGTTATCCTGAAAAAGAAGGGCAACTCTTTCATCTCCTGTTGGTGGCTGGGAACATGTCTACTGCTAGACTAAGATCCCTTTGACTTAATTTTTTTTATTTAACCTTAGAGATCTGGACTAAATAGATAATATACCTTGCTTCTCACTGGAAAAGAATGCAAGTGTTTGGAGCCTAAATTCCAGGTAAGTATTGGGCTTTGCCACTCCTGGTGCTGGATAGAGGCACCCCTGCCACTGCAATACCTCAGTGTGGTGGCTTCATAGATGTCGTTTTTCCCTGAGAATCACTAGAAAAATCAGGACAGGTCAGACAATCCAGTTAACCTTTTCCTCTCTGATATAGGATATTGTTTTTGACAGGATTTAAACCTATGTCTATTCATGGAAGGTGGGAAAGTCACAAAAATTCAGAAGGTCTTTTCTTTTCCTCAAACACAAAGGAAAAAATACCATCGAGTTCTGAGGATTTTTCTCCCAGAATGAATTGGCTTTAATTTTGGATCATTCTCGATGCAACAACATAGGGCTTAGCCCAGGATGTTTCCTGGTCAGACCAGATTTACATATGCTGCTCGTTTCTAACACCATACTTCACACATGGTTCCCTAAATATCAGCTGAACTCTCCGAGTATGGAAGTAAATGGGAAAACGCGATCATAGTCAGCTTCTTAGGGATTAGTGGTCAATAAGGGCTTACTGGCACTTCTGGCAAGGAAAGAGGTTTTATCCTTCTAACCTTCTGGATGCAATGTATCACTTGTCTTCTACATGTTTTGCATTGCTATTAGGCCATTTTAAACACTGAAGAGTAAGTTTAATAAAGCAGCAGTTACTTACGAAGATCAGCTTATTCCATTGTCAAAGCCATAATCACTGTTACAAGACTTCTGATAAACAAACAAGTCCATCAAGTCTCGGCCAAATTCCAGCCACGTTAATCTTTCATGAGCTGCATAAATAACTTGAAACAATTAGTTTACAGCATGGCTCTTGCTATTTCTCCTTCTCAAGGGCTATTTGTGATCTGATGTTGATTGTTTCATATATATTTACTATTCAATTTTATTCATTGCATCTACCTAAATATTTTCTTTGTATGTGGTTTATGGTTGACATACAAGCAGGTAACCATGTGGGTTTGAAATCCATGAGACTCTGATGTGCTGCTTTGTAGCAACTAGACAGAACTGCCCACAATATGGGTTTTGTGTCTTGGGGAAAGAGAATAACTACCACCCTCACAGAAATTTTAATTTCAGTTCAGTAGTATGTGTAACTCTAAAATTTACTTTACTGCAAATTTTACCTCAGTAAAACTTTATTGCCAGTAAAGCAGAATATGAGCATGAAAGGTTCATGAGAATTGCTACAGTAATTGCATTTTAAAATTAAAGAATGATAATATACATTTTTAGTTTGCAACATTTGTCCAGTAATTATGCTGTACTTGCCTAAAATTACAGTCTGCAAGACAGTGAGTGAAGTTATTCCTGACACCTTATCTAAACTTCATGTAATTCCTCAGTACCACAGACATCTGCTCATTTCACCGCTGCATAGTGCTTCTTCATTATCTGCCAGAAGATTTGTGGGATTGCGGTCTGCGAAGTGCACTAGGGGTACTGGTATTCATGAAAGGTAGCAGCAGCCACTTTCTACTCCCTCTTTTTCCTCAGAAGATTTTGAAACGAGCATCATATTTGACTCTGTTCAGATTACTTTTCAAGGCAAAATATGCAAATAGCCAGAATTAATCTATGTATGTTGTTTCTTTTAAAGATACCAGTTCGCTCAGCTTACAAACACTCTATTTCCAGCTGTCAATTCTGAAGCATTAAAATCAACAGTCTTAATTATTTATTGTTCTTTATACCTACTAATAGCCTCTTAATTGTTTTTTGGATAGGATATTTTTAGAGGGAACCATTAAGTTTTCATACTCTGGCATTGTCCCAGCCTAGAGGATTAATGAGAGGCTCCTAATTCAGCCATGAACTACTAACTGTATTTAAAACATGCCAGTTTCTGATATTCATTTGATTAATCTTCACATCCTGTCTTGACAGACTGCTGCTTCTGGCTGTGAGATGTTTACTGTGTCTCCCCAGGGATATCCACGGTCCTGCTGCTCCCTGCATCTCGAGGAGCGGGGGGTTAGCCCTGGGTGAAGTGCCAAGGATGCCAACAGTGGGATTTGAGGAATGGTGCCATAGTGTTTGCTGCCTGTCCTCATTTCTTCGCTCTGCCTTAGCCCTTTGCTTTCCTCACTGGCAACATCTTTTTTCAGCTCTGGCACCCTGTGATCTACAAACCCATCTCAGGCCTGTTTCAGCAGCAGGAGGTTTCAGGGACAGACCATGCTAATGGCTGCAAGGAGATCCAGCACCTCTGTGATCAAACAGCCCTGCAGGCACCCTACAGATATCAAATGACTTCTACATGTGGGCAGGAGCTCCAGACATCAGCGTGAGACTTTCTAGTGAATAGCAGCAGTATCTTGGCCCTGCTTTGGTCCCAGGCTAGCTTAAAAACAGGCCTTAGAGTGGCCTTTCTGAGTCCTACCGTGCAAGTGCTGAAGGAAGAACATAGCTAGAGCTACATACAAAGTATTTTCAGCTAAGCCTTGAAGCCAGGCAAAGCTCATGTGATCGTGCCATGTCTTTAGTTCCTACTCTAGGACTGACTCCTTCTCTTCTCACCTCCTCCCCTAAACCTTCTCAAGTTGCTCTGCCAGGATTGTTTTTTTTTTTCACTTCAGTATCTTGTTTTAAAATGGCTGGTATCACCGTCACGAAAAGTAGCTTCTAAATTTCTTCTTCTAATCCCTCCTGGTATTGACCTTTTGCCCCCCAAAAGGGAAAAAAAAAACCCCAAGTGAAGTCACTTTCTAGGGGCAGCAGAACACCTGCTTTCCTGTCCTATGCCTTTTTCCTGGGATTTTAGTTATTTAAAAACAAACAAGATGGTTTTGAAGTAGTCACCAGAAGGTGCCAACTAATAGAAATAAAACATCCTGAGGGGACCCGAGACCAGCATTTCCCTGCAGAGATCCACTGCTCTGACAAGAGTCGTAAGGCATTTTTGAAGAATCAGTTCTTCATGGTCTGCTGGTTCTAGCACTAAACCTTCTCTCATCAGGTAGGGAGAAGGGTTTGGGAGCAGAAACCGTGCTTTGCACTTCCCTACTTCTGTTATATTCAGTGCCTATTCCCTTCCTTCAGAGCACAAAAATCAGATGGGACTACTATGAAGACAGCACATGCCTGCCCTGTCCCTTCAGGCTTGCTTTATTCTTTTCCAGATAAATGTTGTTAGCTACAACAATGTTCAGTAGAAAAGTGATCAGTCAGGAGTACAAAAGACAAGTAAAGACCTCTCAAGAGACCACTTACCTATTTTTCTGCAGTAAGGGGCAGCTAGGATGAAATTACTTGCCTTTACACTAGGTATTTCTAACAAAGAAAAGGTATTAAAATATTAATTTAGTACTAGATGAGAAGTCTGGGCTTAGGTCTTAGGAGGATAAGGCCGTTATCCTTACCCCAAACACCAACATGATTGAATAAAACATGGAGAAAACCCCATTTCACTGCTTCTACATGGTGTATCAGTCCCGTCCTGGGCTGACCTCTGTTGAAGGTCAAAGCAGCCATCATCTTCACAGTGCTGTTGATTGTAAGCCTGGTCAAGAGTGCCACAAGACTGATTAATTAAACCAGTTCCCCACATGACAAGTGGTGGAATCTCCTTCCTGTTGGCATATCTATGTCCATTTGGCTGACATATTTTTATATCAGATAGAGAATGTGATTTTTTTTGTGTCCTTAACTGATAACGCTAGACTAGCAAACCATAGCCACCAGGTATTAGCTGGTACTATCCATCTACTACATCAGGTACCATTCGTCTATCCTGGGTGCTGCATGCTTGAGGTTCTGAGATGGACTCTCTGTTACAGAGACACTCACTTCCCAGCCACCCACAGTCCCATACAAACAAGAAGGAAGCTGAAATTTCTTTTTTGCAAGCACATGGCAGAATCAGAGGAAGAAACAGCTTTAAAAACTGTTTGATAGGGGTCATTCCATCAACACACTAATATATTTTGCCAGACACAAGCAAAACCAGGAGAGAGCTTCTTCACCTACAGGCAATGATTAGAAGCGCAATGCAGAGTCAGGGTGAAAGGATGGGTTCAAGACTGGTTGTGTTGCTCGCACACACACATTTATAAATCCGTTGGTGCTTTCTAAGAAGAATGTGGTTGTGAATAAGAAAAATCCTTTTTAGGACTTTGACTCCCTGTTGTATTTCCACATTCCACATGGGGACTACGACTACAAGCCCAGCATTCTTAAAGAGGGCTGGAGGTGTTCATCTCATCACATAGGCATTGGAGACGAAGGCAATACTTTGTCTATACAGAAAATTTCCATGCGAGGAAAAAGGGTGTATTTGCAAGTAGAGTTCAGAAGTTGGGATACATACAGAAAACCAGTACAGCCCTGGCTCAAGAATCAAAACAAGTTGGAAAGGAACCAAAGAGTGTTGATGGCACCCTCTGAGGAGTACGTGCCATCTCACATCTGAGGGTCTTGAACCCTTCTTGGATGTGTAGGTCAGTGCCAAACTGTCAGCTTGTTGTGACTGCTATGACAGCCCTTACCCCCTGGAGATATTCCGTCCTCATAAGTCACGCCAACCCCGTCTGCTTCAGTGCCATTCTCACAAGGTTATCCTCCCTCATCCAAATGTGATGCCACAACACAATCCTCCTTTAATAATATCCCAAATCAGCTGCCAGCTCCCTCCCGGTCTCCCTGGAAGTCACAAATCAGATTGCTTGTCCGGCTGATTTGTAGGGCAATGCAAAGCTCCTACCTCAGGAGGGCAAAATAAGGAAATCTATATTCCCTCCTCTGCTTTTCCCCTCACTGCTTTCATCAAGTTGATTTTCATGGGGTTTGTGACAAGTGAGGCAGGCATTTAAGGATCGTGTAGCAGACGCTCAGAAGCAGGAGAGCAAAGGTCCCAGGTCCCCTCCTGGAATTGCTGGCTAACAAGCTTTCCTAAAGGTGAGGAGAATAGGGAATATGATTAACTTCAGATAATTAAGTGACACGTTCGACCTCTCTCCATCTATTCTTGCAACCTTTAAGATAGACAATAAATAAAAACCAAAGGAAGACTGTAGGCTTTGTGGGCAAATGTTTCCCCTTCAGCTAAAGGCAGTATATCTTTACACCTGTTCACTCAATTTTTAATCAAAAGTAAAAATACCCTCCTTGACTTTTGTTCAGGATATCAAAGGCAATTTTCAAAGATCTTCATATCAGTTAAGCACCCAAACTCTGCTGAAAATAGTGTACATTATCTATTGAATTGCTTCTCTGTAGGCCTTCAAAAATCTCATCACACGCCCAGAGATATATTGTATGATGCTGTGAATTAGCTGGATATAAGCAGGAATGCAGTGTTAGTTCAGTGCTTCAACAGGGCTCATTTATCCTGTTTAGATATACGCTTGTCTGCTTCTGGTATTCTACCTAGTTTGGATATGATATTATGCACTGAAAATCTGCCCTGCAGATAACAGGAAACACACTGAAAGCAATTTCACTATAATTGATTCTTCTGTCAAAATGATATAAAAACAGAGTAACTTCATAACAATCTGTAGAGCAAATCCATACTTAGTCACTAAGATCAGAATTAAATCTCTTGAGTTATTGAAGATTTATGCTAATATCTATGAAAAATCAGAATCCAAAGATCAGAATATGAGTGTGTATTCACAAATGCAGATTGATTACGCGCATACTCCTATTACATCTTACATGTTAATCACTGAAGTTATCACTGTGTCTAATATACTGTTCCACAGGACAGCAAATGCCTATATTCCATCACAAACATATTCTAAATGGAGATATTAATTATGTTTCAGGTGTCGTGAGTTCACTTCACACTATAGCTACTCATTCCAACATACCTGGATATACTTTCTCCATCATAAATGGACGTTGGTGACACGGTGTACCTCAAGAGATGTTCTGGGAGGTGGAATAAGTCCTGGAAGACTTTTTCAGCTCTGTTGTTTATTTGTGTTTTGGTCTGGTTTTTTTGAAGATCTAATTTTTAAGTATGGGTTGGGAATATCCTACATCTCTCTACTTACAGTAACATGTTTACTATAACTGGTAGCCCAATTGTGTAACTGATTCCAAGCAGCAACAAAGTTTTGCCAGTTTTCTTTCTTTGAGGCCAATTGTGATTTTTTTTAATGGAAGGTATTTAGAATTGACCACAAATTTTGGGCAACCAGGCATTGGTCTGAGCAGCTCTTTCATTCATCATTGCTGTTTATCAAAATGTTGTTGTTTAATTTCTTGAAAATACTTTAGGGGAGCATTTTCAGGAGAAAAACTACATTTACACTTACTTTTATCCATTAAGCCATCAGTACAACAGTCATCCCGGCTCTACCAAACATTTAAACCAGAACTATTCATCTCTTGAGGTTTAGAGGTTTTCTAGCAAGTCTCCTGCAATTCTAAACCAGCTTTTCTAAACTTCCATTTTGATCACTCTGCGTGAGAAGTTTCCAAATTCTTTACATCCATAAACTCCTAAAAATGTTCAGATGGAAATGTGGCCCCCTGGGGTCACAAATTTCAGTCTACAGATGGAAAGATTTTGTTTTTCCAAGTTATTTTCCATAGACTTGTAAAACCTAATCCTTAGATCGATGGGGTTCCATGGACCACAGCTTGAAAACCTCCAAAGTAATTCACATAATGATTACTCTCTCCCAGCATGCAGAGGCAGGTGGTGCTCTGCAGAAGAAGTAGGCTCAGCAAATTACATTCTCACTGTACAACTGTATAAATGATACACAGGATCACAAAAAATTTCAGGACCACACATCCATTGAAAAGGCAACAGAGATCAAACTTGTGCCAATTAACAGACTGTAATGTCTCAGTCTTGCAGTTATTCCTGCAGCAAACTGAAGGGTTAGGATTTCCTTGGCACCTTCAGGACATCACTGGGTGGAGTCCTCAGAGAGGAAAGGTTATTTCCCTGAAAGAATATTCACACAGGAATATTTTTACAAACACGACTTCCACGCAGTGAAAATTTAGGAACGCCAAGAACTGTCTGAAAAGGGAACTTAATGGGAAATTCCAGAAGGAAAATGTCCCCCTTGCACTAAAAATTTTTAATTTCACCTATCTAAAAGGTGCTGATTTTGACCATCTTTATGGTTGCTGTAAAACAGAGATTTCTACCAAACTGTCAAGAAAAACATTTCTTAGAATCCTGAAACGGGAAAGGAAAAACAAACAAAGGCTGTTGCTCTACCCTGCTTGTCACTGATGAGCCATACGACCCTGCCAGGAGAAAGGTAATAAACTAGTGATATCCAAAAGGTATAAAAAGCTCACCTGAAACTAGCAGAAATTCCCATTTCTCAGAACACAATAGCACCAGTGTCACCTTCTGGTTGGATTAGCTGGGTCCTAAGTCCCAGCTCACAAAACCATCAGCTGGATGACATGGAGAAAGCCACTTACCCTTCCTGTGCCACAGTTCCCCACTCGGACCAGGATGACACCACTTCACAGCCTCACCAGGAAGGTGTGAGAAGGATAAACACAACATGACATTTGAAGCCCTCAGGGCCTACAGTGGGGTCATGCATGTTAGACTCACAGACCGGCCCAGTTTCTCCAAAACATCATGGTATATATTCTGCACCTTCACTGTTTCCTTTCTCTTGTGTTCCCTCACAGTCTAATACCACACCTAACCACATCTTTCTTCCCAAGAACGGGTCCTACTGCAAGCACTCGTGTAGCTTGCAATGGTTCTTGTGGCTCCTTCTCAAAGAGCCCCCACAACTCTGGACCCTCCCCATTCATCGTTCAAAGGTGTCACTTCACTGAAGGAAAAGCCCAAAGTGTCTGAGATACAAATAACATATCTAACAGCTCTGAAAGCTTTCTCTAGTTTCCTCTGTCCTTGTTCATTATTTGGAACACATCGTTTGTTCCCTTTCAGAATTAACCTATGTTAATCTGTCGGTCATCTCCCTTTCTGTCCTGTGTTGCATCTCCTTTCCAACATTTCCTTTAATCAATATTCCCTCCAGACACACTAAGTACAGTTCTTTTTATAAATAAATCGGTTGCTCTCACCCAGGAGATCTGACATTCAGACAAACTAAATGTCCCTTTTCATCTAAATAATTTAAGGGATCTGCATCCCTTATCAAGGACTAATACATCAGACACTGCCAACTAGACACCTTCATTGTTCTTCACTCTGTGTTTAAAGTACGTTCCCTGCTTGGCAGAAGTGCTCTGTTGAGAGCAATGGAGACTCAAAGATCTCTCCACAAAGTTGTTGCACTACAAACAATACCAGCATAATACACCCAGGCCAGAAGCCGCTGTTGTCATCATCTTCTCCAACCTGCAGACCAACAAAAAGGGAAAATCACCCAAAACACCCATGACTGGCCAGTGTCTCGTAACTGAGCTCATGTAAAACTTCCAAGACTTAAGAATCCCCTCATCTTCAGATACACTTTGAATTATCTTCCCTGAGGAGCTTACATTTTTCATTTAACCAGGAAGTTATGTCTTATGCTTCCAGTCAGTAAATATTACATCTGCTCAGTTAGTGATGCCCTTGTTCTCAAAAATCTCTTTCCCATTTCAACTCTGAGCAAGTCACCTCTGACCTCTTTTTATGAAAAGTTTACGCTTGAGGCAGGTTTTTCTAGCTTGTACTTCTGTACAAGCTGTCTTTGGAATAGTGTTTCTAAATGATGGATATCAGAATGAGAACAAACTCCACCTACACAGATGCTCCCCACAGAGCTTTTCTGATGTCTTTCCCTTCTCTCCTGAAAATGTCACCTCCAGGGCACAGCCCTTTGATCCTCCATCCCTTTTTCCAGTTGTGGATGGACACCAGCTATGAACGGCTGCTGTGTCAGGGGAAGCTGAGATCTGCAACAGTGTCTGAGGACAAACTTTGAGGCTGCTTTATTGAGGACAAGAAAAAAAGCCCAAACTTCTGACCCAGACAGCAGACTTTAGATCCAAACTTTGCTGACTGGATTGATGTCCACAGCCTCATCTTTAAGGTAAGGTTTCCAGGAAGGAGAACCCATTAGTGCTGATCAGACCTGTTTTCTGTACACAGTGCTACTAGGGAAGAAAAATGAACCATTTCTCCTTTTAGATGCTGGTATCCAGGGTAATACCTCTTACTTACAGAAACGACTTACAAAGTGCTGGGAACATCTTTGCTCCCCTTGCCTGAGTGCACCCCACCTGCCATAATAGCACTGAAAAGGGCAACCACAAAACACTATCCAGTCTTTAACAACAACCAGTAGAAATATTCAGGAAGATAGTCAGTACCAACAACTTCAGAAGAAACTTCAGAAGACATTAATGGAATGAGCTGCACAGAAAGAAAGCTTCTCCGTCATACCTACTACATGATTTGCTGTGAAACCCTGGAGGGCTGAATACAAGGGCCTTCCAGAGACAGAACAGCTGACCCAGACAAATAAGAAAATTTTGCTGCATCTTCAGCTCTTTTGGCCATCCCGCCCTATCTCAGGCCTTTTACTTCATATTTCTTTCACTGTAACTGAAGTTGTCCCAAGCAATGTCTTGGAAACAGAGATGGGAGAACAAATCATCCCACTAGATGCAACTTGCATCCTTCTCTCTGCTAGGAACTGGAGCCAGGGAGCGGCTGACAATTCTGACGTGGAGATGTGGTTTTTTATGAAATTACCCGGTTTTAATTGAGAGGGAGACCTCTCTTCATGACCGGGCAGTGCAAGCACTGTACATCTAATTTCAATCCATTACTGTTAGTGAAAGAGAACTGTTGCCATCTAAACTAATAAGGGAATTTTTCACTGTGTCATTTATATAGTAGAAGGAATTGCAGAATAGCTTCATGACAGATAGCCGTTCTGCTGGAGCTTCCTTAGCTTGTCATTGCACGCAAAAGGATCTCAGCCACCATAAAATTAAATTTCTCCACTTTGCTATTGTTCAGCAATGAAACAAACCAAATTTTCTGCTAATTGAATGTGCTGAGCTACTTACATATTCATAGCGAGCTAGTGCTTTCATTACCACTGCGCTCTGGCTCTGCGGAAGCCTTCCAAAGAGCAGCATCAAACAACCAGAGCCAGTGTGGGGCTGGCACAGCCACCGAGGCACCCACAGAGCCTTTGTCATGGGCTGGCAGGGGAAGGTATTAGCTTGGTGGTAGCAAGGACAGGGGTCTCCTTCCCCTCCTTGGGAAGACCAGGTGTGCTCGCCAGCCCCAGCCATTTCTCTTGGCCATGTTTTCTGGAGACTGCTCTTACTGCTTTGCAGAAGTAGAACTACACGATCTAAGACAATCTCTGATTCCTCCTGTGCACTAGTGGCTTAAGCTTACTTTTTCCTAGCTCGTTAGCCTCTTGCACTTCAGAGCATAGCTTTTCAGAAACCTCTAATGTACTTCGAGGTTTCTAAACAAAATTCACCATTACCTGGCAGGAAAATATGCCCTGATTCAAGGTAAGACACCCCTCATGATTGTCTGTGCCCTGGTTTCCTTGCTGCCATGGGGATGCTCCCTGGGTTGATGTGAGCATCTTGCAGAGCACCAGGTTACTCTCCTGCCAGTCAGACCCATGAAACATCCCCTACATGTGAAATCTCAGACTCTCTGTACGTGCTTGATTAGATTTTTCCAATGGTTGTCAGCCTCTGACATTAACCCCAGACACCCTGCTTTGAAATCATATCCCTTTCCCTGAGTCCTGTAACCTATGTTTGTCTGAGTTTCCTAAATCTGTATTCTCCTTAAGAGCTGCTATAAAACTCAGTCAGACCCCAGTGAAATCTCAGTGCTCTGGTCCTGTTTCATTCCAGGCTATCCTGGTTTGTTCATCTTTGCAGATGTGTCTCTCAAAAGCAGAAAACTTGACACCTTTCATCTGCTCCATTACACAAGAACTAGGAGATAATAAACAGAATAAGACAGAGACATACGAAATACAGCCAGCCATGCAGGGGAATTTGCATGCTGCCAGCCAACAGGTGAGCAGGGTCACACAACTGTATCCAGCGAATATATTTCATTTTCACTGTTGTCAAATTTTCCTTGTCAGTATAAGTTCCAAGACTTCTTAATATGTGACTTACAGCCCCAGGTACTAGAGTTATCCTGTTTAAAAATTTCTGGGTTCATTTTCTTAACATTCTTCTCTCATTTTCATGGTTGCACAGAGCAGCTTGAAGAAAATATACATTCAACTCAAAATAACTTATGTTTAAGAAATGCTTATAATTTCAATCCTTTTATGATCTCTGAGTAATAGACTTGATATTTTTTAAAATTTGCATTTGGCCAAATTGAATTTTATACATGTGTCTGTGAATCTGCATATACATGCGTGTAGGTATATGTGCACATGCCCATGTTTTAGACACAATCTATCCAAAAGGACAGAGAAGAAAATGAAGAAAATCCTAGCAGTGACTTCAAGGATTAATTTGGGAAGACACCCATTTCAGTTCTACATATTACATTGTTAAGAACAGAAGCATTTCACAAATGCCTGAAAGCCCCAGAAAAACAGGCTGCTAAGAAAGCATGTGCTGTCAGAAAGCAGCAGAACAATCTCCACTTGACTTACAATGTGAGTAATCAAAAAGCAAGGGTTAGAGGCTGCCAGAGGCCACAGCATCAGCTTTCTATCCTCTAACAACTATTTTGGACAATACATTTGATCTAGGTATCTATGGGTGCTAAGGTATCCAGAAATTTCCCAGAAAGATTTCCGTTGCTATAAATCTACCCCTGCCCCCTGCATATTGAGGGAACAAGTACCAATGTAATGCAGTTTCAGTTTCCCGTTTCTGTTTTGGAAACTATACTGCTCCTTGGGTAGTGGGTTCCCAGAAGATGAGTTGAGGTCATCAGAATGGAAAACATGGGTAATTTATTAATGATGGAATTGATTTTATGCACAATATTTCAGGGAAGTGCATTCAGACTTTTTTCAGCCCTCCAGATCAAGGTCAGTTTTATTCTCAATATACAACAGTAAGCTCTGCTGGGATTTGCGTGGGCTGCCGAAAGGGCTTTGTTTACACTGGTCATGCATTAATACACTGATTAGTTTAGTCACTCACAACATTTTATTTCCACTGCATACCTTCCCTATTATCTTTAATACTTTCTGTATTTCAGGTGTATTATGGGGATCATTTATTAACACATATACACAGGGATGAGATTTAATCTCTTTATTATCTATTGTATTTCTAGTAAACCCTACTTTGTAATATGCAAGAAGCACCCTGATAGTAAATCTCCACTGCCGAAAGACATTACAGGACTGCAAAGTATTCTTTATTGTATGTTTTATTTTATTACCAAAACTCTTCAAATGTCCTTAATATATTTTTCAAGCAGTTTTCATTTGGCAGTGAAACAACTGATCCTTGCAAAGCTTTTGTCTTAGTGCTTAAACAAGTGAAATCTGCATTCACCCTCAGGTACACAATGTCCCGTGGTTACCAATAACAGAGATTATCCACATTTTCACTGGCTCCTGTGGAGAGGGTAACTGAAACACCTTTGGTAGTCTAGGAATTGAACATATCTGAAGGATCTCAAGAAGAATGGCTGGGTCTTGCAAAAGGGGTTCAAGCTTTCGCAAAGATCTCACCTAGATCTGTCCTGGAGGGAACTGCATCTTCCAAAGGTAAGAAGCAAACAAATCAAGGGCTTGGCAGAAAGTCACACATTATCTGAGCAGTGAAAGCTGAGACACCAAAGCCAGCAGGGTCTTTCAGCTCCAAGAGTAGCTTTACACACTGCAAGCCTAGCTCAGTATGAAGCTTTTCTCCAGGAGGTAAAGCAATGCCCAGCAGCGCCTCCAGCTGCAGAACTACAGCTTCACTATGGCCTGACCTACCATGAGGTGCTATGCTGTGCCTGCCCACCGCTGTTTGAGGTGTGCAGTTCCTCAGGCACAGTTTTTACAGCATCATCTCAGAAGCCCTTTGAAAACTGGAGCCAGAGCCAAGCTGCAAGCCTGTCTGAGGTGTTCCTCAGAGGGACTAAGTGAAATTATCTGTTTGGAAAGACCCCACCGAATGCAAGAGTATCGGCTGGGCTCAGCATATTTCTTGTCCCATCTGATGTCTGTTCTGACTGTCACTTTGCCACAGTGCAGTATATTACTGATGTGTTTCTGTAAAGCAAGCTGAAAAATACTGGCATTATTCTATGCTGTTCTGGATTCTTTGGAGTGGAATTGTCTTTCCAAACTGCCTAGACCTTTTAGTTTTTATTAGCAGCCTAAGAATTAACCACTTCACAAAGGAACCAAGCCTCCTGTATCAATGTCTCTAGTTTTAATAAGCTTTTTGGGCCAGGAACTTTTTTTAACATTTGGCCAGTATTTATCATATGATAAGCGCACTGCCAGACTAATTATTTCTAACCTGTTCAATCTTCAGTTTCCTAGATTAACTGTTTACTTATTAGCCAACATTGTAATTTCTCCTAGATTTTCTGCCACTCTTATAATTCGGGTATTTTTTTTTTAAGCGGTAAAAAGATATTAAATATCTCTTATGAGGCCTGTGGGGAGCCAGGAATCTACAAGATGTAAACCCAGGAGTTCTGAGTTTCATTCTCTGTCTTAAGCTCCAAGACCACAGTGGTCAAACCCAAGAGACTCCTTCGCCGTCAGCCTCCACATGAAGCTAGCAGCTGTTCTATGATGCCACATTTTTAGCAAGTTTTCTTGCCAGTGTGCTGCCTTTAAGGTTTCAGAAAGCCCTCTCAGGCAACATGCTGAGTGAAGGGCTCATCTGTCTCCTCTCAGGGAGCTTTGTGCGGCCCCTGCCTCTCTGCATGCCTCTGCCAGGAGTGAGTGAGAGCAAGTTGCCAGCACCTTTGACTACAAAATTCGGCAACAAGCCTCACTTTCAAGCAATGAAACCACTTCTAAAATGTCAGAACCACCCAGGAAATTAGCTTTTGGATAAAGAATGTCTGCTGAGGTTGAACCCCTGCAAGGCTGAAGCGATGGTGTTCTGGAGTAGGTCATATTCCAGAGACATGCCCAAGACAGTTTCTCCTCTTTCCCTACGAAGCTCATTGCCTACACGGGTGAGAGTACAAAGAAGTACTGGGGTCCAGCAGGACTCCCCACTGAGGGCAATGAGCCAAAAGCCTTGATTTCTGACTTGTGCTTTTTCACCCCCATCTTCCTGTCCTCTTAGCTGGGAATCTAAGAAAACATTCATTCCTAGGAGAGGATTCACCATAGAGACTGGGATGTGCTAAGGAGATACTTGCTTTCCCCCCACTTTTAAGCTCTGCTCTCTACTTAATTTCTATGCCCTGGCACCCCTGGTACTCCCTGGCAACACTGCACCTCCAGTCCCGCCGTACTCTACCAGTGAGCAGTGAAGTGGGAGATGGTACCTGCCATGGGAAGCATAAAGTCAAATTGCAGGTTCGCCCTTGCCCTGTGTCCTGGCATAAGGCACTGCAGGCATGAATGGGTGATGGCAACTGAACACCGCTGTCCCCGTCAGGGCTCTAATTGCTGGTTCTCCCTGGCAAGCCAGGTTACTGCAGCTATCTCTTATAGGCTGTAGCTACAGCCCAAAGTGACTATGACCCATGGGCACCAGCTGGTGAGAAGCATAGCTGTCTGCCCACTCCATGAATTGGGCAACCCTGAGCACATCAAAGCTGAGAACAAGGCCTCTTCTCTGCCACCACTCAGAAATGGAGGTCCTCATTTTCAAAAAAATCCATAGGTGAAGCTGTGGTCATGTCAACACCTGCATTTCCCCCTGTGAAACACACACTGTGTGCTCACGGTGGCCCTGCTGCCCCAGGACAGTGCAGACCCCAAGGCCCCCAGTGCAGCCTGTGAGTTATCCAGCCAGGGGCCACATGAGGACTGACCCCCCCAGAGAAGGCCAGCTCCCCTGGATGGCTTTCCTCTGCATGAAAAACCTTCTCCCTGAAAAGTGTCGTTTACAATCTAAACACAGTTTCTGTCTATCCTCCTTTCTCCCCACCAGAAAAATCTCTGCTTTTAACAAAGTCTTGAAAAGAGAGAGAGAAAAGGACTGGACATGTCAAAGGCTACTATTATTACCGCCTTTATGTGACAGGCACAGAGGAAGGTGGCTGTTTAAATTTCCAAGACAGACAGACAATGATAGGTAACAGATGGATGGACAGGCTCCCGCTGGGAACAGACAATGAATTTCATTTTCTTACAGCACCATCTCCTGCAGAAGGCGGATGATACTGCAGTGCGTGTGCCAAGTTCCCTTCGCTGGAATGGATCCTGCACAGACCAGACACTTGCGCACAGCACAGATCTTTATATACGAAACAGGAAAGAAAAAGGGCTCACTTACAGCTTTTGTCTTCAAAATCTATTCACAGTAAAAATCTAACAGGGAAAGGAAGACTGTCCCACTTTTTGCAGTGCCAGGAGATGCTTCGATATAACCAGCCCCTCAAGCCACTTCACGGGTTTGTACAGGAATTGTTTTTCTCATCACTGAAGCACAGGCGCTCATTGAAAGTTAGCGAGCACCGCGCAGCGCCCGCAGCCGCAGTTTACGGCACAGCGCGGGAGGCATCTCCAAAGGGGACACCCCGGCAGCTCCCTGTCCCCAGCCTCCCAGCCCAGGGGCTGGGGTCCCCGCAGCTGGGGTCCCAGTTCTCTTAGCCAGGGAGAGCTGACGAGAAGCCGAGGGCTGCAGCCCTCCCGCCTGCCAGCCGTCCCCTCGCTGTCGCAGTAGCCATCCGCTGCTGTCCCCTTCCTCCCCGCACAGTCCCGTCCACCACCCACAGCCAAGGTAAGACGTGAGAGACACAGGGGAGCGGGGGAGGGAGGGTCCCTTGAGTCATCCCTGGGATGGCAAGGCCTTTTAAATGTTGCCAGTTCGAAAATGGGTTCAGAGCTTTTCAATGGTAAATTTTTGCCTAAGCATGCTGCTCTTGCTCTCTCTGAAATAATGCATGTACACACACATAAATATCTCCAGCTGCAGCCAACCTCATCCATCCCCATCCTGGAGCTCCCTATTAGCTCCGATATTCTGGCATGCAGCCTAAGAACTTTCAAGTGATGCATTTGGGAATGATCGGTTGTTTTACTACAAGAAAAATAATTCCATGGGCTAGGGGAAACAACTCAGCAATGAAGACTAACATAATCCACCTTTCCCTGCATTTCAGCTTCAGGTTGTTTCCTAAATGAAATACTTGCAGAGTACAGAGATGGGGAGCACTCCTGAGCGGTGCCTGATCTGGAGAGCACATCATCCTCATTGGGGCCAGCTAGACTGTCCTGTTGAGGCTCTGCCTTCTCGTATACCAGCCCTTAAAGCACTAGGGTTTCTTTCTCACGCATTTTGTGCTGTTGGGATTCAGATCACCTGTGTCTCACCTCAAACCTGAGAACCAAATCTGTCTCCCACTGTGGCCCTTGCAACGACACTGATTGCCCCCAAGCACTGGAGGCAGCCTAAATCTTAATACTTAGGACCATCTAAATATCAAGTCTGTGACTCTCAGGGTATTCCCTGTCATTTAAAAAATAAAAAAGAAAGAAAATAAAAAAGGAGAGTGCTGTCCTCAATGGAAACAATTAACTCCTTCACCTCTAGAAAGTACTTTAATATTAAGACAATGGATTCTAATAAACCCAGAAATGCAAAAGTGTGTAAGGCTGAAGGCAAGATGTGGGAGGGTACAGAGGGAAGGGAATTAACACGAAACCCCACTTGAACTCTTTTGCAGCCTGTTCCAAGCATGATGCTTCTGACTGATCCCTTTCCTTCCTGAGAGAGGTCCAGCCCTTCTCTTCATGCCCCCAGATGAATACACATCACAGTATTTGAAATCTGCATCCCAGTCATCTAACCTGGCCAGCCTGGCAACAGTAGCTCTTACTCACGATTCACACCAGCGGAGTTAATGGGATGCTTTCTATAGGGAGTACTTGCAGGGAATGAGCAAGATGAGCAAGGCTGAGCTTGGAGATGCACTTACAACACTATCATCCCACAGTATGAGACACCAGAGATTGAGCATCCACTTGAAAGTCTCCTACTGCATCACAGTGATCTCTGAGCAGCCTAGAGCTGAACTCTGAGATCTCAGCGTGCCCTGTTTGCAGGGAGAATGGTGCAGGTCTGTTCTTAGTGCACTGACTCTCTGTAGACACATTTCAGGGTACACCTGCAGAGGCAGTCTTAGCTAGGATGGAGCTGGTGACCCACCACTGTGATCTGCTCAATTCCAGTGATAGCTTACACACACCACAGTTTGATTAATGTCAGACATATTGTTCCTTAGAGATCGAAGGCAGCTGCTAAGCTGCTAGTGATAGGGACTGCTCTGGTTTGCAACAGAATTGAGTACTCCATGTGTACACCCTTTGAATGCAAAATGTCCTACTTACCATGCCTTTGTCCACATTCTCATAGACACCTTCCAACAAGCACCCAATATCAACATCGAAAATAAGAGAAGGCCCGTAGCTGCTCAAAAATATTTACTCTTCTTTCCCTTCACACATTGTCTGATCATTTGCTCCCACTTTTGCTTTGTAATAAAGAGAATAACGACAAGGTTAAAGAAATGAGATGTGAAGAGTGACCTTCCCTATAAACTCCATAGGCAGAGAATGAGGCTGAGCGGTAAATTAGAAAGTACCTGCCAGAGTTGCCCTTGCAGGTCACCTGGAACCACAAGGCAGGAATTGCAGCTATCGCCACGGCGATTCTGCAGACTCTATTTTATATTGACCTCAAGGTACTACTGAGCGTAGAGCGGTAGAAGTGAAAATGGGTATGGATGAAGCGAAATCATACGTACTGTCACTGATTATCCTTCCCAAAGAGACTCTGAGGTGCTGTGGAAAATAAAAATAAATCTGTATTCTTTCAGTGGCAGTGACACCTAAGAACAGGGGTGTCCGGATCCTCCCAATAACTCTCATTCTCACTAGAATGACTGAGGATTTTGGTGTAACCCTGCAACTAAAATCCTCTACAATACATCAATCATCAGCCAGCTTTAGGTGTCAAATTATGTCAGGTGCCTTGCATTTTCATGCACAGCAACTATTTTTGTAAGGGAACGAGAAAATGTTAACTGAAGTTTCAAATACTGTTTGAATTCTGGAGGGTTTTTTTTCATTTTCTCACTCAGTACAAAAAAGATCTTTAAATTTGCAAGTTGAAGTCATTTGTCTTCATGATACCAGCTGCTGACCACAGGGAAAATGTCACTGCTATTACCAATGACAGCATCCCAGCAGATCACCCTCTCTTAGCATTTTTCCTTCTTCATGTCCTCCTTCAACAGAACGTCAAGCATCACCTCTCCTCCAGGGAGGAGAAACTACAAACATTTCCTCTTTGCATTAGGAACAGTTAATGGAAATGTCAGTAAATCCCCCATTGTGTTCTCGAACGGGCAGTCACAGAGAGCGAAGACCATCTGCTTGTCTGGACTCCCATGAGGAGCCATAAGATACGGGAAAGAAGTTTTCCTCTTCACATCAATTTTGAATTAACAGCATTACCAAAAGTTATGGTCCAAGCCACTTTGACCCCTAGCTTGAAGGAGGTGTTGTTGGAGTCTTTTGCGTGGCATTGTTAGCAATGTCATACCAGCATTTAACTTCTCTGGACAAAAGCACTGCACTAGATACTGTCACAAGAACATAATGAACTCACGGTCTCAATGTAAAGCACAAAGTATGAGTGGCAAAACCCAAGTGAAATGGTGGACTGAGATCACAGGGCAAGGCCACGCCACAGCTGGACACAGTCGTACTGGCTCACCGGCTGCATTGCTAGCTATCCCTAGGACACACCGCCACCTCCCAAGCTTGCACAGCTCGTCACCTTTTCTGGACTTAGACCTGTAACAGAGTAGGGGTGGGACGGGACAGTCCCTGCCTGTGCACGGAGACGCAGGATAGGATTGTTCTATTTGTCTACACAAGGATCATACAGGAATGTGGGCAAGAAAACATGAAGTGATTAAGATGAGCTATATCCTGTCCCTGCTTCCTTTTCCAGACACATTCTGAACCCAACAGATAGTACAGAAGACAAATTCAGGCACATGGCAAAATGAATGGGAGGTGCAAAGGTTTTAAAGTCTCTGACAAATAGCAGCAATGTAGTGGAACACAGGTACCAGCTGTGGAGCTGTGTTTATGAATTTACTTCTCTCTCAGACTTTAAAGTATGCCACAAACTGGCAATACAACTTATTTGAAACTCCATGTCACTGTTCATTGCATTTTTTAAGCAAAGCTGATGCTTCTTCTCATATTTTATCACCTCATTTTTGGTACTACAAGGCATTTCATTTGCAAGGTATGTGGCATGAAATAAGATCCACATAGACTTAGACAAAGGCATATTTAAATAGGTTATGTTTAAATAGCATCTAAGTAGGTTACAGGTTGTGTTTAACATGTTTAAATAGGCTACTTATTTTTTAACAAGTTCGCTACTTAATCACACAGTTTGCTTGGCAGGTATAGAATGAGCGTCCCCAAGGCAACAGGGGTCAGACAGAAGGTAGAAAGACTGCCTTTTCCGTTGCTTCTGAGGCGATAAAATTGCACACAGATTTTTCACACACACACTGGCCATTCAAGTAAATCAGGAACCTCATCTGTCCTACCAGGCCTTATTTATTTATCTTTTTTTCTATGTGGCAAGCCATTTGGAAAGTCAGCTTCTAGCCAAGTACATCAGCTGGTCACTGCAGGCTCATGACCCCGGCGCAGAGCAGCCTCCTTGAGTGTTACCTGTCCTCTCAACTTCATTGCTGCTCTGCTACATCTAGGGATGCAGAGCAAAAAGCAACTATTGCTTCTGCTTTTCTAACTGGCATATTTTTCTGATGGAGATACCGTTTTGCAAGGCAGTTGCACACCGCCTTCATTCAGAAAGAGTAGACTCAAATACTGAAAAATGGCAAGGCTGTTAGAATCTGTATATCTCCCATCATTCAGGATTCCCCCAAACTTCAACTCATCAGGAATTACACCATCATACATTAATGGAACCTACCCCTTGTTTTACCAGAACTGTTTGCAGACTTCTCAGTTACTTCTGTGTTTGTCTATCAGTACACTGAAAAATGTGGGACTTCAGAAAATTAGTTTCTGAGCAACACCAGCAAGTGAATAGTGAATTTAACTTCAAACAGATGGCTTATTTGTAAGGTGAAAACTAAGTAATCATTGACCAACAATTTGTTTCCTCTCCTTTTCCTGACACTTCTCAGAACTCTTTGAGACAGGACTGTCACATGAAGGATTGGGGATGACTAATATAGATCTGCCTTTCAGAAATATTGGAATTAAAGGTTATTGGACATTGGTACATGTTCAGGTCTCCTGAGGAAATGTTTATTAGAGATTTCATCACCTTCACCTGTCTAAGATTAGATGACCTTGTGAAGCTACAGTTCCTCATTCTGTTCTTTTCTAAATTCTCTTCATGTAGGCAGAAGAGAAGGGTGCTGTGGGAAAACAAAAAACCTCCTTGGTGATTTTTAGTATGTACCAAGAAAATAAAGAGAACTGGTTGGCTGTGACAGCAGAGTCTGATAATTCCTCTTCTTCTTCTTTCCATCTGGGATGCCTATATCACCCTCGGAAGGTGCTGTTGCTTTCCCATCAGTTCCCAATCCTTTATTTCCCTGATATCCCATGTTCAATGACACAGCTGTGACCTCTAGGCTGAGGAAGATGTAAGAAGAAGGGTATTTTGGCTTACTAATCAAAGAGGGAAATATTCTGTGAACAGCCAAATTTCTTTTTATTTTTGTCTCTTTAAGAAACCAATGAGTGTTCTGTCATGTTTGCTTCCATCAGACTTCAAGGGTTGACGTAGGTTTCCTCTTGCTTTCCTTGAGGTTGCTTTAAGGGCTTTTACTAAAATAATGAGTTATTTTAAAAGACTTTCAACCTACCTGAACTCATCCATTTCAGGCACTTAGCTTACTGTCTCCCTTTGATCTCCTCTCACTGGGAGGGAAGGTGGATTTGAAAGACAATGTACCTGTTTAAAAAAAGTTCTTTGAGGCCAACTCACTTTATGTTACACCTCTGCAGAAACATCCTCTAAAATGGTAGATAAGAGCGTGAGCTTCCTGCCTCACTCTGGGAACTCTGGTTTTATAGTTGCCTTGTAAATACTTTTCTTCTTTTAAAGCCTGCAAAAGACACCAAAGGGTCCCTGTGACAGAAATACAACTAGTAAATCAAATCTCTCCGTGGACTAAAACAAGAACTCCGTGGCACCTTGGTCACTCAGGGCACTAGTAGGGAATCAGACCCTGTCTCAGCCCTGGGCAAGCCATTCACCTTCCTGTACCTTGGTTTTATCTGGTTAATCCTGACTACTGTAACTCTGCATTTCAGGGAGATACCTATGCAGGAAATTTATAGAAAGGTTTGGCAACAACCTTTGCTATCGAGTGACCTTCAGGCAGGGTAAACATCCCTCTCTGCACAATCTTTCTTTGCCTGTGGGCTGCTCTTGCTCGGAGCTTTGATCCCACCATCATTCTTCCTGTCCAGGCTTTACCTTCCTTCCCTCCGACACAGCAAGGGCTTAGAAAAAGACATAGCACCTCTTGTGAAGCTGCAATTCAGCCTGAAGGTTTCTCTGAAGCAAGAGATTGACTAAAAGCTGCTTAGGTTCCGTGGCCAAGGTGTCCCCCTCCTCAGGACCCCATGCAGGAAGGGTGTCAGATGCTCCCACCTCTAGGCCTCATTACCCATGACACCATGAGACATCCCCGCAGGTGGTGGTACACCCTTCTCCTGGACAAGGAGGCAGCCGACGCCATGCCACAAGACGAGAGCAGCGCATTGCTTTGTTTGCTTTGCTGCTCACAGCCTGCAGCATCCTGAAAATACAGTTTGCAGAGCTGCCCTTGGAAGGTGAATCAGGCAGAGCTTCTGGTTGCTGGTGCCTGTTGTGAGGCATCTCCCTTAGTCTGAATCGTTAGACAGTTTAAGAGCTATTGGACTTTGGGGCAGGTTTTGGCAGGATTGCTGCTGCTGAGGCCATAATCCCACTGCCTCTCATTTGTTCTCATTTGCTCCGGCAAGCAGTGTTCATGACAACTCTGTGGCAGCGCATCCTTCAAAGGCTAGCGGCCAGATAAACAAACTGGACTACAGGATATCTCAGCAGCAGGTCTCAGCCAAGGAGGGAAAGCACTTGAGTCCTTATAACTGCTTGTTTAATCCCCAGTGAGGGGAAGAAAAGGTAAAACAACCTCCTTTCCTGCAAAGTTTCCACCCTTGGAGGTAGCTGCCATCACAGAGAGGAGCCAAGATGTTTGGGACTGCCTAGGGAGGAAGGAGTGGAGTGGGGTAAGCAAGGTGAGCACTAAGGGAATGGAAGCATTACAGGAAAAGGGGAAAAATAAGAAAGAGTTCAGTAACAGTGGAAATTCCCTCTTCCAGCCCTGCTTTTAGATCAGGGTGAGGCAAGGAGAGAAGAAGCAGGACCACTGGACAGTTTTGCAAAGAAGAACTGGACTTCAGGCTGCTGGGGCAGCACGTGGGGAGGCACATCCAAACACCTCCAAATTTATTCTAGCTGCAAGTTCTGCAATTCAAGCGTGAGGCTTCCCCAGTGAAAGCTACCATCCCCCATTTGCTGTCATTTAAACTACAGAAACCTCTTCAAGCGGGTGTGATCAGTGGCTGAGGAAAGTCTTTGTCTGCAGTTCTCTCATTGCATTCACAATTGCAGCTGCAGGATTCCTCTCTTCTCCATCTGGGCTACTTGTGATTATCTTAATATAGTGCAGAAATGAGACGATGTTATGGTTTTGCAATATAACCTGTGCCTCAGCAAATTTGGCCTTTGTATTATGATAACCAAAGCACTATAAATTCCTAGGTGAAGAATAAGCCCTTTTTACAGCAAAGCAAGGGTGTTCAAAGACATTTGTCCTAGTTTAATTAGATTTCAAAAGGGGGTTTAAATTCCAAACTGCTGGGGAAGCCAAATATTTTAGCTCTGTGCCATGTGACGATAAGTAACCTTAACGCCTATCCTTCCACGCAGAGTTCCCACCTTTTCAGGGCCAAGCAAACAGTCTATTTCTGTTATTGATTGAAACAACAGTTTAGTCTGCCACTTGGTTTTACAAGATCTACCTGAGAGCAATCAATCCTGTTCAGGTCCATCTCCCAGCCGGCGCATGACTGCTACTGTCACTGACAGCTCCAGCTCCCTCCCGGGAGAGCTGGAGACCTTTAAGGCGGCAATGCGGATTTAGGCTCTTGTCCAGACCACTCCATTACTATCTCCAGACCACATGGGAGCTCTGCGCGATCTTCATTACACACCAGGGAAAAATGATGATAAAAGAAGCAAAGGACTTGTTCCTTCCCTTCAGAAATCCCCACCGTGCCATTGGAGCACAGGGCACATGTACCTCCCGACGTCAAGGGGAGAGCTGCAGAGCTGCACGACTACACTTCCAGGCATGTCTCAGAAGTGGGATTTTGATAGGGTGGGGGAATACCTCTGAACAAGCCCATTATTCTCCCCATTTCGTTATATAAACATCCCTGGCTGTGCAGCAACAGTGTAAAGAGCTTGGGGGCTGACTTAATTTGCTGGAGATTTCATCTGGGTAGTTGCAAGAACAGGGCTATGATATCTATTACGTGACACAGCAGCACCTGCTCAGCCCCAGCTCTGAGGTCGTTCTAGCCCAAAAGAAATATAGGCACTCATCTACATTAGATGCATTTTTGTCTTGGAAAGAAAATAAATTCACTAATACAACAGGGCAAATCCCTCTGACACATACATAGAAACAGCTGCCTAGGAAAAAAAGAAACTGTACAGTATTCTGAGGGAACAGGAAATATTTCCAGGGATTGACAAGGTTAGTCTGTCACCCCTTAAAAACAGCTTAAGTAATTCTGGTATAAATTCCACATATTCTAGGTAACCAAAGCACTTTGGCTGTACAGTACTGTTCTGACCTTCATGGTGACAGATGACCCACATAGATGTATGAGTGTGCATGTGTGCACCTTTGGGGTCTAATTCTGACCATGTTACACCCGCCTAGTTGAAGTGCTGGTTTGTTCAGCACCTGCCAACAGCCAAAGACAAGCGAGTTCATTCCTTCTCTTGAACCTGAAAGGCAGCTGCCTGCCAGTCTGAGAGAGACATGTCTGAGCACAAGTGTCATCCCAGCGGTCTGAACTGGGCAATGCAGGTACAAGGTCCTCAGGCTCTATCCTCCACTGAGAGCAGGAGTGCGAAGTCCCCGGCTCTCCTCACCACTAGCTCTTCAAACCCTTTACAGAGGTCTTCAGGACCATGCACTCCACTTAAAAGAGGGGGAAACTGAGGCTCGGGAGTAACATACGCACAGATATGCAACAGTAAAGAGAGGAGCACTGATCTCAGTTATAATCACACTATGCAAGACCCTCTCAAGAAGATGAGCTCAGAGTGGCAGGTATTAATTCAACCCTGCTGACTTTTCTGTTCTTACTCCTCTGCCCTCCCTGAATCCTTCAGCCAAGCAATTATCACTCCTCCCTCAGCTGCCTCTTAGCCTGGAGTTAGGTCAGAAAGAAAAAAGATGTATTCCATTGGGGGAAAAAAGACAAAGAGGAAAACAATGATGTCTTATTGAGTTTGGAACTGTTCCGCCCTTCCTTATTTATTTGAAATTTTTTTTTTATTTGTTTTCAGTTTCTGGAGAAAGTCAGCCCTTGTGAGAATACCCTCAGGTAAATGAGCACAGGATGAAGCATTGCCCTCAGGACTGGGGTGGATATGCACAGGGCAAAGCAGAGACCTCAGATTTTGAGAGGGATAGAGGAGGAGCTGTGATATTAGACACCTGCCAGCTTCCACCAGGTTCCCTAAAAAACACACAGCAACAGGAGATTGGTAACACCCTATGCTGGTTAGTCAAAACTGAACCACTTCAAATCACTCTAATTTCTTTTTTAATGGAAGAACAATAGGTCTTGTGGGTCTTTCAGAGGTGTCCAGGACTGCCCCATTGGTGTTGCCATAGACAAGCTGTGGAAACATGAACAGGTACAGCTGTGATGAGGCAGAGAACGCTGGAAAAAGCAGACTCCAGGAGTCATTTCCAATGGCTTGCTGCCAAATTGAAAGGCAGTATCTGCAGATGGCAGTCCTGGTCTGCTGCCATTGGAGATTTCCAGTACAGAAGGGGATAAAGAAGGGACAAAGATCCTCACTAAATCTGCAGATGTTGCTAAGCTGGGAAGAGCTACGAGCATGTTGTGGGACAGAAAAAGTTCAAAATAGTCTTGAAAAACTATCAAAAGATTTAAACAATGTAATTCAATAAAGGACAAGTAAACAACATCTGAATGTTATTGGGAATAATTCACAGGCATCAGGACAAACTGGAGAGCCGCAGACCAGGCAACAGAGTTGAAGCAGGGTGGATAAGGAGTTAAGGAGGTTGGATGCCTGCTGTAACACCAAAAGGCAGACACTGTCCTGGGCTACAGAAACCCCCGTGCTGCCCAGAAGACACAGTTAGAAAGTCTTCCTCTTCACCCAGCTCTGCCAGAGTCTTGTGTCCAGTTCTGGAACCACAGCTCAGAAATATTTGGACAAACTGCAGACAAAAATGGTCAGAGGTATAGAAAATTCCTTGTGCTAGGAAAGGAAGAAACAAGAGTTGTTCAGCTTAGAAAAACGGGGAGGGGAAGCACTTAATGCTCTGCAAGTAAAAGGTTACTACAGAAAAGAATTTATCAGTTCTTCTGAGGTGGTCTGGGCAAGAAGCAAAGGTCTTGGACTGCAGTAAATTCAGAAACTATTCTGAATAGTTAACCAATCAAAATGGACAGAGAAGAACTGGAATTGCCTGTGCATGAGAGGTCTGGATTCTCCAGCCACAAGAATCTTCCAAGAACAGTTTAGAAAAGCAGCTGTCAGGGGCACAGCAAGGTGAGTCAATCCTGCCTTTAAACAGGAAGAAAGACATAGACTCACGGCCTTTCCAACCCAATTTTCTGCAACTCCTGTGACTTCTATTGTTAGTACTTGCCTCGCTAAAATGGAACAGTTTCTCATCTTCCTTGAACATACTTTGCCAAAGACAGAGCAAAGAAAAAAAAGGCATTTTAATTGGAACTTCTCCATTCACTTCCCCTCTATCTCCCACAAAACAGAAAAACAGTCAAGTCATCTATTCCTAACCACATTCTCCCATGAGGTCTTTGCAGAGAGGAAAAACCCAAATCCATTAGAAAGGCAATATTGCTTTTCTTATTGAAATGAAAATAACTAAAAAAGTTCTTTTCCCCACTGAAAAATGAAGAAGTGAAGGGAGAAGCAGCAGACAGGCTTTATGGAGGCATTTATCTAGAATTCATCAAGGTACCAGTGATGCTAACTTTGGGGAAGGACATGGGTGCTTAAAAACCCAGAGAAACACTGCACATTGGTAAAGGCTCTGAAGCATAGCAGTTTCCTGTAACCAGCGGAAACTCTGGTGTGGATGTGGGGTGGATTTAGGTAAGCAGAAAGTAATTTCCTTCTCAGGTAAATTCAGCTCAGGTATTTCCGAAGGCTATAAAATTGGCTTCAGAAAAATCTCATTATTAGCAGCTTCAAATGGATTATTCAAACATTTTACATTTATACTACAGTTCGCAACAAGCAAGGGTTTTTAATAATGTATTCCTTTATTCCAAGAAGAAAGTTGCCAAACTGGGGGGTCAGATTTTCCTAAAGGAAACCAAGAGCTGAGGCTTTTCTTTGGGACCATACAGAATTAATTCTGACATCTAATCATGCAGACTCTCTGCAGACATTGACTTTGTGTCTCCATTCTGCAGCTGGTCAAGAAGAATGGTCTTAAACTTTTATATACACACATATTCACAAAACTATTGTGCGTTTGTTTCTAGCTGATTCCACATAAAATCCGTTCTGCAAATATTGATCTGAGAATTCTGGCAAGAATCAAAAACACTAAATGAGGCAAACTGAACTCTGACATAAAAAAACAGGAATAGGGTTGGAGCCAAAGCCACGTGAAAGTTTGTCTGCCATCACTCTTTTAAAATGCTCCCCACAAAATTCATGAGGCTGGAGGATATTGAAGACTCATATGCAAGCACAGTCCACAGTCATTGATCACATTAATTTCTGGGCTAGGCAGAAGCTTGGGCTGGAACATTTTTCTCCTCCAACCCTTTTCTTGTGTGACTGGTGAAGCCATCAGACTTCACCTGGTCTTCTCACTGCTCGGCAAAGCCCAGAAAACTGCTCCAGCTATCAGAGAAGTCAATCACAAAACAGAATTTGTCTTTGTGCAGGCAAATCCTGAGGATTTTGCATCACACCTCCCTCACTAAGTCCCTCTTTCATGAGGTTATTGGTACAAGTGCTAAACTGGCCTTTACACTGTGCTTTTTAGACACATGCACATGGAGGCCTTACTGGTGCAGTCAGGATCTCGCAGCAGCTCAAAGACTAGAACTCCAAGGACCAGAGCACACTAATTACTACTCTGTTTCCTCCTCATTGTTTTCTAATAAAGACAACAGGAAAAAATGCTGCTACTTAAGAAATAAGTTATTAAGAGCCAAGACCCCAAGAGATCCATTTGCAGGTTCTCCTGAGGACTCTGCACTGTTGTAGCTGCCCAAGATGGATGACATCCTGCAGAAAGAGACGAGAGTCCTCAGGACAGCACTAGAGTAGCTTTATTCAAGAGAATCAAATAATCTGAAACAGTAAATTTTGTAATGAACTGATGAATCACACAGAAGGAGTCTGAAATACCACAGGAGAAAGGGACAGGCAGCAGCTGACTTGCAGATGTCTAACAACGTGCATCTTTTCAGGCAATGCTGTTGCATTTCTTTTTGCAACCTTTTCAAGCAGTTTTAAATTCAACTTTTTACCCTTCTCATCAGACATGTTCCCAGCTGGAGCAAAACAAATTATCCTTAGATATCAAAGTGAAAATTAAAAAGCACCAGCAACACATCTTAATATGTCCCACATCTCCTCCAAACCCATATTATCATCCTGAACAGAACAGCATAATCAATCCTCCTACATTATTTTCAGTGCTCTAAGAAGTAGCCTTTTCATTTACTTCTGCTAGCTGTGATGTTGCAGACTTGCTATCTACCAGAAAGGTCTTAAATAAAACAGGAAATAGTTTTTGGCTCTTTTTCCCCCTCTACTCATCTGTCACAAAACCAGCATCAAGAAAATCCTGCATAGTCCCCATATTATGTGCCCTCAGACTGGTCTGCATGGCTCTGTTTTCTGAGAATGGCACTGATTTCAATAACCCTGTTCCCACAAGGTACGGCAAGCCAGGGAGTTTATTGGAATGGCAGTTCCACGTACTCCTATCTTCATGCTGAGATAACTGTCAAAGATAGTTGAAAGGTTTCCATTATAAAGAAATTAGGTTTCTTCAATCCTGAAAAGAGACAGTTAAGGGATATATAAAAAGATCCATATAATCAGAAGATGCATAGAGAAAGGGAACAGGTACAGAATTCACATGCACTCTCTCCAAACCAGAACTAAGGGGTATCACATGAAATTATAAAAACAGGTTCAAAACAATCTAAAGGAGGTGTTTCTTCATAAATGTGTACGGCAGCCAAGGAAACCGTTGTTCTGGATGTTGTGAATGACAGTTGAGATAGGCTAAAAACTGGGAAATTTCACTGAAGAAAAATTTACAAAGACAGGCACTGTCTTTGTTTTTTGAAAGCCCTGCACCACAAACTGCTGGAAGCAAGAATATTTGGAAAACTACCACCATGCTTGCCTGTATGCTGCTGTAAATGAGACACTGGGCTAGATCCAGCATGTTTATTCTTACATTCTTACAAGATTTTTTGGACAAGACAAAAGATTGCTTGGAGGAAAAACAAGTTTAGGAAATTGTGTTACTGAATGCTTTCAGTATTCTAACAAAAACGGAAGAGAAGCACCGTTGTTCCAAAAGCTTCAGTTGAAAGCTATGTTTACAATGTCCTTCCCAAAATGCAGTCATGCTTCTTGTTCCTGTAGTTACTCTGGTGTCATGCCACGTACTCCTCATTACGCTTTTGAGCGAAACTTGCTCTGAAGTGTTATTATGCCATACAATACGTGCTTGTTCTTTATGTGTCCTCAAAGAAATCTACTGGCTTGAGCAGCACAACACATTTCTGCTCCTTTTAACTCCTGTTTGCCCTGAAAAATGAAGAGTTTTGCCCTCTCTTATGTGTCACCAAGAAAACTGATTGCAAAGACGCAGTCAAGTATCTGAGGAAAGCCTTCCTGAAGGCGTCAGGGATTGCACGAGGAGTTTGTACTCAGCTTGCAAGAATTTTCTTGTTAAAGATAAGTCAGGGGAAGGAGGAGACCCAGAATGGCTCTCAAAGCCCTGATACTTCTCAGGGATAACAAGCTAACACATAGCTTGTAAGGAAACACGTCTTTCTAGATCAGGCTTCACTAAGAGCTTGTTTGTGCATGGAAGTCTCTTACTAATTTAAAAGCACGGCAGTCAAATGAGCAGACTTTCAGACGTGCGATGGCGTGTACAAATCCTGGTGACACTGAAGTGTGTTTGCTGCTGTTACAGCTATGGCAACCGGCCTCCTCAGGGTGAGAGCGAACTGCCACCTTTCCATCCCTCACCAGGCACCACAGGTTAATTACTCCGCATGTTACATACAAAGAGTAAGCTGTTCACAGAACAGTAAAAACAAAGTGAAATAAAACACACCTGAATTTTTGGGAACAAAACGTAGAAGAAAAATCTCTCAATTCCATACACAGGAAACGATTGGTTATGTTTGGAGCTGCCTCTTGGTCACAAGTCAAAATTCTGGCCCTCTATTTCTCCAAGGTATGGAAAGATGGAAAAGGTGAAACAACCCACAAGACTTCGAACAATAATAATTTTCTTTAAATACAATGAGATTCAGAGGGCTTAATCCAAATCTAAAATGCCCAAATAATTCTTCATTTCTAGCCGCATATCCGCCACCTGAATGACACCCACAAGACCCTAAAAGCTCTCTCAACTCTTCATCTTCTGATTTACGAATTTATTCCTAGGAAAACACTGAGCTGTGATTGCCACTTGGGTGGCAGGCAGCACTTGTTTAACTGCTCAGTGCGTGAGGATGCAACAAGAAGAGACACAGCCAAGAGAGTTATACATGGGCAAAACAGCCCAAATCCTCAGGGGTACTTTGGCTCTGACTCTCACTGACACCCCTGGCAGTTTGGCCCTAAATAACTGCAAGGAGCTGTGACAATGCAGTTAATCCAGACAGAGTTTGGTCAGCACATGGCAGGAAATGCTCTGTCCTCACCAGGAGTGACGGTCTGCGACGGGAAGATGAGACACTCTCAGTTTTACCCCTCCTGCCAATGACGGCCTCTGGACAGAGCTATCAAGACAACCACAACACAGTTACTACTCTCATCTCTACTTTGTTGCGTGGATTATAATGCAGAAGGCTACTTAAGTGTCTATAGCAAGTCCAAGCATTAGCATTTACATGTCTGTATCTGTACACTCCAGACCTGAGTAATTCACAGCAGGCTGCCAGCTCACAGAGTACTGAGCTTCTGCAAGTCTGAAAAATTAAACTAACAGACCAGAGTGTATAGACAGACATTACGGGAGGCAAATTGTCGGGATTACAACGGTAACAACATGGAGTGAATGATGCCTTCAAGTCCATGACAACATATGCATTTTATAGGAACAGCTAATTGACTCTGCTCACTGACACCACAACATATTTTTCACTAAATACCTTGGTATTTCAATTTTGCTGCCTCCAGCTACGATTAACATATTTTGCATTCATACTTTGTATAACTCCCCAGAACTGTTTCTAGTTAAAGTTCCCAAACATACTTTCAATTTGTATTTAATGAGACAGTGTGAGTTAAGAAAATGAGTGCTAATTAATTAAAGCATATGTACAGTGGGCTGTGAGGATTAATTAGTTAATGTTTGCAGAGGGCCTTGAAAAATGTAAAGAACCATATAAACACGAATGGTGCGTTGGGAGAAAGAGAGCAAAGAGGTGAAGGGATACAGTACATTATAGCTAACCTTTAATGAACACCTGTTTAATATCACACATGGTTTGTGATACAGTGCTGATTGCAATGAGAAAGCAACTATACATTAGTTGAAATCTGGCTTATCAGCTGTTATTCTTCTGCTAAAAGTAAATGGGGCAAATTCTCCAGTTCTGTCTCTACTGGGACACTGTCACCCAACATGACTAGTCAGTTATCCAGAGTTACTGGATAAGCATCAAGAGGTAACAACATGGGCCAAGGGGAGCAACAGTGTTTGAGGAGTCCCCAGAACTGGCTTGCTGAGTCCCAGCTAGATGTGGAAGCCAAATTTTTCTAATGCTCCCACCCATTTCAAGCAGCTCCATCCTCAGCATCACACAGCCATAGCTGCCGAGTCCTCAGGGGCTGTGTGGACAAGGACAAGCCCATCCTGGCACAGCCTGGCCAGGGCTAGCAATATGCACAGCTTGACACGGGCTGAGTATTAACCAGGTCCTCCCATGGAGTTTGCAGTCACCACAAAGGTCCCTGCTGCCCTAGCTGGGGGCTGGCAGCAACTGAGCATGGCTGAGAGGGTGACCGCATGGTTGGCTGCCCTGGGAGAGGGATGTCTGCGCGTGGGGGTATCTGGCAAAGCAGCCACTGTATGAAGGACCTGAGCAGCTCCGTGCCTCTGCTGCTCCCACCTGTCCTTTCTGTAGGGGACAGGGGCATTTCCCTCTGCTCACTTCTGTGGTGCAGCTTTACCATTTTCCTTCTAATAGAAAAGTTTCATTAATGGATGCTCTAGCTTTGCTAATGCATAGAAGGAAAAAAAATAATTAAAAATAACATTAGACTGGAAGAAACTACCGGGGTTACCATGTCCTGCCTGCTTCGCTCAGACAGCAACACAGCAGACGTCTAATCCAGGGCACCTGCAGAGCACCGACTGCAGCCCGGGCCACTGCCCCCCTCCCATGGGGGACTGCAGCTCGCCGTGCAGCAGCTCTCTTAGCCAGCTGCACACCAGAAACATTTCACTACTCACAAAACATCACCTTGTCTCCACCTGACAAGGACACCCAACTCTTACATTCCCAGTACTCCCGGAGTAAATGAACTTTTCCCACCATTTATGTTCTCTGTTTGCTTTGAGCAAAGATCTGCATGGCCTGAAGAATAAATTCAAACACGGACTTGAGGGCAAAGTCCAGCAGAGGAACAGCAGGAACTTCCAGCCCCAGTACAGCAGCTCTGGAGGGGGTGGGACATCTCAGATGCTTTAAGCCACAGGTAGCTTTAGGCTGGGATTTGTCTTCTGAACACATCACTGCATGAAAAAAGTGAGGCTCATAGGCATCATGCCTATGTGCACATAGCCTCTCTCGTGGCTGCCACTTCCCAAGGGACCCAGCAGGTCCCTGAGCTCAGCATGGGGACTGCCAGCTCCTCTCTAGCCTGAAGGCAGAAATCTCCAACACTCACGTCTTGCTACTGCAACCCGTAAACACAGCTTCCCTCTCCTCTCTCCTTCTCTTAATTATTTCAGTTCTTCTTGGGCCCTGTCTGTGTACTTGGAGACCTGCCTGGCAGCGTGAATGAAGAATGAGAGCACTAAGAGCTTTCTAGCACAGTCTGCCACTTGCAATGAGAAGCCAGCTTGGTCGGTGTTAACTCCATTGCTCCCTGGACTGCCTGCTGCGACGGCTCACCCCCGCAGCCTGGGAAACCAGCATCTGCACAACACCACGGCTGAGAGCACCGCTCTGCCAACAGCATCTCAAGGGACAGATGGACCCAGACACAGCCAAAGCTACCCCACATGCTTTCACTAGGCCTCCTCAACACTCAAGGAACAACTAGGGAGTATTTGTGGGCAGGCAGCCAGGAAGGTTTCAGTATGCTGCTTTGATTTTTGCCAAATAGTTTGTTTTATACAGAGCTGGAGAGAAGGGGCAGAACAAAACAAGCCACCCAGGGAAGACTTCTTTAGACAGTATAATTGATGCAGGCTGCATATTAGAAGAGCTTTCCAGGACATCACACTGGTAAAACTTATGCTCCTGCAAAACAGCCCTAGAAATCATTTGGCAATCTGCAATAGCAGATTAAGACAGCCTGCCTGACCTCAGGGCGAGTCCTTCAGCCAAAAAAAGGGATGAAGAATGTGCTTTCACCTTCACCTCCTGAAGACCTCACAAAATAGGCTGAAGCCTACATTTGATGGGATGCATACCACCTTGGCTGCACTATGTCCTCAGCAAAGCCAACAACTGAGCGTGCAGGAGACCAAAGATCTTCCCACCTCCATGTGAGGCACTGAATAAGGGGCAAAACCAGCCCATCATCTGTGAGGACTCCAGCCGTGGTGGGTGCTGCTGGGGCTTGGGTAGCACTCATGGTGCCATGGGAGGTTTAGGGTCATTATAGTTTGACCAACAAGGGGTTGTATCTGGATCCTGCCCTACATCCTTAGGACACAGTACCAGTTGCTAGGATGTTCCCATCCTCATTATCTTCTAGTGAGAAATATGACTAAATGGTAACTATGTGCCTTTGCAAAATAAAATGTGAAAGGACTGTCAGTAAGCACGAGTCCCAGTGGAGAAGATCTTGGATTTTGCTCATGACAATAAGGTCTGCTGCCCTTGTCCCCATGGCTGGATGAGAGGATGCAGATGACTGAGTGAACCCTAGTGTCATCTGAGCCCCAAAACTCCCCCAAGCACCCTTCAAGTAGCTCCTAAAATTGCAGCTGAACACCAGGCCCGAGGGGGAGGTACCACTTCAGTGAAACATTGAAGGCTGCATTCAGGGAGCTTTCATGTGGGTTTCCTAGGGCCTGGGGGTTAGAAGATACCCATGCTGGTGCACCCCGTGCCCTCCCACACTGGCTGTGCTCGGTGTTGTGTGGTACCAGTGTTGCAGTGCCACTGTGCAGACCAGCATCTTACCAGCTCCCAGCCTCTGCTAACCCTCCCTCTCCTGCCTGACGCTCAGCCAGCCTGTGTCAGTCCCCAGCAGAAAGTGACTGAAAAATCCATCTGATAGCTTGTGCTCTGAGCCACCAGAGCGGTCACCACCCACTGCATTTTCAGCTGGTTTCCCGACAGAGACGAAGGGCTACCAGTGACAGGGCCAATGCCGCATATGGATGGGTTTCCATGGCTGCCAGCAGCTTGGACAGAGATACCTGTCCCAGCCGTCAGCGACTGCAGCCTGCACGTGTTCCCTGCCTGGTGAGCTTTATGACCAGCACCCAAAATCCTGAACCAAAGAGGGGACAGTCAATTTAAACAGGCTCTGGACTGTGGGGATCTACCTTGAAAGCCCAGATACAAAGCATCCCTGAAACGATTTAGTTAGTTATAGGCTCCAACTTTTCATGGCCCTGTGGCTGAAGACCACTTGCACCAAAATCCCATTTCTGTAGCTGCTACCTGGTTGCTACAGAGAAAGACGGCTTATTGCAGTCCTCTTGGGGAGAGATCCTGGCTGCTGCTCCAGGCACAGCTCCCTGCAGGTTAAAGGATGCTTCTGCAGTTTGTGTGGATACTGTTCTGCAGCAGTGCCAGGAAAGAGGAAAGCCCTTGGCTGGCAGGGCCAGAGAAAGCAGAAAGCCCAAGAGCCAGGTACAAGGATGCATGGGGAGCAAATCAGCACGGGACTGTTTAGTTTCCAGATGTGTCTGTTACTGGGCTTTGCTATCCCCCCAAAGGGGACAGTGACCTCCTTGCACGGTGTTTCTGTTAGCCCATCAGCCACACTGCTAACTTGCAGGGCTATCTGGGCAGTGTTGCCCGACACAAACCTCAGCTGCTCACATGCCTCCGAGCAGCTGCTGCCTGCATGTCTTTTGTGCTGCTCGGAGGAGAAGCACCTCTCCTTTGAGGAAAATAATCTTCATTTGTACAATACATTTAGCAGGGTCCCATTGGCAAGGAATATGTCATGATTTATTCAGCAGTGCCTTTGTCCTGGAAGGACATAAGCCATTCCCTTAGCAGACCTACCAGGGGAAAAAAAAAAAAAAAAAACAAAAATCACATTAACACTAACACGTTCTTTGGTGATTAGAGGCTTTCCCTGGCAACACTCCATCAGTGCAGGCTGGCAAAATATATTGCCATAATTGGAGATAGACTTTTCCTCCTTTTGCTTTACAAAGTAATGCATCCAAAGGGCTCCAAGTGGATTCTTTCACATATGATGCCATGGTATTAATTAAAACTATCTCCTTTGAGATGGTGGAAGGAGCGCATTTTCAGGAATTTTCCCATACTGGCAGTTGTGTACTCGTGTGGTTCTGTTTAACACAAGCAAGAACTGGATCCCCCATCTGTTGCTCAGTAGCTTATGCAACATTTAGCTGAGTGTTTTGTATTAATGATCATCACCATTAATAAAACAGTGTGTATAATAGGAATTTATCCCACCTTTTATGCTTAATAGGCTGTTCTTGCTAATATCCTCCATGGTACTTTCTGTCCTTACATTCTCAGAGCACTTTTCCTTCCTATCTAGATCTCAATGCCAGGCCATAACCTACCATAGGCAGCTGCCTCGATCTCTCCCCAGACGTTGGACTTGAAGTCTAATTTAGGGTCCTGAAGAAACATGAAGCATAAATTATTTCTGTTAAAAGTACAGAATTAAAGTTATGTTAATAGAAGTCATTTGGCCACCTGAGCAGTCTCTTAGAAATTGCATAAATTACTGACTGAACAAGGAGTTTCAACCAGAACATCATTTCTTGGCCAGACCCTGACTGATTTCCAGGCAAGCAATAACAAGCACTCCAGAGGGAGCTGCTCTATCCTCAGATGAATGGAATTAATAAGTCACAGAAAGCTGTTTAATAAACAAATTCTTCCTTTTTCTCCTGTGAACTGTACAGGAACAAAGTATATGAACACAGAAGCCTTTACTATTTCTGTGTATTTCACAGATCATTTCTTCATCAAGCCCTTGCCCTTCACGTTAAGCCCATCACTTCTGAGCCCAAAGCTGCTTTGATCTGCAGCGCAGGCCCCATGGTGCTGCTGCCATTTCCAGAGAGGACTTGCTGTCACCTCTATAAATCCATACACTCTTCTCAAAGGCAGTTGGTTTTTCCACCAGTCTCAGCCTCCAGAAGCAGAATGGCAGAGTTTTGGTTGAAATCTGTTATTCCCCTCTAAGACTCAGCCATTTGTAGCTCATAAATTGCAGCTCAGCAGATAGATTGAGACATTTCAAGTTAATCTTCCCACACAAGTAACAGCAAATTGTAGCATGAGCCTTGTGTGCAATTTTGCTCAAGTGCCCTGAGGCTGGGAAGCTGCTCAGGAAAGCTGTTTTGCTGAAGAGCACGCTTCCCCAGTCAGCACCTTCGCAACACAAAGCTCTCCTCCCTCTGAAGTGGCTCTGGAAAAGGTGATGGATACACTGCAGGCAGAAGCTTTATAAAAGGTCCAAACTGAAAAATCCATGCAGTGAGCTGAAACTGCTTGCTTGAGACAAACCATAGCAGAACTTTTTATTGGATTGGAAAAAAGGTCATTCAACTTCTTTTAATTGTACCTGATTTCTATGGCTCTGAACAGTCCTGGGGAACAGCAACAGTCCTGATGAATCACCATAAGAAAAACCATGTTTCTAGGCAGATCTGGGTTTGCAGAAGCAAGATTTCAAATTCTTTAGGACTAGAAGCAGTGGAAAGAAAATCTAACTGTGCACATACACAGTATTTAACGCAGGAGAGCTGGATCCTCCAGCCACTCTCCCAGTGAAGTTTAGCAGTGCCAGCAAAAATAACTATAGGAAACTTCTTATGCTGAGGCATTTCCATGTGCGTCTGTGGCTGTAATCACACCCAGCTTCTCGATAATGTGCCCAAAGCAATCTCAGCCTCAACCATCTCTCCACAACCTAAGGCACAGAGATATCATAGTCTGGCTCCAGCAAAAGCTAATCCAGATTTTCATCATGCATAAACAAAAGACTTAACAGCAAATACTGCGATGGTGCTGGACTGGAAGGGACATCTGTCGCAGCCGAATTCTCAGTCTGTGTCTGAGTGCCGCAGGGTGATCAGTCTCAGGGGCAAAGCCATGGGAACACCCTGGATATCCCTGTGACCCACTCCACACAGAGTTGGGTTTCACGGCTTTTGGCAGCACATGGCAATTGCCCTGTGCAAGACCACCAGGCAAGGTTGAGGATTTTGGTCTGGTATTTGCTAAGCCTCATCTTCCCCTGCATGGAGACACTGCAACAGTCTGGCATCTCGGCCCCTTGCTGCCATTGGATTTTGCCCATCGGGGAAGCAGGCAGGGCTGTGGGCTGGCCGGGACCCCTAGTCTCGCTTTTCTACGTCAGGTTTTACACCTGCAGCACTGATGGATGCAGATCCTCAGCAGCTCCCTTTGGAAGCTGTTACCCAAATCTTCCTGACTTTCCAATTCGTTTGAAAATCCGAAGCTCATTAAAAGAAACAAGCAGGGAAGGGAAACTGGCATGCTGCTCCATCAAGCCTCATCTCTGAGGAGCAAACCTATCGCCGCTGCTGCTTCCACCCAGCTTCAGCTTGACTTCCATTTACCCACCGCTCTCCGCAACCCACAGAGACATCAAGTGGCCAAATAGTCTACTTGCACATATACAGAGTGCAGATGTTGCTGAGGAAGGTCCGAGAGGAAAGGGGGGCATCTTAGCTTAAGCAAAGTTATGCCATTCACAATCCAGCAAGAAGCTTTTCTCTCCGTCTCTTTACTGTTATTTTATTTTATTCTTACTTTCTCTCTTTTTATTATAAGCCAAGTAAAAAGAAGACAAAAAATACAAACAGAAAAGAAACTTGATGATCCCTGAAGACTGAATGGTTTGTACATACCCCCTAGATCCCTACAGATACTATCCCTGCAGAGGAGTGTGTGGCAAAGCCCCTCCACACCACAATCTGCCAAAGGAGACCCAGGCACTGGAGCCTGTGTTCAGGCAAGAGAGACCTCAAAGGAAATAAACAGGTTGTGCAACTTCTATTTCCTTCATTTTGCCCTTTCTCTCCTTCTCCCTGTATAAAGGAAATCAACATTGCTGTGGGGTTTTATTCCCCCTGAATCCCTGCTGTGATGATATCAGCAACACAAAGCAAAGTGGAAGAGAGTCTGGAAAAGCTGAAAATCACTTGCTGTTGTCAGTACCATGGGGAGAAGTCTTTCCCCCAGAGAGCTGAAAAAACATTTCAAAGCTAACCCTGGCCCAAAGTTCCCACCAGCTGCTCCTTCTGCCCACCCCTTCCCCTCTGATAATGAGGGGCTGTGGCTGGGGAGCTTGGCAGCAAGGCCAGGAGCTGCAGAGATGCTGGTAGGCACCATCCCCAGCTGATAATGCTGTCAGGAGCCTGGCAGTACCTTAATTAGCTTACTAAGTCTTGTATGAAATAAATTGATTCGGAGGGGGGTTCTCTCACACTAGAAGCAAAGAAGGTGAGGAATTATGAGACAAGTATTGCATGCTGGTATAAGAAGTGAAGGACAGTTATGGCTTTTGCAAGCCAGGCTTACAGTTTTCCTGTGATTCAGCTGTTAAACATTGCATCAAGGAGCAGTCCCAGACCTCACTGCTCCCTGCAGAGCTAGTCCAGAAGACACCTTTCCTTTCCCACTCCCAAGCACTTCCCATTACGGGCTGCACAAGAGCTGAGGGCATGCCCAGAGGTTTACAGGCAGTTGTGAAGACAAGACCCCACACCTCCAGGTCTGCAGTTTTCCTGGGTATCATCTTAATTAGGCTGAAGGCATGAAGAAATCTCACCACAGCACAGAGGGCAGGCTGGGTATTAGAAGACACCAAGCATATGGCTAATTCAGCTGTCAGTCACCCTGCTATGATTTTGCCACTACAAATGGAAAGCATGTGTGATGGGATACAGACAGGGATTGTTACAGAAAACCTATATTAAACCTGCCAAGAGACCCATGTTTTACACTGGGATTCAAGCACCCACTTGAACCAGCAGCCCTTGCACTCTCAAACTACCGAATCCTGCCAGATTTCCTCCTGGCACCCAGCTTCTCTTCTTTTCCTTCTCCCAGCATCCCACTACTGCCTGTGGAGGTTCAATACCCAACTCCAACTCAGGTTTTTCAACCAGAACTATTTCCCTAACTCATACCAAAACTTCCTCAGTAGCTAGACAGTAACTATGTGTGTTAGTGAGAGCAAACTTTGTTTTACTGCACTTCAGAAGTCCTCTCTGGGGACAGGCGAGCCCCCCAGGGCTCTGAGCAGTGGCCTTTCATACACATTTGAAAATAACATCAAGATAAACTCTTCCAGCTAGCTTTGTGTTTCCAATTCAGGTTTAAAAGCTGCGCAGACTGTACAGCACTGACACTGCTGCAGTTGGAGATGTGTGAGGAAATTCCACTTCTTAAACCGGAAGTTTGTTTGCTGTTACCCTTGGTCCAGCACAGGGAGTGCAGATAGGAGAGACATCACCTGTGGTTGTTGCCTTTCTGACAGCAGAACCTCTCTGAAACTGCCTTCCTCATACCAGCTTTAAGTCAGGACAAAACCACATACAGCTGCTCTAGCTCTGTGACTATCAAAGAGATAGCTCCATTACACCCAGAGGACAATTGTCCTCTCTGTATTTCAGATTGGTCTAAAACTGTGCTACAGGGGACAATTAATCTTCAAAATCAATTTTTTGTCAGGAGGCTAAATTTCAATTGTCTCAGGAATGGTGGTGCTGGGCTGGTAATTACTGTCTGATGAGGCGACCTCTGAATTCTCAGCCCAAGGGAACAGTTATTGGTAACTTTTGTCACAAACCCCAGGTCCTTTTTTTGACTTTGAAAAAACATGTTGCCTTATTTACCGTGTTAAAAACCTCAAGCTGTCAGGAGTCAGATGATTTGCGTTGGGTTTTCATTGCATTACGAGACAAGGAGTAGATACTCCCTTTTCCCCAGAAATACAAAGCAAAATCCCCAGTTTGTTCTAGAAGAAACACAATAAAAATGCTTATTTGTGTCCTTTTTCCTTATGCCCCACTCCACAATAATGCCGACTCCCCTATGTCTCCCTTGAACTATTTTCCACACAGTTGCTTGTTACCTGGCTGCTGCATACACCTCAGCCATTTGGCTCCCAAGGCTCCCAGCTCGCCATCACGCAGAGGGACATAGCGCCCAGAAGAGCCTCTGAGCACAGCCAGCAACGAGCCGTGGAAGCCACAGAAACACCAACTCCATCCACCTACTCAAGGTGGGGCTGCCCCAGGGCTGTACACCCTGCAAGTCCCAAGCTTCGCTCCCTACAGCCAGGGTACATCAGCATTTAATCTAGTGACAGTGCCAAAAGCCTAAATGGCTGCAGGAGCAGGACTGATGCAGGGCTCCCCTCTTTTGGGGGCACACCTAAGGCTCCCCCTTGCACTGTTCCCTTGGCCCCCGGAACTCGGCTCTTCACAGAGCAGCAGAGCTTGAGCACCAGGGACTGGAGCGCTGTGTCTCATCAGACTAAACTTGTGTAGCCAGCACACTCTCCTGGCACAGCAGAGGCATGGCTTTGTATCTCAGTGAGCAGATGGAATAAAACCTAGGTTTTCAACTTGCTCACCATCTACGTTTTGGATGCCGAAAACTGGTACACCAGCGCAGTGGGTGCTGCCTGGAGGGTACACATCGCCCCAAGCTGTGAAAGCAGATGTCAGCCTGAGCCAGGCACACCCCCCCCACATCACATTTCCTGGTGAATAGCCCAAAATGTGTCAATATACTGATCTTCTAAATCGTAATTCCAAAATACCAGATGTCCCCAGGAGAGGTCTAGCACTGGCGAGGTGTTTCATGTTCCTTGCTGGGCACCAGGCAGCTCCCACTGCAGAGCTCAAATCCTTTGCTGGTACCCTCAGCCCTGCCAACACTGCACTGGGAGTTTGCATTGAGCTGGAAGATGGGCCCAGCCCTCCTGATTCCCAGTTCTGCATTTCCCGCCACAACTCACACTCCTGTGCGTGACTCTCCCATCACACACAGGAGAGGAATCGCCAGTGTTTCGGGAAATCAGGCTTGGCAGGAGCTACTGGTTACTAGCAAAGGGATTCTAATGAATTGAATCTCCTTTAAGTCTCTGCATGCTCTTTATTTTCCAGCTCACCCAGCTAAAGCTCATTTGATTTTAAAGATAATCCAATAAGCATCAATTAATAAAATTAACCTTGCAAGGATTGGATTTCCCTGGTGCATGAGGCAGTGCGATTAAGGGACAGGCCAAAATGGAAACAGAGCTGACATTTCTGTTATAAAAAAGGCATTTCTGTTAAATCATGGACATTTTCCAATGTGCAAATGAGGGCTCAAAGACCTCCTGATCTGCAGAAGGCCAGGCCAACACTGTATGTAGGTGATTAGATCCCTCCCAGGCATTGAAACAGGCACTGGAAAACAAGCTTTGTCCAGGCTGGTCCCGCATGCCATGAGAAGCGGGAATGCTGCGGCAAGAGTGTTACAAGCAAGGCAGACCAGCAGGTCCCAGTTCACTATTGCGGGCTCTGCTGTCCCCAGATTTCCTGGGGAATGAAACAAATAGAAGGAAAACTCCAGAATAGAAAGGAATATGCATGACGTGCTTGGAAGTGAGGACAGTAGTGTCCACAAGACCTACTGCAGTGTTTCGTTACATCCTGTGAGCTTTATATTAACATTTCCATTTGCTGGTCACAGCTGGAAGAATTCACTCTGTGTTACTGAATACCAGATTAATCTTTCTAAAAGCCCTGAAAGTAAAAAGTTTGGTAGAAGCTCTCCGCTGTCTAAACATTCTGTTGAGTGGTTAGCACCAAATTACACTCTTCCAGTCTTAACCACAGAAGCATTCTCTTACCACAGACCGGTGTGCTTGCGAGACAGCTTGGCTAAAGGCAAAACACATCACAAGGACTCCCCGGAGCAGCGGGTGAGCTTTCTGAACAGGTTTCCTGCCTAGCACTAAAATGGGAGCGATCTGTTTAGTGACATTAGACATTTAGGACAGATCCTGATTCATGTTCTCAAGCACAAAACATACATTGACACCTCAATTTATACATCATGAAAACACCATGTATGTCAAGGAATAAAAGAAGGCATGACACTCTTTGTTACAAGGAACTGCCATTAACCAAGAGGCTGGGGTTGCTGTAAGACACAGTTCAGCCCATGAAAAATTCAAGGCTACGTAGACCTCTAATGCATCATGTATCAGGAGAACCATTAAGGAATCAGTCAGCATCCGGTTCTATAGAGCATTTTGGGCATAATTCAATCTCCACTCACTTTAAATCATTTCTTTAATGAAGTAATGCACTGGACATAAATATTTCAGTGCAACTCTCTAATGCCCTTTGAGTAACAAGCAGCTTTCAGTAGCAGAACCCAGAATGAAAAAAAAAAGGAAGAAGGACAAGATACCAGAATAGTAATGTGCTGAAGTCCATGGGATTCAGGCAAATAGATACAGCTGTGCTCTTGGAACCAAAAAACTTCAGAGGACAGAACACCAGAAGGAGCCAGAACTACTGAGCTGCTATTCCTATAGCCAGGCTGCCTCTCCCTTACAGGTGCACCTCCAGCAATCTGGGGTAAGGATTGTTTTTCTGTTGCAGGTGTGTACAGCACTAACACCTTGGGATGTAGGTAACTCCTGCAATGGAAGTTTCTAACATTCTTCACAGCAGTGATGGTTTTTTTGCCTTTATGCACAGCAAAAAGGGGAATGGTTTAGCAGGAGGGAAGTTTCCTTAAGTGCCTTTGTCCCTCTTTCACAGCAGTAAGTGGTAGTTTTGCTACAGAACAATTCCCTTCCATGGGTTATGGTGGCTCAGGAGGAGATTTAAAACAGTTACTAGCAGTTTCCTCCAGCAGCCTGGCTGCAGGGCCTGGGGCAGTGCTCTGTGCTAGCCCGTCCCCCATCCAGACCCTCAGCACTGCAGCAGCACCAACCCCGGCTCCCCTTGGGGGAGGGCTGCAAGGCCAAGCTTTCAGACAGATTGCTCGGCATACAGCTGTCCAGTGCAGCTCCCTAAAAGCACCACACTTCAAAAAGTCACTGCAAGCCGCTCTGCAAAACAGCAGCCACAGGTTTCACTGGGGTTTTACTCACACCACAGTAAGAACTGATTCTCCAAAACACAACAAAGCGCTGCAAGCCGGAGAAAACCACTTACTCCCTTTGTACCACAGGCTGAAGTATTTCACACCAACAGCAAAACGCAAACATGAGGAGATAAGCTAGGAAATTCCTTTTAGCATGTAAGAGCTTATTTCTATTTCTTTGAGGAGACAAAAGTAAATAAAAATACTCACAACAAAAGCAGAGAAAAGTTTAAATCCATTAGAAAACAGGAAGAAAACATCTTTCCAAGTGTGAAAAAGCCTGTTCCAAGGTAGGCAAGCTGGGGAAGGCTGGCTATGAAAGGGAGGAGCCACTTGCTTCTGGGCTTTGAGAGTTTATAAGAGAAGGTGGTGGAGTTTGGCTCCTGGGTGGAGCTCTGGGTGGCTGGGTGGGTGGTTATGTTCTTTGGGGAGTTTTGCATTTATTTAATGCTTTAAAAGTTGTCTGGCACTTATCTGTTGTTTTTAAATGTCCTTGTAGCTGGTGTGTTGTTATATTGTGAACAATCAGCATTCCTGTGGCTGCTACCCCAAGTTTGAGGTGACGGCAGCAAGCATCACTAGTCACAGCTCATCACCGGGGAGCTTGCCCTGGGGCTGAGATAAGAGTCCAGGGAAAAATACTGACCTGGATCTTATCTGGCTTACGCTGTACGTTGGCAAAGGGGTTATATTAATATTATCCCCACTATTCCAATTCTGCAATTTCCTAATTTATGAGTATTTGGCTTTACCACTTAACACTATTTAAATCCATGTTTTTAGGACACAGTCTCCATAATGAAATAAATACAAAGATGTGCAATACTATCAATGGGAAAATTTCCCAAATATGACTCTGCAAGCAATCAATAGTTTAGGTGCCAATGGTTATTGCCAAGCATGCTGCCAGGTGATAGAAAAAAATGGACACGTCCAAAGGCCACTGGCCAACCTAGAGGAGGAACCCACTCTGCTGTCAGTTCCCAGCTGCAGCATGCTGGAAGGAGCAAGGCAAGGGTACAGCTCTCCGACTGTGAGATCTGTCTGTAACCAATACGATACACCTATAATGTGAATAACTGACCCCATCCAGCTGTGTAAAGTGATGCTCAGTCCCTCAGGTGCTTTGTCTTCTGGAGAGCTTCAAATGGCTTCATCCACGTGCACTTTTTCACCCGGAGGGCTTCGCAGGGCTGAAGCAGCATCAGTGCGTCTGTCTCAGGCTGGATTCCTCCACCGGCACACCTCACGGGTAGGATTATAAACTGCGTTTGCCGGTTGCTCCTGAGGCCTGATCAGCCTATGCAGGAGGCATGTCTGAAAGGGGAGTCTGCAGCTTCGCTGCTCTCTGCTGTGGGGTGTCTGCACCCCTGAACCCAGCTCTCCTGGTGCAGCTACACGTGTCCTACTTGAGCCTCAGCTGTGGCTCTGCCACTGAGCAGCTGTGCAGTCTTCTCCTGTCTGTGGTCTCGCCACTAGAGAGCGCCGTGGTATAAAATGTGCCACACAGGACACATCACTTGAATTGTCATCGGTGGAAAAAAAAATCACTTAAAAGGAAACTAAAGCATTTTTTCACCTTCCTTTTTTTTTTCAAGATTACTATAATTTATCTTTATTAGTCCATTTGCAAGCCTATGTTTTTAATTTGCTCTTCTTTTCCCAAGGGACAGTTGGTTGGGAGGAGAAGGGGTAGGCAAACTGGCAAGTATTTCTCCATCCCTTGTTAGGGATATTGAGGGAAAAGATTTCTCACCAGAAAGGAAGGGATTGCACAGCATGGCTGGCAATGAAACTGGGTTAAGTTTACTCACGTGAGGGACATGAAGTTGATAATATACCCAGGAAGTGTGGAGGAGAGGCATCAAAACACCTCCATGGGAACTGGGGACCCTTTTTCATAGTGCAAAGGTGTCAGTGTTAGATGAAATAGAGTTCATCCACAGGGAAAAGCAGTTTAGTGCAACACAATATTTGAGCACACTTGCCTTGCTGACAGGCAGGGTTGCATTGCTCCAGCCCTGAGCCACACTCATGCACCTGAACTGCTTTGGGGACTGATCCAAAACCTGCACAGAGCGATGTTTTGTACACATTAAGGTCACAGGGTGATCAGCACTAACTTCAGTCTGTGTGCCATGAGGTACCCAGGGGTAAGATTCAAGGAAAAAGCCTCCTCTGATGCTCCCCTTCTTGCCCCAGGTTCCTACTGCCTTCATGAACATCCCAGTAACCAGCTCCAAAGGTGATCATTTGTATATGGACTATTTGTTGGTTTAATTCTGCAAGCACTTCCTGTCCTCTGACTTTTAGGGTTAGCAGCTCATTTTGAGCGTTTGCTGTTCAAACTTCGAGTGGGTAGGGCTAGGTCACAGGGTTTGGTAGCCCAAGATGCTGAGATCTTCCCTTTTTCCTGGGGATTTTATCTCATTGTCTCCTAGGAAATAATTCCTCTATTTGCACACCTGCAATTCAGAAAATTAGAAGAATATTTAGAGAAAACAAAGTGTTTTCAGCTGAGCAGAAAGTGATTTCCAAATTGCAGCCACTGGTCCTGGGGTCTTGTCAAGCAGCACATCCTGATTTCAAGCAGACATCTTCCTGCGACCAGCTGCCACTGCCTGTCCCACCAAGAAGAAAAGCCATCCCTTCTTGGCCTACCTGCCTCTGACCAGAGCCACTCCTGTCAGCCAGGACCCACGAGGGCACAGGTCTCTTCCCAGCTCAAAGTGCAGAAGACAGAGAACAGCAGGGCTAGAAGGGATCAGCTTTGATCGCTGTTTCAGCATTCTTTGGGCTGAGGCAAGCTGGCATTAGCTTGCACCTTTGCACAGCTGAATGAACTCCTGACATCAGGAGAGCTGGCTTAGGCTCCCAGAGGAGCTAGGACCAGGAGGACCTGGTCTGCTGCTGCTGTTGGGACACTACCATTCTCCCTGGCAAGCAGCGCCCTGCGCATCCCAGCTGTGGGTACTGCTGCTCTTGGTCCCTCTTATCCCCTGGGGATGTCAACAGGACACAGCTGCTGTCAGATCTGCAGTCCTGGCCATACTCAGAGCAGCTGTGGGTCCTCTCTGCCTCAGGTGCTGCAATGATGCATCCCCTTCTCCCGTGGGATGCTCTGCACCAACCCTCCCAGGCTCCTTGTCATAACAGGGCCAGTCCTGTCTGTGCATAGGACTTGTTTCCTCCAGCTGAGAATTTTTCCAGTAGGACAAGCTGACTGGGTTTGTTAGCAGACCAGAAAATTGATGGAGAAAATCTTGTTGTTGGTGCCTCCCTTTGCCTTTGGAGAGGAGACTACTACAAGCAATCTCTTCCTCCAGACCTGCCTGCACACTTCGTGGTGGAGATGTTCCTGGACATTAACATGCACCCTCAGGCTGGCCTTCAGTGGTTCATCAGTTGTGAGTAACTAACAAGTAAATAGAAATACGCAAATGAAGTGCTCCAGTGGGGTTTGTGTGTCCCTTGACAGGCTGAGTGCAGCTTCTCAGGACGGTGTGCAGGGTGTCAGCTGGCAGCAAGCAGTGGGAATAAACCTTGCGCAGCCAGACATCTCCGCCTCTCCCCAGACGTCACCTTCACCAGAAATCAGCTCTTTTCCAGCCTTGCTGGGACAAAGCTCACATTCCCCAAGTACCCTCTGGTGACATGCACGTGCATGCCCATGGCATCGCCCTTTGGACACTGCCTGTACCTGGGGAGGTTGAAGAGGGGAGGAAGACCATGGCGCGGAGCGCACTTTGCATCCGTGCCCTTCCCCAGCAAGGGGAGGCTGGTGTGCTTCTGCACTGCTCACTTGGCCACAAACCCGGAGATGTCAGCGAGACATGTCCGTGTTCCTCTGGCTCATTACTAGGCGCTGCATACATCAATTGTGCTTTCATAAAAATGAAACAGCATCCAAATCTAAAATAGCAGGGAAAAAAAATTGTCCTGTGACACGGCATTATGCTGTTTACACAGAAACAGAAACCATGCGGTGGCCCTGGAGCCCCAGCACCAGCTAAGGGCTAGTTGTGCCTGTTTGAAGCCTGGCCTCAAAAGACCATGAGGTGAGTCACCGAGGTGGAGCTGGGATGTCCGTTTGGGGGGAAAGGGCAGGACAGGGGAGCTGTTACTAAGGCAAAAGCAGCACCAGGGGAAAGGAGACTTTGTGAAAACTGAGGTGTCAGTGCTCAGAGCTGCTGCACCTCCCCACCACCATAAAACAGGAGCAGGTTTTGGCACAGGCACTTGGGTGCTTGACTCGGACTCTCCAGGGTCAAAGAAGCACGGACATTCAACAAACACCCAGCTGCTAGACTCAAGTTCTGTACTTGTTTTAAACTTGGTTTGCAGTTTGACCCTACGTTTCGTTTACTAAATCTCTGTTTTACCATTAACTGTGTCAGGAGGTCTGGTCAGGGTGAAGCAGGGTATAACCAATGGACTCAGGGTGCTGTTCAAGGATCACTGTCTCTGAAAGAACAGATCATGGTGATGGACACGTGTACCTCTGACCTGCAAACAGATTGGTGCCAGGAGCTGTCGCTTGTTTGCTAGCAGGATGGCACAAAGGACTGGGATATAGGGCCTGGTTTTGCTGAATATTGAGATTGAGAAGGAAGTCTCAGGCATAACCCAGAGTCTCACATGGCAGAGGGATGCTCTCCACCTTCAGATGAACTGTAACCTACCAGGTCTCCAGGAAACAAACTGAGAGTAGTACATACATATCACGTGTAGCACACCAAGTCATTTGTATCTCAGCCACTCCAGCTTGTTGAGGCTTTGGGTTGCTCTGCAGCCACAGCATGCCTCGTGAACAAGAGGAGCATCGGTTCCAGATGACAGAATCACGTTCCCCCCCCAGTATCTGCTCCCAGTGCAAAGTGTGAGCCAACACACAACAGCTCAGTTTAGCCCTGGCTATCCACCTGGACATGAAAAGCCGTTTACCAGCTGTGTGTGAGCACCCCCAGCCCTGCAGTTCCCTCCACAGGCAGCCTCCAAGCAGGGCTCAGCCCTCCCAAGCTATGAAAAACACACCCCAAAGTCTTTCTGGGCAAGAGCCCCCAGTTACACAGCATGGACCTGGGTGAGAGATGAGCATCTGGACATGTGTGCAGGTGGGAGAGGGCAGCTGCCACCCGCAATCCCGACCTCGCGGTGCAGGATGGAGCAGCCAGCGGGCAGTTAGGCTGCTGGGCACTGAGCACTGCTGACTTCAGGCAGTCTCTGCCACCTCTCCAGGTTGGAAGATACCTGGGAAAGCCAAACCCACCACCCACGCCCACACAGTCTGAGAGCTGCACAGGACTTGGAAACCCAGAGATCAGCAATTCCTTTGATACAGAAAAAAAAGAAGTGAAAAAAGTCCCCAGGGGCTCTTCAATGTTCCTTTTGTGGTTCCCACACACAGTCCTCTGTGTGCGCATCCCTGCAGCAGGTGAAAGATGCTGCTCAGGGCTCCAGCTGGCCCTCTCCCACCACAGCCTAACGCTTAACCGAGTGCCAAGGCTGGCATGAAAGAGGCCTTTCAACAAAAACAGACCAACCCAGTCACTTCAGACAAGAGGCTGCAATAAATTCTAAGTGGGCAGAGCTCCTGGCACTTCCGAGTGCCCTGTGTTTACAACCAGGCTCTTCCACTGCTAGCCATATCCCAGCATTTTTAATTTTCTGGTTTGCTGGTCCCTATTACCTAAGAGACTCTGAGATGGAGTTTGTAGGAGGTAAAGATGTAAAGGCGTTTGAAAGCACTGGGATAGTGCATTACCCAGCCCCTAATCAAGCCCCAAACTGAGCTTGGCTGGAGACAGAGCACTCCTGCACCAACCCAGCCCCCAGAGAAGGAGAGCCCCTGGCCCATGCAGGGACAGCCTTGTGCACCCAGCAGTGGGGTGTGAAAGGGCTCTGCTCCTCTGTGCAATGGTTACACTTGGCAAGCAGAGGGAAATGAGTAAATATTAACAAAGGTTTACAGCTTGAACTCTAGATCTGGTGTTCATACTTACTAACTTCCCCTTTATTTTAGCATGTTCCATCACCAGCTGGATTCATGACACGGAAATGGCTTCGTGTCCGCTTGTGTTTGAGCTGCATGTGGCTGCATCCTCGGGTGATGCCTCTGAAGACATCAGTCACTCACAGGGCATTTGCCATGTTTCCTTCTTGCCTTCCATCCTACCAGTGTAGGTGTGAATTGTTCTTAGGAAACTTCAAGCAGGCTTTTTGCAAACTAACAATATATGTTAACAAAACAGAAAAAAAAAGTATCCTACCCTCACAAATAATTACACTGCTTTATTATTCGGTATTACAGTCTCAGGAAATGAAACAGCCTTTCCAAGATATGACACAGCTTTTTTTTCCCATCTCTCTGGCCACAACATAATCAAATTAAATATAAATTTGTTGTTTTGCTATATCTATTACACTGGAAGAACACAATTACTGGTAGAAACTATGCTCCAGCAGCCAAAGGTGGAACGAAGCGCTGTTCTCTCCTGATCTGCTGTAACCCACTTCAGTGTTCCCAGAAAAGCACAAGGAGGGACAGAAGGATGTGGTGGATAACAAAATACAGCGGTTTATTGAACAAAATGGGGCAAGGCAATGTTCCCTTTACATTCAATGAGAATTCAGGAGTATGAAGCAAAACATGCTATACATACATGGACGTGATACTTTGGTTAAATGTCATTCAGAAGTTCTATGCCAAACCTGATAAAATTATCAAGTGAACAGTCAAAATTAAGGAAAAAACCTAGGCTTGCATAGACGGATTATTGTCAGTGCGCAATTTATATTTAAGGATTAGCTGTTGCAACGCAGGGTACACTTGCAGCCCTGATGAATTTCAGCCTTCTGACTAATCCACCTCACTGCATGGCTAATATTTAGATTCAACAGGCTGAAAGTTTATCCTGAGGAGCTAAATGAGACAACTGCAGTCATTTCTCTGAGGCAGTTAACTACACTGCAGTGCAGAGATGCAGCTGGAGACACACCGTGGAGTCTACTTAGAGTGAACACTGATACAGTGGAACTTGTTTTCTGTGAAGTAGAAAATACTCATTTGTGTGTGCCACTGTCCTCTCTGGGACTCTCCTGGAACAGCCCGAACTGCACAGCTAAGCCTTGCCCTGTGCTGTTCATGGGGAGGAGGTGGCTGATGGTATCTCCAGCCCAGAAGCTGATGGCAGTGCAGCTTCTGAACACAAAACTCGTGTCCTGCAGCCTGTCCTGGGCGTAGCAGTCCAAGCAGCACTGGTGTGCGGCACAGCCAGAGCCTCCACGGCAGTGCTGCACAGCCAAGAATGTGCTATGGCACGTATTTTAAAGAGTAAGCGGGGATCTCTGCAGGCTTATGCCTGTCCTCCACAACAAAAGATAGAAGACGCGCTGCCTGTGGCATACTTCACACGAGGGGCACGGCTGTGCCTCAGCGCTACGCCCCACACCCACCTCCCAAAAATCAGCACTGAGTATCTGGGGAGAGCAGGGCAAAACCAAACTGTCCATCAGCTGGGCATGGATACGGGGCAGAGCAACCCCCATAGTCACCTCCAGATGGGAATTCTTGCTGCATCCTCCTCCCTGGCAGCAGAGAGCTCGGCCACCCGTCAATCCGCGCTATGAGCTGTGCTTGGTTGCCTCCTGCATCTCACATAGCCTTGCAGCATCAGCGCTGCCCGCAGGAACGGCAGGAGCAATCTCCTCGGGGTGACAGGCACCCAGGAGATCGTTCTGTGCAAGAAGCGAAGAGTTTCATGGACCGGCTGCACTGGATTACAAGAGTGTAAACTCAGTAGGGGAAACCTCACACTGTCTCCAAGTGCTCCCCTTTATATATAAATAAGCAATCCACAGTTAGTTTGCATACAGGTTAATATGAATTAAAATAAAAACCTTGGTAATAAAAATATATAATATACACATTGATCAACAGCAATAAACTGAATGAAAACACTAGAATGTAACAGTGGCCGCAATTTGGCACAAAATAAAAACGCACAAAGGTCTAGCACTGTAAAAATAAAAATTCATTTTGTTTTTTCCCTAAGTAAGAGAATGTTATTAATCCTGATTCAAATCCTGACAGGTGGGAATGCTGAGATATAAAAATACTGTACATACAAGATCCCTTTTACAGAGTCAAGCAGACTGCAGCATTTGTAACTTCTGTCCTTCCTCCTCAAGAGGAGAAATTCAATGATGAGACTTCATCTATCCCCCAACAGCTGGTATTTTCCCACCCCCACCAAGTTCAAAACCATGCAGTTCTTTAAAAAAGATGAGATTAACCTGTTGGATCTATCCACGTGACGACAACCGCTTCTGGCTGCAGGAAGCTGTACAGTCCACATTAAGACAGTGTTTCATAGCAAGGTGACTCAGATCAGCCTGCTGAAGACATCGAGTATCCCTGCGTGTAAGGCACGATCGCTCGGGCTTGCCCGACCTCTCTTCTGCAGACCGCTGTGCTTCGGACGGAGGCAAGGAGGTGGCGCGAGCTCTTGCTGGTGAGATGTGCCTACTACGGAGATTAGGAAGTGCCAGGATTTCACGGTGATGAGTTTTCCACGTGGCGCCTGTTACCTTGTTAATGCACAGAGTCAGAAAGGGATGCAAGACCTGAATGAGCTGGGCAGAAGTCCTGGCGAGGGCTCCGACATGCTAGTAAATCCAGAGAGAAACCATAGGCAATAGGCAAAGCTACTGAAACTTGGCAAGAGAAGACAAGGTAAAAATAAAGTTACTAAAACATTTTTCTGTCATAGAAAGGAAATATTGCTCTGATTGCTTCTTTTTAAAAGATAAACTTCACCGTGCCTCTTTCCAGGGCAGGGACACGGTGCTGATTTTGCATCTCGCCTACAGAAACTGCATCTTCTGGACTCTCAGCAGAACTGTGGCTCCTGAGGCCCAAGACAAACTGGCTCCTTGTTCATCCATGATCCTAACTGTTGTTGACCTCAATGGGATGACAGAATCTCCTTCCAAAAGTGGTTACTAAACACGCAAGTCCAGTTGCAACCTTTGCCTAAGGAAGTCTCTAACCTGCTGACTGCGTGAGCCCCACCAGGTACGTTAGATGAACAATTGCTCTGTTTATACCATCTACTACACGCTTTCCTCAGCTACCATTCCAGCATTTCTGTTTCTCTCAATAGATGTCAGCCCATTTAACAAAACCTCAGGGCCTCCCTGTTCACAAGGGCTATGGAAAAACAAAACAGGAGAAACACTTACAATGAACAGCAAATGAATAAAGGTAAGGAGTAAGAATAAAAATGTAAGGACTAAGGGAGGATATAGATCAAAGCAGCCCATAAAGCATTCAGCACTCCCTGAAGGCATCCAAGGAAGCAGCAGGTACTCCTGGGATCCTTCCCTTGGGCTCTTGCCTCTTGGTGCCATGGCTGGGGAACTTGGCTGACCCGAGGAGGCCATTAAAGAGATCCTGCAGCTCCACCGAGTAGGCACTGAGGTGTTCTTCAGACTTTACCCAGCTTCCAAATAAAACCAGAGTAAAGTCAACAACTTAGATACTCCCAAGCATCTCTCCCAAATTGACAGATTCTTCAAACGTCAGTGGGCTCAGGGCCTTCATGACTTTTCTGATGAGAGTAAGGCAGAAGTTAGTTGACTGCCGTACAAGAAAGCCCATCACAGCCAGCTACAGAGGCACAGGGAGGGCTGAATTCCAAGCTGGCGATCTCCCCTTGCCTTCTGCAGAGGTCACCATCTTTCCCCATGCACAGTGACTACAAAGCACAAACACTTTCCGATTTGGTAGGATTCTTCCCCATCCAGTTTTCACAAGCACACCAGATGACACAAGCAGCAGGGCCTGGACTGGGGTGTTTGTAGAAAGTATTAGTTCATAAAACCCCACCAGACATCCATTTCACAACAACAAATACTCTGATGGCAATGAAGGGGAAAAATCCATGGGAAAAAAAAATGGCATTTTCAGCAGTACAAATTTTGACTGTTACATGAAATACAAAAATAAATTTTTACAAAAGTTAAATCATTGCAGATGAGGTTGCCACATTGGCCCAAGTTATCAAACGAAACAGAAAAAAAATACGGTCTATGTTGTTCTTTTTCCAGATCCTTTAAAACAACGTTAACACTTCTGAATGGACAGAGATGGAACTAGAAGAGGGAACAAGGCAAGGACAGTAAAATCTAGCCGCTGGCTGGGATATTTCCTGAGAAGCAGCAGCAAGCAAGCAAGGGCTTGCGAGTCACTTAAGGGTTCAAGCAGGTGAGCAAGCCCACAGTCTGGAAGCACGGGTATGCAGCTAACGGGATGCTGCTGATGCACAACGTCTTACATCACAACATTTTTGGCTAGTGTATGCTTGGAGCAGAGGTCTACTGGGGGTTAACTGGTTCTTCACAGGTAATGAACTGCTGCCAGCATCCCAGTGGGGGTAGGAGATGGAAGTTTCGTGAGTTGCTGGTCAAGGCAAGGCTCATGCTGCAGTACTGAATGTGCCCCTGTAACTTCTGCGAAGAGGGAGTTGCGTTGTCTTGCTAGTGATTTGTCTCTGTAACTATCCTGACCAAGAACAACAGCCAAGCTTAAAGCCTTACAGTCGCCTCTGGGCTTGAATTGTGCATTACTGCAAGAGCAGAGAGCCATGATCTCTTCCAATTTCCCACCAGTGCTCCATGCCAGCATGTGCTCTCCACAAAGTTCTACAGCTCCATCAGGCTCTTCTCCCAGGCAGATTGATGTTGAGGGTAAGTACAGTCACGGCTCTCACTTCCCTCCTCATAGCCAGCAGCAGAACTGCAGGTGCCAGCAGCAGCCAAAGAGTGTGGTGGGACAGACCCAGTGCCGGGCATTAATGAAGCTGGGCTGCAGGGGCAACACAGCCAGGCTTGCTGCCATGAACTGGGCTGGCAAGTGAACACCTAGTCTGTACTGGCTGAACAGACTCCAAGCCAGTGTCCAGATGCTCAGCTTCGTTGTTTAAAAACACACTTGAAAAAATGGCAAAAAAATTTATTAAAAAGACAAAAGAATTTAAATGAGAAGAGGCCAAGGGAAAAGGCTACTTGTTTGTGCAAGGGAAGAATGATTTTCAAAGACTGGACGGAAAACAAGCCATCAAAGGGGGGGCGGGGGGGAAATCACTGCATGGGAGAATCTATACAGACAACTTCAACTTGCAGACCCCGCTACGCCCTAGAGCGCAACAGTTTTATCCTGTCTGGAGTCTGCCTGGGGTGCTGGATGGAGCAGTGTAGAGGGGAGGCAGTCAGCACAGACATTGTGTGGACTGTTCCGCACTCTGTGTCTATTTTAAAGATGCCTGTAACAGTACATTTTGGATTCAATGCCCACATGGCCCTACTTCAGTCCCACGTTTCCAAGACATATGCAGGTTCATACACAAGTTACTGTACTCAAGTGCACCAGCAACTGAGCTAGAAGTTGCAGTAGTTCCTACTTGGCTTCAGTGGAATTCCTTGGCTTCTATCACACTGAAGCTCAAAGCAGGTGACCACAAAGGTCCCTTCAGGCATTTAAACCTGTTGGTATGATTCTTCCCAACCCACAACTCACAGCTTCATCAACTCCCTGGCATGTCTTAAAAGTCATGCACACAAGGTCTAATTTCAGCTGAAATTGTGTTTCCTCTTAATTGTTCTATCCTATATCCTACAGCTAAATGCCTGGTTACACACTCTACCCAGATTGCTGGAAACCCTAGAAAGAAACATAGCAGTTAAAGAATTTTGTTCTACAGGCAATTTCTTCCTCACCAGTCCTACGTTCTGGATTTTGCTGGTGTACATTATGAAGATCCTCTCTCCTTCCTGCTAGCACGACTGTCAGGTTGGCTCAGCTGTCTTGTCCAGCACAGGAAGAACCACGTTTCCTCTTCTAACTCTCTTTGCTAAGTCATCCCAATATGGAAAGGACTTGAACTTCCGACGTTCTGCTGCATTGCCATAACCCAGCTCTTATCTTGGATTTTCCTCCCTGTTGTATGTGCATCTCTATTTGTCAAAGCTCCAGCCAAAGCTCAAAAATAAAAATAAAATGAAAGCCTCAAAAGAATGTAAGAGGGAGCTGTTAAGTCAGCTAGTTGATTCACACAGCTCAGCAGCGGCTAGATTATACTGCACTGCTTAAGTGATCACATATGAGTAAGAAATTGAAACAAACAAGTGTTCCTTATTAATATGATGACACTTCAAGAGGAGATCCTGGGAGTGGAGGCTGTACCTCCCATCGGGTAAGGAATCAATAAAGTTGCCTGGCAATTCCAGTACTGTTTGCTACAGAAGAGCCAGTACCAAAGCAAAGGCTAGCACAGTTTACTGCTTCCTACGGGAACCTGGAAAGCAAAACAGAAAGAAAAAAAATCATAAGGATAGATCCTGGTGAAGAAAATACTACCTGCAGTCATCTTTTACTTGTCCTGTCCTCTTGGAGGTCTGTGTGACTTCCAGGGTACTGGTAAAGCCAAATGCCAAAATGAGAAACGTATGTTATATTACTGAAGAAAAAGGAAGGACAGGTCCACAAGAGAGGCAGAAATTTGCATTTCTTCTAGGCTATGAACAGCACTGCAGCCACATTGCACAGTCTCACTAAAGAAAATGGAACGAACACGGCACTTACAGACTCTATAAAGTGCCATCAACTTTCCAGCTTGTTTGATGAAGACAGAATGCAAAAGTTTCCCAAACTTTACATTTTGGGAAGTAAACTGTCCATATTTTAGTCATAATCAGTGGAGCTGGAAGAAATCTGAGTGACTGAGTCAAACTCTCTCTGCCCCTTTCCTCCCCCAGGGACTCTACAGATAACTCAGACAACAGGCATTCAGATTTAAAAAACCGGGGGGGTGACCCTAACCACACTGCTCCTGTGCCGAGCAATTTCAGGACACGAGCCAACAAAGCAGCGCTGAGATGCTACATGAACAAAACAAGTCAGATCTCAGGACAAGCCTCTGTGATCATCCCATCTGCCTGCCAGACAGGTGATGCTGCAAGGTTTTGTCTTGTATTGGATTGTTCGATACTGGTGAGTCACGTAAAATCCATCACGTCATTGTCTTCATGTTATTTCTCCTTGCTGCCTGAATTTACAGTCATTCATCATTAAGAGATCACAGAGGACACGCAGAGAGCAGTTTGACAAACTCAAGGCAAACCAATTCAGCTTTTTTAGTCTCTCAGCCTGCAACATGCTCAGCAAATACAGCTCGAACTAGCACCACCTGCCTGCTGGGGCAATAATCTCCATTCCTCCTCTGTTAGCATCAATTTCAAACATCCTGTCCTGCAAGCTGCTTATCTGAGGAAAACAGCCCACAATAACCCAAGTGCTGGGGCAACCACAGGCTTGATCCTACCTTTAGGAGAGTGCTCAGGTTTGGGGATCTGGCGCAAGGGGCTGGGCTGGCTTGTGTAATACCGAGGGTGTTCAAAGTCATCGAGGAGAGGCTGTGACCTGCCAAGCAGAGTGAAAAAGAAGTGCTGGCGAAAAAAAAACTCAAAGGCATAACAGTGTGGCAAAAGCAACATCTCAGCTGCCTCATCTGTCCCTATCAGTTTGATGATGTGTCTGGCCCAGACTTTTTACCTGGAGAGCAGCTCCTCTGAGCATAGCCCATTACTGTTTCTGCAGTGAGAAATGCACAGCATCTACTACTTCTCATGGACTGCTTTAATTTAATAATGGTTTCAAGTTGCTGGGAAACAAAGAATTTCCATTATTATGTTTGATGCAAACCTCACTCACAAGATCAACATTTTAAAGTGTTTAATGCTTGCCCAGTATTAAACCCAGAGTATTTTAATAAGATCTGTCTCAGTCTCCACTTGCAACCTCGTCTGTTGTTTCTTTTACTAACTCCAGACGAATTTCTAGGCTCTTATCTGGATTAGAAATCAAAGCCACGATCACTTCCAGGGTTCAGTCCCTCATGAGGAGCATTGGGCCAGGGTACCAAGTGATTTAGAAGCAGCACTGGGCTACAGCACATTCCCATCAGCTCAGGAATGAGGTATTCCAGAGCACACTGTACTTGCTTGCAGGTGCGTGTCCATTCGCACCAGCAGGAGCGGTGTACAGGGCTTAACTGCGAGCAAGGACCCAAGGCAGCAGCTGTGCAAATACATCGTGATTATTCCTTCCTGCCCAGAGATGACATTTGGTTTCACATCCCCAGCAGCTCTTTAACCCTCTCCATATTTCTCTGCCATTTAACAAATATCACTGCACTAGCTCATCAATCTCCATCAGCGCCAGGCAGGGAGACAGATATGGACAAACGCCACGAGCACAGCAAGTGATGCGTATCACTGAGCACCTCACGAGCTCTGTGCCCTCCATCTCTTCTCAGTGCTAAACCCTGTGCTCTCTATCAAGCCCCTTGTGTGTGGGTCAGGCTGGTCACCCCACAACTCCTCCCTAGGACTCATCTTCTGAGCAGCTTCCCAGCTTCATTTCCCCCTTTTTACCATCCAGTTCCAAGCTCACCTTGAAGGCCTGTCACCTTTGTGTCGCTGAGTTTCAGGCCCTTCTTTTGACCTTGAGCGTGTGGACTCGCTTGCATCATGCTGCTGGGAAGAAGGGAAAAGCAGCTCACTTGCGTGCCTTGCAAGACACCAGCCAGTGCACTGAGGCTGCCGCAGCTCCATGAAGCAGTCCTTTCGTGCTCAGTTTATACACACAACCAACCACAGCCAAACACGTGCAAACAGCAGTACCAGGACTAGTTTCCAGTAAATGAAACTCAGCCTTGCTCAGTCTAACTCAGTTTTTGCTCTAAATATGAGACAGCACTGGGGGACCCGTCCCGAAGCTGGGGTCGAACGCAGTCAGTGTGTAATCACTGTGCACATGGCTGGGCTCAGCACGAGGGACCAGCTACACGCAGCTGTGCTCCTGCAACCACTCAAACATAGTAAGCAGGCTGCAAGCACCAGAGCTACCTCCAACTGGACCTAAGATTAACACAACAGCCCCTTTAGCACCTCACCAGTGTAGACCATGAAATCTGTTTCCTATCACCTTCCACATGGACTAGCCAAGCCTCTGCAGCATTACTCATACAAAAAACTAGGCTTGACACACTCAATACTTTCATTACAGAACCAATTACATTCTGAAGCAGAGCGACAACCGGAGCAGCTGCGCTGTCCTTCTACCTGCAGTGCACAAGCAGAACCAACTACTGCCTCTATTGCTGCAGTCAGGATTTCAGCAGAGGGAGGACAGACAGCACTTGATGGAGGCCACAAGGTGTTGGGACATCCAGTGCCAACCTCCGAGGCCACAGCCCAAAGCTTGCCTTGCTTGACGCTGAAGCCAAAGAGCGTCTAACCAAGGAGGTGGCTCCAAAAGGCCTGGGAAGCAGCTGAATAACAGGCAGCAAGACCCTGTGGATGTAAGGGTCCACATCATTCCTTTTGCTCTCACCTCACACCCTCACTTCCCTCTGGAAATGGGAATAACAGTACAGCATTTCATTTGTGGCACCTCCTGAAGCTTGACATACCTTCCAGTCTTGATCATGCCTCCTCTTTTCAAAGGAAGACTTTTCTTTCTCCTTCCCTTTCTTGAAAGCCTTTTTCTCCTCAGCCATCAAGAGTCGGGCAATTTCCTAGAAGGGAAAATACAGAGTGTGCCCGATGGTTTTACTTTAAACCCTTTCCTATGGGAAGCTGCCAGATGGGAAGGTTGCAAAGCCCATCTACAATCAGAAATCAAGTGACAGGGAAGACGGAAGACTGACTACATGCAGCACACCCAGTGGATCCCTGATCTGCCAGAACTGCGTTTGCAGAGCCTTTCTGCCCTGTATCCCTTTTCCTTCCATGGGGTGGGGTCACCTCACAGCATCTCTGAGAGTCTCCCTTGGACCTCAGTTACAAGAAATGCTCTTAAACAGCCATGAACTTCCTTCCACCATGGCTGCCACTGGTAGCACAACTGCCTGCTTAGCCAGCAGGAGCATACACATGAAAACCACTCACGGTCAAACCCCACCGGAGCCCTGAGCTTCCCCTACAAGGAGGGAAACGAGCAATTAGAGTCAAAGGGGTCAAGTGGGGTTTAGCTAATTCCACAAATAAAGGAATGCCACAGACATTTGATTTCTTGCTCACCTCATCTTGGGCTACTTGAGCTGCCTTCTGATCTGCCTCGTTAGCCTTTGGAAAAAAAAAATAGGGGGGGGAAATATATAAAAACATAGAGACAAAAGAATATCACCTCTGTATTATTCACACCCATTAATCTACCGGGCAGGGCAAGTAGGTGCCCATACAAATACGCTACCATCCTCTCCAAATATACTTAGCTACCTTAATAATTATGTCATAACCCGATACCAAGCTGTCATTTCACCTTTTGAGCTGAGTTTTGCTCTCGTGTATCTGTCAGACCACACCACAATGCACTGCCCACCCCGCTGCCCTCTCTCTCAAAGATCAGCACTGGCTTGTCTCGCTTCTGGGCTGACCACACTGACTACAGGCCATCTTTACCTGCCTGGAAATGTTCATTTAATACCACCCTGCTTCAATCGTTTAAGTTTTGGATGTTTATTTCAGAAAACAGGGCTCTACTGGCTGGATGCCAGCTGTCACTCCATATCTGTGTGTACGGGAGACAAAGCTAATTACCAGAATGCACAGTAGCAAGACCTTAAGTCTTAAAGTCACTATCATATATAAAAGTTTTACAAATTAAAGTTGTCATCACTGGCTGCCTTAGTTTCTTCGAGTTGACTAATGCATCCTCTGTACTCACCAGGAGCTCTTCCTCCTGCAGCTTCCGAGCAATCTCTGCATCAGACAACTCCTGTTCCCTTCGGGGTGTATCATACATGGCTTGTCTCGTCCCCATCAACCTAGTGCCTACAGAATTGCGAGAGAAAATAAATCAACTCAACCGTTTCCCACACGCTTTGGTAAGGAAATCCACACCATCTCCCCAGCCACCTGCAAAAGCCCTGCTCAAGGGAACCAGAGACCACTGCCAGACAGCTGGTTTGAGCTTACCTTTGGCCGAGGTGCAGCACGCACCTTAGGGAGGTTTCTCTATACACACAGAAGTATCTGCTACACCACGTCTTATGGGACAAATAGCAGAAGAGGCCACAACCCTTGAAGCAGTCTTTGCTGACATAGCGATGCTGGCAAAGGAATCACTTTCCCTCCCCCCCCGCCCCGTGTTGATACAGATACACTGGCAAAACTGGACAGCAGAGAGCAGCCCAACAGTGTTCAGAGCCCCGCAGAGAGTCAGTGAACACACTGCTGGAGCGGCACAGGCTGCAAAAGTCACCTGGGACAGGTCCACATGAGGTCTGAGACAACTTCTTCCTTGGGCTGACCCATGAATTTTACAATTCACAGTGAGAAAACAGCCAAGTAAACATTTCTGAAGTTCATACAAGGTTCAGTTCAGTTTTATTTGTTTGTTTATTTTAAAGTTAAACCATCTCCAAGTGATCTAAAATGTTGCATTTTGAGAGTCTCTCCATAGCCTATTTGCACCAGGCCATCAAAAGAGCCTCACTGCCTTCACTCACGTGCAAGGAATGCCTTCTCCTTCCATCTGCAGTCTGAACTGTATTGTTCAGGCATCTTGGGACACCTAAATGAGCTTTCTGCTTTATATCCAAAGTACATAAACACTGCAGATGTCTGTCTCTTGCACCTCAAACCTAAAAAGTTTCACTCAAAACTTTCATGCCTCCAGCTACACCATTTACACATTTATTATAAATACCTGTTCCATCTTACTGGGCCACCTATCAGTTTCCTTCCCATCTTCTAAGACCAAGGGAAAAATACGAAGAAACCAACTGACCTCAAAAAACTTTTTGTGCATCTACCAACAAACTACCGTCATACTCTATCAAGCATCCCGAAGACTTCAATCTGCAGAGGGCCAGAGATCTCATGAACCAACCTGGAGTAAAACCATGGAATAGGAAAACACCTCTTCTGTAGGTATTAAAGGAGGTATGGGGGGGGTTCTGCTTTTTGTTATGTTCAAATCAACTGATCAATGATCTTAAACAATTACACCCCTCTTACAAACCATCTTAGCATGAGAAGAAAACTTCAGCTCTGGCATGTTATGGTCAAATGTGTGACCTGGCATTTCCCAGCATGCTTTGATCAATCCAAGTTGTGAAGAGCTGCAGTCTCTGGCCAGCACAGAAAGCCTGGCAAAAAGCACCAGCTTGGTCAGAGTTAAATTATTCAGAGTGCTTCCAAACTCAAGGTAAACACAGTTTTACCATGCTGGAATGAACAACAGCATGGCCGACAGGCTCCTGTACAGTATTACCTCTATGAAGAATATATTTCCAGGAACTGTTTGCTGGCCAGCCCAAGCCTGAGCTTTCTCCACACGCTGATCGGTGCCAGGCTTCGTTTGCTCAGAAGACAACAATAAATGCTACTTCCACATCGCTTCTGCCCACAAGCGGGGAGCACAAAGGCCACCACAACCACGGCCCACAGGAAGGGGGTGTGAGCTTCTGGCTATTTTGACTCAGTGTGACAGGGTACTGAGTCACTCGGACCCACACTGTATCAGGGTAAATCATGACCTACTGATTATATATAAAAACCTGATTAACACCTTCCACTTTCCCAGAGAAAACTCTTGCATGATGAAGAATAATTCTCCCAGCATCTCCAGAGACAGACATGCACCATTAGCCACACTTTATCCAAGTGAAGACCAGTTAGATGGTGTAAAGCATAAGTTCCCATGCTGTGACAGACATAGATCCAAGTCTCTGCCTCCTACTTTCACTAAGAGACAGGTCACCCCCAGTGTGGCTTTAAAAGCAGAAAGATGGGTCTGAACCTTTAAAATCCTCAAGTATTATTGAAAAACAAGAACTACACAGGTACACATTTCCCAGAAAAATCCACCAGTACAGAATTTAAGAAGAACCCCATCTTACAAACAGAGCCCAGCCAGACACCTGGTGCCACTACAGAACTCTGCCAGAAGCGAATTGATTATGTTGCCAGCAGGGTTTTCAATAAGAAGCGGATGGGAATTGCTGCCTTGTTAGTGCTTAAGTGAACTGTCTTCACTTACAGCCTTGCATCCCAAATCAACAAAACACAAGTGTAATTGTAACATTTGGGGTTTTGTTATTTTTTTTTTCTCCTGTGCAAGGAGACCACAGCATAAAATACATAATGAAAACACAAACTGGCTGTTGGTTGGTTGTTTTTTGGGTTTTTTGGGTGGTTTGTTTTTTTTTTTCCCCCAAAACCAAGGGCATCATTTCCAACAACACGTTACTACTCATCCCCTCTGACACCATGGAACATGTCAGGAAATGAACAGAGCAAGAACATCAACGGATAAGAAGAATCTCATGAAATAAGGGAGAAACCTGGGCGGGATTCGCCATGTACGCATTGCAGGTGGGTATCAGAGATAAGCACGTTCAGAGGAAACAACACGGATTTCAGACACCAGGATGGGAGGTGCAAAGGTCCATCCCCAGACGTACGCACACCTTCCCCATCACTTGGTTACCTGAGTCTCGCCGGCAGTCTCCAGCCTTCCCCTGGGTCACAGCATGCGGGGAGGAGGAAGGCCTCCTGTGTCCTGCCCTTCTGCAGTCTCTCTGCTCACCCCTCCTATTATCATCTCTAGCTTCAGCATCATGGAGCTTCTCGTTACGCACCGTCCTGTGTGAGGAGCGGCCCTGATGACGAGATTTGTGTTTCTCGGGGCGCACCAGCTGGCTGCCGCCCCGATGCCAGGTCTCCTGCTCAGCCTCCAGTTCCATCTCAAGAAGAGGAAGGTGCTTTTCTCCATCTTGCTTTGTCGGCTTTCTGCCGTGCCGCGCCTGGTCTGTGAGTTCATGCTCTGACTCCAGGTCAAGACTGAGAGGTCTCCAGGCCTTCTCCCCGCCAGCTGCTCTCCTCTCCCGCGGCTCCCAGCTACTGCTGTGGTCGTAGGCACCACGCTCAGCCTCTCTTTCCAGGTCAAGGCTGGGAGGTCTCCTGGACCTCCCCTGGCTGGCTGATTTCCACTCCTGCCGATGGCCATTGCCGGCCTCGCTTGGTTGAGGAGACCTCCGGCGACCCTCCGAGGGGGAATGCCCGCATCCCGAGGAGCCATCGGACAAAGGCGAGGGTGCTTCTCGGCGCTCTCTCCGCCAGCGCGCGCGCCTGCCACCACTGCGGGCCCTGCGTGGCTCAGAAACCTGCTCTCTGGAGTCACCCCAGGGGTGCTCTGAGCAATGAGGGGGACAAACAAGGAGCGGGTTAGTGGTGTGAGGTTAGTCATGGTTCGATGAGGCCAGACTCACAGCACGCAGATGAGGGAGCTCGATGCAAGAAGCTGGAAATGCAGGCAAAGCGCGGTGGGATGAGAAAGAAAAATCCGCAGGATATAACGGGAGGAGGAGGGAAATGGAGCCTGGCTGGCAGTCAGGCAGTACAGGAGGCAATGCGGTTGGAGCAGAAAGCACAGGTCCAGCCCGAAACGATGTCCAAGCACTTCCCAAGACAAGGACAAGTTAACATGAAGGACCTTCAACGATGCCATTGGGGCTGTAAAAAATCAGCCAGCAGAGCAGCTCATCTCCTGGTGCCACATCAGTGCTGCAGGATATTGGAACCATCAGAGAAAGGCTTGCAAAGGAGGGTGCAAAAGGCAGGTGAGGCTGGCAGGCAACAGAGGGGTGTGAGGCCAAGCACAGGGTCAAGTTGGATCCCAGTTTATGAGCAGTGGCTTCAGGCACAAGGTTTTGCATCATTAAAAACAGCCTCACCTAACAGGGGGGAAGACTCACATAAAGAAAAAGAGACAAGTGGGATGGGATTTTATAGTTTTTTTTTTAAAGCTCAAGAACAAGATGATGGACAGCTGCAGCATCCAAATATCTTCTACCACAGACTGTCAACGTATCTCTTGCGGATCCAGAATTTTCAGGGCCGACACTTCCTTATTGCCTAAATAAAAGTTTAGGCTCTGACTGCAGCGAGGGCTATGGAAATTTAAGGGCAGGAAAAGACTTCACAAAACCCAGGCTCCTGACCTCAGCAATGTAGGGGGAAAAGCCGCTTGCTCAGCAGCGTAGCACGGTTGTTTCCTCCGTGCTTTCCAGAAAGCAGGTGGAAATTCTCTTTGCTTTTAGTTTCAGCAATAAACGTAACACAGCTCTGAGGATGCAGTAGTCTGCCTGTATAAAATCTGCTGACCGATTTGTTTTCCAATCAACGTATTTGCTAAGAAAAATTACTGCACCGAGTGAACTGTTATCTCTACAGCGGGTTTTCAGAATGAAGGCATATTTCTGAAGAAAAAAAATTTCCTTGAAGCAGAAGCTGATTTTGAACAGAACTATACAAAAAAAAAAAAAACAAAACCAGCAGTGTAAGATTTTCCTTCTCCACTACTGAGTTTTTACAGTATCCAAAAATATTTAAAATAGATTTCACTGCACATGAACTGCATTCTGTTTTAATAAATAGCTCTGCCTTCTGTATGATAATCCAGATTTCAGAAGAAAACCCACCAAAACTGAATGTTCCCTTCAACTCATTCTACTTAGAAAAACCCTTTTCAGAGCCAGAAAAAATATAGCCCACAGAAAATCCACCTTGAAAACAAATCTGCGTGACTTTTATCCAGAATAGGTATATTTTTAAAAATCCAGGAACTGTCAGAGTAACCACAGAAGTTCCTATTAACTGGTTGGCTTTTCTGCTCAGTTTTAGATCATTCACATGATTTACAGAAAACAAATATCCAATAAAACAATCTAAGTGACTTACTGAACAACAGAGACCAGGGCCTGAAAGCAAGAGTCAGTTCTAAGAATTAATTCAATTTTCTCATTAAGGAAAGCTCAATAAATACAGCAGTAGAGAGCAGGAGACCATGGAAGAGAGAAGGGTGGCTGCGCATGGAAAGGCTCAGTGCAGGTCACACACCCATGCCAGACAGCCTGAGCAGAAGATTTGCTTTTCGGGTATCTCAGGGCGATTAACTCCTCGGCAAGCGCCGGTTCCTGCGGCACCTTCCGCAGGGGCCGTGTAAACACTCTTTAGGACCTGGTGTAACTCTCTCAAGCAGCAAGTGACTGAGCAAATACAGAAATGTTTTTCATGGCACAGATACTCCTGGGAGGAACTCTGTGCCTTCTTTCACGTTTGTTTTTCCACTTTATAAAAGCTCAGACTGCTCTGAAGCAATAGCCTTAATCCACACTCCTCCTGGATGTGGATAAATTTTTATTCAAGATAGACTAAAACCCAAACAAAGCAAGGGCTTTTTTGGTTTAAGTTCACAAGTAACAAAGACAATACAAAGCAAGGATGCTGAAGCCTAATCAAATGGTGCCCAAGTATTTAACAGGTTCTAGATCAAAGGACGAGATGATCCAGGCATCAAAATCCACTTCAGTCCTTTCTAGTTTTTAAGGAGCAAGGATCAAGAGCAGCACTACTATGAATGGACAGGCAGAACACCTTCTACTTCACCTCTAAGACTACAGATTATCGTAGGAGGAAAAATCAGACCCACAAGGTACGCTGCTCTCCAAATACACACCACAGCCTCAGTTCAGAGAGTCACAGGCTTTCGCCAGCTGATTTCTGTTATAAAAATCCATCCTGTCCTACCATCTCTGCATGGCAACACTATTACCTATACCGTACTATTTCAGGGACTTGTCCCATTTAATTCTGAAAAACTGAAGTGTGGGTTGGACATAAGACTCCAAGATCAAAGTCTTTTCCAGCTCTGTAGACGTAGCAGGACTTGTGCTAATCACATTTCCACTTGGTTACTGTTTCACATTTTGTGCTTTATATTTTCTTGGTCATCCTTGAACTTCTTCCGAATTGAAACTAAAGTACTTTGTGTAAGTTCAAATAAAACACATTTGAAATCTCCAATGGCATCAATGTTAAAATGAGAAATAAGAGGTTTGATCTTCATCTTCACAATCTGTTAATCAAAAGCAGCCTCTCTCTTCCCTAGCACGTTTTTTTCCGAAGAAAGAACACAAGAACCACCACCAGTGCACAGCAAAGCCATCCCCAGATTGCTCCATAATTAAACATACCCCAATTCTCTCCTCCCAATTTAAAGAAGGTCTGTATTCAATCATAAAAGGCAACGAAGAGAAAGCCATACAGCGCTGCGGGTCATATCTTTTCCACAACGTACAGTCCCAGATGGTAATCACAGCAGAGACACTCTGTGGCGATGACCTTGTTATTCAGCAAGTCATCCAACGCGGCTGTGCTAATTGTAATGCTTGGGTACGTACCTGCGAGGAATTATTTTCTGAAAGGCTGTTTCATGAACCAGCATTTATTCCTTTATGCACACAGCCGTGCCAGCATCGCAGATGAGCATGAGGAACTGTTTTTCTTCAAACGCAAGTGTGGAATTGCGTCTGCATTTCTCCCCCGCACGCTTGCGGTGTGACATACAAGTAACTGTGGCTTATCACTACCATCAGCTACTGTCTTCTTCCACAAGCCCTTTCAAAACATGCATGCAAAGGTGTGCTTGCACATACACACACCACACACCCTATCGCTGTCCTTCAGGCCACCTTCTAGGACATCAAAAATTATAAAAAAGTCTTCTCCACTTTTTTATTTGTAAGTATTCCCTGATTCTAGAATGAATTCTCATCCTGACCCTGTAAACTGATGCAGTGCTACAGTGCTAAATGCAGGACTGCAGGAGAAGGGAAACCTCCTAAACAGAGTTGCCAGATCACCAGGTTCATCTATACTGCCATGATCTTGATCCTTTATCTAGCAGAAACGTACCTCCATTTTCTGCGTAATAGCTATCTTCATAGACTGTGTGTCCCTGGGATTCTGGGTAATGCTTCTTCCGCTTTTTTTCTTCCTGCAGTTCTTTCTGTTGTAGGAGACGGGCAATGTCCTGCAGAGATGGAATAAAACTGACATTACCTTTCCCCCTCTAAAAAAATATCTCCACATTCTTCTATTAAAATACTTTATCCAATTATAAAAATCCTGATAGTTTAGTTTTTCAGACAGGGCAACAACAGAGTTACTCTGAAATTCCATCTCTGGGCTGGACGGGGCTTCCAACATAGAAGCTGACACAAGGGACCACCTGAGCAACCAGTACCCAACCTCACCCAGGCCTACCACAGAGCTTCCAGCCCCGCGGCCGACTTGCAGGCTCCTACTCTGCGTGCACATCCCTGACGGCCAAAGCACGGTGGAAAGGAGTGCAAAGACCGTCTCCAGCTGAAGGCACTTCTGACTGGAAGGAGTTCTCAGAGCAAGTCATGAACTTGCTTCAAACTAGCTGTAATTTACAGGGACTGCAGCATGTCAGGCAGGGAAATGCATCAATCTGACAGACAGAGGCTGAAGGAAAAGAAAATCGAAAGGGACGTTAGGAAGAAAGGACTCGGCACAAGGCAGGAGCACTGCGGGGGCTACAGCTGTTTATCTTCTGTGGCAGTTTTGGTAGATACGCCATCTAAGAGAATAACACTCCATTTTCCTAATTGGTTTTCCTTCGAGATGACTAATGGATCAACAAGGCCTAGCAACAGCAAACAGCTCCCTGGGGCTTGCTCATTTGGGGCCCAGAAGCTTGCGAGTCAGTGGAGCTAGTCTGGAGCTAGGACAAGAAGCTGGAGGATACCAGCAGGGCACACCAGCCCTTTGGACGCTGTTCATTTAAGCCTCCCTAATCCTTACGACATTTACGGAGCCACGCATGTAAAGTGTACACTAGAGGCAGGAAAGGTATCACTGAAATGCAAACCAAGAGCCAGCACCCTCCAAGGCAAAGCCAGCACTGGAGGACAACTACAAGTTCAAGTACAAAATATTATTTCAGGATTCGGATCAGATCTGGTCAATAACCAGCTTTGTGGAGGGCCTGGGGATGCTACAGGCTCTTTACAAAAAAAAAGAAAAAAAAAAGAAAAAAAAGGAAATAAAAGAAAAAAAAACCCTCCCCTGACAAGGTTAACCTCCTCTAGCAAGTACAGTAAGTCTATAAATATATGGGCTTAAGCACATTATCTCCAGGACTGAGACAGCTCAGGACTTGCAAATCCACACAAACCATTTCTTACAAACTGGACTTGTAAGCTGGCAGGCCTAGCGCTTCGTTCAAAATCCCCGTGCACCAGACTGGGTCTGCCTCGAGCAGAGCACTGCCGCAACACTGCTAACGACTACTGATACCAGAGAGCTACCGCGGACGCTGGGCAGCTGCTACAGCCTCACATGTGACAAACACCAGGCCAGCCCGGCGTGTGGCCAGTACCAGAAAACTTTCTTTCACCCAGAAAGTCGTGCAGGGCACGGGTACAGATGCTGGGCAAAGGCCACAGAAGGGGTTCTGATGTTTGTCACTCTGCCAGCTGACGAACCCCTGGGGCATAGTCACTCGCGTTGCTCAGGCTCTGTGTCAGCGCAGCAGCACACCCCAACAGAAACAACGCTGTGGGGGGGCCGTGGAAGGGAAGCAGGACCAATTCAAGCTCTCCATGTCCTGTTGCGAGGACAGGCGGTACTGCCACACCCCGGTACCCAGCTGCAGCCCAGCTCCATCCACGGTTACATTCCAGCCACACTTGGGAGCTTGCCATGTACCAGCAGGAAGAGAAACAATATTTATGAGTTATCCTCATTGCTTTGAGCCACATGCATTTGAAGATTGCTCCGAACAGCACAAGACAGTCAGCACGCTGGTTGGACAGGTTGCAGGGACCTGCTGACAGACTGCTGACATCCCAGCAGCTCTCAACATAAAGCAGGAAGGAAAGGTGCAATTCCCACAGCCAACATGAGTAGTATTGCATCCCCTTCGCCTTCTCCATAAAAATAAGACAGATGGTCACATTTACAGCTCAAAACCTTTAGCCAGAGTGTTCCTCTCACCCCCACTGCCACAAGCTCCTCGTGGAAGCCCTTCCACGTCTGCCTGAGCAGCCTTTCAGTACTGGCTTGGACTTAATGGCATAAGAAGAAAATGAGGTTTTGCACAAGCAAACTGATGCATCTGTCAGGTAAGGACAGATTCTTATTTCAGACTCTTCCAGGAAACACAGGCTTGTGTTCAAGCTCTTCCTACAGAGAAAAATGCCACCAGATGCCTCTTGAGCGTCTTGAGACTACTCAGACTTCTCAGGAAACTATCTGTAACCAAAAATGGGGCCACATTGCAGGCTCACACAGGTGTTTCTCCGCTCTGCGGCTTTCTGAACACCCAATCTGACAGAATGACACGATGAAGTGATCAGCAAGCCAAATTCTTCGAATACCGTGGACAAACCACTCTGCCCACTCTCAAGCAACAGTGGCAGAGCAATATTCTGAATTCACAAAAGGAACCTGCCAGCAAGAAACTGCAACAGAGTGTTGAGGCTGCGAAAAACTAAATTGAAGATGAAGGAAGCTAATGGAGAAGGCAGAGATGGATGGCTGGGCTGAGGGTATGCTGACATCTTTGCACCAGAGACCAAGAAATCATGACCCAGGATTCTCCCACAAGTAGTACCTGCCTTCACGCGCTTGAGAAAGCAAGCGGCTCTCAAAGTGTACAAACAACTACAACTTCCTACACCAGGGCAATGAACACCTCAACAAGACCTACTTATTGCCTGCCCTCTTCATTAGCAAGGTCACTGGTATCAACAACGTTTGTGACCCTTAAGCACAGGGACTATGACTGTATCTTATTCCTGTAACAGGACTCCCCAGAATTGCTGTGCACACCAAGACCTGTGAGGACCAGGACTGACACCATGCAAGCCAACTGCTGTGGCTACTGACCGAGAAATTCCTGCACCGAAAGGGCTGCTACAAATAGCCCTGCCATCCCTGCAGCTTAAAGGTTACCTCGTCTTTTTCCTCTTGCCTGCGGCGCTGCTCCGCTTCAAATACCAGCTTCACTTGGATTTCCTGAGCGATCTCGCAGTCCTGTCGTTCTCTAGAAGGCAAGAGACAAGGATTATAGGCATCAGTCAGCCTGAAGAAAGGGATAAGAGAGATGAAGAACCATCTGATTTACACAGAAGAATTATTACCCAGTATTAGTGCAGAGCATACGAATCCTCACCAGGGACCAGGACTCCCTGTACTTCCTGCTGACCAAATTTAAAAAATAGGTCCCAAAACATTCACAATCAGAGTACAAAGCAAGATAAAACACATTCATAGGCAGTTTGCTAAGGTTTGTAGGTACCATGGGACAGGGCAGGCTAAGGAGTCTCTGCAAACAGCCTAATTCTGCTGAGGAGTTTTTGTACACGTGGTGCCAAAGGAGGGGTTTAGGGGTCAGGTAAACACAGGCATTTCTGGGAAGAGGTTTTCACGTGAAAGCCAAGAAGGAGAGAGCGCAGAAATGCTGACAGCAAAACGCAGTAAGCAGGCCAAGGGGAGGCTGGAGGTGGCAGTTCAGTAATGAATGAGAAATGCTGCTGAGCTGGGACGAGACACAAAAGCAGAACCGGTGCCAAGAGGCAAGAGAGCGACATGCGTCAAAATGAGGGGTGAGGGAGCAATCATCCACTGCGGATGCAGGAGCTACAGTCCTGCATTAACTGGGGAGAGACAAAGAGATACCGAATAACTGAGGCATGAAATGAGAGTTTCGTCTGTGCAGGTAGACTAGGAAGGCTGTATTTCAGGGAATTCCTTCCAAAGCATCTCCAAGAATTGTGCCATACTCAGCCATGGGCTCCGATGCCCGGCAAACAGGCTGGAATGACGGCCAGGGGCTCCTTAGGGCAACCCAGAAAGACTGGGAGGATTTGAGAAGAAAGATTCAGAGCTCTCTCTTTCAGCACTGCTGAAATTGAGCAAAAGACTAGCTCTAAACAGGTCAGAAAAGTCAATCTAAGCTATCTCCGCAACTGAGACTACTGAAAGGCAAGGCAAAGAAGGAGATGAGAATGTGAGCAGCAACAGGCAGAGTTTGCTTTATTAGAATACAATCTTTTGAAGAATACACTTGCAACATCAGATAGGCGATGGGAGCACTACCAAGAGCGTATTATGTAAATGAAGCAAATATTTCAAGAGAGGCAGGTTCAGCTATGTCAAAGTTGGGCCGTGTAGACTGGAGCAACTAGTTCTAGGCTTGAGCAAGGATCAGGGCATAAGTGACGTAGTGAACTTGGAGGCAAGGGACAGGAAGGGAGTCTAGCATGTGAGTGGGGGAAATTAAAATAGTAACTGTAGAGAAGCACTTTCGGTAGCAAAACAGAGAGAAGTGGCATGGCTGAAGCAGTCAGTGGGACCAGAGAGCCAGCTTTTATAGAAAGTAAAGAAGAATGAGAGAAGCAGAAAGAGTGGATATGTGGCTTAAGGTAGGGAGGAAGGACACTGGGACAAGAAGAGGGTTTAGAGGACAAATGCCACCAGGAAACAACTAATCTGTCATAGGGAAGGAAAAGGAACATGTGGCAGGAGGGAAAAGAAGCTTCTTTATTTCTGGCAACTGCTTCTTGAAAGCAGACATGCAATTGGGTATAGCATGTTATTTATATCTCCTTCCCCAAACACATGTGAACCCCAAGTCAGTGTCACAACATGGTATTTCCTTCCCTCTCCCAGACCACCACACTCACAAACACTTGTGCTTAAAACTGACCCACAGCTAGAGACGCCCTGGAAGGCATTCATGAATTTCAGTGTTTGCAGTGCTGGAGTTATCAGTAGGCCAAACATCTGCAGCTAGGTTTACAGTTAGACTTGATAATCTTCAAGGTCTTTTCCAACCAAAATGATTCTATGATTCTATTTAGACGCCAGTTTCTTCCATCCAGTTGGCATTTTGCATGTGTGCATTTCACCTGACTCCAGTAAGAGACCTTTTCAAAGGCACAAGCTCACACGGCAGTAAATCTAGTTCTTTAACATGCCGTATAAAAAGGGAGCTCGGCAAACCCAGTACCAGCAGCGAACCACAGTCCCCAGCAAAACAGTACCTGAATGTGCAAATCCTGGGGAGCAGACTGTCAGTGGGCCTAAGACAGTGGATCCCTTACAACCCCAGTCTCAGAGGACATGAATCAAGGTATAAAATAAGTTAGAAAGGTCAGACATATCAAGGCATTGCACGTCTCCAGTTCCGCGAGCACCTGTGAACAGAGCTAAGGTGCCAAGTTCATCAGCACCAACTGACTTGCTAAATGCTTAAAATACCTCTTACTGCAGACAAACAGGAGACAGAAACAGCTAACCGTCTTTTAGAGCCAAGGCAACAAGGTCATTGCCTCTCTGTTCACAGCAGAGAACACTAGAAGTAATGCAAAAGCAGAAGCATTTCTTGCTCCTGATGACATGCATCTTGGAATACACCCTACCAATCCAACAGCCACTGAACAGCAACAGAGGATTAGATTTTTGGTTCTATTGCTCAGTGGTAATTAAACACTGAGACCTGATTAGTTAATCAACATAGGCCAATGTTTCAACTTGACTGAGTATAAGAAAATAGGTTAAAGAACTTTGACAGCTCTTCTTGTCCTTCGGTTTCCTTAGTGTGAGTTCAAGTGCCCATCAGTCCCCAGAAATCAGCCAAAGCAAAGTAAACGCCACCACCCCTGAGCCTCATACCTATGTATTCTTTGCTCCTGGGCAGCCAGGAGTGGTAAGAGTGTCAGGGAGACTCTACATCAGTTTAGCAAAAAAAGTCAAAAAAAAAAAAGTCAGTGTGACCGGAAAGCCATTCACATTGGCAACAATTACTTGCTACAGCCAGATGAGAAAAAAAAACCCAGAAGGGTTAAGCGAAGTGTTCAAAGAAACTGTTCACATTAGCGTAACAGAACCATCACGGCACTGGGAGCAAAATGAGGAAAGAGCATACTTTCACGGTATTTCCGACAGTTATTTTAGCAACCTTGCTACTATGCTTGGCAGCGTGCAGGCTGCTCAGCTAGATGTGAGAGATGCTCTTAAAGAAGCATGAAAATAAGGTTTGATGCCTCCCTGAATTCTTAAAAAGAGAAGTTATTTCTATTCTCTCACTTATCTTCACGACATCTTTCCGAGAGAATCTAGGATTTGAAAGACAGAAGAAAGCCCATAAATTTGAAGGGCTTATTTTATGTCCCCTGTTTCTGCAGTCCACCCAGTTCTGCCTCTTTACTCCTCCATCACCTTGCAGTGTCAAACTGTCCCAGACGATGCAGTAAGCAACAACAGCAAGGATCATTTTGTTGCCAGAACACAATGATCTTGCACAAGGAAGAGACAGGAACACACAGAGAATTAAGGAAGAAAAAGATCCAATTACAAGAGGATGCCGCCAACTTTTTTTACCATTGTTGCAGAAGAGTTCATGCTTTCAGGAGCAGAACTGCTGCTGACACAACATTTTGCTTCAGCAGTTCTGCCTGTAACTTGGCTCACAAAGTTAGCAAATTCCATTTCACAGAGTCTTACAACAAGAAAATTGTTTGCAGTTCCCAGCAAGTAACAAAAAGGAATCATCTCTGCCATACAAAATTAATTTTTTCTGTTGTCATTTACATGCTTACAGCTCTAATTGGTAATGAAGACAAAGCTATTGAAAGAAAGCACAAACTTCAGGGAAACACATGTATGTACCCAGTGCTGTCTGAGTACTCTGGGAACATTGAAAACAGTGGCTGATTTATCACGCCCCAGCTTCAAACCTTTTACGAGCAGCTCCTTTGAAGCCAGTCCTGTATCTCACACATCTGCAACACAGAGCTCTTCTGCTCCATCTCTGCCAGAGGAGCCACCCAGGGTTCGTGATCCACCACCTGCTGTACCTGGTGGGTGGCATCACGGAGCACAGCGCACCGCTGGGAGACGGACCTTGCCTCACCAACCCTGCTTGTGCAGGGAGCCCCATCAGAACGCAAGCTGCCGGCTTCCTCATCGGGATCTGACCGAGCCCTCTCACACCACCCATTTGTTACACCTCACACATTGCAAGAGACTAAGTTGGGGGGTGGGGGTGGGGGAACAAACAAACAAACAAAAAAAAAAAAAAAAAGAAAGAAAAGCAAAGCACTGATGTAAACTCTGGACTGGAACGTACAGTTTGTTTCACCCTGCACTGCTGTGTTTCTTTTCCACACTGGCTCCACACCCCAAGAGCCATGGCACACAGAAAGCCAAAACACAGGCCACAGGGTTAGATCTGGTGTGTGGGGCCAGAGCAAACCTGCAAAGCAAACTGGATCACCCATTAAACATGCTCCCACAGCTGCTGCAGAAGGCAGGGACTGCAAGAGAAGGCCCGTCCCCCAACACCCATCTCCACCAATGGACCCTGGGGCAGCAGCTCCCCTTCCCAAGTCACTCCCCACTGAAGTATCTGCAAGCACAAGGAGTGGCTTTCAGCCATTCCGTGCCAGCGCTGCATCCAGCTCCTCAAAAGCACTCATCAGGCACAATGCAAACATGCCAATATCTGTGATTTCCACAAGAGAGAATTCACTGTAACACTGCCTATTTCCGTGGTGGACTGAGCCAGGGACAAGGTCGATGCCTACCCCACTCCACCATCAGGCAGCAGAACAGGAAGGCTCCTTCCCATGGTCAGGCAGCAGAATCCAAGCCAGGACGGGCCCCAGCACCACCTACTCCCACCCCGTTCTCATTGCTTTGTGCCAGTGCTGAGTACCAATACTTTTAACGCAACGGATAGCCAAACGAAAAAGGAAACAAAAGCAAAAGGCTGATCAACCCAAGCCCCACGTACTGTCAATCAACTCAAATCAAAGCAGCTGATTTCAGTGCTCTGATCACACCAGACTAGCATTTCAACAGCTCCACCCCAAACTCACAAGTCTTTTCGGTGCTTCTGGATTTGAGCACGTGCTTTCAGATCCTCCTCTTCTTGCAGCTGCTTGGCCACCTGCAAGTCATGTTGCACCAGACGATTACGCTGCACATTTGTTGCCAAGTGATGCTCAACTGGAAATAAACACAGACAAGAACCCCCAAATCAGCCTGCAGAACTCCATGGTGTGAACAAGACAAAGCAAGTGGGAGGGAGATTCCAGGCCAGAAAGGAAGACAGTTCTTGGCACGGAAACATTATGTAGTATCTCTCAAGGTGGGGAAGTCCTGAACTCATGTTACGCTAGCAGCTTGAGATTGCCTCATTTCAGCACTGAGGGGGCTGTCTATGTGTGTCTGTTACCAAAACAAGATCTTCATGTCTTAATTGCATGCAGATTTATAGGAAATGCTTTTTAGGCTCTGAATTTCATTTTTAGCCACAGCAAAATACCCTTGATTAATAACGTGGGGCTGGAAGGGACCACTAGTTTCCTCTAGAGAAGGAAACTCCTCTCACTCTCAACATAATTGGTTCCAGAATCTCACTACCTTTATATTTAGCAACACAGCACTACAGCAAGTCCTTTACCATACATGGATACTGTTTGCAAGAAAAGATGGCTACACGAGTTGCAGCTGAGAGCCAGCTTTAATTCAGTGGTCTCAGGTTCCAGCAGCAAGGGCACAACTTCAGCACAAACTGCACGCCTGGTAGAGTAGCTGGAATGGTATTAGTACCTAGTACTGGTAGCCACCAATGTTCTTGGCACCCAGCAAAGCAGATTAGAGAGGCCACCACACCTGAAACTGCAATGTAAACATATCCCAAGTAACAGATAAGCATGTTAACAAAAAAAAAAAAAAAAATCACCAGTCACTTTGAAGTTCCCAGCTGTACTTTTTTTTCTCCTTTTTAAGCCCTAAAGTGTACAGCTGCCCTACCTCAAAACGTCTTAAAATTAAGCCTCCTTTCAAAAGGCAGGCACTAGCGATTCTGAAATAAACAGACCTCTTCTAAAACTTGAAGCTTCCAAAATTGCTAGTCATTTGTAAAAACCTTGCACAGCAACAAAACCTCGAGTGCACTCCCACATGCAATTTTATCACAAATGGCATAAACAAACTCAACCCTAAAGCAAAGCACAAAACTGAAACATGAAATGCAACTATCTCTAGGGTCCAGTGTGAGCTGGGGCAGAACGCAGAGTAGTGTTACAGGACAGCGAAGACAGTAGCAATAATCTGTATTCCATTAGAAAGGATAAAAATTAAATAAAAGCAGGGAGGATTTTTCTTAGCAAAACCAAACAAAGCTAGATATCTGTTGGGACAAATTTGCTTCAGTTTGTTCCAAAAATCATTGCTACTTACTCTCTTGCTCCTGTAAGTTATGGGCCAAGGTATGATCTTCCAAAACAGCAAAGTCTCGGCACACTGGGCAGAGAAACAAAGCCAAGAGAATCAGCATCAGGAGAAAGGAGGAAAAAAAAAAAAAAAAGGCATCAAAAGAGCTACGAGGGTCAGGGAGCATACACACACAGAGACTTCTGACACACTTTCTACCAGCCAAGGTCTGAACTTATGTTTTCCCCCCTCCCGCACTTGTGGCTTTTTTTGCGTGCATTTACCTCTTTGTCCCTGTTTGCGTAACAAGCCTGCTCCACACTCCTCTCCACCTCTGCTTCTTCAGTTTAAAACCAGCATTGCCCACACCAGCACTGGATCAGACCTTGTGCACAAAACCCTGTATTCCACCCAGATCTCTACCAACGCCCACACCGACTGTGCTCAGCTAAAACCCAGGGCAAGTGTTTGCACGTACTATGACTTTCTCTGTCAGGTTAAAGAGTCTGAGAATGATATCTTCTCTGCACAAAGGCACATGCACACTGTCACCTCTGCAGAGCTGAGCTGACACAGCTCCATGGCTCTCGCTGCAAGGCATTTCTACCAGCTCACACATCATTTTACAGTTGTCTCCTATAAGCTTCATTGACTTTTGCAAGCGTGGATGCTGGATTTGTACCTAGAACCCAGATACAGAATCAACCACAGCATTACCGGCAGGGATAAGCACAGCTTCTTAAAAAGATGCTGAAAGCGACCCGGAGACAAGCTAACCGCGAAGGGAACGAGCTGCCTTTGGCACCAGTTTGAAAGCAGCAGATTTTTGCCAATGCCTATCACTTTCGCACTTGAACTTTCAAAGGAACGCTCTACCCACGCTGTAGAAAAACACCAAGGTTTATTTTTAACTTGTTATGATAGGCAGCGGGGCGACACAAGTCACGTACATACTGGGACAGGGACACACACACACAGCATCAGATTCAGTCTTTTGGTGGCAGGTACACATCAGCTCCTCGGGGAAGCCAGGACAAACTGCCCTGAGCCCTCAGACTGCAGGTTGGGGCCCCGCGCCGCACATCTGCCGTACACGGGGTCCCCGTCCACCTTCAGGGGAGTTTAAGGCAGGGGCACTGAAAAATCTACACTGGAGATGTCTGTCACTTGTCTTCCCTCAGTGTGACAAACTAAGCAGCTTAACAGGACCAAAAGGGGAACATCTCCCATTTGAAACATACGGCACACAGCCGAGAACCACAAGGTGCTTCCAAAGCTGCAGAGGGAGGTTCAAACCACTGCCACTGTGTTCCACGGGCGAAACCTCTGGGGAAGACCAAGGTTTCTCTTTTGCAGAACACAGCAACAGCCTAGAAGAGAAAGTGAAAATAACCTCAAAACCCCCAGAACGTACCAAAACTACAAGGGGAATTTATGAGGAATCCATTTATGAAAGCGTTCAGAGTCAGAGAAGATAAAACATTTCCATCACTGCAAAGGGTAGAAAATACTACAAGGCAAGAAGGCGGCAGCTGTGTGCTCCCAAGCCGCAGTCGAACGAGCCTTCCCTCTTCTTGCATTGACGCACATGCTCCAATACAGAAGCATCAAGCTGTTCCTCTGCACCCAGGTTATCTTTGCGTAACATCTAGCAGAGTTTCTAGCTGTCTGTACTAACAGGTCAGACAAATACTTCCATCCTTTATCGCATGCAACAGAATTTTTGGCCGAGCCTTTCTGCATGGGAGGACGTTTCAGAGATGACAAAAGTTCCCAACAGCTCGAGCAGCGCTTCGGGGAAGGAGAGCAACAAGCAGCCGAGTGGAGATGAGGACAAAGATTACGGTTATACGATCCCATAGTGACTCACTTTAAGCCTGTACAATTCTGGACGGTGCAATTAAGGTTTTGTTGTTGCTTTTTCTATTGCAACTTCTTTTAAAAAAGGAAAGAGGATACAAAACAACAAATAGGACTGCAACACTTCCAGTGGGCATTTATGTATAAAGAAACTGACACTGCCTTCAGCCACAGATCTGGAAAAGCCACAGCTAGGCAGCAGTCATTCACAGGTAACATATGCAGGGTGCTTGGTGGTCACAAGCACATTTTTATGGGATAGGGCAAGGGGATCTTGCCCATAAAGACTTTATTTCCATGGTCCCTAATACTACTGCAGCTTCATAGCATGATTGTGGAACAAGGACATTCTGCTTACAACAAGCCTCGTCTGGCGTGCTGGAAGGGCACATCCAGCTCAGCGGTTTGAGCCCTACCCTCAGCTCAGGGCTAAGCAAAGACACCTCTGTACAGAGCCACAAACAGTCTGCCCAAATCTAGGGCTATGCTTTTACCATCACATATTCAAGAAGCTGCACTTGCTCCTGACAGACTTTAAAAAAAAGAAACAAAAAAAAAGGCAGCGGGGGAAGTGTTATTTTTAACTGCAAAAGGTCTCTGAGCAAGTCCACTACACAGCTGCGCGAACAGCTGTACTGGCAAGACAAGCGGGCAGCATAGGAGCAAGGATGAACACTTCAGAGCTGCATATTTTTTTGCATAAAGATCGCTGTTGCTGTAAGAAAAGCTTATGAAACTGTGCCCCAGCCCATCCCAACTCCTTTCTGCACCGGCTCATACACTGCTCTGATCCCCATGGTATTCAACAGCTCTGCCTTGTTGGTCATGGTGCTGGCAGACCTTTGCTCCATCCTCCCCAGAGAAGCACATGAGCAGAGGAGGACTTTCAGTTTTTTTACTCCATTCTACCCACACCCAGACACACTTCTTTATTTGTTTGGGAAAAAAACAATGTTGACAGAAGCATGCTTGTGATAGAGGCAAGCAAGTGGGAGGGCCAAGGTACAGCACTGCCGCTCTTCTCTTGACAGTCTTGCACCAGCCCCAAAAAAGTCTCATCTCCTCTAGTGAGCTTCATTCCTACACTGCAGCAATGACTGTTTAACCCTTTTTGACTGATGGGCCACTATAAACTTCCTAAAGCAAGCCCAGACTCCTTAAATAAAAAGGCCAAGTGCATATGCTGTTGTGTTGTATAGATGGACCTGCTTCTTCTAACTGCTCCTCCAGAGATCTGCTGGAAGTAGTTCATGGATCTCCAAAGTTAAACACAGACAAAGCAAGTGGGGACAATGCTCTGGGACAAGCCACCAAGTTGCAGGGCCTAGACATGAATTCAGGGGCCGTGTCTTAAAACTGTGATGCTTATCCCATCAAGATCCAGTACAAAGAGAGGGAAACCGGATGGCTACTCACGATGCACACCCTGGCAGCTGCCAAGTCTCTGGGCTCCGTGGTGCTGCCAGCTTCACAGAGGACACAGAGCAGGCTGGTGGGGCAGCAGCAAGCCTTGGGTTTGTTCACACACTTGGATTCACTTGCGTGCTGCTGAAGAAGCCACTTGGCTGCATAAACGCTCCATTAAGCTGCTCTTACAAACCCGCAAATGGATGGCTCGAGCACACAGCCCTCGCTTTGTGCTGCTGAAGCTGCTGGCAGAGCAGACGACACAAGAGGACCTTTCGCCACCGTCAGAAATTTGGCTGGGCTGGCTGCCTCTACCTCATCTAAGCACATTATTCCCAAGTCCCGTCAGCCCAAGAACAGTGTGCAGAGAAGATGAGAACATCCCATCACGAACACAACAACACGCTGTCAGCCAGCCAGGTGGCAAGAGACGCGGACACCTGCAACTCCCTAGCAAGTCTGGGGGCGACGGCAAGTGCCAACCCCTCCCTCAAGACTAGACCCAGCACCCATGGCACCAAGTCAAGCATGACTGCAGCTACAAAGTGAGGCCAAGGAAGCCAACCCTCCACCCTCGAAGACACGCATCCAAGCACGAGGCAACTACACAATAACTGGAGATGTGGACCAGCCAGGCAGGGTCTGCAACGAAGCTTCATCGGCGCTAGTCCTCACCCCCTGCCCAGTCCCAGCGTGGCCCCAGCACACTCATTAGCAGGCATTAGGTGCGCTGGGTTCGTGCTGAGACACAGGATGGCCCCGATGACAATGCAGAGACCCACAATCCCTCCTCGCCAAGAGGCTTCGTATTTAAGGGGAAAGAAATCTATTTCCGTATTCCCTAACTGTACTCCTAAAAAATGAAAGGTAAGATTAATGTTACATTCGCTGCTGTGAATTAACTTGAGTTCCCATCTCCGGGCCCTGGCTGCGAGCCATCAAACAAGCAGCAGGGGTGCAATCAGAGTGGCTCCAATTGGCAAGTCCAGTGAAGCGTGAAACATTAACAACAGGTTTACCATAGTCTTAAGATTAAGCCAATCTGCCTTGGCGCAGCAGGGAGCAGGCCTGGAATATGCGCTTCTGGCACAGCGTTCAACAAAAGAGATGCCAGCCCAGGAATCCCAGCCGCTGCCCTAGCCAGCAGAGGTGCCTGCAGGGGAGGACGGGGGCAGAAGCATGGCTGGAGGCACCATCCTCCACGGCAGTGGTGGGCTGCAAAACCCCAACCTGCCACATGAAGGAGGGAGCTTGCTTGCTTGAGGGATCCTGAAGAGCCTCTCTGCAAGCTCCAAGCGCAGGTCTTCTCCACTGGTAGGAGCTCACCCCAAAAATAAGCCTTTCTAAGCATCTGAGGCTCTTGCAAGCTCCGCCTTTATGGCCGAGATAAGAATGTCTCTAGGTACAACAACTTCACAGTATTTCATGAAATAACCTTTTCCTTTCATATTCTGCCATCTGCCTCACTAGATCTCTCCAGCATTACCTCAGCTCCATAACTTGGCATTTCTAACACCAAACTGCTTCAAAGAGACCGAGGTAAGAGACTGAGGTAACCACATCAGAGGAGCAGAGGCAGCCGTAGATGCTGCTCACAATACTTAGGTGTGTGACAGAGGTAGGTAACATCCAGCAACAGGCAGCGCGAATATTCACTGGCTCTATAGAGGTCAATCCCCCCCGCAGCTTCTTGAGCAAGGCTTCCAGCAAAACACCCCCCACACTTCTGCCTGCAGTCTTAGACCGTGTTTCGACAACCACCCAAAGGGCCCCCTTGGTTCACATGGCCCATACGATGTGCTCTGGGACGCTGGCCAGTTCAATGACCCAGGGACCACACACACACGCTCCAAGCGTTTCCTTTCGGGCCTTAAAAAACCATCGCTTGCTCCCCACCCCCTCCGCTCCCAACATCTTCCCGTCAGCATCATGTGCTGGATAATTCACAAAACAAACTAGAAGGTGTGAGTCATGCTTAGTTTAGAGCATCTGCAGATTTTGAATCCTGAACTTAAGGACAGGAGGGAGAGGAAAGACAAAAGTGACAGAGGAAAAAACAGTTTCATCAGCTAAAAACCACACTTTAGGGCCTACAGAGTTGACAAATTCAGTGGCAAGCAGCAAGTGCAGTCTGTTACAAGCCAACAGTCTCAGGAAGATGTCAAGTTATGAAGATCCCCGCAGGTAAGACAGCAAGCTGGGACTCCTACCAGCAGGGACTGGCCAGGCCACTCCGAGCCAGGTAAGCCCTCCAAAATCAGTATGTCCTTGAAACAAAGCCAACGTGACCAAGCAACCACTCAGCCAGAGGCGAGAGGCTCCCCAGCGGGCAGTTTCCAGAGGAAACACACGACGGGGATGTTTCCTTCTCACCCTCAGCAAAGCTGCTCTGCAAGACACACTGCCTAACCCCAGTGCTTCTCACTGCCATCCCGCCTGCCCCATCACACCAGGAGATTCCTGAGCCCCTGCTACCGGACATGGGTGCCAACGGAGGCTGGCCAGGACACGTCCCGGCTGCTGCAGCTGCCGTTACACAGACAGCATTCCTAGAACCTTGTTCACCAGGCACTGTCAGTGCCAAGGACAGCAGAAAACTTGCACAGGGAGAAGGTGGCTCCCAAGCAGAGGGTAAGGCTGGGCAGCCTGCATAAGGGAATGATTTCTGCTTCTAGGCCACAGCACCAGAACGTCTCGCGTAGCTGGAAGCTACGAGGCAGCACAAGGAGACTGGACAGCCCCATGTGGAACCAAACTGAGGGGTCTCAGCCCAATTCTTAAAAGTGTAAACATGTAAAATAAAAAAATATTGCCAAAGAACCATGGGGGTTTTATTGGCAGTCTTGGCGTGGAAGCTAAGAAGAGCTTGGGATTTGGGAAGCAGGTTATCCTCTCTACTCTAAGCTAATGCCTTGAGGTCAAGGCCATGAGAGGTTTGTGCTCTGTCTGTACCATTCTCCAACAATAAGCTCCCACCTGCCCAACAATGCTTTAAAAAGGAAGTCTTTATATGTTTTGGAACCAAACCCTCAGAACGTGAGTCTATTTTTCAACCTGCCTGGAAACAGAAATCAGCAGCATTCACAAAATGTCTTCTCTGAGGCTACTAGTCGGGCATTCTCACTTTTGTAAATGTGCCTGCAAACTGTACCGAAGAGCAGTCCTCAAGCTGAGAGAGCATCTGCTGAACACCTCACAGCAGAAGGTGATGCACTTGCACACTGTAAACAGGAAGGTGGAGATACCCAAGGTCGCAAAAAAACAGCACCACAAGGGATGTCAAAAGGTCATCCCAGAGCATGTCCCAGCCACAAAATTTGATAAAATTTAAGCCTTTATTACAGAAGGTTGCCGTCTTTTTCATCATTGGGTAATTGCACCCTACATCACTTCATCTGCAGTCTTTCTAATTAAGAGCAACTCCTCCTCCAAGATTACAACAAAACCTGTAGGTCACGAATGTTAAAGACCATGTCTTTGATTTCCAGAAGAAAATGTTGAGTTGAAGTACTTCAAGCTTGGACATACAAACGTACTTCAAAACAGCACTGAACCTTAAGGAGTACTGGCACCCATGTTTTGAAAATTCAGCCTTTTCAGCCAGGTCCAGCTGGGTCTCCAGATACGCAGCACTCCAAGTCACAAGAACTTTCCAAAACCCCAATACTGCTGCTACAGCTGCTGCTTCCTACTCCAGAAATGTCTGCGCACTGAGGGGCTGAATGCATACAATACTTTGCCACTTTCAAGCAGAGAGCAGATATATAAGCCACAATATGTTAATATTGGCAAGCCATTAGCTGCCAGGCTCAGAACACCACTATCTCCACAGCTCACTCTTGAGTGCCCAGGTGTCCATCAGCCTGCATAGGACTGCCTAGACCCAAAAGGTCACTGATGAGCTCAGCCACCGTGCTGTGGACCCATCAGTAACATCCAGTCGGATGGGTGTAAAAACTTGAAGGTAGATATATTGGTCAAGGATGGCTTGGCTAGTTTGACACCACAGCCAAGTAGTAGATCTCAGGCAGCCAAACACACACTTCACTCACAATATTTGAGACATAACTGAGTCTGTGTGTGGAGAAAGTTAATCATCAACGAGAACAAAAGTTGCTTCTGTAGTTGTCTTCTCCAGCATCTGACACAGCTTCAGTTGACTCAGCTAACACCGCATGTGCTAAACGAACAACCAACAACAAAGACAGGGAGAATTTTTCCAAGCAGTCAACTTTCACCGCTGCCTCCCAACCATGGATCACAGCAAACCAAACAACACTGCCAACAGTTGTGTTTCACCCTCGCTTCGCCCAAGGGCAAACCACCACACACTTCACTGGAGAGTGGGGCAGGAGTTACCGTTACCAGGAGAGGTCAAACTCCCTGGCTCACACAGATGTCCCCATGAGCACTACTGCAGCTGTAAAACACACCTTCAGCAGTGTCCCACAGATCCTATGACACTGTCCTTTTCTGGAGGTTTTTTTTCGTTTCTTCTGCAGACAGGATGTCATGGCTGTTTTAGCTTTAAGCCCAGCATCGCTCATTTAAACTGGTGTAAGGAAGGGGGAAAAGAAAAACAGTCTCCTTTCATGCACAACTCAAAACAGCCACCCACTCAGAAAACTGCTCAGGCATGGAGTTTGCATCTCAAGAGATCTGCACTATACGAGCTCCCTTCCCCCACACCCATCTCAATGGTGATCACCGTATTTTACTTTGATCTGTTTATTTCAGCATTTTAGGCAATTTTACACTACACAAAACAGTTAGGACACACTGAATTTGCCAGATAGGCAAAACTTCTGTTCTCTGCTAAATGCAAACCTAAATTCCCTGCTCAGCCCAGCCGCTTCTCCGCAGAGCGCTGGCAGGCCCACTCTGGGGTTCAGGGTGGCTTTCAGGAGCCATGGCACCCTGGGTCTCAGACGCTTCCCTGGCATTCCTAAGCCCTCGGCTTCAGGCTGTGGTGAATAAGCTCACGCAGCAGCTCCAGGGAAGGCAGGCAGGCAGCCGGGAGATCATTCAAAGTGTCAGCTCTCCCAGGTTTCTTCTCCAGCTTAATCCTACAGGATAACGTAGCAAAATACAAGGGAGGCAAGATTCAGAAGTGGAGCTCTCATTGCCCCTCTGGTACGGGTTCACGCACTGACTCAGCTCAGTGACTGTTTATGCAGGGCTGGCTGCGGGAAGCCCGACGCCCACACAGAAGGTGCTGAGTGCCAAAAAAAGGTTCCAGTTCCTCTCAAAACCCCGTAGTGTGGTTTTACACCACGGGGACCTGCAGCCGTATGGAGGAACAAGCATCTCTGGAGAGAACACGCGGCAGAAAGACTCCGTCAGAGATGCCACTTTCTTTTCAGCCTTCGGGGGACCAGAGCCAAGTGAGACTGCTCCAAGGCTTGTAGCTAAACCAGAGCTGCAGCTGGAAGGATGGACCGCAGCATCAGCGCACATGTGAACACGTCAGGTTGTATTCATGCAGATCAGATACCAAGAGAAGCAAAGCTCCAGCAGGATGGGCCTCAGGGCAGCCTCCTGGGCTTGCTGGAAACCTGGCCAACTCCTGCATTCAAAGCTGGTGGTGTCTGAACTGATCCTGCAATCGGCTCCGATTCTTGCACAGATTCCTGTCAGCCTCCTTTTTCCTAGAAAGGCGGCTGCTAGGACTCCTGTCTGCCACCCGTTCAGCTGCTGCCAGCACCGCAAAACTGCTCCGCGAGAACAACCCTTCTCTACCCAACCAACCAAGGATGCTCTGCTTCATTTCAAAACCCCTTCTCTTTGCTCTGCCAGCATCTCGTGGTACTCTCTCCTCTCCCCCCTTGCTTCCCACGTTTAAGTTCTCCAGGTTCATTAGTCAGCGCTGGAGAACAAAAAGTACCAAAGCTGGCCCCAGATCAGTCAAACCTTCACATCCATCTACAAAAGTCACAAATCAGTAAAGCTGCTGTACTAACAATACCCATCGCCCTTCCTGTCACAGCCCTGTATTGGCATGCTGCCCTTAGAGCAACTACAGATTTAAAACAGTGGCATGAGAGGGTGAGAATCAGTACCTGGCTATGGGGCCAGATGGGCAGGAAGGCAGAGCTCCGAGAATCAACCTGGAACAAAGTGCTTTGTGGCATCTGCATGCACAACTCACGTGCGTTGCAAAGTATGCAGAAGAAGCAGGTTGGCAGCCTTTTAAACGCCTCTTCTCTGAGAGCGCAAAATGAGCCCAAGCCAGTCAGAAGTAAAATTTTCACTTAGGGAGCTAAACCACCCTTTAAGTGATATTGTATACTCACAGCTTCTTTAAAAAAAAAGGGCAATTAAAATCATAACCTAACAAGTTCACCTGCTACACGGCCAGAGCTGATGCTCCGGGCAATGGAGCGCCAGGTAAACCAGCACTGTCATCAGAGCTGGAGGCAATCCTGCCTTCTCCACCCTGTACCAGGGATGTGAGGAATGCAGGCAGGGCTGTGCAGCCCCAGCCAAGAACCCAGTCCCTCCAACACTGCAAATAAGGTCAGGAGAGCCCAGCCTCTTCCCAACACCGACTTCATTCGGAAAGCTGATGCCGACCACCCGGCCCACAGGAGAGCACAGCAGCGTGGACTGTGTGCCCGGAGAACAGCCATCATCCTGGCAGTTTGGGGAACCCCCAGGCCTTTCCCTACCGCTCCAGCTCCCGGCCCCCAGCAGCACTGCCAAAGGCTCCAGGAGCCGCTGGTGAATTTAGGGCATAAATCCTCCCCATCCCAGCAGCCAGCATCCCAATAACAAAACTAAATTCAGAACAGAGGGCGAGAAAAATTTCTTCCCACAAGGATCCCACAAGTAACGTTTGCCATACCCACGACAGACATACAGGATAAGCTCAGATGCTTTCACAGTGTAAGGCCGTTCTGCCCTGTGACCACGCAGGGGGGAAGCAGCAGCTTTCCGGCTCCACAGCGGGGGAGGCTGCCCCAAGCCAGGGCAGCGCTTTGCAGCCCACCTGCCAGGTCAGTGGCGACAGTCCCTCTGCGAGGAATGTCTCCTGCTGGGGCACGCTACAGCCTCTTGTCCTGTCTGGCTGCGAAGGGCCAAAGCTATACGCACTGTGTCTTTGGGAGAGGTTTCTGTGGGGGGAGAAGAAAAAAAAAACACACCGAAACGAAAAACCACCTCTCACTGCCAGAAAATATTCTTGTTTGCATAAACTTCCTTCCTTCCTTTTGTCCCATTACTTCTGGGTCAGCCCCGTCAGTGTCCTTCCAGGTACGCCTGTCTCTCAGTGCCTTCAAATATTTGCTCATTGATGTCCTCTTCCCCTTTGTCATCACTTACTGAACACCACATACTGAGCTCACACAACAGCTCCTCTTAAGCCAATTCCTCCAGCCACTGAGTTCTGGTTCAGCAGCAGGGCTAGGAAAAGAACAAACCATACCTCTATGCACACAAGAACTCAAAGTTTTACTGCATGCAGCTTTTTACACCTCCTTTGAAAAGAGAAGCGGAGTGACTCACTTGCAAACCCATTTCAACTTTCTGTCCTGAACAGCACTCACCGCAGGCAGGGCTGTCAAGAGCGCACAGACCAAACCGCTACCAACTCGGGCCCGAGTCAAAAAGATCTCACTATTTTTATTTGGCTGACAGAGCATCGTAGCGGTGGCACCGTGGGTTGGTGTATAATTAAAATAATCACCAGTTGAGCTGCTGGAGCCCAACACAAAACCCTTAGGCAGAGACAGAAGGGCTGTGCCGGGCTTCTGAGCAGGCTTTCATCCACACCTTTCTCCCCAGGGAAAGTAACCCTTCTGGCAAGCTTAATTCACAAGGTACTCAGTGTTACAGGGTAGATTTTATGAGCACCCAGACCTAAGTGGTCTTGGTTGCTCAATGCAAGGTTCAAGACAGCCCTGCCTTGCATCTCTTCATGCACACACTGTGATGCTGCACCCTTCTGCTCTCTTTCCAGCCCTGCTGAAAGCCTCTCCCAGCTGCCACACAGCGCCAAGGCCGTGCAGCACTCACTCAATGAGTTCTGTGGTATCTTTTCGTGTACTGAGAAAGACAACAGTGGGAAGGCTTCAATTTCTCTTTTCAAAAAGGAAGTATAAATGGAGTGTCAAGGGACTTCCATTGGGTCCCATCACGTGTCCTGGGGAGAAGCCAGCACCATAAGGTGAACATGGAGCATCCCCAACACACAGCGTCCTCCAGGGAGACGGCAGCCCTGCTTTCCCATTGGAAATATCCAGTAAATGCCCTTTGCTCCCTGCAATGCAGGCCACCAGCAGCAGAACGGCAAATATCTCTATCACCTTTTTGGAGAAAGACAAGAAGACGAGCCAAGTGCCGCGCCAGAAACTGGACCTAAGCCTCTCGAGTTTCAAGGCAGTTTCACCAACAGAGCAGCCTCCTTCCTCAGTCCTTCAGCCTTCAAACCAGCCCTACGCAGAGGAACGGCAGCCAGCTGGGGACACTCCGGGAAGTGGACGAGGAAGCAGGGAGGGAACATGTCATTTCGTCCTATAAATCACCACATTCATGTGAACTGCATGTCTCCAAGCAAGAAAAATAAAGCTTACTCCAGCAAAACAGAAAAGTTTCACACAGCCCCAAGTCACGTCCCGTGCTTCTCCAAGCAGGTTTTTCCCTGTGCCCAGGGCAAGCACCAGTGTCCTGTCCTGCTCCTTGCAGCAGCCATCTCCAATGCCCGCCTGCCACGCACGCACCCTCCGACGTTGCTCATGGCTACAGGAAATTAAAGATTAAACAGAGGCCTGTGGTCACAGCAAACACAACGCGGCCTGCAACACACCACTCAGCTGGGATCGCCGCTGGGAGAGCAGCAACGGGTGATGGCCGGCGTCCCAGTATCACAAGCGGGGGAAGGCCCTCACCTCCCTGCATCCCCAGGAGCTGGGGCAAAACAGAGAGTGCCCCCTCCTATCCCAGTCCAAAAACTTGGCAATGACTAAGGAAGCATCGCTGCAGAAAGCAGCAACGTGAGCCTGGAAGCTCCTCTCTGCCAAAGACTGCTTTTTGAGCAACCTTTTTGCCTCAGTGCAACCTCCACGGCAGCTCACAGAGGAGAGTGCCAAGGATGTAAGGGATGGGAGGAGGCAGACCTGCTTTTGCTTAGCTGCGTTTTGAAGCCAAGAGCATGAAATATGTTAATCCTGCCCATCTCCTCTACCAAGCGCTGCAGACCCAGAACAACTGAATGCATAATAAAACTTTCACCCAGCTCTAACCAGAAGTGAAATGAGTACCACAGCCTCAGCTACTGAATTCATGCGTGCTGGAAAAACAGACCTCCTATTACTCAGAAGAGCTGGACATGAACCAATGACCTAGAAACAAAAGCCTGCGTCTACGTCCCATCACTCTCCACCTCCTCGCTGCCCTCGAGCCATCCAGCTTGCCTGAATTTTTCAGAGCCCTTCTCTGAGGAAGTCACAAAGCAGAAAACCATGACGCTGCACATCACGCTGCAAGGAAAAATCTCAGCTGGAGCCAAAGGGCATGGGGCAGGCGGCTTCACAGCGACCCCGCTGACCCTCAGCTGCTCTCAAAATTGTTGCCTTGATTATACTAATCCAGTTAAAGGCCAACCCTTCCTTCTCACGAGTACAGCTGACACCTCATCCCTCAGCACCAGCCCCCTGGAAAAGCCCCAGAGCAGAATCATCCCTCTTCACCAGACACTGTCCCAGCCATCAACATCTTCCGAACCCACTTCCACCTTTGACAGACACCAAATTTCTTTTGTCCACTGCTGTGTTGCTGAGCACATGCAGGCACCAAAAGCCCCGATATAAGCCGATAACATCAGTCCATTCCACGGGAGCCTGAGACCCCACACCTCAGAGCTGACCCCCTTCCACAGTCACTTGGAAAGTCAGCAGACAAGGGTTTTTTACTGTAGGAATCTCAGCGAGGGTCACAGGGAAGGTGCTACGGTTGGGAGGAAGACTGATGCTTACAGCAAACTTTTATTCCACTTATGTTAAGGCAAAAGAAAGCCAGCCAAGCAGCCTGCCCCAACGAATCCTTGCCAAGACGGAAAATAAAGACCGAGGCCCTTCCTGTTTCCCCAAGGCCACAGTCAGAGGTGTAGCTTTTGCTACCCCGTTTGGAAAACTGGCCTCTCTGGCAGCAAACTACAACTAGTAGCACTTGAATACACATCTCGGGAGCTTGAGAAAGTCAAATTAGATGCTTAATGAAGAGCAAAAACCACAGTGCGAGTGTTGTTGCCGTGCCTCTCCAAGCAAGAGTGGCACAATCAGCCCTTGTCAAGACTAGAGCTCAAGAGACAGCAGCGTGGCAGGGCTGGTTCTGACGACTGGCACAGATGGGCTGCCCTTATACTTTTTTACAGTACTACTAAAAATAAAAATACGTAAAAACACTTAAGCCACTGCAATTTTCCACAGTTCCAAAGAGCCGTACGCTGCTGGAGCAGAGCGCAGGGTCTCTCTCCCCATCCACCTCTCCCTCTTCTCTCCTCGCAGAGGATCCAGACTGGCACAAAGATCAGGAGGCCCTGCTGAGGAAGTCCCTACCTGGTTTTACCTGCCGTTGCTAGTGACAACGGCTCTCAGAGACTGCACGGGACGAAGGACTGAGCCCCAGCCTTAGCGGACAGGCATCCCCTTCTCAAAGCCCTTGCCACAGACCTCAGCCCTTTGGCAAAGGCAGCAGCAGCCGGGCGCACAGGTACCTCCTCCAGCGAGGGGCACGGGCCGCACAGCTCCGAAATAGCTCCCGGGAATGCACCCCGTGCAGCTCCGCACGCTGGCAGGGATGCTCCCAGGCCCAAGAGACAACATACAGCACTTTGAGACACATGGGGAGCTGCACTGAAGACCTCATTTAAAACAGGCAGCCAAGGAGAGGGTGTAGCCCTTCCCAATTTCATCTGCTAGTAATGCAACAGATCATAAGAGATCAAACAGTTAAAGATCAAGCGGAGCCCAAGCCAGTTTCTTTCACTTGCTCTGTAAGTAACTAATTAAAACAATATTCCCAGGATGCTTTTGTCCCCAAAAGGCTCACAAATGAGACCTCTAGTAAAAAAGATCTACACATACAAAGCTGAGCAATCCCCTGGGGCGGGTCAAAAGAGCACACAGCAGAGGCTGCTTTGTGAGAAGAGAAAATGTCACAGACACTTGAGAGGCAAACAGAAACACGAGCAGAGAAACTCAGCCCACAGATTGCCACTAACACCAAAACCTTCAGCAAATAACTTACAAGAGCTTTACTGACCACAGTGGTCAGAACATCCACTTTACTACCCATGGAAAAATGGCTCTGTGACACCAGGCTGCAGCAGCAAGGTCTGGTTTATACTAGAAAAAGAGGGTTTTGAGGGTGTTATTTTACACCAGTAAACCCCTGCCCACAAAATAAACTGGACCGGTGGAAGCAATTTTCACCAGCAAAATGCCATTTATATCAGGCCTTCAGCTAGCATAAACGCTTTTCAAGGTGAAACAGAAAGTAAAGACAAGAAGCAAAGCTTCCTGCAGCACCTAGATCGGGTATCAGATTTTCATTGCCATCGTTGCACAGAAATGGCCTCGCTTGTAGAATAGTTTTTGAAATGCCTTTTTTTTTTTTTTTTTTTTTTTTTTTTTTTGAGATGCTGTAGCAGACTTTTTGAGGCCACGGCAGCAGAGGAGGATGATGCTGTCTCGCAGCAGTCCCACCTACCTGCAGCCATGGAGAACCTGAACACAGCACCTCTGCTCCGGAAGGAGAGCTGGTGAGGAACAAAGTACTCAAACCAAAACAATGCCCTTCACTGTTAATGAATGACTAAGTTGACCTTTACTCGACATGAAGAAAGGGAATGCTTTTCCAGAAGGATCAACAGTGATTTCTGTATCAGCAACAATAAATACTTCCCTAGGTATGGAAGGCGATGCATTTCTTTCCTTGGTTGGCATTAACACCAAGCCTGAAAAGACCTAATCCAAAGCATAGCTCAGTTTCAACACTTTCCACAATAAAAACAAATGATGTCACTAAACTAAAAGCCTGAAACATGCCTGAGGCTTTGCAGAACATGGCTCAGGCCTCCTCGCCAGAGCTGCTCTGGGACAGCACTTAATCCAATTGCTATCGGGTAACAACAGATCGTCCTACCAGGCTACTCTCGAAACTTAATCCATGCTGGGCATAGGTGCAAATGTACCAAGGACTGGTTGAGCTACATTGCAACCCTGTAAACATACTTTCATTCAGCTTGTAAGCGACCTTAGCTCAGCCCAGTCAGTCCACTTCAAAAATGAATCAAGCTAAATCAAGTCAAGGCTACTTAAATTCTCAATAAGAGCATCTACACGGGGATTTAATTCACTTTAATCAACCCACTGGAAAGGTTAATTGGATTCATTTTCTAGAGTAACCACGTGTGGACAGACTCCGAGGACGAGATCTTGGTCACGCTAAAATGACCAGTAACAGTTTTGCTAATGACTTCATGGGACCAGCACCAAGCCCCAAAACTTCAGCCCACGGACACCACTTCTCTTCCAGCAGCAATAAAAAGCGCAGCACTACAGGATGCCAAGAGGTCACAAGGAACCCCCAGGCCCCAGCGCGGAAAGGCATCGAGCGAGCGGGGTACCCTGAGCCCCCCGGCCCCGCTCCCCCGGGGTGCCCGGGCGATTCCGCGGGGTGGGGGCGGCTGCCTGGTGCCCCGGAGCCCCACGCAAACTCCTCACAAAAACCCCGCGCCCTCGAGCATTTCTAACCGGAACCTCCACATCCAGCCGCCAGATTCGGGGACGCTCCCAGTCCCGCTCCCGTTTTCCAACGCCCCGAGCGGAGCCTCCAAACCCGGCCGAGCCGTAACGGCGAGGAACGCGGAGCCGCAGCACCGGCCCCGGCGCAGACAAAGGGCTGCTTCCCCCCCCCGCCTTCTCCCGGGAAGAAGCGGCTCCTTCCCGCCCCACGCCCCGGGGAGGGGGGGGGGGGGGTGGCAGCACTAAGGCGGCTGCTTCCCCGCCGGCCCTCCGCCTCCCCGTCCGCCGCCCCGCACCGCCGCCGGAGCCCACGCACGGCAAAGCGGGACGGCTCCGAAGGGCCCCACGCAGCCCGCGCGTCCGTGCCGCGGCCGGAGCACACGGCCTCCCCCATCCCCACGCGGCCACGACATTTAAAAAACATATAATAACTAAAAAAAACCCCAAAAACAGTTTCTCCCCTTCCCTCCCCCAGCTGGCCCCGAACCGCCCCGCACCGTCCCGTCCAGCCCCCCCGCCCGGGGCCGGGCTCCGCTCCCCCCCCCCCGGGTGCCCCCCACCTTCTTTGACGCCGGGCAGCTTGGAGTGGTCGATGCCGATGCCGGCCATGGCGGGGCCGGCCCGGGCCCCCCGGCGAGGGCAGAGCCCCGGCGGCGCGCCCCGCGGTACAAAGTTGCCAGCGGATGGAGCCGGCGCGCCCGGCCGTACGGCGCGGGAGAGGGGACAGAAAGCGCCGGGGCGGGGCGGGGCTGCCGCTCACCGCCCCTGTCCCCGCCGAGGGGGGCGGGGGGGGCCCGGGGGTTTTGTCCCCCCTCCTCCTCCCCTTCTCCAGCCGTGAGCGGGCGGGAGCTCGGAGGGGCGGGCAGCCTGCCAGCGCGTTTATTTATAGCTCATTTTACTTCTTTTTTCGCCCAGGTCGAGCCCCAAACGGGTCCACTGCCGGGCGGCCGCCCCGGACCCCGCCGGGTGGGGGGAGGGGGAAAGCAGGCGGGGTGCGATGGGTTTGTCCGTCGGGACGGGCACATCTCGGGAGGGCGCTGCGGGCGGGGGACGGTTTTTGGGCAAGGAGCACCTCGGGGGGGATTTGAACCCCAGCAGCGCTCTGCCGCGTTAGAGCCGGCCTTCAGCAGAGGCGGGGAGGGCTCACAGCCCTGGTCCGCCTTGATGCTTTCCAGCAGCAAAGAAACAGCGTGAGATGCTGTCCTCCGGGCAAAGGGGAGGAGATCAAAGGAAGAGGATTTGGGGTTTAGGGATGTCTGAGTTCCTCCAGTCTGTGCTCAGCACAGCCAGTCACTCCTGTAGACCGTTCAGGGTTTTGCTCGCAAATAAGCGTGTATCTCGGGAATATGCAAGAAGCAGATAAAATCAGTATCACCACATTTTGAGGGCAGATTTAGATTAGGTATTAGGAAGAAGTTCTTCACCATGAGGGTGGTGCAACACTGGAACAGGTTGCCCAGAAAAGCTCTGGAAGTGTTAAGGCCAGGTTGGATGGAGCTTTGAGCAGCCTGGTCTGGTAGAAGGTGTCCCTGCTCATGGCAGGGGGGTTGGAACCAGATGGATCTTTAAGGTCCCTTCCAACCCTTCCCATTCTATGATTCTATTCTATGATGCTATGATTTGAAATGAGCAGCCGCCAGCTTCTATTCTAATGTCCTCTGGCCCCTGTGCCACTGGTGGGTCCGGGGAAGCAGGGACAAGCGGGGGGCTGAGCCTGTCTCCTGCTCCAGCTCTCCAACAGGCTCTTGGGAGCTCTTTGCTCCACGCAACTGGGACAGGAGCTCAGAGGGAGATGTGAGGGGATGCAGGATCTCAGAAAAAATGGCAAAGGGAATATCATTTCAATTTTAAAATATTAAAGAAACTGACTGCGAAAAAAGATTTTGATTTCCAGAGGGTTAGCCTCGTGCTACTCCAGAATTTTCCAGTCCTGTTTTGCGAAACTCAGGCGCTGTCTGTCCGTAATTCTGCCCCTTTTGAATGATGCTTCATCATCCCCAAAGCAGGCATGCATAGACTTTGTCTTCAGTCTGACTGCCTTTACCTTTCCTTCAACTGCTCAGCCTTCTCTACAGAAAAAGTCACTGAATTGTCTGTATTTATGATCCCTTCTCACTTACACACACCTAGCAACCCTCTCCGGTGTGTCGACACATGCTGAGAGCTGATGAGCCTTCTGCCTAGCAGGCCGTTGTATCCTTCTACCGAGAGGAGAGTGGTGCACAGGATGACCCCCGCTAGGCAGGTACTCCATATGATCATACAGATGGGGATTAGTCACAGGGTCTTGTCCCTCCAAGGGGCAGCTCGCACAGATTATCTCCTGTCACCGTCCCAGCTCTTCCCAGCTTTTCCCTCTAATCCCCCTGCCATTCACACAAGCAACGCAACCGGACTGCTTGCAAATAATCCCCGTGCTTACAGCCAGCTCTGTGCTAAGGAACGGTCTAAAAGTCCATTTCTAGTTTCTCCTAAATTTGCTGTTTTCTGAACTCAGTATATTCCTCTGGACATCCTTCACCTTTTACTAATCAAGCTTTTTGATTGCCGAATGAGCATTTATTATTGGACAAAAGAAGAGGCCAAAGCAACCAGGAATATACAGCAGAAGTGGTACAGAACATACTGGTCTGACACAGGTCACAACTTTCCAGAAATGGAACATGTTTTTTTCCTGCCCTTCTCTCAGTAGAAGATATTCAATACAAAGCAGAAGCAGCTGAAAGCCTCAAGCATTCATATTTACACAGCAGCTTCAACGCAACAGAGCCACCTTTATGACCCTACTTTGTGAACACAACTTTGAAGCTGCCCATCTAGTAATCATGTGTTTTACTCCACGGACACAGATCTTCGCTCTAGCCTTCAGTAATGAATTTGTGTCATATTAAAATGTCTGGCCAGGACCAAAACCAGCAACATAAATTAGTCATAAACTGCACTGCACTCAAGAGATAGTGTTGGACTGATGTGACTTCAGCTGCCATTGAAAGAGCCATGCTCCTGGCTACGAGTAGCTTCACTAAGGCAAGATCTGGTACCTGATGCTCAGGGTCACAGCAAAGTAGTTTCTGAGGTTCTTGGGTTCAGTTTGCTACTACACAAATTTCATGGGTCCTCATGCCTTCCTGTGCCACCTTTAATCATCTAAATTTATTTGTTCTTGCAAGATCCGCTGTAGCTCAGTGATAGCAGTTGGATGGCGAGCTCTGCTAGGACCCAAGGAAACTACAGGGAGACAACATAAGTGACATTGTTTTCTTGGTGCTGGAAATAAAGGGAACATCTCTAGCTGTCAGAGCACAGAAAGGCTGGAACAGGCTCCTGGGAGGAGTAACACAAGCAAGACCAGGGAGCAGCATTTGTCAACATTGTTCCCCAAGACAAGGTCCTAAATGCCAAAGTATTTTCTCTACATTCTTGACATTGGACTTCCTTCTCATCTTAGCTTGATTTGAGATGCATTCAGATGAAATCTGAGATTGGAGGATGGCATGAATCACAAAGATTATAGAAGATTTCAAAGACAGCCACAAAACCCAAAAATGACCACACGAGGACTGAGGATGAGAGGCAATTCAACATAATCCAGGGAATGAGTTACTGATGTAATGCTAGCACTGCAGCAGTATCACATCTCATGCTCCCAAATGGCTCCTCATTGTGGTGGATCTCAAATTGCCCTCCCAACTCTCACTTGTGTCTAAAAACTGCCATTTCTAGGCAAAAAGCATAGAAGGTGTTTGTCTGCTAGACTGACATCAGCTTTTCCTGTGCAAACTGTACAGCATCTAGCTTGGCAAATGGTATATGTTGCACTGGGTAGATGAATCCCAATAAAGCTGGAAAGACTAACTATTTTATTTGAAATAAGACAATGACACTTCAATCTTTTATAAAAGCAGGTACTTAAACTCACAGGAGCTTCTGTTGGAAGGCAAGCCCATCTCATTTCCCAGGACAAAAGCAACTGGGAAGCTGATTCAGAATTAAGTGCACACCACACACCTTTAACTCTGCTCTCATGGAGTAGCTTCATCCAGGAAGGAATCTGCAGGGCTCGAGTCCAACCCCCTGGTCAAAGCAGGACTGGCTTCAAAAATCTGATGAGGTTGCTCAGTGCCTTGCCAAGGTGAGTTTTGAAAATGTCCAAGGCTAGAGATCACAACACACCTCTGAGCTCCTTTTCCATTCTTTGCTCATTGTCATTTTTCTCCTTAAATCCAGGTGGACTTCTCCTTGCTGCAGCCCTGGACCCTTGTCCTTGCACCATGCGCCTTGTCTGGCTCTGTGCTTTCTAGCAGCTACTCTCCATGGCAGACCCCATGTACCAGGCACACCATGGTCAGCGAGGCACGCACTCCAGCAGACAGCTGTGGGCAGGGGCTCAGAGATGGCACTGCAGCCGGGATTGTGGCTTCATACAAGTCTTAAACCCCAGGGAGCCCCAGGACTGGGCACTTTCCCTGCCTGCCCCCAGGCATCTGATCCTGCCCCAAACACATCACTCCGAGCGTACCCAGGCCGTCATGCTGGCGCAGCACACGACACTTTCCCAGCTCTCATAGCACTGAAAGCACTCCTGAAGGGATGTGAAAATCAGAGTCTGGAACTGTTAAAAACAGATAAATGCAACATGATGTGGACTGGCCCTCAGAAACACCACCGTGAGCTTTTAGGGGCAGGAGCTGCCAGGCATCACATCCGTACCAGGAGCTAGGAGTGCCTTATGCTGCTAAGCTCTTTCTGCCAGCAGGGAGAGAGACAACTTAGTGCTTCCTTCTTAAATAAACTGGGCACCTCTCCAAGTGTCCTGCTGTCATTTTAGGTCAAGAGGATAACAACAACTGTGAAATAAATTAGGCCTCTTCAAGATGTTCACTTCCAACAGAACAGTCTTTGTTAAAGCTTCCTTAATGATGACGAGGCTAACTTCCAACTGATGAGGCTGCTGTGGGAATAGACTCGGAGGATAATGATCCTACAGGCAGGAATGTGTCCATCAGTTAATGGTCAGTGCAAAGGGATGGAAAACAAGTGGTTCTAGGTGTTTCATTGTATCATGTGCCACACAAAATCCCTGTCCAAATCATGCAGGTCAGTGGTGACTGATGCCAGGGGACTGACTTTCCTTCACCTGAGCTGGGGACAAGTGATTTTGGTTTTCTTCTTTGACCCACTTCAGTAATTAACCTCCCTGCATTTCTAAGCTAAGACATTTTAACAGAGGTTTCAAGTCCTGTGCCAGAAGGGGCCGATGCAAAGAAGCAAACATTACATCATTGGCAAGGAGCTCCAAGCAGCAGGTGTGCAGTTTCCATAGGTAGCTGAATGGTGCCTGTGGGAATTCTGGCTCCCTGAAGGAGAGCAGGCATCTGCAAGGATTAAGGTATTATAAAGCACACCTGGGGCAATGAATGGGGTGACTGCAAAGAATGAACAAAGAGGAAACTATACTTGTGCTTACATGTAATATAATGAGAAGCACTAGGAAAAGCATGAGCTGTGCACTTACAGAACAAGGGCTTTTGCTGACTTTCAAGTTGGAGAGAGAACCCATGCAATCTGAAGTCAGGCATGATGCTACTCACAGCTCAGTTACGTGCACAGATCAGAAGTTTGTATAGGCTACCCTAGAAATTGCAAGGTGCAAATTAGCTCTGCATCTCTGCCCACAATTTTACATATACATTTGCAAGGGTTGTAGTTTTGGTGACTTTTTTTTTTTCCAAGTGAAACAGTGTTAAGTTTCACATCAGCAAAAGAGACCAAATGCCTTCCAAAAAAAAAAAAATCTCCTTTACCAAAGAAAGTGAGAAGTAATACTAAATGTGGTACATATGCTACTTTTTTCTTCCCTCATCCACTGTACATCTTTCCTTAGTCTTATAAGTCAGAAGAACAGAACCCACTAGAACAGTTTGTTATTCACTTCATGCTCCGCAAGGAGCTGCCTGCAAGCCCACACAATGGAGGCAAAAGCAGCCTAATAAATGTGGCAGGTAGTGGTGAAGCACCCTGGCCGCCTGTCAGCTATTCACAGTCACTACTGCCTGGATGAAACTTCCAACACACTGATGTTGTTAGGGGGAGTTTTGGTGGGGACTGAAGTCAGTGCAGTTCTTGTCTAGCAGCAAATTTGCTATATTCCACTCTGAAAAATTTCTAGATCTACCTAAAAATCACCTCTTTTGATTTCCAACTGTCCTTCCCTTTCTGGATTAAAAAAAAAAAAAAAATCCTGTGTTACCACATCTGCCAGCCTTGTTTCCCAAACTGCAGGGTGGCAATCTGGCCAAAAGGTGAGGGATGGATATGTCTTACTGTCTCAGCTGGACCCCTCATTTCAAGTCATGATTTTGTATATGCAAATTTACATCCACAAAGCATTGCTGTTCACTCAACAAAACACTATTTTGTATGTGAAGAAGCTATCACGGAGTCTCAGCAGCCCTGGGTGCAAACAAAAAGCTAGGTAAGAAGACAGGCTCTCTGAAATGCAAGGATAATGGTTGTCTGCACAAGTTTCCTCAAAACAAGACAGACCTGTGTACCTTTCTAAGCCCTCTCTGGGGTGACCTGTAGTGAGAGTTTTCCAAAAAATAGGTAACATTTCTCAGTAACCAGAAGGCCAGATGATAAGAAGTGAGAGGAGGAAGAGCGAGAAAGGGGAACGACGGTGTGAAAGTTGGCACTGTTAGCAGACAGGGTTGACCTCCACAAGCTTAAAAGTGCCCCAGCCAGCATTTTAGCAGGAAATCACCCAGCCTTGTCTATATGGCCATGTTACCCAAAGTAGAACATGTACAAGCTAGAGTCAATTTAGACTTACTGAGGGTGGGTGATTGAAGTAGAAGGAAGTGTGCAGATTTCAGGGGAGACATTCAGAGACAGATGGATGCGCACACTCATTCCCATACAATGGTTGCTGACCACACCAAAGGGTAATTGCAGAGGTCCTTGATGCATGTATCATTGAGCATCTTCAGCCCAATATCTGCAGCAAGAAAAATCAAGAGGCAGCTCATTCCTCTGTAGTCACACTGGGAGTTGCCAATTCCACATCAGCCTGTACAGCAGCCAGCAAATTTTACCAGCTGGTGGCTGCAGCATGGTCTAGAAGACACAGTGCCTCACCAACAGCAGCCTTGGAACTGCTGAGGGACTAGGGCTTTCTGAATACATAGCTCCATACAGGCAGGCAGTACCCTGTGTGCTAGCTCTGCAGAAGCTATCCTAGAACTAGCCCAACTACCCTGGCAATTTCACCCAGAAGCCAGGCTAATTAGTCCATCCCATGTGCCAAACTAACACACACATATGGCTTTTTGGTGGTCAAGCTAGTGTCTCCACCTCATTGAGGAGATGAATCAGCTCCCTGGGGTCAAGCTTAGGCAGCTTAGCACAGCCTGCTGTTACTCAGTGAACACATCTCATGCTTGGTTCTCCTTTCTTTCCCCCTCCATCCAGATAATGGTAAGCTCTATCAGAAGCCACATGCCAGGCCACCACTTTGAGTCCTCCTGGCTTTGCATGCTCACAGGATAAGTGATAATGACCACTGATATGCACCTTCTAGAAAGAATAAATGGGCTGAGGTCTGCCACTATTGGCAGAGTGATAGGTGTGTAACCGCATTTGTGGAGGGCAAGTCCCTGCTCTAGAAATTACCTCTTGTTCACCATGTACTGCTTTGTTACCTCAGTTACCATTTCCACAAGTGGCTGCCTCTGATGTCCTATAAATGATGGAGAGGGAAGAGGTTCTCCAGAAAGCCAAGCAGGGTCCTGCTCCAAATCACTCTCAGCCTTCCTACTTCCACTGCCCTTACTGGGGGACTAGCTTCTGTAGGTGACACTACTCTTGCAAAGACACCTCACAGCATCATTTACTCAGCATTTGGTGTCCCTACCAAGTTCAGGGAGACTGCTCATGCTCATTAGCCAGGATGGACCCAGGGCTTGCAGAAGGTGAGTCAGAACAGAGGAGGATTAAGCTCAGAGTAAACCTGATAGTATAACCAGGTCATTCCAGATCATGCCTTTTCAGGACACTGTCAAAAGAGGGTCAGATTAGTTCCTGCACAGCCACACCAATATTTACCATTCAGGAGCATCACCGTAAATTTGAGACCAGCAGGTCACAGTACATTTCAAAGCAGAAAAGGTTTCTATATTGCCTTCATCTCCTCACCAGGAACCTCAGCCAAGTAACCCCAGTCAGCAGGGATGAGAAACAGTGTGGAGTAGGTGCTCCAGCTCAGGACTAAGCAGCAGAGGTGAGAATGGTACCACAATTGCCTCTGCTCCCTGCTTTCTCTCCATGGGCTGCCTCCCCCCACATCCAATGCTTTCACATTCCTGCATTACTCTTTCAGCCCCTCACTCCAGGATGATACTCTGGAGCTGGCTAGTTCTCCAAGAGTTGAATGGTTTTGTGACAGCCCCCAGAGCAGCTGTGAAAGACAGGCAGGCAGCCCATCTGCACTTCTTACTCGCCACTGCCTTAACCACAAGGAACTGCTTCTCTTTAGTATGATGCCCATCTGATGGGAGCTGGTGATGCTTCCCTCCATGTGCTCCCTTGGCTGCTCGCAGTGAGGTGGCAACTTGAGCTGCTTTACACTCTGCCTTGGACCTTTCCCTTTTCTTTCTCTAAGCAAGGATACAGTTAAACCATAGCATCTAATTTTATGGCAGTAACAGGCCAAGCAACAGCTGAGTCCCAAAGACAAAGCACGTAGAAGGGGGAACAAGTTGCATGAGTCAGACTAAAAGCTTCATAAATATTGACTGGTTTTAACAGTCCCTTAAGGAACAGAGAACCTCATTTTATAACTACATTTCCCTCCCCATTATGCACTCCCTCCTCTCAGGGAGCTGCGAGGAGGGCTGCTCTCCTGGCTTATGTGCACAATATTTTAATTCCTTTCTACAGTCAAGCTGCACGTTTAGGGATTTTGCACCACACATCAGCAAAATATCTGAGCGCCTTCCAGTAATGCTTTAAATAACGGGACTGGAGTGGGTTTTGTTCTCTCAAGTTCACCCCAGGGTAGGAGTGACACAGGCAGAGGAGAAATCAGATACTGTGTAAGGCTGAAGAGGACAGGGTGACCTTCTACTCTGATTCCTACCAGGTGAACCACAGTTGGAGACACAGAGGAAACAGATAGACGCGATGGGAACAGACAGAAGAGGCAAAAGGTGTCAGGTCTACAATGATGATGCAGGCAAGAAAGGCAGACACTATGGAAGTGAGAAAGGACTTGGCTACAGAAGATGGAAACAGTTTGTTAGGCACGTGAATAGACAGAGGTGATAGAGGTACATGGTGGGATGGGGGGGGGGGGTACGCCGTAAGTCACTGCCCAGGATGGGGAGCAAGATGACTCCTGCCTTTCTGACACTATGTACAAAGCTGACTTCACCTCTGCTGTAAGGGCAGCTCCCCTTTCTTGCCTGCTTCAAGCGCACCAACTTCTCCCTGCTTTCTTGGGGCTGTCAAGCCCCCACCCTGCCTTTCCCTCTACAAGGCATGTCCCCTCCTCATTTCCAAAGTTTTTTGTCGTTCCCCACCCTCATCTTATTCTTAGAAAGACTACAGGCAAGAAAACAGTGCTACGTGAGTCTCCCCATATGTACTGCACAGTATAAAATCCTATCTCTACCAGGTTGGACTACCTGATTGCAACCAAGTCCCATCCTTGGTACAGAGGTTGCAGGACAGTTCATATGCCCTTTCTCCCAACCTTAAGTGAAGGCTGTTCCTTGACAGGTCCTCCCACAGCAGGTTGTTTGCTTTGCAACCAAGCAAACTAAGGTTAAGTGGAGACCATAAGACCACGACAAAGCCCATGGATGCTGTTGAGGCTCACCTGAAATACACGATGCATGTGATGCTTTCATGTGTTCTCTGGAAAAGCAAAGAATGTCCTCTTTCTCTCTCTCCAAACCCCAAATGTGCAGCATACAAAGTGGTTTGGAAACCTGCCACTCAGAGCTGGAAAGTAGCCCTTTCATTTTCTCCTGCTTTCAGCAGCTCAACACTGCCTCCTGCACCTTCTAAGTCACTTGAAATCCACACTGAATTCCGCTTGTCTGAGGCTTACTCTGAGACAGTAAGGGTTACTGCTTTGGGTTTAAACTAAGGTTAGGTTATTTGGGGACTGCATCTCTTCTAGAGGCAGTTTTAGTTTTGTTAGATCTAGCAGCAAAGCCCAAAGGGACTTCAGAGAAACTGGGATTTTTTTATAACATACCTGAAAGCTTCACAGGCTCCAAGAAATATAGTCAACACGGCAGAGAAGAGGAGTCTATGCACAGAAAGAAGCTGAAAATTTGGGGAAGATTATGTCCAAGAGCAGCAAGGGCCAGCCACCCTCTAGGAAACAGGGAGCCAAGTACAGTGATGCTGCCAGCAAGACAGGGCTCCATCCCAATGGGTGCAAGCATGGCAGGCCCAGAGACAGCAGCCAGATTCAGTCAAGAGTCCCAATAACCAGGGAAGCCCACGATGATGAGGCAGATCCAGGGTCAAGCTGGAAGTCAATCCACCAGCCAGAGTCAGGCCTGGGGATAGAAACCAGCATCAAACACAGCTTAGGGAACACCAGACAGGTCCACACCGATGGAACACATCTGAGGTCAAGCAGGGAAGTCGACTTGCAGGTCTGGTCCAGACCAGTAGGAGCCATGGGCAAGCAAAGATATAGCTGAGCTACAGACTGGTATTACTCCAACACAGCTTCAGCAAAACTAGAATGAGCCCAGGGCTGAACTTAAATGGGGCTCCTCAGCCTATGGGTAGAGAGGGTGGTGGAGGCCCCAGCTGAGGCTGGTCAGGACTGTTAACACCCTCAGGGCCCTGACACATGTACTCATCTCTCTCACACTCAGAGCTGGTGCAGCTGAGTTTAGTGGCATCTGCTTGGGCCATCTTCTCCATTCCTGCCCTCTGGACTTGCTGGTTTTGTCCACCCTTGTTAATTTTCCAGTTTGGTTGTGTTTGATTACCTGAAGTCTGCATAGCTTTATAAAAAGAGAAACTTCTATGTGAAGAGACTTAGACAGACTAGGACCATGTGAGTTAGAGATGGAGGTCACATCTTCATGTTCTCACTATCTTTGAGCTCCAAGCACAAGCGCTCAGTGGATGATGTAGAAGACATTATCACTGAGTGAAGTAATAGGGAGAATATGGAGACTATGTTGGTTTTCTATTGAGAATAAAATATGTAAGAACAATCAAATTCAATAGTATTTCCAGCACCCAGACAGATGGGCTAAAAGCAAACGAATTTTCCAGGTGGGAGTCTTACAGAAGCCCAACACTTCAAATTAACCATCTCATAATGGCAACAAATGCAAAAAGTCCACTAGTGTCTGGCAGCGGCTGTCAGGCATCTATCCACCCACCTGCTCACAGCATCCAGCAATCTCCCTTCTAGTAAGTAAATGTAGAACAGCAGTCCTTCACCTTCACCAGGGCCCTCACTTCAAAGGACTTGCACACTACAGATGTTAGTTGCTTTTGGGGCTGAACAGTCGCAGTGACCCAGAACTGAAGTTTGTCTGCAGTGAAAGAGGAAATCCCAGGGAATAGCTCATCTTCCTGAAGAGCCTGCCAATAGCCCGTGATGCCTCACAGACAAGGACAGGAAAAAGCAGTCTAAGATCTATGGATTCTGCATGCACTTAGATGAGATAGGGTAAACCACCATCTATGTCAAAGCAAACCCAGTTTCACAGCAGATCTCGGGACAGACTAGTAGGCATCTGGAAAACCCTTTAATACCAAGTAAAACCAGACTTGATCTTCCCTAAATAATATGGTTTTGAGTCAGAGCTACTATTGTCCACCCTGGACTTCTGTACAAGGTGGTTCTTGTCAAGTTATGGTCTCTGCTTCATGGGGCCTGCTCACTGCTTCACCAGTTTGAAACGGGCAGCTCAGGGAGACAGAGGTGGCTGGAAAAGTGTTCCCTGTAGGATACAGGTATCCTTCAGTCTGAACAGAACTTTGTGAAGAAGAAAAGCGGAATACTTCACCTCATTGGTCACTGGTTCACAGGACTGAGAGAAAAGACAAGTTTGGTTTATTTGCACATACTATATCTGCAGGGAAAATTCTGGAATATTTCCTCAGTAGGGAAGTATTCCTTAATGGAAACATCACATTCATTGTCACAGGTACCTCTTGCAAAAAAATATGAGCCTCTCCCCTCTCATTTTTTGGTAAACAGTAAATATTAAAAGGAATATTAAAAGGCTAGTCATCCTGTAGATATCCAAGGTTCACCGCAAGTTGTAGGGAGAGCTGGGGACTGGAAGCCAAAAGCCCAAACATGGAAAACATATTGTCTTTTTGTTAAAATGAAGTGCAAATACCATCAGATTAAGCTACGCTGGGTAATCTGGCATGATGTGTCAAAAAAGCACACAAGGTGAGTCACTAGGAGTGTATGTACAAGTCAGAGCTTGGCCAAAGTGAAGTACGGATGATTCAGTTCTGCAGAAGGAGCAGAAGTGAAGAACAAAGTTTAGCACTGTTACTATTGCAAGATTTTTCTTGGTAAGGTTGTAACAGAAAACTAGTAGCAGGTCCCTGATCAATAGTGACGGACAGGCAACAAATAGAAGCCAAACCAAGACGTAGTCACGACCTGAAAAAACATGGAATGTGTGCAATGTACCTCAAGACTTTGCTCTAAACTAATAAAATTTTGCTGTGCAGCCAAAGCCAGCATCTGACCTTCCACTTCTTTTTTTCCCCGAGAAAAAACTGAAGACAGTTGCCCATCCTTGATGTATTCCATATCTGCTGCCAAATCTGCACTCCCCCACTCAGACATAATCCCAAAATAGGGTGTGATGCCTTTCCCGCTGACAAAGCCATAAGTCACGGTGAGCGAGACACACTCAACATCCTCCAATCAGTTAAATGAAAAGAGCTCTCCCCCTCTGTTTCCCACCGCTTCAGTACTCATTATATCTCACATTAATTAATATCGTCACTAGGAAGTGAGATGATAAATTGCAAAAACCCATTAACCTGATTCTGTCCAAGCTGGTGACATACGGTAACTTGTATGTTAGACAAATCTTTCTTGCTAATGTGGGAGTCCTCATGTCTGAACTCCATTGAAAGAGCAGCCCCGAAAAAATATTTTTAATGTATGTATGTTTGGAATGTATATCAACGTGCATGGATGGTGTATGCTGGTGGGAACATCAGAATTCATTAGATCAGTCTGATATGAGATATATTGAACAGGTTCCATCTGACGTCTGTTACTGGGTTGTTCTGTCCACTCCCAAAGGAGTGAATCATATTGACAGGTTGAATTATATCGCAAGAGATATTTTTCTCCCCTCCTCCAAAGGCCATTTGCAATCACGGCACATCCACTGCCTCTTAAAAGTGAGCTCATCTGGCACTGGGTTGCATTGAAGTCCTCCACCGTGCCTGAAGGAAGAAGGCTTTTGGGTGGTGGGAACGTGGAGAAGATGTGGTCTGTCCAGCTGTCCCTTGGAGTGCTAGCTGTCTTGACCATGACTGTGTACATCCCATCTACACACGGAGAGCCTTTTTTACTACAAGGTAAGCTGGAATACAGGCTAGATGACACAGGTAGGTGGTTATCTTTTTGCTTTGCTTTACTGCTTGTCACAGCCAATGCAACACTCGCTTGTCTGTGAAAGAGAATAAAATGAACCATGAGCCATATGAAACAACCAACTAACATGGGTGCTAGCCAGAGTCTTGTTCACGTTAACATGAGCTAAAGCTGTCCTTCTGGTCTGCAGCTGGTCATATGACACATTCTGCTAATCAGTAAAATTATCAGATCTGGTGAAATCTGGTAAGGGTAGCTCTTTCTGTCCCAAAAGAAAATTTCCAAAGAAAAACATTAAAATATCAGAGAGTAGCAATTCCGGTATGTACCATATGAGATTTGACAGCTCATAAATGTCAGTAGTAGGGTGCTGCTGAACTTTTTTTATTCACAAAACTTCTTTTTATATGTTCTTCTCCCATGATTTAAATTAATCTTAGCCTGAACTTATTCTGCAGGAAAATGTCAATCATTAATCTTCTTAAAGAGACTTGGCAGTGGAAAAAAAAAGAGCAGCTAAATATAGGCTTGAAAATAACATTGCTTTTCAAATGATTTTTCCTCTTATATCACCTATTTATTTTTGTAACGACAACCAAAACATTCCTGAGGCCACTCTATTTAAATACTGCTTCTGTTTAGTTTTCACTAGAGTGTTTATGGGGTTTTTTTCTGTAGCAAATCCCCCAAATGACTAAAAGTAGCTATTTTAAAATCATAACTGTCTTTCAGACATAGGAATGAGGTTTATAGCACTCCATGCTAGCTGCAAGTTTTACACAGCGTGTAGCTCTGCTAGCTCCCTCGGGTTTATTTCTAGAGATCACAATCAGGAGCAGCGGTTTCAGCCGCAGCGTGAGGCAGGGTTGAGTCTGGCCAAATACTTGGAGCATCACTTTGGCCAGGGCCCCTCTGCTTCTGCAGATTTATGCGACTTTAGCTAATGGAGCTGATTCCCACTTACTCCTGAGCACCCTTAAGGCTCATCTGCTACAACATTTTGTCTCATGCGTATCAAAAATAATTGCATTCATCCCATCACAGCTATGTAGGGCTGATGGCTACACAAGATCATATTCTCCTTTCTCACCTCCTAGAAAGGAGTGAACAGAAGTCCTAAAAATCCTGGAAGAAGAGAAAATAAGCCTTTCTGCATAATGTGTTGGTATTTACCATGGATTCTCTAGGCATCTTCTAGGGCTTTGTAGGGTCTGGATTTGGGCCAGGGATGCTCAGAACAAAGATTCTGGGGAATGGCCATTCTCCCTGTAAAGTCTAGCTCCCATTCTGTCATTCTTAAAAATGAATGCAACACTCAACTTTCAGATGATTCTGGAAATCTGTTCAGCAGAGCTGGGAGGGACTCAGAGCCTTCAGGGCTCTAACTAGTCCCATCCCCTGTGTCCGTTGGTTTCTGCTGAACCCTTGACCTTCACAACCATTCATTTGAGGGCATAGCCACAACCACTAAAGAAAAACCGCTGAGCAAGCTCCCTAAAAGGGCCTCATAGGCAGGTCCAAATTGCTTTAGGGCAGCAGCTTGCAGAGGTTTTTCCTGGAAAACAGAAAAATTCTGCATGGCCCACAGCTACCGTAACAGGCTTCCTTGGAGATAAAGAGGCTCCCTTTAAACTCCTCCACGCTTTGGCTCTGTTCAGGAAGAATCCGTTAACACCACTGGCAGTCAGATAGAGCAGCCCCAAGGGGGAGTGAGCGCAAGAACAGACTGCGGGGCTGCAGGGCTTTTCAGCTGTGGTACCCACGCGTCAGCCCGCATGGGGAGCAAATTCCCACCTCTATCAGCCCTGGGAAGGTGGATGGGGTGAGCAGGGGGAACGCCTGCAGTTTTGAGAAGAGAAGATTGTGCGGGTTGTTGTCTGGCTTTGCAGAGGCATCCGCTACATCTGCCTTGCAGAAGAGGTCGGGACTGTCTAAATCAAGGTGTTGTCTCCAGCTCTCTGCAGCCAGCCATGCCACTGAGGCTGCAGTGAGACTGGCCAGCAGCCCGGAGCTGGCAGGGAGGGCTCCTCCATCCTGCAACCTTTCACTGCATAGCCCTCACTGCCTGGACAATTAATTCTGTGCTTACACATCTTCCTCTTCCCCCAAGCTCATTCCACCCTGATGAAGTGCTGACAGGAGACATTTTGCTTCCACTTTTAGTCTTCTTAATTTTTGTTTTAATGTTGGGGGCTAGAGAGTCCATCCTTTTTGTTATTAGAGATCAAGAAATGTGTGGTTTATGTGCTGCAGAGAACCGAGTGCTTCCGGAGAGAGAAGACACAAATCATGAGGACACACTGCTGACTCTGCTTCTTAATAAGAAACTCGCATGGCGGAGACCGGAAAATATTGGTAAGTGAAGAGAGTGGGAGATCTCAGCTTCTTGAATCTGTGTTTGCATGAATGCAAGGAACCTGCTCCTCAGGTTCCTCAGAAATACCAACTGCTCAGAAAGTGGAAGCACCCAGTATGGTGCCTACACATGATTCAGGTCAGATATTCTCCATCATGGGTCTCCTAGACCTGCTTTTGCAAAGTGATGTAAAGGTGCCCAAAACCACACACCCTAGATCCTCAGACATTCAACACAGAGATGGCAAGGGAGCGTGTGTGTGTACATAAATAATAATAAGAAGAGTTGCTGCTGAGTCTCTGTGCCCCTGCTACCCCTGAGACGTTGTATACTATGCCTGGGGCATGGGCCAGCTTCAGGAGTCACCTCTCCACCCACACTCCGTACAGCCCTGTGTGCTTTTGAGAGGCAGCTCAGTGTCTTGCTGGCATGCTAAAGCCAGCAGCATCTTGTGAGCACACAGGGCAGTGGGGCAGCACCAAGATTTTGCAGAGAGCGTATGGTTGAGATCCCTTGGGGTCGGGTGTAGGTTGGGACAATGGTGGTGGAAGCTCCTGTCTGAGCCTAAGCCCCTGCTACTGCTGGACGATGTTGAGACAATGGGCTTTTCCCACACAGCGGAGAGGCCAAGGATGGGCCACGCAGAGGCTTCTCCTGTCTGTGCTCTGTGAACAGACACCAAATTTAAAGCCACCTGCATGTTGCAACAGCCTCTAAACTCAGACTCGCTGAAGAGAAACTTGGGCTTTCCATGACACTATGCACAGTGATCATGAGTGCTATAGGGATTGCAGGGGTCAGCTATTCCCACGGCCACCGTGGCCAGGGGAGGGTTTGGGCCGTATGTGGTGGTCTTAGAGCAGGAAGCTGCTCTTCTCTGTGAAAACAGCCAAGAATGGGGCCCAGCAAAAAATTTTGTAATGAAAATCCATTCGTCAAAATCAGTGCTCTTCCCCAGCCCCTTGTTAATGCAGTGAGGCAGTGGTTAAACATCCCTGGGACAAATAAATAAACACAAATAAATCAAGTCCTTATACTAACAAAGGCATTCTTCTTGCAAAGGAGATGCATTCAAGAAATAACATTTTTATGATTGGTTTATGGATTATTGCACTTATTACTCCTGGAGGAAAGGCTGCATTTTATGCCAGACAATTGAATATAATGAATCTCTGAGCAGAGCACAGAGAATTTACAGCAGGCAGTTTCTCAAGGCTTCATCCATAAATTAACTTCCTTCCCCCTGCCTGAGATAATCTGTTCCAAATTTCGACCGCTGTTCATTTTCTATTCATAGCAGTCATTGGCCAAGCTTACAGTTTGCAGAAAGTCGAGCCAACACAGGCACTTGAAACTGAAAGAGGTAAAAATGATGATGATGATAATAATAATAATATCTTAAGTGATACTTTTCACTTGTAGATATGTAGGCCTGGTTGCCTCTATCTTATAGATATGTAAAGACAAGCTTAAGAGGAATCTGCCTGAGGTCATTGCTGGCAGTGCCAGGAACAGAGCCCCCACCTCCTGACTCCCAGCCCATCCCCACGCCCAGACCATCTCTCAAACTGAGCCCTGACGCAATGGACTTGCTTAGGAACGGCTGCTTTTTCTGTTGGATTAATATCTGTCAGAAAATATTCAGGATTTTTCAACTCAATTATTTCCTTCTTGAAGGAGAAACTGAGAAGGCAGTCAGCTCTTTCTTGGCTCCCTCCTGCTCAGTTTCGAATGTTAAAAAAAAGCCCAAGTGTGGCAATGTGTCTGTGTGCTGAAGTCTTATCTGAAATCAGGGGGAATTATGTCCTAAATCCCCTTGGCGATGCAGACCAAAGCCTGCTGCCACATTAGGAGCAGACAAAGCAGGCAGCTTTAGGGCTGGCTTTTGGTTTTCTTGTGGGGCCCAGCGGAGACATTCTTTCGCTCTTTCCTGGCTCATCTGCTTATTTTAGTGCATTTTTTTTCCCAAACTGGCACTTAAAAACAGCTGATCACTTTGTGTTCCCCTCCCAGGAGGACTGCTGTACTCCAGTCACTGAGCTTTGACTGAGCTTGTTTTGTCGTAGTGCTTTCCATTCTTTCAGCTATCTTATTAAAAAAAAAGAAAAGAACTGTTTTTGACATCAGTTTGAGTCTGGAATAAAGTACCTCAGTCCTCAAGAGGAGATTGAAGTCCCACATCCCTTCCTGCAGCTTAACCTGTTGCTAGTCCAGGCCCTTCCCAATCCAGCTGGAGGTTTTAGATCCTGTTCACAGACATCTAACTCTCCCCTTGTCCTGGATGGGATACCTCAAGGCAGCTCATTCACCCCTCTGCATAGTTTTTTGACAGCCTAGTACAGTACTGCTTAGCCTTGAGATTTCTAAGTCTGATCTATGAAGCTGGCTCCCAGGTCCCTCTGCTCCCCTAACATTTAGAAGAGTGAAACCCCTGCACTCAGTGCTGTGTTACTTTCCCCGTTGCTCCACTCTGCCAGCCCTGATGTTTTGCTGACTTGTAAGCAACAAGCTATGCTAGGCTAAATCTGTGTCTTCTGACTTCTGCTTGCATGGGTGATGTGAGGATAAACAAGTCTTAAAGGAAGCAATGGGAGTTCATACAAAAGGACAGAGACAGAAGAGCTAGCGTTAGAGATTTGCTGTTATCAGGATAAAAATCAAAAGTGGCAAAGAGGTTCACCTGAGCTTGTATCACAAAGTATGTGACCTTGCTGGGCCAATCCTCCTACAAACTGGTGAATGACAAAGAAGCCTCACTTGTGATAGAGAATTAGGGTAAGGTCCCACAGAATTCAGCAGAGAAAGTCTGCATTTCTGTCACGATTTCTGCTACCATAAATTTGCAGGTCACTAACAGGGATCAAATGATAATTAGGTCTTTTTATGTCAGCCGCTGAAGAGGTTAAATGAAGAAACTATTCTGGATTTGAGCTTTGGGAAGCAATGCAGACACTGATGTTACTCTCTCCCTTCTTGCAGACTGGGAGCTGGCGAAGAAATTTGAAGAGCTTGAACAGGTGAGAGGAGCAAACGCACAGACACATATAGGCATACGGTTGCATGAATAGCTAAACAACTGTGCATATTGTCTTGATGCCCTATTCTTCTATCTTTGCATCCTGCTACTCTTCCTTCTGCTGCTATAATGGAAGCATGTATCACACAAAGGGAAAAGCAAAACCAGGGCTAAATAGCTGCACAAGCTGGAAAAGATAAGACGCGAGCAAGGCTGTGGAGTAATGTGGTAAAGGCTGAGGCAGCTCTTGCCTCTGCCACCAGTGAAAGGCCAGCGAAGGCCAAGCCAGGAAAAAACCAGACGCCAGAGGAAATCTCCATGGAAGAAAAGGGAGGGAGAAGGGGAGGTCATGCTGTCTTCCTAAGCATTGCATCAGCTGGCTGTGTCTGATAATGGATTGAAGTCAAAGGGATAGCCACCGCACACCTAATCCAGACTGATTTTTGTTTGGGCTCTTTACTAGCAAGGGAGGCCCTACCCAGGGTCCGAGCCCTGCCGTGCTGCGCAGAGTGCGCACACACACAGAAAGAAAGAGAAAGTCCCATCCCACACCCAGTGCCCAGGAACAGGGAAAGGGGCGCAGCGACCTCAACATGCCCCCCACTGTGCCCCAAACCCTGCAGGCAGGGGAAGAAGAGCTTTTTCCCCTTTCTCAGGCCAGGTCCAGCTGTTTGCCTGGATCCTGTAGGTCCTGCTGAGCTCCACCTGGCACTTTTCACTGTAGACTGAAAAACGACAGTGTGGCATGCCAGACGGGAGGCTGCCAGCTCCTACCCTAGCCTCTCACTCCAGTGCTGAGGTACATTAAGCTCTGGCTTCCTAAGAGCAACACTGCCAGAGCAGAAGTCTAGATGATGGCTGTAGATGGTCACAGTCTACTAAAAAAGAGTAGCTACAGATGGAGAAGAAATACTGTGGACTTTCCACATTACAACCAAGGGAAGTTAGCAAGTGCTGGGGGAAAGGAAGGGAGGGACAGCCCAGAGCAATGCAGAAGCAATGCTTTCTGCTGCAGTGAATGGATACCTGGAGACCTCCTGCCCCAGCACTGACTTGGCTCTTAGATATGCAATATCCTTCTACACAGTCTCCTCTCCACAGGGCTTTGCACCCTGGGGTGGAAGAGCAGAGTGTGCTTACACCACTGCCACAAAATCAGCAGCTTAGTGGAGAAGGGCTTGAGGAGCTGTGAGTGCTCCAAAGGCAGATCCTCCTGGAATGGTCCTGCTCCAGGGAAGACCCTGTCCTCCCCGGTGCTGCCATCAGCCAGGCTGTCTGTACCTCCTGCCTCTGAGCCGCCCTGCACTTGCCAGCGTGCTGCGGAGGTCCTTAAGATGGGGCATTTATTTACTGCTCTGTTTATTTTTAAACAGCTGGAGAGGTTGAAGGATCAGCTCTCGACTGAGGAAGGGTCAGAGGTGGCCTATGCCTTGGAAAGTCTCTCAGCATCCCAGCCCAAAAAACGCGGTAGGTTTTGGGTTAGAGCCCTGCAGCCATCCTGTCCAGCTCTCATCTCCAGGGCTTCCTTTATGCAGCAAAGACAGTGACAATAAACATGCCCCAAATATGCTGAAAAACAGGTTGGCAGCTTTTCCAGCAGTCCTGGCCCTCTCTTGTTAATGGCTGGCTGGTTTAGCAGTTGGTGAGAAGGACTGTGTACCCAACCCTGTCTGCTGTCGGGGCACAGCCAGGACCTCGCTGGAGGCAGTCAGTGTTGCATCCCTCTTTTCACAAAGCAACAAGGCGTTATAAGGGAAATGAGTGCCTGTCCTGGAGGAGGTAAGTTCTGTACAAACACGTCCCTGCAGTGTACCACTCACTTTGCTCCGGGCACAAAGCTGGTGCTGAAGGCGTAATGAGGCACATGGACTGCAAGCATTCCCCTCTGCCAAGGTCGCTGCCTCCCTACAAAGAAAAAAGGAGTGCTTGTTTGTGCTGCTGAAAAGCAGCTAAAAAAGCTGTGGAAATCAACCAAGAATGCAGGGAGCTAAGATCTGGTAGGTTCCCCTAGTTGGTCTCTGAGCGTTGTCCAGCCTGTGTCCAGTGACTCAGGAGCATATTGCACCAGAGCTCCTGCGAGGCTGCCCCTGACAAGCACATGGTCAATGCCGTTCACGCTGGCTTTCAGTGGATTCCTCCACAAAGGAGTGGCAGCTGTAAACCAGAAGTCACTGATGACAGACCTGGCCTAAAAACAAAAGAGCTAGTTCCGCCCTCACCCTACATGCTCTGTGCATGTGCACACTGACAACCTGCCAGCCAGCCAAGAGAAAATCCCTTTGTACAAGGCTTGCTTAAGTGCTTAGGTGATCTTTAGACAATTTGCAATTTATAAGCAACCCTGGAGGCTGTCATTAATTTGGCTAATCTAATTCATGCCCCCACCAGCCTGCAAGGTTCAAATGTAGATAAAACTACCTCCCCCTGACAGCTTTAAATCATATTCTGCCAGAAATTAAAGCAGAGAATCTTTGCCTTCATCTAAAGTCCTTCCAGTCTGGAAGGAGCTCGTGTCTCAGCATGAGCATTGCTGATTCAATAGAAGCTTTGTCCCAAGATCCTGCTTTCAAACACCAGGTAGAAATCTTTTCTCATACTTGACAACAGAAGACCCACACAGGATTCAAAGAACAGGGCATACTGGTGATACAGCTATTTTTTCCAGCACCAGAATGTGCAGCCTTCCCTAATCTATATACATCTTAGAAGATCCCACAGAGATCAATGTTGTTTGGAGGACAGTTAGCAGCAGAGTGATACAGTGACTGGGTTTTAAAAATAATTGTAAAGACCAGATCCAGTCTCTCCAAGTCAGTATCCTGCTCTTCGAGTCAGCCACAGGTGAAAAACCTGCATACACCTCTAAGGCAGCAAAACTGCTGGCCAGTAGACAGGAAAGAACAAGCTGATTCCCAATATTGCTGAAGGAGAGCAAAAGGAAAAGCAAACCCTTATAAATCAAGCAACACAGAAACAACTTTTAGATCCCTTCTTTACACTATAAGCAGCTAAAAGAAACACCTTCTAAAAGTGTTATATGAAGTCAAAGCTGGTTATTGAGATGTGCCTGGAAACTACAATGATGGCTTCATGCCCCAACTCTCTGAAGACATGGGGCTTTTGAAACTCACTCCAGGACTAGAGTGGGAAGCTGGAAATAGTCCCTTGGAGGCTAACATCCTTCTCTTATATCCCTTCACAGCCTGCTTTTGGAAATACTGCATTTGAGGTCTTGCCAGGACTGGAGGATGAAGATGAGCCCTTCCCCAAACTGCCTGTCTGGGTATAAATGTGTTCAGAGTTTCTTCTGTTCTCTCATCGTGCTGCCAACTCGGATGCCACCCTCCATGACCGCACCACAGACAAGTATAACAGGGATCGTGGCAGAAGCTGGTAGCCCACTACCACTCTCCCCTGCTCCTTCCTTCCAGGTTCAACCTACTGTGATCTTCTACTTGGAAGATGCTTCCCAACTTTCCTTGCTGTCCCGTGTGTGCCACTCAGTCTGCTGCCACGGTACACTCTTCCCCTTCTCACCAGGTCCCCCGAGGCACCAAACACCAACTCAGTGTGTCTGCATCTGCAGACGTTGCTCACGGTGGTGTCTGGGCTTCCTTTCACCTCCTGAGAGCAGGTCTGTGGTGACCCAACACCCGCTGCTGGGACAGGACAGAGGGCTGCCTGTGACATGGAGGGCTCAGGGCTACCTACCTCAGCTTGCTGAGCCAGAGCCGGCCCTCATCATGTCCCATCAGTGTACACAGTAGGTTTGGGGGAGGACAGGCATGGAAGTCTGGATCCTTTGGATATCATTCCAATAAATATTTTCTGTTGCACAGAAGCACGTGCTGTTTTCTTTCTCACCTCCTGCAGAGGCCCAAGGGGCAGCACATTTCCCCTGATGTAGGCTCGTTACCTTAATGGTTCATGTGAACGTTACAATGGAAAAAAAGCTCCTATTAAATAACCAGCTATAGCAATACAGGCTTGTTTTAATGTGCCTGAGGAAGAGGCCCTTCCTTTTGATCAGAACTGGAAATGAGAGTTGGGTCTTCCTGATGGACATGTGTGGGCTGCTGTCCTCATAGGACTGGACCAGAGCCACCGATTTCTACCTCCTCGCCTCAAAGGGATGTTTTCAGCAGAGATTTTGGGCTCATTTGGCTGCTGAGTACAGGTGCTAGCTGACTTTTTCTACTGCAGAATTATGTATGCCCCTGTCCAAAAGGAAGAGATCACAATCCATCAGTGGTTCTTACATATATTATTCTTAAGTCATGTTATCTACATTTGTTTGCAAAAACAATGGACCATGTTTCCAAAGGTGTAAATTCAGAATGAATCTTACAGCCACTGATGTTAACTCTGAGGTTTCCAGAGGTGTAAACGAGAGCAGAATCCGGTAGCCACTGTGAACGTGTGGACTGATTTTGATTAGACTTGAACAATCTCTCCAGCCCTCTCGAACCGTGCTATTTAACTGCAGATTGCATGCTACATATTCTTCAAAACTTTACCTCTCCCAACACTGTAATTACCATGCAACATTCATTTGCCTTGGGCTCTGGCAAGATGCGCACGTTTACCACAGCACTACCTTGTATGTACTTTATTAACAGGAGATCCATTCATCCTATTACAGGCCAAAGCCAGCATCTATGGAATAAAACCAGCTTGATTATACCAGTGAGGCCTAATGACATGAAAAATACAGTTTGCTGTTAACATTAATTCTTTGTTACTTCCTTGGTAGTGATTCAGAACACATTTCCCATTTTCTCTTGTTGTTGTGCAAGTGAAAATGTACGTGGGAGCATACTTCATATACCCTCACAACAGCACCAAGTCCAGGAAAAAATATAGCCTACTGCCAAGAGAAGAGTCTCTCTTTCTTTAAGAGTTTGGTGCTCCAGCTGAAAAGGAGGTGTATTACAGGCGCTGCACAGAGTTCCCCAAGCTGGTGCTCAGCTCAGAGGCTTTCAGCCTGCAGGAAATCCCGGTGCAATGGAAGGCTGGAGCAGCAGGCTCCATCTGTCACCTGCTAGCTGTAGCCATGCCTTCCCAATGTGACAACTGATCAGTACGTGAGGAAAAGGAATACAAGGTCTGTAGCTATTTAACAGCTTGCTCTCATCCTAGACACAGGAATTCCCTGGAGTGCAATGCACCATGCTGCTTAGCAGTGATTTTTGGGCCACATGGTGTGCTACATCCTATCAGCTCAGTCATTTAAGTGCTCATGGTACCCACACTACCCCACTGTTTCCTCACAGGCACTATATGCTGCTGTTATAGCTGATTCTGCTGGAGTGATGAGTAAGTGCTGAATGCAATTCATTTACTAATTTGGAGCAAAGGCGGTGATGCTCTCCCTAGGCTCACCCTCAGCGTGTCACTGTAGGGGTCCTGTACTTTCTCCTACACATGCAGAACAGAAACGCTTCCTCAGGTGCCACCTCCACATCGTAGCTGCTCACACTTTACCCATGCGTGGGCAGTCACTCTTGCTGAAGTTAATGACCCACAGGCAATAATTAAAGGGATTTCCTTTAGGCATTCTAGTAGACCATGTTGATTTATTAGCAGAAAATCCTCACAGGCATCTGAATGGATTTGCAAACAGGCAGCACAGGGCAAATCTAGAGTGCAATGGATGCTGTAGTATATCCTCATTTCACATTTGTTGACCTCCATGCTATGCACAATGACTGAAGTTATCCAATATTGTCTGTGAAAACAAATTGTGGTGTTTGGCCTTTCAGACGTCATCGTATTTCAAACAGCACCTGCCAGTTTATGGATTTTGAAGAGTGCTTTTCGAGCCACAGGAGGTCTCAGTGTTCCTCTGTCCTCTGGGGCAGAGGAACAGAAAGGCTGCTGCTTTTTCCCAATTAATTCACGCGGTGAGGTGGGAGCCAAGTGCAGGAGTCACAGGCTGCCCAGAGGGGTTTGTGGAGTTTCCTTCTCTGGAGATACTCAAAACCCGCCTGGACACAGTCCTTGGCAGCTTGCTCTAGGTGATGCTGCTTTGGCAGGGAGTTGGACTAGATGATCCCCAGAGGTCCCTTCCAACCCCTACCATTCTGTGACCATTCTGGTTCCAAGCAACACCACCACTGGCCCCTCTGTCCTGCTTGCTTTCACACCATCCTTCAGACAGAGGCCATTTCAGCACACAGCTACAGGCTTTAAAACCCCTCTATTTAGAAGCCCAGGCTAAGACCTGCCAACTGTTACATTACTTTCAAGATCCAGCACTATCTTTGCAAAATCGCTGTGCTTTGCATTGGACTCCTCTGACCTGAGTCTCCCAAAATGTGTCATACAATGACTCTGTCCATGCTGCTTTTGACAAATAGCTGTATGAGCGGTCAGGTCATCATTTCCATAATCTGCCCATGCCACACACATACGGCTGCCTTGCAAGCAGATAATCCGCAGACCGTCTGGATGAGCTCAGTGCAATAACTGTTCACTAAACCGCAGGGCGGGCTAGGGCTAGGTGGTGGCAGTGCACTGCAGAGGACAGGGTCTGGGCTTGTCTGGGTCTGTGTTTGCAGATTTTCATCTAGCATGGACAGAAAACCTTGTCTCGGTCAGCTAGTCTACACGCACCCACTCAATCCAGCTCTCGGAGCCTTCACCCACAAGCTTAAAGGCAGAAAACGAGCAGTGGAACCAAGGGAAAAGCAGGGAGCAGAAAACCCAAGATGACCACATATGGACTTCCAGCTCTTCTTTCTTTCTATGACTTTTCATCTGCAGTGCTTCTCCTCACACAAAAGCACTGACAATTCACCGACCAAAGGAGGAACGATTGTCTAACACAGCTAGAGAGTGCTCTGCTTGATGGGAAAGATGGGGGCACCTCTTGATGGGTTTCACTGGTTTGTGCAGCTGCTCTCAGCAGCATTAGCCTATACTGGAGATGTCAATAAAAGCAAAATTTCATGCAAACTTTCTGTGGCTGGGCCAGTCCTGGTCTCAAGGCAGGGCTGTCAGCAAGAAGCAAAACAGGAAAGGCCCCTGCTATGGCTGAGCACTAACCTTCTCGGACATGAATCAGATAAGAGCTGCCTTTCTGAGCAGGAGACTCATCTCCCACCATGGCCCGAACGGGGGCAATCGCCTCAATACCCCAATCCTCAGAACAGCTTTAACTTAAAGACTCATTGACTTCCCATCTCCTTTCCTGTAGCTGACTATATTTTTTCCCATTTTGCTATCTGACAGCCAGGTGCTTTGTGGCTCACATAAGATCAGGATATTAACACTTCGTTCCTGTCTCCAGCCTTACCCTCTGCCTAACACAGGGTGCTTGGCAAGAATCTTTTTTTTTTTCTTAGTCCTGCATAATCCCTTTCTCAATTGACCTTCTTTGGCAATTCCAGGGATGATTTATACCCAAGAATAGCAATCCGAGGATTTTAGCTGGCGTGAACCAAAGTCCAAGAAGGAGAATGTGAGGTTTAGAGACATCAGCTAGGAAACTGAGCATTGAGATGTCAGCAAACAGCCCTTTTCAGCTACATTTTATAAGCTGGACAGAAGTGAAAAGCATGAAAGAAGATAACCTGTTTCAGTCTCAAATTAAGTGGGGAGGACATGTTTACATTTTACCAGTGAGGAATTCTTGAACTTTTAGAGTTGAGTGTCTTGATTATGCCCCACGCACTCATCAAGAGGCTAAAATAAGGCATATGATGCAGATGGCCTAGGAAGCAGATGACTTCATATTTGAATGTTACCCTGTGTTATGCGTAGGGAGGAGTGAAACGTATTCATCAGCTTAGAGGAGGAAACTAGAAGTCTCACCACATTTCAGGGTCTGCCATATGATGAAAAGATGTCTAAATATGGTGTACAGATAAGAAAAAGGCTACTAAAAACATCAGGACAAATACTAAGGTATTCTCATAGTTCTTATTCAGACTAACTCCTAGTGAAGTCAGCAGACATCTTCTCCCAAACAGCAGTTCAGATAAATTCTAGGTTTGTCCCATAACTGTTAAATCCTCCCTTCATCTACCAGACAAACACCCTCTTGAAAGAAATGTGCAAAGCAAACTGTCTGCTTTTCATGGGCTGCTGTTGGCATCTCTGGAAGTTTTATTTTCAATCCAAAAAATCTAACAGTCCTTGCTAGGATAATGATCATGTGCCAGTTTAAGAAATAAGTGCCATGCAATTAAACTATACATATGTTTTCTGTTCCTTCCTATCAGTAGCACTGTGGACAACTGTGAGAGCATTCTGACTTGATGAACTGAATTTGTTGTTATTATTTGTAAATGCAACATTTGTAAAACTCAGTGTGAAACAGATTTTGCAGGAGGTCAGTTCCTTGAGTGCTGTTGAATCATTAGTCAATGAGAAGACATGCTGTGATGCATCTTCTCTATTTCTGTGATGTTTCTAATACAGCATCAATCATTCAGAACAGAAGCACCTGTAGGCAGAAAAGCAGTAAACATTACATTTTCCCTTGTCAGAAATGCAAGGCTTGGACAAACACACTGTAAAGTGATCCATGGGAGATGGAAAATGTTAGAAATACTTGCTTTCTTGTAGGGGGGTACTAAGTTGTAATTTAGGGCATTCAAGCTAAGCTGACAGTTACAATCCATGTTGTAAGACACCAACATTCCCCAGGCCACCCTTCCCAAGCCTACTGGCATGACTGGAGTACCTCCATGTAACTGAGAACAGGGGGGTCCTCTGAGCCTGCCCACACCCAGAGTACTTTGGCTTACTTGCAGAAACAGCTAACCCTTAGTGTTGCCGAGGCGGCTCACTCCAATCCGGTCGAGAGGAACTCCAAACCGTCTCTTAGGCAGCTCAACCACTTTCCTGCATGAGGAAAAAAAGCAAAGGAGGAGGAAAAGAATTGGGGAAAAATATCACAGGAATAATCAAAATGTTACTACATCTGTGATTCCTCCATTCATCCCACTGATGACTTTATTGTTGAGGCAGAACAGCTGTACAGGAGCAGCCAAAGATGTGAGTGTTTAAAAATAAGATGCTTCACTTGTCTTAGAAAATAATAGGCAAGAGCTGCACCTGATTTACAGACTGGCTGATGTTGATCCACTATCCCTGTTTTTATCTGGCAGCAAACAAATAATTCTCAGGTTAACTGCTAGTCATAAAAGAAAGGAGATATGCTGCATTTATAAAGAGAAATTGTTTCATGCATGGTATCATATATTTGAAGTGACCCATTAGCGTGGATCTTTGAAATCTCCAGGGCCAACTGGGGCTGAGGTAAGCAAGGAAGTAGAAAGCGTTGCGCAATAACAGAGCGGAAAAGTCAGAGAAGCCCTAGCAGGATTTTCCTATGGGGTCTCCTGCAATGCACTGTTCTCAACATTGAATAGTAGCAACCCTTTGATGAGACTGAAAATAGGAGTGTTGTGGGTTTTTTCCTCCATATGGTAGGAAATCATCATTTTCTGATGATTTGACAAATGAGGACACGAGGGAAGTTTGAAATAAGTTGTATGCTGGAATATTTTATTATGATTTTTTTTTAAATATAAAAAAGAAGTTTTCCCATCTTAATTCAGCATTTTTGAGCATTTTTTTCCCATCAGCAGAAGTTTTATTTTAATTAATTGTGAAAGTGATGGGATTTTCTGCAGCCGAGAATAACCTCAACTTTTGCCCTTGGAAATACTTGCCAGCAAAATGCAGGTCCAAGAGAAACCCTGGAAAATGACCTCTTTTCTCCATCAGTCCTTGTCAAGGAAAACGAATAAGAAATTTTGTTCTTTAAGTTTGAAAATGCAAAGTAACTACCACAGCCTCAAGTTGCATCAGGGGAGGTTTAGATTGGATATTAGGAAAAACCTTACTGAAAGAGTTGTGAAGCATTGGAACAGGCTGCCCAGGGCAGTGGTGGAGTCACCGTCCCTGGAGGTGTTCAACAAACGAGTAGCTATGGCACGTCAGAACATGGTTTAACAGGCATGGTGGTGATGGGTTGACAGTTGGACTTGATGATCTCAGAGGCCTTTTCCAACCCTAATGATTCTATGATTCTACCAGGAGATCTTGCTACAATGCACTTGAGTCCAACTTTGTTAGCACTGCCATGCTTGCTCAGCCTATGGCTCTAGGGGCTCCGCATGCCTTACCCAGGACAATCTGCCTAGTCCATGGTCTCCTTTCCTCACACCACTCAGGCACTGACCAAAGCCTGGAGGCATCATTCCAGCACCAGCAGTCCATTCCACGCTGCCTCTTTTCTAGCTACTTTTCAGATGAGGTGAAGAAACAGGAACTGAGCGTACCATGTACGTGGGGAGCACCACATCGGTCATACTGCAGCACCTACAGAACGTTGTAAATGAAGGGGAGCTGTTCGTATCACAGAATGTTTGGGGTTGGAGGGGACCTCTGTGGGTCATCCAGTCCAACACGCCTGTTGAAGCAGGGTCACCTACAGCAGGCTGCACAGGACCTTGTCCAGGTGGGTCTTGAGTATCTCCAAAGGAGATATTCACAACCTCTCCGGGCAAGCCGTTCCACTGCTCCGTCACCCTCAGAGTGAAGAAGTTCTTCCTCATGGTCAGCTGGAACTTCCTCTGCTTCCGTTTGTGCCCATTGCCCCTTGTCCTGTCACTGGGCACCACTGAAAAGAGTCTGGCCCCATCCTCCTGACACCCACCCTTGAGATATTTATAAACATTTATTAGGTCCCCTCGCAGCCTTCTCTTCTTCAGGCTGAACAAGCCCAGCTCCCTCAGCCTCTCCTCGTAGGAGAGATGCTCCAGTGCCCTCATCATCCTCGTAGCCCTCCGCTGGACTCGCTGTCCCGCCCTCAAACACCCGCGTCTGCTGCAGAGGGAGAGCAAGCCAAGTGCTGATCCGCGTCTGTTGCCTCGAGGGCAGCGCTCTCTTCCCCCAGGCGCAGGCACACGGTGGCCGTGCGGTCAGGTGGGGGGCCTGAGCTGCTGGAGTTGTACTGAGACTGGCTCGATAAAAAAGGGGAACCGATTTCCCAGGCTGGATTTTGGGGGGAGGCAGCTCCGCACCCTTAGCTGCAGCAGAACGCCGTCGTTCTCCGCAGTTACCCCGCGGAGGCGGCGGCAGCCCCCCGCCACGGGGGAAGGCGGGAAGCGCGCGGCGGAGCGGCCCTCTGGCGGCCGCGCCGCGCCACAGCAGCCCCGCCCCGCCCGGCCCCCAGCGCTCACTGGGGACAAAGAGACGCTTTCTGTTTAAAAATGCCTGTTCTCCATCCCCGCAGCCTCCTTCTCTCCGTCCGTCTGCGGATCTTTCTACACCTTCTGAAGACTCACGTCCTCCTGCCCGCTCTTCACAGCGCTTTGTGAACGGATGCTGATGGGCAAGACCAGGACCTGGGCCCTCCTGTACCTGGCAGGTGCCACAAGCAGCTGCTGGGCAGGCTGCTGTTCGAGCTGCTCGTTTCCAAAAGCTTCCATTGCCGCGCCGGGCACTACACACGCCGTCTTAATTCAGGGGGCTCAATCTATGCAACAGCTCTCGCGCTCAGAGAGTCATTCTCTGGTCTCTGGAGCCAGCCCAGTCAGCTTGTACGGGCCGTTACCGGCCGTGCGCAGGGCAGCGATGGGGGCTCAGTCCCCACTTCACCCCCCAGCGCAGCAGCCTCGGCCCCTGGCCAGCACTCATCCGATCTGCGGTCCGTGCTCACGGTAGCATCTGAACATCAATGCAGAGGTCAAGGCAGCTCAGATGGCTCCAGTAAATGAGTCCATCACAAACGCAAGGGCTAGTCAGCTCCCCTGAAGTGATGGCCTCAACGCAGAGCTGCCAGCTGTGCTGATGGTGATGGGAAAGCAGGAGTTGTGCGCAGCGTGTCATTCCTTTACATGAGCTCATTATCCAGAGACAAGCTGTTAGAAAACTTGGACAATTTTCACCACAATTTCCCTTTTTCATGGTTTTTTTTCCTTGTATTGCACATAGAATGAAACAAGATTTCCAGCCAAAAAGCACGAGACGAATTGGGAATACCAGGTACTTTTGCAGAAAAGGCACTGCATCTTCAAAAATGACCTTGTATTTCTTCCCCTGAAAAGGGATAACATACTCAAAAGCAAATGAAAAATGAGCTAATTTTGATCTCTTGAAGAGATATACAGAACACAGTAGTTCTGCTCAAGGGTTTAAAAATTTCACATTTTATCACTTTTGGCCGCAGTCAAACAGTCCTAGTAGCAGGCGGGGTGGATAAAAGGAAAAACAAAAAATATTGCAAAACTGTTTGAAAAAACTACTTGTAATGTTGACTTGCTCTCGTGAATATTTTCCACTTCCAGATTAAGCTTTAAGCATGCTATTAAATACTTTGTGGCATTGGGGATTCCATCCAAAAAGAAGACAGTTACCAGAAGACAGGAACAAGACAGCTGAGCTCTTTCAGATACACCAAACAGCCCCTTGAGCTTTGCCCCAAACTCACTGGCTCTCCCCAGCCGTGTCAAGCATCATTGCTTAGCCCTATTGTAAACATGTTTATCTTCAAAGGTGTACTGTGAAGGTATTGCTGTACTGCTGTATTGATTAAACCCTGACTTATCAGAAGTTGGTCAAAGTCTTGAAGCTCATCCTATTACCTGTCTGCCCATTTTCACAACATGTTGTTCATCTTCCTGTTCAAGACATGCACACCACCATACCTTCTCTTCAACCCAGCCTCGGGAACAGCTAGCCCTGCCCCTCTGCTTGTGAATCTCAGGCATGTATTGAAATAATCTCATGATCAAAAAGGCAGTTTTAAACTGAATGTTAGTTCACATCAGTGGAAAGAAGAGTGCTAAAAAACTGCATATGCTTGAACATTCTTTGTTAGCTGTATGGCACTGTGGGAATAAATGAACTAGAGCATGTATTATCCGTCAGAGCTGAAGGATTACACACCACACCATGCAGCCAGAATGGTTTCTGTAGAGATTCTTGTACCCTGATCAGAGGCACCTCACAACAACAATAAACCTGCTGGTGGCTAAAGCTAACCCATCTGTATCCAGGACACCTACCAATAGCCTTCTTCCAACTTTGTCATTGGCAGAAAGATAGAAGAATTTACCTCTGTTTCCCTTTAGCATCCACAGAGGTCGAAGAAATCCTGTCGATGGGGGAGCCAAATCCTGGGAAACTTCTTTTCTTCTTGGTCTCGGTCACCTCATTCTCCAGAGACACCAGCTCATCAAGAAGGAACAGTTTGGCTGCCAGGTTAGTGGCTGGCTTCTCTTCACTGGCAGTGGGATGTACTCCCATGCCCAGAGCAGCAGAAGGCTCCAAAGTCTGCAGAAGAAAGTGGGGATGTTTGCTTGCTGCTCAAGTTCCAGAAAAACCATTTGAACCAGTGTCACAGCAGCAGTCCTATAAATATATAATCACTAGAACACTAAACCTGGGCCGATGCTTTAAAACAAAGTTCCTTCTACGAGATGCGGCCATTTTCCACTCACAGGAGTTTGCCATAAAAGGTTGGGATATTTTTTTCATAGAATTGAACTTGCCCTCATGATTATTGCAAGAATTATCACAATTTATTACTTCACAAAGCCTGTTGTTGTAAGCCAGCCCACTATCCCTGTCTCCACAGTGTGATTAGTATCACTTATAGCAAGAGCTGAGTAATTTAATCCTTTTTAAAAATGCAATCACCATTACCAGAATCCAATATCCATCTTGATATTTTTCAGAAAACTGATTTTCATTTTTTAAATGAATGCTAATAAATAGCAATGAAAACTTACACAGAACTTTCCTTACAAAGCCGACAAATTAATTAATTGTTATGCAGAAAATATCCCAAGATAAACTTGCTCAGCACTGACATTCAAAGAATTTATGCAGTAACACTATGTGGGGAGGAGGAAAGTAAAGAACAGTATGTTGACTTGACACAGAATTTTGAATCTTAGCTACGCTTTAGGCTTACACCCTTTCAAAACCAAACTTTATTTTGCTATCCAGAATAGCTGAGAATATTGGGGTCTATCAATACAGAAATGAAACAAATCAAAGTGATAAATTTGCTTTACAAATAACAGAAAAATAGAGGGCAGCAGGTAGGCTATGAAAGCAGGTGTCAAGCTCAAATCATTCTCTCTTCAGATGAAATGTTCCCTTTCCTGCTCCACTTGATCTTCATGGTATTAGATAAAAATTTCTAACAAAAACTTTTATATTACGCCTTGAAGCAGGTTTTCTTCTATCTTTAGAAGCACACCACCACCTTTCTTACTCATACACAGTGGGTTTAGTACAAATGTAAAGGAAGCCATCACACGGGTGATGTAACATGCCTGTGTCTACAGTGGTCCACACCACAGCTGTGGTGATGTTTCCCACTACTGATGGGTGGCATACCCAACGAGGGAGTGGATGAAACTGTGATCTTTATATAAGGAGGAGCGTATGACCACCACGATCACACAAAAGCACTGTTAATACTTCTGTGAAGGATCTCATATTGTCCTCTGACTTTGCTTTCTATGAGCCTCGAGTGCACTGAGAAATCCTTTCTCTTCCCTTTCAGGGTTATAAAATTTTCATAGCGGTTTGCAACAAAATTACACCTTTAAAAGACACTGAAGTCTCCCCTCTTGTTAGTGGGGATAAATATCTACAATAATGCTTGAAAACAGAAGGTAAAAAAATAGCCTCTGCCCTTGAGTACTTTGTGCAGTCCCACTTACTTTGTCTTAAAAAGGATATAATAGAATCGTAAAAAGTAAAGAGACAGCAAAAGTGATAATCAGAAGTAGACAACAGTTTTCCTATGGTGAACCACTGAACAAACTACACAGATAAGCAGAGAAAAGTGTGGGGTACAGGAGGTACAGTGGAGGGTTTGTAAACTTATGAACAGTAAAGAGGTAAGTAAAGACTAGTAACTATTTTCTCAAGAAAGAGAGTTCCTCAGTCCACCTAGTAAAGTCAGCAGATGGTGGGTTTAAAATAAATATAAGGAGCCATTTTTCAAAACACAGCACATAGATAAAGTGGAATGCATTGCCAAAGGACATCATGGACACCAAGATTTTAGACCGTTTCAGAGTCAAATTCAGGCCATCACCAGCTAAAATATGCCCTGGTCCAGGGCAAGTCTCTGAATATGTTTTGGTTTTATACTCTTTTCACAAAAATCTGTCACTGATAGAGAGGATACCAGGTGTCTGTGGCATCAGAACAGCAGCTGCTGCAGCACTGATGTGAGGAGTGGTTCCCCAAGCCCTATTTTCTGCAACAAATATTATATTGTATAATCAGGGCATGCTCATTTGAGGACAGAGAGCAAGGTAGAAGGATCCATCAGTATTCTTCAGTATGCATCTAACTTCTAAGCTGATCTTAAAAACCTATGTGAAGACCCTACAAACAAACAGTGCTACTTTGATTAAACTTTTAGATCCTTGATTTTTTTATGGCATGAAACCATTACACAAATACCTGTCCTGCCAAATCTGTTTTATGTCAACATGACATAAAAAAAAGAGAATGCAGTAGAAGCACTTTCAGGTGCAACCCCTGCATATCGTACTGGATGAAACACGAGACAGTTCTCCCATTTCATCTGCTGCTTTCCTTTGCAAGCTTAGGCAAGTCACTTTGCTCCTTCCCTCTCTTGGTCTCTTCTGTCCCCTTTAATTTGTAACTTTTTTAAATTTTGTAACTTAAAAGTTTAATCAAAGTAGCACTGTTTGTCTGTCTTCTCTCAGGGATCTCCTTATGGCTTCTGAAAACTGCAGACTTCTCATGCTATTATTTGTCTTTAAGAAGAATGAAACCTTCCCTTAAGTGTTAGAGGAGTTTGCTTCCCTGTTCCCACCACCTCCTTCCCCTCTTCAGGGAGTTCTCTATCGAAAGTCACCAGATGGTCTTTTAACACACAGAAATCTCATGGTGTTTCAGGAAAGGTTACATGAATCTGCATGAGACTTCATTCTGCCTGTCCTCCCAGAGCTGCGCAATTTGCATCCCTCCTCTCACTGGGGAAGTCATCCTGCTCCTGCGTTGCCCTTGCAGAGCCAATACTGACCATTCACCTTCCAACACTCTTTGGAGACTGTGGTGCCTCCCACACCCTGTGCCCAACCACAACCCAAGGAAGAGCAGGGTTACGTAACAACCACCAGAAACGTTCTCCTACCTCTGGAGCTGCCTCCACGAGGAGCACTGAGCTAGAGTGCCACTGCAGCAGGGTAATCACAAGAGCCAAATGCACCACAACAAGCTGGAACTGCAGCATCTGCAAAGGAGAACAATCTGTTAATGCTTCCCAGCTGCATACCCCGAGCAACCTTGCTCCAAAGGTCTTTAAGAAGTGAAAGCCAAGGGAGATTCTGTTCCCATGGCTGTTAATATGATTTATCTTACAGAGTCACTGCATAAAACCCAGCAACCAGATAGCACCAGCTGAATGCTCTTAACCTTTGGGTGCAGAATCAACTCCCTCCTCTTTGCTTCTTTACAACCCTGCAAATCTTCTAATTCCTTTCTGCACAGTGGCCCAGTCCTTGCAGTGGCAGCAGTAACGAATGCAAACTTGTGCTAAAACCAGATGAACTACACACTCACTTGTAAGCAGGGACATGCTGGACAGGTGCCTAAGGCTGTTACAGAAATCACATCCCTCCCCAGCAGCATTTTGAAAGCAAAGCTGCATTTCACCCGTCCACAACGTGAGGTAATGGTAGCCACAACTTCTAGGATCTTCTTGGGATCCTGGAATAAAGTTACTCACGTCCTGCACCTGGGAAAAGCTTACATGAGAATCCATCGCTCAGACTGGTGGTGTTCTGACCACATGTGGCAGCTGCAGAACTGCAGGTACCTACAGAGCCTTTGAGTAATGCAGAGAGGGTCAAGTTTTGGGAGGCTCAGGATGACGAATCGCTCACTGCAGGGGTTTCTTTGGCCATGGGTTTAGGCTGTATTGTTTAAGCCATTACTTGGATCTTCCTCTTAAAATCTGATGTGCCCCCTGCTTATCCAGGTGAGAATATTTCAGCTGATGTTAATAAGAACTAAGCTGGGGCCTCTAGTGCCAAAGGTATCTGCTAATTTGCTGATTACTATGTCTCCAGGTCCTGCCTCAGAGTATAATTCAAGCCTGATTGTGCCATCCTTTGCTGACTCTCTGCTTGGCAAAAGTAGAAATAGAAAAGATGTATAAAAACATTTCTATGATGTACAATAGTTGTTTTATCCTCTGCATAGAAAATTTCCCATTAGATCAGGCAGAAAACATATGGTAAAAGACATTTGCTTTGTCCTTTTTCACCACACTACAAAGGAGAAAAGTCACAAAAGTGTTTGGAGTCCAGTTTTAAAAAATGAAGATATAACGTTTGTAGTGTTGTTTCTTGAAACTCAGTTTCTTTCTTGGCTTTTTCAATACATTTTACATGTGCTTCTGTTATTTGGTTACCCCATTTTATATATATATATTTTTTTAATGCATTGTCCGTGAGGGATCAGCAGTGAGGAAGAAAGCTGCTGGTTATTCTGTAGGGGTGAAGCAGACTAAGTTCACTAGAATCAAAGGACAAAGACAAAGCAGTAATCCAGGTGGTACCACTGTCTCTCAGTCTGATGGCTACAGCCATGAAAGTCAGGCAAGGGTCTGTATGGGTGTTTTTAAAGCTGTAGCCCTCTACAATGTATATTTTTGTGTGTGGGTGTGCATTGAAATTTGATGTAGTAGTCTACTACCTTCACAGGTAACCACATCCTGATTATTTGGATACAGAGACATAAAAATAAATAGCAAAGTTAAAAACACGTTTTTTATGGTTTAGGGTCTGTGCTGGTATTCATTCAACCCAAAGACCAAAGAGCTAAAAATAGCAACTAGTACACTAATCAAAATAAACATTAAGGCACCTGCAACACAAAAGACATTTGATTAACTGGTCAGAACTCAACACTAGTGAAATCAGAAGCGGAGGAAATTGTAAGGAATTAAAGCTTGGCTTTAGCTGCCATGGAAATGAGTAGCTAAGAAGTAATGTCACTGGTTTAAAATGAAGCAACACTGAAGTCCACTGCATGAAAATCAGAACAACAGGATCTTGCTGATGAGACCAAGGTGTGAAAAAGAAGCAGGGCTGTTCTAGTGGAGCAGTTTATCTCTAGAAAAGCATTAGCAAAACTAAGAGTGCAATGAGGACTATGTAAACATCATTAAAATCACACCATCTTCTGCCAGTCTGGGACTTCGCTTTCCGCCTTCAGCCACATTAAAGGGTCTTAGCTGTTAAAACCAGTTGTTGCTTTTTCTCCTTGAGCTCATCCATTGCAACTAGGTAAGCAGAGCCCTCCTGCCAAAGGGGGCTTTCCCAGCCTTGCACTGGTTATGGCTTCACCCCACGCACATCTTACCTTCCCCCATTCCAAGAGAGACCTAAAGTGAGGCTTGACAGTATTTGTTACTAAAGGAAAATAAGCAAAGCTCTGACAACCACGTGGACCTTCGCAAGATGCACCCTTGCCACTTGTATTGGATTTCCATCCTTCTAGAAAACTCTTCACCACCAATTTCATAGAGACAGGTCACAGGATTAGGGTATAATTCCATGTCTTTAGCATCTCAGGGTCTGGACTGGTGTTATCTGACAAAATATGGTTCACCCTCCACTAAATGTAATTGCAAGTCTGAAATTCAGACACATTTATGTGTTTTAGTGATATTTGAGCTTGAAATGTGTCAAAACTAAAATTCCTCATATATTTAGGTATCTTTGTTACAGGTCCAATTAAAATAAAATTAAAGATAAAAGAGAGAACATTATTCTACCTTATCAAAGCAGGATAAACATTCAAAAACTTTTCTTAGGAATCTGTGCAGAGCCATTTTCCAAGAAAAAAAAAAAATCACAAGAAAGCAAAATTCTTTACCAGACAGAAACTGCTAAGTCTCCAACATCAAACCAAAGGACTTAAAAGATGTTTTTCTTTTAAAGAAAAAAAACAAAAAACAAAATGACATCCTGAAGATAAGTGGGCTGAACAAACTCCAGACAGCATGCAATTCATCACCAAGCTCCAAACCCATTGCCTGTCAAAAATGGTAACAGCTGTCATTGTTCTTACCCATTTGAACTATCATATTTCACATTACTGTGGAGATTACTCTGCAAGTATAAATCACAAGAGCTTTATTTTTCTTGCTGGCCTGTTAGCAAGAGAACTGAGGCAAGCCATCATGCCTTGCACTGTAATCTTTCACTTCTGCTGCCGCTATAGATTGATGACTCTGCTCTGCTGGTTGTTGTAACGCCAATGCGGGACATGCCCCAGCTCACCTGCAAAGGAGGACCTTGCTCTTGCAATGAGCACATTGTGGCTGAGCCCAGAAGCCTCTGGGGTTTTGTGCTGACCTGATACAGAACCAAGGCACAACTATCCTATAGGCACTAGGAAGCTGCAGACAGTACCCATTAGGTCTCCAGTCCTTCTGCTATATGAGCACTGGGATGGTACTAGTGAACCTCCATCACCTGGTAGCCATGAGGATCTCTCATACCATGCAGATTCCAACCAGCTGGGGGAAATCACAGTTGTGTCTGCAAGCCAGTTACTGAGGTATTTTGTTGCTGCTCCAATGCCACACAATAGAAAATTAACTGCTGCTACCTATCTAAATCAAATGTACCATTGAGTCCCAGCATTGGCCTCACTAGCTTTGGGCTGAACACATGATGGGAATCTACCTTGGCCAGAAAAATCACAATGGATTAGTATCTTACCAAAAGAACAACTTATAAATGACTTCTGTGAAGCTCTGAGAATATGTCTGCTCCTGCTGAAACAAATTTGCCCTACTTTTAAAAGTTGTAAGATGAATCCTCTGAGCATATTCACTACCACAAACCCAAAAAAATGCCCATACCAGCAGTCCTAGTGATTTCAGGAACTCCTAAGGGACCGTGTATATCTCAAGTGTAATTTTCTAGTCATGTAAATATCAAAGAAAAGGGAGAAAAATCAAAACAAATCCCACCCTCAGAACAAAAAGTAGCGTCCAAAAATAGGTTAGAGTGGTGTTTTTGTTCTCGTCCCACAGATGAGATATGGAGCACTTCTTACGTACTGCTTTCTAAAAAGGTACTGAAGCAAGACATTGAAGCATGGGATTTTGTGGCAAAATGAAATACACGCAGTCAGTGTCAGGCACTTTATGTTATTAATAATGGTTTCCTGGAGTAGATGCAGATTTTTAAGCAATGCCATATATTTTATTAAATATACGGCACAGACACTGTCAACTTCTACAATGTAAATTTCCCTCTATTTTCAGTTTCCCAACTATGTAGATAAATAGATGCAGGTAGGTTTTGTCTGATGTAACCAGAGAGAACTTAAAATTCATGAACTTATGCAAGAGGTGTACGACTGGTGATTTTGAGATAATGCCTAGGCATTTCTGTGTCCTACAAGAAACATTTTGTCAGACAGTATTACAAGGCCAAGGATGTTCCACTTTCTGAAAATGAAGTTCCTTAAATGTTTCTCAAGAAGGCACTTCAGATTAGTCATGGCTTTTCAAAGTCTTCATTTCAATAATTACATTCACTGTAACAATATGATTTCCAGTGTTTGGTCCTGACGTGTTGTCATATCACCATGATATTATCTTTCCCTGTATTTTACTGAAGTATCTATTGTAAATGCTGACTCAGCTATTGATAGCTGCGCTTCTGGTAGACATCGATGCGGTCAGAGGATGCTCAGGTATACAACTGTTCCTACCATCTGTACTCGGATAAAACAGATTCTGTGATGGCTTTGTCCATGCAGGGCTTGACCAGACTCCACATCGACCCTGCCCATGGAAGGCGCAACTTTTGTGGGAGCAGCACATGAATCGCATGGCTCCTATGAAGAAAGGCTGAAAATGGGGCAGCCTAGTTCCCATGCAGCGTACAGAAATGGTACAGATGAGCACAGCCCTGTTGGCGGTATCTGTTTAACAGACACAAGCATGAATCAGGAAAAAATTAACTAACACGGGTGGACAAACACTTGTGGAAGATCAGTCATCGTCCTCATCTCTTCATTTGAATAAAGCGCATGAAACCAAATGGCCACGCAGAACAAACGAGGACATTTTTCCTCAGAATAGGCAGGAAGGAGACAAGTTGGACATCTTCCAAACCTGACTACACCGTGTAATAAATCCATCTCCAGCAACAGATTTTAGAAATTTAAAAGCCCAGACTCACTTCAATACCATAAAAGCAGGAGACCATGAAGCAGCAGACACAAACAGAAGCAATAAAACCCATCTAGAAGCCTAGGGACTATTAAATAAGAAGGATGCTATGAGGTGTAAGAAAATATCTCTTAATGGCAAGCACCGCTTTCCACCTTTCTTAAGTCAGATAATTGAGCAAGCTGCAGTACTCCTGGTATGCACAATGGAAAATAAAACATTGTTAGAGTATTCTTCATTGCCAGAAAACTCTCAACCCTACACTATTTATATATGTACTGACTGAACATGCCAACTTTTCTTAACGTTACTAACAACTTTACATTTAGCTTTCTTCCTTCATCTTTAGCACGAGAACATTTGAAGTAAAAATTAGAACCTTTCTGTCAATAAAAATCAAGAAATATATTGTGTTTTTCTACACTCAGAAAAATCATCTCCTTTCTTGACAGCACTGGAGTGATAACTGGAATTTCTTCATACCTGGTATGAAGAGTATATTATCAGAATATGTTATCAACAGAAAGACACAGGCCAGTCAAAGTCCAGTAAAAATATCCTTCAATATATGCCTTCAAGATAAGCTCTTAAGAGACAAGTATAGCATTGGAATTTCTTAACAAAAGAATCAAACAGTGATGATGATTTACTGGATAAACACTTTTAAATGTTGTGATCAAGGACATTAACTGAAGAAGAAAAGTCAATTGCTTGGTGAAGATGCGTTCCAAATGGAAATTAGAGAGTAATCTGTTTCTCTGCGTTGAAAATGAAAGCTGCAATCACTTGCAATTTTTGTCAGGGTCAGTTGAGAGAGTTCTTACAACTGTTGTATGGTTCAAGTTTTTAATTTGCCATGTAAGAAGCTCAGAGAGGTACACTTGTCATTCATTCAAACAGTGAAAATGAAGCCCTAATCTGCTGAAATCAATGTCACAGGTATTTATAATTGTGAAGAACACCTGGTCCAGTCAGATATATTTTGCAGTTTGCCCATCATTTACACCATTGATTTGCTTGATCTGGGGTCTTTTTTTGCCTGTTATTCCTCATAATATTCAAAATATTTTACCAGAAAAGTAGGTTGAGCTGCATTTTGAGTACAGGTGTGCAGAGACATATAAACGTAATAATTTGCCCCAGGCTTCCTGAGTGAATCAGTGGGCAGGGGCACAAAACATCCCTGCAGCTCCTCAGCTTTCAGCTCTGCACTCTCCATGAGAGGACGGTCATTCCAAATTGGAAAGCCAAGTAAGGAAAGCTAAAGGCACTGTGTGCTTGTGCTTCAAAAATTAGTGGATTCTGAACTTTACTGTAGCCTCTGGACATCTGAACGAAAGGTTATTCACATGTATTTACTTGTATGACTCCAATCTGGGAGGCAAAAAGAAACAGTGAAATAGTTCTGAACTCAGAATGGAGAAATTATGCCTATCACTGAATCAGTCTGCCTTCATTTAGAGCGGTACGAAGCTGAAGTACTGAGATCACTGGATAATGGTAATTACTCAGTGTAGGAATGTTTTTGCAGGGTTATTCTATTATTGCAGCAGTGTGGCAGAATCTGGATCAACATTTATCTAATATGGGACACAATAAAACCTTTTTTGCAGATCCATAAATTAAAGAAAAAGAATTTCCCTAAATGGTTTATCTTGTGTTTTACAATATATTACAGGCAGCAAACTTGTCTACCACATGTGGTATTTAGTAATGTAAAGGAACCATTCTGTCACAGGTCTTCAGCTTATTTTAAGAAGTAATATGCATTTGACAATAACATATAGAGAGGAAAATCCATAACAATATAAACAAGCGGCAGTTTACTGCAAAGCCCTGCAAAAGCATGAAAGCAACTAGTCACTGTTGTAAAATGCACTGACACATCTTGTTTAAATATTGGCTGATTAACTGAAGGAAAAAAGTTTCCACTGAATATATTTAGTTCAGTTTTAGTGCCAAAAATGCTAAGTGATAAACATCTTATTATTTTAATCTCAAACTGGAAAAAAGAAGCTGTGTTTTTCGCATCAGACATGGGCATGTGTATACCTTGTGCATGCCTGTTAATATAAAAAAAATCCGAAAAATTGCAATGAAGAAAGCACAGAAGGTAAGAAAGTTTCTGTAAACGGAGCAGAAGACACACAAAACATCCCCAACCCATCTCTGTCCTCACTCATCTTACCTTGCATTGGATACAAGCGATTCCAGCCTTAATGGTCCTGCTATGTTCTTCCCCCTAACTTATCCCTAATGTTCAGCTTTCTTTCAGAGTTTTTATAGTCTCTGCTGTAGGCTACAAACTCCAATCCCTGCCTTTGCTTTCTCTTACATCATTTCTAAAGATTTTCCACTGATCCTTGCCCTAAACCTTTCTCTGTCCTGCACTCTCACACACATACTTGCCTCACATTTGTTATATTTATTGCTCTGATCAAGATGATTAGGTTATAATAAAAGGTCTAGGTTTCTGTTGTTGCTTTTTTTTTTTCTTCTTTTCTTTCAAGATTCAGACAGCCATGGGAGTGGAAAGATTTTCAGCAGCATCACCATTCCTCTAACCTCTCACTTTTCCAAACTGCAGTACAGAAACCTGATGTCCGGAATTTTTTCTTTTTTGACTGTATTTCTCAGGGACAACAGGATTAACTTTAGGAGGACTGCATTAACTTCAGGAAGAAATTAATTAGTGCATTTTTAGTAGACCACCACTACTGTAAGATAAGCATTAGAAATGAAACATGTTTTGTAAAGCAAGTCACAAGAACGTAAGTCTTTCAGACACTTCGTTTCAGTTATTGAAATGATTGTAAAGTGTGAGCTATGAAGCTGCCTGTCTTCTCTAGGCAGTACCAGAGGACCTATTTCTTTCCCTGTCTGCCTCTCTGGAATAAGTCTATCTTCTCTTTTGCTCCTTTTTTCAATCTCAGTTTTTAATTAGTTCACACAGCAATTATAGACTCGTTTTTGGGTCTAAAATTCCAACCTGTGCAGACTTCTTAATAGTTAACTCATAGTGATTTTTTTATCTAAACAGATAGGCACAGTACTTTAAAAATGGTTTTTACTCTGACTTGCCAAAAGCTCTTCCTACAAGCAATAGACAGTAAAATGGAAATTTCAAATGCAACTTTACAATAGGTGGGAAAAATTTGCCAGCCGGGGAGCAAAAGCCTTTATTTCATCATCAGTCTTGATTGGAGTGATTAGAGAAAGACAAGAGTTTAATCATATTGTAACACAGCTCATTTCCCAGATGAAGATGACAGCAGAATTTTGCAGAGCTGACATAAAGTTCCAAATCAGGATAGTTCATTGCAAAGCATGTTTTTGCAACATTCCCTGACTGAGGTGTAAGGGGGAAAACAAGTAAATGGAGAAGGAGAGGCTGGTTTTGATAATGAGCACAACACCAATGTACAGCCCCAGAAAATAAGGAGAGGCAAAGCAAGTATTTCTATACACCTCTCAGAACAGGCAGATATGGGAATATGGACTAGTGCAGTGCTGCAAGAATATGCATTAGCCACATGAGCACGCAGACCGACGCCAGGCTGGAGCAGGCAGGTTGGGGCTGTTCTCCACTGCAGGGCATAACAGAACAGTGACAGCAGCTGCAGAGGCCCAAATGGGCTCTGTGGGTACAAGAGCTGCAGCAGAATCAAAAGGGCAGAGCCAGACAATGCCAGGCTGTTGAAACACAGTTAAAAATGCTGCCACTGGATCTGGTGAACTGGGACTGTGCTCCATTTTATAGCGCTACCTGCATTTAGATGGAGGCTTCTTGCTAGAAGTCCAAGGACACAGCAATACTTGACTGATCTGCATAAAACATGTGAGCAGGATCTCCGGATAAAGACAACTGTGCTCTAAGCACAAGATATTGCTAGATTTATTGGGTACTGTTGCTACGTATGACCATGAGGTGTTGCTGACCAGCTACTGCAGTCCTAGGCACTCAGCATCTTTCTCTTTTTTTCTGTTGGAAAGACGCAAGGCGGCACTCGCAGGCATTTACTCCTGGTGGGAGTTTTTACAGGTCCTGTCTCAAGCTCTTTCAACCAGGACCACTGTTGGGCTCCATTCTGCCACCACATTTGGTGTTGATGAGGCTGGTAGGAAGCATGGGCTGTGCTACTGTGAGTAAGCTGATAGCAGACAACTGGATGCTTGTAATGTAGGCACTTCAGTATTCACAGCCCAGGGTGAAGCATGGAGGACAGCCAGGACGCAGCCAGCTGAGGCTTAGCACCTCACAAGACTGAGTGGGATGGTGGGCTGCAGAAAAAGCAGGAGGAGAAACGCAGCCATATTGTCATCTCCTTTGACTCTAAGAGGATGTCTAAGAGCTGGTACTAAAATTTGCTTTTAGGCCCTCCACTGGCTGGTGATCCTATAACAAATCTCCAGCCACTTTTGTACCACCTGGACCTAATGTGAGGTTGTAGCTCTTCCTTTAAGATAAGTAATATGCACTTTTTCTATTTTGAAATAAATTTATCACATAATCAAAATAAATTTAGCACACAATCTAAAAGATTTCAGAAATGGATGCTGATAGACACAACTATCAACATCTCTGACTAGGCATGAAAGACTCAAATCTGAGTAATTAGCCATCTTCACGGGCTGCTACTGACCTTAGAAAAGGACATACATTACCAGCACCTGGTGTTTTTTTCTAGGAAATCAATCAATCAATAAATAAATAAATAGTAAAAAAGAATAGAGTGTTAGAGTGTTAACATTTAATTTCCTGCTCTGAATTGACTTAGATTTAACAACAGCTTACAGATACTTTTTTGACACCTTCTGGAGAAGGCTGATAAGGAAGCTTCCCAGACAATAAAAAAAGCATATGGTGGTTATTTAGCTGGCAGCGTGCCCAAGGAACAGACATCCTCAACACCACTGTCCTTTAATTATACTTACAATATAATTAAGTTAGCACAAACAAGAGTTTGGAAGGAATCTTTGTTGTCTTAACCATAAATGAATAAACAATCATAATGTGATTTTCTCAACTATGAAGACAAAAACAAAGAAATTGGACATGGTAAGGATACAAGCCATGAAGCTCTTTTTGTTACCATCCAAGAGAAAGACAAGCTTGCCTCCCTGCTGCCCTCATGCTCTTGCAAGTATTTTCTGTAATTCTTTCAACACTAGTTTGCAAATCAGTTGAGCTGGCTCAAAGTTTTCCTTCATTCATTTAGCAGACAAGTTCTTACTCAGAGAGCAGGAGTTACGAAGGGTTCACTCAAGTAGGTGTTGAGGAATCTTGCTCTTCATCAGCCTTGCCGGTGGAAACTGTATTTGGATGTCAGGCCCCGTCTTCAAAATCTTAGGAATGACACCTGAATATGGTGACACATGCTTGCTAGTTTTGCTGTATCATACTTTCAATCATTTTCTTCTCCCAATAAAACATGTACTAGTACTGTTAGATCACTGTGGTGTAAGTCACAGAAGTCTCCCCCTTCTGTCTTTGTCTCATGGCAACGCTACCTTCCAGCCTCTTCAAATTATGTCACTCTTTCCATTGATCACTGACTGCTCATGCAAGGTTGCACATTTGTCAACATGAAAGTGTTACGGCCAAAGCAGCAGACCTGTCCTCATGAATTTTTGATTGAGCTGGCATGGAGCAAAGGCATATGACGATACATTCTGATTACAAGGGTTATTCGCAGTTTCACTAAACAGTGAGTGTGTCATTAGAAATAGTCTAGTTCAGTGTTTAGTATGGGAAGTAACGACAACATTGAAGTTAGAAAAAGTGGAAATATTTTTTGAGTTTTTAAAGGTTTGCCCCAAAATTATGAGAAATAGTCCAAGAACATATTTCTTTCCAAATAAAAACTACAATTTTTTTTTTAAAGAGCTGATCTCCACAAGTCAGGTGCTTAGCTGATAGTGATTCATATGGATGAGATAAACAACTAAGATATTCCAAATTATGGTGCTTTCAATCTATTTTTATTTCTTGAGGCAACAAACTCTTCTGATAAAATTGGCCCAATTTTGACCAGTCTAAAAGTGAATTAGCATTTCACCAGATTAACCAAACATCCAGCATTTTATAGCTACATCACTGGTTCAGGGAGAACATCCGCTATTACTTTTATTGTACTGACATTCTTATCTTGTCTAGACAAGGGAAAACATTTTAAAATAACCACCACAGCTTTTCAGTCAATATGAGGGAATTTCAGAAACCGAACCGATTCCCACCTATTTTCATATAGATATACAGAGCCAGAGAGCAGATGACTCACTGTAAGGCAGAACTATGGAAAAGAGACCCTGCACTAACAACTTGCACACATGTTTTCCAATTAAAGGTACTTTCTACCTTGGAAGGAAAAGCTATGTTAAGACAGCTATTTTTAAATCTGCAGCCTATCAAAGTAGCTTTTGCTGTGTCACTTCCATTTAAGATGACTCCTTGCAGCTAGATAGATTTTGAGAAGCAAAACCCACAAAGTGAAGGTAGTACATAAAACTGAAGACAGTAACATTCCTCAGGAATGTTAGGCTTCCTTCTAGCAGTTTCTATATATGCGCTTCTAAAAAGTCCTTTGTGCTAGAATTAAGTGTTTGTGATAGGAGCTGGGTCATGACATCTAAGAATCCATAAAAAGCACTTGCAAAACAAAGCAAAAATCCCAAACGAGGACAGTTTATTGAAATGCAAGCTTTTTCTGTAACAGTCATGCTATGATAGAGCAGGATGTGTTTGGAAATAAAAAAGACAGTTTATCTTTTGTGCCCATGCCATTGGCTTCCAGCCCAAGATGGCCGTGAGGAGTGAAGATGGCCAAGAAGAGTGACGGGGCCCTTTGTGCTATGGATGCAGCGATCCACAGGCTAAGGGATGAGAGGCAACAAAACCACACAAAGAGGTCTCAAAGTACTAAGCAAATAGTAATAATTCTGGACCAGTATCAGCCTCGTCCTAATTCAAACTGGCAACACAGAGGTGAAAAAGAGTAGATTGTGTTCCCATCCCCTCTAGCTATGCTACTTGGAGTCCATGCTAAATATAAAGATTTTAAGCCAAGAACCAGCCTCATCTTTCTGTGCTAAGAAAAAGGGAAAGAGAGGGAGTGGTGCTGATGTTTTTGCACTGCCTCCCTTGTCAAAGACGTGTGCTGATGTCACCTGTCACTGAAATAAACTCTTTTTGACCCATGAACCCTTGTGGCATGGTGCACAAAGCACAGAGTAGCGAAGTGTGCATCGTGGCTGCAGGGCACATACTTCAGCTCTAGAGCTAATTACAAATGTGGCAGCATAGCACAGCACCGAATGCACAGCAGCAGCTTAAATTCAAACCTCACAGGTTTTTTTCACACAGCTAATCCCCACTTTCTGTGCAGAGCTGAGAAGTAAAATGGAGTTTGGTTCGTTGACAGCAGGAGAAACAATACAGAAGAATTAAAGAAAGCAGCTAAGCAGCAAAATGACAACAATAGCCTAAGGGAAAAGGGGAGGGTGAGTGATATTCTTCAGACAGAAACCAGTGGTGTGGGAGCCAGGCAGGGCCACACACGGACCACTCACAACATCACAGGGTGCTGCAGGAAATGTCACCACTAGGTTCTTACCTGACAGGCAGGTAGAGGAAGACGAAGCCATGAAAACTTGGAGCTAGGCAGCTATTTCTCCCTGGAAGCAACTCCTGCACCAAATGATGTTAATCGGGCAGGTACTGTCCCCGCATTCCCGGTAAGCCCAGCCCTGGAATTGAGGTTCTCCTCCCCCTCCACTCTGCCCTAGTGAGGCCCCATCTGGAGTACTGTGTCCAGCTCTGGGCTCCCCACTTCAAGAAAGATGAGGAGCTACTGGAGAGAGTCCAGCGGAGGGCTACGAGGATGATGAGGGGACTGGAGCATCTCTCCTATGAGGAAAGGCTGAGGGAGCTGGGCTTGTTTAGGCTGAAGAAGAGATGGCTGAGAGGGGACCTTATAAATGCTTATAAATATCTGAAGGGTGGGTGTCAGGAGGATGGGGCCAAGCTCTGTTCAGTGGTGCCCAGCAAGAGGACAAGGGGCAACGGCACGAACTGAAGCAGAGGAAGTTCCAGCTGAACATGAGGAAGAACTTCTTCACTCTGAGGGTGATGGAACACTGGAACAGGCTGCCCAGGGAGGTTGCGGATTCTCCTTCTCTGGAGATATTCAAGACCCGCCTGGACAAGGTCCTGTGCAGCCTGCTGTAGGTGACCCTGCTTCGGCAGGGGGGGTTGGACTGGATGATCCACAAAGGTCCCTTCCGTCCCCGACCATTCTGTGACTCTCTGTGGGACCATTCTGTGCTGGAAGCGAACTGGAGCAAGCTGTTAGTGTAAACCTGGGAGTTTAGAGCAACTGATGCTGACTGATTTGATTTCCTTGCCTGTTTTGCTCTGGTTTCAATGTACTTATAGTTGGTTCCTGCAACGGACCTCACAAACAAATGCTGTTCTAGAAATGAAGGTCTCTGGTATCTCTAAGAATTAAAGGTCTCACGACAGTTTGTAAAGTTCATCCTAATGCTTAGCCCAAATTCCGCTGCATTACTCGGCCACATCTCCTCTATCACTTCACCTGGACCAGAGACCTTTCCTTGTCAGACACATGGCACCTGAAGCTGTAATCTGCTCAGCAGCTGCTGCATCACAGCCGGGCGATCCAGGAGAAGCCAGGAGAAGCCAGCACCCCCCTTCCACTCCAGCAGACATCCATCAGTCAACCACCGCCCTCTAGAGGTGGCCACACTGCGGACAGAGCCGGTCTGGGCTTGCTGCCGACGAGCTGTCTGCCGGGGCGAGCGCTACTGCCTGCAGCAGGAGGAAGGTCTCAGCTGATCAGAGTCGATCCACGTACCGTTACAGGAATAAATTACCGAGCGCTGATTGTCAGCTCCTCGATTATTCCTCCCCCCCCTTGCCTGGGAGGTCACCCAACTGGCATTTTGCATTCGTGTATTTTGCACTCATGGTACTGCTGAGAAGAGTGAAAGATATAGCTAGCTAGCTATACGACACAGCTATAATAAAAAGCAGCAAATATAACCCCCAGACTAAACTGACTTTTGTTACAGCTTATTTTTCACAAGCAATGTGCATAAACTAAACCAGTGGCACAGCTGCATGAGTTAATTTTGTCCACACAAGCCAGATGTGTTGGTGTGACAAAAGCAGCAAGCCTTTACATATAAACACAACTACGTACTCTCATTTCTTTGCCTTGACTGGAACAGCCAAGCAGTTTTAAACGGAAGAATACAAAGAGCCCTGAATAGCAAGTAACCCACCAAATAATCAAGTGATGAATATACTGTTTCTGGTGTACAAAGACCTTGTTTGAATAGGTGAGTATTTATTTTAGGAGAAATTGTTCTGTACAGAGACTTAGTGCAAGATCCTGGAGGCACGAATAGCTCATGGCCAGGTTTCCCTAGACATGTCCTCTTTTTTCCAGCTGGAAATTCTGTCTAGGTGGAATTCAGCAATTTTTCACATTTTCTTCTGGCAGGCTGGCCAGATGCGCTGGCTTGCCTGCATATGTAGGGATTCTCCAGGTATCCACGCGTATGCACAGACCATCTGCGCATGTGCAGCCCCATACCTGAACATGTATTTCTGTTGGTAACATTTAATCACAAAAGAGCAGATCTTTAGACTCCCAGTAACCATTTCACTGCAGACATTACCCTAGGATTCAGGAGAGTTGTGTTCTGTTACAGAATCACAGCACAGTGGAGGCTGGAAGGAACCTCTGAAGATTGCCTAGTCCAACACCCCTGCTCAAAGCAGAGTCAACTAAAGCAGCTTGGTCAGGGCTGTGCCCAGTCAAGTTTTCAATATCTCCAAGGATGGAGACTCCACAACCCCTCTCGGCAGCCTGTTCATTAATCAGCCACTGCCATGGTTTTTAAAAAAAAAAGATTTTTCTGATGTTTAAATGGAATTTCCTGTATTCAGGTTGTGCCCATTGCCTCTTGTACTTTCACCAGGCACCACTGAAAAGTGTCTGGCTCTGTCTTCTTTACTCCCCCATCAAGTATTTATATGCATTGATAAGATCACCCCTGCTATACAATCCCAGCTCCCTCACCCTCTGCTCATATATGCCACATGCTCCAAGATGTGGCCCTTCCAGTGTGCCCACGCCTCTCTTGTACACTGGGAAGCCCAGCACTCCAGATGTCTGCACAGACCAACACAGCCTGGGATGCTGTTGGCCGCCTTTGCTGCGAGGGCACTACTGGCTCATGGTCAGCTCATCTGCCAGTACCCTCAGGTCTTTTAGAAAAGCTGCTTTCCAGACGTCCCTCTGCCTGTGGAGGTGCATCGGGTTTATCTCAGCTTCACTTCTTCCATGACTAGATGACCTCGGATTCAGCTCTCTGGGCCATGCTGTCCACAACATTGATGCTACCAGTCTCCTTTGTGAGGAGTTTTCAAACTTTGGTTGCCTGGGGTAGGTGCCATTTTTATTTGTTCTTCATAGGCAACTATCTTATCATCCTCTGTCAACGTGTGGCTGCTCATATTGACAGCATTCACTTGCACATGGGCTTTTATAGCAGTCACTGTCCTGCTGCCCAGGTGCCTCAGATTTTATGCAATTTACCTTCTCTGCTGCAGCATCCTTTCTTTAGGAGCTTACACACACAGACATATACACACATTATTCTGTTACGCTACAGGTCTAGAAACCGAGGCAGAACACTAAGCACTGTACACTATCCGATAGCCAGGGGCTATAAAGTCCTTTTCAGAACACAATGACATAGAAAATGCCCTTTGATCTTACCAGTTTCTTTCCCCTCTGTGGCTGCTGTATCCTAGCCTAGCCAAGAAGCCAGGAGGAACCCCTGATATTGTTCCCATAGGGAGCGCAGGGCAGTAAACATTATCCAGTCCCTTCTGCATGGAACTGAACAATTTGTGCTTGATTAAAGCTGAGAGACTGCCAACTTCAGAAAACTCCAGGTCCTAACACTGCCCGCTTATTCTTGCTGTGTGTTCTTCGTCCTGCTCTGCGTCATGACAGCCGCATGGCTGGTTCCTTCCCCTCTGCAGGCCACGGTTTGTCTTACATGAGCATTTTCATCTCTGCTCTAAAGCAAACTGGATTCCTTCATGGGTTTTTCTATCCCATTTGAAGTTACAGTGTCCAAGCACTTTGGAAATAAACAGTGATTCATATATTTTCACAACACCTTCAGGGGCAAAGAAGTACAATTATCCCCTGCCAAATTTCAGAGCCTAGCTCCAAAACTGCAGGTTTGTCACAGCTTCTCTACATAACTCTTTCCCTAGTCACACGCAGCAGAAAGCAGGATTGTATCATGCACAGCGTTAAGCCACTTTTACTATAGGCATTGCTGCTGGCATACTAATGAAGCTGTATAAATCGTTATTGATTCATGTGAGCAATGTAATCCTCTGGGCTTCAGTTACTTGCATCATGCTGGGCTGTGTCCAAAACCCACACGCTGACCTCCCGAAGCCGCGGCTGCTCTCCAGAGCCTGTGCAACGCTGCTCCCTACCTGTCCCCTTGTGTCCACCTCTGCAGAAGGCCTCCACATCTTACACGAAGACCTCAGAAGAAGGGACAAAACCACCTTCCTTCCGCTTGGCTGGCCCATTTATCCCAGGTGCGAACCAACTGGATCGCACGGGGGAGGAGGTTGGCCTTCTACCTCCATAAGGGCAGACATACTGGATTTGTGCTTACTTTACAATTAGACTTGGAACCTAGAAGCAAGAAAGTAATATAGTTTCTTATGTAACCATATATTTATTTTGGTTTTGTGCGGCTTCAAGACAAATCTAAAATGGTGCTGGACCGTGCTGCTGCCCTCAAAAGAAGTTTGTCAGCAGAGTAACAATAATGTTCTGCTTCTGAAAATGATGTGCTGGGCTTTATGGTCAGCTTTTAGGTTTGAATGCTCTTTTTCCACTTTGATATTTGAGCCCTCCCCTCAAAGAAAATCCTTCGAGTGTGTACATGGCTCTCCAAGCAATGGTCACGGGAGGACATAGAGAAGCACAAAAAAAAGACGCTGACGGCATCTGAAAATGATTTGCAATCTCTTAGCCGCATGAGCTCAGTCGCGTTAACATAGTGATTTAAATACTGTGGATGGCTTTTCTGATGTTCTTTTAGAAATTTCTTATTGGAATTTTTAGGCATCCAAAATATACTTAAAACCAACGAACCAGTGGAATGAAACAGAGCAGATAATACTGACTAAGCACTCTGAGCCCCATCTTGCAGCCCCAAATCAAGCACATTGCCACCAAGCACACAACTCCAGTGACCACATGGGACAGGATGCAGAACTGGGCTAGTGAACCACATCATGTCACAGAAGTTGGGACATTGCGTGACAAGAGCATCCTTTACGGCTCTGAAAAATCTATACTCCCCACAGCCCAGCCTTGCCATAGCAAAGCCTAGTTGTATTTGGGAAAAAAATGACATTGCAATGTTTTTGGTGCCTTGGACATCAGATGTGCTTAAGGTAAACACAGAAGGAGTGGCTGACTTTTTTTGTAAATACTGCAATAAAATTACAAATAATAACAGTATGTGATAAATGACACAAGGAGCATTTTAAACACAAAAATGAGGTGGGATCCTAAGGCTGCCACTAAAAAAGGAACTGACCCTGCACACTGCCACAGATACCTCAGCTCTGCTCACTCAGCGAGGGAGAAACCCTGTCCTTGGCGGTGCCATGCCATGGCTCTGTAGGGCGGGGGATGCCAGGCTGCTGAGCAGTATGAGACTGCTTGCACACAGACATTGCTGGGCACATGATGATGGCACTGATGCAAGTCGGGCTCCTACAAAATGCTCGGAGACCTCCAGTGCTCTCAGGAACAGGGAGTGCCCATTTCCTTGATGGATTAATTTGATTCTCACTGGATCAAACAGAAAGCCAACAACTGGAAAATACAGCCAGCTACCAGCCAGTTCTGGTCTTCCCATGACAGATACAGGACTGGCTTCTATTCAGCCAGGTTATAAGTGGAATAACTGCTCTCAAGTCAATGGCCCTGATAGCAGAGTGCGCTGTCATTGCACTGAAGTCAGTGGAGCTATCTGTGATTTACACAGGTATGAACATAGCCAAAGCCTGGCTGCATAGACTGCAAGGATAGAAAAATCATGCCCTTCCTCTTCAAGGCATTTCTCACACACAACTACTACCTGAAGCACTTCAGCCTTGCCCTTCTTCCATCCCTTTTCCTCACCTGGTCCTGTAAGGTCCTCAGACCAAAGGCTGTCTCTTATTATTGAGTGATGTTTCTCCCCTTCTGTCCATCTTGAGCAGGTTGCTTGCTCAACTGCCACATGAATAATGCAATGTCACCAGCATCGCCCTCAGGGAGCAGCCAGGGTTAATGAACAGCATTTGACAGTGAACTGCAAACCTCTCCCTCCGCCTGTTGTCTGCACAGGCTTTCAAGGGTTCAGGCAGCTGGGCACAACAACCAGAGACTCCCCAGGTTGTTTTCTGGGAGCGATGGGAAATACCCAGTGTCAGAAAAAGGAGTTTAAGCTAAGCGTACAGCCACATGGTTAGAAAGCAGAGAAACCTCAGCCCGGAGCTGACAGTGACGGATGACTGTAGGTGCTGTGAGTATTAGCTGCTCCTCACTTTACCCAAATGTCAGGGCTTTAAAGTGATGTTATTAAAGCACCACAGAAGTGCAAAGATCTGTGTAAACTGAGAGGATAATCACCATGCAAGTGGAGCACGAGCTGTTTGACTGTGTTGAAATTATGTTATTTGGCATCCCTCTAATTTGTCACATGGCCTGAAACACTAAAAAAACCCCTTATCGTGTTTTTATGCTCTGGGTTCACGACAATTGCTTTTCCTGCAGCAGACAATGATTTGTAAAGTGACTTTTCTTATTCCCAGACTACCCAAAATTTTGCAAATTTGTTTCCACGAATTAGAAGTGGTTTAGAAATAACCTTGGCTCAGGGACTGGCTCTGTTATGGGGCTTTTGCTGCCATGACAGCTAGCTGAGGGAAGATAGCTATTTCTAAATTACTCTATTTTTACATTAATATTTCTTTTTGAGGAAAATAGCAGTAGAAGCAGTATTATGTTGGTTGCTTGCTCTGAAACAGGACTGGTCCCTAGGAAATACAAATATTTATCACCCGATCAGAGGCATCCCTAGTCATTTCACATGGAAGTATACTCACTGCCTCCCCAGTCCCAAGCCTTGGGCTCACTGGGGGAGTGGGGGTGGGTGCAGGGAGCAACCCCTTTTCTCCTCTGTGCTAGGAATTGGCAGCAGAAATATATCACACTCTATGACAGACAGCCTTACATGGCCAAAGCCCGACAGCCCAATACCATATAATCCTAGAATGGTTTGGGTGGGAAGTGACCTTAAAGATCATCTAGTTCCACCCTCCCTGCCATGGGCAGAAGAAAGGAGCGAACCCGTCCCTGGGTGGGCTCGAACCACCAACCTTTCGGTTAACAGCCGAACGCGCTAACCAATTGCGCCACAGAGACTCCCTTGTTGCAATTGTCGTCAAAATAAAAAATATTTTTCCTTCCTAAAATGAAATTGCCTTCCTAAAAACATTGATTCCAAGTAACAGAGATGTCACATAGACCAAAGTGGCCTTTTCCACCACTTTAACAATGGTTCAAAAAGATAAAGCTGAGAGTTCTCATCCCCCAGGAAGCCATCAGGTGGCTATGAAGTGGTGATCACTGCCGTTCACCATGGCTTAGGGCTACATTTGAATCCACAATGCAGAATTTCAAACTGCAATACTTGACTCGCATATGTAAGTCAGGAGCACTGGTACTCCAAACCACAGAACTTCAAGATCAGAGGGGTTGAAGAGTGTCGTTGTATGAAGCTCTGCAATACAGATCAATCCAGAGCTGTCCTGTCCCTGTACAGTTCTGTTCTGAAGGGTACAGAAACTCTGAACAGAAACGACTGAAGAAGGGCTTCTCAGCTGCTACTGCGGTCCCTTTGCTTCTCTTTCTACCTTTTGACTGCTCATTGCCTCCTACAATCACAGCTTGATTTTGCAGCACACTAGAGGTGGAGAAAGCAGGGAGGTGTTACCTGTCCTGTACCAATACAGGGTGAGATGTCACGTGATATGCTGAGCACTTCCCCATCTGCAAGGAGACCAGCTTACACTGACAGCTATGACACTTCTGGATTAAGGATTAGATCTAACATTTTCAAAGCTTTTGTTGCAGTAGCAAGGGCCCAAATTTGGTGTCTTCTGAGTGCTCTGAGGACCCAAGCACTACTATGTCTTGGTCATTTTGGTGGGCTCTTCACACTTCAGGAGATCAAATGTGCTATTTCAAGGTTTTCACAGAGAAATTGCAAAAGTGATTTCATGACTCACTTAAAAATTTTAAAATATTTATCATGAAAAGATAAATCCAAGAGCTTACTGGGGAGGAGCAGGAAGAGGGGAAGGGAAAAGGTAAACAAATCAGGAGAGGCACAAGACCAAACTATATTCCAAGCACACAGAGTGGAAAATACAGGCCAGTGCCAGCAGCCTGATAATCCAAATTCTCTTTCTATGCACTGACCTCTTCTGAGAAAAGGAAAGAATTTAAAGGAGCGTAAATGATAACTGTACACATCCTGGAAGCAAACCTAAAGGTGCTGCCAGGAAAAATCACCCTTCTCATTACAGAGCCATTAACACATTCCCTTCCCATTCTGCCGGGGCAGCGGAGCTCACACCTACAGAGGGAGGGGGAGGGAGGGCACGCTTCTTGCCCCGCAATGCTCAGTCAGTCCTCAGCACAGCAGAAGGATGGACACTAAATCCGAGTGGCAAACATGGATTACAGGATTAGCAGGATAGACACATATTACTGAGAAAAGCCACTGTAACACACTGAACGTTGGCACCCAGGTAGGCAAGGAGCACGGGAACAGAGCAAGCATTACACCCGCGGGACTTCCCAGCAGACGAGGTGCAGGTCGCTTGCTCCTTCCCCTCCCACAAGGAACGACAAGCACCGCTGCAGGTACTGCCATCCAAAGAGCTGGGAATGAAGGAAATTGTCCCAGACGCTTTTTTAAAAATCACAAGCTTTGCCCTTTTTGCGTGCTACAGATGGCAGAGTCACCAAAATACCAGCAGCTAGATCCACAGATAACATAAACCTGTGCAGGGTTTATTTTTCCCTGTTCTTCACACAGCGACATCCTCACACAGGTACTCATCATTATACTTCTCCTTGCATGCCATTCCAAACCTCCCTTGGACCCAGAGAAATGGAAGTTGTATTCATTTTACACACCTACTTTATGCCAATTTTGTTTACACACTTCTCCTGGCCACCTTACACACTGAGAAGGTCTGCTTTGCACAGATTATCAGGATTGCAGTATCTGCCCCCAAAACTTCCAGTGGAGCTTATTCTTGCCTACACCAGCTTTATATTTGGCCTATTTGCCATAGTCCTTGCAGGGTCAAGGTAGTGTCAGTATTAGTAGCAACGAACTAAATGTTCTTTAGCACTGATGAAAATCCCGAGAAACTCACTAAAATCAACGGAGACATTCCAGATGAGGGAGGTATATGGCTCAACAAAAATAATGGAACAAAAAACACCCACAGATGCAGGAGAAGATGTTGTCCAGATGGTTAAGCTAGCCTGGTGTCTGTCATGAGCACATCCCTTAACACCCATGCAAAAACCTTTTGCACTGCAGCTTTAGCCCATGACACTTATCTTCCTGTCACTGGCCCAAAACTGCTGACTTTGTTGGCTCGTGCTGGCTTTCATGGGGTGAAAGCTTAACCACTGATATTACCTAGAAAACATGTTTGGGGGATGTTCAGCAGGGATACCCCCAGTACCACGGCCAGTGAGCTCCAGAGCGAATCCCACTGACAGGGTCAGAGGGCTGACCGCAGCAGGGAGGCTCGGCGCAGGAAAACTGGGGCTGATGCCGCTGCATTGGGACAGGGTGAAGGACACACGAGGACACATAAGCGCAGGATGAAAGATAAAGTAGCAAAATAAGTAAAAGGCTTCTTTTGTCTCACAGTATTATTCTGGTGTTACAGCTTCTCTGCCCTTCGTAGCATTTACTTTGGTGTAACTGAAATGAAGATGAGGTCCAGGAGAATAAGAGGAACTGCAAGACCAGCTGAAATCAGAGGAAATACCCCTTTACTCCACCAGCTTAAGCAAGTTTCCAGTGTGGCAAGTCAGCACAAATACACTGAAAGTGGAAACGAATCACTGTACAGAGCTTCACAGATTTTCACAATTACTTTGCATTAACTAAACTTTCCAGCAGCTGAGAATTTGGCCAATAATCTTGACTGGAGCTGAGCCAACCTAAGTCAGCCTGGGATCCTGCCTTACAACAAGTCCTCTGCAAGTCCTGAACACAGCACTAGACCCACCTGCGCTGAGTGTGACAGGTAAGCTGCTGATGGGATGGAGTCTGAAGTACAGTCAAGAGCTCCAAACAGAAAACAGAGGTTTGGCTGCAGCTGCAAAAGAAGGGATACACCAAGGGTCATCAGCCCTCTTTGGACAAGTGCACCTGGACTAAAGAGGATAGCTGTGGGGCTCTCACATTTCTTCAGGGAACAAGCAACTGAATTTAATGTGCATGTTTTGCTCAGATTTGTCTATCAGAACATTAATCCAGCACAACAAAAAAATAAAACCCCAGGTCACCAGCTGTGGGACTGCTGAAACCAGGCACTTTGACTACTTCAGGGAGATTACTAGGTGTGTATAAATAAACATGGAAAACTCCAATATTGCAGCAGTTTAACAAAGTGCTAGAATCCCTTCTGAAATGTTTATGAGGTGAAAATAAATAAGCAACCTCCCATTTGCCTCTACAAAACCAACTGACATTTTTCAATTTATGAGGCTTCCCATCTTGCAACGTCTATTATTTTGCATGAAGATTTTAATTTAAAAACTGCCTTTTTGAGCTCTGCTGAGATGGGAAGGCTGCTGGGATTCTGGGCTGACATCCCTGGAACCGCAGCAGATTGCCTGGTATTCACAGTCGAATTTTCTAATAAGGCAGTGCACATTTCCAAAATGTCACTGCACAAGTGGCCATTGGTGAAGTTATTTTAAGGCAGTGGTTCAGGAAGGCACTTAGACTTGTTGTGCCTGTTCCTGAATCGACAGACATACATTCCTTCAACTTTCTTAAGACCCTGCTGTGAAGAGAAACTTTAATGGCAAAGGCAGCTCCAGCATAACTTACTGGAAGAGATTTTTATCGCTTGGTTTTCTCCTCTTTGTACTTGTGTCAATTAGAAAAAACATTATTGAAATTCAAGGAGTTAGCCCTGGATAAAAGCAAACTGAAGCCTGAACTGAGCCATATAAAGCAGCTTCTGCCTTAGAGCAATAGTATTTTCCACTGATAATCAGCACTAGAATAGAGGGGAACAATCAGGTGGACCACCCCTATCTGTGAAAGCTCCTTCATCTCCCTGTCAAACATCGCGTACTCAGAGGCAGCTCTGAGGCATTACAAGTGCAGCCAGCCAGGTTGGTGGGTGTAGTGAACAGTGTTTACACTGTCAGGCAGTGATCTGAAAGGCATTTCCAAAGAATCTTTTCTGCTCCTTACTTTGAGGCTTTGAAAAGAATATACCTTCATTCCACCACCCCTCAGCTCCTCTCTCCAGGAATCTGGCTCATTCCCTTGGTTTTTTTGCCTTTATTTCTCTTCCCTGAGCCCTTTTAAAGTTAGACTTAACATTCACAGATTTTGCTACTGTGAGGGATTGATTCCCTTTTCCCTATCAGAGCTTTGCAAGATCCTTCACCCACTGCTGCTAAGTCTTTGACAAAGATGCTCATGAAGGTCAAATGGTTTCCGTTTCCTATGTGTGAGGCAGAAAATCCGAGCAACCTCCTTTTATCTCCACATCTCTGGCTAAAGAGATGGTCACGCTGCTGCTGCCTGTACTTCTTTATGCCCCAAACAGATACCAATGTTGAGCAACCCATGGCAGAAACAAAAACAATATGTCCTTGGTCACATGTAGCTTTGTGATTTGGGGGACAGCTAAAGCCCCAAGTATAATGAAAGCATCACTCAGGTCCTGGAGTTTGCAGGCAAGCGTCACGTGCACTGAGACATATAAGAAAGCAAAATACCATAATGATTGTAATCAAGGGATGTTCAGAGGGTACTGCAGTGCGGAAGGCAAAAACCACCCAAATAAAAAATGTTTCTGAAGGGGAACATGCCCTCCAGCTTCAATGGCAGAAGGTTAGTTCACTTTGGACAGTTATGTGAGCATGCTCTGAACCTGGGCTAGTGGTGTTCAAATGGTACTGCTGCCTCTCCTGAATGAATCCACCTGAGTGTCAGCAGTGACACCATGGCTGCTACACGCAGGGTGGCTGTGCAAGGAACATGCACAGTGCCAGCACGGACCTGGCAGTCAGGATCCTATTACTCCCTGAAAAAGGGATTTCTTGGAACTCAGAGGGCTCTACAAAGAAAGTCGCCTTCTGTGAGCCACTTTCTGAGACTCATTTAAGCAACTTACAAGAAGAGAGCTTAGAACGACATTTCCCAGCAAAGATCCTGCACATGTTGGTGTATCATGAGCAACTACCTACAAAAGACTGAGGAAATTCTTCTTTCTCCCAACTAAATCTTCTCCATTTATTTCTACTGCCTATTTTTTGCCCTACCTTGGTACTTCAGAATAGAATCACAGAATCACAGAATTGTAGGGGATGGAAGGGACCTCTGTGGGTCATCTAGTCCAACCCCCCTGCCGAAGCAGGGTCACCTACAGCAGGCTGCACAGGACTGCGTCCAGGCGGGTCTTGAATATCTCCAGAGAAGGAGACTCCACAACCTCCCTGGGCAGCCTGTTCCAGTGCTCCGTCACCCTCAGAGTGAAGAAATTCTTCCTCATATTCAGATGGAACTTCCTGTGCTTCAGTTTGTGCCCATTGCCCCTTGTCCTGTCACTGGACACCACTGTAAAGAGCTTGGCCCCATCCTCCTGACACCCACCCTTCAGATGTTTGTAAGCATTTATAAGGTCCCCTCTCAGCCTTCTCTTCTTCAGGCTGAACAAGCCCAGCTCCCTCAGCCTCTCCTCGTAGGAGAGATGTTCCAGTCCCCTCACCATCCTTGTAGCCCTCCGCTGGACTCTCTCCAGTAGCTCTTCATCTTTCTTGAATTGGGGAGCCCAGAACTGGACAGAGTACTCCAGATGAGGCCTCACCAGGGCAGCGTAGAGGGGAAGGAGAACCTCCCTCGACCTGCTGGCCACACTCCTCCTAATGCACCCCAGGATCCCATTGGCCTTCTTGGCAGCCAGGGCACACTGCTGGCTCATGGTTAACCTGTCTTCCACCAGGACACCCAGGTCCCTCTCCGCAGAGCTGCTCTCCAGCAGGTCCGCCCCAAGCCTGTACTGATGCATGGGGTTGTTCCTCCCCATGTGCAGGAACCTTGGCCCTGAACTGAGATGTCATTGAGTTGGACCCCTCCGAAATTAGTTGTGGTTTTCCCCAGCCATGACTAACCCAGATAAAACAAAGTTAAATCTGCAAAACTTTGCAAGCTTCCTGTTTGTCCAGTCTTCCAAGAACTTAATACGCTAAATTTTAGTACTGAACCATGAGCTATCTGCTGTTGTCCCTTAAGACAGATTGAAAATAATTTAATTTCTTTTTTTGCCCATTGCTCAGTATTTTATCATTCCTTCTGGACTACTCAACTTCTGTAAGAACATTTTGTGACTGACTTTGTCAGAAGACTAAGGGCGCTGTAAACAAATCAGATCAGCTAGGCCTCCTTCAATTATTGTTTTCCAACAAAGAAAAAGCAATTCATTGTCATTTATGGAAGAAAGTGCTTTAAAATCTGCTCTGGTACCTTCTCATCTGTGTAAGTGTAAACCTTGATTGTCTGCTACTATGGAAAAAAAAAAGTCAGAAGTAGTGGAATTGTAGCATGTTACATATTCTTTATAGTCATGGAAATGACAACAGGAGATACATGCTTTGGAGAATGAAGACCTATGTCCCACCTACACTCAAACTACCCACGTGTGACAAGTCACAGTTGGTACTGAAAGGACGCAGCGGCAGAGCAGAACCCCTTCAGGGTCTCCCTCACATCCCCTGTCTACGCCTTGCCACCCTACACATTTCTTCTCAGATAATTTATATTCTACTATTTCATCCCATTTTATCCTATTTTATCATAAAACAAGCTTCCTGTCTCCCCTTATCCCTGTTTCTATGGCACTTCGGTGAAATTTGTCTTCTATTCTCCCAAGAATTTTAACAGAAAGAGACTGGAGAGTGGACAGCAAAAATGACACACTGAAAGGCGAGAGAGTAGCTGCACGGACCATGTACAGGAAGACATTAGGACTATTTTCATTGCTTTTCTACTAACTGGAATCTCTTACTTCTGTTTTGGGGGGTTTTTGCCTTTTTTTTTTTTCTTTTCTGTTGGGGAAAAATTATCGTCTGAAGGAACAATGACTCCTGGCACACTCCAAAATTCACTCTTACTGGCAGATTAGGATTGAAATGTCCCAGAGAAAGCTGCCGAGAGCTGACAGCTGCCTCTTAGGAACTTCTGAAAATCCCATCTCTAACAAAGATATCCACTACCTTTACAGCTGGAAAGGTTAAACTGACTCAGCAAATGAGCTATTATTCTGGGACAGATTTAACAAAGGGTCAGAGAAGAAGAGGCTCGGTTATCATTGATGGGGCAGAGGGTGCTTCACCTCATGGCAAGGTGATGGGTGTGCTGCCGTGCTGTCCCTGCTCCTCCATCCAGGTGTTCCTGCCTCCGCCTGACAATCCTATGCAGGCAAGCCAAAGGCCACAGAAGCCACTGGTTTTCTTTCATGTAGAACTATCTGGAAAAAGGGAGCTCTGATCCATGAGAAATTCCAGTATTTTAAAATCTGTTTTTCTTCCAAATATAAATGAGAAGCCAAAATTCCATGGGCCCTGTGGAATGGATTGCCTGGAGAGGAAAAAGGGGAAGGAACAGAGAAGATTAAGAAACTTTATTTTGAAAGAAAAAAAGAAAAAAATTCCTGTTGATGCTTTTTTGATGAAGTTTGCTACTTATTAACTTCAGTGGGGACCAAACCAGACCCCAGAGAAGACCAACAAAAACTGCTACTCACTGGGAATCTGGGAGAGATATATGAAAAAGAAGCAAACAACTCATGATCTATCAAGGTTGGTAGTCAGAAGCACACTGATAAATAGGTTATTTTCAAACTGGTCATACATTTCAAACAATTCACATATATTCAATATTTATAGACAGGTATACAACTCCTCAAGGGCTCCAGAGAAGGGCTTAAGAATGGTATTCAATTTCAGAATACGTATCCCCGCTGAAAAAACTTACTCAAGCATGTACAGTTTGACATTTACTTAATTGCTTTCCTGGACTAGTTCCTATTCATTCTTAACCCAGGAACATTATTTTTACGTTTGATACAACACCCTACTGATTTCTAAGCAAGTCTCACTCTCAATTTCAGTCAGCATTGGGTCTGCTATTTAATTCTTTGCCAAAATCTGTTAATCCTTGGTATCTAAAGTCAGCCCTTTAAAGATACATAAATAAAAGGTAGTTATCTTTCAGTGAAATGGAACATCCCCAGTTTCCTTAATCATTGCTGTTGAGCATCTGCTGCATTCCCTTTTACATGGCCCATGAAATTCTGGGCTGCTCATGGGCACAGCAATATGCATATTCCTGACAATCCTCACTCCTGCTTCCTCTTTTCTATCATATGAAGTGGCTAAAGCTGCTCAAACAAAACTGTTCAAAATTTTAACTTGAGAAAAATAAGCTTTATGCGATGATCTAGAAAAGAAAGACAATAGCGAGAAGGCAGTTTGCTACTGATAATCGGGTATTCAAAATACTAAGGAATGATTATGAAAAATTTCAGATGAAAGTGACAAGATGGAGCGTCTGGCAGATGACACTGAGTGTCAATAAATGTGAAGTGACGCACACAGGAAGAAACACTCTTAAATACTTCTACTTTGCCTATATAGCAAAGGGCTCTGAGCTGCCTGTTTCTATTCCAAAATGAGGACCAAGAGGGAGTTTGGCAGAGGCTGGCCTTCAAAATGATTGCTTCCAATGTAACAGCTTGGGATCTTCAATTGAAAATGACAGGAAATAGGCTCAAAACCCTGAAAGCACTTCTTTTAAACCAGCATGTATTTAAACAGTGGAACTCCTCACCAAATTATATTCTAGATGCCAAAAGCTTACACAGATTCAAAAACAAAGTCACCAAAGGAAAATCCCTCAAGGACTATTAAGCACAAAATATTGTGTCTGGTTCTAAAATCCCTCAGCCACAAATTGTTGGAGGCTGGGAGAATATTTGAAGGAAGTGTCAAATATGCTTGCAGTACTGGCCACTGTCAGAGTGAGTATCCAGATCTAGGCAGACGGCTGGTCTGACCTGGTATGACTGTTCTTGCACTTTTATATCACATTTTCCTGTTTCCTTGTTCTCAGAAAAACCTAAAAAAAAATCACTGAAATGATCATCACATTTACACACACACACCATATTGTGTCCGACAGACAGGGTTGGCAAAGAAAACTTCAACCCAAACACTTTAAGCCTACTAAATTTATAAGCAACCAAAGGCTGGTAAAAGCTAAATGTTTACAACTTTAATAAGAGACAGAGCTATTATCCCTACCTTTAATTTGAAAAATATATTTAGAGTCCAAGTAGGCAGTACACGTCAGAAATTTAGGGTAACATACAATACAGCGCTTATATAACTTTCCCTGAAGTGAGATTTATATACTCAAGAAATTCAGAGTTAATCTTAAAGTTCAAAGAAACCCAAATATGCTGAGATACAAAAACACATACACATTATGCATCCAGACATAGTGTGGTAACATTTGCAACGTTTCCCACAGTCTAAAAGACTCTAGTGGTTTTAGAGATATTCTTTACAGTTAAAATACAAAATCCTAGTAAACCTGATAATATTCATCAGTTTGGTTGGAATGTCTTCTGTGCACACATACATGCAATACCTTTGTTCGAGAGGTCGGCATCGATTAAATTTAACTGCTTCCCTCATGGACTTAAATCAAGACTGGATACTAAACTAATAAATTACTATATATAGTATGTTTATAAGTCATTCTTGTTTAGTAGTTGCACTTTTTCCATGTAGTTTAGAATAGAAGCTGCCCTTGTTCTCTAGCACAACATTTACCATGAAAGCATCAGAAGAAAGTAATTATATTTAACAGGCACCACCCTTGTTTAATGATGTATAAATATCCTGGTGCCAGTCCTACGCTTGGCATACAAGGCAAGGTTAAATACATTAAACATCTGCAGCTCAACTGAACACCAGTGAAATGCTGGAGGGGATATGATAACCACAGACAAGTACAGAAGAAATGGAAACACTAATGATGGAAGAGCATTGTTTAGGATAATATCTAGTCATAGAAAGATGCTTTGAAAGTAAGCACAGGGAAAATGATGTGGGAAACATTTCCTAGTGAGGAGACCTAATAGGCTGTAGAATAATCACCCAAGGGAGATGGAGGAAGTCGTTTTGGCTGAGTCATTTCTTTCTGGACTGGGCAAAGTGTTAAGCACACTACAGGGAAAAAATCTACTGGCAGATGGAAAGACTATCAGGTCTACTGCTCAGAAGCCTAAGACATTTCTGTTCTCAACAGTAGCAGCTTTGTTCACAACAAAACCAAACTTATTAAAAATGTCTTTAATTGTGCATGAAGAGATAAGTGACTTCTGTAGACTCTCCCATCTCTTTCTCAAATTTAATATATTTATGCATATTTATGACACCTTCTTGAAATGCATTTCCAGAACAGTATTCCCCTTGCGTGTTCCCAGATCTGCTGTCACGTATTGCCTTTGTCCATCTAATGCTGTGTGGCAAGAATGGATGCAGCTTTATCGGAAACTTGTCCTGATCAAGCTCTCGCCAAGCGTAACTACTTTAATGTGACAGATCATGAAATGAAAGGAAAGTGAAAAGGGAGGAATAACAAGTGCCAGGGAAAGATTAGATTCTCCACACATTTCTGCATTTATTGACCTTTTCTTCTTCAATACACCATTAGTTACCCAGATTTACAGCTCAAGATGGCAGGCAAGCTGTCAGGTGAACAATTTAGGTCACTGATGATGTTATGAACTCTATTGGAAACTGATTTCATTAAATGAAAATATATGACTTGACATTTGATGCAACAAACACCTGACATTTTTAATTGCTCTTTGTACAATTCCTTTGTAATTACTGAGATCTTTTTAATAACTTCTTAGGGACTTAAAAATTAAAACAACTCTGACAAAATTGCATATAGGGTACCAACAGCCAATGTATAGCATCCATTCTTAAGAGTCATTATATATGAGTGCAGTTTGGCATGTACAGAAATCTATAGATCAATCTGCAGAGAAGCAATGTTTTACCCTGAAGTTTCTTGAAGGCTCACTTGGATGGTTTTCTTTCAACAACCTCTGCATCAACTTTGTAGTCATAAATTTGACTGAAGTTGCAATTCATTACTGAATAAAGTATTACCTCTTGGACTTGATCCAGAAAGAAAGTAAAGAGCCTAGCTACGACTGGCCAGCAGAAACACAGCTCAACATGCAGGACACCAGTCTGAGCAAAGCTCTGCTTTTGGTTCTGATCAGTTGATAAACAGCATGATCTGATGCGACTGCCTACAACAGCGTGAGCAAGATTTGAAAACCTTCAGATCTAAGTTTCTGAAGGCAAAAGCTATAGTATTACTTAAAGTAATGGAGCAATAGAGGTCTGTACCCAGGCTCTTGCTTTGCATTCACTTTACTCATTACATTAGTTAAAGAGACATAAGCCAAATGATACACAAGCTCTCCACCATCGGAACCAGTGTAAGAGTTTGATCATAGTTCGACTGTACCATGTTGGAGCCATCAAAACATTTATCTTTTCAAAACACTTTCAGGCTACAGCAGCTGTCTCCTAAGAAACTCCTCTTGCCACCTGTTAATGTTTTACAAAAGCAGTTGGAGGAAAATAGTTGTCATGCCTGTTCATCACATAAATGCAACACGCAGTGTCCTGACCTCAGTGCAAACAAGGAATAACATCAAGAGAATCTATACAGCAAGTTTGACTGAGGTAAAACTGATCCGAATGAGATCAGACTGGCCTAGTCTATCTCCCTTCTGTCAGCTAGATGCAAGACTTTGGAAGGCATAAACTCCAGCCTGGTCCCCAATACCACAGGAACAGGGACTCATCCCTAGGGAAAGCAGGCTGTGGAAGGCTGTGCCTCTTTGCACTGAGTTAGCAACTCAGCACAGCTACAGCTGTAGAGGAACCTCATCCCTCAGGGCTGCAGAAGTGACCCTCTGTACCAGCCACACCTGCCCCAGAAGGGATTCCCCGCTCGTGTCTTCTAGACTCTAGGAAGAAGGGTGCAAGTGTCATTTATGATCTTCAAAGAGTTAAATGCAACAACCAGCCACTAGCTCTGCGCTCAAGTCTGTTGAACTTCAGTCTCTGTGGCTGTGTAATGTGGCCTGTCGTCTGCTTTAGCACAGCAAGAAGAGCCGAGTCTGAACTCTAGGAGTCTTGTTGCTGATGACAGTTCCATGCAGCTCTTGTTTTCCTCACGCTGCAAGACCTGACTGGCTTTGGCACATCCTGCCTAACTGCTGCTGAGTGATGAGGAAATATTTGCCCTGAGCCGGAGCACTGAACACCTCCTCTGTGGTTAGGAGAGATGTAGCTTTCTCCACGGTGGGGTGGTGATTAGATTGAACCGTTACCTCCATTTTCCACCTTTGCTGCAGTAATTGCTTTCCCTTGTGCCCCTCACTGGACAAACGAGCTAAGGAAATATTCTGGGAACAGTGAGGACTTTTGAACACTGTGTAACGTGAGCACACTGGCTTTTGGAAAAGGGGCTGGCTCTGAGTATGTGTGAGTGGAAGTCTGCTATTCCACCCTGAGGCAAGAAATTAATTGCTATGCCTGTGCCCCTCCTTTGCCATGAATATAGATGGCAAACCCTAGCCCATGGCCACCATGTGGGGTCAACATCTGACTCTGGGCTTTTTATGCCCTATACTTTACACTAGTGTTCCTGTACTTCATAGGAATGTTACTTGCAGGGCAGAATACGTCCCTCTGCCTCCACTAAAGGACAAGGGCTTTAATGGGCAGCATAGATTTAACTGTGCAGAAAGCTGAAGGTCACAAGCCAATCTTGCTTACATGACAGATGCAGAAGAAGAGCAAGGTGCTCCTTAGAAGCTAAACTCTTTTCCACCCCCACGGCAGGGGAATTAGGATAGTTCGCTGCACCTGTTTGTCAGTCTGTGTTTGTCTGTGGCCATGAGCACCTTGGAAAAGCCTTAACTCCTGAAGTGATATACCAGCAAGGTAGGAAGCCCCATGTGATCAGGTTTGCAGGGACTCACGAAATCCAAGGAAGCTGGACCATGAGATATTTTATTATCGCTAGTTTCTGAGCCCCAGAGAACTACTGCACCTGAGCTCCAATGGGCTGCAGTTATAAGCAAAACACAGGATTAGATTATCACTCACTGCAGTCCCAAACACAGCCACAGCCCTGCCGTGTCAGAAGCTGTGTAAACAGAAGAGAAAGACCTTCCTCTATCCCACAGCCTTACAGTCAACGTATTTGGGCAGAGTCAAGTTAACTTAACCATACATTAAGCAGACTAGGGTATTTCTTGTCTGCGCACTCTGAGTTTACAATGGGATAATCTGATTCAGTTTAACCTTCCTCCTAAACTGAGGTGCGTTACACCCCGCAGCCCCAGGCTTGGAGTGTGCTGGGCAGACAGCATGTGGGAACATGTTAAATTCAGGAAGGCAAATGCACGTCTGGGTACCCACGGGTACAGACAGACAATAACACCTCCAGGATGTGAGTGTTACATTAGAACCATTGCCCATGCGGCAGAAAGCAAGCAGAAAGCCGGGCAAGCGTCTGACCTTGGCGTGCTGGCTGCCACCTTGCTCAGGAACTGCGACGCACAACTTCTGCTTCCTGGTTTACCAGAGCCTGAGCCTCACCAGTTCCAGAACTGGTTCCAGGCTGAAAAGCTGATGTGGTGACTGGCCTTTTCTGCCTGAAAAAAGGACAGCATTTCCTTGCTGATGATGAAGGAGACAAGGTCCCTGAAGAAAGGAAGGAAACGCTGCATCCCCTTTCTTTAGAGACAGAAGCAGCCAGTCTGCATGACTCATCTGGATCCAGAAGACATAGCGCGGCATTCCAGTTAGGAGTTCTGCTAACTACAGCACCCACAAGACGGAGGAACTGAGCTGCACTTATCTTTTTATGATACCGCATGTGCCTTCCAATGGATAACCCTCTTGCCATACCCACATGTTACAGATGGAAAAGACCTCTGATTTAAGGTTCCTGCTCCAACTCTGAGTGCCACACGCCTTTGAATTTGCTCAGATCTTCAGCCAGTGTGAAACAGCATAGGTCTACTGAAGCCTGACTCGTCAACACTGGGTCTGTTACCTTCACAGAAGAAAGCTGATACTTACTCCATAATGATGCAAGTGGAAGTAAAAGACATACTTCTTAATGCTTTGAACAAAGTTAAATAAATTATTTTAAAGAGAATTACTACATATCTTAGTTGGAACAAATCCTTCAAGTATGGCACTCCCTCAGAGATGCACTCCGAAGTGTTTAACTGAAGTCCTGTTATACAAAGAAATGATGCAATCTCTGAATAAACTGGGAGTGATATAAAAGTAAAGTCTGAGAGAATGAGTCCGAGAATTCAGGAATGCTTAAAGCAACTAAAGGAAAAAAGTAAATTGAAAGTTAAAGTTGGAATCTGCTGTGGCAAGCAAATATCCCTATCATTGAAAAGGCTCACAGGATTTTTAGCAGACTAATAATTTTGATAACTTCCTCAAAATGTGATTATTTTTGATGGAAAAGAAATGTTGAGTTCCAAATTTTGGAAATAATGCGAAGTTTTCTGCAATGATTTCAAATACTCTTTCCCTTCCTCTGTGAAAACAGACTTACTTATTCTCACATTGATCAGCTTTAGGATTTGAAAAATTTCACCCAGCTTTTACTGTATTTAATTTTCATATACCACCCAAAGAAAGAACGAAACTAACCCCAACAAGTTATGTCTATGGAAATCTCACAACGGCATCTGCTTGGATGTCAGTAAGAAACTGCTTGTACATTACTTAAGGTGGAAAGAAACTTCTGAAAGCTTAATAGACTCCTAGAGTGTCAGACCATCAGATCCCAAGTTGATCTCCACAAGTAATGTTTAAATTTTGCTAAGTCAGCATTCGTTAACTTGTGTTAGCCTAACACAGAGGCACTTCTTTTGCTAGGAAAACAAGGAAATGATAAGAAATGTATTTTCTGCAGCTGCAATATCAATCTCACATAAGAGCTGATTACTATGTGATTTATACGACTTGCACATTTGCCTTTTTATAACCGGATGGCAAGAAAAAGCTCATTTTCCAGCAACCTGCAGTGGAAGACAGAAGTTTTAGTTTCTAGTTTTCAGTGTTCCTTCCTTCCGCGTGAGGAGCCTGACCCAAGGACCTAACCAAGAGAGGATTTGTACTGGACTCTCCGTGACTTCAGATGGCCCATGGATGGAAAAACTTTTGTTTAGCTCTGTAGCTCGTTAGCTCTGTAGTCTAAGCTTGTCCAGGTTCTGAAGGCAGCTCGCTCTAGGTGGATACTGGAGTACACCTTGTGCATCACTGATTATGTGCAACTTTTTTTTTTTTTTTTTTTGTGGTGGGGGACATGAAAGAGAGAGAGGCAGGCAACAAATCCACGCTGCGGAAAATTCTCATCCTTCTTTGAAGCAGATGGGGAAAAGAAAGCACGAGACAGTATATAAAATTTACAGAGGGAGTTAATAATTTAGTCAAGAGCTGATGGAAACTGCCGTAGGACTTGACCAACATCATCAGAGAGCTGCCTGCTTATTTGGAGAAAAAGAGCTGCTGCCAGCTGAGAGGGAAGAAGGTGTAGACGGTAGAAACTGCAGAGATACTAGGAAGCAGAGGGAGAGGGGACTTTTGAGTCTCCAGGCTGGGAAGAGGCACCAGTTAATAGCCATGGTTCCACACTCCATAATTTTGTTAGCCTCTGTCATAACACCACATTCAGTGTCTCTATCCCAGGCTAAAGAGTGCCAGTCTGTTCCATCAGCCCTTACAAAGTAGCCACTCTGTTCATCTGGTCATCTTCAGTACTCTTCTCCAAAGCCTACGGTGACTGTGAGCAGGACCCATACACGCCAGACACTGGAGTCATGGGGGTGCCTGCAGCAGAAGAGGGACACAACTGTTCTACTTTTTCAGTGCTGCTGTCAGGCATGTGGGAAGGGTCTGCCGGAGAGGTGGTATCCACACATATGCACAGTGAAGGTAACGGAGGCACCATGAAGATTCCCAGCACGGAGACAGATGGAGCACGCTACCCTACATGGTAGCTCAGCTACACGTACAGTGCCTTGGTTGCCTGTGAAGACCTTTGGAGTAGAAATATCTCCTTACTAAAGTGGCCATAGAACGCTTCTTGAATGGGGATGGAGGAGAGGAATGTAACACCTCCTGCCACATACACATAAAAAACCCACACCCCTTCAATCATCAAAGCATTCTGTTAGAATCATAGGGAGGAAGCTCCAAACTTAGGTAACTTCAGAGTTCCTTTCTAGGCAGAGTTCAAGTTTGTTTAAGATTGTTTTTGCCTGGATATCACTGAATTTTCAAGAAATCTGCCAGAGATATAAAGGGAAAATATAACTTACAGTACCAGAGAAGTATCATTCTCCATGTTGTCTTCCAGAAGTTGAGGGACTGTGATCTTATTAGAACACTGCTGTTGCAAGACCACAGAGTAATATGCTGACATTTGAAGCTGCATTTAAACCCAACATGTAGTTTTAAAACTACATTTATATTCCATCAAAAACTGACACTGGACACAAACAAGTCACTATTGCCACTGTGACTGCACTTGAAGTGGAAAAGGCTCTACTGGGCAGAGCATTGCAAAAAGCCTTTTTTCTGTCAGGTTCTATCTAGGGTTTTGCAACAGTGACAGTTTCTCTACTTTCTGACCAACTCCTTCTAAATTAGACTATAAAGCAAAGTTGCCAGTAGGGCTTCTGGAAGCTTCAGCTTCTTTCCTTTCTCTAGTTACAGGGACTAGTGAATTCTCGAGTTACAGAGAGAGAACACAGAACGGCAGCGCAGGGAGAAACCCTGCCCTTGTTCAGGTACCTTGTCAAAAAAGGAAGCTACTGCTGCATTTCATCAGGATGGTCAGACTCTCTATTGGCCTTGTATAGCTGTTCTCCTGCCCTGGGAGTACTTTACCTCCGTTTTCTTCACTCTGCCTCATCTGGCCTGCCTACAGCTGCCAGAGCAGTCTGTTGGTGTGGTACTCAATGGGAGCTCACACAGTCAGAATAGGGAGAAAGAACAGAAAAAACTTTTTGTTAGACATGAGACAGTGCAGAACTGAGAAGACTATTTCTGGTACCAAACAGCCACAGAGAGCCCTCTTTTTTCTTTGCTATATATTTCAGCGTGCCCGCTACATGCTTCCTCACACATGGATTTCAAGGTGCACATTCTTAGAGATATTACTTATTCATCCTGCATTAATAGCATAAGAACTAAGCCAGGAATCACACTCACTCTCCTAAGTTCTCTACAGATACATACCAAAAAATTGTTTGATGCCCAAAGCAGCCTGCACTGTCACACGCGCTCGCTTTGGGGAACTACATGGTTCAGGCCAGTAAGACTCCTCTCTCCCTGGAGTCAAGCAGGTACCTCATCTCCTGGATCAGAAACTTCTGATTGTGCAACTATGCAATGACATCTTAACTGACAAGTAGGGTGCTGGGACAATACAGCAGTATAAGTACCACAATAAATACATACTAGATGCTTAAACCACTGTAACAATTGTGTATACAATAAAAAACCCCCAGCTAATCATACTGTAAGGTTTCCTATACCCTGTTTCTTAGTCATTCATCCTGAAACTATAAAGTAGATGTTCGTAACTGAGACACAAAAGTAATATAAAATGCAATATCATTGCCACTTTCATCATTTGCAGAAAGGAACAACAACACAAACTTAGAAGAGGGCTGAAAACCAGATCCAAGTACTATTTCTAAAGAAGTCAGAGATGTTCTCAGGATTGCTGTCTTTCCTATTAATATTCTCTGACATTCATATTTCAGCACTCCCAACAATTTCAGCCAGTGAACAGGATTGCATTGAACAATGTGTACACACACCTATCAAAGCAAGATACTCCCTGGACATCAACCTTATCCTCCTGACAAGGTATTTATTGCTGCTAATTTCTTCCTCTCTTTACCTGCCAAATGAGACAAATTATCATACTGTCCATCACAAAGCCAAAAAGATGACAAAAATGCTTTAAAAAAATGTATATCTTATAGCATAAGCTTGGAAAAGGAAGAAATTTTGCAAAGGACAAAAGAACCAAGACCTAACAGAAGAACAGATTTGTCACGTGAATAAATGTGGTGTGTTCCAAAAAATCCCAATCTAATGCTTCAGAAAAGAGCAATATCCTCTTCATGGCTCACTGGTACTCCCTGAGGAATTTTGGAAAACATTCTACTAAGACATGTTTTGGCTGATAATATCATCAGATTGCTGGGATTTGATTTGATGTTTTCATTCTTCTTTGTTTTCGGTTTCTTGTTGTTTTGATTTGTGAGAATGAACACTTGTCTCAAAAACAGGATCTTGGTTACAGAGGAATCTGTTTATTTTGGGTCCTTTTTCCTAACTTGGTATCAGCTGGAACTGCTCATTGCTCTTGGTATTTTAAGGTCCTAATTTTACGCCCTGGTTTTTCAGATGTTGGCCAGAAGCCCTACTCAGTATCTCTACGTAAAATAATGTATACTGAAAGATTTGCTTTTATCTTCGGCAAGGATCCAGAGCTTTTGAACACATACAGATTTTTCTTCTGTGGAGTTCAACAGCTCTGGGCTCCTGCTTGTAACACCAGTTACTCTGAGCATCTCTGAAGGACATGAGATGGACTTTTGATCCTGGATTCACTTAGGGCACTTGTTAAGTGAAGAACCGCCTCTGGTTAGCTGCAACAAATCTAGTGTCCATGGCTGCACAAGCTGGGACAAGGCAATTCCACTGTCACGAGGACCTAGCATCCCAGCACCTACACAATGCAAAGATGACACGACACAACACAAAAAAAAGACGAGACTGAAACCAGTCCTCTCCTAACAGACTTGGCATGAAGTCCTTGCGAGTTCTCTGCATCCCAGTTTAGCTCCTTACCACCACTGGTATAAACATAGCAAGAAACTTCCTAGGGATTAGATTTGCCTAAAAGTGTCTAGTTTTTGACAAGAAGAATCAAAATTTCCCATAACAAGCAGACATCATCTTTGATATCAGTGGCAAGTCCTTCTCTCTGGAAAGAGATGGCAGGGCTGGCTTCTCAAATGAAAGACAGATCTTTAAACAACCACATCTCCCCAAGGCACTGATATTCTGCTGGGACTTCTCTACTGCTTCATCCTCCACACTGCCTCCCAAGCCACACAGCAGCATGGGTCATCCCCCCCCCCAGGGCATGGCTATGCTTTCTTCTCTCACCCGAACAATCCAACATGTCACAAGCTTGAAGATCTCATGGGGCAAGTTGTGACTCTCTTGGAGCTTTCCCCATGCACCAGCAGCACTTGCTGGGGAGCTTGGGCTTGATTTGTGTTTGCCACACAAAAGCTGAGAGCTGTTGACAAGCATAATAGCCTCCTCACTCAGGGGCACGCGTGTGCTAAATATGGGATTACACTAAGGCAGGAAGAAAAAGCACATTTGGACTGCAACTGTGTTTAAACTAATTTACCAGCTGCTATTTTCCTTTGTTATTGCAACCATCATGTCTCTGAGACATCCTCTGTCAGGCTGCTTATATGCCACAACTACCCCCCCCCCCCCCCCAAACAAGAGATTTATGGACCACTGATAGCTAACAAGTACTGAGAAGGAAAACGCTGAAGGCCCCTCTCACAACCAGAGGTGAAGGGGTGGTAGAGGGTATTATTTGCACAGAATTCAGCTTGGGTTTTCAAACCAGTATTTATAGGTTTAGAAAGAGCCAAGAACAAAAACTTTAAAATAGTTATTAGGGGTTTTATGGAAACTGGATGAATGGATGATTTCAATGGGAAGCCAAATAAATATAAAAAAGATAATTTAAGCCTGGCAGGATACCTTAGGATCTTGAAATAATAAAGCTAAAAACAAAAGAAAATAAAGCTTTTGAAAAGTGACACAAAGCCTCCGGAGTCCAGAACAAGCCCTCCTTTCTTAACCGTAGAGATGCTGTGCTTGAAACAAGGGACAATATTTACCGTAATGCCCTCTTATTAATTATTATTATTAACACAAACTATGCTGTCCTATGCATTGCACACTAACCACAGCAACACAGTCAGATAAACCATCCACTAAGCACAAAGATGGCATTTGAGAGAGAAGTTGAAATCATCCAAAAATAACACCAAGTTCTATCCACCAAGTGGCTTCTCCCACTTTGCTTTATCTAGTAAGCCATGCAGATGCAGTTCAGTCCTTAGATGGTCACAACGGTGCCTGTATTAACCACAGCAAGATCCCCGCAGTGGTGACCCTGTGTGATTTGGAGCTGTGTCTGCAGAGCTTCTGTAGCTGGACACGTCTCAAAACCAACCTACAATCCGTGGGGGAAACAGAAAGCTCCTCGCTCTCATCCCTTTTCTAGAAAAATCAGATACCTATTCAAAGAAGCGACTGTGGTTTTTTTTGTACCTGAACACCTTCAGTTTAAATGATGCCATGGTCTTTTTGCAAACACAGCTGTTGGGAATGAGCAGAGCGCCAGACTTGGAGCTGATGACCCTTATGATACAAAGAGATTTCATGCCAGCAAAAGTGCACCTCTAGTCGAGTTTCAAAAGCCTCTTACAAAAACAGTAGCAGATGTAAGATGAGTTTTATTAATTTAATTAACCTAATCATTGAGATATCCTCAGTCTACTATGCACTGATAAATAGGGGAAACTGAGGCAGAGAACAGTGAAGAAATCAGCCAAACAGTGGGAACAGCAGGAATCAACCCAGAATCTGACTCATGTGCTTGTGCTCATTTGGCTCATGCTCCTTTCACGTAAGCCAAATCCTGGTTCTGGTCTCATTGAAGCCAATGGTAAAACTTCCATATATGTGAACAGAGCAAAGATTTGAGACTTCAGTCTGTCATCTGCACTTTATAGGTTTGTGCCTTTATAGATGGGGCAGATATTTCATTCTGCTCTGTGGTTCAGCCAGCTGGACAGTGCTATGTATATTTAGGGCACAATGAGAAAAATAAATAACAATTAAAAAGAAAAAAATCCCTTTCTTCCATATGGAAGATTTTAGTACTTTTAATAGCAAAATTACTCTTCTTCACTTATGGCACTGCCACAGAACAATCAGTTGCTTGTAACCATCAGCAGCAACAGAGGCTGAACTCGTTCTCCCAGAGGTCTGCTACAGCAGCCTGGCAGCTCCCCATGGCCATGGGACACAACGCCTGGTGCCCATCTGTGCCACCCACAAGAGACACTGCTGTGCTCGGTCATTTCTTCCGTCACCTTCAGGCTGATGGACATGCTGCTGGATCCCGCCAGCTCACAGCAGCTCAGCAGGGCTCGGGTCAGGAGGCAGAGAGAGTTTTTCAGCAGTAAGATGGCCATGACGGCAGGCAGGTTAAAGACCTGGTCACCTCACCCTCTCACGTGATGCTGACACAGAACTCTAATCCTGACCCTTTGGCAGGGCGCTGGTTGATTACCAGTCTGCACCCTGGGTTCCCGGTGTGCATCTTGGCTGCCTGTTCCACCACCTGCTCCGAGTCAATCCAGATGTCACGTGCCAGCACTACACAACATCCGAGGCAATGGTGTGTGAGCGACACCTCACCAGAGCCGGGAGCATGGCCTCTCTGCAGGGAAGCTTGCAGCTACTCACTGTCTTCCCTGCCCTCTGACATCTGAGGATTGCTCCCAGAGAACGAGACTGCAGCTTTGGCCATCTCCCTTCAGGGAGCAGAGAAATGAGGAACTCGGACTCCAGCTCTATTCCCTGAGACCCAGCCTTACTCGGGCTCTTGTCAGCCATGAGATTCTGTAAGGCTTTTTTAAATGATCAGCAAGTGACTGCCATTGCTATTATCATTGAAAACAAAGCAGTAAGAAAGTTTTAAAGCTCGTACAAGCAAAACATGAAAGAACTGAAGATCTGGTCCCATCTATATATCGACTGCAATGGAAGAAAGAAGAACTGCGTATTTGATAAAACTTGCCTCTCCTCCAGTCCCCTCACTGCATCAGTGCAGACACACTGATGTTGCAGTCAGGGGTTAGCTGCAGAAGGCTCTACCTTCCCAATGAATGTTCAGCTATTTTATTCCTGAATGTACATCAGTGAGCACCACCATTGCTTGGCCATGGCACTTCGAGAATAAAGAGTTTATTGTGAGCAAACCCCGATAGGAGCAAAAAGCAATGCCCGCTGTAATAAATCTGCTTTGTGATGGTCATTTCTGAAACTCCTTTTTAGGGTAGAAACTTCCTGTATCTTGTCCCTCCTCAGAGATGGTTTGTGTCTCCTTTCTTTTGAAAAAACTCGTTTGAAAATTCTCCTTAGTCAGTTTTGGGAGGATGAGCAAGGCACGAGTCGTCAACCAGCGATAAAGAAGCAATTTTTGCAAATTTGGGAGAAAACTATCACAAATGATACATTGTAAGAAAACTGTCTTAACTGATACTTTTAAATTAACTAGTTATAAACCGTCAGATAACACTGAATCCACATCAGTCAGCACCTACATCAGTTGAACTAGTTCAAAAGAATTAATTCAAAAGAATTAGCTGTATCTGCTCTACTCTCAAGTACCTTCCCAAAGAAGCCACAGAGAGAACTGCTGAACTAGACATATTCCTCCTGAATAAAGCATGCAGAGGAGGGCTGGCAGGATGCTGCCAGGGAAGATCAGGTTTTGAATACTTTATTTGAAATCAACACTAAGAAAGTCTAAGGGGAATTCTCTCCCTGACATGGGAGGGAGGGGAAGTATGGTTTTGTCCTGTATCATCATTTTAATTTCTGCATACTTAATTTGCACCATCCTAAACTCTAATCAGCTACAATTATAATGAGCAGCCTTCAACTTAACCACTCTGGAGGCACCCTTCTTGAAATAAATTCAATGATCACAACAGCACACAGAGCCAAAACCATCACATTTTACTCTGTCGAGTAGTCCTGCACCTGCTAGACAAAAAGAAGCGATGCCTATGCTACTTGCTTGGACAGTCCATTTTGGACAACTTCTGGAAACACAAAAGTGAGGGCCAATTCAGTAAAACTGCTTGTCCCAACCAATCTGAAAAGAAGGGGGACACAGAGACAAGACTGGTTTGTCTATAACCAGTACCAATAGAACTGAGAGGGAATGGATCCCTACTGCAGACAAGACTCAGTCACCAATAGGTCAGATTAATGATCCGGTTGTTCACACTCTCTCCTGCGCTCATAGGTGAGGCTCCAGTAAGCATATTGCCTAGGTTTGCTCCAAAAATTAAGATACTTACACATACAACTCTCCCCATTACCTCTCTGCTCCTATATACAGGACATCTGAAGCAACCACAAGCAATTTCGCTTGGGTTAAACTGATCTGATCACCACACGAAGCAGAACAGAAGGTGCATGTTTTATTCACCCCTCCACAGCTATTGTGAGCCTGCAGGTCAGCAGGCTGGAGGCAGCACAAAGCAAGGGGAGGGACTTGCCGCCTTAAAGCTTCTTCCACAAAAAGTGCCATTTCATCCCACCAGTTCTCAGATTCTCAGAGTGGGGACCTGTAGGTGGGAATACCCTTCCTCTGCCCCAGGGTAGGTGGTTTCAGTCATGGAACAGTTCAGACTCAAACAAAACTGGGTGCATATGTGCAAACACGCTCACAAAACACTAACCTCCAAATACTCCCAAACCCAAATGACATCAAGATTTTCTTTAATTATTGTATTTTTAAACCCTTGATTTTCTTGTGGTGGGGGCCTCAGAACCGTTGGAGACCTTGGGGGGTGGAGAAGTGCCAAAGACAATTGTGGCCTGGGAATATTTGCCAGCTGGACTACGAGATTTATATTTGGTTCTCAATTCTTTTTTTCTGTTCCCCTTGCAGATCCTGCTTTCTGGCTCGCTGGGATCTGCAAATGCCCAGCCTTATGAACTGCAGACCCGGACTGCACTGGGGTGTCAGTCCCTGAAACCAAGAGGGCTAATGTAACAGTGAGCAGCAATTTGATCTATCAGGAAGCCTGCTTTTTCACAAACTGCACTCATTAGCCACAATTCCTACTGAACTTTGAAGGCCCAGTTTTGCTCCTGTTTACACTCATTCAGCTTAAACAGCTATTGCCGATTTAGATGAGGAATATGGTTTGGAATCTGGGATTCATTTCCTATTCTAATGAAAGAAAAAAAGAAAAACACACTTTGAATCCAGCTATCTTGCAGGCTGAAATTCTGTTCTGCATTTTTTCCTTTCAATGCCACAGCCTCCTCTGCTCTTTCTGCCTACTTCCAATTTTCAGATGAACTGCTGAGATGCTGAAATTTAAACTACATGAATACACGTCACATAAAACAATCACATAGACTGTGTTGGTTCAATATCTTCCTACCTATCCTTCCTACTTCAAAGCAAAATCCTCTGGTTGCCTGACACAGTGAAGAGTATCTAGCAAGTGCAACCCCAGTTCTGCCCAGAATTGGGTAAGTGCTGCAGGAGCCAGTCCCCAAGGCTGCTGCGCACCGTGAAGATGCGCAAGAGTGTCTTGAACTCAAGCCCCAGCTGAAGCGCCAGCACAGAGCACCAAGAACCATCCTTTGAAAACAGCTGAGAATATAGGTTGTGATGTGAAAGGTGCTGATCTTCTCCACCTGGAAAAGAGGCAGCAATATCTACCAGCTGCATACAGAAGGGGGAGTTGAGAGTATTTTGGATCACACAGGCCCCCACCATGGAGAAGGGCAGAGAATAAAACCCTTTTATGTAGCAATCATGAGGCACTCTCAGCAGCAGAGGTCCGAGAGGAATGGCTAAAGCAGGAGCAGGACATTACAGACGATAATAGTACTTACACAGAGGTTCAGGAGAAACTGAGGCTGGAGGAGATGAGCTCCCAAATGGAATCTCATTAACATGAGCTACCTTGCAAGGGACTGAAAGGAAACACACAGCCCTCGCGCTCTCAGAACAAGACATGAGATAGCCTAGGAGAACAGTCTGAAAATTCCCACATCCTGAAACTCTTGCAACAGGCTCTCTGCGGCCACTTTGCAATCAGTTACCTGCCATGGCCTTTCTTAACTCTTTCATTGTTCCCTCATGAGTCAGCTCCTGCAGTACCCGAAGGAAAATAGATCCACTGTTCAGATAGGACAAACCTTGTCCTACACACTGCTTTTATCTTGAGTAATAAGAGCTGGCCAGATAGCTGAAAACCAGATGGGTTTTCACAATCCTCTTAGAGAGCAGGAGGGTAAATAGTTACTGGAAGGCAAAGCCTAGATGAGCATCACATAGCACAGTATATGTGTATTTCTCACACCTCCCATTGTCCCCACTGACTTTTCAGAGCTTGAACTATTAACAGGACACTACGCAAAACACTTCGAACCCATGGTCTTCTTTGGAGACTTTGTCTTATTCTTCATCCAAATTAATGTGTTCTTCTGTAGGCCTTACTGACAATGCCCCAGTTTCACAATGCTTCAGTCACTCCTTTCAGAAAGAAGGAAAAAATCATCTGGATATGCCACAAACTTCAAACGAGGAATAGCTTGCATGAACAAAAGCAGAAGCACACTACATATGTGCTTGTCCAAATTATTTGGCAAACAACAAGTACACTAGGAAAGAACAGATAGATGAGGAAAAACCAGAGAAGTTATCTCCTCACAAACATTATTCTTAATAAATAACTTGACTCACTCTGCTAAGAATAGTTTGACTGGAACTTGGTGCTTAAACCATTTAAAACTTTTATTTTTGATTTGCTCTTCATGCACAGATTTTCTCCGAATTTAATTTGATTTACTGGATAAGGGGACCAGAATTATACCCTAGCATTGCATTATTAAGCAGCAAATTTCCCATTTGCTCACTGTTCAGCTTGTGTGCCTCCTCTTTGTTTTCAACTTCTACACTGGTATGTAACATATTTCTGTCCACACTGAAATCCTAAACTGCAACTCAAGAGTAAGATACAAAATACCCTACATGGATAATCAGGACATAGACAACCAGAGCAGAAGTTGCTTGCTAACTTCCCACCACTCAATACAAGAACTAAATTCAAAAGGAGGCCCTTCTTTCCCCTCCTCCCATCTCATTTTTCCTTTTCCTCTGCTCTGTACAGCTTCAATGTACACCTGTGGGTCACGTATCTGTGAATGATACCAGTACAGGATTAAATACCCTAGCAAGCATCAGAGGGTTTGCACTGAATGCCTCTGTACAGCAAAGCACCTAATGGCATGGCTAGGCTTAAGCACAGGAGGAGGATTTGGACATGCCGCCTCACCAGGAGCCAGTACACCATATGCACTGTTGCTGCTTAGAAAGCAGGCTTCTCTACCATCTTCTCTTTTTCTCTTCTCTTCTCTTCTCCCCCAAGATCTGTTGTCAGAAGAAGGGAGTTCAGAGCTTCTTTCTCTCTACCAGCGAGTCGGTTTCACTGTTACATTAATGGGAATCGCAGGTGCACTTCAGCCCAAATGTTAATTTCTTCAAACAGCAGAGAAAAGGCTACATGCACTTGGGGAGGAAGAATATATATCCGTTTGTGCAGTCTTAGCTTTCAAGGGGAAATGTGCAGTGGAGAAAGAAGGAATGATAGAGGAAATTAAATTAAAATGCAGGAAAAAGAATATTAGTAACAGAAGGGAACTTTTACCTGTGGTGCTGGCCAAAATGCTTTCAAGATGCTCAGTGAGAATACACGGGTGTACAGGAAGCCCAGCAGACTAACCAAATACAATGCTGAGTTGGAGGGTTCTTGGGAAATTGTCCTGTTTCTACAATTTAAAAGAACTTAGCAGCTCAGTTCAGCTCTGATCTTGGTGGCTTTCCTGTCTCTTGTTTCTCTGGGTTGGCAGGAACTCATCACAGAGCCTGGCAGGACAGCCCTTCAGGCATTCCTGCACTATCTCTGGGCTCTCCTGCCAAATGGTCTGGGCCATGTTCAAAGGCACCGCGAGTGAAGAAGGGAACCAGGGCAGCACTCTGAATGACACGGCATGAGCGTGTTCTGGTAAGATTTTCCTAGGTACTGTGTGACAAAGAGCATAGGAGGTTGTTTCCAAGCTGTTTGCTTAGACCTACAGAACTGACCTCCCTGAGCCCAAACAGACCTTCACCAGTTTCACAGAGCGCAGTCACTCTGTGCTGGCTGTCGTCTCGAGAGTAGGCTGGCTGAGGACTGCATGTCCGTTTTCATTCTCATCTTCTCATGCTTCTTGCCCCATCCCGGCTGACTTCCTGCTTTGGTCAAGGCAATGGTATTTATCACAGCACCATAGAGAACACAAGATGGAGAGACCAACCTGGCAAATGTCTTTTGGCACTGACAGAGCTATTAATCATCAATGATTTAAACCACAGGGAACTCAAGCATGCTTCCACTCCTCCTGCCCCCATGATGACGCTCTTCTACACCCTCTCAGAGTCTTACCTTTACCTTGACTCTGGCCCAATCCCTGTTCCTCAAGCTCTTCACCACAGGGTCAGTATTCTCACCCATCCTGCACTGCTCTGTTCTCCACTCTGCCCACTCAGTCTCTCAAGAAGACTGATTAGGTCACACAGAAGGAGCCAATCACTGTCGTCCCAGCTGACTCTTCACCCTAGTGTACCTGGCCAGCATCAGTTCTTGCTCTGCCCTGGATTCCTTTTGAGATCTGTCTTCCTTTGCTAACTTTTCCCGTCCTACCGATACCCCATCCGAAACACTACCAGCCTTCACTGAAATAATTTCCAGAGCCTTTCTACCATGCACTGCAGCTCCATTTCCAGATATCTTACCATTACCTTTTACAGTGGCATTAAAACATCTCTATCTCCACAGGTCACCTGCCTAACACACCTGGATTGTACTTACCTTGGCAGAGTACAGCCACCCTAACAACACCAATGTTGGAACATCCAAGGCTGCACTGCTGATGTTTCAGTTCATTTAAAAAATGAGAATTTGCTAAAAACCCAAACACGCATAAATGATTGTATAAAAAATTATTTTCCCACTCCTTTTTCACTCCTTCCCATAAGTTCACTGGGGTGGCAAGGTTTCTGATATGGACATCAGACCTTTGAATAAAACTCAGCAGGTTTCACACCACTCATTTCTCTTAGGTCAGCACAGTGCTGCATGACATTAACAGCTTCCAGCCATACTACTGACAAGAGGAAAAAAATTCCTGCTGTTAGCAATGATGTCCCAAGGCAGTGTGCTTGCAAAGCATACTGAGTGCTAACAGCCTTCCTTGACTTCATTGATTTTCCCAAATCATTGTCAGAATTTCTGGTAACAGGTTCATTAGCTGCACAACAAAGAGATGATGAACATATCCACCAAGAAGAAAGCACAAGGAAGTGCAGAGAACTCACAGGACATGAGAATGGTAAATGACAGATCAGCTTGGGGCACAGGCAGTGCTGCACAGCGTTGCTCTCCCCTCTGCACTGTTACAAACTGGGATGCAATCAGGCTCACTCTGATCTGACGTGACTGACTGGACCCCTGTCTGATCACAGACACTGCCCACTTCTGGGCTCTGCACACAGAATCTGTTCTTGAAGCTCTCACAGTTTTATCCCTCAGCTCTGCATAGTTCAGCTCACCACTTGCTGTTGACTTTCACCCAGACAAACTCAGTTACTTTCATTGTCCGCACTCCTCTCTGATGATCAGTACTATCTTTACCACCATCCATTCATATCAGGGATTAAAATGCTCCAGCATGCTGAGGACACGTCCATGTGGGGCTAACACAGTCCCACAGTAGATGCCCCTGAATCTGGAGTAACACATCAGTGCTCTATTCCACTCAGCAAGTTAGGACTGCTGAAAGACACGGAGCAGCAGCCCACCACTGCACCAGGCCAATGCGGCAGAGCTCCAGGCCCCACGGGACACTATGTTGTGTGATACAGCTGCAACAGTTTGTTCAGAGCTAGCTGAGGTCTCTCTAACTCAGCACTACTCCACATGATACACTCCAGCCCATCCAGGTGCTTGGTAGTGTCCTCCAACGCTGGGGGTGCTTTAATAAGGATGCTTTATGGGAATGATCTATTTTGTCCCATATTTCCCAGATAGCTACGTTCTCTCTCTCTTTTTCTTTCTCTTTCTGTATAATCACCATGAAATGGATGTAAAGGTAACTGAAAACTTGCCAGCATTCACATTATCTGCAGTCACTATTTTACCATTTTTGTAAACTCCATGTCATTCCCTCCCTCCCTAAGTGGCTATACTAGCAGAAATGTCTCTTCATCAAGATACTTGACTATAATGCAAAACAGTAAAAGCAGATGTTCATAGAAATTATCTTATATTCTCAAATAAAGATAGGAAACTTTGACTACAGTTTACTGTCAATAAAAAAAAAACAAACAACAAAAATTGTACTGTAACAATTGTTCATATCACTGTATTGTAACCTCTTTAAGACCTAGATTGTCTAAAACTTGGAACTTGTATGGCAGCAACCTCATCTAACCATGTTTTAATTCTTGCATATTTCTCATTTTACTCCCTGTGTCTACATCCTACTGGGCTGTGAAGTTTCAAAAGTGTTCTTTTTCCATTTCTTTTACAGGATTTTAGAAAACACAAATCACAACAAACTCCATTGTTCTTCTCAAAATCCAGAAGAGACGGGAGTACATCTAGAGTAAGAGGCCCTAGGTTCATGGGATTCAGCAGTAGCTAGACCCTCTATGCTACTCTCTTCCCATGGTTGCGTTTAATGCTTTTCTTAAACTACACCTGTATGCCAAACTGGACAGATTCACATCCTCACGACTGGAGAGAAGCACAGTTTTAACACTTTTGTGCAATCTTCTCTGGCTTGCTTTTGTTATTTGTAGCATCACCAAGGAAACCAAACGTGAGGCTAGTGATCTTAATTCAACATGTGCCTTCTCCAGATGTGATCTCAGCTAACTTCTGCATTGCTTAACTCCAGCCCATTCTTTCCTATGCAAATACCCACAAAATCAGGTTGAACTGGAAGGTAAGCGATGATAGCAGTGACTGAGTAGATTTTTATGTCCAGTACATGAAGAGCTACAGTGACCTCTAATGGCAGGCTGCCAAGCCTTTGGAACTACAGTACCTGTGATGCTAAGCAAAGTACACTGTATACTTGCAATGAAGATAACAAATGACACCAACGACTTGCTGGAAGGTCTCACAGCATTTTACAACAGTGGGATGTAATTACCACTGGACACAGAGGCAGAGGGATGTGATGTGGCTCACTTAAGATCATGCATCTGATCTGCAACAGCCACCAAGGATATAGTTCAGGGCTGCTAAGTCCCAATCCAGTGTTTTCTTCAGCTGAACCTGACAATAAAATATGCTGGACTAGATACAAATACTGCCAGTTCTGGCTTAAATCTAGGTTCTGCTCTACCCTTCCACGGAAGCTGGCACTCTCTTTTAAAAGCATTCACCTTCCTTTCTGAACAAAATGATGACTGTGTGCCAGTGCTTGGTGTTGGTTAGTGTCTGTGGCCAGGCAGAGTTTTTGTTACAGAAAATCAGGGAAAACCCCCCAAACTCAACCTTTACCTTTTATCTGAATTCCTCCAGGCCTGCTCCTTAGCATATGAGCCAGCATGAGTATGGGATGAATTTTTCATGGCAATATCAATAGAGTACAATTAGCAGTTTTCTGATCTTGACGATTTATGCACTTATCCTCACAGTTCAGCTGTTTGTCAGGTATATGTGACCTTAACAAATTTAGAGGTGGAAAACCAAGGCAATGATTCACACTCAAGGCCAAGCTCAATGATCACCTGCACAGATACAAGTTCACTCACACTCTGGATGCAGTTTGATATTCAACTGATTCACATAAACAGAGAAACACACGGCACGCAGGGCAAAAGCTTGGCTTATATTCAGGCTGGCCCTCCACTGCATCTGGCTCCAGCCATGTGGTGCAGCAAATGTGAACTTCTGCTCAAAATACATTTCAGACAGACAAAGAGACCAGAGGTACAGGTAAGCTACCATGTACCACCTGATTATGGCAAGCCCTCTCTGTGAAGGCTCTCACCTCTGAGTGAATGCAAAGTAGTAAGACTTCGCTTAGCATGCAATAAAGGAAGTTTCACTAAGGCAGCACAGAATCATAGAATCATTAAGGTTGGAAAAGACCTCTAAGATCATCAAGTCCAACTGTCAACCCAATACCACCACACCTGATAAACCATGCCCCAAAGTGCCATGTCTACACATTTTTTGAACACCTCCAGTGATGGTGATTCCATTGCTTCTCTGGGCAGCCTGTACCAATGCCTGACCACTCTTTCAGTAAAGAAATTTTTCCTAATATCCAACCTAATCCTCCCCTGATGCAGCTGAAGCCATTGCCTCTCGTCCTATTGCTAGTTACTTGGGAGAAGAGACCAACACCCGACCCACTACAATCTCCTTTCAATTAGCTGTAGAGAGCGATAAGGTCTCCCTCAGCCTCCTCCAGACTAAACAATCCCAGCTCCCTCAGCCTCTCTTTATAAGACTTGCTCTCCAGACCCTTCACCATCTTCATTGCTCTTCTCCGGACATGCTCCAGCACCTCAATGTCCTTCTTGTAGTGAGGGGTCCAAACCTGAACACAGTACTCGAGGTGCGGCCTCACCAGTGCCAAGTACAGGAACACGATCACTTCCCTACTCCTGCTGGACACACTACTCCTGATACAAGCCAGGATCCCGTTGGCCTTCTTGGCCACCTGGGCACACTGCTGGCTCATGTTCAGCTGACTCTTCAACCAGAACCCCAAGGTCTTTTTCCACTGGGCAGCTTTCCAGCCACTCTTCCCCAAGCCTGTAGCATTGCATGGACCCAGCACTTCGCCTTGTCAAATCTCATACAACTGACCTCTGCCCATCGATCCAGCCTGTCCAGATCCCTCTGCAGAGCCTTCCTATCCTTGAGCAGATCGACACTCCTGCCCAGTTTGGTGTCATCTGCAAACTTACTGAGGGAGCACTCAATCCCCTCATCCAGATCACTGATAAAGGTGTTAAACAAGACTGGCCCCAAAACTGAGTCTTGGGCAGCACGACCTTATATGAAGAGAGAGCCGAGCACCTGCATCGAGACAATGACCATGACTCAGATGACGTGTGGTAATCTGTTGAGTCACAGCAATGCAAGCAATTTTCCCATAGTCACAAAAGAAGCCCAGAGCACAACAGAGTCCAGAACTTAAATTTCCCGGAACCTTAACTACTACACCTGCATTCTCTTCCTGCACTTGGCAATGAAAAATAACATTCAGGTGTATCCTTCTGTCAGAAAACCGGTATTTCTCTAATTGCACCAACATGACAGTTTTAAAAGTTTGCTTCATTTAAACAGCTCCTGAAAGGATTGAATCCATACTATTGTAGATTAATAGAAGATTTGCAATAATAAAGCTTGAAAAGAATGCTTTTTAGAAATTAACATCTTGACAAAAATAAGTTTTCAGCTGTGCATAGCTAATTCCATGGTTGTTCACTGCAGGATTTCTTGGACTTCAGAAGTAAACATATTGCAGGCCATGGTGTACAGGACTCAATGAGACCTCAATCTGGCAATTCCTACACAAGACAAAACTTCCCTGTCACAGGATTTTGCATTCTATCAAAGTACTTGTGCAATCTCTTGAAGGTATATATAGAAGAGCTCCACACAACTGCGAATCATTATTTCACCTTGCAGCATAAAGCTGCTCTGCACAGGTAAGTAATGAATGGGAAGAAAGCAAGCCTGAGCTTTCTGGTGACATTTGGGTTCATAATGCTTATTCTGTAGCATATGCAAGTTTAAGCAGAGCTCAGACTCACGATCTCCTATGTCAAGCACTAAGAGAACCGTGATTTATATCATCCAGAAGTCAGACGCTTTCATCACAACACAATGTTACGCGAGGCCATGAATTGTCTGGTGCCAGCATTTAGAGCATCCTCTAAATGGTATGCTACACCTCAGCATTTACGTATATTCTTTACTGTTTGCAGGAAGTGAGCACCTAAGGGCTCCCAGTGAAATCCAGCCCTACTGCACAGACTGTGCCTGCTCTTCCTATGAGTCAATTCCCTGGTCAAAGGTGCATTTTAGACAACATTATCTGAATCCGGAAGTTTCCACAGATCTTGCAGAAAGTATAACAGTGATGGCAGCAATCCCAGCTGTTGCCAGTTCCAGCATCCATCCATACTGCTCTCCAGTCTGTTCTAGCCCAGAAAATAGGTCCAGAGTGCAGTCTGGTTTGAGTCAGTCCTCAGCCTTCGCTAGGAAGGGGCAGCAATACTGACAACATAACATTCTGCAGGCAATATCAGAACTTGCTTCAGTCAAAGACTCAGTCTTACTTTGACCATATGCAAAGCTGGCGGGTATTGTAGCAAATGGTCACCCTGAGCAGTAGGTAGTGAGTGGCTGGCAGGACAGAGGGGAATTAGTGTAAGTTTCTATAGACTATGTCTCTGTCTATATAGTTTTCTATATAGACAGAGGTCTATATAAATTATGCCTAGGTACGGCATAATTTAACCTCCAGGAAGATCTGCCACACAGTTTCAGGTAGTGCACCCTGCATTGCCGAGAAAGGACCCGTGACAGTAAAAGCACAGGAACACTAGCTTCACAGAAAGGATAAGCATCTTTAGTTCAATGGCAACACAAGGGACGGGGGAACTTGGATAGGAGCCTATTCCACTTTGTGCTGCACTCCCAGAGCAGCTACTGCACGTAATCATGTGGCCACACAGCGAAAGACAACGCTCAGAGGAGTGTACCTCTGGGTTTCAAGCATGCTCTAACTGCGGAGATCCTACATGAAGCAACACCTGCCCAGCTGACATCTACCTTTTCAGGTATTGTGTCCAAAAAACCCAGGTCCAAATTATGCGACACAGCCTGGAAAAACGAAGAACCTCTAGCTATTAAAGGTGGAAGCTGATTTCCCTCTGTTTCTCTTGTTACAGAGCACAACCTGATTTCTCGCACATCTTGTTCTTGGTCAGGCTGACACTTGCATCACTTGGCAGGTACCTGCAGCCAAAGAGGCGCATCAAATTTGTATTCTTCCATGGTTATCAATAGACACATAACCATTTTCACAACAGTGAGGTTGACTAAATGCGCTTAATAGCTTCTGGTTTACGTGTGAGTTGACGGCACCCTGACACTTTCAGGCGGTATTACATACCACATAGAATTGGGCCAATAGCCAGGGCACAGATCTGGCATGTGGAAAATAATAAACAAAGTATCTCCTTGTTACCACAGCAACTTGAAAAACACAGTGAAAACAGTGCCTATCCCTGCAGAATTACTGAGGATGAACAGACATACACACTTGAAATATTGAAACAACTACTATAATGATGCTTCTGCACTGCAGAATAAATCCTACTTCATGCAGACATGCACGTCAGAAAGCCAGATGTTGTCTATTGATACTGAAACTTCCTATAATCCCCTAAAATCTGTTGGATAACGTACAGGGAACTGATTGTACCAAAGCTTAAAGGAACAAGAACAGCACTGACAGTTACACAACTAAACGTGGGGAAATACCGAATGTATTTCGCAACTTATTCTTAATTAAGGTTTTGCACTTTTTTTAACAGGCATATGTATTTACTACCATGGATAGTGTGGTAGAGACCTCATCCTACCGTCTTAGTGGGCTTAATTCAAAGCTCATTAAAGTCCAGAGGAAGCACTCCACTAACTTTGGTGAGCTTTGGCTCAAGGTTTCAGGCAAGACCACAGTTCAGCTAAGGTAGTTAATGAACCACTTCTAGCTGAAGTCAGAGAAGGATAAAAGACAGTAGTTTGATAACTTCTTCGGCTGCACCCTTTGCGATTCAGACTTAAGGGACACCACTCTTGGTGGAAGACCAGAGTCTTGCAGCCTCTGCATTCAGATGTGATATTATTCAGACTTGCATGGCATCTAGCAGGTTTTCTGGTGTTGATATCTGTCTTATAGTAGAAATTATTCAGAAGTAATTTGTTTATGTATAAAATTATTTTTCCCCCAAATAAATATGCTTTTTATGCCTATTGAAATTTTATGCTAAAACAAGCATTCCTGGCTAGTCTTGTGGACCTCCCTCTGATACCTACCACGGCAAACCAAGCATTTAGACTCTTAGTTAAGAATGCTTTTTATTTTTCCCTTTGGTCTTGCAGTACCAGCCCTAATCCCTGGAATTTATCAACAATAAGAAAAGGCTTTTTAACAAGGAGTCACATTCTTCAGTTTAAAAATAAAATAAGGATAATTACTTATAGAGAAAACCTCTTAAAACTAGAGACACACTTTATTAATATTGACACAGTATCAGATTAGATTTTCCTGCATTACAGAGGTACTAGAAGAAAATATCTGAAGACTACGAACACAAACAGGCTACATACAGCTCCATATTATTATGTATGAAACAAAAAGCTCCTAATTTCTTGGTGTGAAGATTTTATTATCCACCCTCCAAACATATTATCCGTCCTTATTCACATTACTAGAGTTTGCATCAAGATAGATACGGCTTTGCAATGTGATGCCAAGAGAGAAAAGTAGTTGAGTGTCTTGAGATAGAAACTCTGATACAGAACATCTGAAATCAATATGCACTCCAGCAAGTTCATCACAATAACTGCAAAGCAGAAACTATAAACTAACTCTTGGAGATTAAAAAATGTAATCATAGCAAAAATACAACAAGAACAAGAATGCCTATGGTCAGAATCAAAGTGACAATAGGTAGTGCATGACCCTCTTGGGTCTTGCTGAGTTACAGCCTTCTTGTGTTGTCTCCACCCAGTGATGAGGCCAACTTTAATTATTTTCTGGATCAATCAGATACTACAGCAATAATTAATTTAGTCTACCAAAAATTCTCCGCTGAGATTACCTGATGTTTATGTCACAGTCAGGGTAGGGGCACATTCAATTAGAAAGAGAGCAGAGCTGAATTGTTATCCAAAACTTGAACCAAAGCTTTGGGAGTCCGTGGACTGTTCATCAATATTTTCTTCCCCAATGGCTAAAATCGCTGTTTGCATTTCACTGACTTCAGATATTGTTGTTATTAAAGGTAGGTATTACCCAAAATCCAGGATATGAATAATTATCAAGCTGTGAGGAAGTTTGTAGCTGTACGGAGTTCTTAAAACTGTGGCTATTCCCAGTGTTTGAAAGGGGGAGCCAAAAACAAGCATAAAAAACCTAATGACGGTAAATAACATGTGATGGGTTCAGTTTACAAGAAAAAAAACAGTATTTTAAGGCAATCCATTTATGAACTGTTTCATGATAATGGTAAGAGAACCTGAGGTCATGGCATCACTGCACTTATCACTATTTGTCTTGGTTTCACAGAATCCAAGATTAAACAAGGGCCAGGAGGAATCCTAGGAGTTCAACCCCATCCAGACAAACACCACCAGTGCTGCAGATCCAGACCCTTCTTGATTAACCCATAGCTGGACTTTGCTGCCTTTCTGTAAGAAATCTTTCCTGGGAATTGGAATTAAACATAAGACAGCTATTTGCACGTACTTGTTGATATTTCACACTGGTGAATCCACTCCAACTTCCCCAGGTCCTTCCCAGAGGCTAACAAAAGAGGATGGAGATCCCTGCCTTATGGGAAGCGGACCACTGAGAGATCAAGCGAGATGGCCAAAAGCAAATACACAGTCTGCAGCAGAGCCAGAAAAAGAGTAATTGAAAGTAAGTGTTGTCAGATGCATACTGAAAAACTGCAGTTGTGTTTCCCACTACAGAGCTTCTGATCATAAACCAGTGATATAAGAGGAACGTAAATGCCACTTGCTGTTAACAAGGTCTGTTCCCATCATAAACATGCATTTATCTAATCACCCTCACTCTCAGAACTGGATTTTTCCACTGTAAGTCACTTACGTGTCACAACAATTACCTGAATTGATGCCAAAGAAAGTGCTGCTTGTGATTGCCTTGAATAACTCAAAGCTCCGCCTTTTTTTAAAAAAGAACAAAAACAAAAAATAAAAAAACCAACAAATTCACTTTACATGGTAGCTTTGGCCTTAGACTTAGCAGTTCGGTAAGAAAATACACTCAAAAGTTTCTTCTAAGACGCAAAATGAAAATCCTTGATAATTTAAATATAATGATTCTTTAAGCAAAATAGCTGAAAAAAACCCCACCAAAACTTCTTTTGTTTTTCTGACAGATGAAAACTGTGGTCACAGTCCCACATGTCAGGGGAGTAACTCTGAGACAGGTCTTGTTTTCTACAGAAATGCCTGGGCTGGGTACACAACATCCTTTTTCTGCCTCTGTGGGAAGAAAGCCAGGACACAGTTCCACTCTGGACTTCCATCAAGACTCCAATTTCTTCCCACTGATGTTGAAGAAAGTTCTGGTCCTCCAAGACATTGACCCTGCTGCATGCAAGGATCTCAGGAGCACAGGATGACCCCCATCTCAGATCACCAGAGCTTCTTCACCAGGAGGGAACTGTAAAGCTCACTGTCATGAGTTAACGTGAGAGTGTAACAGCACAAGAAACACTCAACATTTCAGTCTTCCTTACAGCAAAAGAAAATAAAGCAGATTGAGAACAAGGAGGGAGTACTGTGAGCAACAGAAAGAGTTCAAGTTGGCACAACAGGCAGAAGGAGCATCTTCATGTGATGGAGAATAACGGAGTTTTTCCCAAACCAGCGATAAGTGAGGAGCCAGACTTCACCAAGCCACAGTCTCAAAGTGAAGTCTCTGAACCCTTTGTTCAGAAAGAGGATGGCTGACTTTAGGCTGCACATCACAGGGATAAGACCAGGTAACTGGTCATGGACCAACTCAAGTTAGCACTAACTCCAGCTCCTGAGATCCACCATGCAGCTCAGAAACCTGCAACCTGAAGAAAGGGACTCAGTGAACACAGTAAAGGGAATCAGAGCCAAGAACTGAATCCCACGGAGCTGTAGCCAAATGGAGTCAGAGGAAATCGTACAGCACTTTACATCCACGGATCTCACCACGTTTTGCAAACATCCATCATCTCTCCGTGCTGCTGGGCTATTCACTTGCAGGTACGCATTCCCTACGAAACGCAGGGATACAGAGCCTGCTGTGGGTGGCCCAGAACGAACCACTGGCAGAGCCCAGGAGACACAACAGCCGCTCAGCTCTGTGCTGCCCAGACACATGGACACATTTCACCTTTCATGACAATATCACGAGGTGGAACGCAGCTTACTGTCAGCCTGGAGAAGAAGCGAGAAAGGTTTCCAGTGCCTCTACTGTCTTGAGCCAAGCGAATGCAAAGTGTTGGTAGATGCAACCTGTGCTACGCAGCAGGCAGGTGTAGTTAACAGCAAAAAACATCCCCCCACATGGAGACAGGCCTCAGTGTGCTCCTTCCTGAGAAAACACCAAGAACTGCCCTCAAACATTTCAGGAACAGTTAACAGAGTTTTCAATTCGTTTATTTTCATATTTTTTTCCTGGCTTATCTTCTTATAGACTGTAAACTTGTGAGGCAAGAAACAAATTAAGTCCAACTAAGGAATTCTGTTTATTGAGGGGGGCCAGAAATCCAAACCAATGAATAAGATAGTCCCAAAAAACACCTTTTTTATATTCTAGACAAAATGATACTATGAACTGAGCAATAACCAGTCAGTAATTTAGAATGCAATACATCAGAGAGACATGGTAATGGTCACGTAACCAGGTACTGAAACAACAGAAAAAGAGAGCTGTAGTGATTCAACTAAAAAATCCTCCTAATATGTGGAAAGCTGAAAATGTGCAGGTTAGGGGAAAACGCCCCCAGCCATACCTTTGGTGCCACATTAAATGGCAACAGAATTGTCATTTTTCCTTCTCCTGATGCTGTCATTGAAAAGGCTTGTGGATTGCAGGGGAACAGACTAGTCAAATTTTAGAAACAAGATTGGATTGAGGCAAATAAACCACAGCAATGGCAAAGAGTCAGTGAGGCTTAAAGAAAAAAGCAGAAAAAGTTTATTTTAGTAACGCAGGTTAGGAATGTTAATGTATCTCCAAACTAATATATATAATGATTTTTCATGTTGACAGCATCTGTTTAAAGATGACTTCATGGCTGTTAGCCAAAGGTTTGGAGAAGTGTTATTTGGCCCTGTAAGTCACTATTATGGAAACAAACCACACTCTTCTGGGTTATTTGGTGTCCATGACAGCACAGATATGATTTTTGCAAGGCTGGCTCTGTCTTTCTAATGAAATATACTGTCTCCAATGCAAAGTTGATACCTGCTAGTGCCAGCCTTCCTTCATTTTGGTCAAATCCCTCTCAGAGATGATGTTGGCAAGCAGCACAGTCTTGTCCTGCTGCTCTCCCCTTAAAGCATTTCTTTCTTCTGCCTTTCACCTATGAGCAACGGGGGAAACCTAAACCTTTCAACTGCTTTAATCTTGCTGGTCTGGTGAAGTGCTCTATCACTCCCAAGCATTAGCAGATCTAATAAGCAAAGCGCTGCCAACCCTCCCATGTGATAGTAACCCTTGCCACATAAACATTTTCCAAGACTGATTTTTCCATTAGGTTCTTGATCCCTTCAGCATGAATTGTTCTGACTTCTATGAAATGAAATCCGAAGCACACTGCCACTGAAGGAAGAAAGACTTGCATGCAACACAAAGTATTATTGTTGCAAAGTGGTGGTGTCCGTACGTGTGTGTACGTTTATGCACGCACGTGCACCATCTCCCTCTGTCAGATGGCAGCAGGAGCATCCAGAAAGGAGATCTGCATCAAAGATCCCAAAGTAGCAAAGACAAATATCCAAGCTATCTAGACATCTTCTGCAGCTGAAGAACCTGTATTTTACTCTTGCTATCCCTTTGAAGTTTTAGGTGTTACATCTGCAGGCACAGACGAGCGGAAGCAAAGGTAACTTTTGGAGCCTCGGTAGCAGCTTTGGGAGGAAGATCATGAAGGACCGTCCCGGCTGTCTGCAGGGTGTGACAGGGTGGTGATCTGGGAATTCTAACGTGCATTTCTGCTATTGGGATATAGTGGGGAAGGTGCTGCAACCACAGCTGAGAGCACAAGGGCAAATAATTACTTTGTGTTAGTACCTCCTGGTAAGGAGAGCAGGAGTTGCCAGATCTGATCAGTACAATGGCTAATTTCAACCCCAACCATCAGGCTGGGTCAGGGGCCTCCATCATAGATAGCGCATCACTAACCAGCCCAGAGATACGTCCTTCCATTAGTCAGATGAAAGCCTGAAAAACAAGGTTTAGTCCCCTTCTGCTCTTCATTTTCTCTTTGTGGTTAGCCTTGAAAAACTAATAAACATTTAGCATGTCTACCACATAATTCTATGCTTGCCTGCATGTATAGTAGCTGTAGGGAGCAGACATTATCACTCACAAGAGCAGACTTTAAATCAAAGAGACAGTCCTTTGCCTGCACTAAAGAAATAATTTTTCTCCCCACTGACAGTTTTCAACCCCTAATAAATTAAAAATCAATCATATAAATCTGAAAACAGAGCAGAAAAATATATGTTTGCTATAATATATGTCTGCTTATATATGCAGATTCAATACAGGGTGAAAATCTTCCCACAATTAATTAATTCTAGACGTTTTCCCCTTTTTAAGAATGCCCCAAATCCTCCTGCAGTGAGTCCAGCCACACAGTGGAAGGACCCTGGAATTTCACCAGCCTATTTCTGATCACTTCACACATATTGATATCGATACCCTCTTAAATTATTAAGACGCTGCTATTTTTAAGTAGCCTATAGGTCTAACGCCAGCCTAACAGCCTGCCATTCAAATGATCTATGCTTAAACCCATTACCAGCCAAAAGCCCTGGACACGGTTTCCCTTGGCTTAATATCCCTTCTCATTTACAGAACTTCTCTTCCTCCATCACTCACGAGCCTAAATAATACACGACAGTTCACATTAAGCTGCCTTTGTGCGACAGTCCTGAGACGATTTGTCAAAGAGCTGCAACTGCCTTTGTGCAGCAGGTTCTTAATGAGCTTTAGGAAGGGCTTTATAACCTCTCAGAATCAATCTGAGCCCTTATAAACGCTCCTTGGTGACCTGCTTTTCAGGTCACAAGCACAAAGCTTGTGCTTTTTCACTAGGAAGATACAGGGCTGTGTTGGTTCTCTAAGCAGTTGTCACCGAGAAGAGGGCGTACAAACACTGTCCCAGGCTGAGCCGGCAGCTCTGCTTCCCAAAGGCAGCACCAGGCAAACCGCAGAGCACGGCACAGAGGGCTCTGCAGGATCCAGCAGCCTGAACACGGACAGACGCAGCACACGAGCTCACGAAGCGATCTCACTCGGCCAAGATGTTGCCGTTATCTCCAGTTTCCAGTGAAGCTGTGCTGCGTACGCACGGGCTGCAGAATATCCCAAGGTTCTGCCATGTGCTGCGCAGGCAGAGGGGCTGGCAAAGGAGGCGGGTAATGGGATACAGAACAACTTGTTCAAGAGTCCTAATTTGTGTCCATTGCATCTCACTGGAGGCCTTTGGTGAAATTAGTGCTTTGCTGAGGTCAATGGCAAAACTCCCACTGTTGTTAGCCTGGGCCAGGATTCCCCCACAAGTGTTTCTGGCGCGAGAGAAAGACTTAATACCCGCACAGGTGGGTCTCCCCTCTGACCCGCAGCAGAGAGTTCACTGTCATACCCAGCAGTTTGCTAACTGCTGTACGCGTGACACGCCGAGGTGTGAGGCTAAACTACGCCATGGTGTGTCGGAGGGGACAGACTCTCCTGCAGTGCATACACACAAAAAAATTGTGCTGTTGCTGCTGTTGGGGGGATGGCATTCTCTAGAGCTGGCTAGGGCAGAAATCTGAACAAAGTCCAGAGTCAGATGAAAGAAAAAAATCACACCAAAAGCAGCTTGGTTGAATAAACATTGAATGAGCATCAGAATTTCACTGAGCATGTAGGAAGGCTTTTATTTAAAACAAAAAAACAAACAAACAAAAACACCAAAAGAAGCATACTCTGTGTTTTATGCACTTGGAAGAACTAGCATCCAAACATTTCCCCAATAAACGAGCTGCCCCCCCCCCCCTCTGTGGAGCAATGCTGACCCTCTAAAGCCCCTAAGCACACATGTGCCTTCATCTGCTTTTGGGTACTTCTGCCAACCTCAAGGGTGCCAGACTAACGAACCTGCATGGCCCTATGGTGCGCAGTGCCGCACTGCTGGTTTTCTTTGCTCTCGTGGAAGGGAGAGGGGCCCAGTGGAAAATTGGTTGATTCCTAGCCAGATAAGAAGTACTGAACCTAAATACCCATGCTTTAATATCTTAGGTCTTGGCTTACTTAAAAAGCACTAACAAAAAAAATCCCAAATTATTAGACCAAGTTCCTCCTGTTTCTGTAGTGATCAGCACATGGATGCCGCATGGAAACTGGGGCACAGAGCTAAGAGTTTCTACCACCACCCAAAGCAAAAGTAGAAACGTTTCAGTGGAGGTGCACCAGGGTTTATTTGCCCGGGCACAGCACCGTCGCAGTGTGGCCGTACTTCTTTCAGACTTGGGCTGTATCTCCGCACACTGCTGGGTACCTGCTGGTCTGGGTGGCTGAAGACACTGATCTGGGTGCTTCTGTTCTGCGAGCCACGGTAGAGTGCAGACATCTTCCTTTTGAAAGCGAGACCGACAAACCAAAACCACTCAAGCAATTTTGAAAACAAACCTGTTGTGCTTTAGTTTCCCCCACTGTAATGTTAGCACCATTCATCATTTGTCCACTGCTCTGTGTTTCAAAATCTAAGGTATCGATCAAAAAAGCAACATGAATGTTAACACCCATTCGCAATACTTAAGAAGGCCTATAGTAAGGCGCTGTAACAACCTGAAGATAATTACAGCAACAGAAGAAAATGGTTGCAAACAGTGTTGCATGTTCATCAGCTAAGCATGCAACAAAGCATCTTGCACCCACCCAGTGCTCATACCCCTTCATTCACTGGAGGTGGATGGAGACAAAGTCTTAATTACCTTGTTAGATTAGGTCTGCAGGTGCCCAGCTTGCCAAGAAAGCATTATGCTTTGTGTTACTGAAACTGATAGAAGTGACACACGTTACAACAGACTATTGCCACGCAGAGAAACGGCCAAGTAACTCACAGCTGGAAGTACTCTTCCATTCTGGAGCAGCCTGTCTAGCAAGCAAGCAAGCAAGTAAGGCTAGATATTTAACCAGTCCCCAGCTGGATGTATTTGCAAGGTAAATCATCTAAAATAATGAAGCTTGTTATAGACAAAATAACAGCACATGTATTAAGTTATTGCCTGACTTTTTGTGCAGGATTTAACACTGACTATGTATAAAGGCTGCATCTGAAATCAGTCCCCAGAACAAACTTGTGTTTACACTGTATGCAATTCCTCAGTGCCTGGAATTTTGCTTTAGCAATTATACAGATGCAAAATGAGGACAAGTCAAAAACATAACTGGGAAGGGCTGTAAAACTCTCATAAATTTTGAACCACATTTTACATAAGTGTAAAAATAACACATATTAAATGCAGGGCAAAATGAGCTCCAAAGTACGTTTTTGCTACACAAGAGAGTTAGAGAACAGCAATTCAAAAACATGAGTACCAATCACACTGTACACAATTTAAACCTACGTTCATCCTAGGCAGCTCTCAGTGGACAGCTGAGCACTGAAAGCCTCACAGGATTCTCTCTCCACCCCTTTCACACACACATACTCTACCGTGGAACTGCACGGCAAGTCTCACCTCCTGGATCTCCACTTTCAGAGTTATAATCTGAGATCGCTTTAGAAAAATATACAGAGGAATTAAATTCTAGACTTAGTGGGCTGCTCCAGGAATATTTCTTTCCTGACAGCTTCCTGAGAAGTAATTGAAAACGCAGGATAACTGTGTCTTGTATTGTCACGCCAGGATGCGCCAGATTTAAGTATTACTGCATATGGCCCCATCGGCTGGGGGGTGGCCAGTCCCGGGGGTCTCGGTTTTGATTCTGATGGGCAAATGCACCTGAACTTGTTTGCTAGCAGCAAAGTTCTACAGCCTCTCTGGGATTACACGGCTCCTGCACTCCTGAGTCCCAAATGACATCAGCTGGAAATATGTGAACCTCAGTGCTCTGCTGCCAGTGAAGAGTAAGCACCAGCAGGATCACAAGAGCAGCGATCGGCAGGGGCTGGGCAGAGCAAGGGGGTCTCCCCTCTTCCAGCAGGCAGTTCTCCATCTAAACACGTCTCTCACTCCACTGCAGCTCTGCCACTCTCAGAGAGCCCTGGTGATGTGTTAAAAAGTAGTCAAAAGTAATTCGAAAGAATAAGTGAAAATTAACGCAATAAGCATGCTTGATAGATAGCACACCTAGATGAGAACAGCATGAAACAGGGCCTGTATCAGTTAGACTTCCAGCTTCCAAATACATTTCTTCTGCCCTACTGGATTAAACAATTACATTTTGTAGCACTCCAGCAAGAAGGCTTCAGTTTTCCAAAATGGTTACCATGTACACTAGCACTCACATGTGGTATTTCAGTCATTTCTGTTGATACTTAATGATCCAGCATCACACAGACTGCTTCCAGGAAACACGTGTTTCTGTCTCTCCAACTGTCCACAAATTAAAATGGGGTCCCAGAACAAAAGAAACCTGATCTGTGAGGAAATTCAGATCCGGATTTGGATTCAAGTCCAAACATCACATCTGGTTTAAAAAAAAAAAAATAATAAAATAAAATAATCACGCACACATTACACAGAAATCTGCACTCCCCTGGGGTTCCGCACCAGTGGCTAAAATCTGTTTTACCTTTACCCAATAGCCTTCCTGGATAACACATTTTCTATTCATTTCTTTCTTTACCCACAAGGTTTTCAAAGAAAATGGGATGTGTGTTACTGGGGGAAACAGGAAAAAGCCATGGCAGAGTTTATACACTATAGAAAGGAGTCCCCCCCATCCCCGTGCTGCTGCAGGGGCCCAAGGCTGCGCCCTCAGAGCTCTCGAAGCGGGTTCCTCTCCCAGGACTGCCACGCGTGGTCGTTCCTCCTAAGGCCACCTAGGATAGAAATGTCGTCCTCTTGCTTGAAACCCACTCGCTCCCGGAACAACCCCGGGACGACGGCGGCTGCCGAGGCTACAAAACCCACCCGCTCCCGGGAACAACCCCGGGACGGCTGTGGCTGTCAGGCCCATGAAACCCACCCGCTCCCGGGAACAACCCCGGGACGGCGGCGGCTGCCGGCCGAGGCGGTGCCGCGAGATGGGGCTCTCGGCGCACGGAGGCTGCGGGGCCAGCGCGGGTGACGCGGCAGAGCAGCGCCGAGGCTCCCCAGTCCCATAGACAGGCAGGCTCCGACCCACAGACAGGCAGGCTGCCAGCACCTTCCAGACCGCCAAGGGTGCTGCTTTCCACACGCCAGCCGCGTGGTCTCGCTGCTCAGGGATCAGGAGTCTGGGGTCAGCGCTGCAGCTGGTAAACACCAGTTCTCCTGCTGAAGCTGTGACAAGGAAGGCAAGATTCACCTGGGGAGGAGAGGGAAATGGGAACTGGCTTCTGATGCGGAGAACTTCCAGCTGAGCCCCTGGCAGGAGACTGGATGCCGAGCAGCTGCCCGCAGGCAGAGGTGCCCGAGGTGCGTGCCTTAGGCGTAAAGCAGGGGATGAATCTTGCCTGGGTGTGTTTTGAAACAAAAGAGGCCATCTCACTTTAGAAACAGAGGAGCACGTTCACCAGCAGCGAACCCTGGAGACAGAACCTCTGGTCTGGAGAGACATGGGACTCGAGACCTGCTGGGCAAAGGGGAACTGCAGGCCCTCCCTGGCCGGGGCTCTGCGCTGATGCATGCCGGGTAAAGCAGTCTTATCTAAAAGCTGCTTTTTGCATAAAGGAGGGAGCAGGATATATGTAATGCTCTTTTCTGTTTTAAGAGGACTTGGAATAGATGGGAGGATACAGGAAGAGGAAAAATAAAATGCTGTTAAGTCCAGATGGCTAGAAATGCCCTTTCTTTGAGTGTCCCTAGGGCCTTGTGTACAGGGCAACACCACAGCTGTCCTGCAGAGAAGAAATACGAGCAAAATGTACATTAAATAGCTCCACAGGAGAGTCAAGACCAGAGGAGGTGTCTGCCATCTCCTGAACAGTCTCCTGTGGCAGAGGCAGGGCCATGAGCAGCCCCCTTGTAAAGCAGCCACTTCGGATCCCTCCAGTCTGCTACGGGTAGCACCCATGCCCTGAAACCTGCTTCCTTTTGGGTGCACCACTGACTCTTCTATTGACGACTGCTCACGTTCAAGGTGTCTGCAGAGGAAGGAAGAGCTGAGCTCAGACGATCTGCTACCTGACCAAGCTGTGGTGCACCCAGCCCAGCACGTGCCCCAGCTCCGCTGTAGCAAGCGTGGCTCTTCCAGACAGCCCTCAGCCCCAGTGTTTGCAAGCACACCACACAGGCAGGTGGTTTACCGACCACGTGGACATCCAAACAGCCCAGACATCCAGGGCTGCTCACAGAATGTGCAGTCCCACCTGGATTTGGATCCTACGCATGGGTGATATCACGTGAGGGGGTCTGGTCTACGTGGAACAGCTCCTCATCGACAGTGATGCACAGGCGAGGCATCAGAAGGCATCCGCCTACACGCTGTCATTCTGCACTGCTAAGCAGACCAGAGAAGCTATCCTTAGCGATTTCAGAGTTGCCTACAGATCTATGCATCCACCTTTAGAGAGCCATTGAGGGTGGGGTTGGAGTAAAAGGAGATAGAGAAAGAGCCCTGCAAGAAACAGGAGCGTAAAGGAAGCAGCTTCAGCAGGGGAGAGACAGTATTTTCTCTCACATCAAGGCTGAGCCAGCGGGTGCCTCCCAGGGGGAGAGGAGAGGACTGCTCAGGGTGCTCCTTCTCCCTTGGCAGCGTAGCAAGTGTGTCTGCTAATGAATAGGACCCTTAAAAAAGGCAAGGAATGTTTTTCCTCCCTGCACATATTCAGAGAAGCAGAGTAGTTTTTTTGTTGTTTTTTTCTTCTCCCTCCTGTTCGGAATTCTTTCATTTGTGATTTCTAATCATCATTCTGCTCTTCTTTCCCCTCTTTTCTTCACTCCCCATTCGCGAGCCACCCCCCGGGCCTGGCACCGCTCCAGACCCAATGAACTCCTGGAAGGTTTTCTTCCCTCCTTTCCCCACCACCTTCTCCTCCCTATTCAAACTGAACTTGTGGATAAAATAAACGCTGGCACTAGGTCATTGTCCTTCCCCTCCCCATCAGAGGATTCTGAGAGAGGATTAAACTAATCTCATACATTGACTCGTTCCCGGGTGCTGGCCTGGACTCCTGCCATGCAACGAGACGGCACGAAGTGCAATGTCCCAGCAACATGTTTCTGTAGTAACTTCCTATGCAAAGGCTGCGAAAGGACCCGATACAGGAGCAGGTGGTTCTATATTGTGCAATGCCAACACAGCCACCACATTTAATACATTACCTTGATTTAAAAGAAAAAAAAAAAAAAAAAAAAGAAAAAAAGAAGAAAAAAGAGCCTAGAAGCCTCAAGGGAATGGACAGTTCCCCCAAGCCAATCATTTAAGTGCTTCTGGAATGGCTCATTTGTTAATTAATACTTCAGCAGAGTGTATCAGAAGTTGTGCCGTGATGGGAGGGAGGCTGCAGGGAGCGGGACTGCCTGGGGTTTCCTGGACTCTCCTCCCATCTCCGATGTTCACAGACGATCAGCACCCGCAGCGACCTCCTGGGAGCCGGGAGTGCCTGCCTGCAGGGAGCCTTGCGTCAGCAGCTTCCGAGTGCTCCACAGAGACAGACAACCATCACCACTGCTGCTTGGCAGGCGGGGAAACCGAGGCACTGAAAGAGACAGTGACTGCCATCAGCCCACATCAAGAACCAAATGGGTCACTTCAGTGCCTTCGTTGCTGAAAATACCAGCTCACTGCTGACACCTCTGAAAAGATGCTGCTAAGGCTCATCTGCTTGGATAGCTCGGATGAAATAAGGGTGCTGAGCTGCGTGCACAACTCCATCATCCTTCACTGGCTTGCACAAAGCTACTCCTGCCCAAGGATGTCAAAACATGTGGCAAAGTGCTGAAACATGCCTTTGAGTCCTACAAGACAACATGACTTGACTCTGATGTAGCACGTTTTTTAAGTGTTGGTCGTTTTTAATTGATAAAATAAACTCAACCTCAAGACTTCCAAAGAAGCAGCTAAGAATTCAAGACAGAAATGCACAGATGATTGAGCATGATAGTTTGCCGTTGATGGGGAGTATACGTAACATATTTCTGGTATGCAGTGACATTCATTCAAGGCTTGGAACACCAAGGTGTATGGACATACATGAGCTATCATCAAATAGCTACAGTGGACATGGGAAGACCATAATCCATAGGGGCACAGACTGACAGCAAGCTGCAGAGCTCTGGCAGGCAGGCTGTGCTGTGGCTGTGCTGCTGCAAAGCTAGCTAGCCTAAAGCTCATCTGCACAGCCAAGTCATCCTGGTGGCTCCGAGTCAGGAACTGTGGCTATTCCTCGTTCTGCCACAGATTACCTCTCTATCCTTCACCAAGACATTTAACCTCTCTGTGCCACAGCTTGTCATTTCTAGGTGAAGCTAATACAGCCAAGTATATCTTCATCTCCCATTCACCACCACCCTTTGAGAGAAAGCTGGCAGAAGGGGAAAAGGTTGCTGGGAAGAAATAACTGTAGAAAAATAGAAGAGGCAAGAGATGACCAGAGGCCAAAACCCTTCCTGACCCATCTCAGACAGCAAGTGCTGAGGGAAGAAGTTCTCATTCCTGCTGCAGTCTCTCAGTTGATAACTGAACAGCTCTGAAACAATGTACAGACAGAAAACAATTCTAGTCACAAAATACCAGGCACAAATGTCTAGGTGGTTTGTCAGTGAGCAATTAAATCCTGTGCTGAATAAAAATGTTAAAAATGCATCATATTATGCCTTTAAATAGCCTCTTGTTGGAGAGATTGGTCTCAGTGCCAACCTGCGCTTGGGTAAACTCTGGTTTTTGCCGCTGCTGGGATTCTCTGAATGTCCATCGGGCAGTTGCATCACACACTGAATAGTTTGGAATTACCTCATGCCTTAAGGCAAAGGCAGAAGAAAATGAACTAGCTGTCTGTTTTCTCTGTCTACTTATTTATTTACTTTGTTGAGGGGCTTTTTATTTGCTTTTGTATGGGGGCTATTTTTTTGTCCTTTTTCCTCCTGAGCTAAGGGTAACTTGAGTGCACAGTAACAAGAAAAGGTGGTTAGGAAAGTACTTTGGGAAGTGTAATTGGGGATGTGGAAGGCAGGGGAAAGAAGGAAAAACGTGAGTCAAAGGATTAAATCCAAATTCCAGTCTGGAACTTTTTAAACGAAGACAGAATACTGACTAGTTGAGCAAATTAAGCTTTTTCAAGGGGGTCTGGGGAAGCGATTGGTTTCTATCCAGGCAGAAAATGTCATTCTTCCCCATCAGTACCAGTGAAAATAAGAAGAGAGAGACAAAACACCCCCAATCCTGCTCTGAGAAATCTGAAAGGATGGGAGGGTAGACAAGGACAAACAAGCAATTAAAAGCAAATTGCTTCGCCCTCCTCCCCAATCTTTTCTTTCTTCCCAAATGAAAGTGGAAAAAATTGATTAGTGGGGCAAAGAGAGTAAGGACCAAAGAACTGCCTCACATGTGGCGCCATGTGAAAGGGCAGCTCGGCCTCACCAGGGCATGGGCAAAACCACGCTGCAGCGATGGAGCCAAAGGCATGCAGGAACGGGCCAAAACCGCACTTCTCAACCTGTTTTTGTTGAGCCTTTTTCCCGCCTCTGAACCTTACTTTGATAGTTAAGGTTTCTCTGCCTAAATCAACCGCGTGAAGTCACTGAAAACTTACAATATTTTCATACACGTTGTTACCATCTCATCAAGCCACCAGGCCAGCATTTTATTCTTCCTCCTCTAACATCTTGCTCGCTGGGGTTTCCCAGAGGGCAGCTGCTGTCCCAGCAGAGCTAGCACACACTGACCAGCACCTACTCAGATCACCTGATGGAAGTCATTGCCTGCATTGCAGGTCTGCAAAGGGAAAACTTGCCCTCATCTCTGTCATTGCAATAGGTAGTTAGGTATCCTACTCAAACCTGGTTTAATCAGTGGATCAATTAATATTAGGCTGGCAAAGTGGCTAAAAGAAATGCTCAGCATTTGTCTTCTGCTGCCCTCCTAGGGCACAGAGCTGTGGACAGTAGCTTTCTTAACTGTTGCTGTAGGATTCACACAAGGAATTCCCTTAGAGCCTAAAGCATAGCAGCCACACAGGAGAAGGGGCGTAATTCATGGGTCGCTAAGAACAAACATTATTTTTTGCACTAATACAGTACTTATGTAGTTTAGGAAGTAAAAACTTTGCATCAAATCCAAATTTTCTTGTACGTTCAGTGGTCTGCAGCTTCAAAGCATTCATTCAGCTCCAGACAGAAATGTCTGAAGCCACACCCAAATCATCTGAGAATTCAATATTCACTAAAACTAGAATATAAGGTTATGAGAAAAACAGGTTAATAGAAAGAAGTTTTATATAAAAACATAATAACGTTTGTTGCATTGGATCAGAGTGAATACCTACCTAAGCAAGCACCGCAGCCTTAACAGTGACTACAGCAGCTGCTAGACAGAGCACACAGATATACAGTACTTCTCCCTTAAATTCTCCAACTATCTTCAGCCCAGGAACTTTCCAAGTCAGAGGGGCATCTTCTATGGTTAGTAACACTGGCTGGATTTCTCTGTCTTGAATTCCTCCAGTCTTCCTCTGAACACATGTAAAAGTTTAGCCTCTACGACATCTTTTAACGAGGAGACCTTCAGCCTCCAATATGCACGGTCTTTCAGGTGCTATTTACGATACCAGGTATGTAATCATTTGTCGGTTTGCACGGCAAGCAAAATTCTCAGCTCATCTCTGTTGTAAACAGTCCTTAACAGTCTACATGTGGGGAACTCGGAACCATCTCTCCTGCATATCCAAGCTGCCTCATACAATAAACTGTGGCAACGCATATTAGGCAGCTCAGCTAAGCAAAACACAATACTGGAGCTCATAGAGCGTATTTTGCTGGAGGAGCTGGAAACTGTCTCCAGACACCCACTAATTCCACCTTCCACTAAAACATACACCTGTGCAGAGCATGGACGATGATATACATACAACCAAGACAACTGTGAAACTTTTAGCATAACTCTGAGAAATCACATCAAACCCAGCAGACTTCCTGAGAACCTTGAAGTCAACACGTTTATAAGTGTTTGCTAGAGGTCGGCACATTTCCAAGGAAACCTGAGAGAATGTATCATTGATTTGAAATACGACCACTCAGAATATTGACGAAAGTGAGACATTTAAGACATTTTGTCAAGCTTCACTTCAATATTTCAAACTCATGTGTGAATCCAAAAAACAAAGTGACAAATTCGTTGTGAGAAACATATGGGTAGTGCAAAGGGAAAAGCCAGACGATTTTCTATGAAGCGTGAAGGATGTTTCCAGCATCTCTCCTGTTTGACACACATAACCAGAAAAAGCTTTCTATACTAATTTAAATTGAGCCAGCAGACCTACGGCCAGCAGCAGGGCCCCATCCTTCTGATCCTTGTTTCACCACGCTCTCTCTACACACTCTGGCGCTGGGAGATTTATCTTGGGAAATTCCTCAGATGTAAGACGTTACTGACACCAAATGTTTAGAGGAGTTCTTGCATGTAGTAAAACAAAAATGTATTTTTATATTAGACAAAACAAACAGTTACAAAGACCTAACTGCCTGCGTACCACCTGCGTACCAGAGAACAGGCTGAGCACTCATTACCCCCAGCTGAAGCTTCCCTTGAGGATGTTTAAGTCCGTATTATATTTTTTTGCATTTTTCTTAACTAAAGCTTTTGTTATTGATCTTTGCTGGAGGTAATGCATTAATCCACCTGAGATAATTACATAAATCAGTAACATACAGGGTAAGTGATGTCATTATTTACAAGTGGTTTCAGGATCCATTTGCAACTGCCATGCAGACATTCGTGGGCAGGTTTGAGGAGAGGCAGGGCAGTCAGTCTGCACTTGGCTTTCATTTTGCTCTGTGAACCTTCTGCTCAGAAGGGCCAGTTTCAGTAAGCCAGAAGTCCTGGGTAACCCAGAACAACGATGCCTCGCTCGTATGTCCCAGGCTTTGACTGGTACTACGGCAACAGCTAAACCCGGCTGGGACGCTTTCATTATACTCTCAGTGCTTGAAAACAAACAAATTTGTACAACGCACACAAACAGCCTTTTCTAATCTCTTTTAATGGCACTCTGAAGACCAGACCATCAATTGTCCACTGTGTTCTCAACAATTTGCTAATGATAATTAAAGATACCCAAAGTTTGCCAACTATTTCAGCACCCAATTTAGCCAAGAAGATAAGGGTTCATGAGGAAAGCAAATGAAATGAACTTGATTGAAGAAGGTGTTACCCAAGAAGGAGCCCATAAGGGTGTAAAGATAGCAAAGAGAGTAAAATGTTCTCTAAACTGCACAACAGATACACAGAGAGATGATGCCAAAACCCTGGAACGAGATTACAAAAGCGGGTGAGTGGATTCTTTTTTCCTTTCTCTATAGGATTCCATCCCAAGGAAGTTGCTTAGACAACGGCAACCCCCTACCATGCAATTTGTGTACAAGGAAAAACAAACCCGTGCTGTAGTAAAATTGGAAGATCAAAACCTGTTTTTTTCCTCCACCAGCCGAGAGAAATGAAATACTCCTTGAGTGTCCATCTCTGCTGGAAAGAACCACATTTCCTCCACAGAGTGTGAGATATCAGGCATGCTGCTAGCACCTGGGAAACAGAGAGGAAGAGAAAAGGAAGAGGCGGCAACTGTAACTGGAAGCACAACTTCTGCTGCTCTGAAGTTCTGCTGAATTAGAGTCCTTTACCAAGCCTTCATTCCAGAGAATCATGCAAGGTTATTCAGGTGACCACTAAAGCTATGATTTTGCATAGTTATTTTTAATAAATTCTACTACGGCAATGTGAAAAAGTCAACAGACACCAATCTATGGTGCATTTTCCCTATGTCAACACATCTAGCAGGTAACCGAATGCACGCCTGTCCCATTGTGAGACTGAACTCATTGTCTCACAGCAAACACATCTTTCCTTTCTTAAGGTCACCATCCCTTGCAGAAGTTCCTCTGCCATGATCCAGCGTGCTAACATGCCTGTTTCCAGAAGTTTCACAGAGCTTCATCAAATTAATACTTTCTGTGAGCTCCATAAATGCAAAAATGTAGCTGTGACCTCTTGGTACTCTTCAGTATTAGGCTTCTTGTATTTCTATTGTCTTGTTGCATGTGTTGTGGGGTTTTTTTAAACCTGTTTATTATCTGAGTGTGCCTGAGGTTGTTTAGAGCAGCATACCAACATCCCTAACAGAAAATGAATACTATGAAGAACTACCTTTGTACCAAAGGTGAGGAAGTCTTCATTGGGAAGCATAGTCTTGCTTTATACTTTAAGGACCTTTACCTGTCCATCTGTTTGTTTTCTGAGCACATCACATTCAACTTCTGCTTATTTCAGTAAATCCCAACGACTTCAGCACCACCCACTTGGCAGGTTTATGTCCCCCTTCTGTGAACAAAATAGTAATTGGTCTTTCAGCAGATTACCCTTCACATCATTCACAACTAGGAACTCAGGGAAAACACTGCATTGATTCACTCCCATTTTTCACCCACAGAATAGTCAATATCAGCCAAACAAACAGCTGCATCTAAAAATTTCCCAAGCCTGTAACAAAATAACATGCAAGCAGAAAAGTTTCTCCATACAGCAAGAATCAATAAAACAAAACTGTTCTTACAAGTTACAAAATCCCTCGTATATAAGTAGGTGCATTTGTTGCTTACATTATGTTTCACTTGTGCTCAGAACCTCAAGAGTGATTGCTTAGAAAGGAATGAGAAGGCCAAATAAACTCACACCTGAGTGTGCCTCTATACGCACTGTCAGGGACAAAGCTGAAAGTTGAACCAAACACACCAGTCAGTTGCGATTCAGCACAAAAAAGGTAGGAAGGGGGAAAAATGATCCTTGAGAAGGAAAAAACAAAACCAACCCCAAACCACAACATACAAAAAAAAAAAATCTCAAAACTTTCCTGGCTGTCAGACAGCCAGGTGGGTGCCTGCAGCTGGCTCTCTGGGGGACCTGGAAGAGGCAGGGAATGCCTACCAGTGACTAGGACTGAGGGTAAAGTCAGATCCAAAGCCTGTTTGAGTTAGCTGGCATCTTCAGCTCTTCCACTGGTATGGATGGAGCTATAGACCAATTTGGCAGCCACACGTCTCCGAACTCTTTTTCCACAGGTGAAAACACCACATCTTTAGAGAAACAGTACAAAAGTGTATTCCAGTCTTTGAGATAGCAGCTGCTAAAATCATATACTGACTGCGTGTTTGTAACCCCAAGCTTCTATAGATATGTTTACCTAAATTACATTATTTTACATCATCATCACTTCTTCATTCTAAAGAAAAAGTCTAGTAAATCCAGAATATTTAAGGATTTTCTTTAATGCTTCACCTCAGAGCCAATCAGATAATCGGCATCTGACTTGTGTTGAGAAAAAAGGGCCAATACTAACTGCCATGCTGGCAGAATAAAGTAATCAAATGTGATGTGCAGGTAGAATTGCACACACAAAAACTTGAATTGTATTCCTTAATTCTTAAATCACACTTTTTTCCTTCCAAATTATTGGGACTATAAACCAATAATCAGAGACCCTTTAAAGAAGTTAATTTTAAATCTGGCCAGATTAATGCTCAACTAGCTCCTAGTACTTGAATGACTTCTATAAAATACATTCCTACTAAATTTCAGACAATAACTATATTTTCTAAAAAAATCACATTTTTGTGGAAAGCTCTAACCAAATAGCAGAAATAGAAAGCAACAGTCAAATGTAAAGGGACGTCTACTGCATTTTCAATGTAGTTCCAATTTTAGTATCATTTATTTTAAAAATCTTTTAAATTTGTTGTGCAAATTTTCAGATCAGCAACACTTGCCTAAGCTGTTTTACACTTCTAAACTTCATCTCACCTACTAACAACCCAAGAAGTGTTTCATGTAAACATTCACAGGTTTGAAGATGCGCAATATCACATTCACAGGGTTTGATGCGAGCATCTGGGGGCCGAATCGTCCTATTTTTCGCTTTGATGCTGGCAAACGCATCCAAAGTGGGAGCCAAATCTCCATCAACACACCAAGCATGTCACACTCATCTCATTCTTTCTGACCAAGTGGAAATAACTCCAGAAAGCAGGGGAACTCAGTCCACAGCACTCGTCGCACACAATGCGTTTGACTTGAAGCAAACCTCAGGCTCGGCAGTGACAAATCAGGACATAAGGTGGCATTCTTTCCCTTCCTTAACTGTCTGCAGGGCCGGAGTCCAGATCTGCCTGTCAACAGCGCCACAACTTTGCTACAAACAAGCTGTTTGGTATTCCAGAAACAAAAAAAAACAACAAAAAAAACAACAAAAAAAAAGGAGAAAATCATGTCTGTACCCAGATGCATTCAGAATACTACACAAAGCCAAACCCTGACTCCTCTCCAACTTTAAACTTTCCCTTAATACTGGTGTCTATACAGTGGTCTGACTGAAAGCATCACTATCAGGCTTATGCGCATTAACTGTGGAGGACTTCTAAAATAACATTTTGGAAATCTGGACTTCATTTGTATCCTTGGCTCAGCGTTCAGCTGTGACTGCCCACCGCAAGAACTCCCATCAGATTTACACAGATGCTTGGGAAAACAAATGAGAAAACTGTTGCAACGGATACAGAAAGTTGGTTTTCATGCTCATCAACTTGCAGTTCACACAGATGATTTGACACTTCTCTTTATTTAAGATAGCACATATCTGTACATTTCACGTACAGACTCAAAACTACAAAACAGGAAACCAACTTTTCTCTCGTCTTGCCCAACATTGGTTGTGTATTTGGATGAGAACCACCTTTTTTGTCTAAAGACTTGTAGTGTGACTTTTCTTAGTTCAAACCTAGAAACTAGAGGAATAAGCCTAGAAGAGATATAAGATGGCAAAAGGCAGTTCTGGTGCTGACTGCTGGGTTTGCAAAGAACGCACCATCCCAAGATCTGGCAACAGACACCTACTTACACGAAAATATCCCAGCATCCTGCAGAGCTCAGTGTTGAATCATAGAATGCTTTGGGTTGGAAGAGACCTTTAGAGGTCATCTAGCCCAACCCTCCTGCAGTGAGCAGCGATGTCTTCAACTAGACCAGGTTGTCCAGAGCCCCATCCAAACTGGCCTTGGTCCAATGCTTCTCAGCATTTTTATCACTAGCCTGGTAATAAACATAAAAGCTCTGATAATAAAATATACAGATCTCTCCCAGTAATAAACATTAGAAAGTGGTCTAAACCCCTCTGGGAGCTGGGCCCGTTCAAACAGAATTCATTTTACGACCTGCATATGCAAAATCGAGGGAGAGTACAATACTCTGGATAGCAATGTGTTTAGAAGGAACTGGAGAACACAGTGGGCAAGAAACTCAACATAAATTCTTCCTACACTGTTGGGAAAAAAGGGTAAAAAAGTTAATGTTAAGGATGTGTGAAAAGAAGGAGAGTGCTCCGCATAAAAAAAAAAAGGGGGGGGGGCTGTGGTTTGGGGAGATACTGGTGGATTAAGTATAAAAATAATACCAGCTGATTAAAGACACGGGACTGCGACCTGGCAGAGGTGGAGAGAGATCAGTCCACCAAAAAAGATGACTGTGATGAGACCAACAGCTGATTGTGAGCACATTTCCAGTTCCAGGTAAATACAGGATCTTTCATTCAGCAGTTGAAAGCTACTGCTCACGATGGAAAGAAGGTGAAAACTTATAAATAATAAATAACAACACTGTAACTGTGTCTCACACAGTGACTCCCTCCCCTAGTAACTCAAAATCAGGGCAGGTGCCTTTTGGGAGAGGATGTTTTAATCACATACAAAACCTCAGTGTAGAGAGAACTGACTGACCTACGTGGTGTCAGAGGCAAGGTGTTCCCTTTTGGCTTTAAAGCTTGGTAAACACGTGATTCTACAAAACACAAAATTCATTGCAATATCCCCAATTATCCAGACACATTCACTCATTTCGCCTGATAAAATACTCACATTTATTTTTTTTTATTATGTATTTGGCATGAAACTCACAAATGCAAGATCCATCTCTGCGCAGATACAGGTTTAAAGAAGAAAAGCTTTTCAGGTGTAACACAGTGTTCTCATCTGCAGTTCTTGTGCCACTTGAAGACTGAGCCATGGGGTCCAGAAATAAGCCAAAGTGAGAAGCCCCTAGTGAAAAGCCATCAGAAATTCAAGACAGCTCTGAAAAGGGTTTGTTTGTGTTTGGTTACTGTGGTGGTGGCAGCTGGGGTAAGCTCTAGTTGCATCTGACCCATTTGACCACTTCACTGAAAAGGGGCTCATCACAGTCCAAAGCAAAGCACAAAGGCAAATTTAAATAAGCACCCATCTTTGGTTCCATTAATCATGAGCTCTTCACTATTTTTGGATCCCACTCTCCTCTTCCCCCACCTTGTTGCAACTCTGAAGGGCCTCTTATCAGGTCCATTCATCCAGGACCACCATCTCCATGAAAGCACCCTGTGTGGCACTGGCTCACTGTCACACACGGCTCTATTTCATTCCATTCCATCACCCAGAGACCCCTGACATGATTATTAATCATGGCCTCACTGACAGGGCGCTGAACTGTCTGCAGATGAAACTTCACATGCCCGTCCAGGGCTCCCCAGTTCGGACACGGAATTTGTTTCATCTTTGTGCAATCAAGAAATGGAGCACATTAGGGGAGTGAATTAACCCCAACTTCAGGTTCATAAAGGTGTCCCTGCTCTGTTTAATTAAATCTGTCTTAAAACCTCCTAATCCCAAACTAAAGACTTAATAATGTTCAGGAACCTCTTTTTCCTTATAATATATTGCTATAATCTGCTGACAGCTTAATATTGAAATAAACATGCTGCTCCTCTACCTGACCTGGCCAGCACAAAGACAAAAACCCACATGACTAAGACCAGCTTCTCCTAGAATGGCAAGCACACAGTGCACCAAGGATGTTGTATGCCATTAGTCTAAAGACCTTTTAATTTAATGCCACCAAGTAAGTGTCAAAGATTGCTGAAAACATAAAAAACAGCAAATAAAAATCAGGAGTGGAAGCAAAAACAGAGTGTGAAGGTTTGATTCTTTCTCTGAACATGCAGAGACCTATCCTTTTAGACTGAAGATGGCAAACCCTCACCCGTGGGTTTTGGGTATTACACATTCCTTTGAGAGAGTCCTGAGGCACCAAATGTCACCCCAGGCCTGTGCTTCATAGTGGCCAGAGAGAAGCTCTGCTCAGGCTCTTTAAATTTGGTGAGCAAACAGATTTTGTAATTCCTTATTTAAAAAAGTGAAGAATATTTGTTTCAGAGTATTATTAGCAAAATTCAGACCTAGATCAGAGCTTCCATCCCTCCATTAAAACACAGATGGCTGGATTTGGGATTTTGGTACCAGACCTGTGGTACCCTGGAATATTGATCTCAGCATCTGTGTGGTCCCAAGAGGTACCAACCACCACCAGAACTTTAGAAGGCAGCTTGTGGAAAGCAGAGTGACTCTACAGAAGATCTTTAAGGAGGCAACCATAGCAAGAGAAAAGCAGTGTGATCCAGCATTGGAGAAGACAGACAGGAGGAATAAGACACAGATGTACAGAGGCAGAGAAGCAGGCTGTAAGGACTGCCAGCCCATACTCAACGTGATTCATGGGAGGTAGATCAGTTCCTATTGCTCTTCTTCCCATATCCATGCTTACATCCAGGCTCAAGCAAGGAAGGTTACACCTTTCAGCACTCCTCCCTTCCCAAGATCTCCTGCTATGCCGCAGAGAGAGAAGACAGGGAGAGACGTAGAAGACTCAGACACAGCAAATGCTGCATCGTAAGAGAACATACAGCAGATGGAAACGCTTTCTACTCTTTCTTTCCCTAAGAGGATTATTTCAGCAGGGCCTGGCTGGCGTCCGCACCAGAGCTAAGACCCAGTGACCACGCCAGCCAGCCTTACCCTCCTGTCAAAGGGTTTCATTAAGACTTGGGTTCCCTGTTGCTCTCATGGTGACTTGCACGTGCTCACTAAATATCCTGCATCCACTCCCAAGGTATTTGCTGATACAGAAATCTCTTCCTCCCCCCTTGCCTCCCTTTCAAGGACCTGAGGCCACAGCACAAGTCACCATCCTGCTGAGAAATTTTCATTACACAAGGATAGGACAGAGCACTCAAGCTGAACGTGTATTATCAGAGAGGCAAAGACCTTATAACTGTACATCATGTCCACTCCTCTGACCATGCCATCACCCAGCTATGAGTGCATGTAAGCCACACAGAGCACAGCAAAGAGCAAGGAGCCCCTTCTCCTCATGCACTCCTCTCGTGGAGCAACCAGATGAATCGCTGCTCTCGACCAGCTCTGGGTGCTACTGCACCAGCTGCAAGAGCCACACCAGGGGTTTGCACCTTGGGCCTGCTGTCTGGGTTTCCTTCCTTGCTGAAGGGGCATTTCAAATGTTAGATCTCCATAAAAATCCCCACATCCCAAAGACTAAAGACAGACAATTGTGTTCCCTCTTTCCCAACCTATCTTGCCCTCACACCTGCCACTGCCCTGCTTCCTCAGACAGCCGGAGCAACCGTGCAGACCCAAGGGGGTCAGATCCATTTGGCTCAAGACAGGGAAGTCAAAGGACAGTCCCACCCATTTTAAATAACACCACAATATTTAATCTAGTTTTCAGATGAAAGCAAGGCATTTTCATCATTAAGCTCAGAGGTAGAAAAATCAGGATCCTTCTCTTTGCTTGCACAAGTCAATCCATCCAGTTCCGGAGAAGGACATCCTGTGGTCACACAGCGGGATGTTCCCAGATATTTAACTCCCCAGCACCTCAGGAATGTGGGACAGCTCTACCCATCTCTATTCAGGTAGGACTAAGCATCGATACTTCCAGCAGAATCATTCAGTGAATCTACCTGGGAACCAGGTCATTCTTTTAATCTCATTTCTCTGTTACCAGCTTGCATGAAACCAGGAGAAAGACTTGTCTCTGACTGTACAGGTAACTTAAAGGCACTTCCATTACAAAATGTAGCACATAAAAATGCATATACTCTTTCAGAACAATTGGCACTTCTCAAAAATCACTTATAAATCCTCTTCGATTAAAACTGAAGACAGAATCCATGCTTTTATGTTACTATCTGATGTGAAACTCCAGCATTTTTTTTCCTGGTATTTCTCACACATGATGGTTGCCTCTTCTACAGATGTTCATTAAGAGAGCTCAAAAGTAATCCTCAGTTGTGATATTTGAAAATATTTTTTTTTTCCTAAAAAGAAACACTAGAAATCTTTTGAAACAAAACCCTCAGTCATTTGGAAAATACAAATTATCTGTACTTTAGTCCCTTCCTTTTCTTTTACTCTAACCCAGTTTGCATTCTGTCATTAGAGAGGCCATACTTCCCTGCTCTTTATTTTAAGGACTTCTTCCCCACCCCCCACGACTGAAAAATTTGGAGAACTCAAAAATGTTAGCACAACTGTTAATTTTTGGGAAGGACGAGGAAAAGTAGTAACCTGCAAAGGGCTGATCAGGTCCAGTAAGATAGCTTTGAATTTTTATGGTGCATTACACATGAGAAAGTCAAAGAGACTGTGAAAATATTTATAATTCCTATTTAGAAGTCAGAGAATATTGAAAAAAAAAAATCTATTGCAACTTTTAAAAGTTTAAATTGTATTGTATTTTTCACTTGATTCTTCCTAAAGCTTTAAATTTCTTATTTGTCAAAACATTCAAAGAATAAACCACTCCAGAAGCACTTAGAAAGGTATACACTTGTAAACCCAGCATTCCTGGAACTGTCACAGCAGTTACGCCAATTATATCATTGTACACCAGCAGGCTAATTTAAGGTCTCTTTGTTTTCATAACCATTTAGTTCTTTAAAAAAGAAACACAAAGACTATATCAGCTAATGTTTGCAAGCTAGGATGCACAGCAAATCTTAGCTCTTGGCTTACATTAAGGATCTGTCTTTTAGCAAAAACAAATATCCAAGCAATAGCTATAAATATGATTATTTGCATAAAAATACTTATCACTTTACCCATATGCGAGCACACATACTGCAGCAGATAAACATGTTGCAAACTGCAGAAATAAACAGTAATTCACAAGTGACTGGATGCAGCAAACCTGTAATCTAAGTCTTAAATACAAGAGAGCCTCAGCGACAGACGGGTATTCTGTGACTAGTGATTGCCTGAGGTGGCTTAAGGCATGTTGCACTTGTGTCTCAGAGTGCACCACGTTTCTGAGAGCACAGACTAACACTACCATCTCTTGTGGATGCCCTCGCCCACCCCAGACACCCAAGCAGACTCAGTCAGGACTCAGTCCTGGTGTGCACTCAGTCTGACCAGGATCCCTAGGCACCACAGGGGCAGAGCACACCACCAACACTTGCTAATACTGGCCCTGAGCACTTCTGAGACTCAGCCAATGATTCCTGAGGATGCTGGCTGCCCATCTCTAAAACACAGACAGTAAATAATATTTAGAAAGGGCACCATAAAGTCTTTAAAGAGTTCAGTTTTCTGATAAAATCTCAAGATGCAACACTAGCAACATAACACAGACTTTCTTCTAGCCATCTCCTTATTTATGTAACAGCATCTTAACCTCCTGAAAATTTCTGGTTTTCTGGCCTCACACCCACCCCTCCCCATATATATATATATATATATATATCTTGTAAACTCACTGTGAAAGCCACCTTGAAACATGGCCTGCCAGTCTAATAACAGTTAAGGCGATGTAGCTTTCAAGCACCAGGGCCCAGGCCAGAAGAGAAAGCAACCAAAGACAACACAAGAGTCGCTACTGACTAAAGCCTTGGGGGAATTTTTTAAGAATATAAGGCTATATATGGTTATATGTGTGCAATATACGCATAATACCTATGTCTAATTCCACTGTATTGTAAACAAGTACACATGCCATACGGGAAAGTCACTGATGTGAACCCACATCGTGCACAGCACCATATTCTGCTTTATGTGCGCAAATCGCAGTGTAAAGGCAGATGGAGGGGCCAGTTGTGTTAAACCCAGGTGATTATGTCACCAGGTTTGGGGTTTTGTTTGACATTTTCTTTACCAGCAAACTGTCCATTAAGTTTTTGAGAGCAGAAAGCAAAAGGAGAGGAATTTGTGAAGTCGGTAGTCCATATGGCTGGTAGTGAGTTAATCTGCGTATAAGCAGCAGGTAGCATGAGCCAGGCTGTCTGTTGGGGTTGTTAGTAACCTAGGGGCAGATCATGGAACAGCAGGGAAGAGGATAAACTCGGCCTACAAATACAGTCAGGAATGTGGCAGGAAATTATTTTTGAAAACATACTCTGAAGCATAATAGCAACAATCAGACAGTCAGACCGTGTGTATGAAATCTATCTGGACTCAGGGCACACAACGGGAGTGAACACAAGTGTCTGATAAAGCAGACTGGGTCTATACATGTGTGTCCATGTATATATATATAAAACATACACTGTTCAAACAAAAAGTACATACGCATCAGAGTATATCCAGACAAACATTGCCTTGCCCCACAGTTCTAAGTGAAACAAGAATAATTTATTTGCTTATGCTTCATGCAAACCATCTGCCAAATAGCTTTATACAATTATTAATTATGTCAACACTAAAGAACAAAAGGCAGAGCAGCAGAAACAGAGAGATTCAGACAAGAGAAATTTTTTAAAAGGGAAAAAATAATGAGGAAATGAGCCACAGGTCACAAGAACAGCACAGGAGAAAGCCTTTGCACCCCCAGTACAGACTGTGACACTGGGCAGGGAGCAATACGCGACAGATAGCCAAGAACCAGCTGGCACAGAGGGACACAACCCAAGACAACCTGGACCAGATTTGTAGGGTAGACCAAAATAAGAAGCAAATGTAACTACATTTTCTAATTTAATTTTGAAAATGTCACTCAGAATTTTGGTGTTTTGAGTTTGTTCTTACAATTCAAAACAAAGATAAGACAGCAAACAACTGCCTAGGCTGGAACATTTTATTTTAGTCATCCTTTCTTAGTCATCACTGGCAAAACCCCAGATAACATTAACCCTCCAGCTATCACCGTCTTTAGGATGAGAAGTGGCAAACATTGGACAAATTAAGCAAAACGGCACCACAGAGATGGATAATCAGTCCTTCTTTTGAGGAGAAGGGGTGAAAGTTAATCAATTCATCTTTGTGCATATGTAGATACAATGGTACCAAGGGACCATTTAGCACCACCACCTGTCGTCTTCTATGTCCAGTAGAGGACACCCAGAAAAGAACGCAAGAGTGAGATACTTCAGCCATGTACTTTCCTGGTCACAAGGAACTTGCGGTTCAGGAACTTCTAGAAGCGTTGCCTTTGTATTTTGTACTAGCAATTAGTGCATTTGTAGGACGTCTATTTTAGCCTCAGCAAAGACCAGCCCTCTTTACCGACCATAACAAATTGCAAGACAGTTCAACACAGAGAGAGATACCTTCCCATCACAAGTGACAGCTATTCTTCCCCAAACTTAAGCACCAGAACAAATCAAACATGATAGATGTCGTTTGTATTACACATTAGTGCACTACAGGAAAGCCACAGCCTCTAGTAACGTGTGCTTTATAAAAACCTCCAGCACAGACTGCAGAGTTAATAAACAGAAAGGAAGCAATAAGGAATTATTTTCATCCAACGATTCTGATCTTCTGTGCAGCCACTTGGAAATACAGATATTTTTCCTGCAAGTGGCAAAGTTTTGAAACTTGGGTGCAAAAGAACGCTGCTCTTTTAAATAGGAAAAGTAGCGTCACCTCATCCACGAGGTACCTTACCCCCGGAAACAGATGCTTCTGTCTCAGGTGAGCACTAGAATGCTGTTCAGGTCCAAACACAAAGTCATGCAGCAGGGAAGTATTTACAGAAATAATATTCCTTGTGATTAAAGCCTGGCCATAAATTGCAGGATGACAACAAAAAGGGACAGAGAAGAGCTTCCCTCAAGAATACAGATGGGCTTGGAAGGGGCATGAGGCATAAGCCAGACCTAAAGGGAAAAACAGGTCAACGTAAGCGTGAAATAAACTCAAAAGAGGTTCTCCCATGAGAGACCTGCAGTTAGGAATTAACTGTATTTGACTTCCAGCAACTAGGAGGAAGAAAAAGACTGGTTAGGCAGAAGGAGTGTATGCTACTCTCTGGATGATCTCTGTACCTGGCTACGAAGTTTCAGAGGTGCTTTTCCCAGCACAGAAAGTCCCTGTGAGGCATTTCACTGCATCTCAGCCATCTCTCCTCTTTTAAGAGGGGAAGTTCTTCCTAGTGGGAAAGAATCTTATCACAGGTATCCTAGTGAAATGCAACAGGAGAAACCAGTCTTTAGTGGATGAAGGGAGTAGATTGGAGGTCTGCGTACCTTAAACCCTAGCAACTATAGGGCGTTGGCATGTCCTTCACTGCCACAGGTCTGTCCCCACTGCCAGTCTTGTCCCAAAGATCAGCTACACTAGTGATGCAAGTCTCACGAGCGGAGTACTCGAGTAGCTATTAACACAGCTACACGCTGTCTGGGCTGGAGGTGAAAATAAATCTTTTTCCTCATCCTTAACTGTCAGACTCTTCCTTGGTCACACAGATAATGTCCCCCCCAAAAAGACTACGTGATAAGTCCAATCTGAATTTTAAGCTTCATGTGGGATTCAAAGTTAATAAACTTCTGTGAACAGTCTTTCCCTTCAAAGGGTTCTCATTAGTCCTCAAGTTCTGCTTTTCTCCCCTTCTTCAGGTTCAGATGTCCTATATAGATCTATTCCTTCACATTGCCTCTGCAGCTAGTTACCTTACTTTGTTAATTTGTACAGTCTCTCTCCAGCTCTGTCCTAGACCTGCACAGTGATCTTATTGATGCTAGCTCTCATAGCTCACAAATACTGCCATATTGGCCCTAAATTAAACGCAAGATTTCTTACAATACTTTAGCTCACGTATGAGAAAATTCCTTCCCTCCTCCTGCATTTGCTCCTCTCCCTTAATTCTCCATTCCTGCAACAGGTCAAACACTTCTCTGCACTGAGACCCACTTGTTTCAGGTGAGTAAGGAGGAGAAAAAGGAGACGCAGCTTTTCAGAGGGCAGGTTGCAGCTCTGTGTGCCAGTCCTGGTATCACTCAGGCATGCACAGGCTGTGTGGAGGCAGAGTTTGACTTTGTAGGTAAATGATTTTTGTCAGGTATCTCAGCCAACCAGCTGGCACTGCCCAAGCTGCCCAAAGGGAGATAAGGCTGAGATCCTGGACACTTCCATACTGACTGCACAGCTCCCACCTCTGACAGGAGGAGAGTGCTTTGCACTGCTCAATTCTTTAAAGAACAAATGGAAAACCATCAAGTTAATGGGGAGGTTTTGTGTGTGCTAATTATAGCACACAAAACCCCATTGTCTATGTCCAAGGCTGGGTCACACTGTTGTTACAAAGCTTTTGTAACTCTACTAATGCCTTTAATATAAGCTCCTATTAATTGTATATTCAACTTAATTCCTAAGCTCAGCGCTACCGGATCGCACTAGCCAGGCGGCTGACTGTAATTACAGTGTGCTTATAGTGTGCTTAACCCGCATTTATAAAGCACGTTAATTCTCATGATTCTGTTTTAATTTGGTGAAGGATTGACAGCCTTTTGATTTTGCTCCACAGATCAGACCTAGCATGAGTGGCAGCCAGGTAAATACATGGTGCTATCCAGCAAATGCGGCTTGCTTTTGCTCTGGAAGGAGGCAACGTGGTGCTTCATCCTCCCTTGGGTACCTGGAGCTACACCATCCCTCCAGCTTCCTGCAAGCTGTCTTTTTTCTTGCACATACTGGTTCATTAGAAACCTTTATCTCCAGAACAGCCACCCTGTTAGAAGGCAAAAAGAGGAGCCCAGGGCAAACAGGAGTTCCTATGATTGCCATGGCTGCCAAGGGATCTGCAGCCTTCAAAACACAGTTTCCCTGTCCATGGAGTCCCACAGTTCCAGGCCACGGCGCAGTATTTCAGCAATTCTAGAAACTAGACGAAGCATTTCCTCAACCGTTTCAGAAAAGTTTTGGATTGTATCTATAGATGTTCATAGATCAAGGGAAACACCACTTTGCCTATTTGCTTTTCTACCTCTACTGGAAAACTCAGAGAGGCACTGATAAAATCCAGCACGTTGCATGAATCTGGAGAGAAGCCAATACCTCATTTACTCAGTTGGCTGTCAGCCTGTACGAATTGCCATTTTTGAATGACTTAAGAGCACCGAGGCATACAGATCTTCCTGGTGCTCTTGCCATGAGTTATAACAGCATCAGGGTGCACATTGCTTATGTGCTATAGAGCACAAGCTGCAGGTGGGCCACAGAGGACTGAAAAGCATTGAAGCTTTAGGATGACATTATGGCTTGGCTGTATCCAGCACCATCTCCACTTCCCTGACACCCCAACTAGCAGGTAGCTCCTGCCTACCATGTTCTCCTGGCTAGCAAATTAACTTGGCAGCAGGTCCTGATTTACCTTCCCCTACTTCCCCTGGTTGCTCAGGAAACAATAAATAGCAACTAGAGAAAGTCCTGTGGGGAGACACTAGAAAGATGAGTGATCTGGATATGATGTAAGAGGAAGAAAATAATCTCACGCTGAAGATGACGCAAGGAAGGTATCAAATATGGAAAAGATTGATGAAAGGGGAAAGCAATTTTATGTCCAAGGAGCGCAGGACATGAAGCAATGGACTTAAATTGCTACATGAATGGTTTAAGTTAAACATCAAGAAAAATCTCCACAGGCTGGCAAGGGATCTTCTTTAAAAAAAAAAACAAAAAAAACCAACTGGTTAGGCAAACACGTCAGGCACAGCTTCGTTAAAAAGCAGCTCATTTTACGGCATGCAGATAGGCCTAATGACTTCCCAGGATTTCTTACAGCCATCTTTTGTATGATTCTTCAACCTTTATATTAGCTTTTTTTTGTGTGTATGGCTGTTTCTCCATTATTACCCTTTCCTTTGGCAAAATGGTTTTAAATGTTAACACATGCTCTCACTATACAACTTAACACCAATACCCAATCTTCTTTCTCTCTCATTCATGTTTTCTCTGAAAAAAATGTAAATAAAAAACCCTCTATTTATTCATGTAACTGATAAATATTTTCAACCAATATGTTCTTTTAAATAAAATTAATTTATGCACAAAATGCCAACTTCCAAAAAACTTTTTTTTTTAAGTTAGGTTCTCAGTGAAAGCCTTGTCATGTTAGAAGACCGTTTTCAGCAAAATGGACTTAATCTTTGACTTATCTTCTGACAACAAAAACGTAACTTCTTTACTTGAAGCAATAATTGCAATGTTCCTTTTATTATTCCTTTTTACCATTTCCTGCATTAAACTCTTCATTAACCTATCACTCTGATTACTTTTAAAAGATGGTTATGTATTTTTCAGAAAACAAAGGCAACCAAAATATATGGACTAAAAATGTTTATATTGTATACACTAGACCATTGCCTCTGCATATGAGCACACATTTAAACACGTGCACCAGCAATAATATCTCAATTTTACCGATTCAGAACCTGCTTAATCTTCATTTAACAAAATCCAAACAAGGAAGCCCTCTGTCCCCAAATGCTGCTCTGCCTTAATCCCAACAGGCGGGCTCTGGGCTTCTCTATAGATGTGATTATTGCTGTCCAATTCTTCGCCTTTCTCTCAGGGCCAGTCTCCTTATGCAGGATGACTCATTAGCCTCCATCCCCGGCAGGGAGCTGACATCCAATTAACTGGCTGACAATCCTCCAGTGGCTCCCACTACTCCTTTAAGGCTCTGTTTACAAACACAGGCTGTCGCGCCCATAAGGGAGGGGAAGTTGAAAGTCCCCCTGCCAGGCCAGTTTGTTCAAAATCTTCAGAGCCCTTTAAACAATACCTTTGTTGGGTAAAGATGGGACATATTGCTTGCAGCAGGATGCAAGGCATCCTAATGGCTACATCTGCGTTTGGCGGGAAAGGGAACAGCAATTGGTATCGAAACAGGAGCGTCATGACACAGATCGGGGTTTCAGCCGGGAAGCCAAAGGAAATCAGCATATGGGGAAATATCGTTGAATTCTGTATGGGAGCGCACCTAAAGAGTTTGTCCATAGTGATGTAAAGCATTCTCAGAAAAAGAAATAGGCTTTTGAGTATAAAATTACAGGTGTAGCAAAGTTTGTGCACCATCTGCACCAGGAGATAGCATTTTATTAACTCCCACAGTAAAGAAGCTCAAAGTCCCCCACACGCCCGAGCAGGAACACGGTGTTACTTGCAGAGAACACAGGAACACAGGTTTTCACTTTGAAGAGACTCACTGCAGAGTGTCTCTGCCTTTGATCTGTCAGTGCTGGTTTTATTTGCATTAGGAGTTCTGGTTAGATTTTTTTCCTTTTGACCAACTCCAGAGAAAATAAGGTGTCCAGAAAACTAATCACTGCTACTCGATTTCCATTTGGCACTAGCTAAACCAAATAACTGTTCCTTCTCAGATAAAGGTCTGCCCTGGAGCAACTTCAAACTAAAGTCAGAAAAGGTCCTCCTAACTTGGCAGCTGGGACATCTCCCTGGCAGCAAGTTTGAAACTGGACTTCAAATTCACACATTCCTGAGTATTTACAGGATTTTTGGATCGTGATCTAAATCCTAATCATCACCTCCAGCTCCCTTTCCGAGTGAGGTACTGTACTGGGCTTGTGTGGCAAGGTTTTGGTACTGGGGGGGCTACAGGGGAAGCTTCTAGCAGCTTCTCATAGAAGCCACCCCTGTAGACCCTCACTACCAAAACCTTGCCACGCAAAACCAGTACAGGTACAAAACGACTGACTGATCCAGACGCTTTCAAACCTGAGCCCAGTTCCTTTGAATTTTCATGGACATGGTCTCATCTTTTGAAATAACCTGCACTTGCTCCAAACCAAAGCAGTGACTGGTTTTTGCAGTGGGGAATGTTGACACTACCTTGAGAAGGTTTCCACTGTCCCTTGCTGCTTTGTTGGGTAAAGAACAGAGTGGAGATGGATCCTGAGAGAATCAAGCAAGCACCAAATCCTGGTTCTTTTTGCCTCCAAAGTTGCTTTGCACCATGCACACAGGTTAGTGAGGTTTTATGCTGGGCTTAAGTGCTGCTTCCTTCAGAGCTCTCCCTCACACTATTAGAGTGACACAAATGAGAATTTATTGAGAATTTAAGCCTGAGCAGTTAATCTTGGTTCTTTGTCTAATATATATATCACAACAGAGATACTGACACAGGGATTTCAATAAGAAATAACTATTCCCATTTGGTTACAATAGCGGGCAAAGCTTTCAGCCAGAGAAGGCAAACGCAGAGCAAGGTTTTGGTCAGAAATCCACTGTAAGAGCAGCTTTAGTAGCCCGAGAGTTCATCCCTTCACCTCCTCCAGATGATTGCTAACTATAGATTAACACCTCAGTATCCTGAATCTGTAGTACAAATTACATCAGTGCTTCCACCCTGAAGCAGTGCAGTCAGCCAGGTGAGCTCAAACCACCTTCAGCAGCAGTGCGAGGTCTCACAGCGGCCTTTCACATTCTAGTCCCCAAATGAGCTGCAGCATCCTCTCACAGGAGATAAGAAACAGCAGAATGACAGGTACTTATTGAGACCCAAAAGTCATTTCTGCTCTCACCATCTAACCACAGCTTAAAGTACAGCCTCTGCTAAGAAAAGCTATTGCTGTATCTGGGTGAATTATATTCCAAACTGTCATGTACAGATTGACTGTACCCACTAATTAACTGTTCTATCTCATTACATTATAGGAGTGGCAATGATAATTGCCATGTGCATCATGGTATGACAGTGGAGCCAAGAGCCAGCCAGCACAGCCGTGCACGACAGAGTGTGGGCCATGTCCCTGTCCCAGGCCCTGGGCTGTGCTCCAGCTGCAGCCTGGTCACAGGAAAATTAAGGGTCCTTTTCCAATTTCATTCACGTTGCCCAGGAAAGTTATGAAAACCTCCAGGAATGGCAATTCCACAGCCTCTCTAGCTTATGTTTGGTTTGTTTTTTTTCCCTCCCCTCATATGTAGATGGAATACAACTTGTCCCAGCTTTCGACCGCTCCTTGTCCTTTCACTGTGCATATCTGAGAACAGTTGGCCTGTCTTCTCTGTACTCCCCCAGGGCAGTGGAAGACTGCCATCAGACTCCCTTAGCCCTCTTCCCCAAGCTGAGCAAACCCAGCTCCCACACAATGGTGTGCTCCAGCCTCTTGACCAGCTTAGTGGCCCTCTTGCTAAATTCTGCAATTTATCAACATCTTTCCTGCACTCTGAAGACCAAAACTAGATGCAGTACTTCAAACGCAGCTTCACCACTGCCTCGTAGAAGTCACTAACCATCTTCCTCAACCTGCTGACTGTGGCCTTGCAATTCCATCCCAGCATACAGATAGCCTTCTCTGCCCACTTTTCCTTTGTCTAGATAGTCATATAATAACCTGTTTGTTGGCCATGTCAAATCATTCAAGTCCTAGAGTTTATTCTGCTGCCTATTATTAAAATTGCTATCTTTCTATGCTCAACATTTCCAGTTAATCAAACTATAAGGACCCTAAATTTGCTTTAGAAGTCTGGACAGCAATAAGCCCACTCTTCCTGGAGACCATGTATGCCCAGGAAAAGAAAATAGCCTCTAACTACACTGTTTTGAATCCTGTGGCACAGCCCAAATCACTTGTGAAAGACCAACAGATGGACAGAAAAGGACACTCTCCTCCCCCCCTTAGCTGGTATCAATTCCCATTAAATACTCTCCTGTGTCCAGACTATGCATGCTGACCACTCAATGCAGACAGAACTGCAATCCACATTGATGAACTTCCTAACAAATTCTGTGCGTCTCTGTCCTTGTTTCTCTACCAGTCACACTTTCACTCTGAATTTTCCTCTAATTAATTCCATATTAAGCACTGAGAATCTGCAGGGTCCTCTCAGACATCCCTTGTCCCTTTCTGTATAGGCCCTCCGGGTCCCCAGTGGTAAGCCCACTGGTAAAAAGCTGACATCTGTGCGGCAGCTCACAGGCTGCAATTTCAGGTATAGCATGTGTTGCACCTTGAACTGCCGTCTCATTTCAGACCTCACCATTGAGACCAATTAAGTACAGAGCATGCAAGGAGCTGACCGAGTGTCGCGTGCTGGCTATAACCACAAGGACTTAGAGGCCACAAATCTGTTATTACCAAGCTGTTCCCGACAGCAGCATGCTGCCTCCTAACAAAAAGAATAGATTAGGATCAATCAAGTTCCCCTCTGGCTTGTCAGTGGGACTTTGGACCACACCTTCTACCCAAAACTTTCCTCTTCTCCTGCTTCCAAACACCTAGCCAGCTCCAGGCTAACAAGGTGGCTGCTGAGTCAAGCAGGAGCTGAACCATATGTTCATAATTAGTTAACTTCTTGCTTTGTCGCTAGAGGCACTATCAATAAATCAGCGACAGCCCGTAGTGGCCTTAGGAGATGCAACGAGCTACCCCCAGCCAGCACGGAGCCCTCCCCTCCACACGGGCGACTGGAGCACGGGCCGTATTTCATTCCAGCTGCAGCATTGTGCGGTGAATTAACTTTATCCTCAATTTAAAAAGCCAGCATGAAATCAAAAGAGACTTGAGAAAAAGAATAAAGGGAAAGAAAGAAAGAAGAGGAAAGGGTGGGAGGAGAGGGAAAAATCCTAGCAGGTCAACTCAGAAAAAGTCTGGTGAGTGACAGTCTACAGGGATGGCCCTGCTTAACCCATTGCTGCAAGGCTCGTTGTTTGCAGCACATTAACTTTCAAAGCCATTCTGCCTCTTATTCCCCAGCACTGTGGTTGAAGGTTTCTTGTTACACACTAAAAGGGGACTCAGTGATATAATTCTTTTTTAAACGAGTCAAACATATTGTTAAGTACAAGCCTAGACAGTGGGTAAAGTGGAGCAAGAGCCAACAGCGGCAGGGTGAGACCGTCTGTCTGGAAACATCATCGAGGCGAGCGTGCTGCACACAGCACTGCCTTCAACTGCGTACCTGAGCAAACAGTGGCCTGACTAAGGTATATCCTGCAAACAACTCAATCTCCACCACAGTACATGGCGGTCATCTGTGCTCACTGCTCCACTCTGAACCTCGGGAGATGCGGTTATTGAAAAAAAACAAAACAAAAAAACAACCCCCCCACCAAAACTAAAAAGCCATTTGGGATTGTTTTTGTCTTTTTTTTTTTTCCCCCAGTGTGTGGTGCGTTGCTTTGTTTTGAAACATTAATAAAAAGAGCAAGTTAGAATAGGTTCAGTGATGGTACAGACCCAGGTCTGTCACACTAAAAAAGTTCTCATGTTTTCAGTTTGTTCATACCAGACTGAGATCAGATACTCCACCCAATTTGGGAAAGTCCATGGCAATAGTCACGCTGCGTGGTGGTAAGCCAGTCTCCCTAGAGGCAATGGAGAGTGCTGAAGACTTCTAGAAAGTGATCCACAACACTCTAATCTGGAGCCTGCCTATCGTAAGGACCTAGGTAGCACCTCTACAGACTACAGAGTTATGCCCGCAACCTGAATATCACTCACTACTAAATACTCAAATGCTTCTAGGTAACTACTAGCACAGTCATTCTGCCTGCCTGGAGGTTTAATGGAAATAAAGTCTGTGCTTGCGGTGCTCCCATTGGCAACCCTCCTTTGATTAGAGATGTACTTGAAGAGCTTGTTGCTGTAAGATGAAGATGGAGCCTTGTGAAAATGCAGCCATGAAAAGATTCCTTTCCCCTGTTTCTGCTCTTTTCGCACCAGCCCCTCATCTCGGAGAGCCCTGGCCCTCCCACAGTCTTCCAGGACTGCTTCGCTGCTATGCTTATCCCACCTGCTTTCTTGCTGCCTCCTGGCCCCTCTAAGTCTCCTGTGCAGGAGAAACTGGCTGCTCTGCCTACTCTCCATCACCGAGGGAGGCACTTTGCCGCCTCCTCCTCCTCCTCTACAACAGAGCTGCTCAGATTTGTCAGTCCACTTCTCTACTGTGTATGTACACACATGAATCCTATGAAATCAAAACATCCCTGAGGGGCAACTGAGGCTCAGGCAAACCCCAGAGAAGACTGTGTGCAGGACAGGATGACATATCCAGCCTGTAGTTCTGAAAAGTTTTCGAAGCTGCTGACTAATCCTGGAAAGCCTCAACTCCACAACCACTTCTTCCCCCCGCTTTTTCTTTCTTTCTAAAGAAAGTCCCTGGAAGTTCCCCAGGTGCCTCTGCACCAGAAACACCTCCCCACTCCACAGCCAAGCGCTTCTCCCTATGCAGATCCACTGTCTCTCAGGTAAACTCAGAGCAAACCTGACACACCCACCAGCTGGACCGGTCTCCTCACTGACATGTAACTCTGGTGTCTTCTTCCCTTTGATTACATGTGGGGAGCACTGACTGAATCCCCAGTCCTACTCCTAACACCTTACTTTGAAAGACTGCCGCAGGACTGCCTCTGGTCTGCTGAAAAGGCAGATGAGAAATGGTTACAGCACTGCTACCTCCTGATCTTCCTGATTTATTCCGCTATAGAAGCTGCCTGGTTGGTTAGCTAGGCTCATCCCTTCTACACCGATGGATTTGGGAGTGCTGCTAGCCACAAAGCCACAGGCTTGCCTCAAGTCTCTTACAGAGGATGCGGAGAAAGGAATTCAACACTTTACAGTAAAACGAAAGCAAGAATAACTTCATAGTCCAGTGGTTAGGACACAACCCCCCCCACCAAAAAAAAAAAACAAACCACAAAAACCAAAAAACCCTTGTGTCCTGCTTCCAGCACTGTTTTAGATTTTACAGTAAATATTTACTGGCTAAAGCCCATGAACTGCTACTAGTGCAGGAATGAGAGGCCAGTCCCTCTCTCCCAGACAGGTGCTTTAACTGATAGGTTGGAGCCCTGGTCTTGTTTTAGTATTCGTTCTTCACTAGGAGGCTCTTCTACTTCATTTTGATGCATTAAAAAAGCCAGAACACACCCCAAACCTATGGATGTGTCCTATATAATTTTAGCAGAACACTTCTAAATTTTAGGTCATCTGTCTATTAACTGAAATTTCTGGTTCAGCCCAGGTAAGGGGAAACCAATGATTTTAGATTTTTTTCCCCCCTCACTGCTTCCCATTGCAACCTCATCAACACCGATTCTCTCTCTAACACAACCTCTTCTGCCACTGACACACCTGAATTCAAAACAAACAGAACAACATGATTCTGAAGGAAGTTGAGTTTTAAAAACTCTGACATAATTTTAAAAAGTCAGACTTCTAAAAAACACAAAAAGATGAAGAGACACCATTTATTTCAACAGAGTTCCTTGATCTTGTTGTTTCACATTATAGTAGTTTTGTCATGGGCCTCTAACCCCTTTAGGGGAAGAAAGGAAAAAAAAAAACAAAAACAAAACCAAAACAAACCACCAAAACCCCAAACAAAACCAACAGCCAAGAAGGATATTAAACCTGATTATCACAAGCAAACTCCCATGCTCAAGAAACTGCATTCAGCTTACACACATGCACATTTCAAATGCAAACATACTGCTTTCCAGTCTTGTGGCACAATATCTGGTTGCTTGTCAGTGATAAACACAACCTTATTCTTCCTCAGAGCAAAATGAAATTCATCTAGCCCGCAGAGTTTGGAAAGCATGTGGAGATACAGAAGCAAGTATCTCATGAGCACCTGACCACCGACCAGCTCCCTTCAGGACGGGACGGCTTGGCGTCTCCATCCTGCTCAATGCGAACAACAGCTCAGCAGGTGCATCAGGGGTAACACGGCCAGACCACTAGATTAACGCAGCAGTTCTACATGGGCAATATTAACCCACACTCGCAAAGAGTGAGCAATCACTAACTGCAGACCCTAAGAAAACAATGTTTAAATGGAAGCCGAGATCCTGATATAAAACTGCAAAAATCAAACTCTATCACCAGTCCTTTATTTTTTCACTGGCATTTATAAACGAACTGTTAGATGAAGGCTTTAATACTAACTGCTAGTAGCTTAGGAAGACTGTTCAGTAAAAGGCAGAAACACACTTTCATTAATTTTTTTTTCCCAGAACGTGACTGAGAGGAAGCTTCTAAACCTTTAATCATTATCAAAATATGCACTTCGGAACCTAATTTTAGAAAAAAAGTCTGCAAAATCTGAGTATACAGCTCTGTGCTACCTCCATGCTATGTTGTTTTTTCTATAGCAGAGATATTCCAGAATATTAAAGAGTTGTCTTAAGGCTCAAGTTTCTGGCTATATTTACACAATTACCTAAGAATGTCACCTTAAAAGGTCTCATAGATGCTAAAAAACCCCCAACCCTTTAAATTGGAACTTTGGTAAATCTAGCAATAAGAAGCAAAAAATAATTATTCTATAGTTTGTCTCAAGACTCAGTGAGCACGATTTATGCTATTTTTAACTCTTTACATGGACAATGCTGATTTTGGTATCAAAAAAAGCTTTTTTCATTTTGATAAATAAATAGGCTGACAATAACATTGCTCCAGTGTGGGCAAATACACAGATTTATGTCACTGGACAAAATTAACCCATTCTTTCGGATTTGGAAAATGCTGGTGAAAGAATATAAGCTGTGGGGAGAGGGAAAAAAAAAAAAAGAGAAAGAAAACTACAGACCTGGACTTATTAAGGGAATTAATCTGGTGAATAACTAAGCTCAGTGAAGAGGTGGAAGATAATCACTTGCTGCTCTCAGGATGTCCCAAAAACAAACTAGCCTTTCTACCAGCTTTAGTATTTGGAATACTAGAATTTTCTTACTTGGAGCCACCTGAGATGGAGGGTGAACACAGCCTAATGCCTCTATATTGCTCAGTTCCACCCCTCAAAACTTAAATCCCATTATAAGAACATGCGTGATTTACTCTGCTGAACCACCCTCCTGATGTGCACGGGTGGGACCTGAAGGAGGGACACTAGCAAGCCCTCTGGTGCCCACTTACTGCACCCTTCCATAAAACACACTGACATCCAGGAACACCTGAAAGCCAAAACATTTTCAGCAATAAGCTATCCCTCCAAATTCATGGTACCAAACCACATCTTTGAAATTATAATAAAGTCTATAATTAGTGTTACTCTTCAGAATAAAAACGCCAACAATTACAGAGGGCTATTCCTCAGTAAGAGCATCTAACGTAGTATCTTCCTCATCACACATTTGGGGTAAACAGAGGTAAAAGTGAATTATTCAAGGTCACTTTGCAGGCCAGCAGCCAACCCAGAAACGAGCACTGCAGAGCCTTTCAGTTTCCCAGTGAAGTATTTTGTCCGCGTGGCCACGGCTCCTTTCTGCCCCGAAGCACCAGCTGTGCCCAGACTCTTCCTTGGAGACTTGTATCTCCTGGGCGCTGGAGATGACAGGTCTAAGCCCTACCACTGAACACAAACTCCCTTGAAATATGCGGAATCACAAAAGAACATCAGGTGAACCTGCTGCTTTTCAAACAGTACAGCTTTCTGCCTTCTAAGAGGGAAGTCAGTGAACGCTGACCCGAACAAACAAGGGCCCCAGCATGCACGTCAGGAGGCTGCTGAGCTTCAGTGCCAGCCATGGATGACAGACCAGTCACTGGGGGTTCTGTGGATGGCAAGAGGTCTCATTTCTGTCTGAACAGGAAGAGAGAAAAGAAAGATGGAACAGAATCCACAGTAGCTTCTGGGCAGCTCAACAGCTGCCATTAAGTCTCTGTTCCTTCCAGTCACATCAGGAGACTAGGACACAAGAACCTTGGGTCAAGAGAAAAAGTCTCCTCTCTGAAGCCTGCTCTGTTGCACTGTACTAATCTCTTCCACCTTTCCCTGCTGTACTACTACAGTTTCTAATGGAAGTGTAAAATTACAGTAAGGCATCAACGAATCCTGTTCTCTCATAAAGGGGCAGTTAAACCCCAATGATTTCTCTTGTTTCTTATTCACTCTGAGGCCTTTTTACACTGCTTTGGCACAGTACAAGGCTGCAAAGTGGATGCAAACCTCCCCTCTCCCTCCCCCTTTCACCTCCAGGATAGCATAAAGTATAACTGGACAAAAAAAAAAATATCCTGTTCGCAGTTATCGTTGCACATCATTGCTGCAAGGGAACCCACGCTCCCATTGAAGTGTGTAAACTTTTGCTTGAAATTAAATTTCAGCAAAAATTCAGGGGAGAAAACAGCTCTGATGTGCTTTGAATGGAATTCTTCTTTTAAAAGGCTTTGGGATTTGGAAGACATTTACTCTTTTAATCCATTATATCAAAATCATTGACAAAATCACAATGAAACATTTTGTTCCTTCCTAAAAACAAAAACCAAAGAGGGGAAAAAAAAAAAACCTCTCACAGAGAATTAAAAAGCATTCAGGTTTCATTCCAACGAGCTGGGCGTCAGGACCTCAGCATTCTTCAAGAAAAGAGATTATTGTCTCCAGCCAGTGCTGGTGTAAGCCTGTAAAATCCTCTGCCAATCTTTTAGATGAATTACCAGCCAACTAATTCCTTTTCATCACCAGTTCATCGAACACTACCTGCATGGACTAGGAGCTGGAAATTTTATGTATACAGACAGAGCCGGTTTAGTAGAATACCTCCCTAGTGACTTACTGTTTTAACTCAGCCTTTGAATAGTGTGCACAAAAACCCTGACATCTTTCTCAGCTCGTGACAACAACATCCTTCACCTTCTGACCCCCGACACATTTCCACACATCCTAGGATCTTTCTTTCATTATTGATTAGGGAAGGCAATGCCATACAGCTCTGCAATGAAGAGATGCCCTCACATATATTTACTCAGATCGGAGATCTCTGCCAAACTTCCCAACTGCCAGCCAAGAATGGAAAGTGCCCAGCTCTACACCCAAGGAGAGATGGAGGGGAGCCAGACTGCCAGCTCCTGAGCACCAGCCAAGAGGAAAAGCACTATTAAATAGGTGAAGCCCGGTACATAGGTACTGGCAGCATGCTGCACACTGGAGGAGCTCACAGGCCAGGTTATGAAGCAGGCAGATGCATACATCAGTGGCTGATTAGGCACGGGGCCCCATTCAGCTCTGCATCTGGTCCCATGAAAATTCATCCTAATTTGGATGAAACCCGTGAGCTAGCTGGCAGGTCTCCCTGCAAAATACTTTGACTTCAATAGAAAACACCATGGAGAAAAACACGGCTTTTCAGCACACCACTCTCTCTCATACTCAGCAATTTCCCCCAAAACACGATGGCCAACACTCGTAACATAGTCAAGAGAAACTGTTTCTATCACCTGCCATTTAAACATGGGACTACCTCAGTGCACTTGTTTACACCACTGAATCACTCTTCCGAGATGAAAAGGTTACTTAGCTGCAGAATGGCAGCTCAGTTCAGTGGTAATCTCTGGATGGAGGACCATCAACACAGAAGTAGCGTGCTGCTGATGCCAGACCAAGGATAAGCTTCGGTTCTAAAACCACATCAAAGTTTATGTTGAAACTTCCATCCAATTAGCCCCCAAAACTCACAAAAATTTCTCTGTTCACAATTAATATTGCTCTTGTGGAACCCAGTAGTCACAGCCAAGAACAAAGGGACTTATTTGGCCAGGGGCTACGAGAGTACATTTTTGATTACACAAACGTAAAATCTAAGCAAACACACACCACTCCCGATTGATAGATGAGGAACTGAAACACAAAGACGCAGAGACTGACTTGGGTCTATACCATAAATGGGTGGCAAACATGAGGTCTGGAACCTCAGAACGAGTGCTGCTATAATACTGTATAACATCAGACCCAGGAGCAGAACATATTTCTTTTCCATACACCAATCAGATTGACAACAGTAACAGATTCCCACCTGTATTTTTCAGGAGAACCCATCACCTTATCAAAAGCCAGACCTGAGATCTGCATCTCTTTAGGACCTCATTTTTTATGATACAATTCCAGCTGCTCAGAAGGAGAGGGCAAGTCACATACAATATATAGGGACTGGGATGTGCTCTGAGATAACGTGCCTATAGGATGCTAAACCAGTGCAATTAGTGCCCTCTTCAGACAGATGATCAATATACCCAGCAGAATTAAGTAAAATATTCAAAAGAAAACTCCAGGATGATAAAAAGTGTTATTCTATTTATTTTAATACCACAATGCTCTCACTTTCAATGACATTCTGTAGTCGTAAATTCTATAAACATACTGCATGCTCCATAAAACCAGCACTTTTTCCATTTGTCTTTCCATTTCAGGAGATAATTCCTCATTCCTGTACCTGGAGGTGTAATGAACTGCAATCTAGAGGGCTGCAAAAAAATAAATGGTCACCCACACTGATGAAAGATGAGGTCTATCTGCTAGAGGCGTGTTAAGTCCTTCTCAGATGATCAGGAAAATAGAAAAACAACCACACAAAATCAGACAAAACCCGCACAGATTGTTGTATATAAGCACATCAAAATGGCAAGCACATAGGATGAAAAAGATAAAGCTAAAGTCCAAATATGCCACAAAAGCCACAGATCTCCACATGTAAGTTTAGATCTGAAATGAGAGTAACATTTTGAACAGCCAAGGAGTAAGAAACAGTACCAGTGTCACAAGAGAGCACCCTGGAGGGCTGGCATTGAAGTTTTATGAACCCGCTGCCTAATTAAAGCAGTGGATAGGACAAAATGACTCAGAAGGCCCTTCTAGTCCTAGGTCTTCATGAGCAGTTATCTGTGCTTTATCCCTCTTCGAAGCAGAGATCTTCTGTCCCTTGTGACAGAAGAGAACCAAGATTAGCTGTTAACAGAACAGAGGTGATGACAGATGGGTGAGCACTTGTGTGCACAACACATGGCACGCATGTTATTCAAACATACTCCTTACATATTTCATCTGCAAGGATATTCTACACATAAAAGAGTCACTGCCTATGCATAAAAACTTCCTTCTAGATAAACCCAAAGCATGGCTGCAAAGCTATGTAACTTCATTTTCACAAGAAAAAAAGATGTGATTGTAACGTGATTTTCCGGTTCAGAATTAATCATGTCTAATAAAGAATATGCCTTCAAAATCTTAATGTCTGCATAGGCAGATAATGAGTTCTTTGCACAGTTGCTACCCAAAGGATAAATGTGGAAGATTACCGCAAACCTGGAGAAATATAACTTCTCGGCACCTTAAGACACTTTCTAGAAGTCTGCAAACACTTTCAAAGCAATTCAAGATTAATTGAATGTGACAGATATTCATTTGGATCGTCACTATTTAATTTGAGCCTACATACTACCACACACATACAAACCCATCAGATAATATCCATTACTCAGATTCAGTTTGTAGATCACTATAAAATGTTATCCTTTTCCATACTACTGCTAAAATACAACTTATTTCCTTGAAAAAAACAACCCTTTTCTGAACACTGACAATTAAGCCCTAGTAATATCAAACTCCCTCCTAGGGATCTATCAGGGATAAACCTCACTCGGTGCATACCAGAAAATACAGAAACAAAATCACATATACCTCAACACACTGCATGCCCTCATTTCAAACCAGAAGAAAGTGCTGAAGCCACTATGAGAACCGTGCCCGGGTAGGATAGCCTCTATCCACTGACTCACCACTCTTGCTGGGAGAAACTGCAGGTAAACCCAGAAAGGTCTATTACTCTTTTTTCATCCTCAAGTCACCTTTTTAATTTGTTTGTTCCTAAGTAATTGTAAAACTCCACAGTACTAGAAAGTATCAGCACAGGAGAGCTAGAGCCCAACAGCACTGAAGACTCAGTTTGACCAACTGCATTTTACAGCAAATGAAGTCCACAGGTGTATTTACTGCCACCTGACAATGATTCAAAACTAGTAACTGGTGTGAGAGAGTGATGGAAAAGGTAAACATTACGCTAAAATGTACCAGGAAGAGATAAAAGAGATAAAGATTTGACAATGCTTTTCTCTAAAACATGGGTACATTACACAGCAGACTGAGTAATTTTGGTCATCTGAAATACAGGTTAACGTCAGCTGGAATATTGTCTGAGATGGATTCCCTGTGGCTTTTATGTTAGGGGAAGACTGTAAAAGAACCTGCCTCATCTGACCTAAAAAGCAAAGGAAAAGACAATATGTGACAGCGCTCTGCAAAGACATCAAGGCTAAACACTACAGAGGGAGAAGTGTCTACACTAAAGCAAGAGTTTGGCATGAGGACAAAAGGGATTATACCTGCTATGAATACATTCAGACTGGAAACTAGAAAGTGTCCAGCCATCAGAGCTCAGAGTATGGTGTAGCCTCACAGTGGGAATAACGTAAGGAGTATAACCTAATTAGTTTTAAGAGGGAGACTGAAAAGTTTAAGAATGTCTCAACAGCAGGGGACTGGATTTGGGAAGTGCCTTTTAGTCCTGCATTGAAGGAGGAAGACTGACTAGAGAACAACCAGAACCTGTACCTGCATAAATTTCCATCCAGATGCATTCTTGCAAAGTAGCCTCATCAAGTTTAACTAATCACACCTTTAGTTCACAAACATCATCAGAGATTCATCCGAGTGCTAAATACCTATGTGTACCTAACCACAGGTTAATATCTTGAGTTACTGAGTGAGCCTCTATTCCACCACGGATACAGCAGCCATTCCTAAGAGGGATAAGAAGCACCGCAGCAGCAATACAGCAGAACAAGTAAAGAAGATTTGGGGTGGGTCTGGACACTTGTGCAGGTATTAGCATGAAAAGTAACACACACTGAAGTAAGTCTGGCATAAAAGTCGAATTAAACTATTTGTAAACATTATTATTTTTTCTCTGATCACCATCTGAGAGCCAGTTCACAATGGTCCAAATGCAATTTTAGGGCCATTTCTACACAAAAACGAATTAAACCAGGAAAGTCCAACTTGTTTATTGTTTGTTTATTTTTTTTAATCTGAAGAATTATCTTCATCACTGTCCTTTAAACCAGAAAAATCACTGAAGTTACAGAAGAAATTACAGGCACAAAGAATCCATGGCAATTAGCGCACTGCAATATTTGTTAGTGTGTTCTCAAAGCTTCAGAAAAGAGATGCCATGACATCCAACGTGAAAGCCTATCTCCACTGAAGCAATGCTGCAGTCTTGATAAACATTTCATGCCTGAACTTTATTTCCAATTAAAGAAGTGCATCATTGACTAAAAGAAGCAGAAAGAGATCTCGAGAGGGGCTGCCTCAGATGAACAGGAAAAGAATTAGCATATGATTGTTACTTGGATTTGTTTTACAGTATACATTGATGTGTAGCTGCTACCATGACTTGAAGCTCTTCTGTCATCATGTGTCACACACGTGCACTATTTTGCAAAATTGGCTCTTTCTCTCTTACACCAACAGCGTTTGTCTTTGACAGAAAGTCAGCCAGAAGTTCTCTCCCCACACCTATGAGGCTCTGATTTGGTGCTTTCACCCACGTACCATCTTTCACTCCCCAGCACAGAAACCATCGTACCATGAGTTGACGTGAATTCCTTCAGCTCAGAAAGCAAAGCAAAGCACTGTCAAAACCCAAACCAACTTGATACCAGCTGTACAGAAGCAACAATGGAGTGACCACGGGCTTCCTTCATACCTGCTTTTCACTCCAGGAGTGTGCCCGTACTCCTCCCACCACTTCTCAGAGGCAAACAGCATGCCTGAGCATACAAAGCTCTGCCAAGAGGAAGCAGAGGCAGAGCCACCAGCGCTGTGCCAGGCGAAGGGCCCTGTCTAGGAGCCGCCGCAAGCCAGCAACGCTTCTCCCCACACCCTCATCCACGCGAAGTGGGAAAGAATCTTCGCCCACTCATTGTTCCTCCCTAGACGTGCTCTCAGGCACTCAACTCTCCTCTCCCTGCGGCTGCCCTCAGTCCCCTGAGGAGTGAGCTGTGAGGGGGCCCAGGGGCAGCACTGGGGACCCCTCCGCTCCCCCCATCAGGCCTCCCCACTGCAGGCCCTTCCGCACCTGCCTCCACCCCACCCAGGGCCAGGCCGGCACCTCCCCAGGCTGCCTGGAGAAGCCAAGAGAGCGGCCATGAGCCCGGAAAAGAAAGCGCAGGGCGGCCTCGACCCAAGCAGCAATCAAGGATGAAGGCACCCCACCCCCCCAGACGCAACCACCATTTCCCCCCGACGGCGGGGGCGGTCGCGGGGTGATGACGTCACAGGGGCCGCTCACCTCCCCCAATGGCCGGGCCCGGCGCTCCCGCGCCTCGCAGGCAGCCCCAAGATGGCCGCCGCCTCGCGTCGCGGCAGGCCGAGGCTGCTGCTTCCGGAGGGGCAGCCGGGGCTGGGCGGGCTCCCTGGGGCTCCTGCACCTCCCTCGGGGTCACTCCGGGCCCTGAGGGCTCCTCCAGCCCGCGCTGGGGTTACCTGCCTCACCGCCCGACCCTGCGGCGGCTGCCCGCCCGGCCCAGAGCCTCTGCTGCCAGGCGCCGGCGGCCTCGGGGCTGTGGCCTGGCCCGGCTTTACCCGCCTCCCCCGGGCACCTTGCTGACCCTCCAGCCCCCAGGGCAGCAGTCCTCGCCTGGGTGCGTGCCTGGGGTGAGGGGGCCACAGCCGCCGCAGCACCGCGGGAGCACCCTGAGGCAGCCCAGTAAAGGGTGAAGGGACCCACCCAAACCAAGGAGGGCTGCGCTGGGCCTTGGCGCTTGCCGGGAGCGTTTCGCAGAGCCTGTGCGCCGTGTTAGCCAGCAGAGAACCTCCCCCCTGCATCCACATGCTCCACGCGGCCGTGCAGGAGAGGGGTTGGCGCCTGGGAAGTGTGGGTTACCCGTGATTGCTGTTAATGAAGCTTACTGTGCAGAGCAGGGATTTAGGAAAGCTAAAGGGTGACCCAAGGCTGGGTGCGGTGTGGATTTGGAGCATGAGCCCTTTTTGAAATACCTTGGTTGGAAAAAAACATAATCAAGGCGGGAGATGGCAGTGATTTAATTTGGCATAGCTACCAGTTTACCTGGGCAGCAACTTAAGAAAGTATGCCAGTAACAAAAGAATGGAAGGCAAATGGCCCTCTTAGGTTTGTATTGTCTCTGAGCCCCGCTAATGGGGTAACAGCACTGAGCGTCCTCCTGGGGAGAAAGGAAAGACCATCCCATATGCCAGCCCGGCCTGCCTTTGGCCCAGCCTCGCCCGCGGCTGGCCGCAGATCGTGTCTGCGGGCAGGTCGGGTTACCTCCCTGGGCAGCCCTTGCCATGGCAGGAGGCAGGATCCAGGCTGAACAACTGCTCTGCGATTAGCTTAATTCCCACCATCCCCTACGCTGTTCAAGGACAGACCCACAGTGAAGGGTTGTTTTGACTTTTTTTTTCCTGGGAAAAAGTCAAAGTCTATCCATGGATTTTAATTGCTGTGGAAATCCGATGTGAATTAGCGGTGACTATATGCAGACAATCTCCATCTTTCACGCACCTGCATATGGCTTTTGTAACATTACCCTCTATGGTAGTAAATCTTATACCACTGTCACAGCATTTATATCCTGAGATCTTCTCCTAGAAGCCTGAGGCTTGACAGGAAACTAATTCCCAATGAAGTGCGACATTTGCAGGAGCTTTTCACTGCAGACTGGGTTGTTCTGAAATCTGTACTCTCTTCTACAGAAGTGCCCTGTATCATATTAGCTTCTACACACTCCTGGGAAGCCATGGAAAACCCACTCCCTCAGCCAGGCACGTTGGACAAACTTGCTTCTTCCTGCTGGATTTTACAACTGCAAACACAGCTTCAAAACAAAACAGAACAAAACACTCACCAGCAACACCAGCAGCCCTGCTCTGAACATGTGGGATGCTGCACTGGATCCCTGCTCTTTTATTGGAATGAAACTCAGACACACCAGTTCAGTGCTGTCCTGAAGTGCGTCGAGGCTTTTTTTTTTACTCTCTCTCCTTCTTTTCTTTTCCCTCCTTCCTTGTGTTGATTTGTGGGGCCAGAATGACTTTGATTTCAGCAAGTTTGCTGTTTATTCACGTCACAAGTTTGACAGCTTTACACCAAATCAGATTGCTGGGTTTCAGGAGAGCTCTGAGGCGTCACTGGGAGCTCCTTTAGATTAAACCTCCCCGGTCTCCCCCCTCTCTCCCTCCTTCAGAGCCATTTAAACCTCGCTGGGGCTTTAACAGAAACGTGCTCCCAAGACCTGCATTTCTTTCTGCCACTAATATGGTAAGTGCTCTTGCATTTCTCTGGACCTGGAGACAGAAAAGGAGAAGCTGGTCTCTGTGCCCTGGGGGCTTGCAGCAGGTTTCGTGCCCTCTTTAAGATGGGGAAGGAAGAGGGCTCTCCTCCACCTGCGAGAGCAGTCTCTGCTGCTGTGCCTTCCCATGGGTGAGCGGATTCCTTGCTCGAAGCTCCAGGCTCTGCCGTTGCCTTGCAGAGATTCAGAGCTGCTGCAGATGGGGCTTGTTTGGAGGAGGGAAAAGGGGTGAATCCAGAGACGACCCCAAGCTTTGCTGCTGTGCGGTCTGGGACTCCTGCAGAGCTGCCGGGGCAGAGGAGAGTACGGGCAGCCTGGAGGTGACTCCGCCGGCTTTGCGCTGCTTTAAAGTTGAACCGAGCCCCCGAGGCGGGAGGAACGGACCGGCCGAGGACAGCCCGCGTCCTCCCGCCACCTTAAACCCGCTCTGGACCCCCTGAGCGTTTCCCGAGGGTTTGCGGGAAGCTCGGCCGCCCGCCTGGCATCCCTCTGCTGCGGGGGGCTGCGGTGCGGTGGCCCGGGCGGGGGGAGAAGCGGGCACCCGGGTCAGGGCTGGGAGCTCGCCGGGGGGGACAGGGGCTGCGGGGCTTCCCTGCGGCAGGCACCCCAGCAAGCCCCGGGCGGGACAGGAGCAGGGACCGGCCCGCAGCGCTGGGATGCGGCGGGGCCGACGTCACCTCCCACCCCCCGGGGTTCGCCCCATCGCCGCGGCCGCTTCCCTCCGCAGAGCACCGGCCGGCCGTGCCCGGAGCCGGACTTCGCCGGGGCCCCGGGCTGCGCCTGCCCCTGGCCCGGCCCCGCCGGGGTCTCCAAGGAGACGTGGGCCGCCCTCTGCACCGCGGACCCGCCGCCGCCGCCCGGTAAGCGCGCTCCCGCCGCCGGGGATTGGGGGGGGGGGGGCATGGCCGCGGGAGCGAGCTAACCCCCACCATCCCTCGGGTCTGCTCCCCCAGGGCCGCCGTGCAGCCCGCAGCTCGGCGCCCGGGACGCGGCGTGGCGGGGAGACCAGCTCTGCTCCCAGCTCTACCGCAACAAGCAGGTAACGGCTCCGCGCCCCCCGGCACCCCCGCTTCCCCCCCTGTATCGCACGTCCCCGGGCGGGTTTACGGCTCATCGCCCTCGCACCGGGAACGGCGGCAACCCGCTTGGTTTAGGGGTTTTTTTTTCTTCCTTGTTCGAAGTATTTGTCTCCCCCGTGTTGTCCCCTGAAGCTGGAAGAGCTGTTGCGGGGTTGCCCGGTCCCTTACAGCCCATGGCGCAGGCTGCCTCGGCGCTAGAGAAGACCAGGGGCATGGCCAGGGAGTCCCTCGAGCTCCGATGATGCAGAGCCTCATGCTGTTGATAGCGCGTGTCCTCCCGAGTAGACCAGGATTGACTTCATGAGAAATTATTGCACCAGAATTACCTACTTATATGGAGGATCAACCATTTTGACCAACAAGCATTTCCTTGTTACTTTATCTCTTCTTTCCTTTTTTTTTTTTTTTTTTGTAAATCCCATCAAGGGGCAGGAGAAACTCTGAGCAGTCCTAGATGAAGGTATCCCAGAGCGATTGCTCTGATCAAATCCTTGGAGTGATGTTTTGACACAGTGAAGTCAATGGAAACATTTACTAACTTCAAGGTCCCTGGGATCAAACCCTAGTTCCAAACATCAGTGTGCTACTTTCTTTGGCTCTACTTCAATCATTTAAATCAGTGGTTTTCAGCCTGCGGTTGGCAGATGCCCGGGCTCCTTGGCAGAAAATCCTCTGTCTTCCTAAAGGAGTCTCCAGAGCTATGATCAGGAGGCAAGAGTCTCTCTGCAAATTACATGCTTCCCATGAAAAAGTATTAGATGTCTGCAAGTCAAAACATACCTGTTTAGCTCTTGGGACCAGGACTTAGCTCTGTATATGTACTGGGACTGGCTCAATGGGGTCCATGATTGAAGAGATCACCGAGTACTACTGTATCATAAAGAATGGCAGCTGCATCTTCCTTCTGCACTCTACCCCCATAAATTGTTAGTCTGCAGCTCCTTCTTTTCCCCATCAGCCAACTATAAATGAGAATGAGGGGGATGCAAAGGGATGCTTACTGCTGCTCAGGAGATCTGGCAGCTGCTCTTGTGCCCTTGACTGTTTCTGGCTGTTCACAGGGTTACCTGTAATTCTTTTCTGTTGTTATTCCATGGTTATAGTTTTTTTCAGCATAGTCTTCTCAAACACTTGCTAAAGAATAAAGGAAGTCAAAAGTGAAAACTAAACAGTCGTGCCACTTAGATTTGCAGAGACAAGAGGCTGTAGGGGGTGGGTTTAGTTCACAAAGCAAACACCCAGATCATCAAATCCAAGCAGCCTGTACCATAGGGCAATCACTATTAAGTTACAGAGTCAACATCTATTCATCAATATCTCTATTCCACAGCTTCAAGATACTTTGCTTCAGAAGGAAGAGGAACTTGCTAGGTTACATGAAGAAAATAATAACCTCCGACAATACCTGAATTCTGCACTGATTAAGTGTTTAGAAGAAAAAGCCAAGGTATTGTGTTCAAGCCTGTTGTATAGATGTGTGCAGAAGAAACGGGTTGAATAGGTACATGCCATTAAAATATGTGGAAAGTCTAAGAGTGTAGACAACCTGCAGTGTGAGATCTATTAAACTTCACAGAGCTGCCAAATTGCCGATGGTGGGTCTGACCATGGAGACAGCACAGCCCATGGCATAATAAAGTTTCATTTGTAAGTTAGCTGTAAGTTAAGTTCATAAGCAAGGTAAAATTATTCCATCTAAAGCTTTTTTCAGTGAAAAGTTCAAATTTGAACGTACATTTATTGAATGTGTCTTTTCTGTCATCAATTATCCCTTTTGATAAGGATTAATTTTTCCTTTTTTATGTTTTGGGTACTTTCTGCTTTATGTTTCATTTTGTCACCTTCCAATTGTATGTTTTATTCATTTACACTAGAACATCAATCTATTTTTTTTTTCAAATTAATTAAATAGTTGTGTGGGTTTTCTTAAAGGTGAAATACAAAATTAAACACTTCAGGTTGGATGAAACATTCTTTTAAACTAAGTGTGAAGGGTTTTTTTTTAATTAAATATTTTGATTCTCTGTCTCTCATCTAAAAGAAAGTCAAGATAATTTTCTCATCAGCTTGAAGACAATTTTTACTATTCCAGCCTTGCCAATGACACTGAACTGTTAATTATTTGCTCAGCTCTGTGGATTAGGCACAAGGTAAAAAAGCCTGTAAAAAATAGCAGACTTTCCTTTTACATCCTATTCCTAGTTGACGGTGGGGCATGTCCCCCCTGCCATGCCAAGACCTGGCTCCTGCCAGTAGGAAGGGTCTCCTTCAGTGGGCACGGTAGGGAGACACAGCTGCCCCTCTGTGTCCTGTGGAGGAGGGTCCTGTGTGAAACTGTCATGGGAGGGGGCTGAGCAGTGGATTCATGACATGGTGGGGAGCTTCCTTGTTATTCCTGCCTTTCTTTGACCATCCCTGGATGCCTGAAGGGTCTTTGTCCTGGAATAACAGTGACTGAGGTGCATTAATGAGCTCAAAGCTGCTCAGTCTGCTGCTCTGAACACTCCCTGGCCAGGATCACACCTGCCCAAGTCTGACTTACCTTTGCATCCTCCCTCTTTGTCAGGCTGCCACGTTCCCCCCCATACCCACCTCACCTGCCAAATCCTGCTGGCAGCAACAGCACAGAGGAGTGCCACACAGCCAGGCGGGAGCTCTCATTTTACGCCATACTGAGTGAGAATGTGATCAAAGCACAGGCCTTATTGACATTGTCAAATTCTTCTCTTTCAGGGACTGGGTTGTTGCAGAGACTGTAAAGACACGAAATAGTTAGTCTCATTGATGTGTTTAAGCACAGGGTGGAAGAAAAAGTATCTTTTATAAGGACAGTACTAACCATCTTGCCCATCTAAAATCTGACACCAGAAACATGTTGCTTCCAGGTAACTAGAAATCACATTTTAATCTTCCCTACATCTTTTTTTTTTTATGTATAGAAACTACTATCCTGCCACAGCCAAAAAACCTGTGCTATTCTCAAAAGCACCAAGAGGAGATTAAAAGAGGACCACTGCTTTGTTCCTCAAGAAAGTCTTCATGCTTCCAAAGCTAGAAGGAACCTCTTTAATGAATTCACTGCCTGTGAAGAGCAAGCCAGCCCTGGTGTGGACAGCTGGGTCTTGCAGACTTTAGGATTAAAAGATGTCAACACCATTGATGAAACTTCAGCTAACTACAGTGCCCTGTCCTCAGACCTTGGAAAAGACACATACTGCCTGAGCCCTGGTGAAGCAATAGACTACGACCACAGTGAAGGAGCGGTGGCAGCGCATAGCTGCAGCCACATGCCTCCAGCTAACAGCAGTACCCATCCATGCAGTGAGAACTCTCCCTTCCTTCCTCCGTTTTCTTCAGCACCATGCACCTCCTCATCAGTGCCAAGTGTTTCCTCCCTCCCAGCCTATGGGTTGCCTTATTTGACTGCTGATTTGTCACCCAACAAAACAGAAGTGGCCTTCACAACATCTCTAAGTCCCCACCGCAATGTGAGAACGCACACCTTCCACCAAGGACAGGCCTTCGTGCGCAGGGATGATGATGGAGGATGGAGATTCACCTGGGTGCCCAAGCAGGCTGAATAACACACCTGCATCAAGGGTCAGCCATAAGGGTTGTAGGAGACAGACACTTCATCTTGTGCTTGAGACAGGTTCGGGCATCAAAAATCAGCCCTTCTTGGTTCTGTTGAATGCTACTCTGTCACCTACCCACTTCTCATTCCCTCCCAGATTTTTACAGATGTAGCTCCAAATTGCACTTTGACAATTATCTGCCCTAGGCCAGATGTACAAATTGGATCCACTTCTCTTGTGCCTGTGTTGAGATACCTTCTTTTACTCTCTCCACAGTTTTTCTAGAATTAGCTGTTCCTTGTTAACTGGTAGTTTCCAGGCTGGAGTGCTTTCAGCTTTGATGATCACTCCCACGTGCACCAAGCTGGAAAGCATTTTGGGAATACAGTTTGGAGATAGCACCTCTCTCTCAGATATCCACAGATGACAAGGGAGGCATAAGTTGGAAGCTGAGAGTCAGCAGTTTCCAAGTGATTTGTGTCTCTCTTGGCTACACAAATCGCCTTAGATTAAGGCAACCATGTGGATTTGTTAATGTGCTACACTAGGCTGACCTACCTGCAGTCACATGGTGCTGTCATATTCTTCAACGATGCCTCAAAATAGACAGGATTTTCTTCTGTTGCCTGGGGGTTACTTAATTACAAGTGATTCAGTGAGTTCAGGGGATTTTCTTAAGGTGTGATTAAGAGACTAAGGTGTTTACTGCACTGTATTTTAACGGTATTTTAGCTGTCAGACAAAAGGAGTTTAAAAAGTTTGAGCCCTGGAACAGGAACCAGAATTAGAAATGCTGTAGAGTAATGACACTGCCATCACCAGCCAAGGCCCTGGCTCAGTATATCGGTGGCAGAAATTTTATCATCTGTGAGTAATGCACACTCAGAGCACTTCTTTCTTCTGCAAAGGATACATTCCCCTTGCCTGCAGCATCTCACTTGTCTTTTGATGGATTTTATTCCACATTTACCCGCCTGATTTTGGAAGCCCCCATAAAAGGGAGCCAATCCTGGCTTCATAAGCGATTTCAGTGGCTCCAGTGGGTCTTTTTTTGCAACATCAAGAGCTGCGCTTGTGAAACTGGAGATATTCTTTCTAGAGAAGAACTTTTTGACCTCTTTGTCCTGATCTGAGATCTGCTTCCTCCTCCTCCCGTAACTCCATGCTTCCTATGGGAAACGTTTCTCCCAGTTTGGGGATGCAGTATCGCTTAGTGGTTAGAGTGAGTTTTTGGGAACCACAACCTACAACACCAGCTCTTGCCTCTCCATGTCTCTGTCAGACAGCAGTGGCCTGAAGCTATGATCATCACTACCTTGAGAATGCTTTAAAAATCTCTGGAGAGAAGGTGCTGTAGCGCTGCACAGGACTTGACTTTTAGTAACACTACTAATGATATGAAGTCAACTGACATGAAGTTAGCTCACCAGTAATGTTTTGTGCTACCTTTGTTTTCTGCTTTACAGTAGTTTGATGCCTAAGTATTGGAAATAGTGTGATTTGGTTATTCTTGCTCAGATTGGTCCCAGTGACATTAAGCATGTACTTAAGTAAAAATAACTGTAATTGAGGATCTCCTTCCAGTGGCTTATTTTCCTGTAGAAAACTGGATATTCCTTTATTTTTAGAGGATAAAAATGTCTCCTAAATAGCCTCTTGTTCCTTAGAATTACAATATTTGGGATTCTCCATCAGGAGCAGTAATGATTTCCTAAAAGACTTCCAAATAAACTCTGTGTTTCTGGGTAGTTACTTTAAAGCCAGTCAAGGGCAGACTTCCTGAATAGGCAATCTGAATGCGTTGATTGTAGGCATTATGGCACTGGATTAAAAAACAACCCACCACAAACAAAACAACAAAACCCCCAAAACACACATGGAATGAATACAAGTATTTGTTTGGGAGCTTTGTTGCAGTCAGTAAAAACGTGGCCAGCTGACGAAGACTGGTCAGACAAGACCGCTGTTTCTATAGCACTTTTCTGCTTTTCAGTGAAAGCAGGAGAAAAATTCTGTCCTACAACTCATTTCTTTCTCAAGGCATTTCTTTTCTATTAAACTCCTCTTGCCCTACTCTATAAGGTAGCATTGGAGAAAATACTCCTGTTACAGGAGTTTTTATTGGTGCTTGTGGCAGTGTAGAAAATGCCTGGGCTTAGTATGAATATATGATGAGAGACCCTGGTATGTGTGGTGTGGGGGGTGAACAGCATGTAGGGAACAGACATTGTGGCCAGAGGATGCCATGTCATTCAAAGCAGCTGTAAAACAAGCAGAGGAAGACCTTCCTGTTTTCTAGCACTACTGAATGCTATTACTTGTGTATTTCAATGCTATGGAGTCAGCAGCAATAAGAAGTACATTTGTCATGTCAGCAAATACTAAATCAGACTTTCTTCTCTGAAGATAGAGAAGAAGCTTTCCACCTGTTTGAGATTTCCTTTCCACATTTTCATATCACAGCACGTGAGAACTTCTCCTGCAGAACACCAGAACAAGCGTCAGATCTTTGGTGCGACCTCAAAGTAGGGTTTCAGCAGGAACAAACTGATGCTTGAACCTTTGCCAGCCTTTTGTAAAGGGGTGACCAGCCCCTTGTCTCATAGCAAATGAATTATAGATGTAAGTGAATAGCTCAATGAACAATTTACCTGAATGAATCCTTTTCTTTGCCTATGGGTTCCTGAATTTTACTCAGCATGAAGGTGCCGAGTCCTGTTGCAGGGCTTTCTGTCTGAGCCTGGCTTACTGGAGTTCATTTGGGCAGGGGGCCCCATGGTGCTGCTCCTGTCAGCTGATGGGTGCTCCTGACCCATGCATGCAAACTTAAAATTCTGATTTAGACTACTGCTTGAGCAAAGGTCTCTGTGTTAATCATGCTGCTGATCACTGTAGCGGAGGGAGCACACTGGAAAGGAAACAAAAATCTCCGAAGCATTTTAGCAAATACCTAAGGGTGATTTACTTTTCCCTGATAACATCATTTGAACAGAGTTATCAAAGAACAATAGAAAGAAGCTATATGGTGTCTAACACCAACCCACAGCAAGCAACTTGGCCCCGAGGGGAGGAATGAGACTCTTCTGCTTTTATGTTTCTGTGTAATACTCCCCCTGAGTTCATTGGTACAATTCTCACTGAGGACAAGTCTCAGTGACCCAAGCATTCCTTCAGATAATTGCTGCTCCTATAGCCAAAAGGTAGCCTTTACTCAGCATACCTCACCCTAAACTACCTGGTTCCTATGAAAATCCTGCATTCATGCAGGTATAATAGATGCAGAAAATGAATAAGAGAATGAATACATTTTATGTCAGATTACTGTCAAAAGGTGGGATATGAAGGACAGTCACTGACTGGGCTGGTTTCTACATGTTGATTTGACCTGCTACATCCCTGTGACATCCTTGGGTCTGAAAGCAGTAAAGCTGCATTAATGTGGTGCTGCTTCCAGCTTATTTGCCTTTTATCTAAGGCTCATGACCTTAGATACAGGCTGAGGCTGTAGCAGCAACACTGCTAACAAATTGACACTAGTGAGTCAGAATCTAGCTCCTCAGCATGTAGACACCCAGAGTAGATGTAGCCTACATTGAACTTGTAAAAATCAGCCATAGAAATGGAGCCTAACACGCCATCTTTTTCTTCATCAGAAAATTCTAGAAATGTTTATTGGCTTTTAATTACTGTCCAGGTTGCATTACAGTTCTTTGGCCTGCAAAGACATGGTAGAGGTGGCCTTGCCTGTACAAAGCCTAGACTGGGCTTTGAGATGGGGGTTCAGTGCTGGTTTCTGCCTGATGCTGCCTCTGTTTGTCCTTTTGTATCCATTCTCAGTGGGTGAAACGGAGCCAAAGCCACCCCGCTGCTCATGGAAAGTGTAAGGTAAAGCCGAGGGAAGACTGTGATGCATTCCTATACCACAGAGGTAGCTAGAGATCAATAGGAATGAAAGCAAAAAGTGGAAACAAAATCCCGTTCTTCACACAGCCATCACAACCAGGTAGCCAGGAGATAGCAGAGATGAACAGTGTCAGCTTGGTACTGTACTTGTAACTTCAAAAACAAATCAGGCACCTGGGATAGAGGAGCAGGAGCTCTGGGTATTGCCTCTGGTATTACACTTTGTTTCTGTGCTTTGGTTTCTACAGAATCCAGCAGTAGACCAGTTCATAGCAATTGAACAGCAAAACATGATTCTTGCTGCTGGAAACTGTGTGAGAAGTTCCCTCTTGCCAAGGATCAGTACCAGGCACACATACCTCTGGGACAGGGAAGTAATGACTTGAATGGCCCAGGGGCCCTTGGAGGTTCTTTGGGCAGTGGAGAACTCCATTGTCTGTAAATATCCACCTTGTATTAACATATTTGTTTTATTTTTTTATTTGAAATTTATTATGTGAATGTAACATGCAGCTACACATGTTAAAACAATCCATGTTTTTAGAAATGTATGCTCTTAGGAATGGAAGTTAATTTAACACTTAATATGTTGATGTTCATGATTTCTGTGATTGAAAAAGGCCATGATGATGTGTAAATGTCAATTCTACCAGTGTCTTTAAGTTATATCTAATAAAACTTAACACTAATTGATGCAATTCTTTCGGCCCACTTCAGCTGTTGCTCACACTGCACAGCACCACACCCAGCACCTCCACACCTCTCCAGAGGACTGAAAGGGATCTTGGTTTCCTACAAGCACAAGTGTCTACACAAGGAGGTGCAATTTTTTATCATAACAGAGGTAAATATTAACAGCCACAGGCATGCTCATTTCAGTCTGGGCTTACGCAGCATGTTGCTGCAATCCGTTATTGTTTTGATTCAGAAATAGATTCCATGCTACAAAGTGACTAGGAGAGGAGGAAGTACTGTGCTTCTGTTACTTTTTGCAGCATCAGGCGCTCTCACTTCATAGAGCCTTCTTTCTTAGGCATATGAGCATCCTGATCCAGGGCAACCCGGTTCATCATGATACTCTGAGTACTCCTGATTTTGACTCTGAAGTAACGAATTGTAAAATGGCACTGAAGTGCCATGTGTAGAGACTGAAGATGAGAGAGAAAAGCAAGAGCAAAGAATTCAAACCTCTATTTAGGCAGCTATACTTGACACCAAGAGTAAAGCTGTGTTACTTATTAACTTTCCTTTCTGATCTTGGGCAGGTTTATTAGTAACCACACACCAGCTGGGACCAGAGTGATCTATTTTTCATTGTAATGCTAGTTTGTTTATTGCTTATGAAAAGATATAAAGTGAGCCTTCCTTAATCTCTTTTGCGCTCCTCTAGAAACCGCAATAACTGTCAGATGATTCACAAGCACTCTGGCTTGTTGCCAGGTAGCTGACATCCCATTGTAAAGACAGAGCAGTCTATAAATAATTTGTGGAATGAGCTGTGATTCACCTAAAATGCCATCTCTCCAGTCATTCCTCTGCTTCATTAGTTGTGCATAATTGAATTATTTCAAGGCTAAATATTTACACACAGTGAAGCCTAAGGAAATTAGTATAATAATGGTGCAGCACAATCAACAGACTACAAAAAAAATCAGTAGGGGCGTGAAGGTCTGGGGGATCTGAGCTCCCTATTTTCCCTAATTTATTCAGAAATCCCACTCAAACTGTAGCTGTAATACTGTTACACTTAGCTGAAACTCCCAATAACTGTCTCGAGCTGTTGTTAGTCAACACTCTCTATATATTCATTTACTAAATGTTTGCAGGTATGACATCTTCCATCACTACATTATTCCCTGTGAATGATCACAGAACGCAGGGTCAGGAGTTGGAAGTGTGGGAGCTTTGCGACACTTCCAGGGGTACAAAATACACCAGAAGATGAGTCCGAATGCAGGCCAGGACCCCCAGCCTCCAGCTGCGCAGGCCTAGCAGCACATCTGAGAGCACGCTCGCACAGCCAGTGCCCCAGCGGTGCCACCGAAGCCCCAGCTGTGCAGGTAACAGCAGCCAGGCAGCTGAGGCCTCTGCACTGCCCCTTGCACGCCTAGATGTGCAGCTGGGGGCTGAGGATTCCCGGTCGTGTCGCAGGTGTCACAGGCCCCGAGCTGTCACAGGTGCGGGTTCAGCCGGGGGCGTTTCACCCCGCGCCGCGTCCCCGCCGCCCGCCCGCTCCCAGCCCGGCCCCGCGCAGCCTCGGCGCTGGCCAGGGTGCTGAAACGGCCGCCCCGCTCCCGCCGCCGCTGTGCGGGGGTGCGAGAGCAGCAAGCGGGCGTCCCCCATCCGAGATAGATCCCGCAATTTCGGACCGAGACGCTGTGCGATCCCCGCGAACTGAGGTGGGAGGAACAGCCCCGTCCAGCTACCAGCAGCACCAGTGCTGAAATGACCCCGTCACACACGATAGCCCTTGGTTAGAAGGGCAACCTTTCTTTAATCTCGAGGTAATCTCTGCCTGATGACATGGCCGGGGTTAAGGAACCAGGGGAAAATGCCGTGTGCGCAGGACTGCGTCTTGGTAAGCTGCTGGCACTGTTTACGGGTACAAACGTTGCTGGGCTTCTCTGCCCAGGTTGCGACCTAGCTGGATAACAGGCAGGCTCATTGCGGAGTCTGCATGCATGGCCAAGCATCCTACTACACATCACCGCGCACAGAAAAAGTGTCAGCTGGAAAGATCCCCTTACCCATGTTATCAACGGCAGTTTATTCCAGATACAGAAGGGAGAGATTATCAACTGCCTCCCAGCTAGGAGAGTGAAACCAAGAAATCCCTGCGATCTTTGAGAAGTAGCATCCCGTGTAATCTCTGAAGCATTGCATGTTTTATTGAGTATCAAGCTCCAGGTATGAAAGCTTGATACTACAGAAACATTTCTTACTAGAGAATCAAAATTATTACTCTTTACATTGTAGGATTATGCACGCTATTCAGACAGGTATATGGGCTCTGTTATACTGGAAACTGTTCAAAATCTCAGCTGCTCTGTAATGAATTTTGTTCTCATTTCCACTGACTAGGATCCCAAATAGCCTCCCTCTTTTCTAAAAGTTTTTTCTAAGTTACACTAATATAAGTAGGACCTGAAATATATAGCATTTCTCTGGTCTTTTCTCAACATTCACTCTGGAATTACATGACAGACAGCTGCTAAAATGGTGTTCAGTAATAAAGAAACAGGAAATAAGAACTTCCTTGCTGTTGGTCTTCTATTCTTTACACATCTAGTCCCATTTGAAAACCAGCAACACAATCATCTGACAATTTCAAACAATGGTAAAAAAAGGAAAAAAAAATAAAATACTATGTAAGTAGATGACTTCTACGCAGATCTGGGTTTTACAGAAAGTTGACATCTGTTTTGTTTATAAAACCACACAGTTCCAAGCCACAAGCATCTCCTCTTTCTAGGAAATAAACACTCCTGGCCAGCTCTTAGACAAAATCCTAACTTGACAATAGTGTAACCCAGGACAGCTCAGTTACAAGCTCTGAGAATTACTGTAAAATAAATAAGAATTCAGCTCAGCAGTATTCACACTTAGTTATATCTGTTGTACCTACTTTGATTTCCAGCCACCTCACTTGTACATAGAATTAAACAGAATAAGTAGGAATGACAGGATCCCGTCTTGCTTTAGGAAACAGGGCTAATTTTGATTACCTAGGGGTCATGAAATATTTAATGATACCTTTCTCAAATGAATGGAGAAGTCTTGATTTAGTACTGACAGGTATTGTTTAAACCTGCCAGCTTCATTGTTCTTCAAAGGCTGATATTAGTCTGGTGTTTTTTCTTGTCTTCTTACCTGAAGCAATCAACAATACTACTGTGTGAGAGATACTGTGTTCCTCCACAATTGCTTCATTTCAACAAAAGCATTTTTCTGAAATAGGTCATTTTGGAAATCCGTAGAAAGTGAACTAACCCACTAAAATCAGCATGACTTAGTACTACCCCTGAGAACAAAATGGAGGTGAAAGAGCTTTAAATTTCTTCTTACTAAAAGACCTTTTATCAGAATGAAATATTATTAACTTAATGGCCCTGTGGCCATTTCAGAGGTATATAAACATTTGCTACCTATCTGTTAGCCATTCAATTACTAAGATCTTGATACTGTGTAAATATTTAACTACAATAGAGGATATAAATCAAAGAAAGTGATTCAGTTTCATTCCACTGGTGGCAGTAAATCACAGGCTATTCAGACTACTTGGCTACACCCAAAGAACTGACTGAGCTGTGAACACGGGCAGACATTATCTAAAATTCCCTGTAAATCAAGTCCTAATTTAATTCAGAGGGGAAACCAGCAGTATACTGCAGCTCCAGAAGCCAGGACCACTTCCAGATATTTTTACCATATCAGCCAGGAAGGGAGAAGCTACCACTACCCAACTTTTGGACTACTTCTCTAGAAGATGCAGCCAGAGCACATGAAAAAGCTAGGACAGAAGGTGCTATTGAGTTTGAGCCCCTGGATACTAATGACACAAGCAGCAGACAAAAGGAGTGGCCAGTAAATTCTTGTCTCATTCATCTTCTGGAACAGGCAGTTGATAGGTCAGAGAGGCAGCAGCACAGTGGAACACAAGACCAATCAGCCCTTGTGATCCAGATTTCTGTGCTGTAACAAAGGTCCAGGAGCTGCCATTCTGCATGCTGCTACTCCAGAGAAGTAATACTGTACTCCCTGTCACAACAGGGACATGGGTTTAGTTGCATCTCGTTCTCTAAATGCACTGCAGATTGAAAGTCAAAGTCTCCAAGGACACCTCTTTTTCTACAAGAATAACAACCGCAAATGCATGGGCTCATGCTCAGCTTCAGCAACAGCCACCAGGGACTGAGTCACTGTCCCCGTTCTCTAGTGAACTGCCCCTGCAATACACTCTTTGGCTTTTTGATGTACAGCTCTTGGTGCCAACATGATGGGTCACACTTCCCTGTTTCTAAGAGACAGCTAATACTAGTGCTGGCTAGTATCCTCTGTTGGGACTTGTTTATTCTCACATTCTCATTTCTGCCTGTGCCATAGTCTGCCATCAGAACACTTCAGCCAGGAGCAATTAGTGTCACACCAGTAGCTTATAGAGTCCTGCTGCAATCTTGAAAGGGACATCAAGGAGGCAACAGACCAGCCATCTTCAGAAAAATACAGTAAGAGCAGGATACTCCTACCAGAAAAGGATGTCCAACCCTACCAGCAACGTATCATTACCCCGAGGCTCTGGAATGGGTACTTTAGCAGAGAGGAAAGACAGACTTGCTCACAATAAATGAGAAATGGGTTTATTTCCATCCTTTTATGGTTTGGGGTTTATCCTTCCTGCTTACAGGATACTTCATGTCTCCAGTGCCACCTGGTGGGCCCCAGCTCTACAGGCCGATACCAGTGGGGAGGAGGAGGAGGGTGCAGCCAGAAAGCCTGGAACAGGCAAAAATCTCCTGCAAGAGAGCATGACTACAGAGCAGGCAGGCATAACCCCTCCCCGCACTTTTCTCAAAGTGTTTTCCAAGCTGCACGGCCTCGCATGGGGCTGCTAACAGTGGAAGTTAATCTGCCTCTGCAAGGGCTGATTAAAAATAAAATTCCCTTTGCCTGCCCTCCTTTTCCCCTTGGCTCACATGCAGGTACAAGTTTAGCAAGTGCCTGCAAGCCCCAGTGCATACAAACAAGCCTTGTGCAGCATTAGGTTTTGGTTTTGTCTACCCCCCTTATGGCCTCCCCTGGCTAAAGTCAAAGAAACACTGAAGCATCCAAGTAAATCAGCCTATTGCATTTTCTCATCAGCTTAAAATGCTCTCCTTTGTGCCAAAAAAATGACAATTCTCTGAAGAACCAGGCTTGCAGGATGGTTGTATTGAAGCCATTTCTTTTTGCCTTGCCTTCTTGAAAGGCATGTTGGCAGGCAAACATGTCTGCAGACTCCCAAGTCCAGCACACCGTACCGCACACAAAAAAATATGCACAGCTCTGAGAGCACAGAGGGTGTCCCTGCATGAATCTGCTTCATGGGCACTTGCCTTCTACCATAGTCATCCTAAGACAGGTCAAATTGATTGCACCATATCTGACAGCTGCTAAATAAAACCCTGTCAGAAGACAGGAGCCCAAATATGCTGCGTGTTAGCCACCCTGAGGGACAGAACTGAACTCATCAGCTACCCTGAGCTGGAGACATTTTGGGTCAAGTGTGAGTGTCAGGAGCCAGAGCCTCATGTGGTTTGAGCAGAGGGTAGAGATGAACAGATGAGCTGGAATTGGCAGTGGGAGTTCCCAGGATGGCACAGCTGCTCCTTAGCACAAAATGCAGGTAATTTTATTAACAAAGAAGGAAGCCCAGTATACCCAGTCATGCTCTGCAACACTACACAGTCCTCTGCCCAGCAGTCAAAACCTTCACAACTACTTCTGTCACTAGAAAAGCTCAGGCTGCCTACGACTAACTGCAGCACTTCATCCTGCTCTCTTCTTCCACAGGAACGTGCACACACAGAACAACAAGGAGGAGATGCACAGAACCCTAAAGGGAAAGGAGGGTGAGAAGTGGGTTATCCAGTGACAGAAACAACAATTATCAATCATTATTTGTAATATATTATTGGAACAGGTCAAACCCTCCTGTAAAAAGCAAAAGCAGAGGATGAACAGCAACTCGAAGGAATTAATTGGTGAGTTGCTTGGGAACAGTTCAGAAACACCTGTTTTACAGCAGTTTGGGGAAGTTTTAGAACAACAGAACAGAAATAAAAAATATAACCTTGTTCTGGCTGTTGCCTGAGCCCAAGTCAGGAGAGATAGTTGTGCTAAGAGAAGCAGCAGTCAAAGCTGGAGTAAAAGGGAGCAACATTTGTATGTATTTCTTATTGATTTAATTTTCAGCCCACTCTGGAATTGGCTGTTAATTTCAGCATGGATGCACTCAGCAGTTTGTGACACTGTGCTGTTTTGTTCTGCCAGCTGTGTTGTGCCTGCCAACATTTGTTGAGAAATAACAGGAGGTCACACATGGTGTCAAAAAAAAATACCCCTGGCACAGTACCTAGAAAAAGGCATTGTATTAGTGGCAATGAATTCAGACCTACTGATGGTGGAATTAATGAAATCCGTGACTGGCACTCTCTTTGCATCTCAACGGAGGCTACAATGAACAAAGCAAATGTACTGGCCACTAGCCCGTCGGATCAGCAAACCATGTTTGCCCAAGGCAGCTGGAAGCCCGTTGCCTTCCCTGGCAGGCCCTGAAGGGGAGAAGGGAATTGCAGTGCTTACCCAAGATCTCTCCTCTGACTCTAAAGCAACAGAAAACCAAGAGACAGGGAAGCAAGGAGGTAAGTAAAGCTCATGGAGGAAAAAGGGCAATGAATGGTGAGGAGCATTTGATGATTATTTTACTTTGGATTTCTTGGTTTAAGTTCTTTTCGTTCTAGCTACAAGGCAGGAACATCTTTCCCTTCAGTTCTTATTTGCCCCTGAAGCTAAAGCCTGTCTTCTGAGCACCAGCATTCACTCAGTCTTCTTTCCTCTCCTGAGTGGTTTCCAGCCCCTTTTAGGAACTCAGATATTTATGTTGACCTTTGTCTTTCCATTATATTTAAGTTCAGCAGAGACAACTAAGGCTACATCTAGTTCTAGATAAGCACAACATTCCTCAATAATATCAAACACTGCAGAAAGGACTCAGGCAGGTGTTGTCTATGTTCGCAGATAGTCAGAAGGTGGCTTGACAGGGTCCTGAGCAACCCAATTAAACTTTGAATTTACCCCTGCTTTAAGCTGGAAGTTGGACCAGAAAAACTCTGTAGGTCTCTCTGCCTCAGATTTTCAGTATTTCAGTGGTTCCGTATCCACACTTGATCAGCCATCTCTCCATGTACTATCTACCCACAGGTAAAATCAGTCAGCTCTTACCTGCCTTGGACTAGCCACCATTACCTAGAGCATGATCCATCACTTTCTTTCCCTCCGTATAATATAGGGTTTTGTATTTTTCCTTATCTCACATTTTCTTCTTTTTGTCCAAATGCATCTGGGAGCAGAATTCAGAAACTGCAGCTATCCACTCTAACCCTTCCCCTAGGCATCTCAAAGGGCAGCCATTTGTGGCCATTTCTGTACGAAGCCCAGCTGAAGGTTCATTCCCTTTGAAAAGGATAATTCAGCCCCTGTTGTTGCTTAAAATATAACTGGGTGCACCAATTCAGATACATGTCAGGGTCATATCTTCTAGAAGAAATACCCACAGATCAAAAACACTCAATTAATTCCTTTCTCCTAGGGCATTTTAATGCAATTCTTTCATGTTTAATGTTTAATATGAGTGGAATAATTGTTTGTCTCTTGCTGTCCCCCATTAACACAGATCAGAGGCACCAGCTGCTTGGATTCCACTTAATACTTCCCAGTTGGTCACCCAACCAACAGGTCCAACACTGGAAAAAGCCTGTGCACATAGAAGCTTCTCCTCTTACACTGTTTCTAATAGGTCACTAGCTAAGCATGGATGCAAGCCCCTCAAGGTTGCATCATGGGTCAGAGTCCCAGGGCAGAAGTTTGCTCTCTTCTGGGCAGCAGTCATACATGTGTAAGAAGTTTGTGTAACAACTCTGTATTGCACCAACTTTCACAGCAAGGTGGGATGTCACCTGGCCCAGATCACCTGTTGGGTTTTTGCTCTGGAGCAGAAGCCCCTTCAGGATATTGTGCCCATGGTTGCCTGCTGCAAAGTAAGCTTACACCATTGCATTTCAGAGGAAGAATTCCAAGCGAAAACCTAGGGAGAGAAACAGCTTGGCACTGGGGCTCATCTGCATGGTCACAGGCACCCATCCTTCCCCAAGCTATGGACTTGAGGAGACAGTGCTCAGCTTGCTGCTGCAGCATGGGTGGTAAGTTTTCCTTAGCAAAGGATGAAGTGAAAGGGAGACAGGTCACAACCAGCATTTCTGACACCACCTTTCATTCATTACACTCAGTAGAATCAAGCTGTTAATATTGTCAAATAACTATTCTGACAATATCCCCATTAGTCACCCTCACACTCCCTCAGTTTCACAACCAGAGCAAGAGCTGGGAGACCAGCTCCAGCTCTTTACTCAGAAGTGAAGAGTTGTATTCAGGCTAAAAGCAGCTTCACATCCTAACTTGAAATCTGATTAAACCAACTGCAAGACTGCTGTGCAATTCTACTGTAATTCATCCCCTGTATCAGCCTGAGAAGTCTGACAATAAAAATCTTTACAAGTGCAGTTTGACTGATTCTCCCTAAAGCTAAGCTGAAAAGTGGTAATTCCATTTTGTTGAGCACTAACATTATAGCCTTTGTTTTCATTTTAAAAAACTGGACATGGAAAATTAAGAAGTTTTATGTCAAAGACTTTGAAGTAGAACATATTTAGGATGCATTTACTCCTTGAGGTGGAAATCTCCAAATCAGTAGTATTTCTTGAAGTATTTTCATTTTTGAGAACTGCATTTTCTGATGGAAGGCAGTTCTGCTGAAATCTTTTTAGAAAGCTTTCCTCAGCTTTGAAGGCCAATATGGAACAGGTAAAATGGAGCCACCAATTACAAACTCTCTCATGTGGGAGATCAAGCTGCCTACAGACAGAGGCCCCAGAAGAATCTGTTCTGCACCAAAACTATGCTTAAGCTGAACAAGGAGGTAGAGAGTGACAATAATTAGTGATTTACTGAGTCAGCTATTCCTCTATGCTGATAACCAGCTTGTAGCAGGGAAGCATTACTCATCAGCTCCAAGCAAGACACCTGTCTCACTGGCAGATGAAGAGGGATTCGCCAAATAGTACCAGCAATTCGGTCTTGGGGTTGCAACAGCTTTTTGAAGATGGAGGAGGCAACCATAACGTGTGCTGATAAAGCAAACAAGCTTGGGACCAAGATGTTTTGTTTTCTTTCCTCTGATGCCAAGGAGAGGAGCGTGCCTGGGTCTGCACAGAGTGTTCCTGCTGAACAATGTCAGACACGCCAATTTGGAGGTCTGCCAATCCAGGGCCACCTCAGTGAACTGCGAGGCAGGAGGAACACAAAAAGACCAGACCTAGGTTATCACAGTCTTCCCAGAGAAGGCCAAAGCAACCATTTGTCATCATTATGTTCATTCCCTATTCTTATTTCTGTGCTCCCTAGAAAATAAAGTAATGCTTGCTAAGAACTAAAAGGAGGGAAAGAACAACTTGAATACCTGAGACTGGCTAAACTGATGGAGAAGATGATGAATAACCAGCATGGTTGGCATAATTTCTATTCTTCCTTTATGAAAGTTGTACAACCTACTGCTGACAATATCAGAGCCTTGATTTATTACTTGCCATGGTGTAAAAAGGTTTTGATTGCTTGGTACCTCTCTTCTGTCAAAAAAAACCTGGAGACCATCCACCCATGATGCTTCTCTGTGCATGTCTTGTACAGCTGAATTCAGACACTCACTTTTGCAGATCTGACTTTAAGCAGCCCAGCAGTCCCAGCAAGTGCCTGGCTAGACTGAGACTAATGTCAAATTGAAGCCTCTATACCTACTGCCAGAACACATTTTGCATGTGAAAGGCTAGAATGAAGAATACAAGCAGAAACTAGATTAAAAGACAGAAATAGTAAAAAATAAGAAGACAGAACCTGTATTATTTTACTTTTCTATGGTATTTTCCTATCAAAGAACCTTTGGGTACTGCATTCTGCCCTTGTCTCTGGTTTTGATCATTTTTCTGTAGTGAAAAAATTCCTGATGAGGTTTGCCTCCTCACTATACCCTCAAATACACTAGGAAAGTAACAGCTCACTGGCACACAGCCTACAGCTAAAATGTGCCAACAAGTCCAAAGATCAGGGACAATCCTTTTCTGTGCAGGACAAGGATCTTGAACACACATGCCTCTGCTTTTACATTCTCATCCCACTGTTAGCCCCACTCCCACTGGCGAGCCCTGTGGGGCCTGAGGGCAGGCAGCGATGGTGGTCGTCCTTGCCTCTGACACAGAGGGCCCACCTATTGCAGCAAATGTTCAGCCTCTGCCCCACATGCATCACCCTTCTGGCTGAGCCCTCACCAGAATCAGTGATTGTGCATTGGCTCCACAGTCCTGCTCCTGTAATCCTAGCACACATCAAGCAGAGTGACAGAATAATTTAAGACATCAGGATTTGACCTAGAGTGACAGAGGAGAATGAACCTGTTCATGCTGCATCCTGCTATATGCCACTGCATTCAAACCCACCTGAGCATGAATTAGAATATCAGAATGTGTGCCATGGAAGAGACAAACCAGCTTGGTCTATTTAACCAAAGTTATAGCCTCTTCAGACTGTCCCTTAAGAAATCTGATTCACAGCTCTGGCAAATGACAAGAGCAGATAGAGAAAATTATGCACCCAGCTACTTGCATGTACGCAGTCCCACAAAATGACAGAGTTGTGATCAGTCCACAGAAAAGGCAGATGTCTGTGCCAGGTTAATGCAAAACCAAGGAAAGAGAGTGGGCAAGGGGCACTTGCAGAGGCACAAGCATTAATTGTGTTATCTTGGATCTGATCATTTATGCCAGCAGCCTTTGATTAGCTGCTTCCTCATTGACACTAGGTCTGGTTGAGTTGTTAAAGAACAGCAGAGGATACTGCAGGTTCCTCATTATAACAGCTGGAATGAGTGCAAGGAAGCTAGATTAAATCATTGGCATACAAACTGCCATCACTATGCACAACATACACCATGGACTTGCACCCTTACCCTCAGGGAGAGCCTCAAACACTTCTCACAAAAGGAGATGCAGAATAACAGGTCCAGGAGCTACAGTCAGCTTGCATAGGTAAGGAAGAGCCAAAGAACAGCCTCAGCAGGACTATGAAATGGTGGAGTATGAGCTCCTTATCTCAAGAGACATCACCTGAAGAAATCAGCATCAGTTAGGCAATAAGGCAAGCTCTCAGCCTGGCTCTGACAGTAACTTCTGACCCGCTCCCCTTGGAGGCATTACATCTCTTCCACTGTCTGATCTCTTCAGTGTTGAGGCTATCTCCTGCTGTCTGTTCTGCTGGAAACAGATCTCGCTTTCTGGGTGTTGGCAAAGGTGACATTGCAAAGATTCCAAACACTTCCTTTTATCATTTTTGTTTCCTGTTTGAAGGGCTGTTTGAAAGAACTAGTAATTCACTCAGGTCAGAGGAACTGCTCAGTTTTATGTTACTCCTCACTAGTAAAACCCATACAGCATAGCTATGAATAGGATGCACATTGTGTTTGCAGTCAAGCATAGAAATACCAAAGGAGGAGAGATATTTCCTTGTCTATCACTGTGTGTAATTATTCCTCTGCCAACTCCACTGTGCTACTCCTAATGCATATCAGGAGTCAATGTGACAAAAAAATAGCAAGAGCTTAGAAGGAAACCATTTAAGATGCCCAGAAGTTTCCCATCCTGTGCCAAGAATCAAGAGCTTTCGAGAAGTGAGGGTGAAAATAAAGCAATGCAGCACAAAGTGATCTTGGGGTTACATCTGGTGATGGAGTCAGACCTACCACACCAGGTTCAGACCACACAGGGAGCAACACTCATGTCCCTGGGGCAGGCAAGAAATACATCTCCCATACACACAGCTCCTGAAGGGCAATCACACATCTTTGTTTACAGTTGTGCTGAGGAACCTCTGACAATGAACCTTGTGTTTAAACTGCTACATTCCTACTGAATGTGAGAAATTTGAGAAATCAAAAATTTCTAACAACTCCCCCTTGCACTCTTAAAAAGTCTCAGTAAACTCTTGGGAAACCAGCCAGCTAAAGCCCTGAGAGGGTAGTTACACCGCAACCCCAGTGCTCATGTGAAGCTTCACCTGTCAGTGCTTGCTGACATCCTTCAAGCTCAACTGCTGAGCATTTCTGGGGGCTTCAACCACTGTACAGTCCACAGAAACCAGCTATGAAAAACCCATTACAGGAAAATTGATCTTAAACCACTTCCTGCATTCCCTGCTGCTGGATGTCCTGAGACACAGGCCGGTGATTGATAGCTCATCTCTGTAGATGTGAAGCTGAGCTTTTTTTTTTAATTATTAAAAAAAAAAATCTGTTTAGAAGCCTTTGGCATATAAATTGTGAGAAGCTTGAAGCATGATGCACAATGCTTAATAAAGAAATGAAGTATAAAGTTTAAAACCTCATTTCTCATTGCCATCTTCTGGTCAGAATGGTGTAGTGTATGTTCTTGCTAAAACAAGCTGCAATACAGGGCAGAGATGCAAGACAGGTCGCAAGAACAGCTCCAGTCTGGCTGCAGTGATATGCTAGTGTGCAGCAAGGGTATGAAAGCAGCTGCCCTGGGTTCACCACCCACCTGTGACACCTGCTCAAAAGTGGTTGTGGGAAAATTGTGCTTGTAGTTTGAAGGTGTTAGACAGCAAACCTCACAAAACTTTTTCTTAAGTGGCATTTGCTGCAAGTTCTTTTCCATACTTTAGTTACATTAAAACAGTTTTCAATCTCTCATGCTTGATGAAGAAAAACAGCCTTTAAAAACTACTCTATAGTTAGTCTGATCTCTTCCAGACCAATATTCTCAAGCAAACTTTAATCTTTGGGGCCAGGCTAATTACATGCTGAAAATCTACATTTGATGAACAATACCTACATTAACAAACCATATACACCTGGATGCAAGATAGGGCTGGCATATATGCACTGCAGTTCGCTGTGATCTGATTGTGTGCCTGTGGCCCCAAAATTCAGAGTTGCAGCCATGATCAACCTGGAAATTCAAGTTTATGCACCAAACAGATGGGACAAGTTGTGTTCAGTTTCAATCTGACCCTGACACATGGGTGGGAAGTGACTCTCCATCTATCTCCTTGGTCTTTTCTGCTTTTGGAGACATCTACATAAAGTAAGGCTCCTTTGTCTAAGCCGAGGACACCCTTTTCTTCACATCACTGTAGAAGATCATTTCTCAAATTCAGCTTTCCCAGTATTTTCCCTCCTTGGATACAGCACCCCAAGCAACTTCACCTGAAGCTCATTTAAACTTACACAAAAAAATGATTTCCAGAAAAGGAGTCAGTTTACAGAACTTTTGCCCAGCTCTCCCTGCAGACCAGAGGACAGAGAAGTCTGGATGGCTCTCTGCTTGCCTACACCTTTGTTGGGGAGCACCTGCCCTGCGGCTGTGAGTCACACCACAACAGGGAAGCGGTTGAATATTTACACATCGCACCTCTTGAATCTATAATAATTTGGACAATTTTTGGCCAATCCCCAAGCTCTGCTCCCTTTAGCCTTTAGTTAAACAAGCTGAAGGGTTTGACTGAATTTAAAACAGAAGAATGAGAAAAGAGCAGTGAACATAAGTAAGTTTAACCAGAGAGAAAAAAATATAGTCAGATAAAGGAGGAAAACCACAAACATCGTAGCAGTAGGTATTTGCAGTTGCCAAGTTCCCTGCTCCTTTTGCAGAAATACACCTGAGTCAAGGAGTGGGACAGTGCCAGAGAGCTGCTCCAGGTGCACTGGGATGGTCTGTAAGTCCTCCCCAGAGCAGCACACAGGCATGCTGCTCATGCTTTCCCAGACAAGTTTTCTTCACACTGCCCCATTTCCCCTGTGCTCTCTGAATATGATGGTTCGAGACAGTCCTTCCTCTGAAGGACCACCACATGCAGGCAGTAAGGGGGCTGCTCATGCAGACCAAGCCATCCTTCTTTAATCCCCTGCTTCTGGACTTTTTTTTTCCCCAGCAAACAGAGTACATTGCTGCTGAAACAAGTGAAAGCTCGGGTCTTCTCCAACACCTGGTTATTCATCACATGTTACTGTGACAGTGCTGATAATCTTTGATAGCCTCAGGCTGGCTGCTCTTTTCCCAATTCTTTTGGTAATCAGAACTGCAGACTGTTCCTCTTCATCTCTTGTTTGTAATTGCTTCAGCTTGTAACTTGGTTAAAACCAGGATTACAAGGTCTCTTACCATGACATATTTTCAAAGACTGAGCCTTGGAATTGAATAGTAACCAGTTCTATATTCCTGCTTTATAGGCAAGCAACTTGATAAATCCCTACTCACTTTGGATTTTCCCTTAATTTTTTAAGCTGTTTAGTGGACGATGAGGTTGATTATCCAAATATACATGTATATTTGTTTACAGAATTTATTTTAGTGAATAATCATTTTAGAATACCATTAGACTGCTGAAGCCAGGTTGCACCCACAATCAGATTAGACCTGCCTCTGTATATATTTATACATACATCACTCTTCAGATACACTTCTTTTTTACCCACTAGTGACCCTGCTTTTCTGGATAAGCATTAGTATCCAAGTTCCATAAAACAAATGCTTATGATGAGATTCATACTTTGAACTCACTTATTTGGAGGGTGGAAATATGCAACAGTTCCTTCATGAGAATCTCAGGAAAAGGCTGCATCCAGGTTTGACTGGAAACAAATCCACCTTCCAAATGGACCTGATATATTATGATTGATGCCACTGTTCAAGTCTCAGAGCCAATGCTACCACATCTTAACATGCTTTTACATCAAAAAACAACCAACTAGATTTTGCCAAATAAGAAAACGTGGACCTTGAATCAGTTATACTAGAGAAAAGGAACAGTTCATACCACCTGCATGTTGCTTTTACAAGCACTACAGCCCACTAAGCCTGAAAGCCAATAAACAGTGCTAAGAACCACGTCTTAAGAGACAAAGTAGCAGTGAGAGTGAGACCCAGCCAAGAGTTATTCTGGCTTTTTTCTACTTGTTCCCCAAACAAGTGAAATATTTTCTTGCTCAGCTCTGCCATGGTAAACTAGTTAATGGATCATTCACAATGAAAATATAATTAGCAACAATTAATAAAGGCGAAATGGCTTGCATAACAGCATACACAGGAGGACATCTTTCCAGGAGACTGCTTATGAAACACCACTTAATGGCACTATAACTACGACTGTCTGCTACTTCCATTGTTGTATTTGCAGGTTTAGGCACCACTGCATAAGCTGTGTACAAGCTGCTGTAAGACCAAATTCCAAGCACTTAATAGGTCTAAAATTTTTGGATATGTTCCACTAGTAACATTTTGCACCATTGGGTGCTACTGCATGTGCTAGGTCAAGAACAGCATATGGAATCAAAGACCTGTGCCCTAGAGACAGCACCAGGTGCTGGCAAAATTGCAGCATGGAACAGAGCCATTCAAGGTGGTTGGGATTAATCCAGTGGAGCAGCTGCAGCTTTGAGGAAGTCTAGAAGGCTCCTCTGAATTTATGCAAATAAACAACATCTACAGGAATGAAAGGAATCGCACAACAATTCTGGGTTTTCACCATGTCTTAGGAACAGTCTAACCCTCATTTGCATTTTGTGATTGCAGAGCATTTTACACTGAGGTTGCCACGCATACAATTCATGGACTGTGCAGAGGCCACTGAAGGTGTGCAAGTGGCCTGCATTAAGTACCCATATGGTGCACAATTTCAACTTTCACACACTTTCACAGTAAAAAATTTCAAGTTAAAAAATAAGGATTAGGTGGGGGGTGGAAGAAAGCCTAGAAGTCAGAGGAAGAGAAAACAGAGAAATCGGGAAAGAGAGAGGTAAGGCAGCAGTTCATAAAAGAAAGTGGCTTCCCTTACGAAGCAACTTGGTCAGACACTACAGATTTAGCCATTAGTCTGTTTGATGCTGAATCAAAGACCGAGATCCCCTGGGATGTCTGTGCAAGCACTGCCTGAAGGAGCACATTGAACAGAGCTATGATCCCCACATGTGAACTGTTACCAAAGCAAACAGGCCACACTGAAACCCAGCATTCATCGCTCTCCCTTCAGGGCTGCAGTCCTTGCCTTATTCTCTTGTCTTGGAGTGCTTTACCCAGCTTATTTTGAACACTCAGACATGAGGCTTCAGATTCCAGTCAAGCAGCATAAAACGTGCATGGACTATTGCAGCTGAGACAAGGGAGATGCTGGCACTGCAGTCTCTATTGTTTTCACAGCAAAGGCTCTGGTTTTGTATCAAAACACAATAGGTTGATTTGAAGGAATTCTCCCTTGAAATAACCCATCTAAATCATATAAAAAATAAATTTTAAAACAAAAAAATAGTTTTTCAAACATCACAGCTCTTCCAAGAATAACTAGAAAATTTGCCAGCATGTCCTGCAGTCACTGGGTTCTGTTCCTACCCAACCACTGCCTTTTTCCTATTGGAATTAATGCAAGTGCTAAAAATATCTTCAAACAAGACATGAAGACCACTTCACTGGGGTTTCTGGAGGGATTCTTGCTTGGGCTAGTTTGGAAGTGCCAATAGGTAGGTTTTAGCATCAAAATTCCTTGTAGCATTCATTACTCAAGAGAAATTCCTAATACTGGGAGGCTGTGATCAACACCATGACAGCTTCACTTCTCTTCACCATGGGAGTTGCTCTAATCAGAGGAAGTCCTTGGTCCCTGATTTCTGATTGAGACTGATAGCAAAAACTTATACATACATGTACTTTTGTATACATATACACATATAGTATTTGATCTTGCAAATGCTTTTTCATTTTAACAGTGTTATTTACATCAATACGAAAACACTATAACCAGGAGTAAGCACAATTGCAGGGTCAGATCTATGTATGTATTCTAGTTTTGTAGATCATCTTTATTAAGTGAAAAGGATATTTGACAGTATGTACATACACAAAGCTAGAAATCCCTTCTGCACGATAACTTATTGAGCACTATTTAAACAGCACAGGTACTTCTGCCACTACAAAAAAACCTATTACTTTATCTGCTTGCAAATCAAACTGCTCTGAGGCCTTCCCTCAGGAGGAGGAATAGTCAAGGAAGATTTCCCCTTCAAAGCCCAAATGCCAGAGCTGTCCATTTCCAGCTGAACCAGTGATACATTACTGATGCTGAACAGCCTCAGCAGCCTGTCTACCATGTTGAAGAGCTGCGGAGAAATTGTACTAGAACAGTAGAAAGCAAAAGATACTGTTTTCTCTCCAAAACCAGATAAGTTTCCAAGTCTGAGATAAAAAGTAGAAGCTGCAAAGAAATACAGTCGTCTGGGGAGCACATATCTTCTGATCTCAGAGCTTGCTGCTAAGTGCCAGTTTGCACCACACAAGTGCTGACATTTTGGCACTGGTTACAGGCAGCTCCTGAGATGCTGTGCTAGCAATGTCTGTGGTCAGGCCTAAGTCAGATCAGGCAAGATCATGCTCCTGCTATCCCGGGTGCTCTACAAACTTTTCATCAAGGATGGTAGCTACCACAGTCCCTACTGCCAGCCTTGCCCAGTATTAATTCACTGAATTTGATAGTCCTGAAATGTTGGGGGGGGGGGGTGTGTGGTTTGCTTCAAATTCACCAGCTCCCTTCACCCTCGTAGCATTAATCATCAAAACAGATTCCCAAAATCCACTGAGCAGTTTAACCTGTCACCAACATTACTTAGCTCAACCTAGCTGCACAAGGGTTAAGCTTGAAATATATTAATATAACAGTGAAAACAGCAAGTGCCTCCTGAGGTAATGAATAGTTCTAAGTATTTTTCAACAAGCAGGACACATACTGTGGGTTAAACAACTCTCAAGGCATTCACAGAAGCAATTCTAGCTATTTATTCCCAAGAGCAACCGTGTCTGCTATCTGCCAACATACCTCACCCACCTTAACCTACTGCCAGTGACAACAGCATCGCCTGTAGAATAGGGTCTATTACTGGTAACTCCTGAATTCCAGCCCTCTCTGGTATGTGAGCTCATGAAAAGCAAGACAAAGGCATCTGGAGTTTGGATATTACTCTAATGAGTATTTGCATTAGAGCAACACCTGGAAACGTGACCAAGACCACACAAAGGCAGGTACTTCATACACACTAAACACACAGTCCTTGCCAAAAAGAGTTTAAAATCTTGGCGTACTCTGGGGTCTTGGTTAAGCCTATTCATGTACCACTAACATACTCAAGGGTCACAGACGTGATCATCCCTCTGCCAAGGCTGGCTTTGGTGAATGCAGAGTCCTGTCAAGGGCTGGATTCCTGCACTATGCCCAGCTAAGGAGCACACGCTGAGAGTGGGCTGCTGCAACTATAACTTCTTAAAGCAAGGTCTGCATGAGGTGCAAGTGTAGTATATGCCTTAACCCACTTTTGTCTCAATAGTGTCAAAACCTTGAAATTAAAGTCATGTCTTTAATACACTTACTCACTGTGAAGACTGCCTGGACAATCCCACGGCTAAAACAATAGATGAAAGAACTGCATATGTAAGCTACTTCATAGAAATCTTCTGCATCCAACATATGAAGCATATTTGCAAGGACTGGCTGGCAGCAGAGACCTCACCAGCCAGGACACCATCCACAACACCCAAGCAAGGCAGGCCACTGAAAGAAGCCAGGTTCAGCTGAGAATCCAGATCACTAGAGAAATCCATGGTGATGAGGCAGGTCTGAAGTCAAACCAGGAAGCCAATCCACAGGTCACATCTAGCGATGGCCAGGCAGGACCACAGCAGCAACGCATAACCAGGGTTGGGCCTGGAAGTTGGTCTACGCATTGAGATCTGGATCAACATGGTTCATTATCAGACAAGCACATAGCCAACCTGCAGACCAACCCCCTCCCAGAGCATAGCTCAAACCAAGGCTGAGCAACCCAGACTGAGCTTAAATAGGATCCCAGGGGCAATGAGCAAGGGCTGTGGGTGGAAGTCCCAGGTGAGGCTGATCAGGCCAATTAAGAGCTATTAGTGCTGTCAGGGCCAAAACCCATGTTTAGAAGCGCCATCTTAAATGCTGTGACTGCACATTTGTCAGCAGTGTCATTAGCCACTAGAAGAAAGTGATGAAATTACTCTGGGATCTTTTAGAGTTTCTGCAGCCTCCTGCTTGCTCATTGCCCATCCCTTAGCATATTAATCCATCCTAGAGAGAGGCTTATGCAGCTGTGGCTTGAACAAGTAAGAAGTTGCCTCTGTAAAACAGGTAGAAATCTTGAAGAAGTTGACAGAAACTCCTTTCCCATGATTTGAATGGACTTTGAACCATCATGCAACAGCTCATCAGCACCTATTGTGCTGGGAACCACAGGGACACTGTGCTGAACAAATCATTCCCACCCCTCATCTGGCTGCTGGGTTTATTTTGCCACTGCTTTTCCGTGGTTACACCCATGTTGCCCATTAGCCCCATCACTAGCACTGCTCCAGCTATCTCTCGGTGGCATAAGAGAAAACAGCTCTGATTAATTTTATTTCCAAATCATTTACCCAAAATGGTATATATCATTCTGGTTGATTTCAACTGGAATTTGTTCATACTTTTCGATGCAAAATGAGATTAGAGGTCAATACTCTGACTTGTTGATGAGGGGCCACATGGAGATGCACTGGGTACAAACGTCACTCTGTCTACACTCCAGTTAGATATTGTTTGAGGAGTGAAATTTGAGTTCAGGTGAAGGTAAGACAAGTCTGTTTTTAAACAAAACAGTGCTCTTGATTCTGGAAATTAAAAGAAATGTTGGAACCTGAGGGAAGAATCTTCACGATGGCACTGCCAGAGCAAAGAAAAACTGACTCTTTGAGCCAACAAGAAATGTTCAGGAACACCCTCAGCTTTTGGGGAATCTACTCCACAGGTCAGCTTTCAAGTAGGACCAGATCTGTACCTCTGCCAGCTTGATACATATAGAGACAGCAAAGACACATTGCTGGTGCGCTGGCACAGATATCTCTGTGCGTGTGTGTGTGTACAGAACAATTCAGTTTTCCATGATATTCTGACTGTGCTCCCTTTTCCTCTGGTGAAACATCTCTCTGACATATCCCAAAAGAACTTAAAAGATGGAAAAAGGAGGAAGAAATGCCTGGAAAAGCAACCAAAAGCATTTCACCTCAAAGATACAGGGCAGAATAAGGACCTGGATTGCAGAAGATGATTTTCATTATTTATTTTTAATTTTCTTATTAAAAGAATCACTGAGAATTTTTAGTCTGGTGTTTCGTGTTTCCCCTTGGCAAAGAGTTTCTCTGCTCCTTCAGTATAATTTTATCAATAATTTTTTTAATGCTCTAAAGCCTGGGATGGTGACTTCCACTTGACCTCCTATTTTACAAGGCAAAAAGCCAAGTCAGGACCGTGTTGTATTTGATGCAATAAAAACAGCGAACACACTCCCAGAGCTGTGAAAGCTGAAAGAGGTGAACTACATAAAGAAAAGGCTTATAGGAGAAATCAGAGGGAAGATGCTGTACAGTGTATTTGCTATTGGGAAACATCAGTGTGGTATCGAGCAGCCTGAGGGCTGACAGCTGAACTGCTGGAACCATTGGCTCTCAGAGAGACTGATCCTATATAATTATATTCCTTTTGCTTGTTGTTTTGTCTATATCCGTCTTCCCAGGCATTCTCTAGTGTGTGTCTTATTGTTCTGTGTACAGAGTGCTCTTAACAGAGTGGGACTGAGTTTCTCAGAAAGGCTCCAGACTGCTTGACGAACCACATCACTATGCTCATACCAGCAGTCTCTGCTCTTGCTCATTAACAAGAGAAAATGTGTGGGAGGAATGCCATGGAGGGCCTAGGTCAGAGAAAAAAAGCGATACTAGAAGCATTTGGAGAACGAGGACGTGGAAAATAGCCATGAACAATTTCCAGAAATGTCCCAGCAGATCACTGCCTTATTCAATGCCTCTCATTTCTGCCAGCATATTTTTGTCTCCGCCCTAAATGTGTCCATCTCAATATATGCAGCTAACTTGGTAATTTTTAACTCATGGCACTAATTGAATTGTTATTGAATGTGATTAATTAGAACTGGAACAAGCCTTTAGCAAAGAATTTATCAGATCCTTTTCTGCTCCTTGCACTAACTCACTGCTTTGCAGTGGCTTCGAAACTTGCAGCTTGGACATGTTCATACAATCCTTGGCAGGTCTCAGGTACCTGACTCCACTGGAATCTGCTGACTTATGGGCATGAGGCCATCGTGGGCAGCCTGGCCCTCCTCCACCCAAATATGAGCCACCAAGTGGGCCAGCTTTTTGCTTAGACACTTTCATCTCCAAGAGCACCGAGACTGGCTCGGCAGACCACTGTTTGGAGCTGCAGCACTCAGGTCAGATTAACTGAGCTGGAATAATGCACATACCATAGCAGGACAACAGAAGGACAACATATTTAGGATCCTGCATTTCAATGGGAACTTGGATCCTAAGGACAGATTAGGGCTAAATATTTTTGTGGCATAAACACAGTGGCAGAAGGTTTAATATTACATGCAAACATAGTTGAATGAGTTATGATAACTCTGGAGATATGTGTGTATGTACATGCAGAGATAGGTATACATTCATCTCAAGTCCAAGACTTTTTATGCGTCTTGCGATATTCTTGACCACAATGATGTCAAATAACACTGAATTCCCAGCTGATTGTACCTGGAATGGAAAACATAGTTTTAATTGGCTTTGAACTTGGCATTTTTAATTTCATTAGCCATCTCTTCCTCTATTTATTCCCCACAGAAGAAGCAATGCATACCTTAACTGAGAGGTCTCTGGGCAAAAAACCTGCTATCCTTGTGTCAGCTGGCAGGTCTTGGTAATAGGTGCCAAAGAAAAGAGCAATTTGATGCCAGAAGCTGCACATCTTTCAGAGTATGGACCCAGGATGCAAGGTCTGCCTGACCAAATCAAGATGGTGGTTTTGATCTTGTTCCTGTAACTTCTGCTGAGAATGTCTTGTACAGGAGAGGAGCACAAACACAGCTGGAAGGGAGGTTTTAACTGAACTGCTTGTCAACCAAAATATTGTTTTCATCTAAATGAAAAAGCACTGTAGTAAAGCCAAAAATAATAAGATGATTTTCTAAACTATTAAAACACTTTTGAAATTGAACACTTACATTTTTTATTTCCAAGTGATCTTTCAAAATGAAATAATAATTGTGGTTTTTAGTTGTTTCAAGGGAAGTCCCATTTGTTTTCAGTCTGGAATTCAAAATATGCTGAAATTATGACTTCTCCTGAAAGGTTCAGTTCTGCTGTGGGACAGCTTCAGGCCACAATTAGTCAAAAACTGAAGAACTCTCAGACTGTTCTATGCAGAAAGTCACACAAATCACGAGAATTTAGCAACCGTTCTACCAAATTAGCATTCCCTAGAAATTATTTCAAGCAGTAACTGAGGTACTTCTTCTGCATGTATAGAAGTGATCTTTTTCTAGGGGTTGCATGAAACTGAGGCTTCACATAAACTTAGGGAGTCTTTCATCTTCTCTGAATGTAGATGGAACCATTTAATTCCTGGCTTAAGCAAAACTCAATTTATAAAGATAACTCCAAAATATGCCCAGGCAACTGCTAACTCGCAGAGAATTATGGCAGTCTGGAAATTAAAGAAAACAAAAACAAAACAAAAACCAAACATGGCAAAGCTTTACTGTTGATCTGTTTAATGCCCAAGCAAGATGTTAAATCCAGGTGTGCTTCACCCCTGGCCCAGCCTGGAAGTGGCAGAGTGCTGGGCGAGGGGCGCATCAAAGCTTTGGACAACACCAGCCTTAAGTGCCCATCCTGTTCTCCGTAGCTGAGTACTTGCTGCTTGGGTATCTTGAGAGAAGAGAGATGCAGCCTGGCATCAGCTCAGCTGAAGTGTTATTTTAAAACACGAGACATAGCGCACTTAGACAACTGGACTGAAAACCAAACAGAAGTAGGTTGATAGCTATTTACTAGACTTAGAGTTCCCTTTTATATGATGTCTCAGCTTACAAACACTACATATATTTAATTCTAATTTTCCAAGACTTTTGTATATTCATCATCATGGTAACATGCTTTGGCAGCTGAGACCAAATGAAATGAGGACAGAACAAATATATACTAAGAAAGTTCAGTCCTACCCACTTATTTGAGCTAATCGTCTCATCTGTACACTACTCAGCGCACAAAAGGCGATCCAAATCGGCTGTCCTCCCTGATTCACCTGGGGAGTGTAGAGCAGGTGGAGCGTGTCACCTGGGGGGGTAAGTTCATCATTATTTCTCCTGCCAGCTCACCAGAAGTCCTATTTTGGAAGCACAGGGCTCAAGTAGGGAACCAAGAAAAAAAACATTTCTTAATATCAGTTTGCCAGTTTTGGAATGAAAAAACCCCTTTCATTTTTTCAGTAGTGGTAACTTCTGTAGGTGGTGTGGAGCAACTTGTAACACAAACTGGCAGGAATATTTGAGCAGTCTCCAACTCTCTCTCTGGACCTTGGGTCCCCATCGGTACACATGGGATCCTAGCATTTTTCTGACTCACAGAGGTTTTGAGAGGGCCAAAGCAGGGGATGTTATCAGATAAGATATTTTCGCTGCTTCTCCATGTGTAGATACAGCACACTTCAAACCAGCCAGTAACGGCCGTGCCAGAGGTACAGCTGTGCCACAGGGAGCTCAGGACCCTGCCCGGCACCAGGGACAGATGCTGAGGCAACCAGTCCTCACTGTCCTCGCCGTGGCATTGTCACACTCACAAGTGTGAACTTGCTCATATCTCGATGTGTGTCTGACAGGTCATGGGGCTGTTTGGTTTTGCAATGCTCTGTCAAGACCTCCAGCTCTCTTCTAAGGACACAAGATCCAACTCCTGTCCAGGATGGTAAAGACCTGTCCTTACTTTTGATGTGTTTTGACCAGGCAGTGGTGAAACTTTTGCTTACTACCAGCTACTTAAATTCCTTTTTCCTTTCCACCCAACAAACATTTCTCCAAGCCAAACACAAAGAGTTATATTGTACACAGTCTTTGAAACTCACACTTAATTTTCAAGGACACTGTTTGAAGGAGGGCAGCATACTTGTAGCCATTTTGAACCAGCAAATGAAAAGGAAAAAGATAATGCAATGGTAGAGAATTGAAGCATGACTTTTCTGATGTTTGTTTTTTTTCTGTGCCAGCAAAGATTCAATAGTGTGGAGGATCTGTCTGCAAAGTCATTCTTTGCTCTCCCTCCCTATGTTTTCATTTCACCCCTCCCTCCTCAGCTGTAGTAGTTCTTTATTCTCATAATAGTTCATGAAATGCTTCATTTACAAAGTAAAGTATCACCAGCCCCTGTTAGACAAAGGAAATCATGGCCAGCATGGTGCTGTAACCTCTCCACAGGATAAAGACAGATCAGCAAGGCGGTCAGGTGGGAAACCCCATTTGGAAACTACCCAGGCAGCAGAAGGTGGCGGGTGTTGCAAGACGTATTTCTCCTTTCAGTCATTTATAAACCACTGTGTTTGCATAAGTGGTACGTAAGCTGCAAAACAGAGGCCGTGACTATTCATATTCACTGAGTCGCTTATTTTTGTTAAGTCCAAATATGCCCTTAAATCCCAAGGCTGTACATCGAGTTCCAAGGTCTGTGTTTGTAAGGAATTTCCACATGCAGATCTCATGTCTGTAAGGAAGGCTGGCTGATTAATTTTCTCTGCATCAGTTTTCCTTCCATGAAATCTGTGTCCACAAAGGCCTGGGTAAAGGCTGGGCAAGAAGAGGGCAAGACTTCTACCAAGACTGTGTGGAAGAGGATAGATCCCCAAAGTCAGACATCTGCCAAAAAGCATCAGCAGTTACACACATGGACAACTGCAGATTACACCAGAGTGGGCAGACCACGTTTCTTGTGTGCTGATGGCACAGCACTTCAACGTGTCAGGCCTCACAGATTTAAAAATGCAGTAGAACAAAGTACATCCAGTAGGATATTATTTTGTCAGAGTTGTTAACAATGCTTTACATTTTAATTGCCCATAATTTCCTTAAAAGTCCTGCAAAAAGAAAGATTAAAACCTCAGGTTATTGAAGAGTAACATATCTTAATTGAAAGCAAACTTTCAGCCAAAGTGCTTTTTGGCAGAAGATCAGAACTATTGACCTTTTCCAGAATTTACTTCTTTTTTTAAATTATAAAATATTTTAACAAAAAAAACATATATGGGAGCTAGACATCAAATTTTGTCCTGATTTTCAGCACCATCATGAACCTCCTAATTATTCATGGTGACTGAGCTGCTTATGGGTAAAAAATTGAGGATAAAGTGATTCTCTCATTACTGAAAAGATGGCTGACTTCAGGTGGGGTGTTAGCACCTGTGTGCATGTGTCGAGAGAGAGAGAAAGAAAAAGAAGTTTGCATTTTGTAGCTTTATGGAGAATCCCAAGGAATAAACCAAGAAATCCTTCACAATCTGCCACTGTAAACTCAGTGATCTTTCCAACACTTGAACAAAAATGATTCCTTAGGTCACTTCTGGAGGGTATTTAATTGCTGCGGGTAGTGAGGTGGCAGAGGTAGTGTCTGCTTTTTTACCTCCACATTCTCTGACTCAGCTCAGAGCAGGACACACTGCTTGACAGTCGCTACCAGTCCACCAGCTTGCACAGCAGCTTTGTGAAGATCAGATGTGTGTCAGCTAGTCTCACTCTCTTTCTCTTCTCTCCTTCTTGGAAGAATGAGTCTCAGTTGATTTGACTTGATTTCTTTGTCACCAGAAAAAAGCAAAGTGTGTACACCCAGGTGAGACTGCAAGGCTGGTGCACAGACATCCAGGTGTGACGGTGAGGAACACTTAATCCCACTCTCAATAGCGCAGCCTCCCTCACGCTGCACCCCTCTGCCCCGTAACACTTACCTTACCTTAGGCAGCTCTGATGAATGAAGGATATAATTACCGTCATCTGAAGGGGCAGTGGTGGTGAAGGGTGTGGGAGGTGAGGAGACATGGGGATTTGAACTTATGTGATGCTTGGTGGGTTGTCGGCCCCGAGGCTGAAGGACAGACCATTGACAGTGTTGGGATGCTGGTGCTGCAGGTGGGCAGCATCACACTCCAAAGGATAAGTGCCTTCATGATAAATGTTTTTCTGGATCTGTGGAAAATGTTTTGGCATGAAATTTGGTACAATACAAAGCTTCTCTTGAAGTTCTGTGGCACATACAGGTCCATCAGACGAAACCCGGGTTTGCTCCCTTGCCAAGCAGGGTTTCCAAGACCCAACAATCCAGCGTATTGTACAAATAAGAATTTCGCATGGAAATAAAAAAAGACCACTCATATTTTAAACAATTCCTATCTGTCACAACAGAAAAAGTTGCTTTTCATGTCTTGCAGGCAGACAGGAGACACACAACACACCTGGCTTCTGACTCATTTAATATCTTACTGTTATTTTATGGTTTATGCTGGAATTCCTTAGCCTTGAAGCCTTCAAATTCAGTGAGGATCATCTGCAGATCTTCTAAGACTATGTCTGCATTAACAAGTGGGATGGACTAAGAGAAGCAGAGCCATGGACCAGGAAAATTTTTGCTGAGGACTGGACATCTACAGTAAATGTATTTCATGGTTGGATAATTTTGGTTTGCTGTTTTGGGTTTTTTTCTCTTTTTAATTCATACCATCCCCAGTCTGGTCCTAGGGATTTGATTTCCCAGTAGTGACTGGAATGGATCAGGGGAGCACAAATTCCGGTAAGTTTCCTCCACAGGGACACTAGTTCAAGCATCCTTAAGATGGCACCACAATGCAAACCAGTCTGCTTCCAAAGTGAGCTGCGGATCTGAACTGAAACACTAATGCAGACACACACTTAGGTCTTCACAATGGTTTCAATTAATGAATCTGTAATTTAGGAAAAAAAATCACAATTTGCAGTGCAAGTCAATATTGCTCAACTATTTGTATTCCCTAGGATCGCACCAGATGAGGTATTAAGGTTACTAAGGATATGAGAAGAATAAGGTTTGCTCTGCCTTGATCTCCAAGGCTGTTGATGTATGAGTTTTAACAACCCTCCAGCTACATATAAAGCTAATGTAAGAATCCTCCCATCTTGTTGAATAAGGGATAGGCCTATTTCTCTTTCTGTAAATCTCCCCTGACCTTGGAGGGAGTGGAAGAAAACGGGGGGGGGGAGGACTAAGAAAAGACAAATAAGAAAGAAATTAAGCATGGGATAAGATCAACACTACTAATCATTTGTCCTAAGTGTGTGAGATAAATTAAAGAATAGAGATCTCTATCTGGGCAAAATGTGCATCCAGCACCCTTCTTCCCCTCCACCGAAGTAGGAAATATGTAGTTTATGACCAGCTGGGACAATCTCTACTGAATGGCTTTAAGGCAATAAATCACAGAAGCTGGTTTGTCCACATTTCTTTCTTTTCTTCAGACTGTTTGGCTAAATCTCCCACAGAGAAAGTTACACCATGCAGGGGATTCAGTGAAACGCCTGAAAAATGTACTCAGGTCACCTACAAATTCTTCAACTCTGGCCAAGGTCCAGTTGTGGCTTTAATACGAGACAATGCCTTACTGCTCTCCTTCCCCAAATCCTATGAGGGCAGCTGTTCAAACATTTATCATTAAATGTTTCAAAAAAGAGCTCACTGTAGCACAATGATGCTATTTGAGCCCTCGGTTTTGTTTCCGGGACCTACAGAACATATGTGGGTTTGGGTTGGGTCATCCCATGGTCCCACAGTTGGCTTATTTTGCTCACATTGATGCTAAATACCTCTCTAATATATTTTTTCCATACGTTCCTGATTCTTCACAAACAGGTTCAGCAAATCCAAAGCTGTGGCAAAGACTCCGCATGTTGGGAAAAGGCCTCGTTACAGCCACATCAAGGAGAAATTGAGCCAGAAGAGAGCTGCCTTGCTTTCTCAAGCTACTTCCAACTGTTCCTCATATCCATTCTCTCTAGTTCAATACTCAGTTTCATTCAGCCTATTGCCATCTAAGCATGCTGTGGATACTACAAGTAGACATAAGACCAAGTAAGACAGAGAAACTTACTGAAAGAGAAATGTATTGAGTTACTAAAGACAGACAAACTCCTTCTGGCTCTGGCAGTTCCTGAGTAGCAAATAGTTGGATTTGGGAGAGTCATATGTCCTTGCCAAGATTTACATGCTTTCCTGAGACAGGAGATCGGGACCGATGGCCATTTGGACTGAGGCGGTACGGCCATTCTCATGTTCACAGGAGACCACTTACGTGGGGAACCAGGGCCCTTCTCCTGTGGACAGACAGGCTCCCAAAGGAACAGTCAGCTCTCTTCACAGCAGGATACCAAGAGCCACTGTTTGAATGACCTTCCAGAATGAACCAGGCATGAGTCAATGATCTAAAAATGTGAAACTCCGATTGCCACTTTCAGAGCTCCTGCAGGGCTGTGGAACTTCTCCGTGTTCTGGAAACATGGTGTCAAGAAAGGTTTGAGTCCCTCTGAGATGGTGGATTATTAAATGCCAGCGTGGACTTCATGGCCTGTGTTTGAAGGCTCCCAGGTTGCCTGTGCCATTGCAGTGCAGCAGGAAACAACAGCACAGCCAGCCAGTCTGCGCCCAGCACTAATCTGTGCCTCTGTTTGCCTTTCAACAGCCAAATTTCTTCAGACTAGGTGGCTGAAATGAAGCAGCTAATGCTATACTTAATGACCTATTTAATGGCCCATTTTCCAGAAGTGATGAGAACTTACAATTATCCCTGCGCTCAGTGTGAGCTGTGGCTGCTTAGCAATCAAAAAGTCCAGACTAGTCATTCAGATGCTTCATTTCAAATCGGTGAAAGTAAAAAAATGTAGCCTTAGATCCTTGCCCTTCCTGCAGTAAAGTCAAACGTTAGTCTTTCCTAAAAGCAGAGCACCTCCAGCTAGTGGCTCTGCAACTGCTGTATGCTCTGGCCCTGCTCTGCATCATGTAGGCTGCTGACAGATAATCTGTCAGTCTCTGCTGAGAGTGCAAATTTGAGCTGGGTGCCCGCTCGTGCAAATCCATGATCCCATTGTCTGGAAGGTCCTGGCCTTTCCAAGCTCCTCTGGGTTGCCATAGACCTCCCTGGCCACTACGCGCACTCTGGTCATTCAGGGATTTCAGGGTAATAAAAGATCTCAGCTAAACGGCTGTAAGTGGGACATTCACACAACTCAAAAAGCAAGTATCATTTCTCAGCAGCAAGGCCTGAGCATAGGCTTTGTTGATTTTGGCTCAGGGTTGGGTATACGGACTCGCCTGAGGTGCTATTTATGAGCGGACTCGCCATCTCAGGGTAAAGCCCTACGGACTTTTTCCCATGCTGGAAAAAAGATACTGGCACTCTGGAAGGGGAAACCCTGCCACTCAGTTGAAATCCCTTGTCAGCCCAGTGCAGGACTTTTCCATCTGGAGCTCAGTCCACCTCCGTGGCACCAGGTACACCTGCCAAGAGCCAAACAGTTTCTGCTGTGTTAGAGGACCCACAGTGACCCCCACTCCCCACGTGAGCAGGCTTAGTGATGGAGACTGACTGCAGACATGGATCTAAATCTCGGTACTCAAAAATTTCTAGCACAGTTGGTTGAAAAATGGGTTTTCAGGTCTGTGAAGGACAGTGGACTCTTTTTAAGTGTTGCACCCAACTTTAAACACTTTAAATTGACGTGTCTTTTGGTCAGCTGATCTTGAAGTTCACCATTTATTTTGGAAGCACTGAAACATTTCTGCTCTTAGTTTTGGGAGTCTTAATATTCACCAAGATGCTGAGAAGCAGCAAGTTTACCACAGCTCTCAGGTTTAGAGAGTCAGGGCTTCTTGCTGACTAAGCACCCTCCAAAGGCGTTTTAGTGCACATTGACATGAGAATATCTTACTTTTAGGGCAGTATCAACAGAATACATTCCTACATGTGTGATACTTAAGGTTTAATTAGTACCTTTTATTAACCTTCGCTGAGGTGGGTTCTCAAGAATTTGAGGACACAGCCATGCCGAGAAAAATATTCTGTTGCCCTGGAGTTGTCATCTCCACGTTTCACTCTCCCAGCATCCTCCTCTGCTTTCTCAGTCGACTTTTCCCTGGCTAGCTTCACACTGACTTCAAGGGGTGGTTCCTGATCTGCCATGCAGGATGAATGACTTCATGAAAGTCCAAACCACTGCATACATTAGGGATTTTCCTCCCAGAAGAGAAACAAATAGGTGACAACATTGCAGAACTACTTTAATTCACAAAGGGCTTGCTGAGGTTGAGAAGGGGGCTTCAGCTTGCTGCCTCTAATATCAACACAGGGGGACATGGCACAAAGCAACCAGGCAGCATGTTCAAGAGAGACAAAAGCAGGTGTTTTTTTACACAGTGCCCAGGGAAATTCTGGGCCTTTGGTGCAAGAGCACTGTAGATGCCTAGGGCCTACCGGGATGCAAATAGGAATCAGAGAAACTCAAGAAAAAACTACATCAAAGTCCCAGCTCTGCCTCTTGAATTATCTGAGCTGCAGGCCACAGCTGGAAAACAGCTCAATGTATTTTTCCCCCTGGGATCTCCCATTTGTGAGGTGCATGGCTGAATGGTCGCTGGGCTAGCAGGAACTGTGCCCTGACCTTATAGGATGCTCTCACATGAGCAAAACAAGAACAAGGATTACAAAACTCTGTTCCCAAACCAGAAATACACATGAACTGCTGTCTCTGGGTGAACTTTACGTCCCACACCAGGTAAACCTAGGGCAACCCAGTCGTTCCCTGAGCCAAGCTAAGTTCAGCAGTCAGGCCGGGACTGTCTAGCTCTGTCCCTGCAGACAGGACCCCACACCAGAACCTCATGTGCCAAAGGCAAGAGCCAGGTAACCTCCCTTTGGGCTGCAGCATTGCCTTACGGAGACCTGCTTTGCCCTCTAGTGACTGTTAAGCATAAACCAGGGAATTTTGCACCATCTATTCCAATTAATACAAATCAGGTCCTGCTGCATCTGCTGTCTGGCAGACAAGCAGTGGGGTTGTTCTGACTTTGTCTGGCCTAATTGAGAATATCCCTCTCCTGAGGCAGCCTGGTCACCGCTCTGTCTGTGAGGCATGCGGGATGGAGCAAGGGAAGGAGATGCTACTCTGAAAAGTTGAGAACAGATACCCTAAGTTGTGGAATGAATGTCCGAGTGAATTGTAAAGGAAAATCCTCCAGGGCTGATGCTATTTCTAGTCCGCACATGCCTTGGAACTGAAAAGAGGCTATTTGGGGGAAAAAGGAATGGATGAATAATGGAAGCAAAAATAGTCGCTCTACATTCCTTTCCAAACCTATGTTGCCTACAAACCCTTTGGAAACAATTGACAATTCATCAGAACATGAGCTCATATTCTGTGATCTATGGGGCCATAGATTTTGTGATCTATGATCTGTGTAAGTGAGTATTAAAAGAGCTCTTAGTTGGAAAAATAATAACAATGATCTTTGTTTAAGCAACAGCAAGGGAAGAGAGGATTAGAGCAGACACTAGATAGCTGCAGTAGCTGAGCTGTATGGAAAGCAAGCTCTTTGAAAACACTGTATAGAAACAAGCTCTTTTCCTTTGAACATAAGAATAAATACTACTATTTTAGATTTTGAAAGTGCTAGTCTGTCTTTGCTTTCTTGGATTATCTGTAGCAAAATTGTCTCTAAAGTAGCAAATGTAGTTAGATTTCTTAGTATCACAGAAATCAAAGGAATCAAACTTTCATTTGGAAATTCTCATACAAATTCTTGTGGTCAGAAAATAGGGTTATGATTATGTGATGGAAAAATACTTTCTTCAGGTTTTATTTATAAATTAGCAATTTTATGGCATCTTATACTCAATCTAGAGATTTTGTTCAGTAAATATTAATATTTTCTCAAATACTCAGACAAGAACATTAAAAAAGGCACTTGGAATACTAATGTTCACTAAACCAAAAAAATCTTGTTTTAGAGGCCATAAGTGAATTTTAATGGAAAACTTACACCCAGAAATAGTCCCAAGTTTTGTGCAAAGATTAACAGGGATATTCCAGGCAGCCTGAGAGCCATTCTCTCAACCACTCCCTAGACTCAGTAAAAATCAAAGTCTATCTCAACCAATTCACGAATAAAATAAGAAAGACTAGATTATATGAGTTGCTTTGTTGTCTGTTTCAAAGCATATTTTTCATTCAGGGATTACAGCACCTACCGTTGCACCTACAAACTTAGTCTTAATTCAGATTTTCTGCAAATCAGTGTCATCTGCTGGGACACTGTTGGTAGAGGAGATATGTTTGGCTCCAGTTGTTAAATCACTTAGACCTACTGCAGAAGGATTTGGAAGAAAGCGGGGAAGACTCACTTGAAATCTGTAACCATGTTTGACACTACTGCCTGGCTGTCAGCTCCATATCCATGCTGGATACCCAGAGCTTCACATCAGCATCTGTTTTTTTAAGGATGCTCCTTTTCTGTGTTTTTCTGCACAGAATTCACTTTCACAAATTGTTTCCTGCTGGGCTTTTCTAGCCTACAGCTGGCCAAACTCTGCTGAGCCATGTTTGCTCTGGGCTCCGCCATGGATTCGGTGGCTTGATTAATGCCAGCAGATGATTAGGAGTGGGCTCATCTGATTTTTAACTTTCTGACTGCAAGAGTAATTATTACTTGCAGTGGTCACTTCCCCAAAATGGGTTGTTCTACAAATCCTGTGCTCTTCTCCAAGAGCTCCTGGCCCAGCAGCCAGTAGATGGCATCGAGCAAGGCGAGTCGGAGGGGGTTCGATTCGAGCACGGCCCTGCTCTTGCTAGGTCAGTTTTAAAAACGGGTAGGTACACTCAGAAGGTATCTGTAAGACATGGGCTGCTCTTATACGGGCAAACTCTGTTTACCTGCTTTCACTGTGAATTACAGTGCATGTGGGTGCCTATCCGTACTTAGCTTTACCATCCCCGAGGACTATAAGCTAACGCAGACAGTCCTTCCAAAAATCAGTTCATCCTGAGAATATTCATTGGCTAAAACAATGATTTTGAGGCTTTTAAAACATTCTTCCTGTTTTTTTGACCCTTTAGAGTCATAGAGTGACTGTTCCATAACCCATAACCAAGTGTTTATGATCTTGCTTTTGATAATAACCAAATTCTTCACAGGAAGGAAAACCACAGCAGCAGATGTTTGATAGTCTCTTGCATGTTAGTTTGTTATTGCACATTAGCTTGCTGGTGATCTTAGTAGCTCATAACTGATTTAGACAAGGAAAACTAGAACTGAATTACTTGATTATCATAGATCATGTTTCCTAGCTCTTCTTGACAGCTGCAAGAGCTAGAAAAGCATCAGGAAAAGAAATTTGATGTTCTTCTCTGAACAGTGGCAGCTGATAGCCATCCCACAGAACAACTCCGGAATGCCAGGTAGCAATAGAAAGGATTCATCAGAAGTAGTTCTCCTCTGAGTTTCTACATGTAGAATCATAGAATCACAGAATCATATGTTGGAAAAGACCTCTAAGATTTTCAAGTCCAACTGTCACACCAACACTACCATGCTACTAAACCATGTCCCGAAGGGCCACATCTACATGTTGTTTGAACACCTCCAGGGATGGTGACTCAACCACTTCTCTGGGCAGCCTGTTCCAATGCCTGGCCATATGTATCTAAATGAGCCAGTTTCATGCACTGTTCATGTAAGGATGTGTCCTCAATGGCAAAAAGCATGGGTATTTCTGGGAAGTTCCAGCTCTGCAGAGCTGCAGGGTAGGCTTGGACACAGATGAGGCAGCATGAGACTCCTCTGGTTCCTTGGTGGGAGCTCCAAGGATGCCGTTCCCCTCAACCTGGGGAACCCAGGTAACACACAGAGACGGGTTTGGTTGAACACTGCCAAAATCTACCCAAGACAGACCTAACAGCACTAAAATTAGCAAATGCATAAGAGGGCACAAACTCACAGAATCATAGAATGGGAAGGGTTGGAAGGGACATTAAAGCTCATCTAGTTCCACCCTCCCTGTCATGGGCAGCGACACCTTCCACCAGACCAGGTTGCTCAGAGCCCCATCTGACCTGGCCTTGAAGACTTCCAGGGATGGGAATCCACAACTTCTCTGGGCAACCTGTGCCAGTGTCTCACCACCCTTATAGTAAAGAATTTCTTTCTTATATCTAACTCCCTTCAGACTTGTCCACCTGCACCCAAGTGCTGCTGACAAAGAAGTCCTACAGTCTCATGAAGGTTTTCCTAAGAGCAGACAGGTGTTATCAGCATGTACATCCAACCTGATTCTCCATTTCTGAAGGTTTCTTTTTCTCCCTTTTTCTATGAAGAGTCCCGAGAAGGCAGAGCTTAGGCCTGGCTATCCGCAAGAAGGGACATGGAGGTGCAAGGGAAAGAGGAACAGGCTGTGATAAAAGATGCTGCAGGCCAATTAGTTAGTGGGGAAAAAGAGCAAACAGAGAAAAACACATGTCAAAGATGAAGTACTCAAAATTAATCTTGTTCTATTTTTCACAAACCAGTAAATTCTAACCAAGCAATTAAGATATTTTATTGTATTAAGGGAATAGATTTCTCTGAAGGAGCATAGTGAAAGTATGATTTAAAGAAATATCCAGACTTAAAAAAAAACCCCAAGCATGTATTTAAACTGGCAAGGGCTGCTGAAATTTCCCTTAGAGTGCTTAAAGAATTAGCTGAACCTCTGAACCATTAGTGATTGCATTCGAGGAGGCAAAGAGGACAGCAGAGGTCCCAAAGGAGAGGAAAAGGGCAAGTGTAATATTTATCTTAAAAAGAGGGCAGAGAGGGGCTCTGGGGATTAGCCCTTCCAGGAGCCAGGACATGTGAGTCATTACTGAGCATACCGTCATCACTACTGAATGGATAATGAAATGATAAGGACCTGCCACCAGGGATTTGATGAGAACAAGTGTGTCAAACCAATCTGAATTCCTTGAGAAGGTGAGTGACCTGATGGAGAAGGGGAAACCAACGTATGTGATCCTAGCCTGAAAGCAGTAAGGATTTCAATGCTCTTTCCCTCTGCTATCATCTCATAAGTGAACTGAGGAATTATGGTAACCACTGCTGATTCAAGGGCACTGCTACGGAGAAGCTGGGCAGGGAAGCACTGATATTCCTGTCATTCCTCTAATACGTTTGCATCCCACCAGTGTCATTAGATCAAGAGTATCTTCTGCTTTCTTACCTGGGTAAGCTCATTTCTCATGTCCTCACCATAACAGGTGAGGCTGGAAGTTTTAGTACAGACCTTTAAAGATCAGCACCCGTGAGGCCACTGCAAACCACAAATGTAATCAAAAGACCTGTATGAAGGTTGAGATAGTCCAGAACAAAAGGCTGGATCTCCCTTGCACGGAGTTTTGAGTCATTTTTGTTCTTCAAACCTAGACATAGATTAAAAAATAAATAAGGGTTTTATAAACTCCCGATAGCTTTATTAGGGTTTGAGCCAAAAGCCACCAAGGCTAGATGTGTGCTCTAACAGTGAAGTACGTTGTGAGCCAGATCTCACTTCTGTGCCCAGCCCTGTGGGTATGTGCCCAGTGTCAGCCGAGGATTAAGCCTTCTCCCCCTTCCATAGGCTCTTATGATGTTTTCTACAACACATATATGGAGAAAATAATTATAATCTTACAGTACATTCCAGCTGGGGAGATCTGCTTTGCCCATCCCCAGTGTTTCGGGAGAAGGGTACTATGCCTTGGAGCGGTGCAGCATTTTCTGATCCTCTCTACCAGAGCCCCATTCAAATTGGGAGGCATTAGAAAACAGCTTGGCAGAGCCTGCTTGACAAGATTTGACGTCTAAATTGAATGTCTAGGCCTCAAATTCCTAGGATTTGATTGAAAAGCCAGTAGGACTGCCTCTTGGTAACTTGCAGGCTGGAAAACTGGCTGTGTGCTCCTCCAGATAAGGGCTTCTTTGTGCGGCGTTGTATAACGGCTGCCACAGGGTTGAAGTGGGCCAGGCCATAAATAACTTCTGCATAAATATTTTTAGCACATACTTTCCGCTCTCTTGAGATACACTGGACAGCTTGAAGTGTGTGTATCTGCGTGTGAAGTAGATGGGGGAAGCTAGAAGAGCTCCCATCCTGAGCACAGAGCAGACATCACAGCACTCCTGATAGGCGTGTTAATGCAATAGGAGCTGACGCCTCTGTGCAAGAGTGTCCAGAGCAAGCAAGACGCCTCAAAAGAGCTGCCTTAGTGGAGTGGCAAGGTGTATTGTCCTGTGGTAGAAACATGAATGAATCCCATGCCCATATAGGTGGGATGCCAGCAGAATTGCTCTGAGCAGGATGTTCCGGGGCCAAGCCCTGTGCTGCCATCCTCTCTGAAGGGCCCCTGCCAGCCGTCTGCTGACCTTACTGGTGTGTGGCTAATGCAGAGGGAAGTGCAAACTGCTGGTTGCATTTCCTATGAGGATAACCTGCCTTTTAGACTGCACCTGAAGGCCACTCTCTGACTGCATCTACAGAAAACATCACTAATCTCCGTAGATGATTGTCTAGCCCTGGAAACATAGTAAGAGTTAACAGGGAAGCACAGTCGCTAGAAAGCTCCAGCTACAAGGAGAAGAGTGAACCCTCCACCCTTTACATATAAAGACATATATTAGGAGCCCAAGGATCTCTAAAAACATAGAGCAGGACAAAATAACCTACTCACATTTCCCCGCGACACTCCACAGGCACCTGCAGAAAGGTGTGATACACTCCCAGTGAGTTAATCAGCCTGTACTAGCTACAGCTGATGCCACAGTGGGAAAGGTACAAACTAGTTCTGGATTTCACATGTACTTATCATTACTGATTATCTGATTCCTTCTGTGCAGAGCAAGTGATGAACACAATGTCAGGCTTTTGCAAGATAATGCGTGCGTCTCTTCAAAATTAAATGGGCCAGCAGAGAAGCAGCAGTAAATGGTCAGGGGGAAAAAAACACTCAAGAGACAAAAAACACATGTTTGGGGTTGATCCAGACTGGGATTGTCCAGAATAGGCTGAGCATTGCAACAGCTAGTCTAGGGGAGCTTCATAAAAAGGGCTAACTTCACAAAAACATGGAGAGGGAGCACTAAAAACTGTTAATCTCACTGGTTAAAACAACCATTTGACATGTAACAGGACATGGGACTTGTTGCAAGCGTTCTTCCTGTCACCTGCTAGCAGCATTACTTAATTATTTGGTGCTTTCTATCTTTCAAAAATGAAGGAAAATATTAATGTAACTACTGTCTAGTATTAATCATGTCTGCTCAGCTTTTGCAGCCAGGCATGAGAGGTAGCAAGAACTTCTAACTATCCCTAGTTATAAGGGGAGGGAGGCTACAGCCTATGGTATTTAAAAAGAAAGGCCAAATACCAACTTGAGAGGTAAGCAATGAAAATCAAATAGTACAGTAGTTATTCCAATTGAGCGATAAAGGTGACAGCAGCTAATGGGGAATGCTGCTAAGGTGCCAGCCAGGCAGCTGTGAATTCTCAACAATAGCCCTAGAGATTGCTTTTGGGCAAGTTGCTCTTCTTGTTCCAGTGTTTCTGTAAAAGCATTGGCTAAACAGGGAATAATAAAGGTTACCTCTAGTCTGTGAATTGAGTGGCCACGATTTCACTTTGCAGTGAGATGCAATGGGGAGCTGTTATTTTCCTGCCAAGTGCTGTATTTCCAAAAAAAATCCCAAACACTAACTCTACCGTAAATAGAAGTGCATCTGAAAATGCCAGGATTAATATATTTTTTTAACTGGAATGATGTGATCTATTTTCTCTGCCACATCTTTCTTTGTTCCATCTCCTTTCATAACATCACCTGCTAGAGACTAAATAGCTACCCACCAAACTGAAACAGCCGATGACAGGAGGTGACACCCTGCAGGCTGCTCGGATCTGGATGCTCTGGGATTACGCTGGCAACTGACAGTTTTGGACCACATTTGCTGATGAAGTCACTGCTCAAAAGCATCTGTTGTGTTGACCTCGTCACTGTACGCAGGGCCAAACTGGGGATACTCAGCATATCTTCAGGAAGTTTACTGTCAGACTATGTATGGCAGCTGGGATCTCACAAAATAAGACCTGAGCCTCTTTAGAGCAGAAGATGTCTCCTGACATCTGCATAGCACCAGGCAAACGCTTCCTTACCCGTGGAGGACGGAGAGCAAGAATATGCTAGAGACTGGACCGTCCAGACACTGTTACAGCAGGGGTGTAAGGGCAGGAGGCAAGCTGCTGTATTTCAGTGAGGAAGAAGTGAGAGAAAGCAAGCAAACAGGTAGGCTGGAGTACAGCCAGATGGTGAGTCCCAGTCACCTGCTAAGTCTGTCTCCCCCTAATAGTCAGTCTGGTGCGCAGAGCAGCTGGAAATATTTGGATGCTGCTTGTGTGCATGACAATGGTTATCAGGAAGCTTTAGATACAGACAGGCAAGAAAGAGGAGTAGCTGAGGTAGTAATAAGGATGGGAAGCTAAATCAGCTTGATCTAGTTAACGAGGTCGTGACCTGGGGTCAGCCTCTGGCATAAAATTCATGTAAGAGGAGTTGTAAGCAGTTGAGCTGGACTGAGCAAAGCGTTAAGTTTGGAGTGAGCTCTGAGCACCTTTCCGATGATGTCTGTGCGTAGGAGCTTGGCAGGAGTGAGGGGCATGTGGCAGAGGTCTGGCTCACTGATAAGAGCAAAGCAGTAGTAGGTGTTGACACAGCCCAGACACCCTCACTTTTCTCCATTCAGGTCCAGCTTTGTGCCAAACGCTGGGCAGAAGTAGACCAACTGAGCATTTACTGTTGTTTGGGTGAGCTGGGATTCTGACAGGATTGTGCTGCCGGAGTGCGCAAAACCAGCCCAAATAGATGCAGATATTTGGGGAAAATAGCTAGATATTCAATTTTTGTTTTTTTCATGTGTGCAAATCTGAAGGGTATCATGAGTGAGTTTGAAATGTTGTCTAACTCCATCAGGTCGTTAAATGCAGGTAAATGAACACGTGCCAGTGAGGCTGACACTGAATGGGAGCAAGCAGCTGATCTCTCGTGCATCACCACAGGTGGAGCAGATGCTTTTGAGGTAGAGAAGTGAAACAAAATGATGGATGTTACTCTTGCCTGCCTCCAGAAAGGAGCAAGCAATCCAAATGTAAGCATAAATGGAGCAGAATTTTCTCTCACTGGCACCAGTGTGCATTGAAAGAGTGAGAGCAAAGCAGAAGGCATGGATTACTGTCTTCAGAGATATCTCCATTTGTGTTGGCAGTATATAGGAGGAAAGAAGTAGTAAGGCATCATCCACAGCCAAGTTCCTGGACCTGATACACAAACATGAGTGAGATTTGAGTAGCTGATATGATCTGATATGCAAACATGTTGATTTTTTCCAGCTAGCTGTAAGAAGACAGTTGGAGGCTTTTCAATTGCTAGAGGGTTGGTTGAGGAGTTTATGGCATCACTGACCTAATTCTTTAATAAACCTTAGAAGACTGGGAAACTGCAAATACTGAAAACTGAGAATGCTGGGCCAATGTGTAGAAAAGGGCAAGTTTGATAACCAATGCAATGATAATCCATTATAAACACACTGATGGTGTGTTTATAATGGAAGCTATTTTTCAAAGGAAAACGTTTTCATTTAAGTTGAAAAGTTTTAGAAGGGATTAGTCTTAACAAACATGCTGTAAACAAAACAGAATTGAAATACCGGCCTGGTTTTGACACTCTAGGTATAGCACATTTTGAGCTTTGTTTAAAAAACTTTTCAAAACATGTTTATGTTAAAGAAAATAGAAGTCAGAATGGGAATCAAATGCTTTCCGTTTACTTCAGACACAGATATAGCAACATAGATTGCTAAGAAAATTTCATGGAAAATTTTGATGTCATCTTGTGCTATTTGTGCTTTGTTTGATGACAGGAGCCAAAAGTCCCCAAAACAAAGGGATTTTCTGTGAACGGCAAAGTCAAGTTTTTTGTGAATTTCTATGGGTCACTGCAAGCTCATTCCCAGACTGGTCAATATGGAATTGCCCACATATGGAATTTCAAGATGTCACTGTAATTAATTCGTAGCCAGTGATTGTGGCCCTATGGGAGCAGATATTCCTAAATGACCTTTTTCATCAATAGTATTTCCAGCTTGGCTGGTAACTGTGGCCTTGAACCCACAGTGGCAGTGTTTTGTAAGCATCAACCTGGGCACATTAACAGCAGGTTTTTGGTTCTTCATCCATTAACCTATAGATCTCAAAAGCTGAGAACTTGTCATTGAACATGTTCCTAATGGGAGTCAGTGGCTTCATGGCTGATCTGGAGATAAATAAAACATCATTTGCTAATAACTGTGGCAGATGGCACAAAGATTGTCTGTCATTGCTATTTCCTGCTTCACCAAGCATGCAACGTGATCTGGCTTGCCTGATGAACTGGCCCCAAGTAGATACGGTGCAGCATAACAAAAAAATTCATTGAAGATCATGTCAGTGGAGTGCCAGGGGGCACCTCAGCCACAACACCTCCTTGGAAAAGGTGTTGGAGTGGATGAGCAAGGAAGCCTGGTTTCCCACTGAGATGTGGTGGCATGAAGGGAAGAGTCAGTGGGAAGCAGTGAATAACCGTGGGTCAGGGACTTCAACTGCTTGCGCAGCCCAGGCAACAGGAGAGGTATCTCTGCCACCTGCAGTCTGAAAATGATTAAACAGCAAGGAAAAGGAGGCAAACCTTTTGGAAAACTTGAGAACAAATCTTTCATGGGCAATGGATGATTTGGCAACAGCATGTAAATATCCCATGGACAGATAAATCCCTGAGAATTCTCTTTGCTGCTGCAGAGGAAGGTAGAACAAGAACCCTGTCTGGAAGCAAAAACAAGGAATAACAACAATCAGGCACGAGATTAACAGTGAGGCTGATTATTCACTTGAACAAATACTGATGAGTTGGAAAACTCTTTGATGTTTTGAAGCCAAATGACTTTGTGGCAGATACGCTTTAATAAAGTACAAATCATTAGCCTGATTACGGCCATATCAGTGTAAATGTTGTGTCCCCTGTGTCGGGCCATTATCGTGTCTGGCATTATGAAGAATTAAAGTCATATTCTTCTACATACCATTCTGCAACATTTATGTGTCTCATTAACATCTTTACAAAAAAGGCCTAAGTGGTGCATTTACTACGTCTTTTTAGAGCCACAGCCTCTCCACAGCATGACGAGTAACAGTATGTAGCATGAACACCCACATGAACAAGAGTCAAACCTTGCCTCTTTCACATGGATTTGTGCAGGCAGCTACAGGATCATTCATTAGGGTTTCTCTCTACTCCTGCCACAGTGTTTTAACTCCTGCATTTCCAGAACAGCACCGCACGTTCCTGGGTGCCAGGTGGGGCTGAGTGTCAGGGTGGTGAGCAGGGAGCAGGCTGCAGCTCTGTGCTATGGATGCACCCTCTTGCATGCCCTCATATGGTCTCCCCTCACCTGCTTGACGTGGCTCTGGGATATACCCTTACACTGGGTATGTCACACTGGGCAGGCACCATCCCAGAGGCAGTGCTGCCCTTAACACAGATTTGTGGTAGACCAACAGCAGGAGAAAAAAATATATAAATACACAGCAAGGATTAAGGGTTTGAAGCACTTTTTTCCCTGTTTCTGGCATCTGTTGGTTCCTTCACGGTCTTGTCATCGTTCGGGAAAATACTGGCTATAAATACACTTAGATCAGATCCTCGGAGATCAGGGTCTAGTGAAACAGATGAGAACAAAATTCTTGTTGATGTTAAGAAGACAATTTGTAGAAGATCTTGCAGTTTAGTGATTCATCCAACATTTCAGATGTGAGGAGCAGCCTGTTATTGGCATGTCCAGCAGAATTTGCCGGGGAGAGAACTCCGGGGTACCAGAGCTTTGCAGTCACTAAAATCAAGACAAGTTGATGTTGAGATGGACTAAGCAACTTGCCTGTGTTCCCTAACTACCTAGATAGCTCTCTTCAGTGTCTTCATGACAGCACCAGCCTTCTATAGATTAAAAACCTCTGGGTAACAGTGGAAATATTGTACTAATAGTTCTGCACATTATGACCTGGTAGCCTTGTACCATTGCATGCCATAGGTAGGATATACAAGATCATATCTATGTTTTTATATTAGGATATGGTGGAAATTCTCTACATATACTAACTCCACTCCCCTCTGAACAGTTCTCTGGATAGGACTGGGTGGGAGAAGGGAAAGATAGTATTATGCTGACGGTTAACTTTGGAGACAATTGTATTTTTGTGTACAACTGACAAACAGAAGTCTACAAAAGAAGAGAGCAGTGACTACAGTTCGTCTGCACCAGTCAGCGTCAGATAGGGCATGAATAGATTTGAACTGATTTTCAGAGAGCAGAATTCAAGCCTTGTGTGAAGAGTTGGATCTGGTCTTAAAACAGGACCTTGTGCTGATGCTCGGGGGGTCTTTCCAAGCAACGCACTCAGGCTGTTGCTTGGAAATACCCCCAAATACAACTGAAATATTGGTTCTAGGGTTCAATCCCTGTGTCCTTGCTGAGACACCCCATCAGCACAGTATGTCTTCAGGCGCTGGGAGCCTGGCCTTGGGGTGCAAAGGCTCTGCACACACTGAAATCCACCACATCTCAGTATTTGTTACAAGAGCAGCCAAAACCATCAGTTTGGTAGGTAGTAAAAGGAGTAGTAAAATTGCACTAGCTCTGTTGAAGCAACAGGAGAAGCAATGGTCGTTACCAGTTTGCATTTGTTCTTTCATGAAGAGATGAGAGTTTGCCCAAACAGGCTGGAGTTGGCGATTCTTGTACATCTGTTACAAGCTCCAGCTGCTGTTTCTTGCATCTTTGGATTGCTGCAGTTCACCAAGACACCACCACGGTCAAATAAAGGCAAAATTTGCAAACAAAATAGGTTTGAATGCCAACAAATAACAAATATGCTGGCTCTGGAGGTTGATTGATTGCGAATTATTTGTATTTTGTAGCTTATGTTTTCAGCTCTATCAGACTCATTGAGGATACCCTCCCACATCTAGTTGTAAGCAGCTGGAACCATTTAACCATTTAATGGTATTTTGATTACTTCTCACAAAGCATTCTCCAGTTTATCAGCTCACTTTCCAAATATCTTACTCCTGCTTCTCCTCTGAGCACTGAGAATGGCCGTGTATGGACAAAATTTTCTGAGCCATTTCAAATGTGTCAGTTAGAAATTACAGAGAAATTACACCTGGAGAGTTCTCTAGAGTCTGAATTTCTAATCCCTATGAGCTAGTGGGGGTGTGTTGCCCTTCTTTTAATTAGATTGACTTGGCAGTATTTTTTTTTGTTTCTATTTTCTCGGTCTGTTGCAGCAAGGCTGTTGTTAGGATTCAGCTCACAGAGGCTTGTAACGGGAGAGCCGTCAGCTGTGTTTGATCTCAGAAAGAACGGATGGAAAAAGTGGGGACAGTACAGGGGAAGAGGGGCTGCTGAGGGAAGGAAGGCAATGTCTGAGTTTTAAATGGGCTTCAGTGCTAATAAAATATGCGAGCTGTGGGCCCTTCCTTCCTTCCAGCTCCAGCAATTTCACTAAGGCTGTGCCTGAGGACATCAGATAAGGGTCTGTCCTGAGGGCCTGTACAACAAGGGCTCACTTCATATTTCGAAGGCAGAAGAAAAATAATTACTTGTCAACCTGAGAGGCAGCAACCAGACTGACCAGAGCAGTGAAGGAGACCTTTTTTTTTTGTTTCGGGGAAAGAAAACAAACACGCCCAGTCTGGCGTGTTGGAGCATCAGCTGCAGGTGGGCAGCTGACTCCCGGGACTAGCACCCTTCCTCGGTGGGGAGAGAAGTCATTTTACAATGCAGAATAAGGCAAATGAAGTTTTCATTGCAGACAAAGAGTGGGAAACACTGCTGACAGCCAGCTCAGTGGGCTGATGCAACTGCAGCCCCAGGGAGACTGTTCAAAGGCTCTTTCAGTTATTTAATGAAGTGTGGTTGATTTTTGACCCCTCGGCTTCAGCGCCTGAAGTTTTCCATGAGTGTTTTAGGCCTTTCTCCTGTCCCTGAGCTCATTGACTACTAGGAGAATTTTTTAAATCGTGTTTCCCTAGATTTGTAATGCTTTTCTTTTTTGCTGCACGAAAGGCCACGCAACTGACAGAACAAATTCATCATATGGTGAAGCCGGGAGAGGGTTTGAGCCCAGGAGCCCACTGGAAGCACTGGGAATGTGAGGGGAACTCAGCCAGCTTGGGCAAACCACCTCCCCAGGCACCGCCTGGTCAACAAGGCTCCGGCATTTACCAGTTCCCACGGCACTTGTAACAACAGTAGGTTAAAGAAATCCATTTTATTAAGGGAGAAGGGACTTGTCTTAAAATTTTTTGACCAAGTTCTTATAAGCCACAGTGGATAACGCACTGTACTGCATGGTGCCCTCCTGCACTGGCTGGGGCTCCTGTTGCCCTCATTAGTAAAGTTTTATCCTTTGCAAAATGCAGCCTTGGTCCTCCTGCTCTAGAGGTTACCACCAGCAGCACGGCTTCTCCCACACCCCTCCCTTCCTCCCGACCCCCGGCTGGGGACCTGCCCTCCCGCACCCGACCCCAGACACAGCCCTGTGGCAAACACAACCACAGCTGGGCAAAAGCAATGCCAGAGAAACATGTTTCCAGCTGCACTTCTCAATTTAAATGAAGGAGAAGGACCGGGGCAGGCAGCACCCAGCTGCTGCTCTGCCCGTGGCTGCAGGTCCCTGGCTCAGATCACCAGCACCGGTGACATTGCTGCACCTCCGTGCTGGCATGGGACTGACGGTGAACGACACCTCGTCAGCTTGCAATATCGTAAAATATCTTAGCTGAGGCTGCAGTGAGTTTCTTTTGCGGGGCTAGCACCTGCGGTGCCGTCAGCCTCCCGGCTAGAGTACGTAGAAGTCGTTGTTGTTCGACAGGTCACTGTAATGGCAGAGGGCAAGAGCAGGAGCCTGTGCCGGTGGGGGCTCGGGTCGGCTTCTGCCCTGAACCCCCTGCACCGTGGGCCTGCCCGAGCCCGGTTTGCAGAGGTGAGCGTCCCACTTGGGCTCAGCCACAGCCCGACGCTTGCGCTTGAGTCTGCTGCCACCGTTGCAATAGGTCCCACAACACCGGCACGTCAAGAAGTGCTTGGCTCGGTGTTTGGCCTTTGACTCGGGGGCTGGGGCCGTACCCCCGGGAGTGAGAGTCCCTGCCACAGTGCCCCGTGGGTCGGGCTGCCCTTTCAACCGGCTCCGTCTCCTCTGGACGGGGTCCAGGCTGATGTCTGACTGGGAGGAGCAGCTCTCGTTCCAGCTGGCGCCGGCGCTCAGGCTGTGCAGCGGCAGGGCGAGCCGCAATGCCTTCCAGAATGGGGATCCTGAGCGCTTGGACTTCTCTCCCTTCCAGGTGACGAAGGAGACGGACTCCTTCAGCTGGAGGATGCTGGGGTGGGTGCACTGCAGCGGCCTGTACTCCACCACGATGAGCTTGGTGGCGATGGCGTTCTGGCACATGATGCCCAGCTTGAACTCCAGCAGGCTGATGCTCTTCTCCGTCAGGTAGTCGGGACTCAGGACCACGATCATCCTGCGGCTTCTCTGGATGAAGTCGAACACAGCTTCAGTGGTATCTAAGAGCGCAAGGGCAGAGGAGTTGGGGTGCACAAGGGGGAGGGAGTGGGGAGAGAAAAGCTGAAGGAAGCTGTTTGGTGGCGTAGCTGCACAGATCCCCCCTTCCCACGGAGGGAAACCTGGCACAAGCCCAGTGACTTTCTACTTGCCCACGTTCCTGCCAGCAGGGACTGCAGGAGCAATAGCAGCATTTTTGCTTTGCAGTTGCTTTTTGAGAAGGCTGAAGTGGTAAACGAGAAGCCAGGATAGCCAGATAAGCCAGGACCGTACTCTGACTTCTGCCCTGCACGGCATCACTGCTGCCAAGCCAAGTGCAGGAGGCTGAAGACAGGCAGGTCTTGTTCGGGAGCCACCTGCCCACAGCTCTGGCAAGCCCTTTGCACAGGGAAAATAAAGTGAAGCAAGCACGCAATCGTGCCACAGCTCGCACTGCCGAGGCTAAGACTCACCTCCCTCCCTCTCATGCTCTCTCATCTAGAAATCGAAGCCTCCAAACTTAGAAAGCAAAAATGTCAGCCTTAAACCTCTCCATCAGTTCCCCTAGCCGTGAGGGGGGGTGAAAACACTGTCCTTCAAAGCATTTTTTTGGGATTAATTGCAGTTTGTAAAGCTCAGCAAGATGCTCAGCTGGAATGGTGCCAGGCAAGGGCAGCATCTCTTTTATTATGAACATTGAAAAGCAGCAAACCTGAAGGATGTCCTTGGACTTCTCTCAATGGCTTGGGGATGCAGTGAGCGTATTGAAGGTGTCATGGCTCATGGGCAAGTAGTGGAAAGGATGGGACTTAAAAGGGCTATGACACTTAGAAATTAACCCAAGCTGATTAACAGAGCTGTAAAAACTTTAAAAACCCACCCACTTACTGAGTGCTTGTGTCTGAGATGGCGAGGGAGGGGCTGAGGACAAGGGGGTTTTCGAGCAGAACAGAGACCACTGGAGTAAGAGCTCTTGCATGGTCAGTGAGAAAAGCCTTGTAGGAATGTCTTGCAAAGAGCTGCTCCGGGGAGAAGAGCTACCTGCTGCTTCCATCGCTTTTCACACTGCTAAAGCCTTGATTCCTCAGTCTGGAGACTCCCCTCCCTCCCTGCCAGTGCAACACTGGTCTTTTATATAAATAAAAATACCACTCCTTCCCTGCAACAGCCGTGCCTTTTATTCTTCCAGCACTTGGCTGTCTCTTTTCTTATCTCACAGTGGAAGATGCACTGTTGCACCTGAATGCATCTTATTTTAATACTATACAGAGCATTCTTTTTTTCCCAAGATACACGACTAGCTGTAAAACTCATCGTCATTAGATCATCTGGGGACCAAGAACTTTGGATAGGAAAAATGATTGAACAATAACATCCTAATGGAGAAATACAGCACTGTGTGGTTCTTTAACATAATATTGGCATTTAAATCAAATTATTTATAGGGTTTTTTTCTTGTATATGAGGTTTGGAGGGATTTACCCCCCCAACACACAGAGGAAAACACTGATTCATTGAAACCAAAAGTAGATGATAAAGTCAGTTCTGTCAGAATTGTCACTTAATGCAGTGAAACATTCTTAGCACCCTATCGCCAAGGCACAAAGAATTGGCAGCAATCTCCCAATTTACTGAGTCCAGACCTCTTACAAACCTTTCTGTAACTGATTGAGATCTATTTTGAAATCAGCCAAGCTTCAACTTTTTGTGAAAGAGAAAGCACCTTTGCTGGTTTGAAAGGTCTTTCTTCTTGAAACTGGAATCACAGAATCACAGCGAAAGGTAGGCAGGAGCAGCCCCTGGGAGGTCACCTATTCTACCTGCCTGCTTAGAAAGCACAGGTTCAATTAATGTGAATGATTCCAGCCCCGATGAAATGAAATGTTTTGATTGAGCTGACAGTGATGGTTTTCTTTTATCAGTTTTGAAATTGCAAAACTTTTTGAGACTCGACATTTTTTTTGGTGGGGAAAATGCTCAAATTCCCAAAGATAGACTTTATTTCTGAGAATACGATGCTTTTAGACTTGGAAAATATGAAGATGAATGAACATTTTCCACCCAACTACCTAGAAGGTGATGGGCAAGGCAGCCTAAGAGTGAGTTTGATTTCTGTGTTTCGGGCAGATTTCCAAGATGTTCTGTTCTGGCTTGGTCTCTCAAGCAAAGGGATGGTGTTTCCTTCCCGTCTTTCTATCTCGTGATTGCTGAGTGAGCACTCTTCAGGCCAGAGGCTTTCTGTGTCTGCGTGTTTGCTGCTGGGTGTATTCCAATGCTGCGTGCCACTGTGTTGCTGCTTGCATGGCCCTGGTAGCAGTGGTGGTGCCTCAGGGTCTCTGCAGGCACACCATGAAACAGCCAGGAAAATGCCCCTCTCGAAGGAGATGTCCCCAAATGCTTGTGATGCTCGGACTACACGGTCATCTTTCTTTAATGGACTTTCGCAGACATAATGGGGAGGCAAATGACACTTATGAGAAATGCACAAGGACTGAAATGCAAAAGTGAAAATGTTTTATTGAAAAGCAGAAGAAAATAATACTGACACATCACAGACCAAATAACACAAAGGCAAAAACATACAGAAAAGAGAAGGGAAAACTCTGGAACAGCTGCACAACATCAAATGGTATGGGAGGGGGGAAGATATTTTTTCCAATTTGTGCCACGCTGTTTCCCCATGAAATAACAATGACGAACTTTGTATGAGCTGCATACTGATAAATGTTAGGTCAGAGCACAGAAACTCAAATGAATCAACTGAACCAGACAGATGCTGTGACAGAATCCCGCCGTGGGACCCACAGGTGGCATAGGATGAAATGGCAGGCGTATCTGAGGCGCTTTGCAGATCTGCATTACAGCTCGGTTTACCCCTAGCCTGACAGCTCCCAGCAAAGCCCCTGGCAAAGCTCCTGGGGAAGCAGAGCCTGCTCCAGCGCTATTCCTTCCACACTGCTCCCGTGGGACCTCTTGGGCCCCTTCAGACCATCACACCTTTTGCTTTGTGAGAGCTCTGCTGATCTTTCTCAGTAATCTTGTCCTGGGGTTCCAGTGGCACCAAGGGCCACTGCTATGTATGCCAGAGAAAGCCCTGGTCCATTGTTTATTTGGAAAAGTCTTCAGATAAAATCAGCAAAATAAATGACGTATATTGAACTTCCTAAAATAAACAGAATAACTAAAACATCAGCAGAAGTTCTCTTGGTACCTCAGCCAAAAGTAAGATGTGATGTGGTGAGGTCTGGGATGTTAATTGAATTTACGCAAATTTTTGAGTCAATTTTTAAAAAAATAAATTGGAATCTAACACAGTTCTGCTTTGGCCTCAGGGCCTTCCCTCTGCCTGCAGATCTGGCAGCTGATTACAGGAATGCTGAAAACACAAACAAAAAGGTGAAGCTGGGCAAAATGAGGCGGTTGCAATGGCTTCATAAAGCTCAGCATGGGTTTGGGTGCTGTCTTGTACAAATGAAGCTTTCTGGAGTGTGGGAAGCAGCTCTGTCCTTCCACAGCCAGTCACAGTAGAAAAATTTGTAAAAGCAAAGCTTTTGAGCACCTCTGAGCAGATGAGGAGCTCCACTGCCTTCAGTAAAGCTGCCTGGAATTTTACCTGCTTAAAGCAAAGCTTACTTGGGGGGTATATGAAGAGGAAGGTGAGAAAGAAGCTCTGTTTGTTCCATGTTTGTACAGTACCTGCTCAATGACATGGGTGGCTGTGGCTCCCCACTGCCCTGGAATAACATTATTAATCATAAGATGCTAAGAGCAAGAGGCTTTACCAGCGCCAGGATTCAGCCCCACACCTTTAAGGCTGGGGTGTTACTGGGATGCCCTCGAACCTCCCTGCTCAGCTGGGTGAATAGTGCATAGACTCCAATTCGTAGTGCTTTTTTAATGCCAAATGGCTGGACACCAACCAAGGGAAAGCATGAGTCAGAGGTGACTCAGGAACAACCATTACTGACAAAAAATTAGCATGCACTTAGTATGCATAATACTGAATTTCACAATTAGGTGGGAAGGCCTTTGCATTGCGAGCTATAGGAGTATGGAGACACCCCCAGAGCTTGTAGTTTTATGTGAAAATATTGTGAGCAATGGTACCAGTCAATGCCAGGGTCCTGCTATGCTTTGGTCTGTCCTACAAGGGAATGGACACTCCTCTCCTCAGTCTGAAAAGCCCGTCTGCCAGGGGTTAACTCACCAGGTCCTCTCCTACGCCTGCTGCCTCCCACTGAAGCAATGACTGGTACTCAGTGGTTTTTCATATTTCCATTTTGTGCAAACATTGCAGAAGATGAGATACATCCTCTGTTCTGCAACTTTGGTCTGGAAACAAGATGGGTGGAGACTTGCTGTGTAAAGCTAAGGCTAGTTTAAACCTGAGCCCTGAATTATGAATGGTAATGTAGTTCATACCCAGGCAGAGAATACCGAGTCTTCATAGAATCACAGAATAATTGGGTTGGAAGGGACCTTAAAAGTCATCTAGTCCAACCCCCCTGCAGTGAGCAGGGACATCTACCACTAGATCAGGTTGCTCAGAGCCCCATCCAACCTGACCTTGAATATTTCCAGTGATGGGGCATCTGCCCCCTCTCTGGTCAACCTGTGCCAGTGCCTCACCACCCTCATCATAAAAAATGTCTTCCTTAAATCATCTGAATCTACCCTCTTTTAGTTTAAACCATTACCCCTTGTCCTATCGCAACAGACCCTGTTAAAAAGCTTGTCCCCATCTTTCTTATAAGCTCCCTTTAAGTACTAGAAGGCTGCTCTAAGGTCTCCCTGGAGCCTTCTCTTCTGCAGGCTGAACAGCCCCAACTCTCTCAGCCTTTCCTCATAGTCTCACCAGCTGGACAGAGCTAGTAGTTTTTAGTAACTTCGAATAAGTTTGTGGGGTCTCCTGGGGAGCTGGACGCATATCCAGTGTCATCCCAGAGGCCTTGGCGGCACCTCACGTGATGCTTTCCCCCAGCCAGCAGCACAGAGGCAGTAGGTGGCTTCAGTAGTAAACTTGCATTCCTCGCAGCGCTTGTGAAGTCCCTGAGTTTACTCTACAAAGAAGCATTTCTCAGACATGCTCCAATGCCTGTACTGATGAGAGATTTGCCCTGGATTACAAGCCTTACAGCCCTGAAGGATCTGGGGTACTCGGGAGACTGCAGAGCCGCAGAGACCGACCACTCATTAGTAGAAATGCTACAATATAAATAACACCTAGCAGAAATGCGTGATCCCACAGTGATCAGGACTCCATAGCCGTGACTTGTATGAAAGGCTCCATACTGGAGCCACGTTTCTTACTGTTCCCCAGCCTCTGCAACAGGGACCAATGACCAGCAAGGAGCAAAGCTGCTCAGAAGAGGAAAGGAGCTCTGTCCTGGATGCTAACAAAGGTCCCAGAGGAACTGCATCTAGGAGTACTGGCCTATACAAGATCTATACATGACCTATCACAAGGTGCTGACTGCAGCCCACCTGGGTAGCCCAAATCTAGACCTTGAGCCCAGGACTTGTGCGTTTGATGACGAGGGTGTGCATTTGCAGAACGGAGGTGTATTCATCTTTGGTCTCCCTACTGCCAGGGCTGTAGGAAAGCAGCAAGGAGGCATGACTGTCCTCTGAAATGCTTGGTACGCAGTCCTTCATGGCAAAAGCCCTGAGTTCGTTCCCCCTCCCTGGCCTAACTTGTGGATCTTCAGGGCTTGTTTTGTTTTGTTTTCTGATGGTGTCAAACATTTTTCAGGGATACGTATGAGCCCATCAAGGCTCAAACTCCTGCTATTTCTTTTCACTGGCATTTCCACCTGCAGCTGCTTCCAGAACCTGCCCTTTGGGAACTTGGATTTCTCGCCTTTCCATTTAATGACAGTCAAGGCCGCTTTGGCCTGCTTCAGCTCCTTCACTTTGCTCTTCTTGATGGCTTTGTACTGCACTAGAATGACTTTGATGTTGCCCTTGGAGGCCATATTGTCTAGACCAGCTTTGAGCTCCAGCAGGGCCTGTGTTCCCTGCAAGACGTAATTGGGGCTCAGGACAACAAGCAGACGTTGGCTTTTCTGGATGAAGCTCAGGGTTTCGTCCGTGACAACTGAGAGAAAGAAACATTGAGGTGGTTAGTGATGGCCGAGAACATGCTGCTGAGCTGCTGATATGACACCAGGTGTCTCTTAAAGTGAACAATAAAATCCCTTGAAAGCTCTCTCTAGAGACTATACTGGTGCTTCCCAACCCTGCAAGCAATTCCAGGTAGGGCGTCCTACACCATGGCTGGTACCCACTGCCCCATACAGTGACATCTTCTGCTCCCAGCACCAGGCTGCCTACAGGTGTGTTTCCTCCCTGCCATGCTACACGGAGATACCTGAGGTAGCGACATCTAAAAAGCACTGTATTACATGGCAGTGACACCACCCAGTGCTATGAGGATGCCATGTGGCTAAGAGGGCTGCTCTGGTAGGCTCAGATTTAGCTTCCTTCCAGTGAGAGTGGAAAAAGAGGCTCTCTGGAGCAAAGCAGGAAAGTTGCCAGCTGGGCAACACATGACCTCAAGGAAAAGACTCAGCCTGAAGAGGCGCTGGGAAGACCGAATGCCTACGCTTACATCCTCCTTTCGCAGGTGTCGAGAATGGCTCTGGGTAATCCCTTCACTCCTCTTGCCTTGGTTTTTCCCATGGCAAACACACACAATAAGTGTCTACACCCTCCCTGAGTATCCTCGCCAGTTAATTTGTTTTGGAAGTACTACCACCCTAACTCCTGTTACTCCTCCAGCTGTTCCCATTGCTGTCATCAACGAAAGCAGATTTAAGTGTTTCTAGAAGTGGCAAGCAAACTGCTCTGATGACTTTTAATGAAGTGTCCCAAAAGTGACACCCTTCGAGCTGGAGACATGTCATGGTAACTGTGCATTCTCTTTGATTTTCTAACATCTGCAGGTAGACTGTCCTTAGGCACCTTTCTGCAATTAAGTTGTAAGTGTGAATCCCCGTGCTTGCACTCTCTGCTGCAGGATCTTCCACACTTCATTGACAAGGGAACACTCTTTACTGGTCAGAAAATACAGTGGAGAATAAAATAATGCTGACAGGCAACTTCATTTAGCTGTCAAGCCTGTTTGATTAGTTTCTGTCAGCAAACTCGTAGGATAATCCATCTCCCACTGTTTCTTCATCGAGGACAACATAACTCTCTACCCATGACACAGATGCACACTCTGGAGGAATGACACCAGCTGCCAAAAAATATATTCTTGACCCGCTGGGCTTCCCCAAGAAGGAGATTAGTCAAATCCTAGCTAAGGAGCAACAGGGAAGCCCCAGCAGTGTTGCGGAGGGCGGTGCCATGACGAGCCAGCCCAGCAGTGCTCCAGAAGGCTGGTGCTGGATTGGGGCTGGCAGCGACTGCCACGGTGAGCAGGGATGGGAGTGCTCCAGGCGTGAAGGTGGAGGGCAGGGAGCCCAGGAGAGCTGCTCTGGGAGGAAAATGAGACCCTCCAAAGGGAAAGGGGAATGATGGCAAGAAGCAGCAGAGGGAACAAGAGGGAGATGTACGTCTTGAGGAACAACTGGTAAGAACAGCTCAGAGCAAACCTGATCTGAGCCTGGCATGGGCATCAAGCAAACAGAGCCTGTAGGGTGCCCTGCCATGGCTTCGGGCTCTCTCTAGAAGGAACAGCACCAGGATTGCAGCTGTCTCCCTGTCCTCTGAGGCATACACATTATATCTGCCCTCAAACTCAGAGGTGGTGTGTCCTCGCAGTGATCTAGAAGACGAAAATAAAAGATCCCATACCGATTCTGCTCCTTCAGTCATGCTTCTGGGCTGGGACACCATCAGTCCCTCCTGCCCTACCCAAAAGGGACTCCAACGGACTTTATCAGCACAGGTTCTGTCATCAGCGGGGTCCTAACACAAAGCCCAGGAATTCAAAGTGGTGCAGTCTACACTAGCAGAAGTTCAGGCTTTGAACTTTTAGCAGGCATCAGGGATTATACAGCTAACTCAGCCCCCAGGACACTGGAAATTGGGTGTTGGCTAGATGTGCACGCTTGCTGTGGCACCTGTGTGACTGTACGCATAACTGGAGAGTCTCGCAGACTTCCACTCTTGGCGATTCCCTGCATCCCTCCAGCAGATGCTGTGTCCAGAACCTCGTATGATTTAGCTTGAAACAGTGAAAAAAATCTACATCTTAGTGAAAAGATGAATCTCACTACCTGCGACAAAGTACTTTTAACTATGGCAACTTTATTGTACGCCATGTCAGACAGGCTCTCCAATTAATGAGGGTGAGTGGGAGACCTTCTGGAAGGGCACATTATCTTATCACTGATGTTGGCAGGGTGCTTTCCACACCTCCCTGAAGCAGACATTCCTTGTTTTCATAGACACCATTACCCTCTGTAAGCTATCAGTCTTGTCCAGTATCACACTGCCCCTGCCTCTTTTCTTTCTAGCCTTGACTTTATCCTCTGTTTTTAAGGCTCAGAGGGTTTGCATGAGGCTCAGTGTTCTGGTTCCCTCACGCTGATGGATCAGTCGCTCCTGCACATCACTCCTGGGGAGAGCCACTGAAACGACTGACAACCACCACTTGCCCATCGCAGAGTTTTTGGTGGCCTGGAGCATCTGTGACATTGTCACGTGAGACACAAAACATTAGAACATACCAACAACAAGTCATTAATGGAGATGAGGAAAAACACAAAGGATGAAGTTATTCTAGATAGGCCAGTTCCAATCAATTACCAGTAGCTCAACAAACAATAGAAAGAATGCACACGGAGCACGGCCCCCTGTGAAATACTCACTTCCCCCGGGGAGGCTGTCTCTGTCAAAGATACACAGCTTGTACCCAAACTCGTTCTCCAAGACTCCCCGCAGTGTCAGCAGCACAAATTCCTCCTCCTCTGCGTTGCGTGCGTAGGACACGTACACATCATACTCCTTCCCGTCTGAGCGTCGGGAGCGCAGGGAAACACAAACGGCAGAAGAGACACTTGTGATACCGCGCATGCTGAGCCTCTGACTCGCTCCATGGGAAACGCAGATACGAAGGCTCGCTTTGAGGCCAGGCACCGCAGGTTAAGACACATCGATTTCCACAGTTACAAGACAGCAGTGCTGCCTCTGCCTACCCAGCCTGAACGCGCAGGTACCCAGACACTGCTGCGTTGCTGAAGGCACAAGACCGCAGCAAGACAACCAACTCATTCTGTCCAGGGTCCTTTTGTCTTTTGACATCTCTGACATTGGTTCCTCTCGTGCTGTCTGTCTATCCACATGAGCTGTCCCACCAGACAGAGACTTGCACCCCACCTACACACTTCGAGAGCTGCCGCACCCCCTCGGCAGGGTCACACCACAAGCTGCGAAGGATCGAACACCCTCCTCATCCCACAGAGGAAGAGATCTCAGCTCAGAGTCCCAAGAAATGAACTTCCAGTAACACAGGGAGGCTGTGGAGGAACTGGGGACAAAAGGGTGATTTCCAGATCCATCCTTTTGGATGCCTTCCCACATTTTAAAGCATACCACCCTGGTTTTGTGAATGCTTACACCTCTGCAGAGAATACAGAGGACTTCTCTCTGCTTTCCCCTGACCCAAGCCTGACTCCTCTTGCTCTAATATGCCCCACAAAACTGAATGCAGGTATAGAAATAGAAGGTCAAAATGTCATTATGCTGTCCAGAGAGTTAAAAATAGCTTATATGAAAATTCTTTTATGAAAATGAAGGGTCTGACCTATAGCAGGATAAAATAAATGTAAGTCTTCTAACTCCTTACCCAGAATGGTTTCATCTGTTCCAAAATGAGCCCGATAGAAGAGGACCATTTCAAGCCAATAAACATGATAGATGACTATTAGCACCACAACGAGCAGGATGGTTGCCCCCAATCCACAGGCCAGCTCCACGGTGTACTTCGGTGCTACAACTGGGTTCAAAAAGAAAGAGGGGGTCTGGTTTGCAAAACAGGCTGGGCTTTCAGCTAAGCAGAAACAAGCTTGCGTCACATGCAGCCAAACACCACAGACAAACAGCCAAGAGCCAAGCTGGCCCTTCTGAGGAAGATGACCACGTCAAGACTTTTCTGGCAGGACACATGATGGCTGGCCAATCTGGAGTCCCCGTTCTGGGTTACTAGGTCTGGCTGGGCTGGCAGACCAGGTCCAAGCACAGGAATTCTGTCTCTGAGCGAGACCCTGGGAGCAGCCAGATGGTAGAATGACCTGTTGATGGAAACCACCTGCCCAGTCCAAAGCCAGCGCATGAACATGACCTTCTCAGCAGTGTATGCAAACTCCTGGTGCAACACAACAGCACTTGTAGGAGAGCCAGCAAAAGCTCACCTGCAGTAAAATAAAGGCGATGGCCACCATTTTTCCTCCCCATCAAACACACACACTTCTTACGGCTTGTCCCAGACTGACAGCAAAGATATAACTAGCCATGGCTTGATTGTTCTCCACCAGGAAAGAAGAGCCAGAGTTCACTACAGAAAAGCTGAAATGTTTGCAAACAAATAGGACAACCTGTGAACATCAAGCCAGAACATCACAGGCCCCCCTCTAACTCATACACTGTCTGTCACATGACTGCTGCTTCTTTGTATTAAGGACAGAAAATAACTCTTTGAACTGTATCCCTGGGCAACTCCACTTTTATGGCGATTCAGGTAGCAGCTGACGTGCACAATGGCAAACTGCACGATAAAAGAACAGCAGTGAGTGGAAACATCACCAAATTCCAAGATTTAAGAAGTTTTATTAGAAACTGATTTACAAAAAAGAAAATGAAAGGAATTTAACAACTTTCATTAGGTGATGAGCAGCAGAAGTACATGAGAAGGAGAGGGAAATCGTCCAAAAAAAAAAGCAGGAAATGTACATAACCTAATGTAATGAAAAAGCTGGAGCCAACATATATATCTACTTGTTAAAAACTAGAAGACAAATGCTGAGGGGTTACATTCTGGCGTGCCTGATGTTCCTATGTGAAGTGGGATGGTATGCAGTGAGCTTAGCTTAAGGTTGCTCTGCCAGCAGTGGCTAGAGGGGGTTCTTGGGTTTTGCCATGGAACACAGCAGAAAGGAGTGGTGGTGAGTAACCAGGTCTGCTCAGAGCAAACGCACTCAACTGCCCAGGAGCAGACAGGAGAGGAAGAGACAGAGCATAGTACAGATCAGTCCACTAGAAAACAGCATTTAGGCACTGTTGTATAGAGAAAGAATCTGAAGATTCTGGATTTCCTTCTGCTACATGTACAAACATTGTCATCTCAGAAGAATTATCTGTGTATGGTGAACACATTGGCAGATGGTGTCAGCCTTTCTCAATTGTGGGTTTGGTCTATTGTTCCTTCCTAATGATCCAGAAAAGATTTGTCTCAAAGGAATGGGACTAAAAAGGAAGGGGGAGAAGTACCAAGCAGGAAGAGAAAGAGCTCTTCCAGCAAAGACCTCTGTGAGCCTTCCCATGCTAGCAGGGCAGAGGGAGGGGAAGGTGTCTGCCATGAGCTACATTAGGCAGGGCAGCATCGCTTATGGGAGAAGGGAGGTCTGACCTACAGCCAGCAGATGTTGGAGCTCTAGATGACGTTGATAAGGAGGTGGAAATATCCACCCTAATCAGGAAACCTCACATACCTATAGTGAAGGCACAGTTATTATTACTGAGCAGTGGGTCTGGGAAACAGGAACAAAATCTTTGATGAAAGAAAGATGTAGGAAAAAATCCGCACTGAACAGAGCTGGTTCAGCCCGTACCACCCACATGGAGACGGCTGTATATAGACTGGAGCATCATCACAGCAAGGAGTAAAACCACAGAGCGTCGTGGTTAGACTGCCTCACTCCCTGAGCAATGTCAACGAGTGCCGTCTGAAGGATGCCAACCAGTAGCTGCTGCGTCACACAAAACTGTCACGCAATCAAATATCCTGAAATAATTTCAAGCAGCCTGTCCCGTCAGGTCTGCTTCTATTGTGATACATGGATGGGATGACAACAACAGATCTATCCACCCTGCTCTCTCCCCAGGCACTTCACCGTGGTAGGGTGTATGTGACACGCGTCCTTTGCTCCCTGCCTCCAAGAAGTGGTGCAGTATCACAGCGATAATACAGCAGTGCATACAGAACAGCGTGTGCTGGGGGAAAAGGCCTGATGGAATTATGTGTTCCCCTGCTGTTTTGCAAGGCAAGGCTCAAGGCAGGACTGACTGCTCTCTCGGAGTATGCTTCACTTCACACTCATGCTCTGCAAGTGTTTTACCTTTCATGCGCACTACAGCCTGGCTATGGTCCTCGCCTTTGGCGTTTCTGGCATAGCAGGTATAATTCCTTTTCAAGTCCTCTGGTGTGGCTTTTGCAACTGTTAGAGTCCTTATGACAGTTTTGTCTTCAAAATCTCTAATAATTTCACTGTAAGAGAAAAACCAGAGTATTACATATGTGAAACTGCAGCAAGTTCTTAGTGACAAATACTCCTTTCCATGGCATAATCCGACTCTTTCATTAAAAAAACACCTACACTGATACTTCTAAATTGATACACACTTCAGGCTTTAATACACCTGCAGCTGTTCCTTTATCTGATTTGCCTTAATATTTATTTTGCCACTCATAATCTTCTCATTGCAGCTGCGTCACATCGCATTTTAGAGATGAAGGAAGTTCTTGCCTACAAAGCAACAAGATGTCATAAACTCGGGATTCAGAGCCCACGTCACATTCCCTGTGCAACCCTGGGTGAATCACTTTGTGTCTCTCTGGCTGAATTAATTATCTGCAAAATGGGGGTAATAGTATTTCCTTTTGCATTTCCTTTTTCTACTCAGGTTTGCAAAATAACTGGGGCAGCAACTGCCTTCCACATGTAATCAAGCACACAGCACATGGAACTCTGAACCTCATTTGGGTTCTTCATCTAACTGAAACTCTATTCCTCCTAATCAATACTGTCTACATTTTTGTTTTCAGCTTCTGTTTTTTGAAACATTTTTATCACTTATGCTATTTGGGAATATTCCTCTGAATAAAATTGTGTCTTCCCCTGTTTCAGAAGCCCCACAATAGCACCAGCCTATTGGCATCACTGCCAGAACCCGGACAAGTGATGATGTGGACTGGTAAACAAAGCTCCCTCACATCCTTCTGTAAGACAAGACACTGTCCAGGTCTGGAGGCCGCCTCCTTGGAGCTCCTGGTGCTCACCAAGGCATGGCGCAGACACAGAGGTCCTCTGATTAACAGTGAGGTTGCAACTCCACACTCCCTTGCAAGGGCAAATGGGACTGTTGCAAGTCTGTACCCACACTCTTCTGCAGGATCCAAGAGAGGGTCAGATACAAATGAAGGCTCACATTACTATGTTACCTTTGTGTGACTTTTATCTTGGGGTCCACGATGTCATCTGTATTCTTCCCATCTATGGTCCACCACACCTCAGTCCGGGAGTCCTTCAGGAAGGTGAAGAAGACCTCACAGGGAAGAACAAGGTCATCTCCTGCAAAGAAAGGACCACGGTGAGGTACTGCAAAGCAGGAACAGCATCACCCTGATTTTCATGCTTTCCAGTGATCCTACCAGCCTGAGCTCTGCCTCCCTTCAGGAGGGAACGAGGCCAGCATCCGCCTTCAGACATCTGACAACAGTTTAACACCTCGGACATGTTTATTTACGACAGACAAATAAATAGGAAAAAATATCTTGCTTTCTCAAATATGTTAAAAATTCCTTGACTGCACCAAGTGACCCACACAAAGGGAGATGCTCCATGCCAATCACTTCCTTGGAAAGCTCGGCAATGTTAATCATCCCCACAGCACAGGGGACAGATGCCATAAAGTGAAGGATCCAGCTCCACAAAAGCATTTTGGTGTGGGAACACTTGTTCAGGCATTTAACTTCCCCTCAAGATCAGGCTTGGGAGTGAGAATATCTTTGTGATCAGCCCGTAAGTGATTTTATCTTCTAGAGTGCCTATGGAAGAAGTCCGACCTTCTGAGCCAAAAACGCCGTGCTTTAAAGTGAAGACTCTGAAGCTAATCATCATCATTGGTACCACATTTATTACAGCAATGTAATAGGACATGACCCATTCAATATAGGGAATTGCTCCAAAAAGCTATCCTTCTGAACAGATAGGGTAGGGGAAGAGGTGTGGTACCCCATTACACAACACTGTGAGGCCAGCAAAAGGAGAGCTGTCATTAATTAGGAAGTAATCAGCCAAAAAGGGAGAGAATAAGAGCAAGAAGATGAAGCCACTGAGGGGCTGAATGAGTGAGGGTTGGAGCAATCCACAGCCAGGGAGAGGGCTGAGACAAGGTCCTACAGGAATTTCTCTAAGCAGTTGAGGGTCCCTGTTTCATCTGCTTCTGCAGCTGCAGTCCTGCACCTCCATGCCTGAACATCTATCTTTATTTGTGCTTGCAAAAGTAAACTTTTAGATCTGTGCTCTCCTATTCTAGCATTGAGAACTGGCACCCCACACTATCTGCCGGGCAACTTGCCACAGCTCGTGTGCTAAGCACCGGGGATGCAGTGGAAGGGGAGAGCTTCCATGCCTGGCTGGGTGTCCCCATCCCAGCAGGGAGGCTGCCAGGGCAGCCACAGCAGGCAGCGAGCGTTGCAATTTACCTGCTTCCAGTTCGTAGACAACTTTCTCATTTGGAGAGGTGAACTGTGGTGGCAAGGCCTTGTTTGGAGATCCTGCGGGGGAGAACAGAGAGCCCCCCATGGGGACCCAGACTTCATGAGAACGTGGGGTCCTCGCAGCCTCGCCCACAACGCCCTCGTGCCCCACTGCGCATGCCTCAATCGAACTTGTGATACACTCTAGCTGCAGAGTTCCATGCTCAGAGAAATCTGCTCTCAGTGTCCAAACTCAGGGCCAGATCCAGACTTTGAGGGTCCTCCAAAGTTTAGGTAAGCCTAGATACAAGTTTTTGGGCCTCTCACATCAGAAGAGCTCCCTACCCCTCTCATCTCCCACTCAACATCTCCCGCAAGGCACAACCTGTACCTGTTTCTTTTTATCGCTGCATCTAAAAAACAAAATACAAACACCATTTCCTGTCACAAGTATTTAATTAAGGTCTTAAAACAGCAGTTGCCATGGGACTCAGCATGTGCTCTGCTGTTCACTAGGTTTTTAAGCTCTGTCTACAATTCCCTGGCAGGTAGGCTGAGGACCTGTCCAAGTACTGGGCTGGGCAACTGGAGCCCTGCCTGTCCGATTAACAGCCTCAACCTCAGCGCACAAGGCTGTGAGACTCCAAGAAGACCAAGGCAAGTGGGCTGTAATGGGATAATCCCATAAATAATGACGAGTAAAGGGCACGGGAGACAAAAATGAGCAAGTGTGCCAGGGTTATGCATTCACATGCCAGCAGAGGGTACCCCTGGCCATCTCATGGGCTGCACCTCACCAGCCTAAGCCTGGCTACCCTCTGTGTTGTCTGGGGCATTTGACATGGTGGCGGGTAGGACCTCCAGCGTAACATGTCCTGGGCAGTCACACGAGGCTGACCCCAGCAAGCATAAATACATCAGGTCACTTGGGTACTGCAGCTTGAGCACAAACACAAATGGATCCTGGGACAGACTCTTCTAGTTGTTTTCACCACTTCCGCAGTTATCCATCTGCATTTTACACATTTTAAAGTCGTTCTTACCCACCACCTTCATCTTTATGGTTCTGGTGAGATTATAGGTTCTTCCGTGGTCCTTGAATGTCACAATACAAGTGTAACTCCCTGCATACACACTGCGGACAATGCCGATGACAAGCCTGGGCCCTTGGGGGTATCGCTCATAGAAGCCATCCACCAAGCTGCAGTTCTGGAGTCAGGCAGAAAAACATTTGAGTTTTGGGATTCAGAAGTAAAGACACTGGTTTAAATGCTAATACAAAGATCCATTTTTAAATTATGAATATAATACTTGGGATTGTGATGTAGGTTAGACTTCAATACCGTGAACTTTGAGCATGTCGGAATACAAACTGAAATGTCCACCTTGAAAATGAGGTGATGAAGCAGGTGACCTTAATAGTTTTATCCCACCTTAAATACAGACAATTTTATAAAAGAGAGATCTCTGACCCAGAAGCACATTTGCAATCAAGGTGAGCACCTCGGCAGAGTGAAGTAAGTAAAAAGAGACAGGAAGAAAATGATGACGTATTCACAAATGGATAGTAAGACTAAAGGACACGTCCCCCGTTGATGTCAGCGTGTCTAATTCCTTCAGGAGTAATCAAGCTACTCTGACTGACTTCAGCTGAGGATTAGGCCCCAGAATTGGCAACTGGCAAATAAGAATCTATAGTACAGAAACCTTAATCACTCTTCTCTTTCTGTCAGGCGAGGCAGGAAACCTCTGCCAAGTACTAAGCTAGAGATCCCTTTTCAGAAAGGGGTTATGCAGATGACATCTTGATTGTCATAAAACCCAAAGATGTGCACATTTTCTAAGAGATTATTTCTGAATGGTGCATTTCCAAATCAGATACATCCTAATGGGGCAGTTTAAGACAGGGGTCATATACCATTTTTAATGATTTTTAGTAGGCATGGAATGACTTGCTGCCTGAAAAATTAGTTCCATGGGGCTTTTTGTTTCATTCTGCTAATTGATTGTTGAGATGTGAATTTCAATGAATGGTACAACTAAAGCATTTCAGCTACTGGAGTGAAACTGCTCCTTTTGGATAAAAAAGTAAGTTTGTCCTGAAGGGTTTTAGAGTTGTGAGGTTTTTTTTCTTTTGAGGTGTTGTGGTTTTTGGCTTTTTTTTTTTAATCAGTAGATATATTTGTTGCCACCTTTCATTATTATTAAACTCATACAGAACCTTCTATCTAGAAATCCCAAATAGCTTTATAAGCAGTTATAGAATTGAGTCCTATAACCCTCTGGCTGCACATCCCCTGAGAATTCTTATTCTGTCTTGACTAAAGGCATCTACCTAAAAAAAAACACTGAGGTCAAAATTTAATAAGATTGAGCAGTAATTCTGTAGGCAAGAGCCTGAGGATGGCTGGAAACAGCCTAATTATCAGAGCAGTACGGAAGATAGGGTAGGGATGTCTCCATCTTCAGAGAAGAGGTTTGCTGGATTCTGTCAAACAGGGCACCGATGGTCCTTGCAGAGGCCTGATGTACAACCTCATTTCCTTATCTGAACAGATTTTTGAAAGGATGCTATTGTCATTAGCAGGTGGGTTTTTTGAGGTTTTGTTTTGGTTTTCCCTTTTAGAGAAGAGGGAGTATGAATCACAGTTTCCTTTACAGGGATAGTGCCTTGCTTAGGCAGCAGGTCAGGTATACTGCCAGCAGCTGAACTGAGGTTCCTAAATCCTTGCTAGAGTACTCTCCACTTGTGCATGCTGGTCAAAAACATTCCAGTCTTAGCTCCCAATTTTATTCATGTTCCTCCCAGGGCAGTTTTACCTTTGAACTCAATGGAAATAAAGCTCTTACAATCAGCTAAGCTGCATTAACAGTTTCACCACTGGGGAGACACTGAAATGTAGCTCCACAATTCTCATGCCAACCACTGATTTTTTTCAGATGCAACACTGTGTTCCCCCACTACCCAGATAAGACAAAAGTCCTCTTACGAAGTACCACTTGACAGTTGGTATTACACTAGCAGGGTAAAATCCATCAATATCTGGACATATGATCTTCTCATTGGCGTGCTCCAAGTAGAACATCTCCTCAGTGGGTTTTATCGAACGGCTCACACAAGAGTGTTGGTCTTTTGGAACAACTTCCAAGGGAAATGCAACTTTGCTGCAGTAAGTTGTATTTCTAAGGACAGAGGAGGATAGGGCTGATTAGTTGAAACTTGTTTACTCCTATAGCAGTGGAATGAAATAAAAATCACATCTGCAATAACGAGCATCATAGCACTGCTGAGGTACATAGAGCCTTTCTTGACTCATTTATAAATGGGAAAGAAAACACCATCAGAGATGGCCACACTGGCTCAGGAAAGCCTGTAAAGATGACTAACGAGCAACATCCACTCCCCTGCTGGTAAAGCAGATAATAGGGTCAAAGACACGATGAACAAGAGACAACATGAAGAAGATCAAAAAGAGCTCTTGTGCTCTGTGCACAGCAGATGCTATGTTCATTTCGTACCACACTTACAGACACTTTTAATTTTCTAGAAGTCTGAATCTCATGAATCTTTGCCAAATTAGCATGCAGTCAAAACATTACCCCTGCATCTGAAGCTATTTTTACTATAGACATACAGATCACTTCTTAATGGTGAGTGCCTGTGGATTTTGCCATGGGCTTAGCAATAATATTTTCATGGACACTAGCAGCTAGAAAGAGGCATGTTCATTAATGTTTGCAAGGCTCCAAGCATTATTATGAAGTAAATTGCCTCAGCACTGAGCAGTCTTATAATTGTAACATTCTTTTCCCATTAATGCTTATGTAAATGATCTTCTCCCTACAGAAAGATCTGGTGCTAACAGCATAATTTTCCCGCTTTCATGAAAGTCCTTTGATTATGCTGAAGGCATACAGAAGCTGCACCACAACACCTACCTGAGCATGCACGTATAATTCCCGGTGTCATTGACAAGAGCAGGCCAGAACCAAAGAGTATCTTTCTCCTTACTTATGTGATTGTCCGGAAGGCGAAAATTAATGGGCTCCTCCAGATCCCGGTCCTGCCCGATCCTGTACCAGATCAGGGTTAAACCAGCAGAATGGGCTGTGCTGTAGTTGTACTTCAAAAAGGTCTCGAAAAGTGGGCATTTGATCTTGGCAGGTTCCCCATCATAAATCTGGATCTGCTTCATGGTGTCCACACCCCAGTCATCACAGCGTTCTGCAGCCAGGAAGAACAAGGTACCTTAGCTTGCAAGTGCACAGGAGAAAAACACTTCTGCCCACGTTCCCCACAGCCCTTGGTCCTGTCCCCATGAAAATCAGAGGCAAAAATGCAGTGTTTTCAGTGGAAGCAAACTGGGCTTTTATAAAGCAGAGCAAGAATACTGTGTTCATTTCTAGAGAACCTGCAAAACTCTACTTTCATGTAGCTCTTTCCAAGCTATTTATTCCCCATCAGGACAATATGATAGGATATTTCTGCATAGCACCAGGCTTCCTAGAGAGCTCCAAGAAAATTCAACCCTAAAAATACCCAGTATGGGAAGATAAAATATGGATGAAAACAATGCTAGAGGTGTGTGTGCATCCATGCACAGTGATGGGGAGGATGGAAATAGAAGTGTTGGGAGGGGAAAAAAAAAAAAAAAAAAACAGAAACCAAATCAAAACCACTACAAACGTCAACCCTCCTAAGAGCTAAGGGCCATTGCCCCTGCCAGAAGAAGGTGGACTGTGGGTTCTGGGAACAAGGACTGTCTTTCCTGTGATGGACTCACGCGACACCTGCACATGCTACGATAACACAAAGAGTACAAGTGACATGTAGAGACTGTTTATGGTGAAGTCTGGGAAGGGAGGCTGAGCGGCAGAAGAGACAGTACGGAGGAGGTGGCAGCAGGTTCTCTCAGGGATCCCTCGGCAGTCCCCAGGTGCATTCCCCAAGCTCAGTTCAACAGGGTCAGCATGGCTCACTGCAGAGTCAGGCTGATGTAGAAACTGGGCAGCATAAGAAAAAGCTGTTCAGTGACTTTTTTTTTTTTAATTTATTCTTGTCATCAGTGAATAGTTTCAGAACAAACAGCACAGTCAAAACCCATTTCTCTTCCAAGAGCTCCTTTCCACTCCATTCCTCCTACCCATCAGGACGCCCAGTCACGATGGGATGCTGTGCAAGCGATGGATGGTACCAGGGTGTCAGCAAACCTGAGAGCAACCTGTGCTGCCAGCGCTGGCTGAGATGCACAGAGAAGCTGCTGTCACCGCATCTCCCATGTCCCTGAGCCGACGAGGCCAAGTGTGGCACAGCACGCTTCCCAGCACATCTTGCCTGATGTCTGAGAGCTCAAAATGAGTCAAACGGGAGAGGGGTGTGCTGCCTGCAGCACTCCCCGGGAGAGGTGTCTCAGCATATCACAGGCACTCCAGAGACGGCACTGCAAAGCCTCTCCAGTTTGCAGATGTTAGAAGACCCCGGACTGAGGAGAAAAACGGAATACAATATGCTCTTTGAGCCCAGTTCTTCTGAACTGACTTCACAGGCCCAAGGCAGTATTTCTGGTATTTTATCTTCCTTAAATAGACAGTGGGATGTAGCTTGGCCCCAAATTCATACTTAATTAGAAAAAGCAAAGAGATAAACCTTTGAGAAGACAGGCCTACAGTGCTCTAAGGCAGCAACGTTAACTCCTGTGGCTCAGAAACGGTTAGTCACAGTGAGGAGGAATCTGGGCCAGTAAGAACAGAAATGTTTTCTAGTGGGTTTACACATAAATGTAAATGGAAACTGCACCACTCCTCCTGCGGTATGCCAAACACCCATATGACAGAATGCTACTTCTGGAGGAAGAGAGTGAGTTGGGCTAGGAAGAGGCAGTGAAGCTACCCAGAGTACAAGTATTTGCTAGGAAGAAACCCAAATGGCTGGAGAGTGCCATTGCTCATCATCTAAGAAACATATAGATATTTCTTTCAAAACCACACAGCATCATCCTGTACAGCTGCTACCACAGCCATTGTCACGGCTCATTTTGAAAGACCGAACCACTATTGGAAGCCTTATACCATGGGAAGGTGCATAGTCACCACCATGGTCAAGACCAACTGGAACCACTACATTGCTTTATGCTGGTGGGGTCAAGCTACTGGATTAGGCATGGTCAAGTTTCCATAGAGTAGTAAAAGAGACAAATGAGCCTGCCAGAGGCTGCCTGCTAATTGCATCATAAAACACCGATTACTATTCATGGAGGGGGAACATTTGTTTTTATAAAGAAAGGCCGTCCTTCTGAAAGGAGAGGACATGGGTCTGTAGACCAGGACACCCAGGTTCTCTTCCTGGTACCCGACTCTGCTGTCTCCTCTTGGGCTGCATAGAGGCAAATTGTGCTTATTACTTCAAATGGCAGGACTGGAGAGGAAGAATCAACTACATAAAACACTACAGTACTGAAATTCTTGGAGTCAAGATCAATGAAATTTGCAATCATGAAAAGCTCTTGCATTTTGCAACAGCTCATAAATCAGCATTGTAAAACTACTTACCCATTCTACCTGAAAGAGGTATTGAAAATAAATACAACTATCTTATTTTTTTCCATCCTAGATTACTCAAAAGCAATGTATGGGCCTTGTCTTCTTGGCTGGGGAAGAGGCGAATGTTATTGTTCTTTACTGTAAGAGCTGTACCTGGAGATTTTGTCTCAGAGCTGGCTAATTCACCTGACTTCGGGAACGCTGTCACACCCCAAACAGCTAGTCCTAAGGCTCTCCTCATGCATCCTGCCTTGGGGTGCTACGTGCTCCACGCTGAACACAGCACATAACCATGCTGGTATCGGGCAGCCACACCACAGACCGCAGGAGTGGCCACACAGCTTGGCATCGCAGGCTGTGCTCGCTGCTCTGCCGGCAAGGAACCCTCCTGGCTGCTGGGGCAAAGCCAGCCCAACACAGCTCTGAGGACTCAGGGAGCAAAGCCACGACCCATTGCTTGCAGCAGAGATGGCAGAAGCACCACAGGCTGGAGCGAGACCTTCTTCACGCATAAACCACAGAGGACAGAAGTTGCGGCGCTTTGCACAACTTCCTTCCTCCCCACACCACGCTGACAGTCGTACTGCTGTTCTGATTTCTTGGGGCGTTTTACGCTCGAGATAGCTGGGCTCTGCCTGACATGGCATGCGAGGGGACTGCAGGACACCCCTCACATGCACACATCCCTTCATCAGCCTCCTCCTCTTTAGCTATGATGTAGCTCTTCTCCCCATCCCAGCAGCATCCTTTGCCATGGTGGCACTTTCGCAGCAGACCTCAGCCAATGGATCAGGCCCAGGCAGCCGGTTGCACTCCCCACACATGTGTAAAGCAGAGGGGATGCTCATATTATTATTGCTATAATTTTATTTGCATCCAACAGCTCCCTGCAACATTTTGTGCCCCTTGCACTATTTTACCCTTTATTGGATATTCAGAGCCTGTTTGCTGCTAACACCAGCATGCAGTTACTTGGATGTCAGTCTAAGCCAGAGATGGCTTGAAAGAAATGGCATGACTTCACACTGAAGCTCACTGGCATAGAGCAGCTCCCACTATGAAAAAAAAAAAAAAAGAAAAATATATATATATACACACACACACGCACACACACATTGATTTATCCTGACTCCAGTAACGTATTTGAGGGGGCATTGCAGAAAGAGGATGCAAGGACCCAGTTCTAATTGTCAGAAACAACACTAACTTCTATGGTACGGTGCCCATTTGCAGCAACTCATGCTTGTTTTCACTGGCTAAGCCTACGAAGCAAGCTGCTTCTCTCAAAATGTTTCCTGCACAAAACAGCCATTGGAGTTCAGAGCAGCTCCTGATTACATCGAGCGGGATCAGCATTCATGCTCTGACTTCAGAGGTTCACCAACAAATGGAAACCAGCGAAGACATGAAGGAGCTATATGCAACTCCACGGTCGCTTCCACGCCACAGTGAATGGAGCATTACACACATAACTAAGGGATACAATAAAATTCTCTAAAAATTTTCTATCCAACAAATGCATCTTCCTAGAAACGCCTCTGCAAAACGCTTCTGAAAGAAGCCATCTTTTTCTCATTACCGATGAGGCGTGCTGCAGATGCCTCAGCTGACCCCTCTTACTGCTGGGTGCTCTGTAATCACACAGCAAGGCAGTCTACGAGCCATAACACCTACCCATGACAGCCAACGCAGGAAAAAGGCAAGAAACGGTCCTCTTTCCACAGTCCTGCTTGGGAAAAGGGATGAGGATTATACAGGCTGGAGGGAGGCTGCAGGGTAGAAGGAAACACCCACCTCCAGCACTTGAAGAGAAAGTGCAGACAGAAAGGTCACGGTGAAGATGCCCATCTTGATTTTACGTGCCTTGAAATGAAGCTACGAGCCGGCTGCCGCGCTACTGCTCCTCACCGACGCGTGCTGGGAACCAGGTGAACCGGCAAAGTTCACTCTAAGTGTATTCCTTGCTTGGACTGTATGGGGCATTCTGTGTTCATAGGGGTATCTACTGCCGATACGAGGGACAGAAACCTCTTCTGTTACAGAAAGAGTCAGGTCTGTTCCATTTCTGAATCTGATGCTACAACGCCCTTAAACACCAGGCACCCCAAAACAGACTACTCAGAAGCCAAATGAAGCTGAATAAAGCAGCTTCTCCCGATGCAAAGTCAAAAATGAAAGGGAAGGGGGGGTGAATGATGCTGTGCAGCTGCACAAAGGTGAAAACAGACATTTCTGGAAACCTTTCCCAATCTTTCACTTGTTGCACTGATTTACCCCCTTGGGAACACAGCTCTGAATATACACACCCAAAATGCTCCTTTGTGAGATACATCTGCAGCACCTGTTACAAGCACCCACACAGTCAAAATGGAGATGAAACTGGTGCAATTATTTGGATTTCTCAAGAAGAGACAAACTGCTTAACCCGCATATCAAAAAAAAGAAAACCAGAGTAAGGCCACATCAAGAAATGCTGTCCTATTTTGTCCACAGTTTGGCACTTCTATGCATTTATTTTAAGTACTTCCATTTGAAAGAAAAAAAAAAAAAAAAAAAAAAGAAAGAACTTTCAACCACCAAAACTCTACCAGCTCCACACCTCCTCCACCCCTTCCCTCCCCTGGGGCTATAAACAAAGGCTTCCCCTAGTAAAAATTTCTGTGAAGAAATATTAAAGAGCCATTCATATGAGAGGCCGTCTATCACACCAGCACAAATTACCCTGCCATTTGTCAAACTGATGCGTCCTCCTTAATCGTCTCTAATGTTGGGAGGGTGCTTGCCTTGCACGCAGACTGAGACCGTGCAGTGGCCGCAGGACTCGAAGCCACCAGTGCTGCCGGTTGACTGACCTGGCAGACCCCTCTTCCCCGTGCCATTTCAACAGCAGCAGCAGCTGGGGCTGCACCATCTCAACAGCTTCCTACTTTCTTTGGCCGCCCCTGCTGCATTATCTTCAAGCAAAGCCGCTATGAGTCACCCTCCACCCGGAGAGCACAGCCAGGCCAGCGGTTAACTTTGTGCAAGAATCAGCATCAGTACGACAGAAAAAGCTGGTCACGCAAAGCGATTAAGTGAGAATTAATCATTACTATCTTCAAAAAAAATTTTACCCCCACCTTCTTTGAAGCTGAGAGCAGCCAGTGAGGAGGAGGCAGGGCTGCACAGAGGAGCTGCGCAGTGAGCTCAGAAGGATCCAGCTGTGGACAGCAGCCACGCGTGGGTGCACCTTCCACTCACGCCGGCGCCAGGAGCACCCACTCTTCCACCACCTCCGCGTTTTCCCTTCCACACACGCACCCTGCACCAGACCACAGCAGCACGCTCCCCGGCTGCGTGCTTTGCTCGGCAGATGAGCAACCAGGCACCGCGGCGTTTCCCATGCTGTATCTGTATCCCGTCTGACCGTACGCCATGGTGGAAGGAGGGTGGCATGGAGAAAAACAAATGAGGATGTCTGCCCTGACCTGGAAGAAGAGGCACAGACCCAAACACACTGAAATTGGTGGGAATGACAGAGAACTTGGGTTAGCTCTAGCCAAGGATCAGCTGCCTCTCACCATTTGTTCCCACTACCTCTGCAGCAGCGATGGGAGTCAGAGAATGCCTAAAAACTTGGTTGGAACTCAACACTGCCTTGGAGGCTCAGCCTGGAAGCTGCACGAACTCCACAGGAATCTATAATCTGACTTTCAGTGGGAACGCATCAAAAAGGGCCTGTCCTAACCTCACTGCCTTCTTCCCACAGCCTTTCCAACAGAGCAAGTAGAGTGGAAGTGGTCCTGGGACAAACCTCCCTGAGACCGGCTCCGACACACAGCATGCAGCCCAGCCCCATCCACATGGTTCTGCTGCAATGGCACCAGCAACGCAACTTTACCCTTCTCCCAGGTCTCACCATATTCATCCCATGCTGATGAGCTGTGAAGCAGCTTCCATGGATGCTGCGAACAAGGATGGAGTCTCTTGCTCTCTCCCCAGCCACTTTTATCATTTAAATAGATAGGACAGCCGAGAAGCGAAGAAGGAAAAGGACTTCCTGCTGCAGAATGGCTCATCATTTCCAAAACCACTTACATATTGTGGTTGTTTAACTTCAGATCCTGAAAGTCCAGTTTAAACAGGTGTGATGGTCTGCCTCTCTGCCAACTTCACGAAAAACAAGCTGATTGCATGAACTTCTCTTGACTTCAGCACAGTCAGAACTTCAGAGGAAGCAGCCAAGGCATGACACTCAAAAAATGATGGTGCTGTAATGAAGCCCACAGCCCCTGACTCTGAGTTCCCTTATCTAATCATGCACAGCCTGTTACATGGGGAGGGGTAGTTGTTGTTTGTGTCTTTTAAAACTCCTCCACAGTGAGCATGGAGCAGATACAGAGCCTTCACTCTCTATCTGTGCATAAAGTTGTGTTTACTGTATGTGGCACAGAGTATTTTGGTTACCTCCAGCAACTGGGCCAAAAAGAAAAAAAAAAAAATCAGTTTTCTCTAGCAAGCTTGACATATTTTCCTGGAGGCTTTTCTTAAAATCGAGATCAAAACGATAAAGGTTGGGGTATGAACTGCTTCAAAGCCTGAAGGAGAAAAAGAGCAAATAGCTACTTTCCGTCCCACTTCATTGAGGAAATTGCTGCATGAAGCAAAGCAGAGCGGCACCGGAGGAGGAGAGACCGTGAGAGGAAACGCAACAGCCCGCTGCAAAATCGTCTCTACGAGAGGCAGCATGAAAAGGAGTTTTACCTGATTAGCACCACTGCAGAGCTGTGCTCAAGCTGGCAGGGGCTCTTCTCTGTGCCTGGGACATCAGACTGGGACTTGACAAGGTCCAGGTTCAACTCCTGGCTCTGCCACAGGCTTGCTTAGTTAAACCCTTGCAGCCTAGTTATTGTACTTAGCCAGGGTCTCTACTGCCTGCTTTACAATACAGCCAACAATTCTGCCCTGTCCACCACGGCGAGCCACAGGGACGTCTGCATAAAGAAGCCACTGCAGCGGTTGTCCTCGGACGAGGATGGGAACTGAAAAAATGCAGCAGGCAGTAAAACACACCATAAGGGTCTACGAGCCTGGCAGAAGTCACCTGTGTACAATAAAATGCGTGAGACTGAGCGCACAACTGCGCGGCTGCAGCAGGGGGACGTGACAGATGAGGAGGGTAGGAGACAGGTCCCCAATGTCCCCTCCCTGATGCCCCATTTGATAGGCACAGAGGAGCAACAGTGACCATCCAACAGCACATCAGCAACACACCCAAAGCGGGCTGCTTTCCTCCGCACGCTTCTTGCACTTCAATGCAGATGGGTCACATCACGCTGACACCTGCACAAAACTCACCCCTCACAACCTATTTCCTCAGCTGACAAGCAGAAGTGAGGGCTCATCTCCTCGGCGGGCACGACTCCGGCTGGTGTGGAGGGAGGCTGGCCGCTGCAGTTCCACATCTGCACCCAGGCCAGCTCTGCTCCGCAGGTTTTAGCTCCATCCACTTCAGGGCTATGCACCTTTCAACACCCTTGGTGTTGAATAACTTCATGCCCCCAAGCACCATAAACCTCTACAACAGCAGTAACTCACAGATGGGTATGTATGGTTATAAAATCACCTCCTAAATTAGGACAGCAAGAAGCTGAGATTGGAAGAGTAGGAGGAAGTCAGGAAATCCCAGAAGATGATGATGGGGGAGGGATTTAGTCTCTTTAGAAAACAATAACGCAGTTTAATCTATTTTTCTTTTGACTTTACACACTAAAATAAGCCTCTCAGCTTCTGGAGCTGTCACAAATCATAAGGAAAATAAGGCCACTGGAACCCCATCAGTAGTGTAAGAGCTATATAGTAATAATCCTGAGGAGTTGCGCAGGGCTTTCTATCTTCAAAGTGTTTTACAGACAGTAATTTATTAATCTGCAAATTTCCCCTGGCCATAAGTAGCTCCTCTGCCTCTCTGCTAAGTGCGAGAGAGACAGGCAGTGCAGATCGGCACTCGGGAGAGATGGTGCAGGCGGCAGCTCTGACCTCCGGAGCCGGACCTCGGTTTCTGGCTCGCTGCGGTCAGACCTTTGCTGCTCCAGCCACCGCCTGAACCCAGAAGCACTCGTGCTGCCTGGCACTTTGGAGCCGACTTCAGAGGGGCGAAAACTGGTGCTGGAGAGCCTCTGCTATGGGGAATTGCAAGAGACGTGCTCATAATCCAGCAAAAAACAGCAAAGCCTGAAACAGAATTCCCAGGATGGAGGCTGCTGGCTGCCTGACAGCCACTGCCTGCCGTGCTGGGGTGTCTCCGTGGGTAGAAGCCGGCCCCAGTCCTGGGCTCACCTTACCACGCAGTCCTCTGACAGCTCTCCTGGGGCTGTCAGATGGGGTCTCCTACGCCAACACGCTGCTTCCTCCCACCAAAGGGCTATCTACGCGCAGCAGTTATCTGCTCACACTGGGTGGATCCTGAGATAATCAGCGTGAGGCTGCTCCTCCTCTCCTGGCAGCAATATTCCTCCGCTTTGCCCAGTCCTTTCTAATTCCCCAAGACAATCCTCCTAACCGCGATCCTCCCCCCAGCCCTCACCCTGCGAAAGCTGGAAGCTCTTGGAGAATGATAGAGCAGCGTGGTTAGCAGAGAAATATGGAACAAGGAGCATGACTACAGCCACGTCTTCTAAATAAACTGGTATCTAACATAGGCTGGCTTTGTTTGGAAACACAGAGATAACATTATTCTGTATTCACACTGGCTGTTATGTTCTTTGTCCAACCGGTTTTTCATCTCTTTTAAGCCAGTGTATACTTATATGACTTCAGTAGCGTCAAGGAAATCATCGTAAGACCAAAACTGGGTTCATCGGTTTTTGCTATCCTTCTCTGGGTATCAGAACACCTGGGCTCACTAAGCATCCTACAACACAAGTGCAGAGATCTAAGCCTTATTTCCATCTTAAAGATGGCTTGGCTGAGGCAAGGAAAGCAGAAGACCCCGAGTACCATTGCAAAAAAATATCCCAAAGGTCACGAGTAAGGAATTCAAACCCAGGCACTGCAGATCACGTATGTTCTCAAGACCAGAAGAGATTTGCCCACACGTACAGCATGAGTGAGTAGCAGACTCAAGCACAAATTCAGTCTCAGACTCCAAGTCTTTTACTCTACGCTACTCAGATCACATTTCTTTCCTCTTCCAGCTTGCGGCTCCGTTTCAGCAAATGATTTTGCTTCAACACCAGCCTCCATACACAGCAGAAACAGCAGAGCTCAAAGAACAGATGTTTAGAGCCACAGTGCTGTTGGCAAAATCTGGGGGAAAAACAAAGTTTGTGGATTTGTCTCTCCAGTAAGAAGCAGGGTGAAGTCCAGCGCTGCAGCTTGCTGACACACTGCCAGGGAGACCATCAGCCATACTGGCTGAACTGGATGGGCAGGCCATCCGCGTTATAGCCGGAGCAGTGCTGGTGTTTTGTAGCCGAAATTTATTAAGTGTTGGATCCTCATCCCCTCCACAAGACCAGAAAGCTCAGGACTCAGCAGAGCACCGGTACCCCTGCCTTGGGCAGTCCCCAGTCAGTGTTGCTGACCGTGCTGCTCCCTTGGGAAGGGCTGCAGAGGAAGGCAGGAAAAGTGGCAGCAAACCACGACAGGACACATGTCCCTGCCTCCAGCCTTCCCCTGCCAGCTTGGGCTGAAGATCGAGCTGATCCCGACAACACAGCATTACACGACTATTCTAGCAAAGCACAGAAAATGATCCAACTGAAATAACAAATCCCTGCCAAGTTACACATCTTAACTATCCCAAAAGCCAGGTTCCCCAGTGAGAGCTACCCATCTCCATGGCCTGGCTTGGTGTTGAGACCACTGGGGCAGCTGCAGGCTGTGCACAGCCCTTCTGTGTTCACTCCGGATAACCTCTGCTCTTCTCCCACCTACGCCTCCTGCTCCAAGAAGAAAAAGCGAGCCCAAACACTGTAACATTCTCAGAGCACGTCCGGTCTCCCACACTGCTCTGTATTTACGAATTTGCAAGGGTGAAACGAGCTCCAGTTGCCTTTTGGTGCCAGTCCCAGGAAACCCCACAGTGTAACAGAGGGCTGCACAGACGGCTGCCCCTCCATCCAAGTACAAACAGCCATCCAAGCCCGTCACAAACAACAAAAGACGTTTTGACAGCCCAAAGCGGTTTATGATGTCCATGGAACAAAAAGGGAATGCTAAACTGAAGAGTGGGTCTGTCACCCACAGACCTGCAGAAAATTAAATGCATCCACTAGAGTGGATTTGCAGAAGAAATGTATTTTAACTGATCAGGTGTCCCATGCATCACCCTTTGACACTTTCGTTCTTGCAGCAGTCTATAAAGGCTCTAAACATCCTGTACAGAAAACCCCTGCTAAAGGAGGAATATTTAAAACGCACTAAACACCTCACAGAAATGCATGCAGGGTTCTGCCAGATCAATTGGCATGAGCCTGTGTGACCCAAACGCCAACCCAGGCTCCCAGCTGACAGTCTCAGCTTTGAGACCTGCTCTAACATATCCTGGACAGCCCCGACTCAACTGCACCTACCTCCCACTTCTGAAAAAGCCCAAGATGATTGCACGTGGGGTGTCGTAACGCTGGCTCAGCAGGAGGAGGATATTGCGTTGGTGGAAAGCAGAACAGCATGTCCAGAAGCACACGCAAAGCGGGGATTTTCCCAGCGAGCAGTGGCGATCCGCGCCGCTGGGTCCCTCCTTCCCCAGGCACTCCTACCACCTTGGGCTTAGCAGAGGAGACCTAGGCCATATACATTCCTTCTCCTTTGCTGTTTCCCCATTGCTCACCGCTTCCACGGAGCCGCCGCTAGCCAGGATGCGACATCCCCTACTGATGACTACACCCTACTGTGAATGCACGCAGCCCTTGGGCAACCCAAGGAAAGAAGCCTCCCAAGCCTTCAGGCTCTGTACAGAGACGAACCCTCCCGAGGTCCATGTTGTGAATCTGGCCCCAATTCTTGAGCATGGTCCAAGAGACAGCGATACAAGAACTGTTCATCTGCTCAGGGTGTTCTAACCGCCTGTTTTCCAGCGCTGCAGAGGGGCAAGAGCTCATGGTGGGGGAGGGGACGGGACACATTTGCTCAGTCCCCTGCACAACCCTTATTTCTGAAGGTTTCCCCCAATAAAGCCAGCCCCTGTTCCTTCCTCCCTCCCCCTTTTCCCTCGCCTCCTGCAAATCGTGCTGTCTCCTTCCACCCCCAAGGAGGAAGTTCGGAGCCGAGACACACACAATCTGCCTCTTCACAAGAGCTGGGCTGAACATGTGCCAGAGGAGCTGCGAGGATGACAACATATTTCCTGTCAGGAAAGTGACTCAGTGAGACGGGTATGAGAGCTCCTCTCACTCGAGAAGTTCCCCTCTCCCCTTGCATTGCTGAGGCATGAGTCAGAATCCGAGAGCCGTAATTTCAACCCCCTCTGGATCCAGACGGGAATAGCAGAGTTCAGGTTCAAGCCCAGGTCCTGCCTGCAGTTCAGTGACAAGTCAGTGCCACATGCTGAGCCCTGGTGTCACCCCTCGCAGAAGAAGAGTAACTATACGGGCCAAGTGAGCAACGGGAATTTGCAAAGCACTTTCAGGGCGAGGTGGTGCTTTTTGCTATTTGCTAATGCACACGTTTACACCATCCTTGTAGCCTCCATACGTGAGCGTTACACAATACCCCCACAGAACTAACATCGCGTTCATGCATTCTGCTAAAGTATTTCATTCAGGAATAGTGTAGATGCTTAAAAATCCCTGTGGCCAGTTTTTTTTCTCCAGCCTTAGATCAGGTCTTCCACGACACACGGGCAGAGCCATCGCATGCCACGTCCTTACCAGAGCCGCTGCCGACGGTGACCATGCATAGCCAGAGCACAACCAGCGGGGCACCGGCCATCTTCATCCTGCCGAGACAAAGCACACAGAGCTTCTGGTTATTTTACAGTATTTCATCACTGTAGACCATTTTTTAAACTCTGAGTGTATGTATTCTTCTGCCCACCCAAGGATCCTTTAATTCTGGTATGTTCTTTAATTAAGGTTCCTTAAGAAAAGCATCTGTATGGCAGCGCTGTCCTGCCTGCAGGCAGCTGCGTGAGCTCTCCAAGCCTGGGAGATGACAGCTCAGAAGAGGACAGCTGAGCTCATTGACTTCAGTCATTGGAACAGTCTATGTCCATGAATGCAAGAAGTAAGGTAGATGCTTGCAGGCTAGAAATTCCAAGCTTTGTCTCCCAAAACACTAAGGGTCTTTGCCGAGACCTCGTTCTGCCAGCACACATGCTCATTTCTAAGAACAAATGCAGAAAACGCAATTATGAGCAGCGGCTGAAGCACATTCGCACTGAACACGCGTCTGACAGCTCAGCGTGACAACCATGCCCGTGCTGTCCGCGTTCGCAGGCTCTGCTGGTGGCCTGCGAAGAGGCCGGTTGCCAGAATCCCGACGGCTTCACCCTGTTCCCGCAGGCAGTTCAAGGCAGGACAAAGCTCTACCAGCTCTTTCCAGTCAAACCCTCCTTGGAACAGCCACCTCGCAGGAGTAAACAAGTGCCAGGTTTGTACACTTTTTGAAAATTATCTGAACAAAGGTTTACACTTTCAAAGCAGCACTGACAGGCAAAAAATAATCCCAGGCTTCTCTGTTCCCGCTATGGAGCACAATTTCCTGTAATTTGAGATAAATGCACACCGCCAGAATTTCACTTGCCGCCTGCTCCGGTATCTGGCATTCGGCTCTCGGAGCTGTTCACTCACTAGAATTACCTTTCCCTGTGTTTCTACGTTTTCCAGCATCCAACTTGTAAGCTGGTAGTCGTGAAAGCTGACATTTACTACATGCTCTCATTAAAGGGGTGAAGGTTGCATTTGATATTCCTGGGTGCTGTCAGATCACAAAGGGAGAAGAGATGGTTAAAAGGCTGAACTTCATCAAAGCATCTCAGCTCCGTCGGGCAGATGCAGTAATGAGCATGGTGCTACTGTCAGGAGCGCGCTCACGAGATGACAGGGAAATCTGCTCCATCAGGGTGGGCTAAAAGGGTGGGGAGAGAAGCCACAGAGCCCGCTTAAACATGTCCCTCATAAACCTGTCTACAATATATGCAGTATGCAGAAGGGCTTCAGACATAAGCAGAGAGCACCTAAGACTGCACAGATTGCAGAGATTAACAAGAATGGGACGTGTGAACTGTACTACTCAAAATCCAGCAGCGGATATTGAATCCTTCCTTTTCAATGCTGGCGTCTGAAAAGCCTTTGTACGATCCTTTCCCTCTGCTGGGCTCATCTCGAAGAGACAAAGGAAATCCAGAGCAAGCCTGCTCTTCCCTGCACTGTACACGCAAAGGGCTGCAGACTGCCTCAGAAGCCATAAGGCCTTCGGAAATGGGCAAGAAGCCAGGAAGAAGGCAAGTGTTCTTGCCTAGAGTCCAGCTGAGAGGGCTGGTCATCCCCTACCTCCTCCATTCAAACTAAAGTGCCAGCTGCTAATCAAACCCTTCTCTGTTGCCATCTACAACCAGCTCCAAATGTCATTTAAGACGACTCCATAGGGATGAAACAAAATTAAGTACTTTTACCCTCTGGAAATGCTGAAGAAAGATAAAACACGTTTATGCCACAAGACTCGACAGAGAGAACCAACATGCTGCACTTTTACTCGGAATTTAGGAACTTTCTGGAATTCAGATGTTGGAAGAGGAAATGTAAACAGTGGAGGGATGCTCCACTTCCCATGCTAAAGACCCGTCACGGTTCCTTCTCCATTTCTCATTAGACAAGTGCACAGCATGCCCCAACTCACCCTTATTTTCCAGTGATCTTGTCCTGCATTTTGCACAAATCAGACTGAATTCAGCCCTGAAGCAAGCAGGAACAACTACTTCCTTTGGATGAGCTTCTCTCGTTACAGCAAGGCCATTTACGTGGCCGGAGGCCAAAATAAACTACTACATTTCACTCAGTGATACATGAACTCTGCAGCGAGCTAATATTTACATCCATTAAGTATGCTCATAGGAACATGCTCCTTTCAACTGTCTCAAAGAGCCACCAGGTCTCTGTTCCCACGAGCAAGGTATCCAAGATCTCCATGCTCTGCCTGCTAGTAGGAAAATCCTTGTTTCTTGGTCTACCCAGCTATAAAATCAGAAGCCCTACACAGCATAAAGCAAAGATTTACTTCTGGTTCATTCCAGGCTCTCCAGAGATCTTATCGGTGGAGACAGACAGACACAAAGCCTGTCATATTACAGCAATTTCTCCATTACAGGAATGGGACTCAGCTGACCACAGCCCTGGCTGCTCTCACACGATGTGAAACACAAGGGGCCGTGGAAGGCATGTGCACAGAGTCGAGAGGAGTCATACAACCTCCTGGACGTCCTGATCATGCCAGTGTTTGCCAGCCAAGATGAAGGAAGAGGATTCTCCCCCTTTAGTAAAGAAATAGAGAGCTTGCACGCACAGTGAAGAAGCAAAAGGGGACTGCAGGGCAGGATGGCTTCTGCAGTCCAGCTCCGCTCCTGTGGCACACAATTATTCAACAAAATTCAATTAATGCCACAGAAACTGACGGTTTATACTACTAACACAGCACATGGACCAATTCTTACATACCAGTGCTTCTGGCACTCTGATGTTTTGCTTTAGATGGCCTGAAATCTGTGATACGCCCCAAAGAGAAAGGTCTTCCCGCAAGCATCCTGCGGTCACATGATGTCGTTATCTGCCCTCATTTCAGGGAGGATAACGTGTTTCTGCCACCGATACAAGGTAAAGAGCGTTGCTGCACCCATTCAGTCACAGAGAGGAAGGGTGCTTTTTGCAATGCCCTTAGAACTTGACGCCACAGGACTACAACCCACCCCGCTCTTGCCAGGAACTGAGAAGTTTTCTCTGCCTTTTCCAGCAACCTGCTTCTTTGTTCCGTGACATCAGAAAACATGTTGCCATTTTGCCTGCATATGATGCAATTCCAGCAGTGTCGGATTAACTTCTTGCCCAATTTGGCATCCCTGCACTGAAACACCAGCATCTCCGGCTGCAACCGAAGGAGCCAGAGGTTAGAGAGTGCAAAGCCCAGGCTGCAGCGTAGGGTTTCACCCAGTTGCGTCCACCCAAAAACATCACAGACCTCAACTCTAGTACACCAGCAAATAAAACAAAAAGCAAACACCAAAGGGAGACACAAATAAAAATCAATGAGCAGAGGAGCATACCAGGTCAGAAATCATACCACAGCTAGAAAGCAGGCAATCAGAGCAGCCAGAAGAAGGCTGGAGAACTCTGATACATCCTCAGTGCTCCAGAAACTTCTCACAAGACCAAAATAATCCAAGGTGTTCTTAAGTCTCCATAAATCAACATTTTAATAATCATAATTCATAGAGCGGTTGGAGAAAATAATCCATCACTGCTGTTGCTAGAATTTTTTTCTAAAGGAATTTACCTGAAATGTTCATTTTGTTTCAAATCAGAAATTGTTTCCTTTTCATCCCTGAGCATTTGCTCCTTCAAACTTTCACCTTCTGTCTACTGGGGAGCAAAGAAAAGTGTGTGTGTGTGGAGGGGGAAACACTGTCATAGAATTGTCTCCTCTTCTTAAAAGCAGAGGTGGTGGAAAGGCTTGTTTTTTCATTCGATGCTGGCCAGAAGTATGCCCTTACACCAGCCTTTATGTCAGAAAAAACATTAATATTTTTGTATAAAACACCTTTAAATAAAACACCCTTCCCAAACAGACTTAGGCAAGGAATCGTTCACTCCTGCCTTTAGCAGCATGGACCCTGAAAAGCCTACGCGCTTTCCAAATTATTATAAAACCCAAGACAGATGTCAAATAATTAACGAAGAGAGCTGTATTCAAAGTAACTGCTGTACACCTATTCTCAAAGACACTGTACCAATTCTACAGAACAATGCTGCATTTTCCAAGAAAACGCCTTTGTCCCTCCTAACCACAGGCACCTGGGGAGAGCTGACAGGTTTTTTTTTGCTTTGCATGGAGAAGTCATACTACAGCAGGCAGAACAAAAGGACCCTTTAAAACCTTGCCACTAAGTGCTCTGGCTGAAAGGGCATTTAAAATAAAGCCGTTTCAGAAAGAAGAAAAAAGTAACACCGGCCAGAGCAGGTGTTACGTATTTTCTTTCTGCAATTCTGTCTCAAGCTCCTTTGTGTCAAGAGCGTTCAAGAGTGCAGGACTGGCCTTAGGAAGGGCGATGCAGACACGGGAAGGCTAGCAAAAACCAGGATGGGCTAGCTTAGGAGATGCTTTGCTTCTACACCACGTGGACTCAGGGCTGAAGGCTGATGGGCTGCAGAGCAGGGCCAGCACTCAGGAGAGGGGCACAGCTCCTCTGCTCCCACATCACCGCGTGCCCACAAGCCCTGGGTCCCTGCAACAGCAGCAGCAGCACTGGAGCAGGCTGCTCAATGAGTTTGCTGGGTTTTCTTATGGGGAAAATAGATGTACAGTCCAAGTAAATTCAAAGCATCCGAAAGGCAGACAAAGGGCAGCCTGCAAAAGCAGCTGCAGGAAAGTAATAGCAAGAGCACTAATGGAAAGTGGGAGAAGGCCCTTCAGCCCTCCAGGAAACACTTTTGCTTTTCAGTACATGCAGGAGTAAGCCAGACAAAGCGAGAATTACTGTAGCATAAACCATCTCAGTGCCACTTAGCCGGGACTCACGCAGCATCCCTCTGACTCTGCCTCTCCTCCGGAGGCCATTTGGGCACTGCACGGCACTGCCCTTTGCTGTGGCATCAGCGCTCCGAACCGTACCCCTGCCCGAAGCCGAGCCGCTCCTGCAGCGAGGTGGCTGGTCCTGCGGACAGCCCTCCCGAGCAGCGTCACCTTACACTGAAATCTCCAGAGATGTGGGTAGAGACAGACGCCATGTGTTTCGGAAGTCCAGCCTTTTCTCCCCAGGAGGAATTAGAACGTTCATTAAAATTTTTCTTTCCGGACAGCTTCCAGGAACAGGATGGGGAGGAAACCAGCAACAATTTGACAATGAATGCCGTAAGCAGCTCAGAGCACCTTCCCTGCTCTCACGCGTGCCATGCCACACTCCTCACTTCAAACGCAGGCACACTGACCAACAAAGGGCCCCCAACGCTGTCCTTGGAAAAACATTCACAACATTCCAAAGGGCAGAGAGCCCATTTTGTCTTGGCAGCAGCTCCCCAACGGCCAGGCACGTTTCAGCAGGAATCAGGCAGGGTTGAAGCCTGGCCCACAGTCGGGGATACTGTGGAGCCATCAGGGCGATCCAGTCAGCCCATCTAATGGTGGCACACCCAAGGCAGGGACCTGCGAGGTCGATGCCAAAGTCTCACCTTTCTCGGGGCAGCTGCACTCACCAGGCTATCGCATGCCTGACAACACAGTGGGTTGGAAAGATTTTGAACTGGGATATTTCTATTATAAAAGCAATTTATATCATTAAAACCAAAAGGAAACATTTGGGTTTGAGCAGACTGAAACTTTGTTACTAGCTAGAATCACAGCAAATTTGCTTTTGCAGAAGGAAGAAAAAAAGAAATTTGAACTAGTGGGAGTCAGATTGAAAATTGCCCTGGTGAGAGGTGTGCCCATCACTAGCACAAATTATGTTCTGTCTTCCTTGGCCAGGGCTGGCCACTGTCACACAGGACCTGGAAGCACTGGCTCCCAGCACTGGGGATCTGTGGTGCTCAGACACAGCTTTAGACCCAGGTCTAGCGAGTATCCAGGAGAGAGTAAGGGGGAGGGGGGAGAAAAAAAAAAAGAAAGAAAACACGGCCATGGAAAAGAAAACCCAGAAAACCCAAGAAAGCCTGGAAACAATCCTCTCAGTCAGTGGCTTAGCCAGCTCTTCGCAAGCTGAGGACGTGACACCCGGCACCCGAGGCAGCCCCACTGCCTCTCCCTGGCCCCCTGCACTGCACGTCCAGGCCAAGGGCTGCAGCCTGCTGGCTTTTTACCTATTACTTTTTACTAAATCCCCAACATGGTGCTGAACAAACCCAGCAGTGCGTCACTCCTGGGGTCACCCCAGGAGGTGGTCCCAGGCGATTTCTCCTTCAATACAACAGCATAAACTGCAGGAGCAAGGCTGATCGCCAGCGAGCACCCAGAGCTCCCGTGGGCAGAGCAGGCAGCAGCCCGACCTCGAGCTCAGCCGCTCAGGGGAAAGCGGGGATATGTCAGTTAAGAGCGAGTCATTTCTGGGAGCTTCCTTGGTAGTGCAGGATTTGCCTCTGCTGGTGCTAATGCTTGGGACAGAGGCAACTGCCAGGCAGGGAATTTGTGATCTGCTATTGGCATCTAGATACCATCTCCTGGCATCCTTTCGGCTCAACAGATTTAACTCTAATAATCAGAATTGTGAGGAAGAAGCTATTTTTCCCCCCTCTCAAGAGAAAAGGAAAAAAAGTGCAATATAGACATGTGGAGAGAAGGGTGTGGGGCTTGAAAATACATCTGAAGACAGACAGTATCCCCTCCTTTTCGGTTCTGCTGGGGTCCTCTCAGGGCTTGGCAAAGCAGAAATGCTACAGATCTTGCACACTGCTCTGCTGGAGCCCAGGCTGCCGCTGATTATCCTCTGGCAGCTGTTTAGCAGGCAGAGCACACTGCATTTCATACATTTAAAATAAACTAGCTCAATAATCTGTCACCTCTCTGAAATATATGCACACCTGGACAAGACAAATAAACAGCTGGGACTGTCACCGAGAGATCTGTGGAGCGGGCTGAAGAGGGGCAGGTTGAGCCACAGCTATGAAATCAAACAGCATGGATTACAAATGCATACACGCTGGCCACCAAGCAGTTCAAACACCGATCTACAAGAGCACTTCTGTGCTCAAGCAAAAGGTATCCAGCCAAGATAGTCTATTTTTTAAGTCTGAATAGCCAGGGAATGAAAAGCTTCCAACAGAGCTTCAAAGAAAGCTGAGACCTTCCATGAAGGCAGACACAATGCTTCTATTTTGGACGGCGAAGTTATAGTGAAAGGAGAGCTCTGAGAAATACCCACATATTGCGCTACCAGAAAATAAACTGACAAACTAATCTCTGCATAGACTAAAAGAGAAATCTGCAACCAACATGGCTCAAAGGCCTGAGGAGACTTAAGGAATCCAAAGTGAGATTCCTCACTTGCTGGAAGAGTCCTGATTAGCTCTCACGGAGCACCTGCACACATCTGAGAATGAGGATTTAATTTATACATTCTGCCTCCTGACCTTTTTAATGGCTTTTAGATGTAAGCGACTCCACTGCCTTCCCTAAGAGGTTATTCCACTGTTCCTGTGGACACAGCAGCAAGTCCACGTTGTGCAACAGATTGCACAGCAGCAACCCCAGGCTAGCTCAGCCCAAGCCTCTGAATCCAGAGAATACAATGCAGACTCGAGCAGGTTCACCAGCTGGACTTGCTGCCTTTCACAGGACCAGGCTGGGACTCTTGAGCCCCAGAGCAGCTTTCGCAGGAGAGGTGTCTCCTCGCAAGCCCAACCTGGCACAGCCAACACTCTGCAGCCCCGCTACACCTCCCCACCATCACAACAGGGGCTGCACCCAGCTCTGCTGAGCACCAGCTGCAATGGGCTCTCGGTCTCAAAAAAAATGCTCCAAGAATTTATTTTCTTAAGTTCAAGCCCTTGCTGCCAGCTACGTACCTGCTCTCTCACTTCATCTCCTCCCCTTAAACCCCTCAGTGCTTGCAGAGTGGATTCCCAGGACGACTGCTCTATATTCAGCCGATATCATCTTCTTGTTCTCCCAGAGAGGGTCACAGCAGGCAAAAAGCCTCCAAGCACCACCATTCTCCAGAGCACAACATCACTGTGTTTTGCTCCCCTTTCCAAGCATCTCTTACAGTGCCATTGCCACAAAATCCCCAGGCAGACTGCAATGGCTCCAGCACCTCTAGCAGGTTTACACAGGCTGCTGCCACTGGTGAAGACCCGACCTCCAACTCTCCCTGCAGTATAAGAGGAGGATTCCCTCAAATGATTCCTGATATCCTGGGATAAGCAACATATTCATGAGTAAAAGCAAGTCAGCTGAGTTTTTCTTTTTCAAGTTTTGGCCACATAGTATTTCCACACCTGGCACTCATATTAATAATGCTAATTTAATTGTATTTAGCCTTATAAGAAAAAGCAGACAACAGTAAGATGTGAAGATGCTTCATTCCCTCTCCCCCAGCTCAGACAGGCTGCTCCAAGTGTGTTTTACACATCAATCCACAGCAGAATTTAAAGCAATAGGAAAAGGAACAGCAAAGGCACCAAAAGCCCAGGAGCTACCTGCCTCCCCCAGGACAACATCCCACTGACAAGTGATTCTCCAGAGGTCCTTCCAGCCCTCCCATGGGCCTCCACAGTGCCATCCCACCCATTTGCTCCTCTTGGTGACTATCACAGCAACTTTCTTCTACGTGCCTGCCCCTTCCTGGCCAGCACAGTACAGCTGCACTCTGCAAAGGGGACTAGAAAAATCTGGGTACAGACAGAAACAAGGGAAGAAAAGAGAAACGGAATAAGACAATCCTTCCCATGCCATGTGTATCACATTCGATCCCCACGTCTCTAACATTTCCTTCTGCAAATATTAGGTTTCGCCATCAGAGGGAACTTGTTCAGGCTTTGCCTGCTCTAACCCCATCAGTGCAGCTCTAAATTCAACCTTCAAACAGCACCCTGAATTTTCAAGTCCAGGAGCCTCCTGCGAGAAGGTCTGCTCTGTGACCCACAGCACCTACACAGTGGGAAGGCTGAGGGGGAGCTGCAGGCAGCAGTATGCTCTGATTGTCATCAATATTAATTATTTGGGGAGAATACGATTGATCTCACAAGGGCAATGAATTCATTTCTCTAGCTGAATGACAAACAAAAGGCAATATATGCACTGCTGACATTTCCAAAGGCTACAAGGAGCAGCGACAGGAGGAAATACCGCTATGAGTTAAAACCCTGCTGCAAAGGGACAAAAATCTGAGAAGTCTCCAAAATTTTCATTTCTGAGGACTTTCAATGCCAGGAAGCATACACCTTCATATTCTCAATCAGCACTGACCCCAGCCCTGGGCTGGCTCAACTCTTTGCACTGAGAGGAAGCAATCACTGAATCTCTTTGGAAAGTTGGGTTGTTTCCCTCTTGCTCTTTCACACATCTTGTTAACAACTACAGAGCCATTGCACCGGGCAGACAAAGGGAGAAATAAAAAAACCAAAAAGCTTAGAAAGGGCAAAACATTACCTGCCTGGGTAGCCACGACCCAGGGCTATTCAGCAGGGCTAACATGCCAAGATGCAGCTTCCCCGCGCAACAGGAGAAGAGGAGGACACAATACGCCTGGAGAAAAGCATTTCACCTCTCCGATCAGGGGAGTCTCTGTGTGTGCAACCTCCCACAGGTCCAGAATTAAACAGAGTCTCCCTGAAGTCCACACAGCAACACGAGAGAGAACAAGGAAGGTGGAGAAAGGTAAATGCCCTGAGGCTGTGGCTACTTCTGCAGGGGAATGGATGAGGGGGAAAGACAACCCAGTCCATGGGGATGTTAATCCAGTAGAGTCTGAGTTTTGTCATGTCCTTCAGTCACCCCAACGCATCAGCCCTGTCCGGCTCAACTGCAACCAGCACAGTTTGCTAAAGCAACACATTTTTGGGACCAGCAGCACATCTGTACTCATTCAAAGAGGTTGGGTGCCCTACAAGCCCTTCAGATCCGGCCAGCGTTCTCATGCTGGGCAGCAACACACACATCCTCCTCCCATTATCCAGATCCCTCCTTACAAACAAGGGCTGGGAGGTGTCTGTGCTTGAAGGAAGAAGGGGGAGGCAGCTATTTCTCAATAAAATAAACCCAATTATGTGTATTAGAGTGGATTTATACAGCTCTTACTGTCAGAACATGTATTTTCTACAGATCCCAGAGCTTTGAATCAACAGATTGCTAATGAATTTTTGTAGGTGGGGCGCTGGATGTTACTATGGTGGGATGGTCATTTTACTTTTGATTCCTTGTGAGATTTGCTTTTTGCAGTAAGGCTAACTTCAGAAAAAAATAACTAGAAATACAGGCTCCTGCCACTGCCATTTACTATGCTCCTGTAAGTCTCTAGGGTTGAAGATTTTAAAACAGTCTACTAGTTTAGGTTAGCAATATGAGTTTCTGGTTAATCTACATGAAACCTACAGAGGCATCAATCACCAATCGTAGCGCATGAAAAATCGTAGTGCCTCCATGATAATGAGGCATCAGAAAGCTTACAAACAGCTGTCCCCTGAACTGAGCACATCAGGAGAGGCTTCTGAAATCTGTGCCTCTGTTTCCCCAGCCACATTTATAACAGCCTCTCCCCACCTCGCACCACAGCTGTGCATCTTAATGTCTCTAAAGTGCTTAGAGATGCTGAGATGAAAGATAACATATGAGTGCAAAGTATAGATTAATTCCCTGAGCTCAGCAGTCACTGGAGCTGATGGGGCTAAATGTACCACATACCCACCACGGAAAACTTGGGTTCTGAGCCTGTCTTAAATAGCAACTACTTAGGCAGCAGTTCCCTTGGAACAAGTCATTTTGGGGCTGGTTGGCTGGGCACACGGAGCCCCAGCAGGCAGGAGACGCAGAAATGTAATATATTGCTATGAAAAATCAATGCTTTTCCAGAATAAGGTCTCAAATCTGTTCCTATATAATCCGATAGTGGATTTCAACCCATTTCGGTAGGAATATGACAGAGCTGCTCAGGTTATAGCAACCAGCACATTAAGAACGTGGCCAAACATAATTTGAAAAACTATTTCCATTTCTGTTTGTTTTTTAAAAGATTAAAAATCCAGTTTAAATATTACAAGGAAAACTTTAAATTGAGCAAGATAAGTTTTGGCTTCCTTCCGAGGAGGAGGCAAACCCCAAAATGCTACTGCAAATCTAACAGATGGGAGTTATTTTTCACTCTTAAAAAATTTCAGTCCTTTGCACCAAGATTAACTGTAATTAGCTCTTTATTTACATCTAGGACAAAAGGTAAAATGATAAAGGAAAGCAATTTAATCACAAATCACAGGCAGAAAATGGCACCAAAAGGAAAAATTCCCTTTGAGAAGAAAACGTCACGTCTTTCTCGCCAAGCAGCATAATTGTTATAAATATACAGTTAAACAGCTCCACAGCATCCTGTCAGCACTACGGATAAACATTTAGGTCACAGTTTTGCAAGCTTTTACACACAAGTTGACTGAATATTTAAGAATCATCCTCTGAACATCTGAAAATATCACACGCCTGTAAGTGGACAGCATCAGGCCCAAGAGGGTCAAGATATCCCATTACACTATTATTTCAGTCATGAAGGGGATTAAGCAAAACGAGGAGGAGCGGGAAAACAAAAACAAAACAACACACAGCAGCTTTTCTAGTTAGAGACAGAGAGGTACTAAAACTTACTTTTTTTTTTCCCCTTCTGTTTTTTGAAGTCCTCTTCTAATTCAGACAACACCTCGGCTTAGTAAAGCTGAAGAGGCTCCTGAAGTGTTTGTGCAAGTGCACGATTCATGCTGTATCTTTGCCCTTCGGTCGCACAACAGAACTGCCCAAGGAGCTTCGTGCGAAGCCAACGACCAGCCTTCTACTGTGGTACCCCCAGGCTGCAACGCAGAGCTCCCAGCTTGAGCCCAGACAACCCACTGACCCACGGCCATGCTGGCCGAAGCTGAAGGCCAGACCCAAAGCTGCAAGAGTTAAATAGTAAAGCTTGTCTGGCCATGCCTAAGCGAGCTGTTAGTAATAACAAAGAATAAACGGGCTTGAGGGCAGTCTCAAATGCTTCTGAATCAGCTGGACACTCTCCCATTCCAGCTCAAGGATCCCAATACCTATGATGTACGTGGCATGGGAATGCATGACCATCCAGCTGTCCTTCCAGGTATGATAACACGGTTTCCTTCTGTGGATACCTAGAGAGAGCTGGGAAGAGCTGCTAGCTCCTCATGACACTGCTCTGGGTGGGATTTCCAAGCTAATGGCTCTCTGGCACCTCCCCAGTGTTCCCAGGAGATGGAATTCCCACTCCCTTGACTCAGCCCAGGATTCACAGCAATCTCTTATTCTCTCCCCCAAACAGAGCTCTTCAGTTAACAGTCCCTTTTTGTTAACAAATGTAAATCTAAAATGACTCCATAAGAATGAATGTAACTTTTTCATATAAATATGGAGTCGGCAATAACAAGAGAGAAGTAGAACGAAAGAAAGAAGGAAAGCAAGAAGATCCAAACCCAACACCAGGGACCTTGACTCTACTCACTGCAAAATTTGAGGAAAATTTGAGGACCAGTATAATTCTCATTTTCCTCATATGAGAAAGTGAAGCTATCACTCTTTAACACTCTTTCCTTCTCTTTCCCTAACGCTCTCAGAGACTTCTATCTTTAGCCAGTTATCCTTGCTATAATTTTCTTAAAATTGTAATTGGATAGTGATCCAAACTTGGGGGAAACCTGTATTACAGGAATTCCTGAGGCTATAGCCCCCATTTGATGAAACCGACAGCTGCCAAATTAAGAAAGGACTGACCAAAGATACAATTCTTCACTTGTAGTAGAAATCCTGTTTCACCAGCAAATATTATTAAGGAACCCCATAAAAAAATATGTACACTTGTACATTAATTTCCCCGTATTTTCTGTTAAAGAAGACTCTGAATTTATGAATATCATGATCTGTGCACGTGTCTCATTGGGTCCTGAGGTTGAAGGTAGCAAGCACACTGGCCAAGATCAGAATTCCCAAAAGCGTAGGCACCATTTGAACTAATTTCCCCAAATCGGTTTCTTTTTTGCACTCTCTCCGAGCGTACACGTGGGTCAGTTGCACGCAAAAGCCCTACATGTAACAACACTGCGGCTGAGAAATTCGAGATTAGTCTTCTGCTTTGGAAAAACATTGGGGAAGGGGGGGAAAAATCCTCAAATAACTCCCAGAAGAAGCAGCTGTTTTGCTCCAGTTTAGCAATGACCAAATCTCAGCCATGCATTTTGCCGATGGCGGAACAGAACAAAGCGGTTACAAATCGTGGAGGGAAAGAAACCCACCCGCACGTGGGCTCCTCTACTACACCCAGGCTGCGGAGCTGGTGCGAGAGAGGGGGTCAGCTCAAGCGTGGCAAACACATCAGTCAGATTTGCCTTCCTTCTGCCTCCGCATCTGGCCCGCCTCGCGCAGCCCGAGGAGCACCAGCTCTCACTCGCTGGGTACCAAAGTGCTGCCGGCCCGGCTACACCAGCCTGGCAGCACAGAGGAGACGGCTCTTGGCTCTGCTTACGGGGATAGCGAAATCCGTGAGCTGTGTCAAGAGAAAGGCAGAGGAGGAAGGAGGAGAGCAGGCAATGTCTGAACTGCGAGCTCCACTGCAGAAAGTGTTTCCGTTCCCAGATAATGTGGCGCTGTTCGCAGATTTCAGCTTATATAGGCTTTTCCATATATCTATTTTTATTCCCGAAGTATTCCCCGTTGCTGTATGATGAAAAAAAAGACCGGACAGCGTGGATGCTTACAGATACGTGAATGCATTCACAGGCTGGTTACAATCTTCTTAACCGTCCACCTTCCTAACGCAACCTGTGCCAAGCGGGGACACCTCCTCTCCCACACCACCAGCTGCAAGGCTTCTCTTCGTGGCAAGTTTTTGCAAGTCAGAGTCTTGCTGAAATGGGAGGACATTTGACAACAGCGGGGGACCCGGGACAGATGGGGAAAGGAATATGAATCATGTGCCTGCCAAAGCAACAGACATCAAAATCCAAACATAACAATAAGGGAGAAGAACAAATAAATGAGTATGTTCCGGCCTCTTATTCTGAATGAGTGAAATGCTTCCTTCCCTAGTGCTGGCATCTGCAGGTCTTGAAGGAATAAAGCTGGGACAAACTCTCTCTGTCTCCTCCTTCCTACATGCATATTTCAGAGCATAAAACTACAGCACCAGGGCCAGCAAGGAAGCATTCCCCACCTCTCCACGTATCCAGGCACCATCAAACTGCCCACCACACCGCTCTCCCAGCCCTCTGAAGTCTCTCTTACATATGTGCTCCTGCCAGGCACTTTAGGGTAGTGCGACCTGACCCAGAGTATGAGCCCGCTCAAGCCCAGACTGGCACAGTACTCATCCCCACTGCACACTAGCTAATGCTCAGATGCAGGATACTTGTGCAGGGCCCCAGAGGTCTGCAAGGAGCGAGCCCTGAGGTGTTCAGACACAAGCTCTCCTTCACAGGCTCTGGAGGGACCAGACATGGGCAGACTTGAGTAAGCACAGCTCTTCCTATCCGACACGTAGGCACTTTGAACTCAAGCTACACTCACAAAGGGGGAAAGTAAGTCACAGGGCTCTGTGCATGCAGACCTGCCCTCTGCCTTGCACAGAGGCATTGCATTAGAAACATAACTTCTCACCTCACAGCTCCCTGCTTCACCTCCATGCAGCATCTCCCACCTTCCCAGTGTAATGCTGCCTGATCATTTCAGTGCCCTGCACGCTTCCACCACCCCAAGTCCTCACAGCCTTACTCTGCACATCTCCCGTTCTCCTGCATCCACCCCTACAGAGGTGGTATTCCCAGTCACAGGAACTATTCCATACCTACCTTCAGGAAAGGAGAGTATCTGGGCGTTAGGACTTAATCCTCTCTGCCTGTCGTTCCCTGCTCACTACAGTCAGGCAGTCAACAGGAGACAGAAAGCAGGACCCTTCTCAGCACCAAGTCCTCCCACCAGTAAGCCCTGGGTCCAGAGTGATGCTCTCCATGCAAAGAGGAGATGCTTTTCCAGCAAGGAACACAAGACAGCAAGTAAATCTTCCAGAGCTGCCAAAAGCAACCTGTTATAAATGGCCCTCTAAGTTACGAGATATGGACTCTCTGCAGCACAGTTAATAAATAATACCCCACAATCCTGCTGCATGTGGAAGTGTAAGTTCAGTGGCTACCCAAGAGGGGCCACGATTAAAAATGGAGTGTCAGGAAAATGGTACATTTTAATTACGTGGCAGGTCTTTTTTAAAAAAAAAAAAAAAAAGATAAAGAGTTTGCTGCAATCTCCCAAATGCAGAAGTAAAAAGCCTTTCCTAGGACAAGAAAGATAAATACATGGAACAAAAGCCACCATTTGACAAGAAAAGAAGATCTGTAATACAAAACCGAATTTTACCCAAGCATTATAGCCAGCTATTCACAAAGCAGAGGCTAGGATGGGAAGAGAGCGTGCACGTAAGGGTGTATTTATAATCCAGTTACCAGTAACGCCCCAAGGCCCCGAGATGAGGATCCCGTTGTGCCAAGCACCGCACGGCCGCGCTCCGAGACACCAGCCCAGCCTGAGGAGCCAGCCCAGCCGCTGCCACCGAGGGAAGGGACACTGGCACAGCGAAGGGATGCTGGAGCCCTGACGGGGTCTCTTCTCCCTCCCCGCTCCCTTTCCGGGAAAGCATCCCCAGCACCCAGTCTCCATCCAGGCACCCCCAAAACGCTTCGCAGGAGGGGGCAGCTGTCCCCGGCGAGCGCACAGCGACAGGCACCGCGCTGCCAGCGCCTCGCCGCTTCCCGGCCGGCTCCTCGGACGCGTCCCCTCCACTTTATCTCCCTGTTTAAGTCTGAGCCCTTCCTCTCCCCGCTTCCATTTCCAAGATCCGCCTGACAGCAGGAGCCAGCGGGGACCGAGGGCTCACGCGTTCGCGGTGCGGGTGGAAATTAAAGTTGCGTTCCTCGGTGCCCGCGGAGCTCCAGCTCGGAACATGCGAACGTCCCCGGCCGGGAGGAGGGAATTTCAGCGAACCCCCCCGCGTCCCGGGCACCGGCGGCACGGCCGGCCCGGCTGCCGAGGTGGCGGAGACACGGACCCGCCTCCACACCGCCCTTCGCCGAGGGACAGCGGGAAGAGGGGGGTCCCCGGTCCCGGCGCCGCAGCGCCCGCCCCGTCCCCGGCTCCCGCTCCCCCGGACGCGGCCGCGCACGTTCGCTCTCACCGTGCAGAGGCGTCTCGGTCCGGGGGGAGAGGGCAGCCAAGGCTCCTCGGGCTCTCCCAAGCGCTGCTTCCCGCTCTTCCCTCCCCGCTCCGGCGGCTGAGCGGGGGCTGCTCCCGGCTGCGCGCCTCCCGCCTCACCCCGCACACAGCCGGGGCCGACAGCCGCCTCCCCCGCCAGAAACTTTCCCTCCGAGTGCGGGGAAGTTCGCGGCGGGGGCGGGCCAGACCCCCCCTGACCCCGCCCCGGCGCGCCGCGGGGCCGCGCCTCCCTCCCGCCGCCCACGCCCACAGAGACACGCGTGTACCGGCCCCCCCCTGCACCTGAGAACAGCGCTCTCCTCCTCCTCCTCCGCGCCCCCCGGCTCCGCCCCGCGGACGGGAACCGGCGGCGGGGGGGGGGAGCCCGGGCGGGGCGGTGGTGACGCCGCCGGCTGCCGCGGGGCCCCCCTGGCGGTGCGCGGGGCCCCGAGGCCGAGCGTGGGCCACGGCTCCCTCTCCCGGCCTGAGCTGGCCGGGCCGGGGCGGGCGGGCAGCGGCCTGCGGGCAGCGCCCCCTCCCCGGGCCCCGGGAGCCAGCCCGCCGCCCGGTCGGGTGAGGCGAGCCGCCGCGCACGGCCCTAGCGCTGCCGCAGCCCTCGGTGCGGGCCGCTCGCCCCCCCCCCTCGGGGCAAGCACAGCTTCCCCTTGGCCTCCCCGCGGGGAGGGCTCGCCGGCAGGAGCCGCGGCACCTCACGGCACCCCGCGCCGCCGCCTCGTCCCTCGGGAAGCGGCCCCGTGTCGCTGTGTGGCTGCCGCCGATGCGGCCCGGCTGAATTTGCCGGCGGGTGGAGGAGCAGGTGCTCGAAGCGGACTCCGAGGGAGATCGTGGTGAGGCCGAGGAGCCCGGGGAGAATCTGCAGAGATCTGGGCTGGCACCTTCTCCTGGGGAAGGCGATCGGCGCAGCCCCCAGCGCAGGGGTGCCCTTGGCCCGGTCCGGGAGAAAGGCTCGCTCTCCGCTCAGGTTGGCCAGGAGGACCTTCCAGCCTGGCCTTGTGGGTGCTGTTGTCACCTCTTGGCAGCAAGGCGGTGTGTCTGGGCACCGAGCCTTGAACGCTAAGGAAACTCCGGTCAGTTCAAAGCGCTGCAGCACTTTTTAGCGCTGTTGGCTACGACTCTGCGTCTGCACTGGACTGAGTTCAAGATTTCAGTCGTTGTCCCCAGGAGGTGGCTCCAGGATACCTAGCAGGCCAGACTTCACTCCATCCCATGAAACTCCTCCGCAACAAACCTGTCCTGGAGAGCTGGGCCTGGCCACTTGCGCCTGGAGCAACCTCCCACAGCCACCACTAGAACGTATCTGCCCATCTTCTTTGCAAGGCTGTGATGTGAGGTACCACCGCACACACACTGCTGCTGGGCAAGGAGGTCCTTGTCCCTGTCAGCCCACCCCAGCTCATCAAGAGTACACCTGAAGTTCTCCCCGACCCAGAGGAAGAGCAGCTGTGGCCTGGCTGTGCCACAGGGTGTGAAGGAGCTGCGATGGGAGGCTGGCACTGCTCCTGCTGCTCCGGCAGGAATATCTCTTCCTCCTGCACCTCTCTCCTCTGTCTTCCCAGGGCTCTGGCACAGCAAAACTAGGCAGAAAGTTTCTTATCTCAGCAGCTTTCTTGTCCTGGTGGTGAATGCCCTTGAAAATCTGCCGACTTGGCTTGTGCTTAGAGTCAGCTCTACTCGAGCCATTTCTAACCCAGATCCATCCAGGTATTAAAGTAACTGGTTAAGGCAGAGCTCTGTGTAGATGAATTTACCCCACTCTTTGAGCAGTTTAGTCCATGTTTTGCTCCACACTACCTGTGCAGCTCCAGGATCCAAGATATCTTGTCTGGAGCAGCTTTAGGTATCCATACATGCAGCTGCTTTACTGACTATAGGCAAAACTGGAATAGCAAGGCGTATTTCATGAGCTGTATTTTCCAGCAGACATGCAGAGAATTACGTGCTTAAAATCTGCTGTTGAAACACAACAGTCCACTTTTCTCATAGAATATGAAATAACAAAAGGATGGCATATTTTAGTCGTGGTACTTAATGCAGCTGTGGGAGTAGCTCAGCTGCTCTGGTGATTGTTACAGGAATTTAATAAAACTAATAATAATAATGATACATTGTTCTACATAGTATCTGCCATCCATAGATACAGATCTGGGACAGGACGTGTCATTATTCTGGTTTGGGAGGCAGTGCTGCAATACTGCTAACGCAGGTTAACAGTCATCGGCAATACACCCTGGGAAATTCATCCCGCTCCAAAACCCTAGCCTGCCTCCACCAGTGCAAATGAAGGTCTTTAGGCCACTGTCATTAATTTCTCTGATTTTGACAAAAAGCCAGAATTCAACTTTAGACTTCATTGTGAGGCCCGTGAATTAAGGTTCAAGACCAAGTTTCCAGAGATTGTTTTAAGGCTACAGCTGATAGCAAGCCTCAAACCACACCTGCTTATTGTGTTTTCCTGGGAAAGGTTTCAGACTCTTTTTGTTTACAGATGAAAAGAATCAGCGATTCCCCACTGTAAAATCAGGGTAATATTGCTCACTTGGGCTCAGTGCTGTCATAAGGATTATTTTTGTATTGCTATTTTTTCTCCCATCCTCTCTCCACACTTGTGCATGCTATTTCTGTGCGGGTTAAAATGCAACGCAGTTACACCCTAGAGTGAATTATACTACAGTTTGAAGAGCAATTCAGTAAATAGAAAACATTTTTTAAGCACGAAAAAGCAGCATTGTGCCATGATTTTTGGGCAGGGAGCAAAGAGTGGCATTACTAAGTGAAACCACGGGGGGGACTTAAATAGCAGAGGAATGTGTTGGTGTTTAGCCAGGACACTGGAGCTGCTGGCGTTGGGACTGCTGCAGAGGTATTCCACAGATCTCCAGTAACAAGTGGCCAAAGGCTTTGCTTTGCTGCTGTTCTATTCCCGTCAGGCAATATAGAGCTAGAAGCACAGGAGGAGCCTGGACCATACAGCCCAGTTCTCTGCCACGTTAGGCACAATGTTGTTTATGGTTCTTTTCATGAAAGGACCATGCTCCAGCTGAAAATGAGTTTGTGTTTTCTGCCCGTTACTCCTTCTGGGAGATTATCCCAGACTGTCCATGTCCCCGATGGTCAGGAACTGTCATGTCATTTCCATCACCAGTTTATTCCCACATATTCTGGTGCACCAGCATCGGCTCTCATTTCAGTAGCTGTTTTGTTCATCGCTCCTTACTCAGGTATTTTTACAGAGATGGTTCTTGCCTCCTTTTCCCCCCCGAGCTACACAGGACTGGCTTTTCAATCTTCCTTCCTAAATGACTCTCTATTCACCTCAGACCTCTTCCCTCCATCTGCTCTGGTTTCAATTAAAGTGCATATGGACGACCAAAAGTAGTTATAGTATTAAATGGGAGGAGGTCTCACTGATGCTTCATACAATGACATTAAAGTCCCTGTTTCTCTCTGAAATGTCTCACCTGGTAATCCCAAGATTGCATTTGTCTTTCAGCAAATAAGCTGTAGTGGTGACCTCATGTTTCTCCTCCATTTTTGCTTGCAATGCTAAGTTCCCAGGCTGGATCAGAAACTTGTTACTATTCTCCTGCCAGTTCCCAGTCCTCTTGTATTTGTCCCAGCTCCCAGCCTGTACGCAGTTTTCTGATTTGTTTTTTCTTAGCCAGCATTTCTGGTACTGAGAGATCAAGGTAGTTTCATAACCTCTAAAAGACATGTTCCTGCTTGTTACTTTACTCACACCCACCTAACCCATTTTTCTTCCTTCCTAGTTAAGGAAACAAGCCCCAGACTAGGGATAATTATAGTCTGTGCGGTTATAAATGAACGTGCCTTCTGTGTTTCACACCTACATTTTAACTGGCATTGAGAAGAGCACGCCTGATAACCCAAGATACAGGACATAGAAGAAACGGGAGAATGACGGACATTTCTAACATAGCAGCACATGGACCTCCCATCTGCTTCTGTCAAGGAAGCTGAGGTTACCCACACACGGACGTAAGGGCTGAATATTTTCCACAGAGACCATTTTCCAGCAAGGAGCCGGTGCCTGGCTGTGCAGGCACGCATGGCTTTCAGACAGGTCTGCACTGCTCATTCACCAAAATGCACTAGGAGCTGCAGTTTTATCTGTGTGAGGTGAGCTTGACTAACACAGATCGTATATTCTTTGCCGTATTGACTATGTCTAAACTAGATCTCAAACCATCTCACTCCCCGGTGAGGCATGTTGTGTGAACCTCTGTCAAAACCCTGCTCAATGAGGAGAGACTGGAAGCACAGCTTCGTCATGAGTTCATCTATGTTTATTCCTGAGGATGTAGAAAATAGCTGTTGTCCATGTTCATGTGCTAAACATCATTAGCGTCTCTTCCTCTGTGTTACGGTGGTGGTAGGACTGCTAATGCAATGGGTTCTCAAATGGAAGCTTGACCTTACATGACTTGCACCTAAGTCCATTCAAATCTCTGTCACAAATGTTTTGATACAGCCTAAGGCCGGAGATATTTTCCAGTCCTATGAGTCTGTGTTTCATACAAGCTAAAAGTATTTCAGATCAGCGATGGGGAGGAACATCTTCTCGTCCTGCCAAGACTTCAACTTTCGGCAGGTATCTGACCCACAAGCACACACATGTTGGGCACGGTGTGTGTTTAGGATGTCTGAACATCCTTCTGCACAACGCATTCAAACATACCAAATTTGTATAAATTGCCTGACCATGGGGTTTGCGGGGACACCCAAATGGGGTTGGCGTTTCTGTTGGGCAAGACCAGCGTCTGTCTCCAAGAGCCTTTGAAGAAAGCATCTAGCCTGGGCATTAATTAGCTTCAGCTTACCTCGCTTGCTCACTGATGCCAGCGAGAAGCAGCAGGCTGTCAGCAGATTAATAAAGCTGGATAGTCTGAATACAGCCGTGGTCGTTCAGGCAATTCCCTACTGCTGGGTATTTCTACACGGAGGGGTCTCTGGAGTTGTTTTCAGACACCTTGCTTCTCTGGCTGATGGTTCGCTGACACCACTGCAAAAGGGAAAAGGCACTGAAGTAACATGCTGTCTTTCCTGAGAAAATGGAGCCAATTAAAAGATTTTAACAAAGCAGGAAAAGCCATTTTTTTATCCCACCTAATAGTGAAAGCTCTTCCTGCCTTGAGACAAGTTTATACAGATGTTTTGATGCTTTAATAGTTTTTCAATAGTCTATTTTTCTGAACAAAACCCAGCTTTCCTGAGTAACTGTCCAATGATGAACTGCAATGGTTATGGAAAAAAGAGAGCATCATGTCTGATGAATAAAAAAAATTCCATTAGCAATTCCAAAAGTTTATTATTATGATCAATAACAGTTTACTTTTTCCCCTAAAAATGCAAGATCATTCTGCCGAATGGCCTCTTAAATCTTTGATTTCACTTCAGCAGTGTTGAAGCAACATTAACCTTTAGACTCTCAGTTTATCTATGCATAACTTAAGAATTTCTTAAGGAAAACAGTCTTTTCATGTAACTCTTAGAAAGGTTACATGAGCAGCAGAAGATTTTAGGAGCAAGCGCAGAAAATTACCGCAGGTTAGCAAGACCTTGATGTAGGGAGATGCGGTTGTTTGCCAAAACCGGGAATTCCTCCGTAACAGGGTGACGTGTTTTAACTGCAGGGCAGGACCCTCTGCTCCTGCTGATCAGCACTGCGCTGATGGAGCTGTAGCAGTTCACACTGCTGACGGGTTTGTTGAGTGCTGCGGTGAGGCAGAATACCCATCTTCACAAAGTGTGCTCCCTGGCATCCTTGCAGCTGATGTCCCAGGTTAGTGTATTTCCAGGCATTTGAAAGTTCCTTTCTCTTAATAGCTCCTATCCATCATTATAAAAATCAGCATAACAGACGAAGCAGAATGGCCAAGTTTGCTCTAACTCCATTGACCTCACTGGATTTACATTAGGGAAGACTCTGGAGCAATAAATTTGCATTTGCACAATTACTAGGAATGTGCTGTAATTCCTCCCACCCCGACTGCTATTGATTTCCCGGGTGCTGGATCGGTGCAATGCAGTCCTGTGCAGCTGCAGGGCCCAGCTCAGGTGGCAGGAGCAGGAGGATGCGCTGGCCGTGCTGGCACTGTGTCCCAGTGGTGGTGCTGCTTGGACATGGGTGGCTTCTGCTAAAGGCCCACCCCACCCCTTTATTGTTACCAGGGAGGAAAGTTTCTGGAGCAGCCTCCTGGCAGATGCAGGAAGGGTAAAACAGCCTAACAGATCGATCAATTTTTACATAGAAATCAGAGTGAATATCAGTGTCATCATGAGCTTTGTGAAAGCAGAGGACAGGACTCAGGGATGCTCCTGGTAACTTCTAGTTCTGGGTTTCCACATCTATCTTCAAGGGAAAATCAGAAGCCCTGAAGACTATTGCCTTTCCTGTAGCAGGAAGAGGGATGGAGCCAAAATTTGCAGAGATGCAAGAAAGTTACTAGCCTCCTAGGGTGTAACAAGCTTGGACAAAGATTTTTGAAGGAATGGGTGAGCCATAGGAGTACTTCATTTATTGTGGATGGTAGTTGGAGAACAGCTGTAAAGATCAGGGTGGTTGGACTAGATGACCTAGTCAAGATCAGAGAGGTTGGACTAGCTGACCTCTAAAGGTTGCTTCCAACCCAAAGCATTCAATGATTGTATGATCAGCAGAGGAAGTATTCAATTTGTGTGAAGAATGATGAAAGGATGCTGCCTGTGTGCGTGGGTACAACAACCTACAGCTCTCACAGGAATGTGGGCACCTTGAGGAAAACACTTTGGTCAGGGCAGTTAATTACTGCTATGTAATTTGACAAAAAAAGACTGAATTAAGTCAACGGAAACTGGATAGATTTATGGGCAGCCTTAAGACACAAGCCACACTTATGGAAACTTTTTTTTTTTTGGAAGCAGATCACCCACCTGCCTCTTCCTTATGAAATGAGAGATCTTAAAGATCACTGAAGAGGAGGGAATCAAGAGCAACACATTTGTTAGCAAGTCATAAATTTGCAGGGAGAAAGCGAGGGGAGCAGAAGAAGAATGAACCTGAATTTCACAAGGGCGAGAAGCACCCTCGAACCCCGGCAGTTGCTCAGCTCATGGCAGAGAGCCATCAACTGGGAGACGCAAAGTCGCAAAGCAGCATCTGACAATGAAGTTCACAAGTCGTTAACCAGCGATGTAAAGATGTGCTCGACAGGCTGCAAGTTAAACGACCTCCCAGGTTTAACACTCAGTCTTCATAATATGCCGGAGAAACTTCTGAAGAGAGTAATTGGCCAAAAGGAAATGAACAATAAACCCTGTGATGGAAGTCAATACTCCTGGGAACTTCTATTACTTTCCCAGTTAAATTTGTCTGTATTATTATTTCTCCGTGTATAGCATGGATGAAAGATCCTGGGTGAATGGAAGTCCTCTGCCCATCCTCAGAAGGCTAAAGTTAGAGGACATTTCAAAGAAAGGTTGCTTATACTAGTAAACATAAAATCTTCATCTGATCTGAAACAAAAGGTGTCCTTTCATGTTTGAGCCACTCAACTTTTTTTTAAAACCATTTAAAATACTTTAAATTTGCATATTTTTTTTCTGTAAGATTTTACTTCTATTTCAAGCACATTAAAATTCTCCCCTCCACTCCTTTTTAGTCAAAACTCTTCACTGAGTTCTTCTTCAGTTTATAAATAGTTTTGGTCCCTCTAATCCATCATTTTTGTGACTTTCATATTTCTGGATAAAGAAGCGCTGCTATTATTAGTCACCTACAGTCTTCAAGATATTACCCAAAGTATTGTCAAACAACTTCTCTTCCACTGTTACTGGGAGGGCACCCTATTAAATGGATATTTATTTTCTTTGACCAGTCATTTCAAACAGGTTTCTCAACCCACGGTTGTGCAACCAGCTCACAAATTATTTTGAGGTTGAAAACACCCTTGGAGGAAATTTCAGTTGGTTCTCATAAGGTTGTATGTTCCCAGTCGCCTTTCTCTCAGCTGACCCCAAATCACCATGTTTGGGTTCACCAGGAATGATGCCTGTCCATAGGAGTAGGAATGCATGTGAGATCCCATCCCAGTGGAGAAGAGCATTGCACTGGGCTATATTAAGTCAGGAAAAATTCGTGTTCCTGTTGCTACAGTGTAACATGGGGAACTTAATGTTTCTGGTGCAAATGTGGGTTTATGGAGGGGGAGCTGTTTGGACAAGAGCTGTGACTCCCCATCCCTTTCCAGACATATCTGTGCGTGTCTGGCTGGGGCCTCCTCTTAGCTTCATTTGCCTGCTCTTGCCACACCTGGGATATAATTACAACCTATTTCATCTGTACTTAAGCCAGGTTTAGAGTATAATTTTTAGCACATTCAGGATCTAAATAAAAGTTCTCCCTTGCAATGGGTGATAGTAGACAAGCTAACAGAAAACCAATATCTCCTAGCAAGCTAGTTAAATAACTTGCAATCTGGACTTCCGTATGAGGAGAAATATGGGGCTGCGACACTTCCGTTCCCCGTGAACGCTCTGCTCTGCTGGTGAAGAGAGATTTCCTTAAGCTTTTTATCCAGTGGAATCACCTAACCTATCATTTTCAGGCATGGAATTTTTCTGCTCACACATGCTGTCAGTTGTTCTGTGGGGTTATTTCTCATGCAAGCCAAAATAGTTCCTGGTCTAAAATCTTCCTCAACCTGACTGTTCACATGATAAATGACATAATGGAGTCACATTCGTTAGCACCAGAAGCAAACTCCAAAATAGAACCAGACAATTACTAAACAAACATTCTGTAAGTATCTTTTCTTTCCTGACCAGCTGAACGATGAAGAAAGCAGCAATGTGTGGAGCTCATGATTAGAGCTGGTCATTTAGGCGAGAAAAAATATCGATTCAAGTGTATTTCATCAATCGGAGTGTGGAGGGAGCTGGTTTCAGCTGATGGGACCAATATTGTGGCGGATGTTGATTGTTTTCCCGGTGTTGACTCCCACTGACTTCCCTTTTTATACTTTTAATCTGTCTCCTACATCACTTCATACAACCTTCTCTGCCTTTTTTCTATCTTGCATTAACAATTAATTCCATTGCTTTTGGCATGTCCTTGAACTTCAGCCATTACCAACACCTTGATATAAATCTTTGGACATGTCACACTACGTATTACATTATACGTGTTTGAATACTATGTGGAGGTGTTTGAGAGTAGGCATGTCCTCATAAGAACTGCAAGAGTCTTTTACAAGCTCTGTTAGTCTGTCTTTGGAGCTCATTAGTCCATTATCTAGCAACATAACAGTCTTATTTTGAGGCACACCATTATTTCAATTACAGAATGATCGTAATTAGACTCTCTGCTCATTAGCACTTCATCGCTTAGTCTACAGATGGGAACCTGTATAAATCTTAATTAAAAGAAAAAAATTGCTTGTTGTTAAAACATGGCTTTAACCTTAAATACTATCCTACAAATTAAGGACAAGTTTAAGTGTTCTTTTACATAGAGCAAGGGTAAAAACCGTTTTGATTACTTGCCCAAGCAAAAGGAATGTTCCAAATGTTTGAGGCAAAACAGCTCAAAGTTATTTCATCTGCTTGTGAAAGAATTTGCGTGGTTTGGGCTCTGAGTGACTCTGAGCAGACATCTCTGCTCTGCGTATCTGGGGTCTGGTCCCCAAGGGCCACGGCTACCTCAGAAGCATCGGCCGTGGAGGTGTTTGCTGGCGATGCAGGAGAGGAGCACACAGCGAGCAGGGCTCAGGGGAGTTTCTGTGCAATGTGGAGCTGAGCACCAGCAGGGTCCCTGCCCCAGGCTGGCAAAGCCCGGTCCGCCTGGTGGTAGAGGGGCAGAGAGTTTGGTTTCTTAATATGCCCTTCTGGCAAACATTTCATTTGTTGAATGAAGAATCCGTTTCTTTCAATGCAAAGCACAGATTGTCGCGAGGGAATAGCCTGAAGGGAAGAGTCTGAAGTTTAAGAATTATTTGTTTAAAATATACAGCATGTATTTACAAACAGCGAGGCACAGCAAACAACTCAACAGCTGCAATGGAGGGTGAAGTTCTGCCATTCCTGAAAGTGTCTATGACAGGTACGATCGTTAGTTTAACTCCTGATGAGCCCTAACAAGGGAGTGTTTGGCACCGCGCAGTTCTGTGGCTCTGTGGAGCGAGGTCTCTGGAACAACCATCGTGCAAGTCCTCACTGGGGATTGTTCTAGATAGTGAAAAACCAAGAAGGGCAGATTGCTAGAGACTTGCCTGAAGCAGCGGTGTGTGCGCCCGTGTGGCAGAGCTGGCGGGTCCCGCAGGCCTCCTGTGTGCCTGCCTGCAGAGGAGAGAAGCTGTTGCAAATCCCCAGGGAGCAGCTCTCCATTTTTCTCTCCCACTGTAGCCAGGTGTGCTTGTGCTTCTGGAATTAGTTAGATGAGTCCTTTGCTTTTCAGTTATATATGCAAAGGGAGTGTGCTTTTGTTATTGCTGGTAGCATCTGTCATCTGTTCCTGAAACAAGTCTCCAGGCATGAGGTAGATAAAATTTGGTGGCACTATGGATAAAATCAGCTATGCTAGTTTCTGTAGCAAAATAAGGAACACCCCAGCCTTGCATTCAACAAAAGAAAGAAAGTTTAATATGCAAAGCAATAATTCACAAGGAATCTGTTGTCTTCTTTCCGCTAACCTTTAAGATTAGCCTAGAGAAATGTGGAAGATCAGCCCTCTCCTCCTCCCATCACTGTGCTTTGGTACAGCGTTCAGGGCTTTAGTTGGTAAAGCACTACCAGGCAAAGACAGCTCTATCTTATGTTGCTTTGTTATAAGGACTGGATTAAGGATACAAGCACAGCTACTTCACCACCGTGACCTGATGACATTCAGTAAAACTGAGTGCTTTGAACTACTTTGATTCCAAGAACAAGGGGAGCAATGATTCATTAAATCTTCAGTGTTTAACATCAGAAATAAAGTCAGAGGGATGCTGCAAAAGGCCAGGAAAACTGCAAGAAATATTGATTGAAAGTCACTTCAAGTATTAGGGAGCATCTCATCCTCGCAATGCCCAGGGAAAATGCTTAATTTTTTAATAACTTTTTTTTTTTATCAGTCAGTAGCATGAAACTCATTCTGCATTATTCTGGTCTTCCCAGTTTTTATACGCTCAGCAGATTGTGCAATATCAGATCAAATATTAATGCTCAAGAATTTGTGTCCTCTGGTTTGAAGATGCAACACACAGGGGGAAGTGCTGGGGCAGAAGTGGACCTACCCATGTCCCCCAGTTCCAGCAGCTGAGCTGCCCTGTGGAGCTTCTGGCTCCTGGGCCGCCTGCCCCGTTGTCAGGCACGCGAGCATGCCTGGGAGAACAGGGAAATTTTTGGCTTTGAAAATGAATCAAAACAGTGGAAGCACTGGTATAAGCCCACTTAGAATCAAATCTGGTGGGTTTTGCCTCTTTTTTCTGGCAAGCAGCCCCCACCCCCGTCTCACACTAAATCACTCCCAGTGCAATACACTTTATAGAAGCCTTATGCAAGTGTTCAATTGGTCAGGTCTTGAGAATAGTGTTATAAGATTAAAACTTACGAAATTGCAAATATAAAAATCAATCAGTTTTTTTATTTCCCTACTTTTTGAAAATATCTCTGTCACTATTTTTTTAGACAAAATTATTATGGCCCACATCTTTTTTTTTCCAAAAATTATTGTCTTAGTGAAAAGCAGAAAATTCTGACTATCTCTGCATACAAATGATTGTTTTCAGCTGTGATTTTATAACTCCCAAGGGAATTAATGAGTAAAGAAGAGCTCTTTGTAATGCACATGTATATGTGTGTATGTCTGTTTATAGATATTATATTGCTTATTTATTATTTACGTTGCAGCAGCTCATTCAGAACATCGCTCTATCTTTTTCTTTGTAAATACTGATCTAGAAAAATTACTGACCTGTCTCTTTGCCTTGTCTCTTTCAGTGACAGCTCACATCCCTTTTTGTGACCCCAAGGTGGGCTTCAGTGCAGTGCCCCGGCCTCTACTGTGTATGGGCTGGGAGCTGGAGGGCTTGATTCATTCTCACGGCTCCAGTTGCTGGTACATCTGAGACTTGCTGTACAACACCACAGAAGTTATTTCATTCCTTGCATCTGCTCTAGCCCTCCCCTGCAGCGATGGCAGTGAGGAGAGGCACTTGGACATGCGGGGGATGCAGTCCAAGCTCCTGCATGCTGCACCAGCACCGCGCTGCCCCGAGGAAAGCCTCCATCGCTCCCCAGTGAGCCAGGACCTGAGATTTCTGCATCCTGCTGGCAGTGCCAGTCTTCAGAGGTAGCAAGACACAGCAGGCTCTTTTGATTAAAAATAGGTCAAGATTTAATTGAAATGAAGATACACTTTGGATGTGTAGAAATTTGAACCAGCACTGAACCTTTGGTTTTTTCCCCCTATTTGATGCTCATTATTTGAAAGACGTGCAAAATTTCTGGATTTCTGGAGTCGATGGTGACCCAATAATGTACTAAATCTCTTGCCTCACTGCCCTCTTTTGAAAAAGTTTCCTGAAGTTTTAATCATCATTTCACACATCACTAAGTAAACATCCCCCTTCCTGTCACTGTCATGATGGAGGCTTACTGCATTATTGTGTAAAGCAGATGCATCATGATATGAAATGCAAACAGAGGCACAGGTAATTTCGGTTTCCTTGAGGTATCTCTGCCAGGAGCATGAAAGCAGTTCTATTTCAAGCATAATGAGATTAATTTGTGAGTCACTTTTATTGAACCTTTTGTGATTTTGCTGTTCCCTCCGACAATCACAAGTGTTGACTAATAAATAGCATGATTATATATAATAGGGAACATTTCCATGTCTCTGTGTACAGTGGAGCTGGAGGAGGTAGACATCAGCTTGTTTTTTTTAATATTTTCAATTAAATGACCAGGCATTAGTGTTCAAACTCATTTGGTGGAGGTTTCCAATCATGGCTCCTTAGCAACTGAAGTAATGTTAAACTAAATTGATAAATGATGCTCTGAAAAAAAATGAAGAACACCAGCAGAAAGATTAATTTATGATGCCCTTTTAGGAAAGATTTACGGGATGTGATGTGCATTTGCTATCTGCCAAGTGCAATTCTTCATCACCTGAGTACACAAGCTTTGCAAAACTGTTTTCTGATGAAGTGTAAAGTTACATCTACCTGCCCTTCGCAGCTGGTGAGGAAAGGTCTACCCCTTTGTTCCAGCTCTTCCTCTTACCCTGGCTGCAGACCTGGGGAGTCCTGGCCAGCCTGGGAGATGGCGAAGTTGTCACTAGAGGCACAGACCAGTCGTCAAGTGCTGGGACATCATCTCCTAATGCCCTCGGCCCTGATGCTATGGACCAACGCTTTCCAGCACTGGTTTCTGCCATGCTGTTCCACTTCTATTCGTTCACAAGATACTGAACTTATAAACGAAACAAAATAAAACTAAATCACAACCTCCATACCCCAAACTGTGTTTTATCATTCCTCCTCTGTCCTTTCCTTCTCAGTTTAAAGAAAACCACAGTTTGAATCCAGCACATGGAAGATGTTGAGATCAAGCCTATTCATTTTTTGGTGATGAGAGAGGGCCTGCTCCCTCCACTCAGAGGGCCAGGCAGCGTATCCCTGCCTCCTACGAGCTGGTCTTCCATGTGGGCTTTCATGTTGGGCAATGCTGAGACAGATCAGTGAGGGCTGGGCTTGGAAGGAATGAGATTTGGGGTGAACCTCGTGTGCACAGGGAGCTCAAGCCGTGCCTGCCTTTCTAAGCCTGCCCTGGGAGCCTGCCTTTGTATACCTGGAGAAGGGAATCAACACTCAGCCAACACAGGGCTGCAGGTGCTTCTTCTGGTCTGAGCTCCCCAACTATTTCTGCAGCTTTCCTCTGCACTATCCTGACATGTGCCACTGCCCTGCCATGACTTCCAGCCCCTTCACAGTGAAGTCACTAGTAAAAAGCTACTTCTCTTATACCCTCCAGTTCCCTTTTCCTTTTCACTGATCCCTTTATATTGCATGCAGTCCTTCTGACATGTGCACTTAATCAGTTTGTGACAGGAAGATGGGTCAATGGGCAAGCTCTGAATAAACAACAAGAGCCCAAAATCGGAAATAGGGATTGCTCTGCTGAGCACGGTTCTGGTGTTCTGGCTCCCACTACGGCCAGAGGAAAGTAAGAGTAGTTGTGAGTTGCATTTCTTCTGCACCTCTGTTAGTGTGAATCTAGTTTATGCATCCAAATGGAAAGGCTTTCCAAAAAATACTTCATTATTCCGCAAATTCTCTTTTTCCATGGTGATGTCCAATTTCTTTCTGAATTGTGCTTGGCTCTTGTCCTCAATAATTTCCAGCAGCCTTGTATTTCACAGGGCTTTATGTACTGGCTGTAAAATCTTTTGATGGGCTTTAAAAGGTTGGATTAAAGGATTTGACACCTATGAACTACCTGCCAGTTGGCTGCCAGTGCCTTCTAGCTGCATTGCCTCTTGTTGTTCCTATCAAGCATATTCTTGCCCAGAGAATATTTCCAATTTGCCTTGATGGTGGCAATGATTCTCAAAGTATTTTCAGGCTCTTCATCTTCAACAAAGACTGAAACAACAATCCCAGGCTGGACTCCATCAAATCAGCACGTGAGAATGCACAGTCTTGAGCTACACCCCAATCCTTTCCCCTGAAGCCAAAGGCATTAGAGGTGGAAGCAGCCACCTCCAGGTTAGTTATTCCATCTCCACATGAACTAGTCCAACCTTAGGTTAAGTAGTCCGCCTGCTTTCCCAGACAACATAGAGCTGAACTTTATAACATGTTCTCCACTTCCCTTCTTAACAGATTTTATAGCAGGACTTACCCCTGCTTCTTATTCTGCAAGCATAACCCACAGACTAACAAACCAGTAATTTGTTCCTGATAGTCACCTCTTGCCTCTCATGACAGTCCTCTGTGATCTTTCCCTGCTATGAACAATGACTTTCACTTCCCAGTATCTGTGCAGAATAATAGATGCCCATGGAGTCTATGCAGCCGTAACATTCTTTCTGGTTTGAAAATACAGTCTTTCTAGCATTATTTGCCCAATAGCTTGCAAAACACCAGACTGTGAGTGATCAAAGAAGTACAGAAAGCCCAGCTGACCCATTGGTTTTGGTGGAGTGAACTTGTCTCAGTGCAATGTTCCTATTGTTCTGCTGCCTTTTAGAAAATAAAATTAAAATATTCCTAAACTTTTTGTGAGCCCTAAGACAACAGGTGTTTTGTCATGGAGCAGAGAACAGTTTGTGGCTCCCTCTCAATTTTAATGTCGCCACCCGTGAATTCTGTTTGTGATGTTTTGGATATAGCATTGTATTTGCCTCACTCCATGCTGCCCTCAAGCTCTTAAGGCAGACAGCAGCTCTGTTGCAACTGGGTGTGATGTTGGAATTCACCTTCCTTCAAGGAATATGCTTTCCAAGTAAAAGTATGCTTGGAGTAGTTCTAGATTTATTGAATCAAGTCATTAACCTCAAGAGATAACGTGTGCTGTATTTTATACGGGAAACAATTTTCCCTGCCAGATGAAAACTTAGGGCAAAGTATCTCTTATTTTATATAGCTGCTTGGGCATTTCTCTATCTCAGGATTAATGGTGATGGTGTAATTTAGATTCTGTAACAACCTGAGACAGATGGATTTATAGAGTTATCAGTCTAGCCACATATAGGCAGCTTTGCTTTAATTGAATTTAATGCCAAGGAAAGGAAGAACTTGACGAAAGAAAGTTCTTGTCCACCTCCCTTGAGAATAAAGGTCCAACTGAGGCAGTACCAGCACACTTTGCCTTTATTGCCAGCGTAGGCACTAGCCACAGGTGGGATGGCAGAGGAACGATGTCTGGACATGCTGTCACAGCCTGCACAGAGCAGGAGGGAGGTTTGCTGCCTTGTCATGCCCATCCCAGCGCTTGAGCTGAATGGCAAAGACTTGTGAAGCAGTCCAAGGGGAGCTTATAGCCCACCTGGCAAGTCCATACTGGAAGTGTATTTGTTTGCATCACCTGATCTCCTAAAGAAACAGGGCACCGCAATCATAGGACTGATGGACTGATATCCGTCACCTCATTCCTGTGGCTCCACAAACTGATGACCATTTTTAATCTGATTTCAATCATTTCAAATCAACTGAAACATAACAGTGACTTCCTACACTTTTAGGAAAAATAGCTGACCAGTAGAAAAGAGAGAAATGTTAATGGTTCCCTGAGGAGACGGACATGTCAAATACAATGATGTTGAGACAATATGAGTCTGGGGCTGTCAAGCTGAGACCTTGAATGAGAAAGGACCATCACCCTAACAAGGACTGGTTTCTCAGCTCTACCCAGTGAACAGAAATGCCGATCTCCCTGCTGCCTCCTTCAAAGCGTGGCCACCCTCTCTTTTTTCCCACTGTGTTGGCAGGAGATTTGTGAGTACATCACCATGTGCCATTTCAAGCTTCATTTGAATAAGCGTCCCATATAATAGACTTTTATAGCTCTCTTTCTGTGAATTCTAAATTAACGCAACTAATTAAAATGTTCCAAAGTTTTATGTAAATAACTAATCAGCATTTGAGTAGGAATAGTAAATTCACAGATGGTTGTGCTCCATTCAGGGCCCACTCTGCTCGCAATGGCTACAGCCAGTGCAGCGCTGGGGCCCTGGTGCAACATCCTCCCTGGCAGGAACGGAATGCCCAGCTTTCACCCTGAAGATGACCCAGCACCACCCTCTCTTCCTGCAGGCCGCGGGAACTCTGCGTCTTGCAGGATTAGGCCCATTCTTCCTGTCACTGACACTAGAGCTTGCAAGAGTAAGAAGGACATGAGAGCATGGATGAGAACCTCAAGGAAGACAAGGTCTGAGCACAGGAGATGAGGTGGGTGCCTGAGCTGCGATTTTCAGTGTTCATCTCGGTCTTGCTCTGTTGCTCCAAGGATGTTCCTCCAGAAAGCCTTCCCCAGGCATAGCTTTTAGGTGTGCAAGCTACGATACTTAACACAATGCAGATGAACCTCACCACTCCTGGGTTCCAGCCCCAGCACTGCTATCGCACCCTTAGACTCTGATTAGTCACTCGAACACTGTTCCCAGGCATCCCATCAGTCAACATAAGCTAAATGTTTTCTTCTTCTCTCCTAGGATTTGGGCTAATCGATGTCTGTAGCACACTGGAGAGACTCAGGGAGAGGTGATGCAGGAGTAATACCTTGTAAGAATGAGGAGGTTTGAAAAAATAGATCCATATCTAATGCTGATTGGCATCCAGGTGGGAGTGAGAAGAATGTCACTTCTCTGACATCCAGAATCTTGTGTGTATCAGGAGCCTTACATTTATGCTGCCCCTAACACCTTGCACATCTAAATGCTCTTACAGCACAAAAAAGCTCTGCAAATACAAGGAACATGTTTACAAAAGTGGTCAGTTGGAGTTATTTTGCTCTAGAAGAGAAAGATCATCACCAGAGAAAAGAGGGGAGAGAGCATTTTCCCCTCATATCAAGTTGGTCTTACACAACCAACCTCCCCTGCTTTAAGAGCAGCTCTGGATTTTTGCACCTTTTGCTTCCAGAGCTGCAAAGGCTTGTGGGGTATGGGGGATTATAAAAACCTGCTTCAGGGCAAGCTAAGGTTTTCTGGTGAATTTAAGCCAGATCTCTAGTGAGGGGAGATGAGCTTGGGGAGATTCATGTTGCTAGGATGATACTGCTTGGCCAGAGGGAAATTGAGGGAGCAGAAGCAGGAGTCAGTGGGGAAATCAAAGGAAGAGTTTCAAGGGACAGGCTAAATGAAAGAAGTGTGCAGAGCCTTGCTGTTTGAATGTGTTGCATTTAAGAACAGGAGTGTGTTCTTCAGACATATTACTAGGGGAAGATATAAAACTCGGAGACTAAGTGAAACAGTAGAGCTAGTGGGGGATTTGCAAGGTGAGGGGGGAGAAAGGGCTGTGCTAGGCATGTAGCTTCTGTGGTCTTATTTGCCCTGGAAGAATTCCCCATCCCTCTCTCTCAGTTTGTACATGCAACAAACTCCTGCAGAGCAGGGAGGAAGTTATGAGCTCTCCATCTGGTCTTCCAGCCATCATTTCTCACCCTGGCACCCAGCCTGGAGAGGAGGTGAGCTGAGCTGGGTGGCCAGCAGGAAGCCCGGCTGTGCTACAGGGCTCTGGAGGCTGATGTGGAGGGAACAATCCCAGAGGACCCTCATCATCTCATCCCTACCCTGGTCCCTCCTATGCTGCTGCAGCATGCCTGGGGAGCACAAGGCAGGTGGGTACCCAGCATCTCACCCCAAGCATCAACTCACCATCTTCCCAGGCAGAACATTTGGATTTTTACCTGTCAAAAAAGGATAAGTTAGAGAGCAACATGTTGTTGCTGTGTTTCTTGAATCCAGAAATGCTGATGCGAGCCCTCCCTAATCCTGGGTGTGCAGGCATTTGGATGCAGCCTGTCCTGAGCTGACTCTGCCTGCAAGAAATGAGGGTCTGAAATCACTGCTCTTCCCTGCCGGGAGCCCTGGTGGGCTGGGGGTGCTTGGTAGGGAACAGGCTGCAACTGAAGCAACCCATAAAGGTCAACTGGCGAGAGTTCAAGAGGCAAGGTGAGGCTGTCAGCAATCAACCATGGCAGCAGTCACCAAGTATTTGGGAAATCTGTGGAAGCCTGAGACTGTAATGACACCATGTGTCCTCACTTCAGGGCGCAGCACACTGAGCCTTTGGTGCCTGGGGTCTGAGTGCCGGAGGAGGCACCAAGAGACACGTATGTGTCCGTGTGGCTCCTCTTGCCGAGCTAACCCCTGGACTGAGGAGGTTTCTTGGCTAAGTAGTACATGTACCAGCTGATAATGACCGGCAGCATGATGTATTTCAGCATTCATTGCTAAGTGGTTCTGCCTGGAAAACTGACTTGAAAATGTGTTTCAGGATGTGCCAGATATTCTCATGCTAATTTCTCAGCCAAAACCTCCCATGTGGTGTCCAATGTGATATCAGTAACTCAAAGGCAGGGGAAAATGAAGCCTCTATCTGCTTTCAAGCAATTTATTCTCCTTTTGTCTTTATACATCCATCAGCTAAGTAAATTACAGGGATTAAAATACAAAAGACATTTAATTTTTTAACTGTAATTTCTTGGCTTCTGGCAACAGAGTAACGAGAAAAGAAGAGAAATTAAGAAAAAGAATTAAAACCCAAATATAATTTCTAGTGATTAAAATATAAATGCAATTTTAACTGATGAAAAATAAGAGGACCTGTTTGAGCACAAAGGAACAGCAGCAAGATTCAGGATTCAAGTAGCTGTAATCAGCTTCACTTTCATATTAAAAAACCAAAGGGGAAAATTTCTGCTGGTGATTACTTTGACTGTATTTCTGGTATACTTCATCTTTTTCTTTATTCAGACTGCTTTTAATTTTATCAGCTTTATCCTTAATTCGGCTTTTCTGTTACTGAAGTCTGGAGGGTTATCCAGCCCTTTGAACTGATTTCTGACATACTCTGTGGGAGGTACAGTGCCTGTCTGGAGAGCTTGTGAGATGAAAGGTCTCTTACGCCCGTTTTCCAGGTGGGCAGTAACACACAGAAGTTTGTGGCTATGTGGGAAGTCAGTGACAGAGCTGGGAATTTTCTGGAGTCCTGAAGTCCAAGCCAGAAATAAGAGAACCCAAACTACCATTTATTCCTCAGGTGCAGTAGATCTTAAAACGTAATTCTGAGCTCTGAATTCTCCTGTAAAGCTAAACAACTGCTAGGCTTAGCCCAAATGTGGTTATTTTGTCACTTTTTTTTTTTTTAGGATCCAACTTAAGTTTTCAAAATTAAACTCAACTTAGAGCGAAACAAACCAACCAACCACTTCTCTAAATTCTTTCAACTTCCCGCTGCCCCACCACAGCAGCTCTCTGTAAAATACTGCACACTGTTTTCCGTTTTTAACGGTGAGAGCAGAGCCAGTACCAGACTTGTAGGCACGCACAAGACACTTGCTGGAATGGTGCACTTCTCAAAGTTGCTTCCCTCTGTGAAGAGGAGCAAGAAAACTCCTGCATAAATCCTTTCACGTACGCTCAATATTTTAGTTGTAGTGTCTTTTTCAAGTGTTCATTGTAGGATTGGAACAGGAGCATTTGGACAATTCACAGCAATTCCTCACAACGGTTCAGTGGACTTCATACTTGGAATAGTTTTAAAATTTTTACTTCCCATGAATGCGCGATTTAAAGATTTGAGGACTCCAGGAACAGCTATGTATTGAAGATAGTTTTCTGTAGTTCTCAGTCTGGGATATGCACACATGTAAGAGAAATACCTTTTACAAATATATCCTAAAATGAAATTCCTTTTCCTTTAGCTTTCTGCCAGGCAAAAGTCTTCACTGATCCTATTCTCAGCTGGATTTTCCCTACTGATACACCAAGACAAACAAAAGGGCTCTCTGGACCACACGAAGAAGCAGAGGTAGCTGCAGTTGCCTCAGATCTGAGGGTGACCTGCAAAGCCTTTCTCCTGGGGAGGATGCAGCAGAACAATGTCATCCTTGTTTGCACTCATTTAAATCAGTGCCCGGAATCTTTCCTTCCCCCTGTGCAGCACGTCCCCCGCACAGACTCACAAAGGGCCATATTCATCAGTGAGCAGCAACTAGTTATAATCCTTTTGAAAGACAACAGGCTGTGCCAGCTCTACCAAGGCTTGTCTTAAAGAGTTCGTCCTTTCTTGCTCGTGCAAGCCCGGGGCTGTCTCAGCTGACTCCTGTTCTTCCAGATGGGTTTGAGGGTCCAAGGACCAACTGCGGTGGGCTCCATGGGGTGGGAAAGGACTCCTTGGGTCAGCAAGTCCTGCTGAAGTGGTTGCATTCCCTGCAGGAGCCTGATGACTTCCATCCCGGGAGCTGTTTGGTTTCATGCCCACGCTCCTCCCACGGACAAGCTGCTGCCGAACCTCGCTGCTCCGGATGGGGTGAACCTTCTTTGCATTTCCAACCTCAGTTTATTCATGGCCAGTTTGCTCCTGTTTGTTCCCATGCCAGCGCTGGCCAATAGCTTAAATAGCTCTCCCCGGTCCTGGGTTTATTCATCTCAGTGTGTTTGTAGGGAGCAAGCAGCTCCTTGCAGCTTTCATTTCATGAGAATGAGACTGAAGCTGCTTTAGTTCTCCTGTTGCAGAGGCAATGTTTGATCCTCAGTCCTCTCTGTTACCCTCCTCTTCAGCTAAACTCAATTTACTTGCCCTCAGCCTTCCCAGAACAGGCAGGGAGGGATGATGGCAGCCTGGCTGAGCCCAGAGGCTGGGGATGCAGCTGCAAAAGCAAAGACTGAGCCAGCCACAGCAATGAAGTCAAGTAGGGAGGGGAGAGTTCCCAGCAGACTTGGGCTGGAGGAAAAATTGGTTGTGGTGGTGATGTGAAAACACTGCGACATAAAAAAGCCAACATGTGCTTCATTAACTCTTGTCAGTCAATCTTAATGTAAAGAGCAGGTCTGCTCTGCCTTTCCTTGTCTCCCTTCAGCAGCGCATCCCCATGTTCTCTGTCTTGTCCTGTGTCCTTCTCTGTGTCTGTCCTGCCTCTTCTCCTGCCACTCTCCCTTCTTGCTTTCTTTCTGGAAAAGTCTTTCACAGTCCCATTCTGGACTGTACTGGGAGGCTGGTCAGAGCAAGCTGATTCCTTTGCTGAAAGTCATCTCCAGCAGCCACCAAACGCTCTGAAGGCAGCTAAGGATGAGCTTTAAGCAGGTTTAAACTGCTACTTGTGCTTATGTGCTTCCAGAGGCTCTGTGTGGGCTCCTGTTTGTCAGTAAATTCCCTCCTACTCTCACCAGAATCCAGAGATCCCCAGGGTGTTCCCTGAAACTTTGGCTCAAACCAAAAGCATGACTGAAAATTATTGTATTACACTCAAGGAAGCAAAGGCCATCTCTTCTAGTGCACATACATACAAGAATGAGCTCAGTTCCTGAAATTCAGACCCCTAATCCAAACTTGGTCCCGTCAGACTTGACAAGTTAAATCAGCTTCTCCCGCATTCCTCCTGTGTCCCAGTCTTGCATCCTTCTCATGCAGCTCAGCAGGAGCCAGCCCCCAAAAGAGGTGGTTTCTGTGGCAACTCTAAAAGTCACCCTTTTGATGATCCTGGAACTGCACATCTTCCTCCCATCGAAAGGATAAGGCACTTTAAGCAAAGAGGTAATGGACAATCATAAATTGCTGTGTGTTACAGTAGTCCCTGTTGCTGCCTGGGAGATGCATTTGTCACCTAGCAACGACATAAGGTGATGAGGAAATAACAGATTTTTAATCTAATGGCCATGAGTTAACACCTATCAAAGAGCAGCCTCCCAAGTCCACTGATGAGGTGGATATAATTGATTGAGGAGGCAAGAGATACCAAACTTTTCATCAGTGAGTGGATGAGGAGGAGGGAGCAGCAGTTACCTTTCATGTATGTATGTACATATATGTGTATATATCTCCTCATAGGAGGAATGACAAAAAGCCTAGAAAAATCCCTCAGACTGCAGATAACCCTCAGACACAAGGCTACCCAGAAGATGATTCTCCTGGTATTGCAAAACCCTGAAGGTGGCCATGTCACAGTAGGCAGGGAGCGGACAGGAGGTGTCACAGCCGTGGTGGTTTCAGTGCAGAGCTCCTCTGGGCTTTCAGTGTCAGGTCCTGGCTGGCTTAGAGCAAGTCTTGGGGCTCTTCACGATGTTCATGTATTCAAGCTGCTCAGCAGATCACAGCCAGGGAAAGTTTTCCTGCTGAAGCAGCAGCTCTTTTCGGTATTGGGATCACCCCCCAAGCAAAAGACAGGGCTGTTTGTGGACCCCCCTTAGCCAACTCTCTCTCATCTCAACATCGTTACCAAGAACGCAGGGGCAGGCTCCCACAAATTGCCACCACCACTTGAAACCTCTGTATGGGACCAACCAGCAGAAAACTTCGAAGTTTGCCTTCAGGCCAGGAAGCTGAGCAATGGCAGAATTCAATAGACCTAGAACAGATGCTATACATTATTTTTTAGTACCAGGAGCTCATTTTGGTGCCTGCCCCCCGAAATACTGGGGATGATCCATTCAGTAGCTCTAAATTGGAAATACCCTGCATGCTGGTGAGAGGGAAGTAATTGTGAGAAGAAGATATCTGAAATTAGTTAAATGATGGATGATCTCTTTGAAGTCTGAAATTGTAAGAGTCACAAGGTTCCCAGCAAGGCTGTGCACATTTTTATACTGCAGGAGCTTTATCTTTTAAGAAAACAGATAAAAAATTGTTCAGCAATTTACTGTTGAACAAAATTGAAAAGGATTGGTCTGAACGAGGATGCCAACATGTTCAGACCATTTATATTGTGTAGCACATGCACTCAGCAACCTGATGAGAGATGCTTTCTCAGAGGGCATCATTTCAGAGGCTTGCCTTTAATTAGCAGTGAGCTGAAAGTAACTTGAGAACACCAGGGTTTTGACTGGGTTTATACAAAACTTTAACAATAAATAACAAACTTGGGTCGAGTATGTGTATCAGAGTTGGGTAGACTTCTTGACCTTTTAGCTGAAGCAAAGCCACAGAGGTATATCTTGAAAGTAGCTTAGCTTTGTCAATCATTGCTAAAGTAATGGTATCACAACATAATGCTTAACTTCTGGAGTGACGGCTAAACATATTCACAGCAACACCCTTTCTGTTAAAACTGGAAGAACGATAGTTAATGGTGCGTTTCAGCCATGGGCTGCAAACCTCAGTGACAATCTATTACTGACTGCCGAACAAACCGGGATCATCCATTCTGCAGTGATCAGAGCTACGGTGTAAACCATCTTCCACCTCTGTTTATCTACATCAGCTGGATGTATCCATTAGGATGAAATTAGTCCTTCTACTGTGCAATGAGATTTCGTATCCCTTATGAGAACCACCGGGGACACGTGTTTTTTTCAGATGCATTTTCCTAGCAAACCAACCCCTGACAGCTGCGTAACAGCAGTAGAGGTGCTGGTGATGGGTGTCTCAGGCTGGGAAGTGTTCCCTCCATCCTTGGAGCACATGTTTGAGGTGGTAAGCACCGTGCATAGGAGATGGTTGGCAGTAGTTCTGCTTTTTCTGTAATGCCAGAATTGCAGCTGAAGGCAACATGTAATGAAAGCGTGGCCTCACCATACGGTCTCAGGTGAGTCTTTATTTGTAGCAGGTCCTGTTAAATACAGCCATGGGTTAATATGGAACTAAGCTTCATCAACAGGAATTTGTGAACAGCTATGAAAATACTGAAACAACTGCAAGGTGCTGACCTTAACCTAGTATTCCTTTAACTTCTAGAAGCTGTTTGAATGTGTCCATGCAAACCTGAATTCATTCCCTGGCTAGCGGTAATTTCTGAAGCGTAGGAAGCCATTGGGTAACGTGTTCCCTGGCTGAAGGCACAACGCGTAGAGAAGTTTTAAAAGCTCCAAATTACAGAGGCTAAAACACTGCATTTCCCTCATTTCTCCTGCTAGTGATGCAGAGACTTGGAGCTTTGTGTTTTGCTTCATGGATCACAGGAACTGGAGTTCTGTGTTTAACCTTCTTCCAGGTAACCAAACCCTTCACTGGGACCAGGCTGATTTTAGGGATTTTGTGGGGGAAAGATTTTAACTTTTATAGAATTTAGACATCAGCCCTTTTTATTTTTTGGGGGGGAAAAATTTTTTGAGGACCTGATGAATCTGGGGAGGATTTAATGTTTACAATAATTCCAGTCAATGCAGAGAAAACATGACTGCCTCAATCCTTTATTCTGTCTATGGCTGTTGAAATGGAAGAGACTGGGTCTTCAGCAGCATGGGTGGCTGTTTGGCTGCACTAGTAGATTACTGCCTCAGAGCAGATGCGCTTTGCTGCAGTTTAACTATGCTAAGGTTGCTCTGCCGAGGTAGTTTGAAGGATGATAAAAGAGAGTCCAGAGGTTGTCATTCAGCCATGAAGAATACTCAGGGTACACGTAATCACAGCAATCAGCTGTCTGGTTTTGACCTGTTATTCTAATAATCAGTTGAAGTGCAAAAAGAAAAAATTTAAAATATTCTGCACCAGGGTGCAAGTGTGACATGGCAAATTAGTTCAGTTTGAAAAGGACATGTCTGGAAGAGCTGAAGCTTCTGTCTTTTTCTCTATTCTTCATTTGGGTTTCAACCTCTCATGAAATTTCATAGATAATGTTTTATAAGAAAGACTTATTTTATCTAAAGACCTCTGGTGAAACTAGGGACCAAAAGGCAGCGTGTGCACAGGATAAGACATGTTATAGAGATTTGTGGGGTGATTTCTTTCTGTTTACAGTGACACAAGCTTTGCACAACAAAACTCTTACAAAGAAGTCCTGTTAATTAGAGACGTCATATGAGATCTCTCAATTATACATATTTGATTTGAATTTCTAATACAGAACAGAGCTTTCCAGTTTGACTCAAAGAAAGTCAGAAATCTCTACGTGTTTTGGATATACACAGAAGCAAATCCAAAGTAAAGTAATGATTTGCAAATTACATTCTAATAGTCTTCTCCAAGAAATATATCTAAATTCTTCCATCTTGCTCATTCTGTGTGCCAGTGTTATTGCAATTCTATACCTGATCTGAAGTTTTATGTAGCAAATTCAGGCAAGTGTTGTAACATGCCTAACGCAAGTCAGCCAAAAATTGTATTGAATTGGATTCAATCATACTGATGAACCACTCTGGTTACTTTTTGCCCAGATAATCTGAAACTAATGCTAAGATTAACAAGGCTTGCAAAAATAAACTTGCTTGAGCAGAGAGTAGAAAATAACCTGAAAAACAAGTTTCAGGTTCACATATTTGCAATACCTGAAACCTGACTCTGGGAAAGATGCACCACTACTATCTGAAAAGAGGCAAAAGCTGGGTAGAGCACACAACTGGTCAAAACAGCTCCAATTTACAGCTGCGTTCACAATTAGCTACTAGAAAATGAACTACAAAGCAAGAATTTGATCATGGGACATTTTCAGCAGACATTTCTGAATAGCAAAGCCCAGTTCTGTAAACAGGTCTCCGACACCTGCTTGAGTCTCCCTGCTCTCGTCCTTCCCTCCTTCACATCAAAAGAAATGCTTTCCCCTTGGCTTAGCTTTCATCTGCAACTATTGAATTTATCAAGCTCTCTGTGAGGTTACCCACTGGTTTCGATATGGGCTAGCTCAGACCAGAGATGCTCAGAAGCAAGAGCTCAGCCCTGCGGTCTCCAGGGAGAGGGCTGGTTTTCATCCCTGCAGGAGCCGGCACCTGTAAGGCTCTTCCTCTGCAACTTCCAGCTCTAACATCAGTAATTATACTAGTAAATTATAAAAATCCACCACGTATCTACCCTCTCTGATTTACGTGTGTGTTTTCAGTTAGCAGACTCTGAGTCGGACTGTGAGCTTGGCGAGAGGTGAGTGTGGCTCTCCAGTTTCTCACCCGCGGCTGCTCCCACCCCGGGCTCTTTCATGGGTGCTGTGCTCCTGCCCGGCACACTGGCACAGTAGAGGAACGAGGGCTTCCAGGAAAGGGCCGTTTAGTTTTTCTTCCAAAAAAGGAAAGGGAGGCTGGCAACCCTTTGGGTTTTCAGCAAAAAAGCTGGTGGCGGGTGCTGGAGTCGAAAGGCAAACCAGTCACACACTGCTTCGTACATCATCTGCGTCTTCTCCCACCTATACAGAGAAAGTTTTGATAGGGCTCCCTTGGTGGAGAAAAACTTCTCAATCCTCCACTTATTGATGATGCCTTCATTCATGTTGGTAGGCGTGCGTTGGAGGCAGTGTGGTCCCCTCACGCTGGACTGAAAGTTCCTTTTATTTTTCCCTTGTTAGGTGCATCGGGCAGGGCGATGAAAACTTTAGCAACTGGTATGTCTGGTAAGTTTCAGATCTGTTTTAGAGAGATAAACTGGCAAATAATATTCTTTGATGGATATATAGAGAGAAAGACATTAAGAGAGACTGATAGCTAGAGAGCATTGCTCCTGGGCTGTCCCTGTGTTCTATCTTTACTGACTAATGGGAATCATTTATCCATATCCTCCTCACTGCACGGTGACAACTGAACTGGGCAAAACCGATGAATGATTTTGGGGAGAAATGTTTGAATTCCCAGCCAGGGCTTGGCGCTGAGCACTCAGCACTGAGACATGGGTTTCTGGGGACTTTGATCATGCCCAGTACTCTGATAGGGAAACCGCAGCATTTAACGGCTATTTGCAAAAGATGTTAATGAATATGTTAATTTGAAGACATGCGGCCATCTGTCAGTGCTGCCCACAGATGGTGATGGTACTGTTCCTCCCTTGCTGCCTCTGCCTCAGGTTCCTGATGTTGTTTTTCCTGGCCTTGCTCCTGTCTTGCGGGATCTGCTGCTGCCTGCAGCGCTGGCTGAAACGGCGGAGCTGCCTGCCCCCCCGAAGCACCCTGGCCGTCTTCGCTCTCAGCAGCTCGGATGCTTTTTGGGGTTAGTCCTCGCCCTACCTGCCGCAAGGTCCCGTGGCCCCTCCGTCGCTCAGTAAGAGGCAGCCAGGCTTGAGCGGGAGCTGGGCTGCAGCTGGGTGGTGTGTTTCTTGTGAACAGAGGGGTGTCCAGCTCGGGCATCCTGTGGGGGATGTTCTGACCATAGACTGGAGGACTTTAGTGAGCCATGTGCGCTCTTCCCCAGCTGTGCCTTCAGCTGAGCTCAGTGCTGTGTCTGTGTGTCCCAAAGGTGCCTGCTCAGGGCTTGGCCACACTGACACTCGAGATGTGGGGGACCTTTTCCTCAGTACCGGGGCACTCAACAGCCCGACATATGCAGCCACAGGCAGTGCCTGGGGTCAGGCAGCCCTTTCCAACACATGACCTGCATTTTTCTCTCAGGCAAGACCGCACTGGTCTACTTGAGCCACCCCGGGAGGCAGCTTGACTGGCTGATACAGCCTGGGGTCTGTCAGAAAGTTGCCTTGGTGAGTGCTGTTCATCACGATAGCCACCCTCAGCATTCCCCCAGGAGCACCCAGACTTTTGACAATTGGGCTATAATGACGATGTGTAGCACCCAGCACTGACCTGGAGTATTGCCAGCAGCATCAGCAGGCTGGGCCGGACGACAGTCCCTCCAAGAAGAAAACAGCTAATTCTGTCATTAGACTAAGCCCTTCCCAGAAGAGGTATTGCCTACTTTCTGGGTGGTCACAAACAGTGTCTCCACAGGGAGGACCCACCCCAAACCCACCCAAATTCCTCTGTTCTCACTTGTGTATCTGGAGTTTGTGGTGAGAGGCTTTGTGATGCTATGTTTCAAAAATTACCTCCATGCTTTTCTTGTTTCAAAGTCGTTTGGCAGCTCCTCCCAGTCTCACCCCTCTCACCCCCACACTTGCTCTTCACGCCTGTCTGCTGTATGGTTATGGCTTTGCTTTTTCCCCAGTGAGTGAAGCGCCTGAATGCCCATTCTCCGGATCTCCGAACCCATGCATGACTGCGGAGATGTCCTCTTCTCCTGCCCCACGGTTCAGCCTTGGGGGAACTGAGTTGCCTCCATCCTATGAGGATATCATGAAGGAAAACAAGCTCTAGATGCCACATGTTGGCTCTCTGTGATACCACTTCGTTCATCGGACATCTTCCATTATGCTACAGTAGTGTGAGATCAAATCAGCCCATTCCACACATTGGCTGAGAGACTGAAAAGCAGCACATATTTCATCTGAACCTAAAAGCAGAGACAAAACACAACAGAATAAATGCCGAAAATATGTGTTGAATCTGTCACAGGAGCTCAGCTTGAAATTTTGGTAGGGGTCTGGATTTTGAGAAGCTCTCCCAAAGGTCTGTCTGTATTTGGGGTTTCTGGCTCAGCCTCCAGATTTATCTCTCTAACCCTGTGTGTTTTAGGACTGAATATTGATAAATAACTTGATAGTTACTGCACAGACTTGGGCTGCCTCCTTCACTCGGCACAGTGCCAGCAAACACCCTCTGGCAAAGTCGTGTTGCTCTAATACATTGTAATGCAATCATGCCACTCTGCGATGAAGGATTGTTTGCCACATTTAAAATATTTAGCACAGTAAATCAGATTTGTCTAGTGCAAAAAAGCAGCAAATTTATGGCCAGGAAAGGGAAAGCAAGAGAAGGGGATTATGGGGGGAGCAGCAGCGGCAGGAGCTGGTTACAGAGCATAAAAAAAGTGAGTTTGCTCATTTGAGCCATTCTTAATTTCTTGGTGACTGTCCTCAGTTACTCTTGCCCTAGCACTGCAGACCCACAGGCGTCGAATAGCTCGGGACCCACATGGCAGTTCCGCATAGACATGAATTATGTGTTTAGGTATTTGGTGCTTAGCTACAGAATTTTATTAGGATAAAGAAAGTCATTTTCTTCGAGGTGACCACTGCAAACAGGGTGGAAAGAAACTTCAAGAAGCCATCCAGACTGCCTTATACCCAAGCAGGATCAGCTCTACCTGAGCCATTCCTAGGAGTTATTAGCTTGCCTAGTTCTCAAATTACTGAGGAAAGATGCTGGAATTTCCCCCTTAGCTGGATTCCACATGAAAGCAAATATTTCCTTTGTTTGTCATGAGCAGGTCACTGAAGGCTGGATTCAGCCTGCCTGACTTCTCTATCTCTGATCTCTCAGCGGTGAGGGCTGGGGGCTGCAATCAGAGCCTTCTTGGTGCAGAAGGTAAATGTCACACCTAGTGCCATGCACTGCATGCCCGTGGAGCCACGAGCTCACAGTCAAAGTGGGCAGCTGGGTCCATCTTAGGGATTAATGGAAGCCCACAGCCTGCCTCGTGGAGCAGCTCCCCACCTGTTTAGTGGGGTTAGTACCAGTTCCCCCGCTCAGGAAGGAAACTGGGAAGATAAATCCTCTGAAGGCTATGAAGTGGTCACATATTCTCATAATGAGGCTATATGAGTACCTTCACTGGATAAAGAATTATAGCATATTTTGAGAGACAAATTCTCTGCCAGCACCACTGCAAATTATCTCTGTAAAATCTTATTTTAGAAGCAGCTTTAATGTTTGACTCTTGTGTGAAAGGAAATAAATGCTACTGTAGCAAAATGAATGTTTGTGCCAGCAGGTTAAATATTACAGAGTTTATTAATAAGGAAAATTAACAAGTACTGTCTCAACCAGCGAAGTCAAGCAATTCCTGAGTGTTCTTTCACTGGCTGAACTTAGTGAGAATTGCAGGTAATCAGCACCTCTCAGGATCAGATCTTTTATATACATAACTTCTTCCAGTACTCAACCCCTTCAATTTATGCCCTGAAGCATGAGATTTGATTATGTTTGTCACTTCAGCTTGCGTAGCCTGCTAGTGGGCATTAAATCAGCCATCACTTCCTTCCCACCTACACACTGCATTTGCTTCAGTGACCCCTTCATGGAAGCGAACTCCACAGGTTGCCTGCCATTATATGCTGCATAAAACATTACTGTCTCACACTTATTAATTGTTTGGCTCTAAATAAATTGCTGCCTTTAATTTCATTGAATGTCACCTTCTAATCAGATGGCTGGAGAGGCTAACAAGCAAGGACTGCTCCGGTTTCAACGCCTCCATAACTCCGCATCCCCCTTACACAAGGTCCAGCAAGAGGCACTCGTTGCAGAGGCGGCAGATCCTTCCCCAGACACCCAACAGAGGGCAAGCGAGGCTTTCATCAATGCACCCAGGAGGCTGCTGCGTTTGCAGAAACATTCGTGGGAACAGTTTTGTGTTTCCATGCTGCTAGCCTGCGTTCAAGTGCTTTCAGCTTCATGTCTGGGGTGCTTTAGTTCTTCACAAAAGGAGTAAAATTATTCCATCAAAACTGTGTCAAGCGGCATACAGTAAAGCAAGCTAGTGGCTGTCACAAAATTAGGCTCCAGCTGGAGTCACCAGAGTGGAAGAACCTGTGTGCTGTAGTACTTGTGCAACATAATGGGAGCCATGGACACTTCCAAAAACTGCTGAAGACCAGGAGCCATCTGCAAAAAAGAGGTCGTGGAGGGTTGCTGGGGGGGGGGGGGGGGGGAGGAGGGGTGGTGCGTAAACTGACCTTGATGCTGGCTTGGGGTGGGGAAGGAGGATACCCTGAGATGGGACTCAGTGGGCACTGCCCTGGTCCTTGGCTCCCTAATCATTGAAATGGAGAGAAGGATGGGTTCCTTCCTTCTACAAATGTATTTGGGATGGCCCCACTGACATACCAGCCTATGAAAGCTGCTTCTCCCAGCCTGCCCCCTTGCTCCCAGGTGCTCCAGCTGAATGGACAAGGCTTCTCCAGATCTGTGTTCACATTGTTACAAAAGCAGAGATTTCGCCTGGTATCTTACGCATTAAGGGCCTCAGCCCTTAATGAGGGCAGTTAATGCAGCTTGACTTATGTTTCCAGAGCTATAAGGCAAGATGAGCCATTTATTTATAATTCATCACCATAGGAACAGGGTCCACCTTGGAAAAGCACCTTGTTCTGCTGTGACCCTCTGGCTGCCACTCATCTGTTCCTGCTGACTTTGAGAAGAAATGGCAAACTGCTCTAGGAAAACCCAGAAAACACTAGAAGGCAGATTTATTTGTAGGGGAACTTGCTGTCAGTAAGCCTTGGGAGGGGGAAACAGGAGCAGTGCAGAGGAGCTAATTGCTTGGTGACCATCTGGCAGCAGAAGACGAAGGGAACGTGGTGAGGCGCACGGCTGGACTTTCACGTCCACACATCAAGAGCTGAATAATAAAGCCATAAACTGGCCCTCAGGCAAGATAGAGCAAAATTCTCATTAATCTGTATTTTATTGTCATCTGAAGACTCTGGGGTCTACAGGAAGGATGGAGAGGGACTTTTCACAAGGGTGTGTAGTGATAGGACAATGGCGAATGGCTGTAAACTAAAAGAGGGCGGATTTAGATTAGATATTAGGAAGAAATTCTTCACCATGAGGGTGGTGAAACACTGGAACAGGTTGCCCAGAGCAGCTGTGGATCCCCCCACCCTGGCAGTGTTCAAGGCCAGGTTGGATGGAGCTCTGAGCAACCTGGTTTAGTGGAGGATAACCCTGCTCATGGCAGGGGGGTTGGAACCAGACGATCTTTAAGGTCCCTTCCAACCCTTACCATTCTATGATTCTATGATTCTATGATTATGGGCTAAAAGGTTTTTTGTAGGGAGGAAGAGGATGGGCCTGGGGACAGATGCTCACTCTGTTTGGGTCACTAGATAGCACAAGTCTAGCTCTTTCCTTTCTTGCTCAAAGGCATCTTACAGCAAGGACCCAAGAGCTACTGTGAGAAAATTGTCCTCCGCTCCCTGTAACAGTGCTTGGACAGAATATTTTGGTCATTAATTGCTTTCCCACAATATTTAACAGATGCAGAAGATCAAACTGGGGGAGGTGCAGACCCAGCTGAGCAAGAAAACCTTGTTTCTGGGTGGAATTTTATCCTTCTGTCTTGGGAAGTTTATAAAATGACTATAAGTAGATGTGGTGAAGCTGGGATAAGGTCTGTCAGCTGTTGCAGAGCTGCTGCTGCAGGTGTGCATTGGGGACAGGGGGCTGCAGCTACCAGGAAATGTCTGGGCAGCCTCCAAAATTGCACCCGACTTTCCCAAGGGCTGGTCCTATTCTTGCTGTTGCCTTCTGTGTGTCCTTCCAGGAGAGCAGGGATTTCCCTCACAGGAGTCAGAGCACGTCACCTGCAAAAAGCACCTTTCTGGGCAAGACTTGGACATGGGGTTAGAGAAACATGACGCTCAAAGACAACTGCATTTATTATATCTCAAAAATGTTACAATATGTAAGGAAAACAGAAATGTGAAGTAACATTCTCATCTACTGAAAATAATTGTTCGGATCTACTGAATTCACACAAAAATCACATTACAAAGAGTGTGAAAAGGAGGGAAATCCATACTTTGGAAAATATTCATGCAGCTGCAGTAGGAGACAGACTAGTTCACAAGGTCACAGTAAGCGTGAGTCCTAACTAGGGCCAGAGTTATTAAGAGCCCTTCTGAACAAGGCTGACTGAGGTAGTGAGAGGATGAAATATTGCATGCAGAAAAGGACAGCCATTGCAGATGCCATTGTTTTCTTCTCTCTCTCACTTGTGTGTATCAAAACGGGAAATCAATACCTATCTGTGAGGCATGAAATCAACTTAGCAAAGAGCTTACCAACACAATTTTGCTATTTTCCATAACCTGTAAGCAGCCAGAGCCCTGGCAGGCTGCACCGAGCTGTGTGCTGTCAGTGGAGATGGCCCTGAGGAGCCCCGAGTTCCAGGAGACACCATGGGGCAGGCACAGCAGAGAGGAACCCTGAGAGCCCCAGGTCTCAGCAAAGTACTTGACTCTGCCTATACCCTGGGAAAGAAAGCAACAAGACCGAGATGCCAAAGAGTACAAAAATACTCCTTGGAAGTTAGTGAAAATCTGGAGAAGGCTGAAAGGCTGCTGGGACTGAAGGATTAAATGTTGGACCTCGGCTGGAAACTGCATCTGAGCAAAGAGCTTTGGTAAGCCATCAATGGCCATCAGAAAGGCAGAGCCAGTCTATTGTCATGCCCGACCCCACTCCTGGACAGCGAGCTGCTGCTGGATGGGATGTAGGTGGTTATTAGGGAAAACCTTGATACCTGAGCTCACCTGCCACATCTTTAGCCTTAGGGACTGGTTGTAATTTTGAAAGAAGAAATGAGTCCCATGTACTTTCTGGGAGGTTTCTTCCTAATGAATAAACCAATGAACTAAAATAGATCTGCATGGTAGCATGATAAAGAGCGAATGAGGAGTGAATACTGCAGTCATGAAATCAGAGTCAGAAGTAAATCAAACACTGAATTAACAATTAAATATTAACAACTGATCAAAACATCAGACAGACTGTCAGCAGGATTTGAATAATGAAGCAATGCAGCATTGGACTGGTTGTTACAAAATATTAACCTGGTAAATCTAAGGCTTGCTGTGACATTTTCCTAGTCCTCTTGTGCAGGAGATAGATGCTTAGAAGTTATCATAGACTGCGGCTAAAACAGGAGCATGGTTGAAGAATTAACTCTTCTTCTACATAGATACTGAAGAAGGGAAAGGCTTACAAATGTTTATGCAGCATTCTTTCTTTGTATACATGGGTGTTTGAGGATGATGCACCCCGAGTTAAGGCAGTATTTGGGGCATACCTGTGCCTTATTTGCCTCCCCAGGAGGAGCACAGGGCTGGAGGGACTTCTGACACTGGTTCTCTGCATTCACCCCTGACCAGGGCATACACCCTGTGTCCACATCCCACAGTGTCCACTGAGCCACTGCTGGATGTGACACATGCGTTGCAAGACACAAAACCTTCCCACCACCTTAAAACAAATTGAAGACCGTTAGGACAAAGGCCCAGAAGTCTCCTCAGCTGCAGCTTACAGCAGAAAAAGAACAGAAATCGATGGTGTGACACCTGCAATTACACCTGCATTGGCAGCCTATCCCAAACTATTTCTCTGCTACTAAACAAGAAATAAATCGTCCCAGCAAGAGATAATCTTCATACCTCAGGAAGAGCTATAGAAAACAGTAACAAGAGGCTGGCGGGTGTCCCTGAGTGTTAGTGGTGAGGGTTAACACGCTGGCTGCATAGTCTGGGAAAGATTTGATTCAGGATTTTGGTCGGAGTGATGATGCCTTTGCTCACCTCCTCCTCCCAGGGAGCGTCTCTGTGCTGGGTGAGTCAGGCTGGGGCAGCCCGCTGCGTCGGGGCATCTCTCCTCCCCGGGGAGGCCGAGGCAGCGTTGGCCTCCCTGGGGAGGAGCAGGGATGCAGGCATCAGAGCAGTGGCAGAGTACGGCTCTGCCTCTGCAGCAGGTTCACCCTCTGTCTCCTTCCCAGCGTGTCCCTGGAGCAGCAGTGGAGCTGAGGCACAGCCCAGGAACCAGACCCACACACGTCCCTGGAGCTTCCCTCCCCTGGCATGGCATACCAGCTCCAGTTTTTCCACCCCAAAACCCCCACAGCAAATACATGTTTCTGATGTGACTGTGAAAAAGTTTTAAAAAAAAACCTTTGAATGCATCTTCCTGCAATAACAGGCAGAAATTCATGTCTCCTCCAGATCTCTTTGTGCATTCTTGGTACAATCCATGAATTTATCACATGGCTCATAACTCTTGTACTGCTTGTCTCTCGGGACTTTGCAAAAAAGACTCTATCACTTCTCCTACTGTGTTTACATCTGTTCAATATAGCTCATTAGTTGGCAATAAGTTGCTTTTAGTTTAGCTAACATAAATGTCTGCCAACCAACCCAGCATGAACTCTGCAGGCACGAAGCCTCTCTTGCCTGGGTAGCAGCACTGCTGCAAGGGCTCTTGCTGGGATGGTTGCTTTATGGTCTGAGCCTTTCAGAGGTGCTTAAGCCTATAGCAAAGCCATATGGACCTGTTGTTGTCCTGTCTGTCCCTGGGCCTGAGCATTATTTGACTGGGAGCCATGTCAGGATTGGGTTATGTTTTACCATTGCTGGTCAGTTCTGTGCTCCAGCACAAGATGCTGCTTCCAGGATAATCCATGAGAGGACTCAGTCCCTCATCTTCCATCGTAGGGGCTATCAGAGGTGCTCTTTGGGACACAGCCCACTCCATCCACACCCATCCCATCTCCCTCTGACCCTCATAACATAAGGCTTCACTTCATATTGCCTGGGGGAAGGAAGGGAATTTCTCCATCCAGTCTCCCCACCAAGCAGTCAGTGGAGGAAACCTATGTCTGGTGGAGCCTCAGCACCCGTGGCTGTGCACACCCTCCTGACGGTCCACGGTTGTTTCTCCACTCCCCCTGAACAGGTATATCTCTGTGCTGAGAGCCTTTTCTCAACTCCTGGTGCCCATGACCACATTATGCGGTGCCCATGGTAGAAAGGACTGGATCTGGGCAGTTCCTACCAACCCTAAGAAAACCTGTGTCTCAGCTTCTCTTTCCTTCAAAGGCATGGAAGGGCTGTCAGCACTTTTGCATCCATCCTTAGGGAATGTGTTAAACCACACCCTAGCAAAGACACAGCTGATGCTTTATCCTCATCCAGCCTATGGCAGCCCGCATTGCAGCAGGGGACAGCAGTCCTGAACCAGATTTAAATATCTTTTGATAGAAATGGGCAATAGATTTTACTATCATTTATCCTAATTTCTAACTGGTGTAGATGTATTGTCATACACAAGGCTAGATCTTGGGTCTTCACTCACTTGTCTTTGTCCAGGCAAAATTTTAATAAGCAGAAACAAGATGGCAATTTCCAGATCTTAGTGAGTCTAGTGCATCCCTAATGTACATTTTAACACCTACTGAGAAGGACTGTATTTTGCAGGGAAGAATGCACCTGAATTCGGAGTGTTTCCTCAGTTTGGAGGTCCATGGGCCAAAGAAAGGACCAGGCATTTAACTCTTTGTCTGCTGCTGAACTCTCCAGCTGCCTTTAAGAGGAGCAGACCCGCATGCTGGGTGCACAGGGTCCAGAGGCTGGCCAGATGATCATTCCCTCTCTTCGCCTGTATTTTCTGCTTTGTACGTTCTGTCGACACACTGCCAGACACAGAACAGTGTCTTACAGTTTGGGGAGCTTCATGCTGAACACTGAGGTCTGATCCTGGAGCAGCTGATTTATCTTACTCATGTCGATAGTATTGAGCCAAACGCTGAAAGAGTTTGTGTTGGTTATTTCAATCCGTGCTTAAGCAAGCAGCCTCAGCACTCAACAGGAATCCTTACAGCAAGATCTTCTCAGAGGTCACTTTCTCGAAGGAAGGGGTTTTTTTGAAGATCTTATAACGCAAACATTGTAGCATACAGTGCATCTTTGAAATTTAACTGCATCTGTATCACAACAACAGGAGCTTGGGTCTCTGTGCAATCCACTACAAATAAAAGCAGAGCTCTTTCTGGACCATTTGTATCCTCCTCATACTCTTGTGTCCACTGCATACATTTTGGCAGTAGCTGTTTGTGAGGATGGCAAATGCACGTTTGTTACGATTGTCCCAGCTGAAGAATAGCCTTTCCTCAAGGAGTAAGCAGAGTGGAGTCTTCCAGAGCTGGTCTCTGTGAGGCACAGGGAGAGAAATAGGATCTGCTAATGAGTGCTTGGTGACTTTCAACTGCAAAGCCTTGAAATGCAGAGAAAACAGCACTCCAAGATGTGCCATAATAACACATTGTATGTCATAGTTACACCTCAGCTCCCACCTGAAGACCTTGATGTGCTTTCTAGAGCTGCTGAAATAACACTAGTCCCATTTCACAGCTGAAGATATTCTTACTGGGGATGAGCAACCATCCTGAAGAATGTCCCTGAAGGACTTTCCCCACCCTGTGTACCAGCAGCGGGCCCCAAGCGATGGCTCTATCTCTGAACTGTGTTTCAGCCCCGCTATGGTTCCTCACCTCTGAAGAGATACATGCAGCAGGTGAGCAGGGCCCCGGATAAGAAACAGCCGAGTGACCCCGCCATGCCGAGCCAGCATGACCAGCCAAACTTGTACTGGATGCCCAGAAACACGTTGTGGAAGATCAGAGAGGAGCGCTCCACATAGACGTCAATGGCATACCACATCGAGCCGGTGATGCCTGGGAGACCTGCAGGACAGGAGGGCGATGCCACACAGAGCTCCCAGATGGACCACGAGGAGATCACAAACATAACATCTGGAGTCACAGCCTGCTGTCTGCTGAGTCAGACTTTAGGATGGGAAGACTTTCCTCAGATTGCACGTTTTTGGCCCCTGTTCAGCCTCAGCCCAGTCGCTTTGGCAGAATCGCTCTGGTTCCCACTGGTATCAGCTGGAGAGCTGTCGGGCAGGGGCTGTGCCGCACGGCTCGGCACTCACAGACACCATCAGTGCCGGCTGGCAGCGCCCAGGACTCTGCATTACAAGCCAGACAGCTCCTCCCTTCTCAGCTCATTTATCAACTTATTGTAAAGTTACTTCAAGAATTTAATTTTCTAATCTGTTCTGACTTTCAGAACTCTGACAGCGTTTTTCAGACAAACTTTGGGATGTGAACAGGGGTTTTTTAAAAGAACCTCTTGAAGTGCTTTACATGTGCTCCTGGTAGCTGGGGTGAGTTATGTGTTAAATCTGCTTATGCTGAAGCAGGGGTAGATGCTCAATATGGGCATAAAATCAAATGAAATTACTTGGTACCTAGTTGGCAGACTATTTATTTTTGCATTTAAAATTCTCCCACTGGCTGTAACAGAAAAGCACCTCAGTCAATTGGTTATTCATCACCTAGGAGGGACAGATGTGTTATTATCCTTTTATTAGAGATTGGCTGCAGAGATTTTGGGCGAAGTGACTTGCTCAAGGTCACACAATCTGTGGCAGAGCCAGGAACTGAACCAGGATGCCGGGGCATTTCTAGGCATTTAGCAATTAGGGCTCTTTGCTTTATCAACAACACTGACTTCTTTGCAGTAAACCGGCAGTAAATGGAAGTCGGTCAACTCAGAGCCACGTCACCTGGTCAAAGCATGAAATGAAAGCAGAGAAACTCAACTGTGTGTTGTTAGGGGCAGGCAGTGAACAGAGGAAGATATATCACACAAATTAAGCAAATAAAGATCCTTCCCCCTTGTTTACCCTCTAGAAAGTCACCAGCTCCTCTCCCCAAAATAAGAGCAGGCTTTAAAACTTCCCCCCCACTTTGCTAAAGGGCGACCTGCAGGATGGGGGCACAGTGGGGGAATACCTGCAATGAGCAACATAACTCCAGACACCAGGCAGATGCGCAGCTTGATGAGTGGCTCGTCGGGGAGGAACTTCACGCAGTCCAGTCCCAGGACAAGGAAGAGAAATCCTAACCCTGCCAGGATATCTGCTGTGATCATCATGGCTCGGGTCAGCACCAGCTTCACTGCAGGACAAAAGCAGATCATTCTAGTGCAGGAGGAATGGAAGTGCAGGTGGGCAACGGGATCAGATCCCACAGGAACATTTTTTCCTGGGGCAAAGCTTTCTCCAGCTTCCCCTAGGAGTAATACCTCACTGAGGAACGAAACATGTCTCTAATATGTATGTGCACCAAATTATCTGTCACTGAGTAGAACAGATGCTCTTTTTGTCTACAGTCATGTGTTCCCACCATTTGTAGAAACGTATTTGACTCTTACATACCGGGATGCTCGGCAAAAATGGAGTCATATTCATCACAAGTTTGAATTCCATCAAAAACATTTGTGACACATTCCCACCACAGGCCACGGCATTTTGTACTCACCTGTGGGTTGAGAAGAGAAAAAAATACCCCAAGTTAATATTTCTCCCAGAACAGCAGATGGTCAACTAGGCTCTTCAAAAGGAATCCTGGTCCAGTTATGTCAATGGCAGATCTAAGTTGTTCAGCTTGAAGGAGAAAAAAGTGGCAGGATGGAGAACAAGGACAATGTTTTCTCTGTTGCTGCTAATGGTTTTAAATTACAGCAAAATAAATTCAGACTAGACATTAGGGAAAAAAACCTTCCTATTGGTAAGTATAAAAATTCTGAAGGAAATTTCTGGGAGGAGCTGGGGGGTGGCTGCTGGGAGATATCTAAGAGCAGGTTTGATCACTCCTGTCCAAATGTTTATCTAGGCTGAACTGGGCAGCGCTATGGACCAGACGACCTGAGACTGCTGTCCTTGCTCCCCTTACACCCTCCTCCTGCTGAGAAGGAGCAGCTCGGAGGGGAGCAAGACCGGCGGGGCAGGTGTTGTACCAGGAGCAACAGGAGGTGGCCGCGGCGTGGTGGAGGGGTGCTTCGCTGCAGAGCGAAGCTGCGGATGCGAGCCCCTCTCCAGACGCGTGCGGAGGGCTGGCCCCAGCGACTCGGCTGTAATCGCTGGCTGGAAAATGGGAGGCCGCCAGTGCTGAGCCTGGCCCTGGGGCTCCCGGTGTGCTGCTGGCTATGGGACCACAGGTGCCCGAGCCACACTCATCGCTGAAACATCCAGACTCGGCCAGACGTTGCAGTAGCATCATGGCTAATCATCTCCGCTGTTCTAAAGCCGTAGGTACCATTCCCAGCCCAGCCTTCCATAAATCACTTTAATATGGGAGGTATTTTCATTACCAATGCAAATACGGCAACAAGCGCCTCTAAAACATTCCTGGAATTGCTCATACAAGAAGCAGAGTTAATGTCGGTGCACCTTTGAACTCCAGCCTGCCCCGCTGCTGCCACTGACACTTGCTGAAGTTAATGGACGGAGAAACTGTCCTGGGAAATGGGTTTCACACAGGGGAAGGGGACCGGGTTGCTTGGATGATGCAATAAATTCATTTTGCTTGCACTGTGTAAATCACAAAGCAGATAATACCACATCTCAGCCACTTCATAAAGTCTCATTCGGGATGTCTTGAAGTCCATAGCCAGCCGCAATATTTTCTCCACAGTGCAATGTCTGAGCCAAACTGCACACCTGCTCTGCCACACTGCGCTGCGGGTAAAGGTGCGCAAAAGTGACTCGCTACTTCAGACTGGCAAAAAAGATACTGTTAATGTTTGAATGAAAGCAATCTACACATTTTGTTCCATGAAGATGAAAATTACTTACAATTTCTGAGAATTTCATGGCAGGTTTAATGAAATATCACAAAAAAATGAGAAGCAGTGCTGGAAAAACCTGGTTTCCTTGATTCTGTGTTTTCCAAGAGAACAGTGTAATATAAACCATTTGCTATGTTTATATTAGATGCAAGTTTTTACCATGACCGTCTTAATCCAGCTGCAGCTCCTCTTCTGTCTTAACTCACCACCGTTCAGGCTGTGCTTGAAATCAGCATATTTTTATTAAATTACATTTTGTTCCACTTGTATTTGTATCATTTCATGTTCCTCCCAAACCACCGTAGGCTTATTCATACTGCTCTGTATTCACCTGATACTTTCAGTTTCTTCCTTACTTGCTTGCATTAGTATTGTTTTTTTAAATCTTACAAGCAGCATCTTCATCCAAATTATTTATCAAGAGACTAACAGGATTTCAGGCTTTGTCAGCCTCCAAGCCAAACAGAGGACTTTAGGTGTGACAGTTGTGATCATGATCTTGGCTTGTGAAACAACACCCTTCCCAGATTAGAAAAAGCTTTGTGTTTTGTGTTTCTTGGGATGTTGCAGTTGTCGCCTACTCATGCTAGTGCTGACCACGGGCAGAAGCAGGGACCAGCCCATCTCTGTGCAGCACTGCACAGCCAGGGATAAATGTCTCATTGCCTGGTGCAGGAGGGATGGGACCAGACTTTGGAGGGGTGACCTGTGGCTGGCCTGAGCCGCTGCTGAGCTGTTCCTGTTTCTGTTAACTGCCTCATAACCTCCTTGGCCATCCCTTGTTCCCCTCTGTTTTGTGCACTGTTCATCCTTCTGGTTGTTAATCTGTTCCCAAACCACCCTTGGGCATCTGCCCTTGCACAGACAGCACAGCCCCTCAGGCACACAGGAACTCACGGCTGCAGATGAGACAGCCGTGATGAGACAGGGGCAGAGCTGGCTGAGGCGTCATGTGGGGCACGGATTTCTCCATCCCATGGCTGGACCCATGCACCATGTTGGTAGCACTAATTCCCTATCACCTCTTTACCCCATAGCAAATCTACTGCAGTTTCTCTGGCCCCAGCCATGGACGTCCCCAGCCATGGACTACCCCAGGAGCTAAGCACCACAGCCAGCCTCCTCATCTCCCACTTTGATTATGAAATACGTTGCCACAACCTGCTTTCCCTAACACAAATATGCATGTAAAATATAAATTGCATAATGACTGTAATATATATAATTATATCCTATGTATAATGTATAATTAATGTAAAAATAATTCTAATACAAAAAAAATGACAGAACAAGCACACACTTCCCCTTCTGGGGAAAGCGCAGAAGGCAAACATGTGAGTGATGTTAGTCACAGTGTTTTACCATACCCTAAAAACATGCCAACATGCAATGATTACAAGCGCAGCACGAGAGCAAAACAGGCAGCATTTAACAGTAGTGGTAATAATTTTAATCCACCTGCAACAGGGAGGGGCTGTGTACACAATACAGCGCCTTGTTGGGAAGCAGATTACGGGGTTTTTCCAGCACAAAGTACTGCAAAAATTGACCCGGGCTTGTCTTGATGCTCACATGGAGCGCACCAGCGCAAACCGCTTTCTGCGCTGCCATGGGTCGGTTGTTTCTGGAGGGGAGGCGAGGGGCGGTGGGAGCGGGGCTGCAGCCAGGGCTTAGTCCTCCCCGGCTGCTGGGGGCCAGAGCCAAAGCCAGGCCACTTTCTATACTGGGAGGATGGAGTTCCTTTCTCCTGAAGTCGAAGTTGTCTGAATTACCCTTCTTCCAGCTGAAAACAAGAGCCTTTGTGGTCTCCACGCCTTTCTGGCCATGTTCAGTTCACCTGCACTCCCTGCTTAGGGAGGCAGTGAGTCATTAGGGTCATTAAGGAGATCAGTAGTCAGGTATTAAGGCTGGGGGGGTTTTGCTCCATTATTTAGTATTCACACTCGGAGCAGGAATGTGAGAGCAGTGGCTACTAATAACCAAACTGGGTGTTAATGGAGCACTTCACAGGTGCCTTTGTGCCAAGAAGACAAGGTTACACAGCCTCAGGGTAACAGACTGGTTCTTTCCCAGACTCACTTTGCTCAGGGGTTGGGTTTCCCTCTTCTGTTTTTCGCACTATCTTGGATCCATTTGGCTTTTCTGAATTTATTGATGTCTTCAGCTGACTACAAACAATTCACAACTTCCTGAAATTAATCTAAGATATCCTCTAAATGAAGATGATGAATTCAGAGTGATATTCCAGCCAGCGTCAATGGGTGCACAGGGTTTTCCCTGCAAAGAGGCTCACTAAACAGACACACTATCAGCAATCTCACAGCACTGGATCTATGACCACCTCAGTACCTACAACCACTTTCCAAGGTGTGACTGGCAGTCAGATTGTTGGGATTTCATGTGGCATAGAGAAAAAAGGTATTTTTCTTGTAGTCACTTTTAGCCTTCTTTCTTCAGAGAATTCATCACTTGATGTGGTGCATCTAAAGGTTGCATTGCAATCACTGAGTGCAGAGGAGCTCTTCTGGTTTCCTGTGCTGGATAGCAGACAGAAAGTTTCCTCCTGATGCATTCAGCCAAACTCTCTGTCTTGGAAGGTGTTTCACGTTTACTGCATACAGTATCCAGTTTGCCAGAGAGCAGACTCCCACACTGTGGACCTGCAGCCCTTAAATGTACAGAAAGCGCTGGCTGCTCTGGGAAGAAAACCACAAACTTGCAGTACAGAGTGCTGGGGGCTGGAATCCCTGGGGCGCATCTTGCCTGTAAGCGGCATTCTGCTCCCTTGTTTGCAATTTACTTTTGCCAATACCTTTCTCTAACAGCAGAGTGCTATTGTCTGCACAAGTTCAAGAAAGTATTTTTGAGTGCTGGATCTGATGCCAGGCCCCGTGCTCCCCCCTGTAGCTCAAAGGCTGTTAAGAAAAAGACTTGAAGAATACAGGTGTACACACTGGACTTTTCCACCAAGAAGTCTGACCTACAGAACTAGAAACATCTCCAAAATATCCACGCAGGCTGGAGACGCAGAACAACCATATTCAAATTCATGCACATTTAAACTTGGAGCCTGTAGACCTTTCCTAAACTTACTAAGTAAGAGCAGTCTGGAGAATAAAGTCTGGCAGAGACAATTACACAAAATACCACTTTTCGCCTACTCTTGCCTGAGGAGTCATTCATTTCATTTTCATTCACTTTCATCCAGCACAACAGGGAAAAAGTACAGGAGAGTGGAGCAAGGATGCTGGGAAGCGAACTCTCTCTAGAACATGTTTGTTTCGGTGTCAGGCTCTCCTTGAAGCGAACTCTCCCTAGAACATGTTTGTTTCGGTGTCAGGCTCTCCTTACCCCGATCTTACCTCCAGGGAATCATCAGCGTTCACCATCCAGCAGTCTGTCCAGGTAGATGCTATCAAAAACCCAGTGGAGAAAAAAGCAAAAAAACAGCCCGCGTACTGGAGGAAAAACCTCATGCCAGCAGGTGATCAGCACATCCAGGGGGTGAGGAAAACAGTGCCCTGCCCTTCTTCTTAAAGCTGGGATAGAGGCAGAGCCTCAGTGTCCCAGGTCACCACCACCCTCTCTCAGTGGCCATGAACAGCAGAAACTTTTCACTCCTGCAGATGCCATCCGTAGGTGATGGCCACTGGAGCAACGGTCTCCTGCAGCGGGGATGGGAGGAGGGTGGGAGTGCCCACGGGAGCTGCTGCAGCCAATCCGCCCTGCACGGTTAAGGCTCTTGTCATGCTTGGCTGAAGAGAAATGGGTTATTCAGAAGTGGCGTGCAGGTAACTGGAGTCCTGGACTTGCAAGGAAAGCAGGTATTATTGTAGGTTTTGGCAAAGTAGGGGTTAAAGAAAGAATCAAAGCTTGTTCTTCAGGGCAGAAGTTTTGAGCACTGCTAAGGGACACACAGAAAAGTTCTCACATGCACACAAAGGTTTATTCCTGTACAGTGGTTCATGCCTTGGCAGTGACCAGCCATACAGCATCTTGGTGTAGATCCCAGGCCCTTTGGCCACCCTGTTGGTCTCTGATGCAGTGATGATCTAGTTCAATGCAGGAATGTCACTAGAAAGGGAAGGGAAAAGGTAGCAGTCATAGGCCTTCAGAGCCAACACCAACAACCATCCCAGCTCAGATATGGAGCTCTGTAATCTGCATTTAAGCCAAACTTAGATACTTCTCATGCCCTGGACTTCAATTTGTTCATGGCCTGAGTCCAGTTCCCATGTGAGAATCCTGATAGTTTCAAGCCAATGCCAGTTTGGGGTATTTTGTTTGGTTGGATTTTGCGTGCTCGCTTACTGCCGTTGCAACCTTCCTGTTTTCCTGCAGGACTCCCTGGGTGAGCAGGGGTCACACAGGCTGCTGGGGACAGAATGTCAGGGCCTCTGTAGGGAGGCTTCTCGCTCAACGCCTCCTCACGCAGCACTGCGAAACCCAGTAGGGCTCCAGGGCACCTTCCAAGGAAAACCAAGGGGGAGCGGGACTAGAAATTCCTCCTATCCCAAAGGCACAAATGCACAAAACCCATCACATCCTAAGTGAGCTTTATTTTTGAATAGAGAATCCATAAAAGACTGGAGACCTGCCTTTAGCGGGCAAGTCTTCAACACAGCACTGAGAAGCAGCTTCTCACTCTGCTTTCAGGTCTGCTTGCAATCTGCTTGCCCAAGCTGATGGTGTTTGTCATCTCAGCTGTCACCTCCAGATGGAGCCAATCGGTACTTTTACAGAATCGCTCTACTCTTGCTTTCTGTTCGAGTTTTCCCTCCAAATACAACAGCAATAAGAAGTTTAATATTCTTACAGGATATAACCTGTATAATTCCTGTCATAACCTCACGAGGCGGTTTTACTGTCAGAGTTAACCATCTTTTGCCTTGATCCTAGGATTGCTCTGTTCCTCTGAGGTCACGCTGCAGAAGATTTCCTCAGCACATGCTTTGGGAGACACTAGCTAGAGAACAAATGTCCCAGGTCAAAAAGCCAGGATATGCAGGACTCTCTGCTGCTCTAGCTTTTCTACTCTCTGTTTTCTAATTCCATTCTTAGAAGCTAACGAGTGAGGAACTTTTCTTCTCCCTTCCCTGCCAGACGCATGTTTTGATATGGTCATTTGGGTATGATGCTTTCTGCTAATTTTTCCAATATCCATATGTCCATATAAGGCAAAAAAAAAAAAACCCATGATCTTCACTTCATGGCTTTCTGTGACAAGGGTAGAGTTGTGTTTCCAACAGTTCTGACCCACAGGGACATGACACTGGCCACACAGGTCCCATAAAGGATAATGACTTTCATTAGCCACATACACGCAGATTGCATTGATACAAGACAGGTACTGACAATACGCGTCATCTTCCTATACTGGTCTTGCACTGTATTAATTTACCTGTGGCTGCACCACTTTTCAAAACAAAGTATTCCAGTCAGTTGTTATTAGTAGTAATTCAGAAAAGGTGATGCGGTGAGCTTAAAAAAGGCCTGGAAAATCTGAGAGCCTTCCCACAAACAGAATTAAGTAGTTAGAGGTGGCAAGAGTAGAGTTTGACAGTAGCAGGGCCTGGATTAGCCAGGAAATGTATTATAGTCATATGGATCTCCCTGCCTTCTCATTCCGTCCTGCACCCAAACACAAGACTCTTTCGGAGAGGACAAGTCCAGCTGGGGAGAATGGGGCCATTTTTCCACATTTGGTGCACGGTGAAAGCACACCTGATAGCAGTGTGACAGGTGGAAAGCAAAAAGCTTCCTGGGGAAGAGCAGCACCACGGTAATAGCCGGAGTGGTGTTTCTAAGCTATTGTAATGGGCACATCTTACTCTGTTCTTCCAGGTTAGCCCATCAAATGTCCATACATGTCAGCCCAGGGAGTAAACTCCGCTAAGGGATGAAGGCAGCATGTTGAAGTGCCCGTGCTGCCTGTGCTTTGCTCCATTTCTCCATAGCTGTCACCGCAGTCCTGGCAAAGTCTTGCTTATTTTCCGCATGCCCAGCAATTGGTGTTGCTGTCCGAGCTCCATCCACCTCCCGGTGTTCACCCTCCCTGCAGGGCAGGGCAGGGCAGGCGACGGACCCTTCCTACGGCAGGATGCCAGCGCTTCCCTGGCCCTGAGTCACCGGGGATGGGAAGTGGCTTCACACCAGCCATTCGCATCTAGCTCAGGGCTCTGGAGCACCCTGGCCGCTGCAGCAGAGCAGGTCAGGATCCTCCAGTTTTCCCTGGTGTAAGGCTGCTCCAGAGCGAGCAACACAACGAAAATTGTTTGTGATTTCCACCTGACAGAGAGGCCAATCCAGTATCATTCATTAGGCCCATGTCTCCAAGCAGTCCCATTGTAACTGCTGAAGTTACTAGAAAGAATACAATATTCTTATTCAGTAGAAACTGATGAGGTACATGTTTAATACTCCTTATTTAAAACTAGTCAGCATCTTCATGAAGCAAAGTCTGAAGCAGTTTATCATCATGCTCTGCTTTCCTAGCTCAGTTTGACAGATGTCCCCTCAGCTTTGTGAAACAGCTCTCCCAGAATAAGCTCCCAAGATGACTTTGTATAGCCTCAAACCTGGCTGACATGACTCAGTGTAGCTTTCAGATGGATTTGAAAGCTGTACTACGTATGCTAGCTGTGTCTTATTCTCTTGGCTAACCTAACATTTACAGTACTTTGACACTAACAAAAGCATTAGGGCATCCTAATACTTAATTACCAGAGCTTGGCCTTGGTAGGGCTCTTAAACCGCATGGTGTTAATGCAGAACAATTTTGCTAAGGTAACAGCCTGATCATCTCCTCTACACACACTCCCAGCTAAGAGATGAATGCACTACAGGTCGAGTGCTTTTATTACTCATTAACACAAGGTGGTCTGGGCTCTCTGTTAAAGGCAAGTCATTATATTACAGAGAGCGATAGAAACTACCACCATTCTTGAGAGGATCATAGCTGGGTTTCATCTGTCTACTTATAAAACCATTCTTGCAGCAACATCCCAATGAGGTCGCAGTCCTGTGAGCAGGGAAGGGTTGTGTCCTCCCTTTACTTCCTCAGTGTGTAATATATAGTGTAGCAGAGGGCCTTGAGCAAGAGGCAAGCGGTGATGCTGCCCATTAATGCACAAAATATGGACCTAACTGCAAGCCAGCAAGCAGTCAGTGGTGTGACTGTCGTGTTCAGGGCCAGGGACTTGTCTGACTGGCACGGCTCAGGAGCCAGAGGTGATGGAGACATTCGGGAGGGGGTTGCCTAAGAGCTCTTCTGCTGCTGTGGGAGACTCCATGGGCTTCTCTGTCCAACTCTTCCCACTCCTCCCTCCTGGCTGTACCCTCTCCATTTTCCTGCTTTGTACACTACCATCCATGGGTTCTAAGTGTCTTCATCTCCAGAGCAGTACTCCTTGGACACGAGATACGTACACACATGAATAACGGAGCAGTGAATGTCAGCTGTAACGTACCACTCCAGCCATGCTCACATGGTCACAAAAACCTAGTATTTATCTTGGAGTTAGCTTGGTAACCCCAAGGGAAGCACCAAGACTTGTGAGCAATCTGTGACTTTACAAGTAGGCAATATATAGGATTAAAAGAAAATAGGAAAGCAAAGGCATTTTCTAGTAGGTATGAGCTTAAAGGATTGGTAAGTAAAAACTCTCTATGTGTGTGGATACTATACACACAGGTATGGTGCTTGCATACACTCCTTTAAAACAGTCCTTTCAATCACTCCAATAACTAATAAAATAAGCATTTCATTACAGTCTTTTCAGACTCTCAAAGTACCCTGCAACCACTCTTCAGCACTCTCTTCCTTGTTTTATAGCTCCTATGAAATCCCACACCTGAGAAACTCCTAATTCAATGCTGAATTACTAACCCCATTTTAGAGCTGGGGAAACCGAGGCACTGACTAAGTGCCTTAGATCGAGAGCAAGGAGTCACAGCCCCGCTCCTCTTGAACACCTGGGCAGCACTCTCTGCATGGGCGCGGTGAGATCCTTATCGGCGAAAACATGCGTGACCACTCGGGTTTCCTGAAAGCAGCCACCGAGAACTCACAGTGCCGTCGCTGCATACCAGCTTCATGCAGGCGTGTATAGGCAGAGGAGCTGGGCAGTGGATTAGACACACCTTTTCTTGGCACGTCAGTAGTTCCAGTGAATAGCTGTCGTCCCCAAGCACCCTGGAGGCTGTTGATGCCCTGCCACGTCCCAGCAGCGTCGTCCTCATCCAAGCGTGTGTTTCCCAGCGTGAGCCGGAACTTTCCCGTGCCCTGATGCAAAGGTGATAAAACAGTGAAGCACAAGGTCTGTGCCACTAATAGCAGCTGTGCAGGATGCGGAGGGAGAGCAGGGTGAATATTTAGCCCTTCCCGCAGTACCAGAGAAAAGCAAAGGAAGAAAGGTCCTGTGGTGGCAGGGGTTTGCATTGTGTCTGTGCTCCAGCGGCGGCTTCTCAGAAACTCAGCTCACCTTCGCCGAAGTGAGAGGGGCTGTCGTACGTGCGCTTCACCCTGCAGGCTCTCCTGGCTGCAATCCAGCCCCCCTTCTGACTCACTTCACAAGAAACATCCGCTTCAGACCTCTGTGCCCCTTGCTCCTGTTCAGCAACCTGCTTATCGGAGACTGCTGAAAGGCCCTCTGGGAGACTCATCGAGGAGGGGGTAAAAGTAACTACAGCGTTAGAAATGCACAGTTTGGTAACAGGATGTTTGATTTGCTATGAAAAGGCAAGGAGGGCTGAGAGCTGAGGCTGGGAAATGACAGTTACTGCTGTGATTCACAGCCCACGAGCACGGGACAGTTTTGGGACCTGGGTAGGTGAGTGTGGGTCAGGTCTGGGTGTGGGATCTGTGAGGAGTTTCCCTGCAGACCTCTGGGGCTGTGACTCTTAAAATCGGTCTCTGCCCACCTGCTCACCACACGCTCGCTGTCCCTTTCTGTTTAATACCCAGCATCCAAGCTGCACGTTGAACACTGCCCGGAGCTGACGCAGTGACCCGCAGGTCTGTCCCCCCCCAGGCGCCGGACCCTCGGGCAGGGCTCTGTGCACAGCCGGGCTCCGGCAAGGGGGAGAAGCCGACTGCAAACACCCCCAGGACCCCCACAGGGCCACCCCGTCACTCCAGCCCTCTCTCCGCACGGGTCAGGGACAGGGCAGGGACGCCTCTGCCCCCGCCGCTGAGCAAACCAGCGTGAGCGGAGCCCTTCGTGGGTCACGTACACCTCATCACCCGCTGCCTTCACCTCGCAGCCAAGCTGTGCTGTTGGCTGGAGGACAAAGACACACAGGAAAAGGGGGGAAGAAGGGGAAGGGGAGTCTAATCCTTCACAGAAACTGCCTGAGGAGTAGGGAGACAGCGGCAGAGCTGCAGTCCCAGCCCTGGGACAGGAGGCAACAGCGGGTGACTCCAGCCTTCGGTGCTCATCTTGCCTAAGGCGTTTGTACAGGGAGTGTCTTCAGAAGCTTCCTCTCCTCTCTCCTGACCTATCCTCTCCCCCCCATTAAAGTCTTTCCGTGCACTAGGAGAGGAGAGCACGGCATGTTCTTTCCCTTTTTCTCCTGTTCTGTCCCTGTTCTGCTCTGGTGGTCATGGTTCACACAGGGCTCAGTTTCCCTTTCTGTTCTTTATGCAGATGTGCTGTTCCTCATCCGAGCTCTCCCAAAGGAGACCAACCCTCTGCCTGCTTCTGGCTTAGGCTCTATTTGCTCCTTCTCTGTCAACAGCACAGGGTGTGGGCTCACCCGAGTGCTCCCACATCACCCATCAGCCAAGCCTCTGTGTGCATCGGGCTTAAGGAAGAGTTTTCATGAGCAGAGAAGAGACACAAACAATCCCAGCCTCTGGCCTCCAGCCAGATAACTGGGATTTTAAACTCCCTCTAGGCATTGAAATAATGACCTTGGGTTGCCAATGTGCTCTCCCAGTCCTAACGATAAAGGGTGTGTTAGAAAACCCAGGGAGAAGCTCTTCTCTCCTCCTCTGCCTTGCACACATGTGCATGCACAAGCTCTGCTTCCAGTGCAGATAGGTCTTGCACTTCGCAAAGGATTTTCAGGAGTTTCATTCCTATATAGGCACTAAAATAATGGCCCACATTTAAAGACTTCATGAAAGTCTTTAAATTACCCTTCTCCCCAATGGAAAATCCAGCCACGTGTGTCACAGCAGCAGCTACTGAGATCAGCAGCCATCAGAAATGGCTCTGATTTCAGTGTCTTAAAGGGGACTGAAGCATACTGAATATCAGGACTTCAAAATTCTATCCTATTGCTCTTCTCACTTTCCAGAGACACCTACTTGCTGGAGGATGGCTGTACAGGGTCAGCACATCCATGAGGATGCTGAGCAATCGTTCACCGGTTCTGGACAGTCAGAAGATTTTGTACAGCACAGTAATCTATGTATCTTGAATTGTTCCAGTATCTAAGTACATCCCCAAAAGGTTATGTCAAATAGATTTGCAGAGGAATTCCTAGCAATATATGCATGGGACTGAGTTCAGCAACCCCAAAAGGGACCTAAAGCCTCATTTTCTAGCCTTTATGTTGCCCCTGAACTGTCAGGTATACAAATCTTGCAGTAGTTCGTGGCGGAGCCATTCTAGGAAGGACCCTGAATCTAGGAAGGACCCCTTTGTCTTCCCAGCACCGATTATCTGACATGTGATCAGGGCTGAGGAAATGGATAGAGGTTGGGGTCCAGGCACAAAGAAGTGAGACATAGCCATATCCTGTGATGGGAATCTTTGAGCAATCTCCAAAATGCTGACTACGGCTTGGGCTTTTCCTTGACATAAAGGTTGCCCCAAAACCAGACTCCCAGGAACTTGAGCTTGATGGCTCAGTTGCTCACTGGGTGAGCAACATAAGTGGTGTTAACTCTGGCTTCAGGATGGCAACTGTCTTCAGTATTGGCTTAACAGCCATTCCTGTGGAGGACTTCAGATCTAGTCATCAGGCATCCTCTCTTCTTCCTCCTTCTATCTGTTTGTTATATCATTCCAATGTCCCCTCCTTCCTTCATCTCCTTTCAGGAAGAACCACCTGAGGCTCTCCCAGAGAAGATATAACTTTTCAGTGGTGATCCTGAAGGTGATCAGATTCTTCACTTGCCAGCCTCAGGAAATGAGCACAGACACCATCCATCACTGAGTCCCTGGTAGAGACTTCGTGAGATATGTGTAGAAATGTGATCCCTGCAATAACTGGTCCCTAGAGGATCAGGACCAGGACCTTGCAGCTGTCTGGAACATGGTAAGAGCAAACAAGATGGCTGAATGCCAAGGGTTAGATCTTCACTGGTCCTCCAGATTCCCTGGAGGAGCTGAGAGATATTTTCCTAATCACACTTACAAAACTCTTCCATGGATGGTACCAGGGATGAATTTTATCTTTCCAGGACCTTGGTGCACATCTCTCATGGCTCATGCATGGAGTATGACACTCACACACACATGGATCTGCCTCCCTCTCAGTCAGGCCTGGGTCTCACTTAATTGCTCCCCCTCTCCTGCCCTGGGTCTCCAACACCAGAAGTTGCTGTGCCTCACCTGGCCCTAGTGGCACATGGTGGGGAAAGTGGCCACACTTTGTGGTTGATCCCTCCAACAAGGAATGATCTCCACCTGCTGCTTCACTGTTGAACCTCTTCCCTAGATGCCCCACCACGCCTGTCCCACCATCTGACACCATGACTAATTTCACACATTTTGAGAAAGACATTTGTTGATGATATGACATAGAGCTACCTTCTACCGACAGCATGCAGAAGCAAGTTTAATGACCCCTTGCTTTTCCCACTATTACCTCTCTAGTGCTGTGAAACTCATTGTTTCCATTAATTTGATTGTGTCTGACTTTTGTTTTCTATCTGGCCTCTGGTACAGAATGTCCAGTGAAAGAACAATCCTAAAATAGAAAAATTGAAAGCAAAATAAATTCTACTGTATGGGTCAAATCCCTTGGCCTCCATGGGGTGGGTTTCGTGCATGGAATCTCTATCAGAGCTTCCAGTATCCCTTTGGTAAACAACACATGAGCAGCCGAATGCAGGACCACCTTTATTTCTCAGCAGCTTGCTGCCTTGCACAGACAAGCCTGGCGATTTGAGAGCTGTGGGTAATGACACACATGATGCAGCTTTACACATGCCAAAACCACTTGTTCACAGATGAGAAGTATTTCGGTGTTTTGGGGCATTCTGAGGGACAGTCTCTGGCCTTGCGGTCATTTTGTGGGCTGCTGATTCAGGAGGGGAGAAAAACCAAAGGCAACAGGTGAAAACCGAGGAACCGGGCAGCAGACATGATGGATGCCTTCCAGAACCCTCACTGGAGGGTGGTTTGGAGGAGAAGCCAGGAGTTCAGCCAGCCTCCAGCCTCATGACTTCTGTGTGCTACATACAGGCACAAGTTAACTACAGCCAGATGAAATCCATCATGTTAAAGCAGAGGGAAACTACTCCCAAAACTGTAGCTTTATTACAGCCAGTGAGGAAACATGAATGTTTGAATGACTGCAAGAGGAGGGTTGATTATTAGCTTGGTTTATCTCCAGCAGATTAGGAATTCCAGGTCATGTCTGCTGACCAAACACAGAGAGGTTTATGGTGTATCTGACCCCTCGCATTTGAGAAGAACTAATTCAAACAGCCCATTATAAATCCAATTTTTACAATATATTCCCTGCGTGTAGTCAGTATCAAATAGGTCCAGTCAGTCCCTGTAACTGATCCTGCCTCCACTGACTACAAATTTGAATTCCAAAGAGGAGATCTGAGCTTTCCTTCTGGAAATGGATGTTTCAGTTCAGGGGTGTAGGGAAAAGCTCTGGTTTTGGTGCTGTTCACTGTCCTGTTGCCTTTTAGGCAATAAGAATCATTTGGAGGAGGCCTTCTCCAAGAACCTTTTTCAAAACTCCGTACAGAATGGCAGTTCTGCAGTAGTGAGCAGATGACAAGGAGTTAAGCTTGCTTTTGTGCTGCTGCATTCTGCAGCCCTGCAAGCTGTGAGCTTTGGCTGCTGCAGCTGCTACCATGGTCAAACACAACGTCTGCCCCTCAACTGCAGACTGGGTCGGACACAATCCTGACTAATCCCAGGGAAGATCTGCAGCTGTCTTAGATCCTCCCGACGTGTGGGCAAAGACATCTGGGCGCTGCCTGCGAAACACTGCTTGGAGCTAAGGTTCAGCAGGGGTGTTTCTCCTGGATGGAAGGGGGAGTAAGTGGGAGAGAGAGAAGAAAAAGCAGCCTACAGATAACAAAGTCATTTTAGGGCTTTTCCAGACAATGTAAACCAGAGCTAAATGCATGTGGTCCCACCAGTCTGCCCTTTTTCCCCAGAACCTTGGCGACATCAAATGAAACAGCAAGTCATAGGGTTCAAAAGAAACAAGACCATGTACTTTCCTGTGAAACACAGAGTAAACCTGCAAAACTCCTTGCTGCAGGACGCTGCAGGTGCCAGAAGTTTCAAAAAACAAACAGCCAAATTTACAAAGGAAAAATCAAGTGAGCAAAATTAAAGTAAAAACTACTGGCACTGGCTCAGGATATATTCAGACATGGGTCATGGTGGGCTGTAACACATTTTGGGGTAGTGTCACCATGTGCTTGTGTTATACCCTGGCTCTACAACCGGCTGCCACCAGAAAGAGCAGGCTGGGCTGATGCTGTCTGGCCATTCCCATTTTTGTGTCCAGATGTGGAGCTTGTGTCTTTGCTCTGAAACCAGGATCGTGCAGCTGTGTCCGCCCTGTGCACCTGCCCGTAATTATAATAACTTATAATCAGAATGAGATGTTTCCCCCTAATACATCAGTTTTAGCTCAAGGATGATTTCAGGGCAGCCTGGGGGTCAGCTTTAGGAGACACCAGGACAGAGGATCACACGCGGTCCCGTGCTCTCCATAACAGGGCATGGCGCAGTGAGACCTGCCCTGAGAAACGTCTGAGAGAAGAGGAAGCCAGGCTGCTCACCTGCAAGTCCTGGCAAGCATTAAAGCTTGTTTTTGCCAGAAAAGGAGACAGGTATCGTCTGCTACCCACAGAGCACAAATCTCTGCTGAGTACAGAAGTGATTCTGCTTGTCTGAATAACAACACTCAGAGGAGCGACGTGACCAAGGTGTTAAGCATTTGCTCAGTGCAGCAAGGACTGTTGCACATGAGGACAACCTCTATGGTCAGTTAGAGGAATCTGTCTACCCGCAGACTAAAACCCCCCAGTTTGATTTCGGTAACTGTCTATAGATATGGCTCTTCTCACGTGATCCTGCTTTTGTAAAGGGCAAAAAATGAAGACTCACTTGTTTACTTAAGAACAGGCCACTCACTAAGGGCTGTCAGTACTGGAGTGCCTTTATTCTAGAGAATACAGAGGATATTGCGACACCTTGGATAAACCCGGGTCTTTCAGCTGAGACTAATGATCTGAAGGAATGGTATTTCCCCAAAAGTCAGGCAGAAAAAACAGGCAAAACCAGAGTGAAAATTCTTTAGGACTTCCAGGGAAAAAAAAATCTTATGCAGAGGAGGAAAGGCAGTGATTATTGAGTAAACAGAGGATTTATTTTGCCCATTGTACCAGTGCAGAAAATCATCTAAAGAAAACGAAGATGATATTTCATGTCTCAAAGGAAGGAAGTTGAGAAGAGGAGACTTGATGCTCTTAGGGATGCTGTAAAATTCTCAGCAAATTCCAGAGCGCTGAGAACATTGATGAGTGATGAAGGGGAAAAGTGGAGTTTCGGTGTTTATCTTGCTCTGTAAATTCCTTGTGATGTCCACAGAAAGAGTTGCTGGGTTTTGAAATCTTTCATGAAACATGAGTAAGAAGTATCAACTTCAAATTGTCCCTGGAAAGCAAAACATAAATTGGGTGTTCATGAAGCTGTGACTCTGTGCATGAGGTGTTTAGGTGAGTTGTCAGGGGTGCTCAATCGTCAAAGAGACATGAGCAACTTGTCTTCAAGCTGCCACTTGACAAAGCAAGATGCAGGCACATAACCTGTGCCTAGAAACTGTGCCAAAGGCAAGGGGCACAGCTCATGCTGCAGCCAGCATGGACTACGGGAGGTCCAAGAGCACATGTGTGTATCCCAGCATTGCCTTTCATCGACTTGGTTTGACCCAAGGCCACTCTGTCCTGCTTTCACTCAGTACCACTGCCCAGGGCAGCACCCGTCAGGGGCAGAGGAGCAATGGGATGGCTGTACAGCCCCTCAGGAGCACAGCACCCCTCCCCAGGCAGCTGCAGACTGTAATCCCACTGCATCCCTCACAGAATAAGGCTGTCTTCAGTCTAAGCTCCGTGCCCTTCTGGAAGGGGAAGAAACTGAGGTCGCCTGGTGTTTTACTGTATGTCCGAGCAGTCAGACTCACACTATGGACAGATTTGGCACAAACCGGCCCAAAGGTGCCACCAGGACACACCCTAAGCCTGGCTTTTCCCAAGGATGGGGTGGGCATGGATTGCAGTCCTTCTAAGAGCCAGCAGCATGGTCAGAGTGCTACATCATACAGCACATGCCTGCATGCCTGAGACGTGCATCTCCTCAAGACCACTCTTGATGTCCTTCCCAGTGCAAGTGTAATTGGATCGTTGCCACCCAGGACTCCTCCCTGTACTTTCCTAGAAGGTTCAGCAGAAATCCCAAGTCCTTTCCACACAAAAAGGTTCTGTTCCCTCTCCTGGCTGCTTGGAGCCTGTAGCCAAAGGATCTAAACCTGCTATAAGTGTCTTTGGAACTTGTACCCCTGTCCAGAGCTGACCTCAGCCGCAGGAGTCAGCGAGGAGCTGCCTGATCTGTCTGGGGGGTGGCAGAAGGGTCAGGAGAGGGGTGAGTCAGTTCAGCGCTCTGAAGCGCCTGGGCACACTGCACATTCCTTTGCAGACGGACACTGTCGGACTCGTATGACTACCCAGACATCAATGATCAAATCCATCACTCCTAATCCTGATCTCCTCAGGTTCCCACGGGTTTCTGCCCTTCCTCTCCATCGGGCGAGGAATTGTTCCTCCCAAGGAGTGGCTCCAAGAGACAGCACCATGCTGCTTTCTCTACTCCCTGTAGCAGAGTTCTTGATGAATACTCAGAAAGATACATCTACTTTGTTATCTCTGCGTTGCCAAAGAGAACTTTGTTGCTTTCCTCTTCTTCACTCCCGAAGCTATAAAACCAGGGTCCACAGAGACCCAGGAAAACACCATTTCTTCAGCTGCAGTTTCACAGCTCCCCAATTCCTTCAAAAGTGAAAAAGGACACGACAGGAAAAGTTTGCTACCAGGTAACTAGGAGGGGTTTCACCACGCCAGCGCTGCTGCCTGGATGCTGGGGACCAGCAGCCACCAGTGCTTTCAGCGCAAACCAACCTTGCAGACTGCAGTTGTTTTTCTCCCCTTTGACCCCCCCGGCGTTGCACAGCACTGGTCAGGTAATCACGAGCCTGTCTGTTTGTCTGCCTGCAAACCTCAGGAAGCAGCTCCAGCAAAATCTCCTAAGTCATCAGAACGCAGAAAACCGCCGTGTCGAAACAATACAACCCCATCCCTACCTCCAGCAAGGAGCTTTATCAGTAATTATCACCTGTTTGTCTCAGAGCCTGGGATTACGGCGGGTCCAGGCTGAAGGTCCCCTCCATCCAGCCCCTGGTGAAGGCAGGCACCACCACCAAGACCACGCCGTGCGCTCGCCGGGCCTGCTGAAGGACACAAGATTTCCTCACTCTGCCTGTTCTGAGTCCCACCTGTCAGCATTCGAATATTGACGCAGGAGCAAGGGAAACTGCAGTAACTGGACAAATACATGCCTGAGAAGAGGACACTGCTTCCTGGTCTGTAATCCCCTTGTTCACTCAGCCTTAGTAAATCACAGAGAAGTTCAAAAATGGAGATTTCTCCTTGGAGAGGGACCCAGCGAGGCGAAGGTGTACGGCACGCCATCCTGATTAAAGTGGTAGATTGAGAAGCCTGGGTTCAGGGTGGCGGCAGCAGCTGCAGGCGGATGGTGAGTGCTCGCTCAGCTGCCTCTCTGAAGCCCCTGTAAAATCACAGCACACAGAATTTCCGTGACTTCTCCCTCGCTTCCCGCGCAGCGGAGCATCCCCGCGGGTGCTGCGCGCCCGGGGAGCCGGGCGGTGGGTCTGCCGGGTGGGAGCTGCCCCCCGGCCCTGGCCTGGCACTGGCGGCACTGAGATGGGCTGGGGAGGGCGGCGGGTGGGGTGGCACCGGGACGGCCCGGTCCCCGCCGTTCCCGCCCGGTGCCCCCACCGAAGGGAGAAGTTCATCGCCCCGGCTGGGGAAGGGCAACACCGGCGAGGCTCAGAGAGGGCGACGGGGGGGGCTCGCGGTCGCAGAGCCCCCACCACTAGGAGGGGGGAAGACCCCCCAACGGGCTCAACCGGAGGTGCCAACACCTCCGCCGGTGCCGGAGCGTCCCCCGGCAAGCCCCGGGGGGACAGAAGGGACGGGAACCACTTCTCCAGAGGCGGGGGGGCAAGGGCGGGCCCCAGGGGCTGTGGGTCACCCCCCGGGGGACGGAGGGGGGGCAGTTCAGAGTCCCCCTCACCCCGCAGCTCTCGGCATCGAGATGGGTGGGTGTGGGGGGGGTGGATGTGCGAGGGGCCGCGTCCCACCGCGGAAAACCCCGTGGGGCGGGGCGGGGGGGGTGTGGCGCGGGGCCGCCAGGGGGCGCCCCTTAGCGCGGCTTTAAAAGCGGCGCGGGCGGGCGCGCGGGCGGCAGTGCGGCGCGCGGCTGGGTGCGTTCCCTCCGTCCCCTTCCCCCCGCAGCGACCCTCCGCTTCCCCCCCCCACCCCGAGACATGGCCAGCGGGGGGCTGCAGGTCCTGGGCTTCGTGCTGGCCTTCCTGGGCTGGATCGGCATCATCATCAGCACCGCCATGCCCCAGTGGAAGATGGCATCTTACGCGGGGGACAACATCGTCACGGCCCAGGCGCTCTACGAGGGGCTGTGGATGTCGTGCGCCATGCAGAGCACGGGGCAGATCCAGTGCAAGGTGTACGACTCGCTGCTCAAGCTGGAGGGTAAGTCGGGGGGTGCGGGTTTTGGGATGTCCGTCCCGTCGGGGTCACCCCCTCCGCCCCGGTTCCTCTCCGGTTGGGGCTGAGGGTACCGGTCCCGTAGGGCCCTCACCCCCATGTCGGGGCTCGGGCTGAAGTGCTGGGACTGGGGGTGCCAGTCCGTCGCCCTCCCCCCACCCGGTGCCTGTCCCGCTGGGGGTGCCGGTGCCGTCGGGTCTTAAGGTCCCTGTGCCCTGGAGCTACGCCGCTCGTCACTTCGGTGTTGGAGGTTCAGGGTCACCCATCTTTATGGTGCCGTCGGGGCTCAGGTGCGTGTCTCTTGGGGTTCCTCCGATGGCTCTCCCCACCGGGGCTGAGGGTGAATCCCTCGGTGACACCCCACCCCACCCCCCCCGTCGGGGCAGCTGGGGCTCTGCGGCTCTTCCCGCGGCGGTACCCCCCCCCTCCCCCGGGGGGGGGGGGGGGGGCGAGGAGCCGGAGCCGTCCCACTGCGCGACCCCCAAAAGAACATCCCGGGAGGGGCAGGGTCACATTGCCCACGCGTGTTCGGGAAAGCGCCGTGTTGCGAGCACGGGTGTTTTTTTGGCCGTTGAAGCTCGGTCGGGGCCCGCCTTCGTTCGGGCAGGGCTCAGTGGGACGCGCAGCTCCTCAGCGGTGCTTTCCCACGGGCGCAGGTCCTTTTCCTTTGGCTGTTTTGGGCTTTTCGCTCTCTGGGAAAGCCGGTGCTGTTCCGCGGGGCTCCGGAGCGCAGGGCTGGGCGGTGAGTTCTGGCCCGGGCAGCGCTGCCTGCCATCTTCAGGCAGACCAGTCCGTGAAGGCCATCTCCAGGTCTCTGGTGTCGTCCTGGGACGGCGGAGCCATCTCGGGCGCGCAGGGACCGCAGCCTGGCTTGCGGGGGGGTCGCTCGGGGGGGTCACGCCGAGATGGAACCCCGGTGAGGGCCGCTCAGAGCGCTGGACTGTATAACTTAAGCTGGCACCCAAAGGGGTTCAAAAAAACCACCTTTCTCAATATTCCTCCCCTTATCCCGAGTCCAGCAGTGTCCTGGAACAGCTTCATCCGTGTCCCTCCCTAATTAATAAAAGAATAATTACCCCCTTGGTCACCTTCCCTTTCCCAAAGGGTTGAGCAGGCAGTTTCTCACACACCAGGGACCGTGGGGGAGTATCCCCGAGTTAGATTGCCACCAACCCTTCCTGTGTGTCATGCAGTGAAGCCGGACACCCCGGACCCCACCTTCATTGCTAGCCCACATTAATCATTCCTGCTCCCTTGCCCCGAACACCCGTGGGCCCTGCAGCTGGAAGAGGTGCAAATTGCTCCCGTCAAGGAGTGGGGTGCACCCACTTTGCACTAACAGGGTGCAGGGCTGTGGGTAATCAGGGCTGGGCTAAGCACGCAGTCCAGGGTGGTTTGAGTAGTAATTATGTGTGAGCTCAACTTCAAGCCTCTTATCTCGCACTGGGGGTGGGGGGCGAAGATGCCAGCAGCGCTGAGGAATCTCCAGCCACCCCCTGGATGGGTTGCGAAAGGTAAACTTGCCTCGGGGGGGCCTGTGTGGCTGCAGCCCATTGTGCTGTAAATGAGACCTGCCCGCAGAATCAGACGCGGAGCCTGGCTTGAACGGACTCCTGAAAACCTGCCCCAGGACCTCCAGACCTGCCCCATTCACTGAAAACCAGCTGCTCCCCTCACCTTTGTCCAGCAAACAATGAGGGCTCTTCTCTTGCAGGGCTGAGGGGGAAGGAGGTGCGAGGTGCTGGGGGCCGAGGCTCAGCTCTTGGTGGCCTTTTGTCCTCCGACAGAGCCCCTGGCCCTGCAGGGCACGCTTGCCTGAGAATTCCCAGGAAGCCCAAGGAATATAGAAATCCCAGAGGATGTTTTCTTCATGCAAAAGTCGGTGAGGGCCGGCTAAAGGACTCCTGGTTCGTTCACACCTCAGCTTGCTCAGGCTGCACCTCTCCTGCTTGAAAGCAGGTCGTGCCTAGGGACATCCATCTTATCTGCTGTTTTCCCTGCCTGGTCTCCCTTCAAGGTCTTGCAGCCACATGGGCTTGGACAGGGTCCAGCAGTCCTGTTTTGGGTGGAGGTGCAAAAAACCCCATTTATACCCAATTCAACAGCCACACCCTGAGACAGGTGCAGCAACAGCTCCCTGGCTGTTTTTCTTTGTCATGGTGAAGGTGGTACAGCTACGTGGGCAGAAAAACTTCTAGCTATGCTTTCCTGCCAGAGCTTCACGTGCCCTGAGTGCTCTGAGCCACACATCAGAGCCTCACGCACAGATGGGACAGGCTCAGATCTGTAATTACTTTGTCCTTGTAGAAAGGACTGAGCCTCCTCGCACCTGCGGCGATTCACGGTTGTGGGAACACTGGAAAGCTTTGCCAGAAAGCTTTTGCATATCTGGTAGCTACTGTCATTCCTCTAGATGTGCCAGTGTGTGGCTGCTTGGACCAATGCTGCATGTCTGAGATGGGGTTGGCACAAGCCGATAAGCACCGTTAGCCAATGGAGGGGCCTCCAGCTTCCCGTGTGGCCATGCTGCTGGAGTGCACCCATGCTGGCACTTCTCCCGCAGCTGCGTTCAGCTGAGGGCTTATGTCAGTGCTCCTATTCAGGCAATAGAAAGGCTGCGTTTTGCTGGCTTACGTGAAAAGCCGTGCGTGGCCACATGCAGACACAGAGGCAACAAAAGCCACCCTTGCAACAAGGCTTTTTTGCAGAGCCTCAGCATTGTTCTTGTAGCCCTCCAGCATCGTCCATGGAGCTTAGCTGAGCTTTGTCCTCCTCCGGGATCTCCGGGGCATGGTCTCAGACAGGAAGGAGAAGGGCTCCTGGTCCCTGTTTCTGGAAACTCAGGCCCACCTAACCACACTCTCCTGCTCAGAGTAGATGTTGTTCTGGGTCCTGTCTAGGCTGTTCTAGCAGTAGACACTCATTGCCTTGTTTGGCTTTGCTGGGGGGAGGTCCTGTGCTTGAGACAAGCTGAGACTCATCTACCACATCATCACTAAATCTAGTACATCCACAATGAGCCTTTGTGCCCTAGCCCAGAAAATAAACAAGGGTTTGGATGCCCTCTGGGTCAAACAGCATCACTGAAATGTGAAATTTTCACTCCTACATCTTTACCACCCCGGCTGAGCCTGTTCAGGAGCTGGGGAAGAGGATGGTGGGGGGGAAAGGAAGGGTTCATGCTCAGGTTACTACTGGTCTGCCCTCATGGTGGGGGAGTTAGGAGGGTGGTCCAGGGACAGACAAAGCTATAGTTCGAGGGACAAGTGTGTCCCAGTAGTTTGTCATCTCTGTACCTTTAGATCTGGAGTGAGCAGGTAGAACCTGCTGGTATCTGTGCTTTCATGTGGGTTAAGGGTTAATTTGCTCATATGTTTCTCAATCGCTGTTCCTTCCTCATGAAAAATCATGATCGAGTGATAAAACAGCCTTACTTGTGCTGCGCTTTGACAAGGTAGAGTGTTCCTTGGAATGCCACCGAGGCTGTTCCTGTGTGGTGCTGTGTCGTTTCAGCAAGAGGGGATGGGCGTCTGTTGCAATACACTGGCTTTATTGCTCTACAAGCAGCTTCTAAGCAGCTTTAGTAGCTAGGGTTACTAAGTGTTACTAAACCTCTTGGTAAGGGAATTTCCAGGCTTTGTGGGAAAACAGTCTGCCCAGGTCTCCTCTGACCAGGAATCTGGAAATGGTGGTACTGTGTGGTGCCTGTCTTACCAGCAAGCCTTCATCTGCCGTTTGAGTGACTGCATTTGAGTGACTGTGGAGGGGCATTGAATCTGGTTTGCTTTGGGGCAGAGTGTAAGGCCACTACCACCTACTGAACTTACCTCTTTTGCACTGGACATGCAGTGAGGACTTCCCAGCCTTCCCATTTTGGGAAACACAACCCTGTCTGATTCTGTGTCCTGCCCAGATTCCTCTGTACAGTCTTCTAGACTTGTTGGGAGGCACTTTGAAGGAGTCCAGACTGGAATATCTGATGGTGGCAGGTGTGCAGGGTCTTTGCAGGGGCTGGTAAGGGGGTTGAAAGCCTCCAAGCCATTAAGCAGGCTTTTGGGTCCAGACAAAATGACTGCAAAGTGAGATATGTTTGCTGCCTCCCTCTGAAGGTGGGGCAGCTTGCTCAGATCTTCATTCCCTTGCTTGCTGCACGGAAGTAACTGTCACATACTGGCAGGGCAGAACAGCAGGATCTCAGATCCCACTCCTTCCAGGAGATTCAGCTTTTATGAAACCGTGGTGGGAAAGATTTGAAGGCTGCTGACTTCTCTTGGAGGTGGACCGTGTAACATGCTTCCTACACTACAGGGGTACTTATAATGCTTGGGGAACTTCTCTTGCAGAGATTAGAGGGAGCTGCACAGCATCTGTTTCACCTGTATTCTTCATCACTTGGTTGCATGGTGGCCCATGGGAAGGGAAGGAAATGTCCATAGTTAAAATACAAACAAGGCAGTCAATGAGCATCCCTATCAGAAAATAATCTGCACACAAAGCCATTACAGCAATTTTGCATTACAAACAGGCATTGCAAAAATCCCCTGGCACTTTCCCAATAGCTTTTCTATAATGTAGATGACATAAACAGAATAAATAAGGAAATGTGATGATAGGAAAAATAATCTCAAACATAGGCCATATGCCGGTGAAGTCTTTTTTTATGACAGTTGCCAGCAATTACAGGTCTGTGTCAGGTAAATCCATAGTTGTGGGAAGGAGAAAGTCTTATGAAGGCTTCAGATAAAATGCATCATGTAGTTTGTGTCCAAACTCGCTAATAATAAGTCATAACTGTTAGCATCTTTTTAAGAAAGGGGGTTTCATTATGTGGAACAGGTGTTTTTGTGGACTTACACAGTATTTTATGGCTTGCAGAATTCACATTCGTTATTAACCTTTCTCAGTAGTTTTAAGCTTCTGTCCTTCAGCTCTTGCTGCTTTCTTGCTGTAGGCTTTTCAGGCCAGGTCTCTCATTACTAACCAGCAATAAAAAGGCTTTGATTCTGAGTCAATAGTGGTTTATATTGACAAAATACTGTTGCCATCCGACAACTGTTGTTGGATGCCAGGCCAGTTTGCCTCACCTTGCACCAGACTGTTTTATCCCCAAGGGCTGCTGAGACTCTCTGGGCTTTCTGGCAGCCAGCCGCGGGGTGTGGTGTGGGAGGCTACAGGCGTTGCACGGCGTGAGACCTGCAGTGGCAAGGAGTGTGGGGGAAATCCTCTTTCTCTCTAATATGATAATAGTTGTAAAGTTAGATTGCTGTGGAGTACTTCCACTTGTCAGTAGCCAGTCCTGTTTAGCAGGTTAATACAATGTTATATCATCTGGGGTTTGGAAAGGCCCATGTGAACAACAGAGCTACTGTTAAACTAGCTTTCTCAGCCTCTGGATGTGCAGCTTCCATTGACAACGCAGTTGTTAATGTGTACATAATAACTAATAGCTTGTGTGATGATTAACTGCAGTCAATGTACTCCACACATTGCAAAAGTGGTAGGAAGACAAAAGCGCTGTCTCCCAGTGCGTGCTACACATACAGTGCAGCCGCGCCGGGCTGAGGGGAGGATGGTTGGCTAATACCGTCATGTCACACTGGAGCTTCTTGGGATAAAGGGACAGTCTGTTCTGCAAATGCTGCAACCTGTTCTTCTGTCCTACTGTGAGCTTCCTGAATGCTTCTGTCCATGGAGCCACGCGTAAGGGAGCGGTGAGGACGCCAGGAGATGTCCCTCCAGGGTCTGCTGCTGAAAGCAGGCAGCCCTGGGAAATGCTCACAGCGCTGGTTTTTTTTCGGCTGCTCCTGCAATGCTGTCCTGACATGCAT